>NW_027457655.1:10000-1210000 GCF_050624435.1 Tenrec ecaudatus
AGCGGGAACTTGGATTATGTACGTTCCCTAGCGGGCACTTGGACTATCTATGTTAACTGGCGGGCACTTGGAATATGTAGGTTAACTAGCGGACACTTGAACTATGTCGGTTAACTAGCAGGCACTTGGACTATCTAGGTTAACTAGCGGGCACTTGGACTATGTAGGTTCCTTAGCGGGCACATGGACAATCTAGGTTGCCTAGCGGGCACTAGTACTATGTAGGTTAACTAGCGTGCCCTCGGACTATCTAGGTTACGTAGCGGGCACTTGGTATATAGGTTAACTAGCGGGCATTTGGACTATGTAGGTTAACTAGCGGACACTTACACGATCTAGGTTAACTAGCGGGCCCTTGTACTATATAGGTTAACTAGCGGGCCATGGATTATGTAGGTTTACTAGCAGGCACTTGGACTATCTAGGCAAACTAGCGGGCACTTGGACTATGCAGCTTCCCTAGCGGGCATTGGACTATCTAGGTTACCTAGCGGGCACTTGGACTATCTAGCTTACCTAGCGAGCACTTGGACTATCTAAGTTTCCTAGCAGGCCCTTTGACTATCTAGGTTAACTATCGGGCACTTGGACTATGTAGGTTGCCTAGCGGGCACTTGGATTATGTAGGTTCCCTAGCGGGCACTTGGACTATCTAGGTTAACGAACGGGCACTTGGACTGTCTAGGTTACATAGCGGGCACTTGGACTTCTAGGTTAACGAACGGGCACTTGGACTATGTATGTTGCCTAGCGGGCACTTCGACTATCTAGGTTAGCTAACGGGCACTTGGACTATCTAAGTAACCTAGCGGGAACTTGGACAATGTAGGTTACCTAGCAGGCACTTGGACTATCTAGGTTACCTAACGGGCACTTTCACTATCTAGGTTACCTAGCTGGCACTTGGACTATGTAAGTTAACTAGCGGGCACTTGGACGATCTAGGTTAACTAGCGGGCACTTGGACTATATAGGTTACCTAGCGGGCACTTGGACTATCGAGGTTAACGAACGGGCACTTGGACTATGTAGGTTACCTAGCAGGCACTTGGACTATCTAGGTTACCTAGATAGCACTTGGACTATATAGGTTCCCTAGCGGGCACTTGGACTATCTAGGTTAACGAACGGGCACTTGGACTATGCAGGTAACCTAGCGGCACTTGGACTGTCTAGGTTACATAGCGGGCACTTGGACTTCTAGGTTAACGAACGGGCACTTGGACTATGTATGTTGCCTAGCGGGCACTTGGACTATCTAGGTTAGGTTACGGGCACTTGGACTATCTAGGTTACCTAGCGGGAACTTGGACAATGTAGGTTACCTAGCAGGCACTTGGACTATCTAGGTTACCTAACGGGCACTTTCACTATCTAGGTTACCTAGCTGGCACTTGGACTATGTAGGTTACCTAAAGGGCACTTTGACTATCTAGGTTTCCTAGCGGGCACTTGGATTATCTAGGTTACCCAGCGGTCCCCTGGACTATGTAGGTTACCTAGCGGGCACTTGGACTATCTAGGTTAACGAACGGGCACTTGGACTATATAGGTAACCTAGCGGGCACGTGGACTGTGTAGGTTACCTAGCGGGCACTTTTACTATCTAGGTTAACTAGCAGACCTTGGACTATGTAGGTTAACTAGCGGGCCCTTGGTCTATGTAGGTTAACTAGCGGGCACTTGGACTATCTAGGTTTCCGGGCAGGCCCTTGGACTATCTAGCTTACCTAGCAGGCACTTGGACTATGTACTTCCCCTAGTGGGCACGTGGACTATCTAGGTTAACTAGCGGGCACTTGGACTATCTAGGTTACCTAGCAGGCACTTGGATTATGAAGGATCCCTAGCGGGCCCTTGGACTATCTAGGTTAACTAGCGGACACTTGCACGATCTAGGTTAACTAGCGGGCCCTTGCACTATGTAGGTTAACTAGCGGGCCCTTGCACTATGTAGGTTAACTAGCGGGCCCATGGATTATGTAGGTTTAAAAGCAGGCACTTGTACTATCTAGGTTAACTAGCGGGCACTTGGACTATGTAGTTTCCCTAGCGGGCATTTGGACTATTAAGGTTACCAAGCGGGAACTTGGACTATGTAGCTTACCTAGTGGGCACTTGGACTATCTAAGTTACTTAGCAGGCACTTTGATTATCTAGGTTAACTAACGGGCACTTGGACTATGTAGGTTCCCTTTCGGGCACTTGGACTATGTAAGTTAACTAGCGGGCATTTGGACTGTCTAGGTTACCTAGCGGGCACTTGGATTATCTAGGTTAACGAACGGGCACTTGGACTATGTAGGTTACCTAGCCGCCACTTGGACTATCTAGGTTAGCTAACAGGCACTTGGACTATCTAGGTTCCCTAGCGGGCACTTGTATTATCTAGGTTACCTAGCTGGCACTTGGACTATGTAGGTCAACTAGCGGGCCCTTGGACTACCTAGGTTAGCTAACGGGAACTTAGATTATGTAGGTTAATTAGGGGGCACTTGGAATATGTAGGTTAACTAGCGGGCCCATGGACTCTGTAGGTTTACTAGCGGGCCCTTGGACTATCTAGGTTCCCTAAAGGGCACTTGGACTATCTAGGTTACCGAACGGGCACTTGGACTATCTAGGTTACCTAGTGGGCACTTGGACTATGTAGGCTAACTATGGGGGCCCTTGGACGATCTAGGTTACGTAGCGGGTATTAGAACTATCTAGGTTAACTAGCGGGCAGTTGCACTATCTAAGTTACCTAGCGGGCACATTGACTATGTACATTCCCTAGCGGGCAGTTGGACTTTCTATGTTAACTAGCGGGCACTTGGAATATGTAGGTTATCTAGCGGACACTTGCACTATGTAGGTTACCTAGCAGGCACTTGGACTATCTAGGTTAACTAGCGGGCACTTGGACTATCTAAGTTAACTAGCGTGCACTTGGACAATGTAGGTTCCTTAGCGGGCACTGGGACTATCTAGGTTGCCTAGCGGGCACTTGTACTATGTAGGTTAACTAGAGTGCCCTTGGACTATCTAGGTTAACTAGCGTGCACTTGGACTATCTAGGTTACCTAGCTGGCACTTGGACGATATTGGTCAACTAGCGGGCCCTTGTACTACCTAGGTTACCTAACGGGAACTTAGATTATTTAGGTTAATTAGGGGGCACTTGGAATATATAGGTTAACGAGCGGACATTTGCACTATGTAGGTTAACTAGCCGGCCCATGGACTATGTAGGTTTACTAGCGGGCCCTTGGATTATCTAGGTTCCCTAAAGGGCACTTGGACTATCTAAGTTAAAGAACGGGCACTTGGACTATCTAGGTTACCTAGCGGGCACTTGGACTATGTAGGCTAACTAGGGGGCCCTTGGACGATCTAGGTTACATAGCGGGTACTTGAACTATCTAGGTTAACTAGCAGACACTTGCACTATGTAGGTTACCTAGCAGGCACTTGGACTATCTAGGTTAACTAGCGTGCACTTGGACTATGTAGGTTCCTTAGCGGGCACTTGGACTATCTAGGTTGCCTAGCGGGTTCTTGGACTATGTAGGTTAACTAGCGTGCCTTTGGATTATCTAGGTTACGTAGCGGGCACTTGGTATATAGGTTAACTAGCGGGCACTTGGTATATAGGTTAACTAGCGGGCACTTGGACTATGGAGGTTAACTAGAGGACACTTGGACTATCTAGGTTAACTAGTGGACCCTTGGACTATGTAGGTTAACGAGCAGGCACTTGGACAATCTAGGTTAACTAGCGGGCACTTGGACTATCAAAGTTAAAAAGTGAGCCCTTGGACTATATAAGTTAACTAGCGGGTACTAGAACTATGTAGGTTAACGAGCAGGCACTTGGACAATCTAGGTTAACTAGCGGGCACTTGGACTATCAAAGTTAAAAAGTGAGCCCTTGGACTATATAAGTTAACTAGCGGGTACTAGAACTATCTAGGTTAACTAGCGGACACTTGCACTATGTAGGTTACCTAGCAGGCACTTGGACTATCTAGGATAACTAGCGGGCACTTGGACTATCTAGGTTAACTAGCGTGCACTTGGACTATGTAGGTTCCTTAGCGGGCACTTGGACTATCTAGGATAACTAGCGGGCACTTGGACTATCTAGGTTGCCTAGCGGGCTCTTGGACTATGTAGGTTAACTAGCGTGCCCTTGGATTATCTAGGTTACGTATCGGGCACTTGGTATATAGGTTAACTAGCGGGCACTTGGACTATGTAGGTTAACTAGAGGACACGTGGACTATCTAGGTTAACTAATGGACTCTTGGACTATGTAGGTTAACGAGCAGGCACTTGGACAATATAGGTTAACTAGCGGGCACTTGGACTATCAAAGTTAACAAGTGAGCCCTTGGACTATCTAGGTTACCTAGCGGGCACTTGGACTATATAGGTTACCTAGCGGGCACTTGGACTATGTAGGTTACCTAGTGGGCAACTGGACTATCTAGGTTGACGAACGGGCACTTGGAATATGCAGGTAACCTAGCGGGCACTTGGACTGTCTAGGTTACCTAGCGGGCACTTAGACTTCTAGGTTAACGAATGGGCTCTTGGACAATGTAGGTTGCCTAGTTGGCACTTGGACTATCTAGGTTAGGTAACGGGCACTTGGACTATCTAGGTTACCTAATGGGCACTTTGACTATCTAGGTTACATAGCGGGCACTTGGACTATGTAGGTTAAATAGCGAGCACTTGGACTCTAGGTTACCTAGCGGGCACTTGGACTATCAAGGTTACCTAGCGGGCCCTTGGACTATGTAGGTTTCCTAGCGGGCACTTGCACTATCTAGGTTAACGAACGGGCACTTGCACTATGTAGGTAACCTTGCGGGCACTTGGACAGTATAGGTTACCTAGCAGGCACTTGGACTATCTAGGTTAACGAACGGGCACTTGGACTAAGTAGGTTACCTAGCGGGCACTTGGACTATGTAGGATCCCTATTGGACATTTGGACTACTTTGGTTACCTAGCGGGCACTTGGACTATCTAGGTTAACTAGCGGGCACTTGGACTATCTAGGTCAACTAGCGTGCCCTTGTACTATGTAGGTTAACTAGCGAGCACTTGGACTATCTAGGTTAACTAGCGGACCTTGGACTATGTGGGTTAACTAGCGGGCACTTGGACGATCTATGTTAACTAGAGGGCACTGGGACTATCTAGGTTACCTAGCGGGCACTTGGACTATGTAGGTTCCCAGGCGGGCATTTGGACTATATAGATAACCTAGTGGGCACTTAGACTTTGTAGGTTACCTAGCAGGTACTTGGACTATCTAGGTTACCTAGCTGGCACTTTAACTATCTATGTTGCCTAGCGGGTTCTTGGAGTATGTAGGTTACCTAGAGGGCTGTTGGACTATCTAGGTTACCTCGCAGGCATTTGGACTATCTAGGTTAACTAACGGGCACTTGGACTATGTAGGTTCCCTAGCGGGCACTTGGACTATGTAGGATCCCTATTGGACATTTGGACTACTTTGGTTACCTAGCGGGCACTTGGACTATCGAGGTTAACTAGCGGGCACTTGGACTATCTAGGTCAACTAGCGGGCCCTTGTACTATGTAGGTTAACTAGCGAGCACTTGGACTATCTAGGTTAACTAGCGGACCTTGGACTTTGTGGGTTAACTAGCGGGCACTTGGACGATCTAGGTTAACTAGAGGGCACTTGGACTATCTAGGTTACCTAGCGGGCATTTGGACCATGTAGGTTCCCAGGCGGGCATTTGGACTATATAGATAACCTAGCAGGCACTTAGACTTTGTAGGTTACCTAGCGGGCACTTGGACTATCTAGGTTACCTAGCTGACACTTGAAATATCTACGTTGCCTAGCGGGTTCTTGGAGTATGTAGGTTACCTAGAGGGCTGTTGGACTATCTAGGTTACCTAGCGGGCACTTGGACTATGTAAGTTCCCTAGCGGGCACTTGGAGAATGTAGGTTAACTAGGGGGCACTAGGACTATGTAGGTTACGTAGAGGGCCCTTGGACTATCTAGGTTACCTAGCGGGCATTTGGATTATGCAGGCTCCCTAGCGGGCATTTGGACTATATAGATTCCTTAGCGGGCACTTAGACTTTTTAGGTTACCTAGCGGGCACTTGGACTACTTTGGTTACCTAGCAGGCACTTGGACTATCTAGGTTACCTAGTGGGCCCTTGGACTATGTAGGTTACCAGTGGGCACTTGGACAATCTAGGTTAACGAACGTGCACTTGGACTATGTAGGTAACCTAGCGGGCACTTGGACTGTCTAGGTTACCTAGCGGGCACTTGGACTATCTAGGTTACCTAGCTGACACTTGAACTATCTACGTTGCCTAGCGGGTTCTTGGACTATGTAGGTAACCTAGCGGGCACTTGGACTGTCTAGGTTACCTAGCGGGCACTTGGACTTTCTAGGTTAACGAACGGGCACGTGGACTATGTAGGTTAACTAGCGGACACTTCGACTATCTAGGTTAGCCCGTTACCTAACCTAGATAGTCCAAGTGCCCGCTAAGCAACCTACATAGTCCAAGTGCCCGTCGTTAACCTAAAAGTCCAAGTGCCCGCTAGGTAACCTAGACAGTCAAAGTACCCGCTAGGTTACCTGCACATACCAAGTGCCCGTTCGTTAACCTAGATAGTCCAAGTGCCCGTTAGTTAACCTAGATAGTCCAAGTGCCCGCTAGTAAACCTGGATAGTCCAAGGGCCTGCTAGTTAACCTAGATAGTCCAAGTGCCCGCTAGTTAACCTAAATTGTCCAAGTGTCCGCTAGGTAACCTAGATAGTCCAAGTGCCTGGTAGCTAACCTACATAGTCCAAGTGTCCGTTCGTTAACCTAGATAGTCCAAGTGCCCATTGGGTAACCTACATAGTCCAAGTGCCCGCTAGTTAACCTACATAGTCCAAGTGCCTTCTAGGGAGCCTACATAGTCCACGTGACCGCTAGGGAACCTACATAGTCCAAGTGCCCGTTAGGGAACCTACATAGTCCAAGTGCCTGCTAGGTAACCTACATAGTCCAAATGCCCGCAAGGAAACCTACATAGTCTAAATGTCCGCTAGGCAACCTACATAATCCAAGTGCCCGCTCTGGAACATACATAGTCCAAGTGCCCGTTAGCTAACCTAGATAGTCCAAGGGCCCGCTAGTTGACCTACATAGTCCAAGTGCCAGCTAGGTAACCTAGATAGTACAAGTGCCCGCTAGCGAACCTAGATAGTCCAAGTGTCTTTTAGCTAACCTAGATAGTCCAAGTGGTGGCTGGGTAACCTACATAGTCCAAGTGCCCGTTCGTTAACCTAGATAATCCAAGTGCCCGTTAGGTAACCTAGACACTCCAAGTGCCCGCTAGTTACCCTACATAGTCCAAGTGCCCATTAGTTAACCTAGATAGTCAAAGTGCCTGCTAGGTAACCTAGAGAGTCCAAGTGCCCGCTAGGTAACCTACATAGTCCAAGTGCCCGCTAGGCAACCTAAATAGTCCAAATGCCCGCTAGGGAAACTACATAGTCCAAGTGCCCGCTAGTTAACCTAGATAGTCCAACTGCCCCCTAGTAAACCTACATAATCCATGGGCCCGCTAGTTAACCTACATAGTGCAAGGGCCCGCTAGTTAACCTAGATCGTGCAAGTGTCCGCTAGTTAACTTACATAGTCCAAGTGCCAGCTAGGTAACCTAGATAGTCCAATTGCCCGCTAGGGATCCTTCATAATCCAAGTGCCTGCTAGGTAACCTAGATAGTCCAAGTGCCCGCTAGGGAAGGTACATAGTCCAAGTGCCCGTTAGGGAACCTACATAGTCCAAGTGCCCGCTAGGTAACCTACATAGTCCAAATGCCCGCAAGGAAACCTACATAGTCTAAATGTCCGCTAGGCAACCTACATAATCCAAGTGCCCGCTCTGGAACATACATAGTCCAAGTGCCCGTTAGCTAACCTAGAGAGTCCAAGGGCCCGCTAGTTGACCTACATAGTCTAAGTGCCAGCTAGGTAACCTAGATAGTACAAGTGCCCGCTAGGGAACCTAGATAGTCCAAGTGCCTTTTAGCTAACCTAGATAGTCCAAGTGGTGGCTGGGTAACCTACATAGTCCAAGTGCCCGTTCGTTAACCTAGATAATCCAAGTGCCCGTTAGGTAACCTAGACAGTCCAAGTGCCCGCTAGTTACCCTACATAGCCCAAGTGCCCGTTAGTTAACCTAGATAGTCAAAGTGCCTGCTAGGTAACCTAGATAGTCCAAGTGTCCGCTAGATAACCTACATAGTCCAAGTGACCACTAGGTTACCTACATAGTCCAAGTGCCCGTTCGTTAACCTACATAGTCCAAGTGCCCGCTAGGTAACGTAGATAGCCCAAGTGCCCGCTAGGGAAGGTACATAGTCCAAGTGCCCGTAGGTAACCTAGATAGTCCAAGTGCCCGCTAGTTAACCTACATAGTCCAAGTACCTGCTAGGTAAACTACATAATCCAAGTGCCCGTTTGTTAACCTACATAGTCCAAGTGCCCGTTCGTTAACCTACATAGTCCAAGTGCCCGCTAGGTAACGTAGAAAGCCCAAGTGCCCGCTAGGGAACGTACATACTCCAAGTGCCCACTAGGTAACCTAGACAGTCCAATTGCCCGCTAGTTAACCTAGACAGTCCAAGTACCCGAAAGGGAACCTACATAGTTCAATTGCCCGCTAGGGAACCTACATACTCCAAGTGCTCACTAGGCAACCTACATAGTCCAAGTGCCCGTTAGTTAACCTAGATAGTCAAAGTGCCTGCTAGGTAACCTAAATATTCCAAGTGCCCGCTAGGGAACCTACATAGTCCAAGTGCCCGCTAGGTAACCTAGATAGTCCAATTGCCCGTTAGCTAACCTAGATAGTCGAAGTGTCAGCTAGTTAACGTACATAGTCCAAGTGCCCGTTCGTTAACCTAGAAAGTCCAAGTGCCCGCTAGGTAACCTAGACAGTCCAAGTGCCCGCTAGGTTACCTACATAGTCCAAGTGCACGTTCGTTAACCTAGATTGTCCAAGTGCCCGCTGGTAACCTACATAGTCCAAATGCCCGCAAGGAAACCTACATAGTCTTAATGTCCGCTAGGCAACCTACATAATCCAAGTGCCCACTCTGGATCATACATAGTCCAAGTGCCCGTTAGCTAACCTAGATAGTCCAAGGGCCCGCTAGTTGACCTACATAGTCCAAGTGCCAGCTAGGTAACCTAGATAGTACAAGTGCCCGCTAGGGAACCTAGATAGTCCAAGTGCCTGTTAGCTAATCTAGATAGTCCAAGTGGTGGCTAGGTAACCTACATAGTCCAAGTGCCCGTTCGTTAACCTAGATAATCCAAGTGCCCGTTAGGTATCCTAGACAGTCCAAGTGCCCGCTAGTTGCCCTACATAGTCCAAATGCCCGTTAGTTAACCTAGATAGTCAAAGTGCCTGCTAGGTAACCTAGATAGTCCAAGTGCCCGCTAGATAACCTACATAGTTCAAGTGACCACTAGGTTACCTACATAGTCCAAGTGCCCGTTCGTTAACCTACATAGTCCAAGTGCCCGCTAGGTAACGTAGATAGCCCAAGTGCCCGCTAGGGAAGGTACATAGTCCAAGTGCCCGTAGGTAACCTAGATAGTCCAAGTGCCCGCTAGTTAACCTACATAGTCCAAGTACCTGCTAGGTAAACTACATAATCCAAGTGCCCGTTTGTTAACCTACATAGTCCAAGTGCCCGTTCGTTAACCTACATAGTCCAAGTGCCCGCTAGGTAACGTAGAAAGCCCAAGTGCCCGCTAGGGAACGTACATACTCCAAGTGCCCACTAGGTAACCTAGACAGTCCAATTGCCCGCTAGTTAACCTAGACAGTCCAAGTACCCGAAAGGGAACCTACATAGTTCAATTGCCCGCTAGGGAACCTACATACTCCAAGTGCTCACTAGGCAACCTACATAGTCCAAGTGCCCGTTAGTTAACCTAGAGAGTCAAAGTGCCTGCTAGGTAACCTAAATATTCCAAGTGCCCGCTAGGGAACCTACATAGTCCAAGTGCCCGCTAGGTAACCTAGATAGTCCAATTGCCCGTTAGCTAACCTAGATAGTCGAAGTGTCAGCTAGTTAACGTACATAGTCCAAGTGCCCGTTCGTTAACCTAGAAAGTCCAAGTGCCCGCTAGGTAACCTAGACAGTCCAAGTGCCCGCTAGGTTACCTACATAGTCCAAGTGCACGTTCGTTAACCTAGATTGTCCAAGTGCCCGCTGGTAACCTACATAGTCCAAATGCCCGCAAGGAAACCTACATAGTCTTAATGTCCGCTAGGCAACCTACATAATCCAAGTGCCCACTCTGGATCATACATAGTCCAAGTGCCCGTTAGCTAACCTAGATAGTCCAAGGGCCCGCTAGTTGACCTACATAGTCCAAGGGCCAGCTAGGTAACCTAGATAGTACAAGTGCCCGCTAGGGAACCTAGATAGTCCAAGTGCCTGTTAGCTAATCTAGATAGTCCAAGTGGTGGCTAGGTAACCTACATAGTCCAAGTGCCCGTTCGTTAACCTAGATAATCCAAGTGCCCATTAGGTATCCTAGACAGTCCAAGTGCCCGCTAGTTGCCCTACATAGTCCAAATGCCCGTTAGTTAACCTAGATAGTCAAAGTGCCTGCTAGGTAACCTAGATAGTCCAAGTGCCCGCTAGATAACCTACATAGTTCAAGTGCACGCTAGGTAACCTAAATAGTCCAAATGTCCGCTAGGGAAACTACACAGTCCAAGTGCCCGCTAGTTAACCTAGATAGTCCCAGTGCCCCCTAGTAAACCTACAAAATCCATGGGCCCGCTAGTTAACCTAGATATTCCAAGTGCCCGCTAGTTAACCTAGATAGTCCAAGTGCCCGCTAGTTAACCTACATAGTCCAAGTGCCCGCTAGGTAACCTAGACAGTCCAAGTGACCACTAGGTTACCTACATAGTCCAAGTGCCCATTCGTTAACCTACATAGTCCAAGTGACCGCTAGGTAACGTAGATAGCCCAAGTGCCCGCTAGGGAACGTACATAGTCCAAGTGCCCGCTAGGTAACCTAGATAGTCTAAGTGCCTGCTAGTAAACCTACATAGTCCAAGTGCCTGCTAGGTAAACCACATAGTCCAAGTGCCCACTAGGTAACCTAGACATTCCAATTGCCCGCTAGTTAACCTAGACAGTCCAAGTACCGCTAGGGAATCTACATAGTCCAAGCGCCCGCTAGGGAACCTACATAGTCCAGGTGCTCGATAGGCAACCTACATAGTCCAAGTGCCCGTTATTTAACCTAGATAGTCAAAGTGCCTGCTAGGTAACCTAGATAGTCCAAGTGCCCGCTAGGTAACCTACATAGTCCAAGTGCCCGTTAGGTAACCTTGATACTCCAATTGCCCGTTAGCTATCCTAGATAGTCCAAGTGTCCGCTAGTTAACCTACATAGTCCAAGTGCCCGTTCGTTAACTTACATTGTCCAAGTGCCCGCTAGGTAACGGAGATAGCCCAAGTGCCCGCTAGGGAATGTACATAGTCCAAGTGCCACTAGGTAACCTAGACAGTCCAATTGCCCCCTAGTTAACCTAGACAGTCCAAGTACCCGATAGGGAACCTACATAGTCCAAGTGCCCATTAGGGAACCTACATAGTCCAAGTGCTCGCTAGGCAACCTACATAGTCCAAGTGCCCGTTAGTTAACCTAGATTGTCCAATTGCCCGTTAGCTAACCTAGATAGTCGAAGTGTCCGCTAGTTAACCTACATAGTCCAAGTGCCCGTTCGTTAACCTAGATAGTCCAAGTGCCCGGTAGGTAACCTAGACAGTCCAAGTGCCCGCTAGGTTACCTACATAGTCCAAGTGCACGTTCGTTAACCTAGATAGTCCAAGTGCCCACTGGTAACTTACATAGTCCAAGGGCCCGCTAGGTAACCTTGATAGCCCAAGTGCCTTCTAGTTAACCTACGTAGTCCAAGTGCCCGCTAGATAACCTACATAGTCCAAGTGCCCAATAGGTAACCTAAATAATCCAAATGCCCGCTAGAAAAACTACATAGTCCAAGTGCCCGTTAGTTAACCTAGATAGTCCAAGTGCCCGCTAGTAAACCTAGATAGTCCAAGGGCCTGCTAGTTAACCTAGATAGTCCAAGTGCCCTCTAGTTATCCTAAATCGTCCAAGTGTCCACTAGGTAACGTAGATAGTCCAAGTGCCTGATAGCTAACCTACATAGCCCAAGTGTCCGTTCGTTAACCTAGATACTCCAAGTGCCCATTGGGTAACCTACATAGTCCAAGTGCCCGCTAGTTAACCTACATAGTCCAAGTGCCTTCTAGGGAGCCTACATAGTCCACGTGACCCCTAGGGAACCTACATAGTCCAAGTGCCCGTTAGGGAACCTACATAGTCCAAGTGCCCGCTAGGTAACATACATAGTCCAAATGCCCGCAAGGAAACCTACATAGTCTAAATGTCCGCTAGGCAACCTACATAATCCAAGTGCCCGCTCTGGAACATACGTAGTCCAAGTGCCCGTTAGCTAACCTAGATAGTCCAAGGGCCCGCTAGTTGACCTACATAGTCCAAGTGCCCGCTAGGGAACCTAGATAGTCCAAGTGGTGGCTAGGTAACCTACATAGTCCAAGTGCCTGTTCGTTAACCTAGATAATCCAAGTGCCCGTTAGGTAACCTAGACAGTCCAAGTGCCCGCTAGTTACCCTACATAGTCCAAGTGCCCGTTAGTTAACCTAGATAGTCAAAGTGCCTGCTAGGTAACCTACATAGTCCAAGTGCCCGCTAGGCAACCTAAATGGTCCAAATGCCCGCTAGGGAAACTACATAGTCCAAGTGCCCACTAGTTAACCTAGATGTCCCAAGTGCCCCCTAGTAAACCTACATAATCCATGGGCCCGCTAGTTAACCTACATAGTGCAAGGGCCCGCTAGTTAACCTAGATCGTGCAAGTGTCCGCTAGTTAACCTACATAGTCCAAGTGCCAGCTAGGTAACCTAGATAGTCCAATTGCCCGCTAGGGATCCTTCATACTCAAAGTGCCTGCTAGGTAACCTAGATAGTCCAAGTGCCCGCTAGGGAAGGTACATAGTCCAAGTGTCCGCTAGGTAACCTAGAGAGTTCAAGTGCCCGCTAGTTAACCTACATAGTCCAAGTGCCCGCTAGCTAACCTAGATAGTCCAAGTGCCCGCTAGTAAACCTAGATAGTCCAAGGGCCTGCTAGTTAACCTAGATAGTCCAAGTGCCCGCTAGTTAACCTAAATCGTCCAAGTGTCCGCTAGGTAACCTACATAGTCCAAGTGCCTGCTAGGTAACCTAGATAGTCCAAGTGCCTGATACCTAACCTACATAGTCCAAGTGTCCGTTCGTTAACCTAGATAGTCCAAGTGCCCATTGGGTAACCTACATAGTCCATGTGCCCGCCTGGTAACCTGGTTAGTCCAAGTGCCCGCTAGTTAACCTACATAGTCCAAGTGCCTTCTAGGGAGCCTACATAGTCCACGTGACCGCTAGGGAACCTACATAGTCCAAGTGCCCGCTAGGTAACCTACATAGTCCAAATGCCCGCAAGGAAACCTACATAGTCTAAATGTCCGCTAGGCAACCTACATAATACAAGTGCCCACTCTGGAACATACATAGTCCAAGTGCCCGTTAGCTAACCTAGATAGTCCAAGGGCCCGCTAGTTGACCTACATAGTCCAAGTGCCAGCTACGTAACCTAGATAGTACAAGTGCCCGCTAGGGAACCTAGATAGTCCAAGTGCCTGTTAGCTAACCTAGATAGTCCAAGTGGTGGCTAGGTAACCTACATAGTCCAAGTGCCCGTTCGTTAACCTAGATAATCCAAGTGCCCGTTAGGTAACCTAGACAGTCCAAGTGCCCGCTAGTTACCCTACATAGTCCAAGTGCCCGTTAGTTAACCTAGATAGTCAAAGTGCCTGCTAGGTAACCTAGATAGTCCAAGTGTCCGCTAGATAACCTACATAGTCCAAGTGACCACTAGGTTACCTACATAGTCCAAGTGCCCGTTCGTTAACCTACATAGTCCAAGTGCTCGCTAGGTAACGTACATAGCCCAAGTGACCGCTAGGGAAGGTACATAGTCCAAGTGCCCGTAGGTAACCTAGATAGTCCAAGTGCCCGCTAGTTAACCTACATAGTCCAAATACCTGCTAGGTAAACTACATAATCCAAGTGCCCGTTCGTTAACCTACATAGTCCAAGTGCCCGTTCGTTAACCTATATAGTCCAAGTGCCCGCTAGGTAACGTAGAAAGCCCAAGTGCCCGCTAGGGAACGTACATACTCCAAGTGCCCACTAGGTAACCTAGACAGTCCAATTGCCCGCTAGTTAACCTAGACAGTCCAAGTACCCGATAGGGAACTTACATAGTCCAATTGCCCGCTAGGGAACCTACATACTCCAAGTGCTCGCTAGGCAACCTACATAGTCCAAGTGCCCGTTAGTTAACCTAGATAGTCAAAGTGCCTGCTAGGTAACCTAAATAGTCCAAGTGCCCGCTAGGGAACCTACAGAGTCCAAGTGCCCGCTAGGTAACCTAGATAGTCCAATTGCCCGTTAGCTAACCTAGATAGTCGAAGTGTCCGCTAGTTAACCTACATAGTCCAAGTGCCCGTTCGTTAACCTAGAAAGTCCAAGTGCCCGCTAGGTAACCTAGACAGTCCAAATGCCCGCTAGGTTACCTACATAGTCCAAGTGCACGTTCGTTAACCTAGATTGTCCAAGTGCCCGCTGGTAACCTACATAGTCCAAATGCCCGCAAGGAAACCTACATAGTCTAAATGTCCGCTAGGCAACCTACATAATCCAAGGGCCCACTCTGGAACATACATACTCCAAGTGCCCGTTAGCTAACCTAGATAGTCCAAGGGCCCGCTAGTTGACCTACATAGTCCAAGTGCCAGCTAGGTAACCTAGATAGTACAAGTGCCCGCTAGGGAACCTAGATAGTCCAAGTGCCTGTTAGCTAACCTAGATAGTCCAAGTGGTGGCTAGGTAACCTACATAGTCCAAGTGCCCGTTCATTAACCTAGATAATCCAAGTGCCCGTTAGGTAACCTAGACAGTCCAAGTGCCCGGTAGTTGCCCTACATAGTCCAAGTGCCCGTTAGTTAACCTAGATAGTCAAAGTGCCTGCTAGGTAACCTAGATAGTCCAAGTGCCCGCTAGATAACCTACATAGTCCAAGTGCCCGCTAGGTAACCTAAATAGTCCAAATGTCCGCTAGGGAAACCACATAGTCCAAGTGCCCGCTAGTTAACCTAGATAGTCCAAGTGCCCCCTAGTAAACCTACATAATCAATGGGGCCGCTAGTTAACCTACATAGTGCAAGGGCCCGCTAGTTAACCTAGATAGTCCAAGTGCCCGCTAGTTAACCTAGATAGTCCAAGTGCCCGCTAGTTAACCTAGATAGTCCAAGTGCCCGCTAGTTAACCTACATAGTCCAAGTGCCCGCTAGGTAACCTAGACAGTCCAAGTGACCACTAGGTTACCTACATAGTCCAAGTGCCCATTAGTTACCCTACATAGTCCAAGTGCCCGCTAGGTAACGTAGATAGCCCAAGTGCCCGCTAGGGAACGTACATAGTCCAAGTGCCCACTAGGTAACCTAGACAGTCCAATTGCCCGCTAGTTAACCTAGACAGTCCAAGTACCGCTAGGGAATCTACATAGTCCAAGTACCCGCTAGGGTACCTACATAGTCCAGGTGCTCGCTAGGCAACCTACATAGTCCAAGTGCCCGTTAGTTAACCTAGATAGTCAAAGTGCCTGCTAGGTAACCTAGATAGTCCAAGTGCCCGCTAGGTAACCTTCATAGTCCAAGTGCCCGTTAAGTAACCTTGATAGTCCAATTGCCCGTTAGCTATCCTAGATAGTCCAAGTGTCCGCTAGTTAACCTACACAGTCCAAGTGCCCGTTCGTTAACTTACATTGTCCAAGTGCCCGCTAGGTAACGTAGATAGCCCAAGTGCCCGCTAGGGAACGTACATAGTCCAAGTGCCCACTAGGTAACCTAGACAATCCAATTGCCCCCTAGTTAACTTAGACAGTCCAAGTACCCGATAGGGAACCTACATAGTCCAAGTGCCCACTAGGGAACCTACATAGTCCAAGTGCTCGCCAGGCAACCTACATAGTCCAAGTGCCCGTTAGTTAACCTAGATTGTCCAATTGCCCGTTAGCTAACCTAGATAGTCGAAGTGTCCGCTAGTTAACATACATAGTCCAAGTGCCCGTTCGTTAACCTAGATAGTCCAAGTGCCCGCCAGGTAACCTAGACAGTCCAAGTGCCCGCTCGGTTACCTACATAGTCCAAGTGCACGTTCGTTAACCTAGATAATCCAAGTGCCCGTTACGTAACCTAGACAGTCCAAGTGCCCGCTAGTTACCCTACATAGTCCAAGTGCCCGTTAGTTAACCTAGATAGTCAAAGTGCCTGCTAGGTAACCTAGATAGTCCAAGTGTCCGCTAGATAACCTACATAGTCCAAGTGACCACTAGGTTACCTACATAGTCCAAGTGCCCGTTCGTTAACCTACATAGTCCAAGTGACCGCTAGGTAACGTAGATAGCCCAAGTGCCCGCTAGGGAAGGTACATAGTCCAAGTGCCCGTAGGTAACCTAGATAGTCCAAGTGCCCGCTAGTTAACCTACATAGTCCAAGTACCTGCTAGGTAAACTACATAATCCAAGTGCCCGTTCGTTAACCTACATAGTCCAAGTGCCCGTTCGTTAACCTACATAATCCAAGTGCCCGCTAGGTAACGTAGAAAGCCCAAGTGCCCGCTAGGGAACGTACATACTCCAAGTGCCCACTAGGTAACCTAGACAGTCCAATTGCCCGCTAGTTAACCTAGACAGTCCAAGTACCCGATAAGGAACCTACATAGTCCAATTGCCCGCTAGGGAACCTACATACTCCAAGTGCTCGCTAGGCAACCTACATAGTCCAAGTGCCCGTTAGTTAACCTAGATAGTCCAAGTGCCCGCTAGTTAACCTAGATAGTCCAAGTGCCCGCTAGTTAACCTACATAGTCCAAGTGCCCGCTAGGTAACCTAGACAGTCCAAGTGACCACTAGGTTACCTACATAGTCCAAGTGCCCATTCGTTACCCTACATAGTCCAAGTGCCCGCTAGGTAACGTAGATAGCCCAAGTGCCCGCTAGGGAACGTACATACTCCAAGTGCCCACTAGGTAACCTAGACAGTCCAATTGCCCGCTAGTTAACCTAGACAGTCCAAGTACCCGATAAGGAACCTACATAGTCCAATTGCCCGCTAGGGAACCTACATACTCCAAGTGCTCGCTAGGCAACCTACATAGTCCAAGTGCCCGTTAGTTAACCTAGATAGTCAAAGTGCCTGTTAGGTAACCTAAATAGTCCAAGAGCCCGCTAGTTGACCTACATAGTCCAAGTGCCAGCTAGGTAACCTAGATAGTACAAGTGCCCACTAGGGAACCTAGATAGTCCAAGTGCCTGTTAGCTAACCTAGATAGTCCAAGTGGTGGCTAGGTAACCTACATAGTCCAAGTGCCCGTTCGTTAACCTAGATAATCCAAGTGCCCGTTAGGTAACATAGACAGTCCAAGTGCCCACTAGTTGCCCTACATAGTCCAAATGCCCGTTAGTTAACCTAGATAGTCAAAGTGCCTGCTAGGTAACCTAGATAGTCCAAGTGCCCGCTAGATAACCTACATAGTCCAAGTGCCCGCTAGGTAACCTAGATCGTGCAAGTGTCTGCTAGTTAACCTACATAGTTCAAGTGCCAGCTAGGGATCCTTCATAATCCAACTGCCTGCTAGGTAACCAAGATAGTCCAAGTGCCCGCTAGGGAAGGTACATAGTCCAAGTGTCCGCTAGGTAACGTAGAGAGTTCAAGTGCCCGCTAGTTAACCTACATAGTCCAAGTGCCCGCTAGTTAACATAGATAGTCCAAGTGCCCGCTAGTAAACCTAGATAGTCCAAGGGCCTGCTAGTTAACCTAGATAGTCCAAGTGCCCGCTAGTTAACCTAAATCGTCCAAGTGCCCGCTAGGTAACCTTCATAGTCCAAGTGCCCGTTAAGTAACCTTGATAGTCCAATTGCCCGTTAGCTATCCTAGATAGTCCAAGTGTCCGCTAGTTAACCTACACAGTCCAAGTGCCCGTTCGTTAACTTACATTGTCCAAGTGCCCGCTAGGTAACGTAGATAGCCCAAGTGCCCGCTAGGGAACGTACATAGTCCAAGTGCCCACTAGGTAACCTAGACAGTCCAATTGCCCCCTAGTTAACCTAGACAGTCCAAGTACCCGATAGGGAACCTACATAGTCCAAGTGCCCACTAGGGAACCTACATAGTCCAAGTGCTCGCTAGGCAATCTACATAGTCCAAGTGCCCGTTAGTTAACCTATATTGTCCAATTGCCCGTTAGCTAACCTATATAGTCGAAGTGTCCGCTAGTTAACATACATAGTCCAAGTGCCCGTTCGTTAACCTAGATAGTCCAAGTGCCCGCCAGGTAACCTAGATAGTCCAAGTGCCCGCTAGTTAACCTACATAGTCCAAGTACCTGCTAGGTAAACTACATAATCCAAGTGCCCGTTCGTTAACCTACATAGTCCAAGTGCCCTTTCGTTAACCTACATAGTCCAAGTGCCCGCTAGGTAATGTAGAAAGCCCAAGTGCCCGCTAGGGAACGTACATACTCCAAGTGCCCACTAGGTAACCTAGACAGTCCAATTGCCCGCTAGTTAACCTAGACAGTCCAAGTACCCGATAAGGAACCTACATAGTCCAATTGCCCGCTAGGGAACCTACATACTCCAAGTGCTCGCTAGGCAACCTACATAGTCCAAGTGCCCGTTAGTTAACCTAGATAGTCAAAGTGCCTGTTAGGTAACCTAAATAGTCCAAGTGCCCGCTAGGGAACCTACATAGTCCAAGTACCCGCTAGGTAACCTAGATAGTCCAATTGCCCGTTAGCTAACCTAGATAGTCGAAGTGTCCGCTAGTTAACCTACATAGTCCAAGTGCCCGTTCGTTAACCTAGAAAGTCCAAGTGCCCGCTAGGTAACCTAGACAGTCCAAGTGCCCGCTAGGTTACCTACATAGTCCAAGTGCACGTTCGTTAACCTAGATTGTCCAAGTGCCCGCTGGTAACCTACATAGTCCTAATGCCCGCAAGGAAACCTACATAGTCTAAATGTCCGCTAGGCAACCTACATAATCCAAGTGCCCACTCTGGAACATACATAGTCCAAGTGCCCGTTAGCTAACCTAGATAGTCCAAGAGCCCGCTAGTTGACCTACATAGTCCAAGTGCCAGCTAGGTAACCTAGATAGTACAAGTGCCCACTAGGGAACCTAGATAGTCCAAGTGCCTGTTAGCTAACCTAGATAGTCCAAGTGGTGGCTAGGTAACCTACATAGTCCAAGTGCCCGTTCGTTAACCTAGATAATCCAAGTGCCCGTTAAGTAACATAGACAGTCCAAGTGCCCACTAGTTGCCCTACATAGTCCAAATGCCCGTTAGTTAACCTAGATAGTCAAAGTGCCTGCTAGGTAACCTAGATAGTCCAAGTGCCCGCTAGAAAACCTACATAGTCCAAGTGCCCGCTAGGTAACCTAGATCGTACAAGTGTCCGCTAGTTAACCTACATAGTTCAAGTGCCAGCTAGGGATCCTTCATAATCCAAGTGCCTGCTAGGTAACCTAGATAGTCCAAGTGCCCGCTAGGGAAGGTACATAGTCCAAGTGTCCGCTAGGTAACCTAGAGAGTTCAAGTGCCCGCTAGTTAACCTACATAGTCCAAGTGCCCGCTAGTTAACCTAGATAGTCCAAGTGCCCGCTAGTAAACCTAGATAGTCCAAGGGCCTGCTAGTTAACCTACATAATCCAAGTGCCCACTCTGGAACATACATAGTCCAAGTGCCCGTTAGCTAACCTAGATAGTCCAAGGGCCCGCTAGTTGACCTACATAGTCCAAGTGCCAGCTAGGTAACGTAGATAGTCCAAGTGCCCGTTAGCTAACCTAGATAGTCGAAGTGTCCGCTAGTTAAAATACATAGTCCAAGTGCCCGTTCGTTAACCTAGAAAGTCCAAGTGCCCGCTAGGTAACCTAGACAGTCCAAGTGCCCGCTAGGTTACCTACATAGTCCAAGTGCACGTTCGTTAACCTAGATTGTCCAAGTGCCCGCTGGTAACCTACATAGTCCAAATGCCCGCAAGGAAACCTACATAGTCTAAATGTCCGCTAGGCAACCTACATAATCCAAGTGCCCACTCTGAAACATACATAGTCCAAGTGCCCGTTAGCTAACCTAGATAGTCCAAGAGCCCGCTAGTTGACCTACATAGTCCAAGTGCCAGCTAGGTAACCTAGATAGTCCAAGTGCCTGTTAGCTAACCTAGATAGTCCAAGTGGTGGCTAGGTAACCTGCATAGTCCAAGTGCCCGTCCGTTAACCTAGATAATCCAAGTGCCCGTTAGGTAACCTAGACAGTCCAAGTGCCCACTAGTTGCCCTACATAGTCCAAATGCCCGTTAGTTAACCTAGATAGTCAAAGTGCCTGCTAGGTAACCTAGATAGTCCAAGTGCCCGCTAGATAACCTACATAGTCCAAGTGCCCGCTAGATAACCTAAATAGTCCAAATGTCCGCTAGGGAAACTACATAGTCCAAGTACCCGCTAGTTAACCTAGATAGTCCAAGTGCCCCCTAGTAAACCTACATAATCCATGGGCCCGCTAGTTAACCTACATAGTGCAAGGGCCCGCTAGTTAACCTAGATAGTCCAAGTGCCCGCTAGTTAAACTAGATATTCCAAGTGCCCGCTAGTTAACCTAGATAGTCCAAGTGCCCGCTAGTTAACCTACATAGTCCAAGTGCCCGCTAGGTAACCTAGACAGTCCAAGTGACCACTAGGTTACCTACATAGTCCAAGTGCCCATTCGTTAACCTACATAGTCCAAGTGACCGCTAGGTAACCTAGATAGTCTAAGTGCCTGCTAGTAAACCTAGATAGTCCAAGTGCCCGCTAGTTAACCTACATAGTCCAATTGCCCGTTAGCTAACCTAGATAGTCGAAGTGTCCGCTAGTTAACATACATAGTCCAAGTGCCCGTTCGTTAACCTAGATAGTCCAAGTGCCCGCCAGGTAACCTAGACAGTCCAAGTGCCCGCTAGGTTACCTACATAGTCCAAGTGCACGTTCGTTAACCTAGATAATCCAAGGGCCCGTTACGTAACCTAGACAGTCCAAGTGCCCGCTAGTTACCCTACATAGTCCAAGTGCCCGTTAGTTAACCTAGATAGTCAAAGTGCCCGCTAGGTAACGTAGAAAGCCCAAGTGCCCGCTAGGGAACGTACATACTCCAAGTGCCCACTAGGTAACCTAGACAGTCCAATTGCCAGATAGGTAACCTTGACAGTCCAAGTACCCGATAGGGAACCTACATAGTACAATTGCCCGCTAGGGAACCTACATACTCCAAGTGCTCGCTAAGCAACCTACATAGTCCAAGTGCCCGTTAGTTAACCTAGATAGTCAAAGTGCCTGCTAGGTAACCTAAATAGTCCAAGTGCCCGCTAGGGAAGCTACATAGTCCAAGTGCCCGCTAGGTAACCTAGATAGTCCAATTGCCCGTTAGCTAACCTAGATAGTCGAAGTGTCCGCTAGTTAAAATACATAGTCCAAGTGCCCGTTCGTTAACCTAGATAGTCCAAGTGCCCGCTAGGTTACCTACATAGTCCAAGTGCACGTTCGTTAACCTAGATTGTCCAAGTGCCCGCTGGTAACCTACATAGTACAAATGCCCGCAAGGAAACCTACATAGTCTAAATGTCCGCTAGGCAACCTACATAATCCAAGTGCCCACTCTGAAACATACATAGTCCAAGTGCCCGTTAGCTAACCTAGATAGTCCAAGGGCCCGCTAGTTGACCTACATAGTCCAAGTGCCAGCTAGGTAACCTAGATAGTACAAGTGCCCACTAGGGAACCTAGATAGTCCAAGTGCCTGTTAGCTAACCTAGATAGTCCAAGTGGTGGCTAGGTAACCTACATAGTCCAAGTGCCCGTTCGTTAACCTAGATAATCCAAGTGCCCGTTAGGTAACCTAGACAGTCCAAGTGCCCGCTAGTTGCCCTACATAGTCCAAATGCCCGTTAGTTAACCTAGATAGTCAAAGTGCCTGCTAGGTAACCTAGATAGTCCAAGTGCCCCCTAGATAACCTACATAGTCCAAGTGTCCGCTAGGTAACCTAAATAGTCCAAATGTCCGCTAGGGAAACTACATAGTCCATGTGCCCGCTAGTTAACCTAGATAGTCCAAGTGGCCCCTAGTAAACCTACATAATCCATGGGCCCGCTAGTTAACCTACATAGTGCAAGGGCCCGCTAGTTAACCTAGATAGTCCAAGTGCCCGCTAGTTAAACTAGATAGTCCATGTGCCCGCTAGTTAACCTAGATAGTCCAAGTGCCCGCTAGTTAACCTACATAGTCCAAGTGCCCGCTAGGTAACCTAGACAGTCCAAGTGACCACTAGGTTACCTACATAGTCCAAGTGCCCATTCGTTAACCTACATAGTCCAAGTGCCCGCTAGGGAACGTACAAGTCCAAGGGCCCGCTAGGTAACCTAGATAGTCTAAGTGCCTGCTAGTAAACCTAGATAGTCCAAGTGCCCGCTAGTTAACCTACATAGTCCAAGTGCCCATTAGTTAACCTAGATAGTCAAAGTGCCTGCTAGGTAACCTACATAGTCCAAGGGCCCGCTAGGCAATCTAAATAGTCCAAATGCCCGCAAGGGAAACTACATAGTCCAGGTGCCCGCTAGTTAACCTAGATGTCCCAAGTGCCCCCTAGTAAACCTACAGAATCCATGGGCCCGCTAGTTAACCTACATAGTGCAAGGGCCCGCTAGTTAACCTAGATCGTGCAAGTGTCCGCTGGTTAACCTACATAGTCCAAGTGCCAGCTAGGTAACCTAGATAGTCCAATTGCCCGCTAGGGATCCTTCATAATCCAAGTGCCTGCTAGGTAATCTAGATAGTCCAAGTGCCCGCTAGGGAAGGTACATAGTCCAAGTGTCCGCTAGGTAACCTAGAGAGTTCAAGTGCCCGCTAGTTAACCTACATAGTCCAAGTGCCCGCTAGTTAACCTAGATAGTCCAAGTGCCCGCTAGTAAACCTAGATAGTCCAAGGGCCTGCTAGTTAACCTAGATAGTCCAAGTGCCCGCTAGTTAACCTAAATCGTCCAAGTGTCCGCTAGGTAACCTACATAGTCCAAGTGCCTGCTAGGTAACCTAGATAGTCCAAGTGCCTCATACCTAACCTACATAGTCCAAGTGTCCGTTCGTTAACCTAGATAGTCCATGTGCCCATTGGGTAACCTTCATAGTCCATGTGCTCGCCTGGTAACCTGGTTAGTCCAAGTGCCCGCAAGTTAACCTACATAGTCCAAGTGCCTTCTAGGGAGCCTACATAGTCCCCGTGACCGCTAGGGAACCTACATAGTCCAAGTGCCCGCTAGGTAACCTACATAGTCCCAATGCCCGCAAGGAAACCTACATAGTCTAAATGTCCGCTAGGCAACCTACAAAATACAAGTGCCCACTCTGGAAAATACATAGTCCAAGTGCCCGTTAGCTAACCTAGATAGTCCAAGGGCCCGCTAGTTGACCTACATAGTCCAAGTGCCAGCTAGGTAAACTAGATAGTACAAGTGCCCGCTAGGGAACCTAGATAGTCCAAGTGCCTGTTAGCTAACCTAGATATTCCAAGTGGTGGCTAGGTAACCTACATAGTCCAAGTGCCCGTTCGTTAACCTAGATAATCCAAGTGCCCGTTAGGCAACCTAGACAGTCCAAGTGCCCGCTAGTTACCCTACATAGTCCAAGTGCCCGTTAGTTAACCTAGATAGTCAAAGTGCCTGCTAGGTAACCTAGATAGTCCAAGTGTCCGCTAGATAACCTACATAGTCCAAGTGACCACTAGGTTACCTACATAGTCCAAGTGCCCGTTCGTTAACCTACATAGTCCAAGTGCCCGCTAGGTAACATAGATAGCCCAAGTGCCCGCTAGGGAAGGTACATAGTCCAAGTGCCCGTAGGTAACCTAGATAGTCCAAGTGCCCGCTAGTTAACCTAGATAGTCCAAGTGCCCCCTAGTAAACCTACATAATCCATGGGCCCGCTAGTTAACCTACATAGTGCAAGGGCCCGCTAGTTAACATAGATAGTCCAAGTGCCCGCTAGTTAACCTAGATTGTCCAAGTGCCCGCTAGTTAACCTAGATAGTCCAAGTGCCCGCTAGTTAACCTACATAGTCCAAGTGCCCGCTAGGTAACCTAGACAGTCCAAGTGACCACTAGGTTACCTACATAGTCCAAGTGCCCATTCATTAACCTACATAGTCTAAGTGCCCGCTAGGTAACGTAGATAGCCCAAGTGCCCGCTAGGGAACCTACATAGTCCAAGTGATCGCTAGGCAACCTACATAGTCCAAGAGCCCGTTAGTTAACCTAGATTGTCCAATTGCCCGTTAGCTAACCTAGATAGTCCAAGGGCCCGCTAGTTGACCTACATAGTCCAAGTGCCAGCTAGGTAACCTAGATAGTCCAAGTGCCCGCTAGTTAACCTAGATAGTCAAAGTGCCCGCTAGTTAACCTAGATAGTCCAAGTGCCCGCTAGTTAACCTAGATAGTCCAAGTGCCCGCTAGTTAACCTACATAGTCCAAGTGCCCGCTAGGTAACCTAGACAGTCCAAGTGACCACTAGGTTACCTACATAGTCCAAGTGCCCATTCTTTAACCTACATAGTCCAAGTGCCCGCTAGGTAACGTAGATAGCCCAAGAGCCCGCTAGGGAACGTACATAGTCCAAGTGCCCGCTAGGTAACCTAGATAGTCTAAGTGCCTGCTAGTAAACCTACATAGTCCAAGTGCCTGCTAGGTAAACTACATAGTCCAAGTGCCCACTAGGTAACCTAGACAGTCCAATTGCCCGCTAGTTAACCTAGACAGTCCAAGTACCGCTAGGGAATCTACATAGTCCAAGCGCCCGCTAGGGAACCTACATAGTCCAGGTGCTCGCTAGGCAACCTACATAGTCCAAGTGCCCGTTAGCTATCCTAGATAGTCCAAGTGTCCGCTAGTTAACCTACATAGTCCAAGTGCCTGCTAGGTAAACTACATAGTCCAAGTGCCCACTAGGTAACCTAGACAGTCCAATTGCCCGCTAGTTAACCTAGACAGTCCAAGTACCGCTAGGGAAACTACATAGTCCAAGCGCCCGCTAGGGAACCTACATAGTCCAGGTGCTCGCTAGGCAACCTACATAGTCCAAGTGCCCGTTAGTTAACCTAGATAGTCAAAGTGCCTGCTAGGTAACCTAGATAGTCCAAGTGCCCGCTAGGTAACCTACATAGTCCAAGTGCCCGTTAGGTAACCTTGATAATCCAATTGCCCGTTAGCTATCCTAGATAGTCCAAGTGTCCGCTAGTTAACCTACATAGTCCAAGTGCCCGTTCGTTAACTTACATTGTCCAAGTGCCCGCTAGGTAACGTAGATAGCCCAAGTGCCCGCTAGGGAACGTACATAGTCCAAGTGCCCACTAGGTAACCTAGACAGTCCAATTGCCCCCTAGTTAACCTAGACAGTCCAAGTACCCGATAGGGAACCTACATAGTCCAAGTGCCCACTAGGGAACCTACATAGTCCAAGTGCTCGCTAGGCAACCTACATAGTCCAAGTGCCCGTTAGTTAACCTAGATTGTCCAATTGCCCGTTAGCTAACCTAGATAGTCGAAGTGTCCGCTAGTTAACCTACATAGTCCAAGTGCCCGTTCGTTAACCTAGATAGTCCAAGTGCCCGCCAGGTAACCTAGACAGTCCAAGTGCCCGCTAGGTTACCTACATAGTCCAAGTGCACGTTCCTTAACCTAGATAATCCAAGTGCCCGTTACGTAACCTAGACAGTCCAAGTGCCCGCTAGTTACCCTACATAGTCCAAGTGCCCGTTAGTTAACCTAGATAGTCAAAGTGCCTGCTAGGTAACTTAGATAGTCCAAGTGTCCGCTAGATAACCAACATAGTCCAAGTGACCACTAGGTTACCTACATAGTCCAAGTGCCCGTTCGTTAACCTACATAGTCCAAGTGCCCACTAGGTAACGTAGATAGCCCAAGTGCCCGCTAGGGAAGGTACATATTCCAATTGCCCGTAGGTAACCTAGATAGTCCAAATGCCCGCTAGTTAACCTACATAGTCCAAGTACCTGCTAGGTAAACTACATAATCCAAGTGCCCGTTCGTTAACCTACATAGTCCAAGTGCCCGTTCGTTAACCTACATAGTCCAAGTGCCCGCTAGGTAACGTAGAAAGACCAAGTGCCCGCTAGGGAACGTACATACTCCAAGTGCCCACTAGGTAACCTAGACAGTCCAATTGCCCGCTAGTTAACCTAGACAGTCCAAGTACCCGATAGGGAACCTACATAGTCCAATTGCCCGCTAGGGAACCTACATACTCCAAGTGCTCGCTAGGCAACCTACATAGTCCAAGTGCCCGTTAGTTAACCTAGATAGTCAAAGTGCCTGCTAGGTAACCTAAATAGTCCAAGTGCCCGCTAGGGAACCTACATAGTCCAAGTGCCCGCTAGGTAACCTAGATAGTCCAATTGACCGTTAGCTAACCTAGATAGTCGAAGTGTCCGCTAGTTAAAATACATAGTCCAAGTGCCCGTTCGTTAACCTAGATAGTCCAAGTGCCCGCTAGGTTACCTACATAGTCCAAGTGCACGTTCGTTAACCTAGATTGTCCAAGTGCCCGCTGGTAACCTACATAGTCCAAATGCCCGCAAGGAAACCTACATAGTCTAAATGTCCGCTAGGCAACCTACATAATCCAAGTGCCCACTCTGAAACATACATAGTCCAAGTGCCCGTTAGCTAACCTAGATAGTCCAAGGGCCCGCTAGTTGACCTACATAGTCCAAGTGCCAGCTAGGTAACCTAGATAGTACAAGTGCCCACTAGGGAACCTAGATAGTCCAAGTGCCTGTTATCTAACCTAGATAGTCCAAGTGGTGGCTAGGTAACCTACATAGTCCAAGTGCCCGTTCGTTAACCTAGATAATCCAAGTGCCCGTTAGGTAACCTAGACAGTCCAAGTGCCCGCTAGTTGCCCTAAATAGTCCAAATGCCCGTTAGTTAACCTAGATAGTCAAAGTGCCTGCTAGGTAACCTAGATAGTCCAAGTGCCCCCTAGATAACCTACATAGTCCAAGTGCCCGCTAGGTAACCTAAATAGTCCAAATGTCCGCTAGGGAAACTACATAGTCCATGTGCCCGCTAGTTAACCTAGATAGTCCAAGTGGCCCCTAGTAAACCTACATAATCCATGGGCCCGCTAGTTAACCTACATAGTGCAAGGGCCCGCTAGTTAACCTAGATAGTCCAAGTGCCCGCTAGTTAAACTAGATAGTCCAAGTGCCCGCTAGTTAACCTAGATAGTCCAAGTGCCCGCTAGTTAACCTACATAGTCCAAGTGCCCGCTAGGTAACCTAGACAGTCCAAGTGACCACTAGGTTACCTACATAGTCCAAGTGCCCGCTAGGGAACGTACATAGTCCAAGTGCCCGCTAGGTAACCTAGATAGTCTAAGTGCCTGCTAGTAAACCTAGATAGTCCAAGTGCCCGCTATTTAACCTACATAGTCCAAGTGCCCGTTAGTTAACCTAGATAGTCAAAGTGCCTGCTAGGTAACCTACATAGTCCAAGTGCCCTCTAGGCAACCTAAATAGTCCAAATGCCCGCAAGGGAAACTACATAGTGCAGGTGCCCGCTAGTTAACCTAGATGTCCCAAGTGCCCCCTAGTAAACCTACATAATCCATGGGCCCGCTAGTTAACCTACATAGTGCAAGGGCCCGCTAGTTAACCTAGATTGTGCAAGTGTCCGCTAGTTAACCTACATAGTCCAAGTGCCAGCTAGGTAACCTAGATAGTCCAATTGCCCGCTAGGGATCCTTCATAATCCAAGTGCCTGCTAGGTAATCTAGATAGTCCAAGTGCCCGCTAGGGAAGGTACATAGTCCAAGTGTCCGCTAGGTAACCTAGAGAGTTCAAGTGCCCGCTAGTTAACCTACATAGTCCAAGTGCCCGCTAGTTAACCTAGATAGTCCAAGTGCCCGCTAGTAAACCTAGATAGTCCAAGGGCCTGCTAGTTAACCTAGATAGTCCAAGTGCCCGTTAGGTAACCTAGACAGTCCAAGTGCCCGCTAGTTACCCTACATAGTCCAAGTGCCCGTTAGTTAACCTAGATAGTCAAAGTGCCTGCTAGGTAACCTAGATAGTCCAAGTGTCCGCTAGATAACCTACATAGTCCAAGTGACCACTAGGTTACCTACATAGTCCAAGTGCCCGTTCGTTAACCTACATAGTCCAAGTGCCCGCTAGGTAACATAGATAGCCCAAGTGCCCGCTAGGGAAGGTACATAGTCCAAGTGCCCGAAGGTAACCTAGATAGTCCAAGTGCCCGCTAGTTAACCTACATAGGCCAAGTCCCTGCTAGGTAAACTACATAATCCAAGTGCCCGTTCGTTAACCTACATAGTCCAAGTGCCCTTTCGTTAACCTACATAGTCCAAGTGCCCGCTAGGTAACGTAGAAAGCCCAAGTGCCCGCTAGGGAACATACATACTCCAAGTGCCCACTAGGTAACCTAGACAGTCCAATTGCCCGCTAGTTAACCTAGACAGTCCAAGTACCCGATAAGGAACCTACATAGTCCAATTTCCCGCTAGGGAACCTACATATTCCAAGTGCTCGCTAGGCAACCTACATAGTCCAAGTGCCCGTTAGTTAACCTAGATAGTCAAAGTTCCTGTTAGGTAACCTAAATAGTCCAAGTGCCCGCTAGGGAACCTACATAGTCCAAGTACCCGCTAGGTAACCTAGATAGTCCAATTGCCCGTTAGCTAATCTAGATAGTCGAAGTGTCCGCTAGTTAACCTACATAGTCCAAGTGCCCGTACGTTAACCTAGAAAGTCCAAGTGCCCGCTAGGTAACCTAGACAGTCCAAGGGCCCGCTAGGTTACCTACATAGTCCAAGTGCACGTTCGTTAACCTAGATTGTCCAAGTGCCCGCTGGTAACCTACATAGTCCAAATGCCCGCAAGGAAACCTACATAGTCTAAATGTCCGCTAGGCAACCTACATAATCCAAGTGCCCACTCTGGAACATACATAGTCCAAGTGCCCGTTAGCTAACCTAGATAGTCCTAGGGCCCGCTAGTTGACCTACATAGTCCAAGTGCCAGCTAGGTAACCTAGATAGTACAAGTGCCCGCTAGGGAACCTAGATAGTCCAAGTGGTGGCTAGGTAACCTAGATAGTCCAAGTGCCCGCTAGGTAACCTACATAGTCCAAGTGCCCGTTAGGTAACCTTGATAGTCCAATTGCCCGTTAGCTATCCTAGATAGTCCAAGTGTCCGCTAGTTAACCTACATAGTCCAAGTGCCCGTTCGTTAACTTACATTGTCCAAGTGCCCGCTAGGTAACGTAGATAGCCCAAGTGCCCGCTAGGGAACGTACATAGTCCAAGTGCCCACTAGGTAACCTAGACAGTCCAATTGCCCCCTAGTTAACCTAGACAGTCCAAGTACCCGATAGGGAATCTACATAGTCCAAGTGCCCACTAGCGAACCTACATAGTCCAAGTGCTCGCTAGGCAACCTACATAGTCCAAGTGCCCGTTAGTTAACCTAGATAGTCCAATTGCCCGTTAGCTAACCTAGATAGTCGAAGTGTCCGCTAGTTAACCTACATAGTCCAAGTGCCCATTCGTTAACCTAGATACTCCAAGTGCCCGCTAGGTAACCTAGACAGTCCAAGTGCCCGCTAGGTTACCTACATAGTCCAAGTGCACGTTCGTTAACCTAGATAATCCAAGTGCCCGTTAGATAACCTAGACAGTCCAAGTGCCCGCTAGTTATCCTACATAGTCCAAGTGCCCGTTAGTTAACCTAGATAGTCAAAGTGCCTGCTAGGTAACCTAGATAGTCCAAGTGTCCGCTAGATAACCTACATAGTCCAAGTGACCACTAGGTTACCTACATAGTCCAAGTGCCCGTTCGTTAACCTACATAGTCCAAGTGCCCGCTAGGTAACGTAGATAGCCCAAGTGCCCGCTAGGGAAGGTACAAATCCAAGTGCCCGTAGGTAACCTAGATAGTCCAAGTGCCCGCTAGTTAACCTACATAGTCCAAGTACCTGCTAGGTAAACTACATAATCCAAGTGCCCGTTCATTAACCTACATAGTCCAAGTACCCATTCGTTAACCTACATAGTCCAAGTGCTCGCTAGGTAACGTAGAAAGCCCAAGTGCCCGCTAGGGAACGTACATACTCCAAGTGCCCACTAGGTAACCTAGACAGTCCAATTGCCCGCTAGTTAACCTAGACAGTCCAAGTACCCGATAGGGAACCTACATAGTCCAATTGCCCGCTAGGGAACCTACATACTCCAAGTGCTCGCTAGGCAACCTACATAGTCCAAGTGCCCGTTAGTTAACCTAGATAGTCAAAGTGCCTGCTAGGTAACCTAAATAGTCCAAGTGCCCGCTAGGGAACCTACATAGTCCAAGTGCCCGCTAGGTAACCTAGATAGTCCAATTGCCCGTTAGCTAACCTAGATAGTCGAAATGTCCGCTAGTTAACCTACATAGTCCAAGTGCCCGTTCATTAACCTAGAAAGTCCAAGTGCCCGCTAGGTAACCTAGACAGTCCAAGTGCCCGCTAGGTTACCTACATAGTCCAAGTGCACGTTCGTTAACCTAGATTGTCCAAGTGCCCGTTGGTAACCTACATAGTCCAAATGCCCGCAAGGAAACCTACATAGTCTAAATGTCCGCTAGGCAACCTACATACTCCAAGTGCCGACTCTGGAACATACATAGTCCAAGTGCCCGTTAGCTAACCTAGATAGTCCAAGGGCCCGCTAGTTGACCTACATAGTCCAAGTGCCAGCTAGGTAACCTAGATAGTACAAGTGCCCACTAGGGAACCTAGATAGTCCAAGTGCCTATTAGCTAACCTAGATAGTCCAAGTGGTGGCTAGGTAACCTACATAGTCCATGTGCCCGTTCATTAACCTAGATAATCCAAGTGCCCGTTAGGTAACCTAGACAGTCCAAGTGCCCGCTAGTTGCCCTACATAGTCCAAATGCCCGTTAGTTAACCTACATAGTCAAAGTGCCTGCTAGGTAACCTAGATAGTCCAAGTGCCCGCTAGATAACCTACATAGTCCAAGTGCCCGCTAGGTAACCTAAATAGTCCAAATGTCCGCTAGGGAAACTACATAGTCCGAGTGCCCGCTAGTTAACCTAGATAGTCCAAGTGCCCCCTAGTAAACCTACATAATCCATGGGCCCGCTAGTTAACCTACATAGTGCAAGGGCCCGCTAGTTAACCTAGATAGTCAAAGTGCCCGCTAGTTAACCTAGATAGTCCAAGTGCCCGCTAGTTAACCTAGATAGTACAAGTGCCCGCTAGTTAACCTACATAGTCCAAGTGCCCGCTAGGTAACCTAGACAGTCCAAGTGACCACTAGGTTACCTACATAGTCCAAGTGCCCATTCTTTAACCTACATAGTCCAAGTGCCCGCTAGGTAACGTAGATAGCCCAAGTGCCCGCTAGGGAACGTACATAGTCCAAGTGCCCGCTAGGTAACCTAGATAGTCTAAGTGCCTGGTAGTAAACCTACATAGTCCAAGTGCCTGCTAGGTAAACTACATAGTCCAAGTGCCCACAAGGTAACCGAGAGAGTCCAATTGCCCGCTAGTTAACCTAGACAGTCCAAGTACCCCTAGGGAATCTACATAGTCCAAGCGCCCGCTAGGGAACCTACATAGTCCAGGTGCTCGCTAGGCAACCTACATAGTCCAAGTGCCCGTTAGTTAACCTAGATAGTCAAAGTGCCTGCTAGGTAACCTAGATAGTCCAAGTGCCCGCTAGGTAACCTACATAGTCCAAGTGCCCGTTAGGTAACCTTGATAGTCCAATTGCCCGTTAGCTATCCTAGATAGTCCAAGTGTCCGCTAGTTAACCTACATAGTCCAAGTGCCCGTTCGTTAACTTACATTGTCCAAGTGCCCGTTAGGTAACGTAGATAGCCCAAGTGCCGGCTAGGGAACGTACATAGTCCAAGTGCCCACTAGGTAACCTAGACAGTCCAATTGCCCCCTAGTTAACCTAGACAGTCCAAGTACCCGATAGGGAACCTACATAGTCCAAGTGCCCACTAGGGAACCTACATAGTCCAAGTGCTCGCTAGGCAACCTACATAGTCCAAGTGCCCCTTAGTTAACCTAGATTGTCCAATTGCCCGTTAGCTAACCTAGATAGTCGAAGTGTCCGCTAGTTAACCTACATAGTCCAAGTGCCCGTTCGTTAACCTAGATAGTCCAAGTGCCCGCTAGGTAACCTAGACAGTCCAAATGCCCGCTAGGTTACCTACATAGTCCAAGTTAACGTTCGTTAGTCTAGATAGTCCAAGTGCCCGCTGGTAACCTACATAGTCCAAGGGCCCGATAGGTAACCTTGATAGTCCAAGTGCCTTCTAGTTAACCTACATAGTCCAAGTGCCCGCTAGATAACCTACATAGTCCAAGTGCCCACTAGTTAACCTAAATAATCCAAATGCCCGCTAGGGAAACTACATAGTCCAAGTGCCCGTTAGTTAACCTAGATAGTCCAAGTGCCCGCTAGTAAACCTAGATAGTCCAAGGGCCTGCTAGTTAACCTAGATAGTCCAAGTGCCCGCTAGTTAACCTAAATCGTCCACGTGTGCGCTAGGTAACCTAGATAGTCCAAGTGCCTGATAGCTAACCTACATAGTCCAAGTGTCCGTTCGTTAACCTAGATAGTCCAAGTGCCCATTGGGTAACCTACATAGTCCAATTGCCCGCTAGTTAACCTACATAGTCCAAGTGCCCGCTAGTTAACCTAGATAGTCCAAGTGCCCACTAGTAAAACTACATAGTCCAAGGGCCTGCTAGTTAACCTAGATAGTCCAAGTGCCCGCTAGTTAACCTAAATCGTCCAAGTGTCCGCTAGGTAACCTACATAGTCCAAGTGCCTGCTAGGTAACCTAGATAGTTCAAGTGCCTGATACCTATCCTACATAGTCCAAGTGTCCGTTCGTAAACCTAGATAGTCCAAGTGCCCATTGAGTAACCTACATAGTCCAAGTGCCCGCCTGGTAACCTAGTTAGTCCAAGTGCCCGCTAGTTAACCTACATAGTCCAAGTGCCTTCTAGGGAGCCTACATAGTCCACGTGACCGCTAGGGAACCTACATAGTCCAAGTGCCCGCTAGGTAACCTACATAGTCCAAATGCCCGCAAGGAAACCTACATAGTCTAAATGTCCGCTAGGCAACCTACATAATCCTAGTGCCCACTGTGGAACATACATAGTCCAAGTGCCCGTTAGCTAACCTAGATAGTCCAAGGGCCCGCTAGTTGACCTACGTAGTCCAAGTGCCAGCTAGGTAACCTAGATAGTACAAGTGCCCGCTAGGGAACCTAGATAGTCCAAGTGCCTGTTAGGTAACCTAGATAGTCCAAGTGGTGGCTAGGTAACCTACATAGTCCAAGTGCCCGTTCGTTAACCTAGATAATCCAAGTGCCCGTTAGGTAACCTAGACAGTCCAAGTGCCCGCTAGTTGCCCTACATAGTCCAAGTGCCCGTTAGTTAACCTAGATAGTCAATGTGCCTGCTAGGTAACCTAGATAGTCCAAGTGCCTGCTAGATAACCTACATAGTCCAAGTGCCCGCTACGTAACCTAAATAGTCCAAATGTCCTCTAGGGAAACTACATAGTCCAAGTGCCCGCTAGTTAACCTATATAGTCCAAGTGCCCCCTAGTAAACCTACATAATCCCGCTAGTTAACCTGCATAGTGCAAGGGCCCGCTAGTTAACCTAGATAGTCCAAGTGCCCGCTAGTTAACCTACATAGTCCAAGTGCCCGGTAGGTAACCTAGACAGTCCAAGTGACCACTAGGTTACCTACATAGTCCAAGTGCACATTCGTTAACCTACATAGTCCAAGTGCCCGCTAGGTAACGTAGATAACCCAAGTGCCCGCTAGGGAACGTACATAGTCCAAGTGCCCGCTAGGTAACCTGGATAGTCTAAGTGCCTGGTAGTAAACCTACATAGTCCAAGTGCCTGCTAGGTAAACTACATAGTCCAAGTGCCCACTAGGTAACCTAGACAGTCCAATTGCCCCCTAGTTAACCTAGACAGTCCAAGTACCGCTAGGGAATCTACATAGTCCAAGCGCCCGCTAGGGAAACTACATAGTCCAGGTGCTCGCTAGGCAACTTACATAGTCCAAGTGCCCGTTAGTTAACCTAGATAGTCAAAGTGCCTGCTAGGTAACCTAGATAGTCCATGTTCCCGCTAGGTAACCTTCATAGTCCAAGTGCCCGTTAGGTAATCTTGATAGTCCAATTGCCCGTTAGCTATCCTAGATAGTCCAAGTGTCCGCTAGTTAACCTAAATAGTCCAAGTGCCCGTTCGTTAACTTACATTGTCCAAGTGCCCGCTAGGTAACGTAGATATCCCAAGTGCCCGCTAGGGAACGTACATATCCAAGTGCCCACTAGGTAACCTAGACAGTCCAATTGCCCCCCAGTTAACCTAGACAGTCCAAGTACCCGATAGGGAACCTACAAAGTCCAAGTGCTCGCTAGGCAACCTACATAGTCCAAGTACCTGCTAGGTAAACTACATAATCCAAGTGCCCGTTCATTAACCTACATAGTCCAAGTACCCATTCGTTAACCTACATAGTCCAAGTGCTCGCTAGGTAACGTAGAAAGCCCAAGTGCCCGCTAGGGAACGTACATACTCCAAGTGCCCACTAGGTAACCTAGACAGTCCAATTGCCCGCTAGTTAACCTAGACAGTCCAAGTACCCGATAGGGAACCTACATAGTCCAATTGCCCGCTAGGGAACCTACATACTCCAAGTGCTCGCAAGGCAACCTACATAGTCCAAGTGCCCGTTAGTTAACCTAGATAGTCAAAGTGCCTGCTAGGTAACCTAAATAGTACAAGTGCCCGCTAGGGAACCTACATAGTCCAAGTGCCCGCTAGGTAACCTAGATAGTCCAATTGCCCGTTAGCTAACCTAGATAGTCGAAATGTCCGCTAGTTAACCTACATAGTCCAAGTGCCCGTTCGTTAACCTAGAAAGTCCAAGTGCCCGCTAGGTAACCTAGACAGTCCAAGTGCCCGCTAGGTTACCTACATAGTCCAAGTGCACGTTCGTTAACCTAGATTGTCCAAGTGCCCGTTGGTAACCTACATAGTCCAAATGCCCGCAAGGAAACCTACATAGTCTAAATGTCCGCTAGGCAACCTACATACTCCAAGTGCCGACTCTGGAACATACGTAGTCCAAGTGCCCGTTAGCTAACCTAGATAGTCCAAGGGCCCGCTAGTTGACCTACATAGTCCAAGTGCCAGCTAGGTAACCTAGATAGTACAAGTGCCCACTAGGGAACCTAGATAGTCCAAGTGCCTATTAGCTAACCTAGATAGTCCAAGTGGTGGCTAGGTAACCTACATAGTCCATGTGCCCGTTCATTAACCTAGATAATCCAAGTGCCCGTTAGGTAACCTAGACAGTCCAAGTGCCCGCTAGTTGCCCTACATAGTCCAAATGCCCGTTAGTTAACCTACATAGTCAAAGTGCCTGCTAGGTAACCTAGATAGTCCAAGTGCCCGCTAGATAACCTACATAGTCCAAGTGCCCGCTAGGTAACCTAAATAGTCCAAATGTCCGCTAGGGAAACTACATAGTCCGAGTGCCCGCTAGTTAACCTAGATAGTCCAAGTGCCCGCTAGTTAACCTAGATAGTCCAAGTGCCCGCTAGGTGACCTAGACAGTCCAAGTGACCACTAGGTTACCTACATAGTCCAAGTGCCCATTCTTTAACCTACATAGTCCAAGTGCCCGCTAGGTAACGTAGATAGCCCAAGTGCCCGCTAGGGAACGTACATAGTCCAAGTGCCCGCTAGGTAACCTAGATAGTCTAAGTGCCTGGTAGTAAACCTACATAGTCCAAGTGCCTGCTAGGTAAACTACATAGTCCAAGTGCCCACTAGGTAACCTAGACAGTCCAATTGCCCGCTAGTTAACCTAGACAGTCCAAGTACCCCTAGGGAATCTACATAGTCCAAGCGCCCGCTAGGGAACCTACATAGTCCAGGTGCTCGCTAGGCAACCTACATAGTCCAAGTGCCCGTTAGTTAACCTAGATAGTCAAAGTGCCTGCTAGGTAACCTAGATAGTCCAAGTGCCCGCTAGGTAACCTACATAGTCCAAGTGCCCGTTAGGTAACCTTGATAGTCCAATTGCCCGTTAGCTATCCTAGATAGTCCAAGTGTCCGCTAGTTAACCTAAATAGTCCAAGTGCCCGTTCGTTAACTTACATTGTCCAAGTGCCCGCTAGGTAACGTAGATAGCCCAAGTGCCCGCTAGGGAACGTAAATAGTCCAAGTGCCCACTAGGTAACCTACATAGTCCAAGTGCTCGCTAGGCAACCTACATAGTCCAAGTGCCCGTTAGTTAACCTAGATTGTCCAATTGCCCGTTAGCTAACCTAGATAGTCGAAGTGTCCGCTAGTTAACCTACATAGTCCAAGTGCCCGTTCGTTAACCTAGATAGTCCAAGTGCCCGCTAGGTAACCTAGACAGTCCAAGTGCCCGCTAGGTTACCTACATAGTCCAAGTTAACGTTCGTTAGTCTAGATAGTCCAAGTGCCCGCTGGTAACCTACATAGTCCAAGGGCCCGCTAGGTAACCTTGATAGTCCAAGTGCCTTCTAGTTAACCTACATAGTCCAAGTGCCCGCTAGATAACCTACATAGTCCAAGTGCCCACTAGTTAACCTAAATAATCCAAATGCCCGCTAGGGAAACTACATAGTCCAAGTGCCCGTTAGTTAACCTAGATAGTCCAAGTGCCCGCTAGTAAACCTAGATAGTCCAAGGGCCTGCTAGTTAACCTAGATTGTCCAAGTGCCAGCTAGGTAACCTAAATCGTCCACGTGTGCGCTAGGTAACCTACATAGTCCAAGTGCCTGATAGCTAACCTACATAGTCCAAGTGTCCGTTCGTTAACCTAGATAGTCCAAGTGCCCATTGGGTAACCTACATAGTCCAATTGCCCGCTAGTTAACCTACATAGTCCAAGTTCCCGCTAGTTAACCTAGATAGTCCAAGTGCCCGCTAGTAAAGCTAGATAGTCCAAGGGCCTGCTAGTTAACCTAGATAGTCCAAGTGCCCGCTAGTTAACCTAAATCGTCCAAGTGTCCGCTAGGTAACCTACATAGTCCAAGTGCCTGCTAGGTAACCTAGATAGTTCAAGTGCCTGATACCTATCCTACATAGTCCAAGTGTCCGTTCGTTAACCTAGATAGTCCAAGTGCCCATTGAGTAACCTACATAGTCCAAGTGCCCGCCTGGTAACCTAGTTAGTCCAAGTGCCCGCTAGTTAACCTACATAGTCCAAGTGCCTTCTAGGGAGCCTACATAGTCCACGTGACCGCTAGGGAACCTACATAGTCCAAGTGCCCGCTAGGTAACCTACATAGTCCAAATGCCCTCAAGGAAACCTACATAGTCTAAATGTCCGCTAGGCAACCTACATAATCCAAGTGCCCACTGTGGAACATACATAGTCCAAGTGCCCGTTAGCTAACCTAGATAGTCCAAGGGCCCGCTAGTTGACCTACATAGTCCAAGTGCCAGCTAGGTAACCTAGATAGTACAAGTGCCCGCTAGGGAACCTAGATAGTCCAAGTGCCTGTTAGGTAACCTAGATAGTCCAATTGGTGGCTAGGTAACCTACATAGTCCAAGTGCCCGTTCGTTAACCTAGATAATCCAAGTGCCCGTTAGGTAACCTAGACAGTCCAAGTGCCCGCTAGTTGCCCTACATAGTCCAAGTGCCCGTTAGTTAACCTAGATAGTCAAAGTGCCTGCTAGGTAACCTAGATAGTCCAAGTGCCCGCTAGATAACCTACATAGTCCAAGTGCCCGCTACGTAACCTAAATAGTCCAAATGTCCGCTAGGGAAACTACATAGTCCAAGTGCCCGCTAGTTAACCTATATAGTCCAAGTGCCCCCTAGTAAACCTACATAATCCATGGGCCCGCTAGTTAACCTAAATAGTGCAAGGGCCCGCTAGTTAACCTAGATAGTCCAAGTGCCCGCTAGTTAACCTAGATAGTCCAAGTGCCCGCTAGTTTACCTAGATAGTCCAAGTGCCCGCTAGTTAACCTACATAGTCCAAGTGCCCGGTAGGTAACCTAGACAGTCCAAGTGACCACTAGGTTACCTACATAGTCCAAGTGCCCATTCGTTAACCTACATAGTCCAAGTGCCCGCTAGGTAACGTAGATAGCCCAAGTGCCCGCTAGGGAACGTACATAGTCCAAGTGCCCGCTAGGTAACCTGGATAGTCTAAGTGCCTGGTAGTAAACCTACATAGTCCAAGTGCCTGCTAGGTAAACTACATAGTCCAAGTGCCCACTAGGTAACCTAGACAGTCCAATTGCCCCCTAGTTAACCTAGACAGTCCAAGTACCGCTAGGGAATCTACATAGTCCAAGCGCCCGCTAGGGAAACTACATAGTCCAGGTGCTCGCTAGGCAACCTACATAGTCCAAGTGCCCGTTAGTTAACCTAGATAGTCAAAGTGCCTGCTAGGTAACCTAGATAGTCCATGTTCCCGCTAGGTAACCTTCATAGTCCAAGTGCCCGTTAGGTAATCTTGATAGTCCAATTGCCCGTTAGCTATCCTAGATAGTCCAAGTGTTGCTAGTTAACCTACATAGTCCAAGTGCCCGTTCGTTAAATTACATTGTCCAAGTGCCCGGTAGGTAACGTAGATATCCCAAGTGCCCGCTAGGGAACGTACATATCCAAGTGCCCACTAGGTAACCTAGACAGTCCAATTGCCCCCTAGTTAACCTAGACAGTCCAAGTACCCGATAGGGAACCTACATAGTCCAAGTGCTCGCTAGGCAACCTACATAGTCCAAGTGCCCGTTAGTTAACCTAGATAGTCAAAGTGCCTGCTAGGTAACCTAGATAGTCCAAGTGTCCGCTAGATAACCTACATAGTCCAAGTGACCACTAGGTTACCTACATAGTCCAAGTGCCCGTTCGTTAACCTACATAGTCCAAGTGCCCGCTAGGTAACGTAGATAGCCCAAGTGCCCGCTAGGGAAGGTACATAGTCCAAGTGCCCGTAGGTAACCTAGATAGTCCAAGTGCCCGCTAGTTAACCTACATAGTCCAAGTACCTGCTAGGTAAACTACATAATCCAAGTGCCCGTTCGTTAACCTACATAGTCCAAGTGCCAGTTCGTTAACCTACATAGTCCAAGTGCCAGCTAGGTAACGTAGAAAGCCCAAGTGCCCGCTAGGGAACGTACATACTCCAAGTGCCCACTAGGTAATCTAGCCAGTCCAATTGCCGCTAGTTAACCTAGACAGTCCAAGTACCCGATAGGGAACCTACATAGTCCAATTGCCCGCTAGGGAACCTACATACTCCAAGGGCTCGCTAGGCAACCTTCATAGTTCAAGTGCCCTTTAGTTAACCTAGATAGTCAAAGTGCCTGCTAGGTAACCTAAATAGTCCAAGTGCCCGCTAGGGAACCTACATAGTCCAAGTGCCCTCTAGGTAACCTAGATAGTCCAATTGCCCGTTAGCTAATCTAGATAGTCGAAGTGTCCGCTAGTTAACCTACATAGTCCAAGTGCCCGTACGTTAACCTAGAAAGTCCAAGTGCCCGCTAGGTAACCTAGACAATCCAAGTGCCCGCTAGGTTACCTACATAGTCCAAGTGCACGTTCGTTAACCTAGATTGTCCAAGTGCCCGCTGGTAACCTACATAGTCCAACTGCCCGCAAGGAAACCTACATAGTCTAAATGTCGGCTAGGCAACCTACATAATCCTAGTGCCCACTCTGGAACATACATAGTCCAAGTGCCCGTTAGCTAACCTAGATAGTCCAAGGGCCCGCTAGTTGACCTAAATAGTCCAAGTGCCAGCTAGGTAACCTAGATAGTACAAGTGACCACTAGGTTACCTACATAGTCCAAGTGCCCATTCGTTAACCTACATAGTCCAAGTGCCCGCTGGGTAACGTAGATAGCCCAGGTGCCCGCTAGGGAACGTACATAGTCCAAGTGCCCGCTAGGTAACCTGGATAGTCTAAGTGCCTGCTAGTAAACCTACATAGTCCAAGTGCCTGCTAGGTAAACTACATAGTCCATGTGCCCACTAGGTAACCTAGGCAGTCCAATTGCCCGCTAGTTAACCTAGACAGTCCAAGTACCGCTAGGGAATCTACATAGTCCAAGCGCCCGCTAGGGAACCTACATAGTCCAGGTGCTCGCTAGGCAACCTACATAGTCCAAGTGCCCGTTAGTTAACCTAGATAGTCAAAGTGCCTGCTAGGTAACCTTGATAGTCCAATTGCCCGTTAGCTATCCTAGATAGTCCAAGTGTCCGCTAGTTAACCTCCATAGTCCAAGTGCCCGTTCGTTAACTTACATTGTCCAAGTGCCCGCTAGGTAACGTAGATATCCCAAGTGCCCGCTAGGGAACGTACATAGTCCAAGTGCCCACTAGGTAACCTAGACAGTCCAATTGCCCCCTAGTTAACCTAGACAGTCCAAGTACCCGATAGGGAACCTACATAGTCCAAGTGCCCTCTAGGGAACCTACATAGTCCAAGTGCTCGCTAGGCAACCTACATAGTCCAAGTGCCCGTTAGCTAAACTAGATAGTTGAAGTGTCCGCTAGTTAACCTACATAGTCCAAGTGCCCGTTCGTTAACCTAGATAGTCCAAGTGCCCGCTAGGTAACCCAGACAGTCCAAGAGCCCGCTAGGTTACCTACATAGTCCAAGTGCATGTTCGTTAACCTAGATAATCCAAGGGCCCGTTAGGTAACCTAGACAGTCCAAGTGCCCGCTAGTTACCCTACATAGTACAAGTGCCCGTTAGTTAACCTAGATAGTCAAAGTGCCTGCTAGGTAACCTAGATAGTCCAAGTGTCCGCTAGATAACCTACATAGTCCAAGTGACCACTAGGTTACCTACATAGTCTAAGTGCCCGTTCGTTAACCTACATAGTCCAAGTGCCCGCTAGGTAACGTAGATAGCCCAAGTGCCCGCTAGGGAAGGTACATATTCCAAGTGCCCGTAGGTAACCTAGATAGTACAAGTGCCCGCTAGTTAACCTACATAGTCCAAGTACCTGCTAGGTAAACTACATAATCCAAGTGCCTGTTCGTTAACCTACATAGTCCAAGTGCCCGTTCATTAACCTACATAGTCCAAGTGCCCGCTAGGTAACGTAGAAAGCCCAAGTGCCCGCTAGGGAACGTACATACTCCAAGTGCCCGCTAGTTAACCTAGACAGTCCAAGTACCCGATACGGAACCTACATAGTCCAAGTGCCCTCTAGGGAACCTACATAGTCCAAGTGCTCGCTAGGCAACCTACATAGTCCAAGTGCCCGTTAGTTAACCTAGATTGTCCAATTGCCCGTTAGCTAACCTAGGTAGTCGAAGTGTCCGCTAGTTAACCTACATAGTCCAAGTGCCCGTTCGTTAACCTAGATAGTCCAAGTGCCCGCTAGGTAACCTAGACAGTCCCAGTGCCCGCTAGGTTGCCTACATAGTCCAAGTGCACGTTCGTTAACCTAGATAATCCAAGTGCCCGTTAGGTAACCTAGACAGTCGAAGTGCCCGCTAGTTACCCTACATAGTCCAAGTGCCCGTTAGTTAACCTAGATAGTCAAAGTGCCTGCTAGGTAACCTAGATAGTCCAAGTGTCCGCTGTATAACCTACATAGTCCAAGTGACCACTAGGTTACCTACATAGTCCAAGTGCCCGTTCGTTAACCTACATAGTCCAAGTGCCCGCTAGGTAACGTAGATAGCCCAAGTGCCCGCTAGGGAAGGGACAAAATCCAAGTGCCCGTAGGTAACCTAGATAGTCCAAGTGCCCGCTAGTTAACCTACATAGTCCAAGTACCTGCTAGGTAAACTACATAATCCAAGTGCCTGTTCGTTAACCTACATAGTCCAAGTGCCCGTTCGTTAACCTACATAGTCCAAGTGCCCGCTAGGTAACGTAGAAAGCCCAAGTGCCCGCTAGGGAACGTACATACTCCAAGTGCCCACTAGGTAACATAGACAGTCCAATTGCCCGCTAGTTAACCTAGACAGTCCAAGTACCCGATTGGGAACCTACATAGTCCAATTACCCGCTAGGGAACCTACATACAACAAGTGCTCGCTAGGCAACCTACATAGTCCAAGTGCCCGTTAGTTAACCTAGATAGTCAAAGTGCCTGCTAGGTAACCTAAATAGTCCAAGTGCCCGCTAGGGAACCTACATAGTCCAAGTTCCCGCTAGGTAACCTAGATAGTCCAATTGCCCGTTAGCTAACCTAGATAGTCGAAGTGTCCGCTAGTTAACCTACATAGTCCAAGTGCCCGTTCGTCAACCTAGAAAGTACAAGTGCCCGCTAGGTAACCTAGACAGTCCAAGTGCCCGCTAGGTTACCTACATAGTCCAAGTGCACGTTCGTTAACCTAGATTGTCCAAGTGCCCGCTGGTAACCTACATAGTCCAAATGCCCGCAAGGAAACCTACATAGTGTAAATGTCCGCTAGGCAACCTATATAATCCAAGTGCCCACTCTGGAACATACATAGTCCAAGTGCCCGTTAGCTAACCTAGATAGTCCAAGGGTCCGCTAGTTGACCTACATAGTCCAAGTGCCAGCTAGGTAACCTAGATAGTACAAGTTCCCGCTAGGGAACCTAGATAGTCCAAGTGCCTGTTAGCTAACCTAGATAGTCCAAGTGGTGGCTAGGTAACCTACATAGTCCAAGTGCCCGTTCGTTAACCTAGATAATCCAAGTGCCCATTAGGTAACCTAGACAGTCCAAGTGCCCGCAAGTTGCCCTACATAGTCCAAATGCCCGTTAGTTAACCTAGATAGTCCAAGTGCCCCCTAGTAAACCTACATAATCCATGGGCCCGCTAGTTAACCTAAATAGTGCAAGGGCCCGCTAGTTAACCTAGATAGTCCAAGTGCCCGCTAGTTAACCTAGATAGTCCAAGTGCCCGCTAGTTAACCTAGATAGTCCAAGTGCCCGCTACTTAAACTACATAGTCCAAGTGCCCGCTAGGTAACCTAGACAGTCCAAGTGACCACTAGGTTACCTACATAGTCCAAGTGCCCATTCGTTAACCTACATAGCCCAAGTGCCCGCTAGGTAACGTAGATAGCCCAAGTGCCCGCTAGGGAACGTACATAGTCCAAGTGCCCGCTAGGTAACCTAGATAGTCTAATTGCCTGGTAGTAAACCTACATAGTCCAAGTGCCTGCTAGGTAAACTACATAGTCCAAGTGCCCACTAGGTAACCTAGACAGTCCAATTGCCCGCTAGTTAACTTAGACAGTCCAAGTACCGCTAGGGAATCTACATAGTCCAAGCGCCCGCTAGGGAACCTACATAGTCCAAGTGCTCGCTAGGCAACCTACATAGTCCAAGTGCCCGTTAGTTAACCTAGATAGTCAAAGTGCCTGCTAGGTAACCTAGATAGTCCAAGTGCCCGCTAGGTAACCTACATAGTTCAAGTGCCCGTTAGGTAACCTTGATAGTCCAATTGCCCGTTAGCTATCCTAGATAGTCCAAGTGTCCGCTAGTTAACCTACATAGTCCAAATGCCCGTTCGTTAACTTACATTGTCTAAGTGCCCGCTAGGTAACGTAGATACCCCAAGTGCCCGCTAGGGAACGTACATAGTCCAAGTGCCCACTAGGTAACCTAGACAGTCCAATTGCCCCCTAGTTAACCTAGACAGTCCAACTACCCTATAGGGAACCTACATAGTCCAAGTGCCCACTAGGGAACCTACATAGTCCAAGTGATCGCTAGGCAACCTACATAGTCCAAGAGCCCGTTAGTTAACCTAGATTGTCCAATTGCCCGTTAGCTAACCTAGATAGTCGAAGTGTCCGCTAGTTAACCTACATAGTCCAAGTGCCCGTTCGTTAACCTAGATAGTCCAAGTGCCCGCTAGGTAACCTAGACAGTCCAAGTGCCCGCTAGGTTACCTACATAGTCCAAGTGCACGTTTGTTAACCTATATAGTCCAAGTGCCCGCTGGTAACCTACATAGTCCAAGGGCCCGCTAGGTAACCTTGATAGTCCAAGTGCCTTCTAGTTAACCTACGTAGTCCAAGTGCCCACTAGGTAACCTAAATAATCCAAATGCCCGCTAGGGAAACTACATAGTCCAAGTGCCCGTTAGTTAACCTACATAGTCCAAGTGCCTGATAGCTAACCTACATAGTCCAAGTGTCCGTTCGTTAACCTAGATAGTCCAAGTGCCCATTGGGTAACCTACATAGTCCAAGTGCCCGCTAGTTAACCTACATAGTCCAAGTGCCTTCTAGGGAGCCTACATAGTCCACGTGACCGCTAGGGAACCTACATACTCAAAGTGCCCGTTAGGGAACCTACATAGTCCAAGTGCCCGCTAGGTAACCTACATAGTCCAAATGCCCGCAAGGAAACCTACATAGTCTAAATGTCCGCTAGGCAACCTATATAATCCAAGTGCCCGCTCTGGAACATACATAGTCCAAGTGCCCGTTAGCTAACCTAGATAGTCCAAGGGCCCGCTAGTTGACCTACATAGTCGAAATGCCAGCTAGGTAACCTAGATAGTACAAGTGCCCGCTAGGGAACCTAGATAGTCCAAGTGGTGGCTAGGTAACGTACATAGTCCAAGTGCCCGTTCGTTAACCTAGATAATCCAAGTGCCCGTTAGGTAACCTAGACAGTCCAAGTGCCCGCTAGTTACCCTACATAGTACAAGTGCCCGTTAGTTAACCTAGATAGTCAAAGTGCCTGCTAGGTAACCTACATAGTCCAAGTGCCCCCTAGGCAACCTAAATAGTCCAAATGCCCGCTAGGGAAACTACATAGTCCAAGTGCCCGCTAGTTAACCTTGATGTTCCAAGTGCCCCCTAGTAAACCTACATAATCCATGGGCCCGCTAGTTAACCTACATAGTGCAAGGGCCCGCTAGTTAACCTAGATCGTGCAAGTGTCCGCTATTTAACCTATATAGTCCAAGTGCCAGCTAGGTAACCTAGATAGTCCAATTGCCCGCTAGGGATCCTTCATAATCCAAGTGCCTGCTAGGTAACCTAGATAGTCCAAGTGCCCGCTAGGGAAGGTACATAGTCCAAGTGTCCGCTAGGTAACCTAGAGAGTTCAAGTGCCCGCTAGTTAACCTACATAGTCCAAGTGCCCGCTAGTTAACCTAGATAGTCCATGTGCCCGGTAGTAAAGCTAGGTAGTCCAAGGGCCTGCTAGTTAACCTAGATAGTCCAAGTGCCCGCTAGTTAACCTAAATCGTCCAAGTGTCCGCTAGGTAACATACATAGTCCAAGTGCCTGCTAGGTAACCTAGATAGTTCAAGTGCCTGATACCTAACCTACATAGTCCAAGTGTCCGTTCGTTAACCTAGATAGTCCAAGTGCCCATTGAGTAACCTACATAGTCCAAGTGCCCACCTGGTAACCTGGTTAGTCCAAGTGCCCGCTCGTTAACCTACATAGTCCAAGTGCCTTCTAGGGAGCCTACATAGTCCACGTGACCGCTAGGGAACCTACATAGTCCAAGTGCCCGCTAGGTAACCTACATAGTCCAAATGCCCGCAAGGAAACCTACATAGTCTAAATGTCCGCTAGGCAACCTACATAATCCAAGTGCCCACTCTGGAACATACATAGTCCAAGTGCCCGTTAGCTAACCTAGATAGTCCAAGGGCCCGCTAGTTGACCTACATAGTCCAAGTGCCAGCTAGGTAACCTAGATAGTACAAGTGCCCGCTAGGGAACCTAGATAGTCCAAGTGCCTGTTAGGTAACCTAGATAGTCCAAGTGGTGGCTAGGTAACCTACATAGTCCAAGTGCCCGTTCGTTAACCTAGATAATCCAAGTGCCCGTTAGGTAAGCTAGACAGTCCAAGTGCCCGCTAGTTACCCTACATAGTCCAAGTGCCCGTTAGTTAACCTAGATAGTCAAAGTGCCTGCTAGATAACCTAGATAGTCCAAGTGCCCGCTAGATAACCAACATAGTCCAAGTGCCCGCTAGGTAACCTAAATAGTCCAAATGTCCGCTAGGGAAACTACATAGTCCAAGTGCCCGCTAGTTAACCTAGATACTCCAAGTGCCCCCTAGTAAACCTACATAATCCATGGGCCCGCTAGTTAACCTACATAGTGCAAGAGCCCGCTAGTTAACCTAGATAGTCCAAGTGCCCGCTAGGTAACCTACATAGTGCAGGAGTCCGCTAGTTAACATAGATAGTCCAAGTGCCCGCTAGGGAAGGTACATAGTCCAACTGTCCGCTAGGTAACCTAGAGAGTGCAAATGCCCGATAGTTAACCTACATAGTCCAAGTGCCTGCTAGGTAACCTAGATAGCCAAGGGCCTGCTAGTTAACCTAGATAGTCCAAGTGCCCGCTAGGTAACCTACATTGTGCAAGTGTCCGCTAGTTAACCTACGTAGTCCAAGGAACCCCTAGTTAACCTAGATAGTCCAAGTACCCGCTAGTTAACCTAGATCATCCAATTGTCCGCTAGTTAACCTACATAGTCCAAGTGTCCTTTAGGGAACCTAGATAATCCAAGTGCCCGCTAAGGAACCTACATAGTCCTATTGTCCGCTCTGGGACATACATAGTTCAAGTGTCTGTTAGTTAACCTAGATAATCCAAGTGCCCGCTAGGCAACCTACATAATCCAAGTGCCCGCTAGGTAACCTAGATAGTCCTAGTGCACGCTAGTTAACCTACATAGTCCAAGTGTCCGCTAGGTAACCTAGACAGTCCAAGTGACCACTAGGTTACCTACATAGTCCAAGTGCCCGTTCGTTAACCTACATAGTCCAAGTGCCCGCTAGGTAACGTAGATAGCCCAAGTGCCCGCTAAGGAACGTACATAGTCCAAGTGCCCGCTAGGTAACCTAGATAGTCCAAGTGCCCGCTAGTTAACCTACATAGTCCAAGTGCCTGCTAGGTAAACTACATAGTCCAAGTGCCCACTAGGTAACCTAGACAGTCCAATTGCCCGCTAGTTAACCTAGACAGTCCAAGTACCCGCTAGGGAACCTACATAGTCCAAGCGCCCGCTAGAGAACCTACATAGTCCAAGTGCTCGCTTGGCAACCTACATAGTTCAAGTGCCCCTTAGTTAACAAAGATAGTCAAAGTGCTTGCTAGGTAACCTAGATAGTCCAATTGCCCGCTAGGTAACATACATAGTCCAAGTGCCCGTTAGGTAACCTTGATAGTCCAATTGCCCGTTAGCTAATCTAGATAGTCCAAGTGTCCGCTAGTTAACCTACATAGTCCAAGTGCCCGTTCGTTAACCTAGATAGTCCAAGTGCCCGCTAGGTAACCTAGACAGTCCAAGTGCCCGTTAGGTTACCTACATAGCCCAAGTGCACTTTCGTTTACCTAGATAGTCCAAGTGCCGCTGGTAACCTACATAGTCCAAGAGCCTTCTAGTTAACCTACATAGTCGAAGTGCCCGCTAGGTAACCTAGATAGTCTCAGTGCCCGCTAGGTAACCTAGATACTCCATGTGCCCGCTAGTTAACCTACATAGTCCAAGTGCCCTATAGAAAACTATATAGTCCAAGTGCCCTTTAGGGAAACTACATAGTCCAAGTGCCCGTTAGGGAACCAATAGTCTTAGTGCTGGCTAGGGAACCTGTATCATCCAAGTGTCCGTTCGTTAACCTAGATAGTCCAAGTGCCCATTGGGTAACCTACATAGTCCAAGTGCCCGCTAGTTAACCTACATAGTCCAAGTGCCTTCTAGGGAGCCTACATAGTCCACGTGACCGCTAGGGAACCTACATATTCAAAGTGCCCATTAGGGAACCTACATAGTCCAAGTGCCCGCTAGGTAACCTACATAGTCCAAATGCCCGCAAGGAAACCTACATAGTCTAAATGTCCGCTAGGCAACCTACATAATCCAAGTGCCCGCTCTGGAACATACATAGTCCAAGTGCCCGTTAGCTAACCTAGATAGTCCAAGGGCCCGCTAGTTGACCTACATAGTCCAAGTGCCAGCTAGGTAACCTAGATAGTACAAGTGCCCGCTAGGGAACCTAGATAGTCCAAGTGGTGGCTAGGTAACGTACATAGTCCTAGTGCCCGTTCGTTAACCTAGATAATCCAAGTGCCCGTTAGGTAACCTAGACAGTCCAAGTGCCCGCTAGTTACCCTACATAGTACAAGTGCCCGTTAGTTAACCTAGATAGTCAAAGTGCCTGCTAGGTAACCTACATAGTCCAAGTGCCCGCTAGGCAACCTAAATAGTCCAAATGCCTGCAAGGGAAACTACATAGTCCAAGTGCCCGCTAGTTAACCTTGATGTTCCAAGTGCCCCCTAGTAAACCTACATAATACATGGGCCCGCTAGTTAACCTACATAGTGCAAGGACCCGCTAGTTAACCTAGATCGTGCAAGTGTCCGCTAATTAGCCTACATAGTCCAAGTGCCAGCTAGGTAACCTAGATAGTCCAATTGCCCGCTAGGGATCCTTCATAATCCAAGTGCCTGCTAGGTAACCTAGATAGTCCAAGTGCCCTTCTAGGGAAGGTACATAGTCCAAGTGTCCGCTAGGTAACCTAGAGAGTTCAAGTGCCCGCTAGTTAACCTACATAGTCCAAGTGCCCGCTAGTTAACCTAGATAGTCCAAGTGCCCGCTAGTAAAGCTAGATAGTCCAAGGGCCTGCTAGTTAACCTAGATAGTCCAAGTGCCCGTTAGTTAACCTAAATCGTCCAAGTGTCCGCTAGGTAACCTACATAGTCCAAGTGCCTGCTAGGTAACCTAGATAGTTCAAGTGCCTGATACCTAACCTACATAGTCCAAGTGTCCGTTCGTTAACCTAGATAGTCCAAGTGCCCGCCTGGTAACCTGGTTAGTCCAAGTGCCCGCTAGTTAACCTACATAGTCCAAGTGCCTTCTAGGGAGCCTACATAGTCCACGTGCCCGCTAGGTAACCTACATAGTCCAAATGCCCACAAGGAAACCTACATAGTCTAAATGTCCGCTAGGCAACCTACATAATCCAAGTGCCCACTCTGGAACATACATAGTCCAAGTGCCCGTTAGCTAACCTAGATAGTCCAAGGGCCCGCTAGTTGACCTACATAGTCCAAGTGCCAGCTAGGTAACCTAGATAGTACAAGTGCCCGCTAGGGAACCTAGATATTCCAAGTGCCTGTTAGGTAACCTAGATAGTCCAAGTGGTGGCTAGGTAACCTACATAGTCCAAGTGCCCGTTCGTTAACCTAGATAATCCAAGTGCCCGTTAGGTAACCTCGACAGTCCAAGTGCCCGCTAGTTACCCTACATAGTCCAAGTGCCCGTTAGTTAACCTAGATAGTCAAAGTGCCTGCTAGGTAACCTAGATAGTCCAAGTGCCCACTAGATAACCTACATAGTCCAAGTGCCCGCTCGGTAACCTAAATAGTTCAAATGTCCGCTAGGGAAACTACATAGTCCAAGTGCCCGCTAGTTAACCTAGATACTCCAAGTGCCCCCTAGTAAACCTATATAACCCATGGGCCCGCTAGTTAACCTACATAGTGCAAGGGCCCGCTAGTTAACCTAGATAGTCCAAGTGCCCGCTAGGTAACCTACATAGTGCAGGTGTCCGCTAGGTAACCTACATAGTCCAAGTGCCCGCTAGTTAACATAGATAGTCCAAGAGCCCGCTAGGCAAGGTACATAGTCCAACTGCCCGCTAGGTAACCTAGAGAGTGCAAATGCCCGATAGTTAACCTACATAGTCCAAGTGCCTGCTAGGTAACCTAGATAGCCAAGGGCCTGCTAGTTAACCTAGATAGTCCAAGTGCCCGCTAGGTAACCTACATTGTGCAAGTGTCCGCTAGTTAACCTACGTAGTCCAAGGAACCCCTATTTAACCTAGATAGTCCAAGTACCCGCTAGTTAACCTAGATCATCCAATTGTCCGCTAGTTAACCTACATAGTCCAAGTGTCCTTTAGGGAACCTAGATAATCCAAGTGCCCGCTAAGGAACCTACATAGTCCAATTGTCCGCTCTGGGACATACATAGTTCAAGTGCCTGTTAGTTAACCTAGATAATCCAAGTGCCCGCTAGTTAACCTACATAGTCCAAGTGCCCGCTAGGCAACCTACATAATCCAAGTGCCCGCTAGGTAACCTAGATAGTCCTAGTGCACGCTAGTTAACCTACATAGTCCAAGTGTCCGCTAGGTAACCTAGACAGTCCAAGTGACCACTAGGTTACCTACATAGTCCAAGTGCCCGTTCGTTAACCTACATAGTCCAAGTGCCCGCTAGGTAACGTAGATAGCCCAAGTGCCCGCTAAGGAACGTACATAGTCCAAGTGCCCGCTAGGTAACCTAGATAGTCCAAGTGCCCGCTAGTTAACCTACATAGTCCAAGTGCCTGCTAGGTAAACTACATAGTCCAAGTGCCCACTAGGTAACCTAGACAGTCCAATTGCCCGCTAGTTAACCTAGACAGTCCAAGTACCCGCTAGGGAACCTACATAGTCCAAGCGCCCGCTAGGGAACCTACATAGTCCAAGTGCTCGCTTGGCAACCTACATAGTTCAAGTGCCCCTTAGTTAACCAAGATAGTCAAAGTGCCTGCTAGGTAACCTAGATAGTCCAACTGCCCGCTAGGTAACATACATAGTCCAAGTGCCCGTTAGGTAACCTTGATAGTCCAATTGCCCGTTAGCTAATCTAGATAGTCCAAGTGTCCTCTAGTTAACCTACATAGTCCAAGTGCCCGTTCGTTAACCTAGATAGTCCAAGTGCCCGCTAGGTAACCTAGACAGTCCAAGTGCCCGTTAGGTTACCTACATAGCCCAAGTGCACTTTCGTTTACCTAGATAGTCCAAGTGCCGCTGGTAACCTACATAGTCCAAGAGCCTTCTAGTTAACCTACATAGTCGAAGTGCCCGCTAGGTAACCTAGATAGTCTCAGTGCCCGCTAGGTAACCTAGATACTCCATGTGCCCGCTAGTTAACCTACATAGTCCAAGTGCCCTATAGAAAACTATATAGTCCAAGTGCCCTTTAGGGAAACTACATAGTCCAAGTGCCCGTTAGGGAACCAATAGTCTTAGTGCTGGCTAGGGAACCTGTATCATCCAAGTGTCCGTTCGTTAACCTAGATAGTCCAAGTGCCCATTGGGTAACCTACATAGTCCAAGTGCCCGCTAGTTAACCTACATAGTCCAAGTGCCTTCTAGGGAGCCTACATAGTCCACGTGACCGCTAGGGAACCTACATATTCAAAGTGCCCATTAGGGAACCTACATAGTCCAAGTGCCCGCTAGGTAACCTACATAGTCCAAATGCCCGCAAGGAAACCTACATAGTCTAAATGTCCGCTAGGCAACCTACATAATCCAAGTGCCCGCTCTGGAACATACATAGTCCAAGTGCCCGTTAGCTAACCTAGATAGTCCAAGGGCCCGCTAGTTGACCTACATAGTCCAAGTGCCAGCTAGGTAACCTAGATAGTACAAGTGCCCGCTAGGGAACCTAGATAGTCCAAGTGGTGGCTAGGTAACGTACATAGTCCTAGTGCCCGTTCGTTAACCTAGATAATCCAAGTGCCCGTTAGGTAACCTAGACAGTCCAAGTGCCCGCTAGTTACCCTACATAGTACAAGTGCCCGTTAGTTAACCTAGATAGTCAAAGTGCCTGCTAGGTAACCTACATAGTCCAAGTGCCCGCTAGGCAACCTAAATAGTCCAAATGCCTGCAAGGGAAACTACATAGTCCAAGTGCCCGCTAGTTAACCTTGATGTTCCAAGTGCCCCCTAGTAAACCTACATAATACATGGGCCCGCTAGTTAACCTACATAGTGCAAGGGCCCGCTAGTTAACCTAGATCGTGCAAGTGTCCGCTAATTAGCCTACATAGTCCAAGTGCCAGCTAGGTAACCTAGATAGTCCAATTGCCCGCTAGGGATCCTTCATAATCCAAGTGCCTGCTAGGTAACCTAGATAGTCCAAGTGCCCTTCTAGGGAAGGTACATAGTCCAAGTGTCCGCTAGGTAACCTAGAGAGTTCAAGTGCCCGCTAGTTAACCTACATAGTCCAAGTGCCCGCTAGTTAACCTAGATAGTCCAAGTGCCCGCTAGTAAAGCTAGATAGTCCAAGGGCCTGCTAGTTAACCTAGATAGTCCAAGTGCCCGTTAGTTAACCTAAATCGTCCAAGTGTCCGCTAGGTAACCTACATAGTCCAAGTGCCTGCTAGGTAACCTAGATAGTTCAAGTGCCTGATACCTAACCTACATAGTCCAAGTGTCCGTTCGTTAACCTAGATAGTCCAAGTGCCCGCCTGGTAACCTGGTTAGTCCAAGTGCCCGCTAGTTAACCTACATAGTCCAAGTGCCTTCTAGGGAGCCTACATAGTCCACGTGCCCGCTAGGTAACCTACATAGTCCAAATGCCCACAAGGAAACCTACATAGTCTAAATGTCCGCTAGGCAACCTACATAATCCAAGTGCCCACTCTGGAACATACATAGTCCAAGTGCCCGTTAGCTAACCTAGATAGTCCAAGGGCCCGCTAGTTGACCTACATAGTCCAAGTGCCAGCTAGGTAACCTAGATAGTACAAGTGCCCGCTAGGGAACCTAGATATTCCAAGTGCCTGTTAGGTAACCTAGATAGTCCAAGTGGTGGCTAGGTAACCTACATAGTCCAAGTGCCCGTTCGTTAACCTAGATAATCCAAGTGCCCGTTAGGTAACCTCGACAGTCCAAGTGCCCGCTAGTTACCCTACATAGTCCAAGTGCCCGTTAGTTAACCTAGATAGTCAAAGTGCCTGCTAGGTAACCTAGATAGTCCAAGTGCCCACTAGATAACCTACATAGTCCAAGTGCCCGCTCGGTAACCTAAATAGTTCAAATGTCCGCTAGGGAAACTACATAGTCCAAGTGCCCGCTAGTTAACCTAGATACTCCAAGTGCCCCCTAGTAAACCTATATAACCCATGGGCCCGCTAGTTAACCTACATAGTGCAAGGGCCCGCTAGTTAACCTAGATAGTCCAAGTGCCCGCTAGGTAACCTACATAGTGCAGGTGTCCGCTAGGTAACCTACATAGTCCAAGTGCCCGCTAGTTAACATAGATAGTCCAAGAGCCCGCTAGGCAAGGTACATAGTCCAACTGCCCGCTAGGTAACCTAGAGAGTGCAAATGCCCGATAGTTAACCTACATAGTCCAAGTGCCTGCTAGGTAACCTAGATAGCCAAGGGCCTGCTAGTTAACCTAGATAGTCCAAGTGCCCGCTAGGTAACCTACATTGTGCAAGTGTCCGCTAGTTAACCTACGTAGTCCAAGGAACCCCTATTTAACCTAGATAGTCCAAGTACCCGCTAGTTAACCTAGATCATCCAATTGTCCGCTAGTTAACCTACATAGTCCAAGTGTCCTTTAGGGAACCTAGATAATCCAAGTGCCCGCTAAGGAACCTACATAGTCCAATTGTCCGCTCTGGGACATACATAGTTCAAGTGCCTGTTAGTTAACCTAGATAATCCAAGTGCCCGCTAGTTAACCTACATAGTCCAAGTGCCCGCTAGGCAACCTACATAATCCAAGTGCCCGCTAGGTAACCTAGATAGTCCTAGTGCACGCTAGTTAACCTACATAGTCCAAGTGTCCGCTAGGTAACCTAGACAGTCCAAGTGACCACTAGGTTACCTACATAGTCCAAGTGCCCGTTCGTTAACCTACATAGTCCAAGTGCCCGCTAGGTAACGTAGATAGCCCAAGTGCCCGCTAAGGAACGTACATAGTCCAAGTGCCCGCTAGGTAACCTAGATAGTCCAAGTGCCCGCTAGTTAACCTACATAGTCCAAGTGCCTGCTAGGTAAACTACATAGTCCAAGTGCCCACTAGGTAACCTAGACAGTCCAATTGCCCGCTAGTTAACCTAGACAGTCCAAGTACCCGCTAGGGAACCTACATAGTCCAAGCGCCCGCTAGGGAACCTACATAGTCCAAGTGCTCGCTTGGCAACCTACATAGTTCAAGTGCCCCTTAGTTAACCAAGATAGTCAAAGTGCCTGCTAGGTAACCTAGATAGTCCAACTGCCCGCTAGGTAACATACATAGTCCAAGTGCCCGTTAGGTAACCTTGATAGTCCAATTGCCCGTTAGCTAATCTAGATAGTCCAAGTGTCCTCTAGTTAACCTACATAGTCCAAGTGCCCGTTCGTTAACCTAGATAGTCCAAGTGCCCGCTAGGTAACCTAGACAGTCCAAGTGCCCGTTAGGTTACCTACATAGCCCAAGTGCACTTTCGTTTACCTAGATAGTCCAAGTGCCCGCTGGTAACATACATAGTCCAAGAGCCTTCTAGTTAACCTACATAGTCGAAGTGCCCGCTAGGTAACCTAGATAGTCTCAGTGCCCGCTAGGTAACCTAGATAGTCCATGTGCCCGCTAGTTAACCTACATAGTCCAAGTGCCCTATAGAAAACTATATAGTCCAAGTGCCCTTTAGGGAAACTACATAGTCCAAGTGCCCGTTAGGGAACCAATAGTCTTAGTGCTGGCTAGGGAACCTGTATCATCCAAGTGTCCGTTCGTTAACCTAGATAGTCCAAGTGCCCATTGGGTAACCTACATAGTCCAAGTGCCCGCTAGTTAACCTACATACTCCAAGTGCCTTCTAGGGAGCCTACATAGTCCACGTGACCGCTAGGGAACCTACATACTCAAAGTGCCCGTTAGGGAACCTACATAGTCCAAGTGCCCGCTAGGTAACCTACATAGTCCAAATGCCCGCAAGGAAACCTACATAGTCTAAATGTCCGCTAGGCAACCTACATAATCCAAGTGCCCGTACTGGAACATACATAGTCCAAGTGCCCGTTAGCTAACCTAGATAGTCCAAGGGCCCGCTAGTTGACCTACATAGTCCAAGTGCCAGCTAGGTAACCTAGATAGTACAAGTGCCCGCTAGGGAACCTAGATAGTCCAAGTGGGGCTAGGTAACCTACATAGTCCAAGTGCCCGTTCGTTAACCTAGATAATCCAAGTGCCCGTTAGGTAACCTAGACAGTCCAAGTGCCCGCTAGTTACCCTACATAGTCCAAGTGCCCGTTAGTTAACCTAGATAGTTAAAGTGCCTGCTAGGTAACCTACAAAGTCCAAGTGCCCGCTAGTTAACCTAAATCGTCCAAGTGTCCGCTAGGTAACCTACATAGTCCAAGTGCCTGCTAGGTAACCTAGATAGTTCAAGTGCCTGATACCTAACCTACATAGTCCAAGTGTCCGTTAGTTAACCTAGATAGTCCAAGTGCCCATTGAGTAACCTACATAGTCCAAGTGCCCGCCTGGTAACCTGGTTAGTCCAAGTGCCCGCTAGTTAACCTACATAGTCCAAGTGCCTTCTAGGGAGCCTACATAGTCCACGTGACCGCTAGGGAACCTACATAGTCCAAGTGCCCGCTAGGTAACCTACATAGTCCAAATGCCCGCAAGGAAACCTACATAGTCTAAATGTCCGCTAGGCAACCTACATAATCCAAGTGCCCACTCTGGAACATACATAGTCCAAGTGCCCGTTAGCTAACCTAGATAGTCCAAGGGCCCGCTAGTTGACCTACATAGTCCAAGTGCCAGCTAGGTAACCTAGATAGTACAAGTGCCCGCTAGGGAACCTAGATAGTCCAAGTGCCTGTTAGGTAACCTAGATAGTCCAAGTGGTGGCTAAGTAACCTACATAGTCCAAGTGCCCGTTCGTTAACCTAGATAATCCAAGTGCCCGTTAGGTAACCACGACAGTCCAAGTGCCCGCTAGTTACCCTACATAGTCCAAGTGCCTGTTAGTTAACCTAGATAGTCAAAGTGCCTGCTAGGTAACCTAGATAGTCCAAGTGCCCGCTAGATAACCTACATAGTCCAAGTGCCCGCTAGGTAACCTAAATAGTCCAAATGTCCGCTAGGGAAACTACATAGTCCGAAGGCCCGCTAGTTAACCTAGATACTCCAAGTGCCCCCTAGTAAACCTACATAATCCATGGGCCCGCTAGTTAACCTACATAGTGCAAGGGCCCGCTAGTTAACCTAGATAGTCCAAGTGCCCGCTAGGTAACCTACATAGTGCAGGAGTCCGCTAGGTAACCTACATAGTCCAAGTGCCCGCTAGTTAACATAGATAGTCCGAGTGCCCGCTAGGGAAGGTACATAGTCCAACTGCCCGCTAGGTAACCTAGAGAGTGCTAATGCCCGATAGTTAACCTACATAGTCCAAGTGCCTGCTAGGTAACCTAGATAGCCAAGGGCCTGCTAGTTAACCTAGATAGTCCAAGTGCCCGCTAGGTAACCTACATTGTGCAAGTGTCCGCTAGTTAACCTACGTAGTCCAAGGAACCCCTAGTTAACATAGATAGTCCAAGTACCCGCTAGTTAACCTAGATCATCCAATTGTCCGCTAGTTAACCTACATAGTCCAAGTGTCCTTTAGGGAACCTAGATAATCCAAGTGCCCGCTAAGGAACCTACATAGTCCAATTGTCCGCTCTGGGACATACATAGTTCAAGTGTCTGTTAGTTAACCTAGATAATCCAAGTGCCCGCTAGGCAACCTACATAATCCAAGTGCCCGCTAGGTAACCTAGATAGTCCTAGTGCACGCTAGTTAACCTACATAGTCCAAGTGTCCGCTAGGTAACCTAGACTGTCCAAGTGACCACTAGGTTACCTACATAGTCCAAGTGCCCGTTCGTTAACCTACATAGTCCAAGTGCCCGCTAGGTAACGTAGATAGCCCAAGTGCCCGCTAAGGAACGTACATAGTCCAAGTGCCCGCTAGGTAACCTAGATAGTCCAAGTGCCCGCTAGTTAACCTACATAGTCCAAGTGCCTGCTAGGTAAACTACATAGTCCAAGTGCCCACTAGGTAACCTAGACAGTCCAATTGCCCGCTAGTTAACCTAGACAGTCCAAGTACCCGCTAGGGAACCTACATAGTCCAAGCGCCCGCTAGGGAACCTACATAGTCCAAGTGCTCGCTTGGCAACCTACATAGTTCAAGTGCCCCTTAGTTAACCAAGATAGTCAAAGTGCTTGCTAGGTAACCTAGATAGTCCAATTGCCCGCTAGGTAACATACATAGTCCAAGTGCCCGTTAGGTAACCTTGATAGTCCTATTGCCCGTTAGCTAATCTAGATAGTCCAAGTGTCCGCTAGTTAACCTACATAGTCCAAGTGCCCGTTCGTTAACCTAGATAGTCCAAGTGCCCGCTAGGTAACCTAGACAGTCCAAGTGACCACTAGGTTACCTACATAGTCCAAGTGCCCGTTCGTTAACCTACATAGTCCAAGTGCCCGCTAGGTAACGTAGATAGCCCAAGTGCCCGCTAAGGAACGTACATAGTCCAAGTGCCCGCTAGGTAACCTAGATAGTCCAAGTGCCCGCTAGTTAACCTACATAGTCCAAGTGCCTGCTAGGTAAACTACATAGTCCAAGTGCCCACTAGGTAACCTAGACAGTCCAATTGCCCGCTAGTTAACCTAGACAGTCCAAGTACCCGCTAGGGAACCTACATAGTCCAAGCGCCCGCTAGGGAACCTACATAGTCCAAGTGCTCGCTTGGCAACCTACATAGTTCAAGTGCCCCTTAGTTAACCAAGATAGTCAAAGTGCTTGCTAGGTAACCTAGATAGTCCAATTGCCCGCTAGGTAACATACATAGTCCAAGTGCCCGTTAGGTAACCTTGATAGTCCAATTGCCCGTTAGCTAATCTAGATAGTCCAAGTGTCCGCTAGTTAACCTACATAGTCCAAGTGCCCGTTCGTTAACCTAGATAGTCCAAGTGCCCGCTAGGTAACCTAGACAGTCCAAGTGCCCGTTAGGTTACCTACATATCCCAAGTGCACTTTCGTTTTCCTAGATAGTCCAAGTGCCGCTGGTAACCTACATAGTCCAAGAGCCTTCTAGTTAACCTACATAGTCGAAGTGCCCGCTAGGTAACCTAGATAGTCTTAGTGCCCGCTAGGTAACCTAGATAGTCCATGTGCCCGCTAGTTAACCTACATAGTCCAAGTGCCCTTTAGGGAAACTACATAGTCCAAGTGCCCGTTAGGGAACCAATAGTCTTAGTGCTGGCTAGGGAACCTGTATCATCCAAGTGTCCGTTCGTTAACCTAGATAGTCCAAGTGCCCATTGGGTAACCTACATAGTCCAAGTGCCCGCTAGTTAACCTACATAGTCCAAGTGCCTTCTAGGGAGCCTACATAGTCCACGTGACCGCTAGGGAACCTACATACTCAAAGTGCCCGTTAGGGAACCTACATAGTCCAAGTGCCCGCTAGGTAACCTACATAGTCCAAATGCCCGCAAGGAAACCTACATAGTCTAAATGTCCGATAGGCAACCTACATAATCCAAGTGCCCGCTCTGGAACATACATAGTCCAAGTGCCCGTTAGCTAACCTAGATAGTCCAAGGGCCCGCTAGTTGACCTACATAGTCCAAGTGCCAGCTAGGTAACCTAGATAGTACAAGTGCCCGCTAGGGAACCTAGATAGTCCAAGTGGTGGCTAGGTAACGTACATAGTCCTAGTGCCCGTTCGTTAACCTAGATAATCCAAGTGCCCGTTAGGTAACCTAGACAGTCCAAGTGCCCGCTAGTTACCCTACATAGTACAAGTGCCCGTTAGTTAACCTAGATAGTCAAAGTGCCTGCTAGGTAACCTACATAGTCCAAGTGCCCGCTAGGCAACCTAAATAGTCCAAATGCCCGCTAGGGAAACTACATAGTCCAAGTGCCCGCTAGTTAACCTTGATGTTCCAAGTGCCCCCTAGTAAACCTACATAATACATGGGCCCGCTAGTTAACCTACATAGTGCAAGGGCCCGCTAGTTAACCTAGATCGTGCAAGTGTCCGCTAGTTAGCCTACATAGTCCAAGTGCCAGCTAGGTAACCTAGATAGTCCAATTGCCCGCTAGGGATCCTTCATAATCCAAGTGCCTGCTAGGTAACCTAGATAGTCCAAGTGCCCGCTAGGGAAGGTACATAGTCCAAGTGTCCGCTAGGTAACCTAGAGAGTTCAAGTGCCCGCTAGTTAACCTACATAGTCCAAGTGCCCGCTAGTTAACCTAGATAGTCCAAGTGCCCGCTAGTAAAGCTAGATAGTCCAAGGGCCTGCTAGTTAACCTAGATAGTCCAAGTGCCCGCTAGTTAACCTAAATCGTCCAAGTGTCCGCTAGGTAACCTACATAGTCCAAGTGCCTGCTAGGTAACCTAGATAGTTCAAGTGCCTGATACCTAACCTACATAGTCCAAGTGTCCGTTCGTTAACCTAGATAGTCCAAGTGCCCATTGAGTAACCTACATAGTCCAAGTGCCCGCCTGGTAACCTGGTTAGTCCAAGTGCCCGCTAGTTAACCTACATAGTCCAAGTGCCTTCTAGGGAGCCTACATAGTCCACGTGCCCGCTAGGTAACCTACATAGTCCAAATGCCCGCAAGGAAACCTACATAGTCTAAATGTCCGCTAGGCAACCTACATAATCCAAGTGCCCACTCTGGAACATACATAGTCCAAGTGCCCGTTAGCTAACCTAGATAGTCCAAGGGCCCGCTAGTTGACCTACATAGTCCAAGTGCCAGCTAGGTAACCTAGATAGTACAAGTGCCCGCTAGGGAACCTAGATAGTCCAAGTGCCTGTTAGGTAACCTAGATAGTCCAAGTGGTGGCTAGGTAACCTACATAGTCCAAGTGCCCGTTCGTTAACCTAGATAATCCAAGTGCCCGTTAGGTAACCACGACAGTCCAAGTGCCCGCTAGTTACCCTACATAGTCCAAGTGCCCGTTAGTTAACCTAGATAGTCAAAGTACCTGCTAGGTAACCTAGATAGTCCAAGTGCCCGCTAGATAACCTACATAGTCCAAGTGCCCGCTCGGTAACCTAAATAGTCCAAATGTCCGCTAGGGAAACTACATAGTCCAAGTGCCCGCTAGTTAACCTAGATACTCCAAGTGCCCCCTAGTAAACCTATATAACCCATGGGCCCGCTAGTTAACCTACATAGTGCAAGGGCCCGCTAGTTAACCTAGATAGTCCAAGTGCCCGCTAGGTAACCTACATAGTGCAGGTGTCCGCTAGGTAACCTACATAGTCCAAGTGCCCGCTAGTTAACATAGATAGTCCAAGAGCCCGCTAGGGAAGGTACATAGTCCAACTGCCCGCTAGGTAACCTAGAGAGTGCAAATGCCCGATAGTTAACCTACATAGTCCAAGTGCCTGCTAGGTAACCTAGATAGCCAAGGGCCTGCTAGTTAACCTAGATAGTCCAAGTGCCCGCTAGGTAACCTACATTGTGCAAGTGTCCGCTAGTTAACCTACGTAGTCCAAGGAACCCCTAGTTAACCTAGATAGTCCAAGTACCCGCTAGTTAACCTAGATCATCCAATTGTCCGCTAGTTAACCTACATAGTCCAAGTGTCCTTTAGGGAACCTAGATAATCCAAGTGCCCGCTAAGGAACCTACATAGTCCAATTGTCCGCTCTGGGACATACATAGTTCAAGTGCCTGTTAGTTAACCTAGATAATCCAAGTGCCCGCTAGTTAACCTACATAGTCCAAGTGCCCGCTAGGCAACCTACATAATCCAAGTGCCCGCTAGGTAACCTAGATAGTCCTAGTGCACGCTAGTTAACCTACATAGTCCAAGTGTCCGCTAGGTAACCTAGACAGTCCAAGTGACCACTAGGTTACCTACATAGTCCAAGTGCCCGTTCGTTAACCTACATAGTCCAAGTGCCCGCTAGGTAACGTAGATAGCCCAAGTGCCCGCTAAGGAACGTACATAGTCCAAGTGCCCGCTAGGTAACCTAGATAGTCCAAGTGCCCGCTAGTTAACCTACATAGTCCAAGTGCCTGCTAGGTAAACTACATAGTCCAAGTGCCCACTAGGTAACCTAGACAGTCCAATTGCCCGCTAGTTAACCTAGACAGTCCAAGTACCCGCTAGGGAACCTACATAGTCCAAGCGCCCGCTAGGGAACCTACATAGTCCAAGTGCTCGCTTGGCAACCTACATAGTTCAAGTGCCCCTTAGTTAACCAAGATAGTCAAAGTGCCTGCTAGGTAACCTAGATAGTCCAACTGCCCGCTAGGTAACATACATAGTCCAAGTGCCCGTTAGGTAACCTTGATAGTCCAATTGCCCGTTAGCTAATCTAGATAGTCCAAGTGTCCTCTAGTTAACCTACATAGTCCAAGTGCCCGTTCGTTAACCTAGATAGTCCAAGTGCCCGCTAGGTAACCTAGACAGTCCAAGTGCCCGTTAGGTTACCTACATAGCCCAAGTGCACTTTCGTTTACCTAGATAGTCCAAGTGCCCGCTGGTAACCTACATAGTCCAAGAGCCTTCTAGTTAACCTACATAGTCGAAGTGCCCGCTAGGTAACCTAGATAGTCTCAGTGCCCGCTAGGTAACCTAGATAGTCCATGTGCCCGCTAGTTAACCTACATAGTCCAAGTGCCCGATAGAAACCTATATAGTCCAAGTGCCCTTTAGGGAAACTACATAGTCCAAGTGCCCGTTAGGGAACCAATAGTCTTAGTGCTGGCTAGGGAACCTGTATCATCCAAGTGTCCGTTCGTTAACCTAGATAGTCCAAGTGCCCATTGGGTAACCTACATAGTCCAAGTGCCCGCTAGTTAACCTACATACTCCAAGTGCCTTCTAGGGAGCCTACATAGTCCACGTGACCGCTAGGGAACCTACATACTCAAAGTGCCCGTTAGGGAACCTACATAGTCCAAGTGCCCGCTAGGTAACCTACATAGTCCAAATGCCCGCAAGGAAACCTACATAGTCTAAATGTCCGCTAGGCAACCTACATAATCCAAGTGCCCGTACTGGAACATACATAGTCCAAGTGCCCGTTAGCTAACCTAGATAGTCCAAGGGCCCGCTAGTTGACCTACATAGTCCAAGTGCCAGCTAGGTAACCTAGATAGTACAAGTGCCCGCTAGGGAACCTAGATAGTCCAAGTGGTGGCTAGGTAACCTACATAGTCCAAGTGCCCGTTCGTTAACCTAGATAATCCAAGTGCCCGTTAGGTAACCTAGACAGTCCAAGTGCCCGCTAGTTACCCTACATAGTCCAAGTGCCCGTTAGTTAACCTAGATAGTTAAAGTGCCTGCTAGGTAACCTACATAGTCCAAGTGCCCGCTAGTTAACCTATATCGTCCAAGTGTCCGCTAGGTAACCTACATAGTCCAAGTGCCTGCTAGGTAACCTAGATAGTTCAAGTGCCTGATACCTAACCTACATAGTCCAAGTGTCCGTTCGTTAACCTAGATAGTCCAAGTGCCCATTGAGTAACCTACATAGTCCAAGTGCCCGCCTGGTAACCTGGTTAGTCCAAGTGCCCGCTAGTTAACCTACATAGTCCAAGTGCCTTCTAGGGAGCCTACATAGTCCACGTGACCGCTAGGGAACCTACATAGTCCAAGTGCCCGCTAGGTAACCTACATAGTCCAAATGCCCGCAAGGAAACCTACATAGTCTAAATGTCCGCTAGGCAACCTACATAATCCAAGTGCCCACTCTGGAACATACATAGTCCAAGTGCCCGTTAGCTAACCTAGATAGTCCAAGGGCCCGCTAGTTGACCTACATAGTCCAAGTGCCAGCTAGGTAACCTAGATAGTACAAGTGCCCCCTAGGGAACCTAGATAGTCCAAGTGCCTGTTAGGTAACCTAGATAGTCCAAGTGGTGGCTAGGTAACCTACATAGTCCAAGTGCCCGTTCGTTAACCTAGATAATCCAAGTGCCCGTTAGGTAACCACGACAGTCCAAGTGCCCGCTAGTTACCCTACATAGTCCAAGTGCCCGTTAGTTAACCTAGATAGTCAAAGTGCCTGCTAGGTAACCTAGATAGTCCAAGTGCCCGCTAGATAACCTACATAGTCCAAGTGCCCGCTCGGAAACCTAAATAGTCCAAATGTCCGCTAGGGAAACTACATAGTCCAAGTGCCCGCTAGTTAACCTAGATACTCCAAGTGCCCCCTAGTAAACCTACATAATCCATGGGCCCGCTAGTTAACCTACATAGTGCAAGGGCCCGCTAGTTAACCTAGATAGTCCAAGTGCCCGCTAGGTAACCTACATAGTGCAGGAGTCAGCTAGGTAACCTACATAGTCCAAGTGCCCGCTAGTTAACATAGATAGTCCAAGTGCCCGCTAGGGAAGGTACATAGTCCAACTGCCCGCTAGGTAACCTAGAGAGTGCAAATGCCCGATAGTTAACCTACATAGTCCAAGTGCCTGCTAGGTAACCTAGATAGCCAAGGGCCTGCTAGTTAACCTAGATAGTCCAAGTGCCCGCTAGGTAACCTACATTGTGCAAGTGTCCGCTAGTTAACCTACGTAGTCCAAGGAACCCCTAGTTAACATAGATAGTCCAAGTACCCGCTAGTTAACCTAGATCATCCAATTGTCCGCTAGTTAACCTACATAGTCCATGTGTCCTTTAGGGAACCTAGATAATCCAAGTGCCCGCTAAGGAACCTACATAGTCCAATTGTCCGCTCTGGGACATACAGAGTTCAAGTGTCTGTTAGTTAACCTAGATAATCCAAGTGCCCGCTAGGCAACCTACATAATCCAAGTGCCCGCTAGGTAACCTAGATAGTCCTAGTGCACGCTAGTTAACCTACATAGTCCAAGTGTCCGCTAGGTAACCTAGACAGTCCAAGTGACCACTAGGTTACCTACATAGTCCAAGTGCCCGTTCGTTAACCTACATACTCCAAGTGCCCGCTAGGTAACGTAGATAGCCCAAGTGCCCGCTAAGGAACGTACATAGTCCACGTGCCCGCTAGGTAACCTAGATAGTCCAAGTGCCCGCTAGTTAACCTACATAGTCCAAGTGCCCGCTAGGTAACCTAGATAGTCCAAGTGCCCGCTAGTTAACCTACATAGTCCAAGTGCCCGCTAGGTAACCTAAAGAGTCCAAGTGCCTGCTAGGTAAACTACATAGTCCAAGTGCCCACTAGGTAACCTAGACAGTCCAATTGCCCGCTAGTTAACCTAGACAGTCCAAGTACCCGCTAGGGAACCTAGATCATCCAATTGTCCGCTAGTTAACTTACATAGTCCAAGTGTCCTTTAGGGAACCTAGATAATCCAAGTGCCCGCTAAGGAACCTACATAGTCCAATCGTCCGCTCTGGAACATACATAGTTCAAGTGCCTGTTAGTTAACCTAGATAATCCAAGTGCCCGCTAGTTAACCTACATAGTCCAAGTGCCCGCTAGGCAACCTACATAATCCAAGTGCCCGCTAGGTAACCTAGATAGTCCTAGTGCACGCTAGTTAACCTACATATTCCAAGTGTCCGCTAGGTAACCTAGACAGTCCAAGTGACCACTAGGTTACCTACATAGTCCAAGTGCCCGTTCGTTAACCTACATAGTCCAAGTGCCCGCTAGGTAACGTAGATAGCCCAAGTGCCAGCTAAGGAACGTACATAGTCCACGTGCCCACTAGGTAACCTAGATAGTCCAAGTGCCCGCTAGTTAACCTACATAGTCCAAGTGCCCGCTAGGTAACCTAAAGAGTCCAAGTGCCTGCTAGGTAAACTACATAGTCCAAGTGCCCACTAGGTAACCTAGACAGTCCAATTGCCCGCTAGTTAACCTAGACAGTCCAAGTACCCGCTAGGGAACCTACATAGTCCAAGCGCCCGCTAGGGAACCTACATAGTCCAAGTGCTCGCTTGGCTACCTACATAGTTCAAGTGCCCCTTAGTTAACCAAGATAGTCAAAGGGCCTGCTAGGTAACCTAGATAGTCCAACTGCCCGCTAGGTAACCTACATAGTCCAAGTGCCCGTTAGGTAACCTTGATAGTCCAATTGCCCGTTAGCTAATCTAGATAGTCCAAGTGTCCGCTAGTTAACCTACATAGTCCAAGTGCCTGTTCGTTAACCTAGATAGTCCAAGTGCCCGCTAGGTAACCTAGACAGTCCAAGTGCCCGTTAGGTTACCTACATAGCCCAAGTGCACTTTCGTTTACCTAGATAGTCCAAGTGCCCGCTGGTAACCTACATAGTCAAAGAGCCTTCTAGTTAACCTACATAGTCCAAGTGCCCGCTAGGTAACCTAGATAGTCTCAGTGCCCGCTAGGTAACCTAGATAGTCCATGTGCCTGCTAGTTAACCTACATAGTCCAAGTGCCCGATAGAAACCTATATAGTCCAAGTGCCCTTTAGGGAAACTACATAGTCCAAGTGCCCGTTAGGGAACCAATAGTCTTAGTGCTGGCTAGGGAACCTGTATCATCCAAGTGCACGCTAGGTAACCTAGATAGTCCAAGTGCCCGCTAGGTAACCTACAAAGTCCAAGTGCCCGCTAGGTTATCTATATAGTCCCAATGCCCGCTAGGGAACCTACATAGTCCACTTACCTGCTAATTAACCTACATATTCCAAGTGACCATTAGCTAACCTAGATAGTCTAAGGGCCCACTAGTTATCCTACATAGTTCAAGTGCCCGCTAGGTAACTTAGATAATCCAAGTGCCCGCTAGTTAACCTACATAGTCGAAGGGCCCCTTAGTTTACCTAGATAGTCCACGTGCCCGCTAGTTAACCTAGATTGTCCAAGTGTCCGCTAGTTAACCTACATAGTCCAAATGCCCTTAGGTAACCTACATAGTCCAAGTTCCCGCTAGGTAACCTAGATAGTCAAGGGCCCGTTACCTATCCTAGATCGTCCAATTGCCCGCTGGGCAACCTACATAGTCCGAGTGCCCGTTCGTTAACATAGAAGTCCAAGTGCCCGCTAGGTAACCTAGACAGTCCAAGTGCCCGCTAGGTTACCTGCATAGCCCAAGTGCCCGCTAGTTAACCTACATAGTCCAAGTGCCAGTTAGCTATCCTAGGTAGTCCAAGGGCCCGCTAGTTGACCTACATAGTCCAAGTGCCCGCTAGGTAACCTAGATAATCCAAGTGCCCGCTAGGGAACCTTCATAGTCCAAGTGCCAGCTAGGTAACTTAGATAGTCCAAGTGCCCGCTCGTTAACCTAGATAGTCCTAGTGCCCGTTAGTTAACCTAGAGTGTCCAAGTGCCCACGAGGGGACGTACTTAGTCCAAGTGCCCGTTAGCTAACCTAGATACTCCAAGGGCCCCGCTAGTTAACATTGATCATCCAAGTGCCCGCTAGTTAACCTACGTAGTCCAAGGTCCGCTAGTTAACCTAGATAGTCCAAGTGCTCGCTAGTTAACCTACATAGTACAAGGGCCCGCTAGTTGACCTAGATAGTCCAAGTGCCCGCTAGTTAACCTAGATAGTCCAAGTGCCCGCTAGGTGGCCTAAGTAGTCCAAATGTCCGATAGGGATCCTACATGGTCCAAGTGCCCGCTAGGTAACCTATATAGTCCAAGTGCCCGTTCGTTAACCTAGATAGTCCAAGTGCACGCTAGGTAACCTAGACTGTCCAAGTGCCCGCTAGGTTACCTACATTGTCCAAGTGCCCGTTCGTTAACCTAGATAGTCCAAGGACCCGCTAGGAAACCCACATAGTCAAAGACCCCGCTCGGTAACCTAGAATCCAAGTGCTCGCTAGTTAACCTACATAGTCCAAGTGCCCGCTATGTAACCTAGATATTCAAAGTGCCCGCTAGGTAACTTACATTGTCCAAGTTCCCGCTAGGTAACCTAGATACTCAAAGTGCCCGTTAACTAACCTAGATAGTCCAAGTGCCCGCTAATCAACCTACATAGTCCAAGTGCCCGTCGTTAACCTAGAAGTCCAAGTGCCCGCTAGGTAACCCAGACAGTCCAAGTACCCGCTAGGTTACCTGTACATACCAAGTGCCCGTTCGTTAACCTAGATAGTCCAAGTGCCCGTTAGTTAACCTAGATAGTCCAAGTGTCCGCTAGTAAACCTAGATAGTCCAAGGGCCTGCTAGTTAACGTAGATAGTCCAAGTGTCCGCTAGGTCACCTAGATAGTCTAAGTGCCTGATAGCTAACCTACATAGTCCAAGTGTCCGTTCGTTAACCTAGATAGTCCAAGTGCCCATTGGGTAACCTACATAGTCCAAGTGCCCGCTAGTTAACCTACATAGTCCAAGTGCCTTCTAGGGAGCCTATATAGTCTACGTGACCGCTAGGGAACCTACATAGTCCAAGTGCCCGTTAGGGAACCTACATAGTCCAAATGCCCGCAAGGAAACCTACATAGTCTAAATGTCCGCTAGGCAACCTACATAATCCAAGTGCCCGCTGTGGAACATACATAGTCCAAGTGCCCGTTAGCTAACCAAGATAGTCCAAGGGCCCGCTAGTTGACCTACATAGTCCAAGTTCCAGCTAGGTAACCTAGATAGTACAAGTGCCCGCTAGGGGACCTAGATAGTCCAAGTGCCTGTAGGTAACCTAGATAGTCCAAGTGGTGGCTAGGTAACCTACATAGTCCAAGTGCCCGTTCGTTAACCTAGATAATCAAAGTGCCCGTTAGGTAACCTAGACAGTCCAAGTGCCCGCTAGTTACCCTACATAGTCCAAGTGCCCGTTAGTTAACCTAGATAGTCAAAGTGCCTGCTAGGTAACTAGATAGTCCAATTGCCCGCTGGGCAACCTACATAGTCCGAGTGCCCGTTCGTTAACATAGAAGTCCAAGTGCCTGCTAGGTAACCTAGACAGTCCAAGTGCCCGCTAGGTTACCTGCATAGTCCAAGTGCCCGTTAGGTAACCTACATACTCCAAGTGTCCGCTAGTTAACCTACATAGTCCAATGCCAATTAGCTAACCTAGATAGTCCAAGGGCCCGCTAGTTGACCTACATAGTCAAAGTGCCCGCTAGGTAACCTAGATAATCCAAGTGCCCGCTAGGTAACCTAGACAGTCCAAGTTCCCGCTAGGTTACCTGCACATACCAAGTGCCCGTTCGTTAACCTAGATAGTCCAAGTGCCCGTTAGTTAACCTAGATAGTCCAAGTGCCCGCTAGTAAACCTAGATAGTCCAAGGGCCCGCTAGTGAACCTAGATCGTGCAAGTGTCCGCTAGTTAACCTACATAGTCCAAGTGCCCGCTAGGTAACCTACATAGTGCAGGTGTCCGCTAGGTAACCTACATAGTCCAAGTGCCCGCTAGTTAACATAGATAGTCCAAGTGCCCGCTAGGGAAGGTACATAGTCCAAGTGCCCGCTGGGTAACCTAGAGAGTGTAAATGCCCGCTAGTTAACCTACATAGTCCAAGTGCCTGCTAGGTAACCTAGATAGTCCAAGGGCCTGTTAGTTAACCTAGATAGTCCAAGTGCCCGCTAGGTAACCTACATAGTGCGAGTGTCCGCTAGTTAACCTACGTAGTCCAAGGAACCCCTAGTTAACCTAGATAGTCCAAGTACCCGCTAGTTAACCTAGATCATCCAATTGTCCGCTAGTTAACCTACATAGTCCAAGTGTCCTTTAGGGAACCTAGATAGTCCAAGTGCCCGCTAAGGAACCTACATAGTCCAATTGTCCGCTCTGGAACATACATAGTTCAAGTGCCTGTTAGTTAACCTAGATAATCCAAGTGCCTGCTAGTTAACCTACATAGTCCAAGTGCCCGCTAGGCAACCTACATAATCCAAGTGCCCGCTAGGTAACCTATATAGTCCAAATGCCCGCTAGGGAACCTACATAGTCCAAGTGCCCGCTAGTTAACCTAGGGAGTCCAAGTGCCCGCTATTTAACCTACATAGTTCAAGTGTCCGCTAGGTAACCTAGACAGTCCAAGTGACCACTAGGTTACCTACATAGTCCAAGTGCCCGTTCGTTAACCTACATAGTCCAAGTGCCCGCTAGGTAACGTAGATAGCCCAAGTGCCCGCTAGGAAACGTACATATTCCAAGTGCCCGCTAGGTAACCTAGATAGTCCAAGTGCCCGCTAGTTAACCTACATAGTCCAAGTGCCTGCTAGGTAAACTACATAGTCCAAGCGCCCACTAGGTAACCTAGACAGTCCAATTGCCCGCTAGTTAAACTACACAGTCCAAGTACCCGCTAGGGAACCTACATACTCCAAGCGCCCGCTAGGGAACCTACATAGTCCAAGTGCTCGCTTGGCAACCTACATAGTTCAAGTGCCCCTTAGTTAACCAAGATAGTCAAAGTGCCTGCTAGGTAACCTAGATAGTCCAATTGCCCGCTAGGTAACCTACATAGTCCAAGTGCCCGTTAGGTAACCTTGATAGTCCAATTGCCCGTTAGCTAATCTAGATAGTCCAAGTGTCCGCAAGTTAACCTACATAGTCCAAGTGCCCGTTCGTTAACCTAGATAGTCCAAGTGCCCGCTAGGTAACCTAGACAGTCCAAGTGCCCGTTAGGTTACCTACATAGCCCATGTGCACTTTCGTTTACCTAGATAGTCCAAGTGCCCGCTGGTCACCTACATAGTCCAACAGCCCGCTAGGTAACCTTGATAGTCCAAGTGCCTTCTAGTTAACCTACATAGTCCAAGTGCCCGCTAGGTAACCTAGATAGTCTCAGTGCCCGCTAGGTAACCTAGATAGTCCATGTGCCCGCTAGTTAACCTACATAGTCCAAGTGCCCGATAGAAACCTATATTGTCCAAGTGCCTTTTAGGGAACCTACATAGTCCAAGTGCCCGTTAGGGAACCAATAGTCTAAGTGCTGGCTAGGGAACCTGTGTCATCCAAGTGCCCGCTAGGTAACCTAGATAGTCCAAGTGCCCGCTAGGTAACCTACAAAGTCCAAGTGCCCACTAGGTTATCTACATAGTCCAAATGCCCGCTAGGAAACCTACATAGTCCACGTACCCGCTAATTAACCTACATAGTCCAAGTGACCATTAGCTAACCTAGATAGTCTAAGGGCCCACTAGTTAACCTACATAGTTCAAGTGCCCGCTAGGTAACTTAGATAATCCAAGTGCCCGCTAGTTAACCTACATAGTCCAAAGGCCCACTAGTTAACCTACATAGTCCAAGGGCCCGCTAGTTGACATACATAGTCCAAGTGCCCGCTAGGTAACCTAGATTGTCCTATTGCCCGTTAGTTAACCCAGATAGTCCAAGTGCCCGCTAGGGTATGTACATAGACCAAGTGCCCGCTAGGTAACCTAGATAGTCCAAGTGCCCGCTAGATAACCTAGACAGTCCAAGTGCCCGTTAGATTACCTACATAGCCCAAGTGCACTTTCGTTTACCTAGATAGTCCAAGTGCCCGCTGGTAACCTACATAGTCCAAGAGCCTGCTAGGTAACCTTGATAGTCCAAGTGCCTTCTAGTTAACCTACATAGTCCAAGTGCCCGCTAGGTAACCTAGATAGTCTCAGTGCCCGCTAGGTAACCTAGATAGTCCATGTGCCCGCTAGTTAACCTACATAGTCCAAGTGCCCGATAGAAACCTATATAGTCCAAGTGCCCTTTAGGGAACCTACATAGTCCAAGTGCCCGTTAGGGAACCAATACTCTTAGTGCTGGCTAGGGAACCTGTATCATCCAAGTGCCTGCTAGGTAACCTAGATAGTCCAAGTGCCCGCTAGGTTACCTACAAAGTCCAAGTGCCCGCTAGGTTATCTATATAGTCCAAATGCCCGCTAGGGAACCTACATAGTCCACGTACCCGCTAATTAACCTACATAGTCCAAATGACCATTAGCTAACCTGGATAATCTAAGGGCCCACTAGTTAACCTACATAGTTCAAGTGCCCGCTAGGTAACTTAGATAATCCAAGTGCCCGCTAGTTAACCTACATAGTCCAAAGGCCCGCTAGTTAACCTACATAGTCCAAGGGCCCGCTAGTTGACCTACATAGTCCAAGTGCCCGCTAGGTAACCTAGATTTTCCTATTGCCCGTTAGTTAACCCTGATGGTCCAAGTGCCCGCTAGGGTATGTACATAGACCAAGTGCCCGCTAGGTAACCTAGATAGTCCAAGTGCCCGCTAGGTAACCTAGACAGTCCAAGTGCCCGTTAGGTTACCTACATAGCCCAAGTGCACTTTCGTTTACCTAGATAGTCCAAGTGCCCGCTGGTAACCTACATACTCCAAGAGCCCGCTAGGTAACCTTGATAGTCCAAGTGCCTTCTAGTTAACCTACATAGTCCAAGTGCCCGCTAGGTAACCTAGATAGTCTCAGTGCCCGCTAGGTAACCTAGATAGTCCATGTGCCCGCTAGTTAACCTACATAGTCCAAGTGCCCGATAGAAACCTATATAGTCCAAGTGCCCTTTAGGGAACCTACATAGTCCAAGTGCCCGTTAGGAAACCCATAGTCTTAGTGCTGGCTAGGGAACCTGTATCATCCAAGTGCCCGCTAGGTAACCTAGATAGTCCAAGTGCCCGCTAGGTAACCTACAAAGTCCAAGTGCCCACTAGGTTATCTACATAGTCCAAATGCCCGCTAGGAAACCTACATAGTCCACGTACCCGCTAATTAACCTACATAGTCCAAGTGACCATTAGCTAACCTAGATAGTCTAAGGGCCCACTAGTTAACCTACATAGTTCAAGTGCCCGCTAGGTAACTTAGATAATCCAAGTGCCCGCTAGTTAACCTACATAGTCCAAAGGCCCACTAGTTAACCTACATAGTCCAAGGGCCCGCTAGTTGACATACATAGTCCAAGTGCCCGCTAGGTAACCTAGATTGTCCTATTGCCCGTTAGTTAACCCAGATAGTCCAAGTGCCCGCTAGGGTATGTACATAGACCAAGTGCCCGCTAGGTAACCTAGATAGTCCAAGTGCCCGCTAGATAACCTAGACAGTCCAAGTGCCCGTTAGATTACCTACATAGCCCAAGTGCACTTTCGTTTACCTAGATAGTCCAAGTGCCCGCTGGTAACCTACATAGTCCAAGAGCCTGCTAGGTAACCTTGATAGTCCAAGTGCCTTCTAGTTAACCTACATAGTCCAAGTGCCCGCTAGGTAACCTAGATAGTCTCAGTGCCCGCTAGGTAACCTAGATAGTCCATGTGCCCGCTAGTTAACCTACATAGTCCAAGTGCCCGATAGAAACCTATATAGTCCAAGTGCCCTTTAGGGAACCTACATAGTCCAAGTGCCCGTTAGGGAACCAATAGTCTTAGTGCTGGCTAGGGAACCTGTATCATCCAAGTGCCTGCTAGGTAACCTAGATAGTCCAAGTGCCCGCTAGGTAACCTACAAAGTCCAAGTGCCCGCTAGGTTATCTATATAGTCCAAATGCCCGCTAGGAAACCTACATAGTCCACGTACCCGCTAATTAACCTACATAGTCCAAGTGACCATTAACTAACCTAGATAGTCCAAGTGCCCGCTAGGTAACCTACAAAGTCCAAGTGCCCGCTAGGTTACCTGCATAGTCCAAGTGCCCGTTAGGTAACCTACATACTCCAAGTGTCCGCTAGTTAACCTACATAGTCCAAGTGACCATTAGCTAACCTAGATAGTCTAAGGGCCCACTAGTTATCCTACATAGTTCAAGTGCCCGCTAGGTAACTTAGATAATCCAAGTGCCCGCTAGTTAACCTACATAGTCGAAGGGCCCCTTAGTTTACCTAGATAGTCCACGTGCCCGCTAGTTAACCTAGATTGTCCAAGTGTCCGCTAGTTAACCTACATAGTCCAAGTGCCCTTAGGTAACCTACATAGTCCAAGTTCCCGCTAGGTAACCTAGATAGTCAAGGGCCCGTTACCTATCCTAGATCGTCCAATTGCCCGCTGGGCAACCTACATAGTCCGAGTGCCCGTTCGTTAACATAGAAGTCCAAGTGCCCGCTAGGTAACCTAGACAGTCCAAGTGCCCGCTAGGTTACCTGCATAGCCCAAGTGCCCGCTAGTTAACCTACATAGTCCAAGTGCCAGTTAGCTATCCTAGGTAGTCCAAGGGCCCGCTAGTTGACCTACATAGTCCAAGTGCCCGCTAGGTAACCTAGATAATCCAAGTGCCCGCTAGGGAACCTTCATAGTCCAAGTGCCAGCTAGGTAACTTAGATAGTCCAAGTGCCCGCTCGTTAACCTAGATAGTCCTAGTGCCCGTTAGTTAACCTAGTGTGTCCAAGTGCCCACGAAGGGACGTACTTAGTCCAAGTGCCCGTTAGCTAACCTAGATACTCCAAGGGCCCCGCTAGTTAACATTGATCATCCAAGTGCCCGCTAGTTAACCTACGTAGTCCAAGGTCCGCTAGTTAACCTAGATAGTCCAAGTGCTCGCTAGTTAACCTACATAGTACAAGGGCCCGCTAGTTGACCTAGATAGTCCAAGTGCCCGCTAGTTAACCTAGATAGTCCAAGTGCCCGCTAGGTGGCCTAAGTAGTCCAAATGTCCGATAGGGATCCTACATGGTCCAAGTGCCCGCTAGGTAACCTATATAGTCCAAGTGCCCGTTCGTTAACCTAGATAGTCCAAGTGTACGCTAGGTAACCTAGACTGTCCAAGTGTCCGCTAGGTTACCTACATTGTCCAAGTGCCCGTTAGCTATCCTAGGTAGTCCAAGGGCCCGCTAGTTGACCTACATAGTCCAAGTGCCCGCTAGGTAACCTAGATAATCCAAGTGCCCGCTAGGGAACCTTCATAGTCCAAGTGCCAGCTAGGTAACTTAGATAGTCCAAGTGCCCGCTCGTTAACCTAGATAGTCCTAGTGCCCGTTAGTTAACCTAGAGTGTCCAAGTGCCCACGAGGGGACGTACTTAGTCCAAGTGCCCGTTAGCTAACCTAGATACTCCAAGGGCCCCGCTAGTTAACATTGATCATCCAAGTGCCCGCTAGTTAACCTACGTAGTCCAAGGTCCGCTAGTTAACCTAGATAGTCCAAGTGCTCGCTAGTTAACCTACATAGTACAAGGGCCCGCTAGTTGACCTAGATAGTCCAAGTGCCCGCTAGTTAACCTAGATAGTCCAAGTGCCCGCTAGGTGGCCTAAGTAGTCCAAATGTCCGATAGGGATCCTACATGGTCCAAGTGCCCGCTAGGTAACCTATATAGTCCAAGTGCCCGTTCGTTAACCTAGATAGTCCAAGTGTACGCTAGGTAACCTAGACTGTCCAAGTGCCCGCTAGGTTACCTACATTGTCCAAGTGCCCGTTCGTTAACCTAGATAGTCCAAGGACCCGCTAGGAAACCCACATAGTCAAAGACCCCGCTCGGTAACCTAGAATCCAAGTGCTCGCTAGTTAACCTACATAGTCCAAGTGCCCGCTATGTAACCTAGATATTCAAAGTGCCCGCTAGGTAACTTACATTGTCCAAGTTCCCGCTAGGTAACCTAGATACTCAAAGTGCCCGTTAACTAACCTAGATAGTCCAAGTGCCCGCTAATCAACCTACATAGTCCAAGTGCCCGTCGTTAACCTAGAAGTCCAAGTGCCCGCTAGGTAACCAAGACAGTCCAAGTACCTGCTAGGTTACCTGCACATACCAAGTGCCCGTTCGTTAACCTAGATAGTCCAAGTGCCCGTTAGTTAACCTAGATAGTCCAAGTGTCCGCTAGTAAACCTAGATAGTCCAAGGGCCTGCTAGTTAACGTAGATAGTCCAAGTGTCCGCTAGGTAACCTAGATAGTCTAAGTGCCTGATAGCTAACCTACATAGTCCAAGTGTCCGTTCGTTAACCTAGATAGTCCAAGTGCCCATTGGGTAACCTACATAGTCCAAGTGCCCGCTAGTTAACCTACATAGTCCAAGTGCCTTCTAGGGAGCCTACATAGTCCACGTGACCGCTAGGGAACCTACATAGTCCAAGTGCCCGTTAGGGAACCTACATAGTCCAAGTGCCCGCTAGGTAACCTACATAGTCCAAATGCCCGCAAGGAAACCTACATAGTCTAAATGTCCGCTAGGCAACCTACATAATCCAAGTGCCCGCTGTGGAACATACATAGTCCAAGTGCCCGTTAGCTAACCAAGATAGTCCAAGGGCCCGCTAGTTGACCTACATAGTCCAAGTTCCAGCTAGGTAACCTAGATAGTACAAGTGCCCGCTAGGGGACCTAGATAGTCCAAGTGCCTGTTAGGTAACCTAGATAGTCCAAGTGGTGGCTAGGTAACCTACATAGTCCAAGTGCCCGTTCGTTAACCTAGATAATCCAAGTGCCCGTTATGTAACCTAGACAGTCCAAGTGCCCGCTAGTTACCCTACATAGTCCAAGTGCCCGTTAGTTAACCTAGATAGTCAAAGTGCCTGCTAGGTAACTAGATAGTCCAATTGCCCGCTGGGCAACCTACATACTCCGAGTGCCCGTTCGTTAACATAGAAGTCCAAGTGCCCGCTAGGTAACCTAGACAGTCCAAGTGCCCGCTAGGTTACCTGCATAGTCCAAGTGCCCGTTAGGTAACCTACATACTCCAAGTGTCCGCTAGTTAACCTACATAGTCCAATGCCAATTAGCTAACCTAGATAGTCCAAGGGCCCGCTAGTTGACCTACATAGTCAAAGTGCCCGCTAGGTAACCTAGATAATCCAAGTGCCCGCTAGGTAACCTAGACAGTCCAAGTTCCCGCTAGGTTACCTGCACATACCAAGTGCCCGTTCGTTAACCTAGATAGTCCAAGTGCCCGTTAGTTAACTTAGATAGTCCAAGTGCCCGCTAGTAAACCTAGATAGTCCAAGGGCCCGCTAGTGAACCTAGATCGTGCAAGTGTCCGCTAGTTAACCTACATAGTCCAAGTGCCCGCTAGGTAACCTACATAGTGCAGGTGTCCGCTAGGTAACCTACATAGTCCAAGTGCCCGCTAGTTAACATAGATAGTCCAAGTGCCCGCTAGGGAAGGTACATAGTCCAAGTGCCCGCTGGGTAACCTAGAGAGTGTAAATGCCCGCTAGTTAACCTACATAGTCCAAGTGCCTGCTAGGTAACCTAGATAGTCCAAGGGCCTGTTAGTTAACCTAGATAGTCCAAGTGCCCGCTAGGTAACCTACATAGTGCGAGTGTCCGCTAGTTAACCTACGTAGTCCAAGGAACCCCTAGTTAACCTAGATAGTCCAAGTACCCGCTAGTTAACCTAGATCATCCAATTGTCCGCTAGTTAACCTACATAGTCCAAGTGTCCTTTAGGGAACTTAGATAGTCCAAGTGCTCGCTAAGGAACCTACATAGTCCAATTGTCCGCTCTGGAACATACATAGTTCAAGTGCCTGTTAGTTAACCTAGATAATCCAAGTGCCTGCTAGTTAACCTACATAGTCCAAGTGCCCGCTAGGCAACCTACATAATCCAAGTGCCCGCTAGGTAACCTATATAGTCCAAATGCCCGCTAGGGAACCTACATAGTCCAAGTGCCCGCTAGTTAACCTAGAGAGTCCAAGTGCCCGCTATTTAACCTACATAGTTCAAGTGTCCGCTAGGTAACCTAGACAGTCCAAGTGACCACTAGGTTACCTACATAGTCCAAGTGCCCGTTCGTTAACCTACATAGTCCAAGTGCCCGCTAGGTAACGTAGATAGCCCAAGTGCCCGCTAGGAAACGTACATATTCCAAGTGCCCGCTAGGTAACCTAGATAGTCCAAGTGCCCGCTAGTTAACCTACATAGTCCAAGTGCCTGCTATGTAAACTACATAGTCCAAGTGCCCACTAGGTAACCTAGACAGTCCAATTGCCCGCTAGTTAAACTACACAGTCCAAGTACCCGCTAGGGAACCTACATACTCCAAGCGCCCGCTAGGGAACCTACAGAGTCCAAGTGCTCGCTTGGCAACCTACATAGTTCAAGTGCCCCTTAGTTAACCAAGATAGTCAAAGTGCCTGCTAGGTAACCTAGATAGTCCAATTGCCCGCTAGGTAACCTACATAGTCCAAGTGCCCGTTAGGTAACCTTGATAGTCCAATTGCCCGTTAGCTAATCTAGATAGTCCAAGTGTCCGCAAGTTAACCTACATAGTCCAAGTGCCCGTTCGTTAACCTAGATAGTCCAAGTGCCCGCTAGGTAACCTAGACAGTCCAAGTGCCCGTTAGGTTACCTACATAGCCCAAGTGCACTTTCGTTTACCTAGATAGTCCAAGTGCCCGCTGGTAACCTACATACTCCAAGAGCCCGCTAGGTAACCTTGATAGTCCAAGTGCCTTCTAGTTAACCTACATAGTCCAAGTGCCCGCTAGGTAACCTAGATAGTCTCAGTGCCCGCTAGGTAACCTAGATAGTCCATGTGCCCGCTAGTTAACCTACATAGTCCAAGTGCCCGATAGAAACCTATATAGTCCAAGTGCCCTATAGGGAACCTACATAGTCCAAGTGCCCGTTAGGGAACCCATAGTCTTAGTGCTGGCTAGGGAACCTGTATCATCCAAGTGCCCGCTAGGTAACCTAGATAGTCCAAGTGCCCGCTAGGTAACCTACAAAGTCCAAGTGCCCGCTAGGTTATCTATATACTCCAAATGCCCGCTAGGGAACCTACATAGTCCACGTACCCGCTAATTAACCTACATAGTCCAAGTGACCATTAGCTAACCTAGATAGTCTAAGGGCCCACTAGTTAACCTACATAGTTCAAGTGCCCGCTAGGTAACTTAGATAATCCAAGTGCCCGCTAGTTAACCTACATAGTCCAAAGGCCCACTAGTTAACCTACATAGTCCAAGGGCCCGCTAGTTGACATACATAGTCCAAGTGCCCGCTAGGTAACCTAGATTGTCCTATTGCCCGTTAGTTAACCCAGATAGTCCAAGTGCCCGCTAGGGTATGTACATAGACCAAGTGCCCGCTAGGTAACCTAGATAGTCCAAGTGCCCGCTAGATAACCTAGACAGTCCAAGTGCCCGTTAGATTACCTACATAGCCCAAGTGCACTTTCGTTTACCTAGATAGTCCAAGTGCCCGCTGGTAACCTACATAGTCCAAGAGCCTGCTAGGTAACCTTGATAGTCCAAGTGCCTTCTAGTTAACCTACATAGTCCAAGTGCCCGCTAGGTAACCTAGATAGTCTCAGTGCCCGCTAGGTAACCTAGATAGTCCATGTGCCCGCTAGTTAACCTACATAGTCCAAGTGCCCGATAGAAACCTATATAGTCCAAGTGCCCTTTAGGGAACCTACATAGTCCAAGTGCCCGTTAGGGAACCAATAGTCTTAGTGCTGGCTAGGGAACCTGTATCATCCAAGTGCCTGCTAGGTAACCTAGATAGTCCAAGTGCCCGCTAGGTAACCTACAAAGTCCAAGTGCCCGCTAGGTTATCTATATAGTCCAAATGCCCGCTAGGGAACCTACATAGTCCACGTACCCGCTAATTAACCTACATAGTCCAAATGACCATTAGCTAACCTGGATAATCTAAGGGCCCACTAGTTAACCTACATAGTTCAAGTGCCCGCTAGGTAACTTAGATAATCCAAGTGCCCGCTAGTTAACCTACATAGTCCAAAGGCCCGCTAGTTAACCTACATAGTCCAAGGGCCCGCTAGTTGACCTACATAGTCCAAGTGCCCGCTAGGTAACCTAGATTTTCCTATTGCCCGTTAGTTAACCCTGATGGTCCAAGTGCCCGCTAGGGTATGTACATAGACCAAGTGCCCGCTAGGTAACCTAGATAGTCCAAGTGCCCGCTAGGTAACCTAGACAGTCCAAGTGCCCGTTAGGTTACCTACATAGCCCAAGTGCACTTTCGTTTACCTAGATAGTCCAAGTGCCCGCTGGTAACCTACATACTCCAAGAGCCCGCTAGGTAACCTTGATAGTCCAAGTGCCTTCTAGTTAACCTACATAGTCCAAGTGCCCGCTAGGTAACCTAGATAGTCTCAGTGCCCGCTAGGTAACCTAGATAGTCCATGTGCCCGCTAGTTAACCTACATAGTCCAAGTGCCCGATAGAAACCTATATAGTCCAAGTGCCCTTTAGGGAAACTACATAGTCCAAGTGCCCGTTAGGGAACCCATAGTCTTAGTGCTGGCTAGGGAACCTGTATCATCCAAGTGCCCGCTAGGTAACCTAGATAGTCCAAGTGCCCGCTGGTAACCTACAAAGTCCAAGTGCCCACTAGGTTATCTACATAGTCCAAATGCCCGCTAGGAAACCTACATAGTCCACGTACCCGCTAATTAACCTACATAGTCCAAGTGACCATTAGCTAACCTAGATAGTCTAAGGGCCCACTAGTTAACCTACATAGTTCAAGTGCCCGCTAGGTAACTTAGATAATCCAAGTGCCCGCTAGTTAACCTACATAGTCCAAAGGCCCACTAGTTAACCTACATAGTCCAAGGGCCCGCTAGTTGACATACATAGTCCAAGTGCCCGCTAGGTAACCTAGATTGTCCTATTGCCCGTTAGTTAACCCAGATAGTCCAAGTGCCCGCTAGGGTATGTACATAGACCAAGTGCCCGCTAGGTAACCTAGATAGTCCAAGTGCCCGCTAGATAACCTAGACAGTCCAAGTGCCCATTAGGTTACCTACATAGCCCAAGTGCACTTTCGTTTACCTAGATAGTCCAAGTGCCCGCTGGTAACCTACATAGTCCAAGAGCCTGCTAGGTAACCTTGATAGTCCAAGTGCCTTCTAGTTAACCTACATAGTCCAAGTGCCCGCTAGGTAACCTAGATAGTCTCAGTGCCCGCTAGGTAACCTAGATAGTCCATGTGCCCGCTAGTTAACCTACATAGTCCAAGTGCCCGATAGAAACCTATATAGTCCAAGTGCCCTTTAGGGAACCTACATAGTCCAAGTGCCCGTTAGGGAACCAATAGTCTTAGTGCTGGCTAGGGAACCTGTATCATCCAAGTGCCCGCTAGGTAACCTAGATAGTCCAAGTGCCCGCTAGGTAACCTACAAAGTCCAAGTGCCCTCTAGGTTATCTATATAGTCCAAATGCCCGCTAGGGAACCTACATAGTCCACGTACCCGCTAATTAACCTACATAGTCCAAGTGACCATTAGCTAACCTGGATAATCTAAGGGCCCACTAGTTAACCTACATAGTTCAAGTGCCCGCTAGGTAACTTAGATAATCCAAGTGCCCGCTAGTTAACCTACATAGTCCAAAGGCCCGCTAGTTAACCTACATAGTCCAAGGGCCCGCTAGTTGACCTACATAGTCCAAGTGCCCGCTAGGTAACCTAGATTGTCCTATTGCCCGTTAGTTAACCCTGATGGTCCAAGTGCCCGCTAGGGTATGTACATAGACCAAGTGCCCGCTAGGTAACCTAGATAGTCCAAGTGCCCGCTAGGTAACCTAGACAGTCCAAGTGCCCGTTAGGTTACCTACATAGCCCAAGTGCACTTTCGTTTACCTAGATAGTCCAAGTGCCCGCTGGTAACCTACATACTCCAAGAGCCCGCTAGGTAACCTTGATAGTCCAAGTGCCTTCTAGTTAACCTACATAGTCCAAGTGCCCGCTAGGTAACCTAGATAGTCTCAGTGCCCGCTAGGTAACCTAGATAGTCCATGTGCCCGCTAGTTAACCTACATAGTCCAAGTGCCCGATAGAAACCTATATAGTCCAAGTGCCCTATAGGGAACCTACATAGTCCAAGTGCCCGTTAGGGAACCCATAGTCTTAGTGCTGGCTAGGGAACCTGTATCATCCAAGTGCCCGCTAGGTAACCTAGATAGTCCAAGTGCCCGCTAGGTAACCTACAAAGTCCAAGTGCCCGCTAGGTTATCTATATACTCCAAATGCCCGCTAGGGAACCTACATAGTCCACGTACCCGCTAATTAACCTACATAGTCCAAGTGACCATTAGCTAACCTAGATAGTCTAAGGGCCCACTAGTTAACCTACATAGTTCAAGTGCCCGCTAGGTAACTTAGATAATCCAAGTGCCCGCTAGTTAACCTACATAGTCCAAAGGCCCACTAGTTAACCTACATAGTCCAAGGGCCCGCTAGTTGACATACATAGTCCAAGTGCCCGCTAGGTAACCTAGATTGTCCTATTGCCCGTTAGTTAACCCAGATAGTCCAAGTGCCCGCTAGGGTATGTACATAGACCAAGTGCCCGCTAGGTAACCTAGATAGTCCAAGTGCCCGCTAGATAACCTAGACAGTCCAAGTGCCCATTAGGTTACCTACATAGCCCAAGTGCACTTTCGTTTACCTAGATAGTCCAAGTGCCCGCTGGTAACCTACATAGTCCAAGAGCCTGCTAGGTAACCTTGATAGTCCAAGTGCCTTCTAGTTAACCTACATAGTCCAAGTGCCCGCTAGGTAACCTAGATAGTCTCAGTGCCCGCTAGGTAACCTAGATAGTCCATGTGCCCGCTAGTTAACCTACATAGTCCAAGTGCCCGATAGAAACCTATATAGTCCAAGTGCCCTTTAGGGAACCTACATAGTCCAAGTGCCCGTTAGGGAACCAATAGTCTTAGTGCTGGCTAGGGAACCTGTATCATCCAAGTGCCCGCTAGGTAACCTAGATAGTCCAAGTGCCCGCTAGGTAACCTACAAAGTCCAAGTGCCCGCTAGGTTATCTATATAGTCCAAATGCCCGCTAGGGAACCTACATAGTCCACGTACCCGCTAATTAACCTACATAGTCCAAGTGACCATTAGCTAACCTGGATAATCTAAGGGCCCACTAGTTAACCTACATAGTTCAAGTGCCCGCTAGGTAACTTAGATAATCCAAGTGCCCGCTAGTTAACCTACATAGTCCAAAGGCCCGCTAGTTAACCTACATAGTCCAAGGGCCCGCTAGTTGACCTACATAGTCCAAGTGCCCGCTAGGTAACCTAGATTGTCCTATTGCCCGTTAGTTAACCCAGATAGTCCAAGTGCCCGCTAGGGTATGTACATAGACCAAGTGCCCGCTAGGTAACCTAGATAGTCCAAGTGCCCGCTAGATAACCTAGACAGTCCAAGTGCCCATTAGGTTACCTACATAGCCCAAGTGCACTTTCGTTTACCTAGATAGTCCAAGTGCCCGCTGGTAACCTACATAGTCCAAGAGCCTGCTAGGTAACCTTGATAGTCCAAGTGCCTTCTAGTTAACCTACATAGTCCAAGTGCCCGCTAGGTAACCTAGATAGTCTCAGTGCCCGCTAGGTAACCTAGATAGTCCATGTGCCCGCTAGTTAACCTACATAGTCCAAGTGCCCGATAGAAACCTATATAGTCCAAGTGCCCTTTAGGGAACCTACATAGTCCAAGTGCCCGTTAGGGAACCAATAGTCTTAGTGCTGGCTAGGGAACCTGTATCATCCAAGTGCCCGCTAGGTAACCTAGATAGTCCAAGTGCCCGCTAGGTAACCTACAAAGTCCAAGTGCCCGCTAGGTTATCTATATAGTCCAAATGCCCGCTAGGGAACCTACATAGTCCACGTACCCGCTAATTAACCTACATAGTCCAAGTGACCATTAGCTAACCTGGATAATCTAAGGGCCCACTAGTTAACCTACATAGTTCAAGTGCCCGCTAGGTAACTTAGATAATCCAAGTGCCCGCTAGTTAACCTACATAGTCCAAAGGCCCGCTAGTTAACCTACATAGTCCAAGGGCCCGCTAGTTGACCTACATAGTCCAAGTGCCCGCTAGGTAACCTAGATTGTCCTATTGCCCGTTAGTTAACCCTGATGGTCCAAGTGCCCGCTAGGGTATGTACATAGACCAAGTGCCCGCTAGGTAACCTAGATAGTCCAAGTGCCCGCTAGGTAACCTAGACAGTCCAAGTGCCCGTTAGGTTACCTACATAGCCCAAGTGCACTTTCGTTTACCTAGATAGTCCAAGTGCCCGCTGGTAACCTACATACTCCAAGAGCCCGCTAGGTAACCTTGATAGTCCAAGTGCCTTCTAGTTAACCTACATAGTCCAAGTGCCCGCTAGGTAACCTAGATAGTCTCAGTGCCCGCTAGGTAACCTAGATAGTCCATGTGCCCGCTAGTTAACCTACATAGTCCAAGTGCCCGATAGAAACCTATATAGTCCAAGTGCCCTATAGGGAACCTACATAGTCCAAGTGCCCGTTAGGGAACCCATAGTCTTAGTGCTGGCTAGGGAACCTGTATCATCCAAGTGCCCGCTAGGTAACCTAGATAGTCCAAGTGCCCGCTAGGTAACCTACAAAGTCCAAGTGCCCGCTAGGTTATCTATATACTCCAAATGCCCGCTAGGGAACCTACATAGTCCACGTACCCGCTAATTAACCTTCATAGTCCAAGTGACCATTAGCTAACCTAGATAGTCTAAGGGCCCACTAGTTAACCTACATAGTTCAAGTGCCCGCTAGGTAACTTAGATAATCCAAGTGCCCGCTAGTTAACCTACATAGTCCAAAGGCCCACTAGTTAACCTACATAGTCCAAGGGCCCGCTAGTTGACATACATAGTCCAAGTGCCCGCTAGGTAACCTAGATTGTCCTATTGCCCGTTACTTAACCCAGATAGTCCAAGTGCCCGCTAGGGTATGTACATAGACCAAGTGCCCGCTAGGTAACCTAGATAGTCCAAGTGCCCGCTAGATAACCTAGACAGTCCAAGTGCCCATTAGGTTACCTACATAGCCCAAGTGCACTTTCGTTTACCTAGATAGTCCAAGTGCCCGCTGGTAACCTACATAGTCCAAGAGCCTGCTAGGTAACCTTGATAGTCCAAGTGCCTTCTAGTTAACCTACATAGTCCAAGTGCCCGCTAGGTAACCTAGATAGTCTCAGTGCCCGCTAGGTAACCTAGATAGTCCATGTGCCCGCTAGTTAACCTACATAGTCCAAGTGCCCGATAGAAACCTATATAGTCCAAGTGCCCTTTAGGGAACCTACATAGTCCAAGTGCCCGTTAGGGAACCAATAGTCTTAGTGCTGGCTAGGGAACCTGTATCATCCAAGTGCCCGCTAGGTAACCTAGATAGTCCAAGTGCCCGCTAGGTAACCTACAAAGTCCAAGTGCCCGCTAGGTTATCTATATAGTCCAAATGCCCGCTAGGGAACCTACATAGTCCACGTACCCGCTAATTAACCTACATAGTCCAAGTGACCATTAGCTAACCTGGATAATCTAAGGGCCCACTAGTTAACCTACATAGTTCAAGTGCCCGCTAGGTAACTTAGATAATCCAAGTGCCCGCTAGTTAACCTACATAGTCCAAAGGCCCGCTAGTTAACCTACATAGTCCAAGGGCCCGCTAGTTGACCTACATAGTCCAAGTGCCCGCTAGGTAACCTAGATTGTCCTATTGCCCGTTAGTTAACCCTGATGGTCCAAGTGCCCGCTAGGGTATGTACATAGACCAAGTGCCCGCTAGGTAACCTAGATAGTCCAAGTGCCCGCTAGGTAACCTAGACAGTCCAAGTGCCCGTTAGGTTACCTACATAGCCCAAGTGCACTTTCGTTTACCTAGATAGTCCAAGTGCCCGCTGGTAACCTACATACTCCAAGAGCCCGCTAGGTAACCTTGATAGTCCAAGTGCCTTCTAGTTAACCTACATAGTCCAAGTGCCCGCTAGGTAACCTAGATAGTCTCAGTGCCCGCTAGGTAACCTAGATAGTCCATGTGCCCGCTAGTTAACCTACATAGTCCAAGTGCCCGATAGAAACCTATATAGTCCAAGTGCCCTTTAGGGAACCTACATAGTCCAAGTGCCCGTTAGGGAACCCATAGTCTTAGTGCTGGCTAGGGAACCTGTATCATCCAAGTGCCCGCTAGGTAACCTAGATAGTCCAAGTGCCCGCTAGGTAACCTACAAAGTCCAAGTGCCCGCTAGGTTATCTATATACTCCAAATGCCCGCTAGGGAACCTACATAGTCCACGTACCCGCTAATTAACCTACATAGTCCAAGTGACCATTAGCTAACCTAGATAGTCTAAGGGCCCACTAGTTAACCTACATAGTTCAAGTGCCCGCTAGGTAACTTAGATAATCCAAGTGCCCGCTAGTTAACCTACATAGTCCAAAGGCCCGCTAGTTAACCTACATAGTCCAAAGGCCCGCTAGTTAACCTACATAGTCCAAGGGCCCGCTAGTTGACCTACATAGTCCAAGTGCCCGCTAGGTAACCTAGATTGTCCTATTGCCCGTTAGTTAACCTAGATAGTCCAAGTGCCCGCTAGGTAACCCAGATAGTCCAAGTGCCCGCTAGGGTATGTACATAGACCAAGTGCCCGCTAGGTAACGTAGATAGTCCAAGTGCCCGCTAGTTAACCTACATAGTCGAAGGGCCCCTTAGTTAACCTAGATAGTCCACGTGCCCGCTAGTTAACCTAGATTGGCCAAGTGTCCGCTAGTTGACCTACATAGTCCAAGTGCCCGCTAGTTAACCTAGATAGTTCAATTGCCCGCTAGGTGGCCGAAGTAGTCCAAATGTCCGATAGGGATCCTACATAGTCCAAGTGCCCGCTAGGTAACCTATATAGTCCAAGTGCCCGTTCGTTAACCTAGATAGTCCAAGTGCACGCTAGGTGACCTAGACTGTCCAAGTGCCCGCTAGGTTACCTGCATAGTCCAAGTGCCCGTTAGTTACCCTACGTAGTCCAAGTGTCCGCTAGTTAACCTACATAGTCCAAGTGCCAGTTAGCTAACCTAGATAGTCTAAGGGCCCGCTAGTTGACCTACATAGTCCAAGTGCCCGCTAGGTAACCTAGATAATCCAAGTGCCCGCTAGGGAACCTTCATAGTCCAAGTGCCATCTAGGTAACTTAGATACTCCAAGTGCCCGCTCGTTAACCTAGATAGTCCTAGTGCCCGTTAGTTAACCTAGAGTGTCCAAGTGCCCATGAGGGGACGTACTTAGTCCAAGTGCCCATTAGCTAACCTAGATAGTCCAAGGGCCCCGCTAGTTAACATTGATCATCCAAGTGCCCGCTAGTTAACCTACGTAGTCCAAGGTCCGCTAGTTAACCTAGATAGTCCAAGTGCTCGCTAGTTAACCTACATAGTACAAGGGCCCGCTAGTTGACTTAGATAGTCCAAGTGCCCGCTAGTAACCTAGATAGTCCAAGTGCCCGCTAGGTAACGTAAGTATTTCAAATGTCCGATAGGGATCCTACATAGTCCAAGTGCCCGCTAGGTAACCTATATAGTCCAAGTGCCCGTTCGTTAACCTAGATAGTGTAAGTGCACGCTAGGTAACCTAGACTGTCCAAGTGCCGGCTAGGTTACCTACATAGTCCAAGTGCCCGTTCGTTAACCTAGATAGTCCAAGTACCCGCTAGGAATCCTACATAGTCAAAGGGCCCGCTAGGTAACCTAGAGTCCAAGTGCTCGCTAGTTAACCTACATAGTCCAAGTGCCCGCTATGTAACCAAGATAGTCAAAGTGCCCGCTAGGTAACTTATATTGTCCAAGTTCCCGCTAGGTAACCTAGATACTCAAAGTGCCCGTTACCTAACCTAGATAGTCCAAGTGCCCGCTAAGCAACCTACATAGTCCAAGTCCCCGTCGTTAACCTAGAAGTCCAAGTGCCCGCTAGGTAACCTAGACAGTCCAAGTGCCCGCTAGGTTACCTGCACATACCAAGTGCCCGTTAGTTAACCTAGATAGTCCAAGTGCCCGCTAGTAAACCTAGATAGTCCAAGGGCCTGCTAGTTAACCTAGATAGTCCAAGTGCCCGCTAGTTAACCTAAATCGTCCAAGTGTCCGCTAGGTAATCTAGATAGTCCAAGTGCCTGATAGCTAACCTACATAGTCCAAGTGTCCGTTCGTTAACCTAGATAGTCCAAGTGCCCATTGGGTAACCTACATAGTCCAAGTGGCCGCTAGTTAACCTACATAGTCCAAGTGCCTTCTAGGGAGCCTACATTGTCCACGTGACCGCTAGGGAACCTACATAGTCCAAGTGCCCGTTAGGGAACCTATATAGTCTAAATGTCCGCTAGGCAACCTACATAATCAAAGTGCCCGCTCTGGAACATACATAGTCCAAGTGCCCGTTAGCTAACCTAGATAGTCCAAGGACCCGCTAGTTGACCTACATAGTCCAAGTGCCAGCTAGGTAACCTAGATAGTACAAGTGCCCGCTAGGGAACCTAGTAGTCCAAGTGCCTTTTAGCTAACCTAGATAGTCCAAGTGGTGGCTAGGTAACCTACATAGTCCAAGTGCCCGTTCGTTAACCTAGATAATCCAAGTGCCCGTTAGGTGACCTAGACAGTCCAAGTGCCCGCTACTTACCCTACATAGTCCACGTCCGTTAGTTAACCTAGATAGTCAAAGTGCCTGCTAGGTAACCTAGATAGTACAAGTGCTCGCCAGGTAACCTACATAGTCCAAGTGCCCGCTAGGCAACCTAAATAGTCCAAATGTCCGCTAGGGAAACTACATAGTCCAAGTGTCCGCTAGTTAACCTAGATAGTCCAAGTGCCCCCTAGTAAACCTACATAATCCATGGGCCCACTAGTTAACCTACATAGTGCAAGGGCCCGCTAGTTAACCTAGATCGTGCAAGTGTCCGCTAGTTAACCTACATAGTCCAAGTGCCCGCTAGGTAACCTACATATTGCAGGTGTCCGCTAGGTAACCTACATAGTCCAAGTGCCCGAAAGTTAACATAGATAGTCCAAGTGCCCGCTAGGTAACCTAGAGAGTGCAAAGGCCCGCTAGTTAACCTACATAGTCCAAGTGCCTGCTAGGTAACCTAGATAGTCCAAGGGCCTGCTAGTTAACCTAGATAGTCCAAGTGCACGCTAGGTAACCTACAGAGTGCAAGTCTCCCCTAGTTAACCTACGTAGTCCAAGGAACCCCTAGTTAACCTAGATAGTCCAAGTACCCGCTAGTTAACCTAGATCATCAAATTGTCCGCTAGTTAACCTACATAGTCCAAGTGTCCTTTAGGGAACCTAGATAGTCCAAGTGCCCACTAAGGAACCTACATAGTCCAATTGTCCTCTCTGGAACATACATAGTTCAAGTGCCTGTTAGTTAACCTAGATAATCCAAGTGCCCGCTAGTTAACCTACATACTCCAAGTGCCCGCTAGGCAACCTACATAATCCAAGTGCCCGCTACGTAACCTATATAGTTCAAATGCCCGCTAGGGAACCTACATAGTCCAAGTGCCCGCTAGTTAACCTAGATTGTCCAAATGCCCGCTAGTTAACCTACATAGTCCAAGTGCCCGCTAGGTAACCTACATAGTCCAAATGCCCGCAAGGAAACCTACATAGTCTAAATGTCCACTAGGCAACCTACATAATCCATTGCCCGCTTGGAACATACATAGTCCAAGTGCCCGTTAGCTAACCTAGATAGTCCAAGGGCCCGCTAGTTGACCTACATAGTCCAAGTGCCAGCTAGGTAACCTAGATAGTACAAGTGCCCGCTAGGGAACCTAGACAGTCCAAGTGCCTGTTAGCTAACCTAGATAGTCCAAGTGGTGGCTAGGTAACCTACATAGTCCAAGTGCCCGTTCGTTAACCTAGATAATCCAAGTGCCCATTAGGTGACCTAGACAGTCCAAGTGCCCGCTAGTTACCCTACATAGTCCAAGTGCCCGTTAGTTAATCTAGATAGTCAAAGTGCCTGCTAGGTAACCTAGACAGTCCAAGAGCCCGCTAGGTAACCTACATAGTCCAAGTGCCCGCTAGGCAACCTAAATAGTCCAAATGCCCGCTAGGGAAACTACATAGTCCAAGTGCCCGCTAGTTAACCTAGATAGTCCAAGTGCCCCCTAGTAAACCTACATAATCCATGGGCCCACTAGTTAACCTACATAGTGCAAGGGCCCGCTGGTTAACCTAGATCGTTCAAGTGTCCGCTAGTTAACCTACATAGTCCAAGTGCCTGCTAGGTAACCTAGATAATCCAAGGGCCTGCTAGTTAACCTACATAGTCCAAGTGCCCGCTAGGTAACCTACATAATGCGAGTGTCCGCTAGTTAACCTACGTAGTCCAAGGAACCCCTAGTTAACCTAGATAGTCCAAGTACCCGCTAGTTAACCTAGATCATCAAATTGTCCGCTAGTTAACCTACATAGTCCAAGTGTCCTTTAGGGAACCTAGATAGTCCAAGTGCCCGCTAAGGAACCTACATAGTCCAATTGTCCCCTCTGGAACATACATAGTTCAAGTGCCTGTTAGTTAACCTAGATAATCCAAGTGCCCGCTAGTTAACCTACATAGTCCAAGTGCCCGCTAGGCAACCTACATAATCCAAGTGCCCGCTAGGTAACCTATATAGTCCAAATGCCCCCTAGGGAACCTACATAGTCCAAGTGCCCGCTAGGTAACCTAGATAGTCCACGTGCACGCTAGTTAACCTACATAGTCCAAGTGTCCGCTAGGTAACCTAGACAGTCCAAGTGACCTCTAGGTTACCTACATAGTCCAAGTGCCCGTTCGTTAACCTACATAGTCCAAGTGCCCGCTAGGTAACGTAGATAGCCCAAGTGCCCGCTAGGGAACGTACATAGTCCAAGTGCCCGCTAGGTATCCTAGATAGTCCAAGTGCCCGCTAGTTAACCTACATAGTCCAAGTGCCTGCTAGGTAAACTACATAGTCCAAGTGCCCACTAGGTAACCTAGACAGTCCAATTGCCCGCTAGTTAAACTAGACAGTCCAAGTACCCGCTAGGGAACCTACATAGTCCAAGCGCCCGCTAGGGAACCTACATAGTCCAAATGCTCGCTTGGCAACCTACATAGTTCAAGTGCCCCTTAGTTAACCAAGATAGTCAAATTGCCTGCTAGGTAACCTAGATAGTCCAATTGCCCGCTAGGTAACCTACATAGTCCAAGTGCCCGTTAGGTAACTTTGATAGTCCAATTGCCCATTAGCTAATCTAGATAGTCCAAGTGTCCGCTAGTTAACCTACATAGTCCAAGTGCCCGATCGTTAACCTAGATAGTCCAAGTGCCCGCTCGGTAACCTAGACAGTCCAAGTGCCCGTTAGGTTACCTACATAGCCCAAGTGCACTTTCGTTTACGTAGATAGTCCAAGTGCCCGCTGGTAACCTACATAGTCCAAGAGCCCGCTAGGTAACCTTGATAGTCCAAGTGCCTTCTAGTTAACCTACATAGTCCAAGTGCCCCCTAGTAAACCTACATAATCCATGGGCCCACTAGTTAACCTACATAGTGCAAGGGCCCGCTGGTTAACCTAGATCGTTCAAGTGTCCGCTAGTTAACCTACATAGTCCAAGTGCCTGCTAGGTAACCTAGATAGTCCAAGGGCCTGCTAGTTAACCTACATAGTCCAAGTGCCCGCTAGGTAACCTACATAATGCAAGTGTCCGCTAGTTAACCTACGTAGTCCAAGGAACCCCTAGTTAACCTAGATAGTCCAAGTACCCGCTAGTTAACCTAGATCATCAAATTGTCCGCTAGTTAACCTACATAGTCCAAGTGTCCTTTAGGGAACCTAGATAGTCCAAGTGCCCGCTAAGGAACCTACATAGTCCAATTGTCCGTTCTGGAACATACATAGTTCAAGTGCCTGTTAGTTAACCTAGATAATCCAAGTGCCCGCTAGTTAACCTACATAGTCCAAGTGCCCGCTAGGCAACCTACATAATCCAAGTGCCCGCTAGGTAACCTATATAGTCCAAATGCCCCCTAGGGAACCTACATAGTCCAAGTGCCCGCTAGGTAACCTAGATAGTCCACGTGCACGCTAGTTAACCTACATAGTCCAAGTGTCCGCTAGGTAACCTAGACAGTCCAAGTGACCTCTAGGTTACCTACATAGTCCAAGTGCCCGTTCGTTAACCTACATAGTCCAAGTGCCCGCTAGGTAACGTAGATAGCCCAAGTGCCCGCTAGGGAACGTACATAGTCCAAGTGCCCGCTAGGTATCCTAGATAGTCCAAGTGCCCGCTAGTTAACCTACATAGTCCAAGTGCCTGCTAGGTAAACTACATAGTCCAAGTGCCCACTAGGTAACCTAGACAGTCCAATTGCCCGCTAGTTAAACTAGACAGTCCAAGTACCCGCTAGGGAACCTACATAGTCCAAGCGCCCGCTAGGGAACCTACATAGTCCAAGTGCTCGCTTGGCAACCTACATAGTTCAAGTGCCCCTTAGTTAACCAAGATAGTCAAAGTGCCTGCTAGGTAACCTAGATAGTCCAATTGCCCGCTAGGTAACCTACATAGTCCAAGTGCCCGTTAGGTAACCTTGATAGTCCAATTGCCCGTTAGCTAATCTAGATAGTCCAAGTGTCCGCTAGTTAACCTACATAGTCCAAGTGCCCGATCGTTAACCTAGATAGTCCAAGTGCCCGCTCGGTAACCTAGACAGTCCAAGTGCCCGTTAGGTTACCTACATAGCCCAAGTGCACTTTCGTTTACGTAGATAGTCCAAGTGCCCGCTGGTAACCTACATAGTCCAAGAGCCCGCTAGGTAACCTTGATAGTCCAGGTGCCTTCTAGTTAACCTACATAGTCCAAGTGCCCGCTAGGTAACCTAGATAGTCTCAGTGCCCGCTAGGTAACCTAGATAGTCCATGTGCCCGCTAGTTAACCTACATAGTCCAAGTGCCCGATAGAAACCTATATAGTCCAAGTGCCCTTTAGGGAACCTACATAGTCCAAGTGCCCGTTAGGGAACCAATAGTCTTAGTGCTGGCTAGGGAACCTGTATCATCCAAGTGCCCGCTAGGTAACCTAGATAGTCCAAGTGCCCGCTAGGTAACCTACAAAGTCCAAGTGCCCGCTAGGTTATCTATATAGTCCAAATGCCCGCTAGGGAACCTACATAGTCCACGTACCCGCTAATTAACCTACATTGTCCAAGTGACCATTAGCTAACCTAGATAGTCTAAGGGCCCACTAGTTAACCTACATAGTTCAAGTGCCCGCTGGGTAACTTAGATAATCCAAGTGCCCGCTAGTTAACCTACATAGTCCAACGGCCCGCTAGTTAACCTACATAGTCCAAGGGCCCGCTAGTTGACCTACATAGTCCAAGTGCCCGCTAGGTAACCTAGATTGTCCTATTACCCGTTAGTTAACCTAGATAGTCCAAGTGCCCGCTAGGTAACCCAGATAGTCCAAGTGCCCGCTAGGGTATGTACATAGACCAAGTGCCCGCTAGGTAACCTAGATAGTCCAAGTGCCCGCTAGTTAACCTACATAGTCGAAGGGCCCCTTAGTTAACCTAGATAGTCCACTTACCCGCTAGTTAACCTAGATTGTCCAAGTGTCCGCTAGTTAACCTACATAGTCCAAGTGCCCTTAGGTAACCTACATAGTCCAAGTTCCCGCTAGGTATCCTAGATAGTCAAGGGCCCGTTACCTATCCTAGATTGTCCAATTGTCAGCTGGGCAACCTACATAGTCCGAGTGCCCGTTCGTTAACATAGAAGTCCAAGTGCCCGCTAGGTAACCTAGACAGTCCAAGTGCCCGCTAGGTTACCTGCATAGTCCAAGTGCTCGTTAGGTAACCTACATAGTCCAAGTGTCAGCTAGTTAACCTACATAGTCCAAGTGCCAGTTAGCTAACCTAGATAGTCCAAGGGCCCGCTAGTTGACCTTCATAGTCCAAGTGCCCGCTAGGTAACCTAGATAATCCAAGTGCCCGCTAGGGAACCTTCATAGTCCAAGTGCCAGCTAGGAAACTTAGATAGTCCAAGTGCCAGCTCGTTAACCTAGATAGTCCTAGTGCCCGTTAGTTAACCTAGAGTGTCCAAGTGCCCACTAGGGGACATACTTAGTCCAAGTGCCCGTTAGCTAACCTAGATAGTCCAAGGGCCCCGCTAGTTAACATTGATCATCCAAGTGCCCGCTAGTTAACCTACGTAGTCCAAGGTCCGCTAGTTAACCTAGATAGTCCAAGTGCTCGCTAGTTAACCTACATAGTACAAGGGCCCGCTAGTTAACCTAGATAGTCCAAGTGCCCGCTAGGTGGCCTAAGTAGTTCAAATGTCCGATAGGGATCCTACATAGTATAGTCCAAGTGCCCGCTAGGTAACCTATATAGTCCAAGTACCCGTTCGTTAACCTAGATAGTGCAAGTGCACGCTAGGTAACCTAGACTGTCCAAATGCCCGCTAGGTTACCTACATAGTCCAAGTGCCCGTTCGTTAACCTAGATAGTCCAAGTACCCGCTAGGAAACCTACATAGTCAAAGGGCCCGCTAGGTAACATAGAGTCCAAGTGCTCACTAGTTAACCTACATAGTCCAAGTGCCCGCTATGTAACCTAGATAGTCAAAGTGCCCGCTAGGTAACTTACATTGTCCAAGTTCCCGCTAGGTAACCTAGATACTCAAAGTGCCCGTTACCTAACCTAGATAGTCCAAGTTCCCGCTAAGCAACCTACATAGTCCAAGTGCCCGTCGTTAACCTAGAAGTCCAAGTGCCCGCTAGGTAACCTAGACAGTCCAAGTGCCCGCTAGGTTACCTGCACATACCTAGTGCCCGTTAGTTAACCTAGATAGTCCAAGTGCCCACTAGGTAACCTAGATAGTCCAAGTGCCCGCTAGGTAACCTAGATAGTCCAAGTGCCCGCTAGGTAACCTAGATAGTCCAAGGGCCCGCTAGTTAACCTACATAGTCCAAGGGCTCACTTGTTAACTTTGATAGTCCAAGTGCCCGCTAGTTAACCTAGATCGTCCAAATGCCTGCTAGTTAACCTAGATTGTCCAAGTGCCCGCTAGATAACCTACATAGTCCAAGGGCCCACAAGTTAACCTAGATAGTCCAAGTGTCCTCTAGTTAACCTACATAGTCCAAGTGCCCGCTAGTTAACCTAGATCGTCCAAATGCCTGCTAGTTAACCTAGATTGTCCAAGTGCCCGCTAGTTAACCTACATAGTCCAAGGGCCCACAAGTTAACCTAGATAGTCCAAGTGCCCGCTAGGTAACCCAGATAGTCCAAGTGCCCGCTAGGGTATGTACATAGACCAAGTGCCCGCTAGGTAACCTAGATAGTCCAAGTGCCCGCTAGTTAACCTACATAGTCGAAGGGCCCCTTAGTTAACCTAGATAGTCCACTTGCCCGCTAGTTAACGTAGATTGTCCAAGTGTCCGCTAGTTAACCTACATAGTCCAAGTGCCGTTAGGTAACCTACATAGTCCAAGTTCCCGCTAGGTATCCTAGATAGTCAAGGGCCCGTTACCTATCCTAGATTGTCCAATTGTCAGCTGGGCAACCTACATAGTCCGAGTGCCCGTTCGTTAACATAGAAGTCCAAGTGCCCGCTAGGTAACCTAGACAGTCCAAGTGCCCGCTAGGTTCCTGCATAGTCCAAGTGCCCGTTAGGTAACCTACATAGTCCAAGTGTCCGCTAGTTAACCTACATAGTCCAAATGCCAGTTAGCTAACCTAGATAGTCCAAGGGCCCGCTAGTTGACCTTCATAGTCCAAGTGCCCGCTAGGTAACCTAGATAATCCAAGTGCCCGCTAGGGAACCTTCATATTCCAAGTGCCAGCTAGGTAACTTAGATAGTCCAAGTGCCCGCTCGTTAACCTAGATAGTCCTAGTGCCCGTTAGTTAACCTAGAGTGTCCAAGTGCCCACTAGGGGACATACTTAGTCCAAGTGCCCGTTAGCTAACCTAGATAGTCCAAGGGCCCCGCTAATTAACATTGATCATCCAAGTGCCCGCTAGTTAACCTACGTAGTCCAAGGTCCGCTAGTTAACCTAGATAGTCCAAGTGCTCGCTAGTTAACCTACATAGTACAAGGGCCCGCTAGTTAACCTAGATAGTCCAAGTGCCCGCTAGGTGGCCTAAGTAGTTCAAATGTCCGATAGGGATCCTACATAGTATAGTCCAAGTGCCCGCTAGGTAACCTATATAGTCCAAGTACCCGTTCGTTAACCTAGATAGTGCAAGTGCACGCTAGGTAACCTAGACTGTCCAAATGCCCGCTAGGTTACCTACATAGTCCAAGTGCCCGTTCGTTAACCTAGATAGTCCAAGTACCCGCTAGGAAACCTACATAGTCAAAGGGCCCGCTAGGTAACCTAGAGTCCAAGTGCTCGCTAGTTAACCTACATAGTCCAAGTGCCCGCTATGTAACCTAGATAGTCAAAGTGCCCGCTAGGTAACTTACATTGTCCAAGTTCCCGCTAGGTAACCTAGATACTCAAAGTGCCCGTTACCTAACCTAGATAGTCCAAGTTCCCGCTAAGCAACCTACATAGTCCAAGTGCCCGTCGTTAACCTAGAAGTCCAAGTGCCCGCTAGGTAACCTAGACAGTCCAAGTGCCCGCTAGGTTACCTGCACATACCAAGTGCCCGTTAGTTAACCTAGATAGTCCAAGTGCCCACTAGGTAACCTAGATAGTCCAAGTGCCCGCTAGGTAACCTAGATAGTCCAAGTGCCCGCTAGGTAACCTAGATAGTCCAAGGGCCCGCTAGTTAACCTACATAGTCCAAGGGCTCACTTGTTAACTTTGATAGTCCAACTGCCCGCTAGTTAACCTAGATCGTCCAAATGCCTGCTAGTTAACCTAGATTGTCCAAGTGCCCGCTAGTTAACCTACATAGTCCAAGGGCCCACAAGTTAACCTAGATAGTCCAAGTGTCCTCTAGTTAACCTACATAGTCCAAGTGCCCGCTAGTTAACCTAGATCGTCCAAATGCCTGCTAGTTAACCTAGATTGTCCAAGTGCCCGCTAGTTAACCTACATAGTCCAAGGGCCCACAAGTTAACCTAGATAGTCCAAGTGTCCTCTAGTTAACATTGATCATCCACGTGCTCGCTAGTTAACCTACATAGTCCAAGTGCCTGATAGGGAACCTACATAGTCCAAGTGCCCGCTGAGGAACCTACATAGTCCAATTGCCCGATGGGGAACCTACATATTCCATGTGCCCGTTAGGGTACCTAGATAGTCCAAGTGCCCGTAGGGAACCTATATAGTCCAAGTGCCTGCTAGGGAACCTACATAGTCAAAGTGCCCGCTAGGGAACCTGCATTGTGCAAGTGCCCGCTAGTTAACCTAGATAGTCCAAGTGCCCGCTAGTTAACCAAGATTGTCCAAGTGCCCGCTAGTTAACCTACATAGTCCATGGGCCCGCTAGTTAACCTAGATATTCCAAGTGCCCACTAGTTAACCTAGATAGTCCAAGTGTCCGCTAGTTAACCTACATAGTACAAGTTACAGTTAGGTAACCTAGATAGTACAAGTGCCCGCAATGTAACCTACATAGTCCAAGTGCCCGCTAGGTAACCTAGATATTCCAAGTTCCTGTTAGCTTACCTAGATAATCCAAGTGCCCGCTAGGTAACCTACATAGTCCAAGTGCCCTTTCGTTAACCTATATAGTCCAAGTGCCCGCTAGGTAACCTAGACTGTCCAATTGTCCGCTAGGTTACCTACATAGTCCAAGTGCACGTTCGTTAACCTAGATAGTCCACGTGCCCGCTACGTAACCTACATAGTCCAAGGGCCCTCTAGGTAACCTATATAGTCCAAGTGCCCGCTAGTTAACCTACATAGTCCAAGTGCCCGCTAAGAAACCTAGATGGTCCAAGTGCCCGTTAGGTAACCTAGATAGTCCAAGTGCCCGCTAGGTAACCTGCATAGTCCAAGTTCCCGCTAGGTAACCTAGATAGTCCAAGTGCCCGTTACCTAACCTAGATAGTCCAATTGCCCGCTATGCAACATACATAGTCCAAGTGCCCGTTCGTTAACCTAGAAGTCCAAGTGCCCGCTAGGTAACCTAGACTTTCCAAGTGCCCGCTAGGTTACCTACATAGTCCAAATGCCCGTTCGGTAACCTAGATAGTGCAAGTGCCCCTTAGTTAACCTACATAGTCCAAGTGCCCAGGGGGCCAGTTTACTATACCTCAGGCTATTGGAGGGGCAGACTATAGTTAAAAAAACAACAAAAATTATGAAAAAATTCATGTGCACCATGCACATCTTGATTTGAAGTTCAAAGAAAAATAAATGCGTCACATACACCCGGCAGAAAGGCTCAATGTCCTCGGCTGTCTGCATGTGGCCCATAGGCTGTAGTTTGAGGACCCATGCTCTAGGCGGTCACCAAGAGGATGTGGTTTTCACCCAATAGCTTGGAGACACTACAATTTGTTTAAAAGTAATGGGGCAGAAGGAGTCCCTGATTGACCCACGCAAGATTAGTTTTGCCATCCCCTATTATTAAGAGTTCATAGTTATGGTTAAGGGGAACCAGGACATCCCGATCTGATCCCTTTAATTCAAGTGTGGGCTGACATTGCCACGAAGAAGCCTGCAAATATAAGACTTACTCCCTCCCTCAAAGACAGGGTCCTTGTTTCCAAGGTTTCAGGAAACATGGCAGGACCGGAAAAACAAACGGTCCAAGTTCCCAAAACCACATAGGTGGAGGCCATCCCTCCCCTACCCCCTCCCCCACCACCTCCCTCTCCCCCATCTTCCCCTCCCCTCCCCTCCCGATCTCTCTCCCCTAATCGGCTTTATCCCATTTTGCAGGAGAACTCTGGGAGTGGGAGAGCTGGCTTCAGACCCTTTGGTTCCAAACCCCCCCTATAAGTTTTCTAGGGTCCAGAAATAGAAAACTTCTAACAGGCCCTTATTGAGTCACTCCCTCCCCCACCGCCCCCACCAACCTCACCCCCACCCCCACCAGCAGCCCCCCACACACACTAGTACTGGTATGCCTTCCATACTCATCAGCCCACCTGTATGATTGCCAGCAACTTCTCCAGGTGCTGTTCACCACGGAGGAAGGGTAGCCCTTCCAGACAGAGGCCCAGTAAGCAGTCAGTGAACCTGATGGTCAGCGAGCAGGCACTCCCCACTTGAGAGAAACTCCTTTGGCCACTACGGATCAATGTGGGATCTCAATTCCTAGCAAGGCCCAGAGGGCTTTACCAGGTATCACCCATTGCTCTTACATGACCCTCTGCGGAAGAACTAGGAAACCTATGACTGTATCTAAGGTCAGTGAGAACTTTCGGGCTCTTATAAGAGAATGTCCGCCTGCCTTTCTAGAGTAGCTGATGTAAGCCTACGGGCTTTATACCCCTAACGGCCCCGAGAACCGGAGGGCAATAAGTATTGCCTTTATTTCTCAGTCAGTCTGTCTCAGACATGACAAAGAAGTTGGAAGGGTTTGAACGGAAAAATCTTAGTGATTTGGTACAAGTGGCTCATTGAGTGTATAACAACAGAGATGACCCTAGCATGACAGAGACAAAGAAAGTAGCTAAAATACTAGTAATTGCCATGAGAGACCCCAGAGACTCAGGAAAAGGAGAGCATGGCCCACTCACGGAGAGACTAACCTGTGGGCACCGCCAAGCCATGGGGAAGGATCAATGTGCCTACTGCAGGAAAGAAGGACACTGGGAAAAATCAGTGTCTTGAAACCCCAGGGGAGGTGCACGACCCTCCACTAGAGTGGACGGGCCTGATCTGCACCTAGAAAAACCAAGCAAGAGACAATAATGCTTGAAGAAGCTGAATGAAGGGGTCAGAGCTCTTTTTCCCTTCACCACCAAGCCCAGGCTAACTCTCCTTGTAGGGGGCCAGCCAGTAAATTTCTTGGTGGACACAGGGGCCACCTTCTCAGGTTCAGAAAGGAATACGGGCACATTTTCAAAAAGAAAGATGTGAATTACTGTGAGCCTATGATTCCTTCCACAGATCACTCACACCAGAAGGTTTTCATGGAGGTTAGGTGGGCTTCCCAAGACAACAAGATAACAAATATCTATCTGCCCTTTGTCCCAGTTAGCCACCTGGTTATGATATCACTGGCTCCTGGCTCAGCTGCTGAGCCAGTGAAGCAGTTATAGCAGGAGAAGACTAGGTGGCCAGTGGCCATCAACTGAAGGACCAAATCTCCACAGTGGGCTTCCTGTTTCAATATGGAGCCACGTATGTCACCTGCTGGACACCATCTCTATCCTGAGCTCATAATTGCCATCCCAGGTCTAGAATGCGGCGCGCAGGTACACACTATATGAAACAGTCTCTGATTAACTCCTCTGGATAACTTGCTGACATGGGAGTCTGGATAATCCAGTACATTTACTTTCCAGATGAGAAAACTCACTTAAAAACACACAGGAGTTGACCCAGAGACACACAATTGGTTAACAACAAAGTCATATTCACAACCAGCGTCTGCACCAAGAGCACGGTGCCGCAAAGAACTGTGCCCATCAAGCAGTCAATATCTCCTGGACTCTCAAAAGATCTGAGCTGCCACCCATCCCCCACATCCTTGCAGCCCCCAAAGATTGTATTTCACAGGATGGCACCGGATCTGCAGCTCGCGGAGAGGGACATATCTGATCAGAGAACACAGGGCAGAACAAGGGGGAGGAGGGGAAAATGGAGCACATCCTGGCCCTCTACACCTTGAGGATGATGTTCCCAATCAGAGAAGCCAGTCCACAGAGAAGACCACATGGGCAGCCCCACGATGAGAAACGTCCCTCAAAGACACATAGCCCAAGAGTGGACAACACTGGAGACACAGTGTGGGAACTGCGCCCGAACTGATCCTGCCACATCGAGGCATGACACTAAGAGAGTGCAGCGGAAGAGAAAGAAAATGGAGCATCAAAGTCCCCGGGGAATGCCAAAGGTGGACTTTGTGGTCAAGGCTCGGTGCCCCAACAGACTGGACTGGAAAACACTCCTAAAGTTCACCACACAGTCCTTGTACTTTTCTTTCTTGGTTAGTGTTGTTTTCTTTTAGTGTCATTGGATTTTGGTTGGGTTTTGTTTTCATTTTTGTATGTTTTTTTTCTTTTTGCTGCTTGGATTTGCTCAGTCTTGTTTTGTGCATGTTATTACCTTTACAGGTCTATCTAATTAAGAGAGGCTGGATGAACAATCTGGAGGAGTAAACATGTGACCGGCCCTTTCATTGGGCATGGGAGTGAGCACGCTGGGGGTAAAGGGAGTGGTGTAAAGAAACCCAGAGACAAGGGAACAACAAGTGATGGAAATCGGTGATTAGGGGGATGTAGGAGGCCTGGTAGGGCATAATCAAGGGTAATGTAACCAAGAGGAATTACTGAAACCCAAAGGAAGTCTGAGCATGGCAGTGGGCACAAGAGGAAAATCAAAGCGTATAGAAGAGTGAGCTGGGAAGCAAGGGCCAGTTATAGACGTCTAAATAAAGTCATGTACATATATTCTCAAAGAGGCATGGGGAAATAGATCTATGTCCATATGTTTAAAAATTTAGTATTAAGTAGGCAGATGGACATAGGGCCTCCGCTCAAGGACTCCCTCATTGCAAGAACAGTGTTCTATTAATTTGGCATTCTACAATGCTCACCTTCCCTACACGATCACTCAGCACAAAGCGGCTGCATAAGCAAATGTGGTGAAGAAAGCCGATGGTGTCCAGCTACCAAAAGATATAGCGTGTGGGGTCTTAAAGTCTTGAAGGTACAGAAGCAGCCATGTAGCTCAGAAGCAACAGAGCCCACATGTAGGAAGCATACCAGCCTGTGTGATCACAAAGTTTCAAAGGGATAAGGCAACAGGCATCATGAAAACAAATAAAACTTATCATGGAAAATGAGAGGGGACTGCCGGGTATAGAACCAAAACCTATTTGCAGTGCACTGGAAATCCCCTTACAGAAGAATCTCAGAGAGGAGATTAAAGAATACAGGTTATGAGACAGCAAAGATGAAACACAACTTTCCTCTAGTTCTTAATGCTTCCTCTTGCCCCACTATCATGATCCCAGTTCTACCATACTAATCTGGCCAAACTAGAGAAGGTATTCTAGTACCGATAGGAATTTCAAACACGGGGAATCCAGGGTGGATGGGCCCTTTAGGACCAGTGTTATGAGTGGAGATATTGGGAGGGTGGAGGAAGGGCAGAATGGAAAGTGGGTACCGATTACAAGGATCTTCATTGACCTCAAAAGAAAGGTGGGTGAAGATATGACAAAAGAATTAGTACATTTCAAAGGATTGATGAGGGATGGGTGGCGGGCATTGAGGGGGGAAAAATGAGGAGCTGAGCCCAGGGGCTTGGGTGAAGAGTAGATATTTTGAGAATAATGAGGGCACTTAATGTACAGATGTGCATCAAACAGCTGATGTATATATATTTTGTGGGTAGTGTTGTAGGAGCCACTAATGAAAAGATCATAAAAGAAACAAAAATAATCTTGGCAGAGGGCTCATGCAAGGATGATCTCAGGCTGGATTAGACCAGTCAAAAGAGCTACTGGAGTCGCCTCACCCTGTGTCAATTCCTGAGTCAGGCATGAAGCTTAGGGCCCACAGCCCCAGCAGCTGGCTAGTGAGGGACGTGGGTCTCTGAGGCCATTCCACAGGGAGAATGGTCCTCTTTCCTGCAGGGCCCATCCTCCTATGTAAGCGTGCTGTCTGGGACAGGGCTTACATGGAGTCCACACCATGGGAGCTCTACTACTCATGGGGGATTGGCAGGAAGCCTCTGCTCATGCGCACTCACCACCAACTAGCTGGAGGATCTCTGTGAACAAAGCCTGAGGGACAACAAGCCCACTAACTGATGCTGTAAGAGATACAATCAGCATCCAGAAACCTGCAACTGGGAGTAAGAGGCAGCATACCTTGGTCCCAGCCCCTCCCACTCTAATCTACAAGGAGTGACATTGCAAAGCAGAGCGTTTTCATAAAGCACTGCCAGGACCGTGGAATTAGCAGCCTCATTTGTGGAAATGGATACTCTGTGATCCAGACGTACTACCTCCTCCCTTCCAGTCAGCTGAGACAAAAACCCTTGCAAGCAGAAAGCCATGCATCTGAACAGTATCCACCAGCCACTCATGTGCAGCCTTACTGCCTACAAAGAGCCTTCCTGAGTGACAGAGAAATCACGAAGAAGCCTGGTCTGTCACTCAAGTGTGTTTTATTAGCGCTAGGGAGGCGTGGTGGGCAAGTCTGGCCGACCCCAGTGGCTGAATTGAATTTACATGGCCTAGGTTGGTCAATACAGGTAAAGGACCCACGCAGGTGTACCTCCCCTTCATGGCCAGGACCTGGACCTCTGAGCATGCACAGGGTGCCTCTCCTAACTGGGCTCTTATCTTGGCCCTATGGGCATGCTTAACAGATGCCCCAGTCCCTAGCATAGCTACCTAACATTTGCCCCCCTGAAGAGATATGGACCCAAATCTTTGGGGTACTGGGTGATGACATCTCTAGCTACTTCCTGCTGGCAAGAGGGGTGAAGTGGGGCTTTGGGTCCATACCCTTCCTACATTGCTGGGAGGGGTTGTCCATTGAGGGCAACTTTATCTAGGATGGATAAGGTTGAGGTGCTCCAGGAGATGTTAGTCGTGGACCTGACACACTTGGTTCGGAAGCTTTAGTCACCCGATAACTTCTGGGAAAAACAAACGGTCTAAAAGGTGAGCAGTTTAACTGCGACAAGGCTAAGCTTGTGAGGTGGCAGTGGCCTTGAAATTAGGTGAGTGTCACAGGCAACAAAAAAAATCTTAGGATCACCAGACATGTGTGTTTGTTCATTGGAAGTCCAGGAAGAGGGATGAAAGCATTCACACATTCCCCTAGGTGGGCACAGGTTTGGGCACTACTAGGTGCAGTGGGATCACTGATTCATTTATCATGCTAAGGTCTTGGACCCGCTGATAAGACCCATCCTTCTTTTTAACCCTATAACACTTCAATTTTAATTTTGGAAAAAAATTATTTTCTTTTTGTTGTGGACTTTCATAGTTATAAATATATATATGTATTAATATATACATTTTAAAAAATGTTATGAAAACATCATGCTCCGCGTTATAGAGTTAAATTGCAATAATGGGCAAGCACTGGAGGAGTCAAAAGTGAACAAAATAGAGTAACTTCCTAAGTCACTTTGAAGTTTCCTGGGTTCAATTGGAGTAAAGGCTTGTAAATTACCCGGGGTCCAAATTCCCATGGTGCCTCCTACAACGGGTAGAATGTTCAGGGGTGTTTCAGGGCTGGGAGATTAGTAACCCTTAAGTCCAGGATACATTAGGGCAGAGGTCCTGAAACTGTTTACCCAGGGGGCCAGTTCACTATCCCTCAGGCCTTTTGAAGGAAAGACTATAGTTTAAAAAAACAAATATTACGAACAAATTCATGTGCACACTGCACATATTGATTTGAAGTTCAAAAAAAAAAATAAATGGGGCACATACACCCTGCAGAAAGGATCAACGTCCTCGGCTGTCTGCATGTGGCCCACAGGCTGTAGTTTGAGGACCCCTGCTCTAGGCGTTCACCAAAAAGATGTGGTTTCAACCCAAAAGCTTGGAGACTCTACAATTTGTTTAAAAGTGATGGGGCAGAAGGAGTCCCTGATTGACACACGCAAGACTAGTTTTCCCATCCCCTATTACTAAGAGTTCATAGTTATGGTTATGGGCAACCAGGACATCCCGATCTGATCCCTTTAATTCAAGTGTGGGCTAACATTGTCAATTAGAATCCTGCAAATATAAAAGACTTACTCCCTCCCTCAAAGAAAGAGTCCTTGTTTCCAAGGTTTCAGGAAACATGGCAGGACTGGAAAAACACACGGTCCAAGTACCCAAAACCAAATAGGGCGAGGCCATCCCTCTCCGTCCCCCACCCTGACACCCTCCCCATCCCTTCCCCTCCCCTCCTCTCCCGATCTCTCTCCCCTAATCCGCTTTATCCCATTTTGCAGGAGAACTCTGGGAGTGGGAGAGCTGGCTTCAGAACCTTTAGTTCCACCCCCGCCCTATAAGGTTTCTAGGGGACACAAATAGAAAACTTCTAACAGGCCCTTATTGAGTCATGCCCTCCCTCACCGGCACCCCACCCCATCCCTCGACCTACCAGCAGCCCCCCCCACACACACTAGTCCTGGTATGTCTTCCATACTCATCAGCCCACCTGGAATGATTGTCAGCAACTTCTCCAGGTGCTGTTCACAACGGAGGAAGGGTAGCCCTTCCAGACTGAGGACCAGTAAGCAGTCAGTGAACCTGATGGTCAGCGAGCGGGCACTACCCACTTAAGAGAAACTCTTTTGGCCACTACACGAACAATGTGGGATCTCAATTCCTAGCAAGGCCCAGAGGGCTTTACCAGGTATCACCCGTTGCTCTTACATGACCCTCTGTGGAAGAGTTAGGAAACATATGAATTTATCTAAGGTCAGTGAGAATTTTCAGGCTCTTATAAGAGAATGTCCGCCTGCCTTTTTAGAGTGGCTGATGTAAGCCTACGGGCTTTATACCCCTAACTGCCCAGAGGCCCCGAAACAGGAGGGCAATAAGTATTGCCTTTATGACTCAGTCAGTCTGCCTAAGACATGAAAAAGCAGTGGGAAGGGTTTGAACGGAAAAATCTTAGTGATTTGGTACAAGTAGCTCATTGAGTGTATAACAACAGAGATGACCCTAGCACGACAGAGACAAAGAAACTAGCTAAAATACTAGTAATTGCCATGAGATACCCCAGAGACTCAGGAAAAGGAGAGCATGGCTCACTCACAGAGAGACTAACCTGTGGGAACCGCCAAGCCATGGGGAAGGACCAATGTGCCTACTGCAGGAAAGAAGGACACTGGAAAAATCAGTGCCTTGAAAATCCCAGGAGAGGTGCACGACCCTCCACTAGAGTGGACGGGCCTCATCTGCACCTAGAAAGACCCAAGCAAGAGACAATAATGCTTGAAGAAGCTGAGTGAAGGGGGTCAGGGCTCTGTTTAACTTCACCACCAAAAGCCCAGGCTAACTCTCCATGTAGGGGGTCAGCCAGTAAATTTCTTGGTGGACACAGGGGTCACCTTCTCAGGTTCAGAAAGGAATACGGACACATTGTCAAAAAGAAAGATGTGAATTACTGTGAGCCTATGATTCCTTCCACAGATAACTCACACCAGAAGGTTTGCATGGAGGTTAGGTGGGCTTCTCAAGACAACAAGATAACAAATATCTATCTGCCCTTTGTCCCAATTAGCCACCTGGTTATGATGGCACTGGCTCCTAGCTCAGCTGCTGAGCCATTGAAGCAGTTATACCAGGAGAAGACTAGGTAGATGGTGGCCATCAACGGAAGGACCAAATCTCCACAGTGGGCTTCCTGTTTCAATATGGAGCCACGTATGTCACCTGCAGGACACCATCTCTATCCCGAGCTCAAAATTGCCACCCCAGGTCTAGAATGCAGCGCGCAGGTACACACTATATGAAACAGTCTCTGATTAACCCCTCTCGATAACTTGCTGACATGGAAGTTGGATAATCCAGTTCATTTACTTTCCAGATGAGAAAACTCACTCAAAAACACACAGGAGTTGACCCAGAGACACACACCTGGTTAACAACAAAGTCATATTCACAACCAGCATCTGGACTTAGAGCACGGTGCCCCAAAGTACTATGCCCATCGAGCAGTCAATATCTCCTGGACTCTCAAAAGATCTGAGCTGACACCCACCCACCCCCACATGCTTGCAGCCCCCGAAGATTGTATTTCACAGGATGGCACCAGATCTGGAGCTCGCGGAGAGGGACATATCTGATCAGAGAACACAGGGCAGAACAAGGGGGAGGAGGGGAAAATGGAGCACATCCTGGCCCAATATACCTTGAGGATGATGTTCCCAATCAGAGAAGCCAGCTCACAGAGAGAACCACATGGGCAGCCCCACGATGAGAAACGTCCCTCAAAGACCCATAGCCTTAGAGGGGACAACACTGGAGACACAGTGTGGGAACTGTGCCCGAACTGATCCTGCCACATCGAGGCATGATACTAAGAGAGTGCAGCGGAAGAGAAAGAAAACGGAGCATCAAAGTCCCCGGGGAATGGCAAAGGTGGACTTTGTGGTCAGGGATCGGTTCCCCAACAGACTGGACTGGAAAACACTCCTAAAGTTCACCACACAGTCCTTGTACTTTTCTTTCTTGGTTAGTGTTGTTTTCTTTTAGTGTCATTGGATTTTGGTTGGGTTTTGTTTTCATTTTTGTTTGTTTTTTTTCTTTTTGCTGCTTGGGTTTGCTCAGTCTCGTTTTGTGCATGTTATTACCTTTACAGTGTCTGTCTAATTAAGAAAGGCTGGATGAATTATCTGGAGGAGTAAACATGTGACCAGCCCTTTCCATTGGGCATGGGAGTGTGCACGGTGGGGGGAAAGGAAGTGGTGTAAGGAAACCCAGAGAGAAGGGAACAAAAAGTGATGGAAATCGGTGGTGAGAGGTATGTAGGAGGCCTGGTAGGGGGTGATCAAGGGTAATATAACCAAGAGTAATTACTGAAACCCAAAGGAAGACTTAGCATGGCAGTGGGCACAAGAGGAAAATCAAAGGGTATAGAAGAGTGAGCTGGGAAGCAAGGGCCAGTTATAGATGTCTAAATAAAGGCATGTACATATATTTACAAAGGGGCATGGGGAAATAGATCTATGTCCATATGTTTATAGATTTAGTATTAAGGTAGCAAATACACTTTGTGCCTCCGCTCAAGGACTCCCTCATTGCAAGAACATTGTTCTATTAAATTGGCATTACTTGATGCTCACCTTCCCTACACGATCACTGACCACAAAGAAGCTGCATAAGCAAGTGTGGTGAAGAAAGCCGATGGTGTCCAGCTACCTAAAGATATAGCGTGTGGGGTCTTAAAGGCTTGAAGGTACAGAAGCAGCCATCTAGCTCAGAACTAACAGAGCCCACATGGAGGGAGCATACCAGCCTGTGTGATCACAAAATTTCAAAGGGATAAGGCAACAGGCATCATGAGAACAAAAAAATCTTATCATGGAGAATGAGAAGGGACTGCCGGGTATAGACCCAAAACCTATTTGCAGTGCACTGGACATCCCCTTACAGAAGGAGCTCAGAGAGGAGATTAAACAATACAGGGTATGAGACAGCAAAGTTGAAACACAACTTTCCTCTAGGTCTTAATGCTTCCTCTTGCCCCACTATCATGATCCCAGTTCTACCATACTAATCTGGCCAAACTAGAGAAGGTATTCTACTACAGATAGGAATTTCAAACACGGGGAATCCAGAGTGGATGGGCTCTTTAGGACCAGTGTTTTGAGTGGAGATACTGGGAGGGTGGAGGAAGGGCAGGATGGAAAGTGGGAACCGATTACAAGGATCTTCATTGACCTCAAAAGAAAGTTGCGTGAAGAAATGACAAAAGAATTAGTACATTTTCAAGGATTGATGAGGGATGGGTGGTGGGCTTTGAGGGGGAAAAAATGAGAAGCTGATGCCAGGGGCTTGGGTGGAGAATGGAGATTTTGAGAATAAGGAGGGCAATTAATGTACAGATATGCTTCAAACAGCTGATGTATATATGGATTGTGGTTAGTGTTGTAGGAGCGACTAATAAAAAGATCATAAAAGAAACAAAAATAATCTGGCCAAAGGGTTAATGCAAGCATGATCTCAGGCTGGATTAGACCAGTCAAAACAGCTACTAGAGTCGCCTCACCCTGTGTCTATTCCTGAGTCAGGCATGAAACTTAGGGACCACAGCCCCAGCAGCTGTCCAGTGAGGGAGGTGGGTCTCTGAGGCAATTCCACAGGGGGAATGGTCCTCTGTATTGCAGGGCCCAACCTCCTTTGTAAGCGTGCTGTCTGGGGCACGGCTTTCATGGAGTCCACACCATGGGAGCTCTACTACTCATGGGGGATTGGTAGGAAGCCTCTGCTCATGCGCACACACCACCAACTAGCTGGAGGATTTCCGTGAACAAAGCCTGAGGCAGACAAGTAGCCCACTAACTGATGCTGTAAGAGATACAATCAACATCCAGAAACCTGCAAGTGGGAGTAAGAGGCAGCATACCTTGGTCCCAGCGCCTCCCACTCTAATCTACAAGGAGTGACATTGCAAAGCAGAGGGTTTTCATAAAGCACTTCCAGGACTGTGAAATGAGCAGCCTCATTTGTGGACATGGATACTCTGTGATCCAGACGCACTACCTCCTCCCTTCCAGTCAGCTGAGACAAAAACCCTTGCAAGCAGAAAGCCATGCATCTGAACAGTATCCACCAGCCACTCATGTGCAGCCCCGCTGCCTCCAAAGAGCCTTCCTGAGTTAGAGAGAAATCACGCAGAAGCCTGGTCAGTCACTCACGTGAGTTTTATGAGCGTTAGGGAGTTGTGGTGGGGAAGCCTGGCGGACCCCAGTGGATGAATTTAATTTACATGGCCTAGGTTGGTCAATCCAGGTACAGGACCCACCCAGGTGTACCTCCCCTTCATGGCCAGAACCTGGATCTCTGAGCATGCACAGGGTGCCTCTCCTAACTGGGCTCTTATCCTGGCCCTATGGGCATGCATAACGGATGCCCCAGTCCCTAGCATAGCTACCTAACATTTGCCCCCCTGAAGAGATATGGACCCAAATCTTTGGGGTACTGGCCGACCATATCTCTAGCTACTTCTTGCTGGCAAAAGGGGCAAGGTGGGGCTTTGGGTCCATACCCTTCCTACACTGCTGGGAGGGGTTGTCCATTGAGGGCAACTTTATCCAGGATGGATAAGGTTGAGGTGGTTCAGGAGATGGTAGTCGTGGAGCTGGCACACTTGGTTCGGAAGCTTTAGTCACCCGATAACTTCTGGGAAAAACAAACTGTCAAAAAGGTGAACATTTTGAATGCGACAAGGCTAAGCTTGTGCGGTGGCAGTGGCCTTGAAATTAGGTGAGTGTCACAGGAAACAAAAAAAATCTTAGGATTACCAGACATGTGTGTTTGTTCATTGGAAATACAGGAAGAGGGATAAAAGAATTCACACTTTCCCCTAGGAGGGCACAGGTTTGGGCACTACTAGGTGCAGTGGGATCACTGACACATTTATGATGTTAACGTATTGGACCCGCTGATAAGACCCATCCTTCTTTTTTCCCTATAACGCATCACGTTTAATTTAGGGAAAAAATTATTTCCTTATTGTTGTGGACTTTCATAGTTATAAATATATATATATAAATATATACATTTTTAAATGTTATGAAAACATCATTCTCCGCGTTATAGAGTTAAATGTAAATAATGGGCTAGTACAGGAGGAGTCAAAAGTGACCAAATAGAGTAACTGCCTAAGTCATTTTGAATTTTCTTGGGTTCAATTGGAGTAAAGGCTTGTAAATTACCCGGGGTCCAAATTCCCATGGTGCCTCCTACAATGGGTAGAATGTTCAGGGATGTTTCAGGGCTGGGAGATTAGTAACCTCTAAGTCCAGGATACATTAGGGCAGCGGTCCTGAAACTGTTTACCCAAAGGGCCAGTTCACTGTCCCTCAGGCCATTGGAGGGACAGACTAGAGTTTAAAAAAAAACAAAAATTACGAAAAAATTCATGTGCACACTGCACATCTTGATTTGAAGTTCAAAAAAAAATTAATGGGGCACATACAAACGTCAGAAAGGATCAATGTCCTCGGCTCTCTGCATGTGGCCCACAGGTTGTAGTTTGAGGACTCCAGCTCTAGACGTTCACCAAGAGGATGTTGTTTCAACCCAAAAGCTTGTAGACTCTACAATTTGTTTAAAAGTGATGGGGCAGAAGGAGTCCCTGATTGACCCACACAAGACTAATTTTCCCATCCCCTATTACTAAGAGTTCATAGTTATGGTTAAGGGGAACCAGGACATCCCGATCTGATCCCTTTAATTCAAGTGTGGGCTGACTTTGCCACTAAGAAGCCTGCAAATATAAAAGACTTCATCCCTCAAAGAAAGGGTCCTTGTTTCCAAGGTTTCAGGAAACATGGCACCGGAAAAAGAAACGGTCCAACTTCCCAAAACCACATAGGTGGAGGCCCTCCCTCACTTTCCCCCTCCCCAACCCCCTCCCCTTGCCCCTCCTTTCCGCTCCCCTCCCCTCCCGATCTCTCTCCCTAATCGGCTTTATCCCATTTTGCAGGAGAACTCTGGGAGTGTGAGAGCTGGCTTCAGACCCTTTGGTTCCACCCCCGCCCTATAAGGTTTCTAGGGGCCAGAAATAGAAAACTTCTAACAGGCCGTTATTGAGTCACTCCCTCCCACACCGGCCCCCCAACCTCACCCACACCCCTAACCAGCAGCCCCCCACACACACTAGTACTGGTATTTCTTCCATACTCATTAGCCCACCTTGAATGATTGCCAGCAACTTCTCCAGGTGCTGTTCACAACGGAGGAAGGGTAGCCCATCCACACAGAGGCCCAGTAAGCAGTCAGTGAACCTGATGGTCAGCGAGCGGGCACTACCCACTTGAGAGAAACTCTTTTGGCCACTACACGGAGAATGTGGGATCTCAATTCCTAGCAAGGCCATGAGCGCTTTACCAGGTATCACCCGTTGCTGTTACATGACACTCTGCGGAAGAGCTAGGAAACCTATGAATTTATCTAAGGTCAGTGAGAATTTTCAGGTTCCTATAAGAGAATGTCCGCCTGCCTTTCTAGAATGGCTGATGTAAGCCTACGGGCTTTATACCCCTAACGGCCCGGAGGCACTGAGAACAGGAGGGCAATAAGTATTGCCTTTATTACTCAGTCAGTCTGCCTCAGACATGACAACGAAGTGGGAAGGGTTTGAAGGGAAAACCTTAGAGATTTGGTACAAGTGGCTCATTGAGTGTATAACAACAGAGATGACCCTAGCACGACAGAGACAAAGAAGCTAGCTAAAATAATCGTAATTGCCATGAGATACCCCAGAGACTCAGGAAAAGGAGAGCATGGCTCACTCACAGAGAGACTAACCTGTGGGAACCGCCAAGCCATGGGGAAGGACCAATGTGCCTACTGCAGGAAAGAAGGACACTGGAAAAATCAGTGCCTTGAAAACCCCAGGAGAGGTGCACGACCCTCCACTAGAGTGGATGGGCCTCATCTGCACGGAGAAAGACCCAAGCAAGAGACAATAATGCTTGAAGAAGCTCAATGAAGGGGTCAGGGCTCTGTTTCACTTCGCCGCCAAAAGCCCAGGCTAACTCTCCAAGTAGGAGGCCAGGCAGTAAATTTCTTGGTGGACACAGGGGCCACCTTCTCAGGTTCAGAAAGGAATATGGGCACATTTTCAAGAAGAAAGATGTGAATTACTGTGAGCCCATGATTCCTTCCACAGATAACTCACACCAGAAGGTTTGCATGGAGGGTAGATGGGTTTCCCAAGACAACAAGATAACAAATACCTATCAGCCCTTTGGCCCAGTTAGCCACCTGGTTATGATATCACTGGCTTCTGGCTCAGCTGCTGAGCCAGTGAAGCAGTTATAGCAGGTGGACGGTGGCCATCAATGGAAGGACCAAATCTCCACAGTGGGCTTCCTGTTTCAATATGGAGCCACGTATGTTACCTGCTGGACACCCTCTCTATCCTGAGTTCATAATTGCCATCCCAGGTCTAGAATGCGGCGCGCAGGTACACACTATATGAAACAGTCTCTGATTAACTCCTCTGGATAACTTGCTGACATGGGAGTCTGGATAATCCTGTACATTTACTTTGCAGATTAGAAAACTCACTCAAAAACACACGGGAGTTCACCCAGAGACACACAACTGGTTAACAACAAAGTCATATTCAAACCAGCGTCTGGACCAAGAGCACGGTGCCCCACAGAACTGTGCCCATCGAGCAGTCAATATCTCCTGGACTTTCAAAAGATTTGAGCTGACACCCACCCACCCCCACATCCTTGCAGCCCCAAAAGATTGTATTTCACAGGATGGCACCGGATCTGCAGCTCATGGAGAGGGACATATCTGATCAGAGAACACAGGGCAGAACAAGGGGGAGGAGGGAAGAATGGAGCACACCCTGGCCCAATACACCTTGAGGATGATGTTCCCAATCAGAGAAGCCAATCCACAGAGAAGACCACATGGGCAGCCCCACGATGAGAAACGTCCCTCAAAGACCCATAGCCTTAGAGGGGACAACACTGGACACACAGTGTGGGAACTACGCCCGAACTGATCCTGCCACTTCGAGGCATGACACTAAGAGAGTGCAGCGGAAGAGAAAGAAAACGGAGCATCAAAGTCCCCAGGGAATGCCAAAGGTGGACTTTGTGGTCAGGGTTCGGTGCCCCCACAGACTGGACTGGAAAACACTCCTAAAGTTCACCACACAGTCCTTGTACTTTTCTTTCTGGTTAGTGTTGTTTTCTTTTAGTGTCATTGGATTTGGGTTGGGTTTTGTTTTCATTTTTCTTTGTTTTTCTTTTTGCTGCTTGGTTTAGCTCAGTCTTGTTTTGTGCATGTTATTACCTTTACAGGTCTGTCTAATTAAGAGAGGCTGGATGAAGAATCTGGAGGAGTAAACATGTGACCGACCCTTTCCATTGGGCATGGGAGTGAGGAGGGTGGGGGGAAAGGAAGTGGTGTAAAGAAACCCAGAGACAAGGGTACAACAAGTGATGGAAAACGGTAGTGAGGGGGATGTAGGAGGCCTGGTAGGGCGTGATCAAAGGTAATGTAACCAAGAGGAATTACTGAAACCCAAAGGAAGACTGAGCATGTCAGTGGGCACAAGAGGAAAATCAAAGGGTATAGAAGAGTGAGCTGGGAAGCAAGGGTCAGTTATAGACGTCTAAAAAAAGGCATGTACATATGTACATATATTTACAAAGGGGCATGGGGAAATAGATCTATGTCCATATGTTTATAGATTTAGTATTGAGGTAGCAGAGGGACATAGGGCCTCCGCTCAAGGAATCCCTCATTGCAAGAACACTGTTTTATAAAATTGGCATTCTAAGATGCTCACCTTTCCTACACAATCACTGACCACAAAGCGGCTGCATAAGCAAATGTGGTGAAGAAATCCGATGGTGTCCAGCTACCTAAAGATATAGCGTGTGGGGTCTTAAAGGCTTGAGGGTAAAGAAACAGCCATCTGGCTCTGAAGCAACAGAGCCCACATGGAGAAAGCATACTAGCCTGTGTGATCACAAAGTTTTAAAGGGATAAGGCAACAGGCATCATGAAAACAATAAATCTTATCATGGAGAATGAGAGGGGACTGCCGGGTATAGACCCAAAACCTATTTGCAGTGCACTGGACATCCCCTTACAGAAGGATCTCAGAGTGGAGATTAAAGAATACAGGGTAAGAGACAACAAAGATGAAACACAACTTTCCTCTAGTTTTTAATGCTTCCTCTTGCCCCACTATCATGATCCCAGTTCTACCATACTAATCTGGCCAAACTAGAGAAGGTATTCTAGTACCGATAGGAATTTCAAACACGGGGAATCCAGAGTGGATGGGCCCTTTACCAGTGTTATGAGTGGAGATACTGGGAGGGTGGAGGAAGGGCAGGATGGAAAGTGGGAACCGATTACAAGGATCTTCATTGACCTCAAAAGAAAGGTGGGTGAAAATATGACAAAAGAATTAGTACATTTCCAAGGATTGATGAGGGATGGGTGGCGGGCATTGAGGGGGCAAAAATGAAGAGCTGAGGCCAGGGGCTTGGGTGGAGAGTGGATATTTTGTGAATAAGGAGGGCAATTAATGTACAGATGTGCTTCAAACAGATGATGTATTTATGGATTGCGGTTAGTGTTGTAGGAGCCACTAATGAAAAGATCATAAAAGAAACAAAAATAATCTGGGCAGAGGGCTCATGCAAGGATGATCTCAGGCTGGATGAGACCAGTCAAAACAGCTACTGGAGTGGCCTCACCCTGTGTCTATTACTGAGTCAGCCATGATGCTTAGGACCCACAGCCCCAGCAGCTGGCCAGAGAGAGAGGTGGATCTCTGAGGCCATTCCACAGGGGGAATGGTCTTCTGTCCTGCAGGGCCCACCCTCCTTTGTAAGCGTGCTGCCTGGGGCAAGGCTTTCATGGAGTCCACACCATGGGAGCTCTACTACTCATGGGGGATTGGCAGGAAGCCTCTGCTCATGTGCATACACCACCACCTAGCTGGAGGATCTCCGTGAACAAAGCCTGAGGCAGACAACAAGCCCACTAACTGATGCTGTAAGAGATACAATCAGCATCCAGAAACCTGCAACTGGGAGTAAGAGGCAGCATACCTTGGTCCCAGCCCCTCCCACTCTAATCTACAAGGAGTGACATTGCAAAGCAGAGGGTTTTCATAAAGCACTTCCAGGACAGTGGAATGAGCAGCCTCGTTTGTGGACATGGATACTCTGTGATCCAGACGTACTACCTCCTCCCTTCCAGTCAGCTGAGACAAAAACCCTTGCAAGCAGAAAGCCATGCATCTGAACAGTATCCACCAGCCACTCTTGTGCAGCCCAGCTGCCTCCAAAGAGCCTTCCTGAGTGTGAGAGAAATCATGCAGAAGCCTGGTCTGCACTCAAGAGAGTTTTATGAGCGTTAGGGAGGCGTGGTGGGCAAGTCTGGCCGACCCCAGTGGCTGAATTGAATTTACATGGCCTAGATTGGTCAATCCAGGTACAGGAACCACCCAGGTGACCTCCCCTTCATGGCCAGAAATCTGGACCTCTGAGCATGCACAGGGTGCCTCTCCTAACTGGGCTCTTATCTTGGCCCTATGGGCATGCATAATGGATGCCCCAGTCCCTAGCATAGCTACCTAACATTTGCCCCCCTGAAGAGATATGGACCCAAATCTTTGGGGTACTGGGCGACGACATCTCTAGCTACTTCCTGCTGGAAAAAGGGGCGAAGTGGGGCTTTGGGTCCATACCCTTCCTACACTGCTGGGAGGGGTTGTCCATTGAGGGCAACTTTATCCAGGATGGATAAGGTTGAGGTGGTCCAGGAGATGGTAGTCGTGGACCTGGCACACTTGGTTCAGAAGCTTTAATCACCCGATAACTTCTGAGAAAAACAAACGGTCTAAAAGGTGAACAGTTTGACTACGACAAGGCTAAGCTTGTGAGGTGGCAGTGGCCTTGAAATTAGGTGAGTGTCACAGGAAACAAAAAAAATCTTAGGATTACCAGACATGTGTGTTTGTTCATTGGAAGTACAGGAAGAGGGATAAAAGCATTCACACTTTCCCCTAGGAGGGCACAGGTTTGGGCACTGCTAGGTGCAGTCGGATCACTGATTTATTTATGATGCTGAGGTCTTGGACACGCTGATCAGACCCATCCTTCTTTTTAACCCTATAATGCTTCAATTTTAATTTTGGGAAAAAATTTTCTTTTTGTTGTGGACTTTCATAGTTATAAATATATATATGTATTAATATATACATTTTTAATGTTATGAAAACATCATGCTTCGCGTTATAGAGTTAAATGGAAATAATGGGCTAGTGCAGGACGAGTCAAAAGTGACCAAAATAGAGTAACTGCCTAAGTCATTTTGAATTTTCTTGGGTTCAATTGGAGTAAAGGCTTGTAAATTACCCGGGGTCCAAATTCCCATGGTGCCTCCTACAACGGGTAGAATGTTCAGGGATGTTTCGGGGCTGAGAGATTAATAACCCCTAAGTCCAGGATACCTTAGGGCAGGGGTCCTGAAACTGTTTACCCAGGGGGCCAGTTCACTATCCCTCAGGCCTTTTGAAGGAAAGACTATAGTTTAAAAAAACAAATATTACGAACAAATTCATGTACACACTGCACATATTGATTTGAAGTTCAAAAAAAAAATAAATGGGGCACATACACCCGGCAGAAAGGATCAACGTCCTCGGCTGTCTGCATGTGGCCCACGGGTTGTAGTTTGAGGACCCCTGCTCTCGGCATTCACCAAGAGGATGCGGTTTCAACCCAAAAGCTTGGAGACTCTACAATTTGTTTAAAAGTGATGGGGCAGAAGGAGTCCCTGATTGACCCACGCAAGACTAGTTTTCCCATCCCCTATTACTAAGAGTTCATAGTTATGGTTAAAGGGAACCAGGATATCCCGATCTGATCCCGTTACTTCAAGTGTCGGCTGACATTGCCACTAAGAAGCCTGCAAATATAAAAGACTTACTCCCTCCCGCAAAGAAAGGGCCCTTGTTTCCAAGGTTTCAGGAAACATGGAAGGACCGGAAAAACAAACGGTCCAAGTTCCCAAAACCATATAGGTGGAGGCCATCCCTCCCCATCACCCTCCCCCACCCCTCCCCTCCCCTCCCCCACCCCTCCCCTCCCCAACCCCTCCCCTCCCCAACCCCTCCCCTCCCCAACCCCTCCCCTCCCCTCCCCAACCCCTCCCCCCTCCCCTCCCCTCCCCTCCCCTCCCCTCACGATCTCTCTCCCCTAATCGGCTTTATCCCATATTGCAGGAGAACTCTGAGAGTGGGAGAGCTGGCTTCAATCCCTTTCTTTCAACCCCCGCCCTATAAGGTTTCTAGGGTCCAGAAATAGAAAACTTCTAACAGGCCCTTATTGAGTCACTCCCTCCCCCACCGGCCCCACAACCTCACTCCCACCCCTAACAAGCAGCCCCCCACACACACTAGTACTGGTATGACTTCCATACTCATCAGCCCACCTGGAATGCTTGCCAACAACTTTTCCAGGTGCTGTTCACAACGGAGGAGGGTAGCCCTTCCAGACAGAGGCCCAGTAAGCAGTCAGTGAACCTGATGGTCAGCGAGCGGGCACTCCCCACTTGAGAGAAACTCTTTTGGCCACTACACCAACAATGTGGGATCTCAATTCCTAGCAAGGCCCAGAGGGCTTTACCAGGTATCACCCATTGCTCTTACATGACCCTCTGCGGAAGAGCTAGGAAACCTATGAATTTATCTAAGGTCAGTGAGAATTTTCAGGTTCCTATAAGAGAATGTCCGCCTGCCTTTCTAGAGTGGCTGATGTAAGCCTACGGGCTTTATACCCCTAACGGCCCGGAGGCACTGAGAACAGGAGGGCAATAAGTATTGCCTTTATTACTCAGTCAGTCTGCCTCAGACATGACAACGAAGTGGGAAGGGTTTGAAAGGAAAATCTTAGCGATTTGGTACAAGTGGCTCATTGAGTGTATAACAACAGAGATGACCCTAGCACGACAGAGACAAAGAAGCTAGCTTAAATAATCGTAATTGCCATGAGATACCCCAGAGACTCAGGAAAAGGAGAGCATGGCTCACTCACGGAGAGACTAACCTGTGGGCACCGCCAAGCCATGGGGAAGGACCAATGTGCCTACTGCAGGAAAGAAGGACACTGGAAAAATCAGTGCCTTGAAAACCCCAGGAGAGGTGCACGACCCTCCACTAGAGTGGATGGGCCTCATCTGCACGGAGAAAGACCCAAGCAAGAGACAATAATGCTTGAAGAAGCTCAATGAAGGGGTCAGGGCTCTGTTTCGCTTCGCCGCCAAAAGCCCAGGCTAACTCTCCAAGTAGGAGGCCAGGCAGTAAATTTCTTGGTGGACACAGGGGCCACCTTCTCAGGTTCAGAAAGGAATATGGGCACATTTTCAAGAAGAAAGATGTGAATTACTGTGAGCCCATGATTCCTTCCACAGATAACTCACACCAGAAGGTTTGCATGGAGGGTAGGTGGGTTTCCCAAGACAACAAGATAACAAATACCTATCAGCCCTTTGGCCCAGTTAGCCACCTGGTTATGATATCACTGGCTTCTGGCTCAGCTGCTGAGCCAGTGAAGCAGTTATAGCAGGAGAAGACTAGGTGGCCGGTGGCCATCAACGGAAGGACCAAATCTCCACAGTGGGCTTCCTGTTTCAATATGGAGCCACGTATGTTACCTGCTGGACACCATCTCTATCCTGAGCTCATAATTGCCATCCCAGGTCTAGAATGCGGCGCGCAGGTACACACTATATGAAACAGTCTCTGATTAACTCCTCTGGATAACTTGCTGACATGGGAGTCTGGATAATCCTGTACATTTACTTTGCAGATTAGAAAACTCACTCAAAAACACACGGGAGTTCACCCAGAGACACACAACTGGTTAACAACAAAGTCATATTCAAACCAGTGTCTGGACCAAGAGCACGGTGCCCCACAGAACTGTGCCCATCGAGCAGTCAATATCTCCTGGACTCTCAAAAGATCTGAGCTGACACCCACCCACCCCCCCCACATCCTTGCAGCCCCAAAAGATTGTATTTCACAGGATGGCACCGGATCTGCAGCTCGTGGAGAGGGACATATCTGATCAGAGAACACAGGGCAGAACAAGGGGGAGGAGGGAAGAATGGAGCACACCCTGGCCCAATACACCTTGAGGATGATGTTCCCAGTCAGAGAAGCCAATCCACAGAGAAGACCACATGGGCAGCCCCACGATGAGAAACGTCCCTCAAAGACCCATAGCCTTAGAGGGGACAACACTGGACACACAGTGTGGGAACTGCGCCCGAACTGATCCTGCCACTTCAAGGCATGATACTAAGAGAGTCAGCGGAAGAGAAAGAAAACGGAGCATCAAAGTCCCCGGGGAATGCCAAAGGTGGACTTTGTGGTCAGGGTTCGGTGCCCCCACAGACTGGACTGGAAAACACTCCTAAAGTTCACCACACAGTCCTTGTACTTTTCTTTCCGGTTAGTGTTGTTTTCTTTTAGTGTCATTGGATTTGGGTTGGGTTTTGTTTTCATTTTTCTTTGTTTTTCTTTTTGCTGCTTGGTTTAGCTCAGTCTTGTTTTGTGCATGTTATTACCTTTACAGGTCTGTCTAATTAAGAGAGGCTGGATGAAGAATCTGGAGGAGTAAACATGTGACCGGCCCTTTCCATTGGGCATGGGAGTGAGGAGTGTGGGGGGAAAGGAAGTGGTGTAAAGAAACCCAGAGACAAGGGTACAACAAGTGATGGAAAATGGTAGTGAGAGGGATGTAGGAGGCCTGGTAGGGCGTGATCAAAGGTAATGTAACCAAGAGGAATTACTGAAACCCAAAGGAAGACTGAGCATGTCAGTGGGCACAAGAGGAAAATCAAAGGGTATAGAAGAGTGAGCTGGGAAGCAAGGGCCAGTTATAGACGTCTAAAAAAAGGCATGTACATATGTACATATATTTACAAAGGGGCATGGGGAAATAGATCTATGTCCATATGTTTATAGATTTAGTATTGAGGTAGCAGATGGACATAGGGCCTCCGCTCAAGGAATCCCTCATTGCAAGAACACTGTTTTATAAAATTGGCATTCTAAGATGCTCACCTTTCCTACACAATCACTGACCACAAAGCGGCTGCATAAGCAAATGTGGTGAAGAAATCCGATGGTGTCCAGCTACCTAAAGATATAGCGTGTGGGGTCTTAAAGGCTTGAGGGTAAAGAAACAGCCATCTGGCTCTGAAGCAACAGAGCCCACATGGAGAAAGCATACCAGCCTGTGTGATCACAAAGTTTTAAAGGGATAAGGCAACAGGCATCATGAGAACAAAAAAATCTTATCATGGAGAATGAGAGGGGACTGCCGGGTATAGACCCAAAACCTATTTGCAGTGCACTGGACATCCCCTTACAGAAGGAACTCAGAGTGGAGATTAAAGAATACAGGGTATAAGACAGCAAAGATGAAACACAACTTTCCTCTAGTTCTTAATGCTTCCTCTTGCCCCACTATCATGATCCCAGTTCTACCATACTAATCTGGCCAAACTAGAGAAGGTATTCTAGTACCGATAGGAATTTCAAACACGGGGAATCCAGAGTGGATGGGCCCTTTACCAGTGTTATGAGTGGAGATACTGGGAGGGTGGAGGAAGGGCAGGATGGAAAGTGGGAACCGATTACAAGGATCTTCATTGACCTCAAAAGAAAGGTGGGTGAAGATATGACAAAAGAATTAGTACATTTCCTAGGATTGATGAGGGATGGGTGGCGGGCATTGAGGGGGGAAAAATGAGGAGCTGAGGCCAGGGGCTTGGGTGGAGAGTGGATATTTTGTGAATAAGGAGGGCAATTAATGTACAGATGTGCTTCAAACAGATGATGTATTTATGGATTGCGGTTAGTGTTGTAGGAGCCACTAATGAAAAGATCATAAAAGAAACAAAAATAATCTTGGCAGAGGGCTCATGCAAGGATGATCTCAGGCTGGATGAGACCAGTCAAAACAGCTACTGGAGTGGCCTCACCCTGTGTCTATTACTGAGTCAGCCATGATGCTTAGGACCCACAGCCCCAGCAGCTGGCCAGAGAGGGAGGTGGATCTCTGAGGCCATTCCACAGGGGGAATGGTCTTCTGTCCTGCAGGGCCCACCCTCCTTTGTAAGCGTGCTGCCTGGGGCAAGGCTTTCATGGAGTCCACACCATGGGAGCTCTACTACTCATGGGGGATTGGCAGGAAGCCTCTGCTCATGTGCATACACCACCACTTAGCTGGAGGATCTCCGTGAACAAAGCCTGAGGCAGACAACAAGCCCACTAACTGATGCTGTAAGAGATACAATCAGCATCCAGAAACCTGCAACTGGTAGCAAGAGGCAGCATACCTTGGTCCCAGCCCCTCCCACTCTAATCTACAAGGAGTGACATTGCAAAGCAGAGGGTTTTCATAAAGCACTTCCAGGACAGTGGAATGAGCAGCCTCGTTTGTGGACATGGATACTCTGTGATCCAGACGTACTACCTCCTCCCTTCCAGTCAGCTGAGACAAAAACCCTTGCAAGCAGAAAGCCATGCATCTGAACAGTATCCACCAGCCACTCTTGTGCAGCCCAGCTGCCTCCAAAGAGCCTTCCTAAGTGTGAGAGAAATCATGCAGAAGCCTGGTCTGCACTCAAGAGAGTTTTATGAGCGTTAGGGAGGCGTGGTGGGCAAGTCTGGCCGACCCCAGTGGCTGAATTGAATTTACATGGCCTAGATTGGTCAATCCAGGTACAGGAACCACCCAGGTGACCTCCCCTTCATGGCCAGAAATCTGGACCTCTGAGCATGCACAGGGTGCCTCTCCTAACTGGTCTCTTATCTTGGCCCTATGGGCATGCATAACGGATGCCCCAGTCCCTAGCATAGCTACCTAACATTTGCCCCCCTGAAGAGATATGGACCCAAATCTTTGGGGTACTGGACGACGACATCTCTAGCTACTTCCTGCTGGCAAAAGGGGCGAAGTGGGGCTTTGGGTCCATACCCTTCCTACACTGCTGGGAGGGGTTGTCCATTGAGGGCAACTTTATCCAGGATGGATAAGGTTGAGGTGGTCCAGGAGATGGTAGTCGTGGACCTGGCACACTTGGTTCAGAAGCTTTAATCACCCGATAACTTCTGAGAAAAACAAACGGTCTAAAAGGTGAACAGTTTGACTACGACAAGGCTAAGCTTGTGAGGTGGCAGTGGCCTTGAAATTAGGTGAGTGTCACAGGAAACAAAAAAAATCTTAGGATTACCAGACATGTGTGTTTGTTCATTGGAAGTACAGGAAGAGGGATAAAAGCATTCACACTTTCCCCTAGGAGGGCACAGGTTTGGGCACTACTAGGTGCAGTCGGATCACTGATTCATTTATGATGCTAAGGTCTTGGACACGCTGATCAGACCCATCCTTCTTTTTAACCCTATAACGCTTCAATTTTAATTTTGGGAAAAAATTTTCTTTTTGTTGTGGACTTTCATAGTTATAAATATATATATGTATTAATATATACATTTTTAATGTTATGAAAACATCATGCTTCGCGTTATAGAGTTAAATGGAAATAATGGGCTAGTGCAGGACGAGTCAAAAGTGACCAAAATAGAGTAACTGCCTAAGTCATTTTGAATTTTCTTGGGTTCAATTGGAGTAAAGGCTTGTAAATTACCCGGGGTCCAAATTCCCATGGTGCCTCCTACAACGGGTAGAATGTTCAGGGATGTTTCGGGGCTGGGAGATTAATAACCCCTAAGTCCAGGATACCTTAGGGCAGGGGTCCTGAAACTGTTTACCCAGGGGGCCAGTTCACTATCCCTCAGGCCTTTTGAAGGAAAGACTATAGTTTAAAAAAACAAATATTACGAACAAATTCATGTGCACACTGCACATATTGATTTGAAGTTCAAAAAAAAAAATAAATGGGGCACATACACCCGGCAGAAAGGATCAACGTCCTCCGCTGTCTGCATGTGGCCCACAGGTTGTAGTTTGATGACCCCTGCTCTCGGCATTCACCAAGAGGATGTGGTTTCAACCCAAAAGCTTGGAGACTCTACAATTTGTTTAAAAGTGATGGGGCAGAAGGAGTCCCTGATTGACCCACGCAAGACTAGTTTTCCCATCCCCTATTACTAAGAGTTCATAGTTATGGTTAAAGGGAACCAGGATATCCCGATCTGATCCCGTTACTTCAAGTGTGGGCTGACATTGCCACTAAGAAGCCTGCAAATATAAAAGACTTACTCCCTCCCGCAAAGAAAGGGCCCTTGTTTCCAAGGTTTCAGGAAACATGGAAGGACCGGAAAAACAAACGGTCCAAGTTCCCAAAACCACATAGGTGGAGGCCTTCCCTCCCCATCACCCACCCCATCACCCTCCCCCACCCCTCCCGCACCCCTCCCCCACCCCTCCCCCACCCCTCCCCCTCCCCTCCCCTCCCCTCCCCTCCCCTCCCGATCTCTCTCCCCTAATCGGCTTTATCCCATTTTGCAGGAGAACTCTGAGAGTGGGAGAGCTGACTTCAAACCCTTTCTTTCAACCCCCGCCCTATAAGGTTTCTAGGGTCCAGAAATAGAAAACTTCTAACAGGCCCTTATTGAGTCACTCCCTCCCCCACCGGCCCCACAACCTCACTCCCACCCCTAACAAGCAGCCCCCCACACACACTAGTACTGGTATGACTTCCATACTCATCAGCCCACCTGGAATGCTTGCCAACAACTTTTCCAGGTGCTGTTCACAACGGAGGAGGGTAGCCCTTCCAGACAGAGGCCCAGTAAGCAGTCAGTGAACCTGATGGTCAGCGAGCGGGCACTCCCCACTTGAGAGAAACTCTTTTGGCCACTACACCAACAATGTGGGATCTCAATTCCTAGCAAGGCCCAGAGGGCTTTACCAGGTATCACCCATTGCTCTTACATGACCCTCTGCGGAAGAGCTAGGAAACCTATGAATTTATCTAAGGTCAGTGAGAATTTTCAGGCTAAGAGAATGTCTGCCTTCCTTTCTAGAGTGGCTGATGGAAGCCTACAGGCTTTATACCCCTAACAGCCCGGAGGCCCCGAGAACAGGAGGGCAATAAATATTGCCTTTATGACTCAGTCTGTCTGCCTCAGACATGAAAAAGAAGTGGGAAGGGTTTCAAGGGAAAAATCTTAGTGATTTGATACAAGTGGTTCATTGAGTATATAACAACCGAGATGACCCTAGCACGACAGAGACAAAGAAACTAGCTAAAATACTAGGAATTGCCATGAGAGACCCCAGAGACTCAGGAAAAGGAGAGCATGGCCCACTCACGGATAGACTAACCTCTGGGCACCTCCAAGCCATGGGGAAGGATCAATGTGCCTACTGCAGGAAAGAAGGACACTGGAAAAATCAGTGCCTTGAAAACCCCAGGAGAGGTCCACGACCCTCCACAAGAGTGGACGGGCCTCATCTGCAACAAGAAAGACTCAAGCAAGAGACAATAAGGCTTGAAGAGCTGAATGAAGGGGTCAGGGCTCTGTTTCACTTCGCCGCCAAAACCCAGGCTAACACTCCATGTAGGAGGCCAGGAAGTAAATTTCTTGGTGGACATAGGAGCCACCTTCTCAGGTTCAGAAAGGAATACGGGCACATTTTCAAAAAGAAAGATGTGTATTACTGTGAGCCTATGATTCCTTCCACAGATAACTCACACCAGAAGGTTTGCATGGAGGTTAGGTGGGCTTCCCAAGACAACAAGATAACAAATATCTATCTGCCCTTTCTCCCAGTTAGCCACCTGGTTATGATGGCACTGGCTCCTGGCTCAGCTGCTGAGCCAGTGAAGCAGTTATAGCAGGAGAAGACTAGGTGGCTGGTGGCCATCAACGGAAGGACCAAATCTCCACAGTGGGCTTCCTGTTTCAATATGGAGCCACGTCTGTCACCTACTGGACACCATCTCTATTCTGAGCTCATAATTGCCACCCCAGGTCTTGAATGCAGCGCGCAGATACACACTATATGAAACAGTCTCTGATTAACCCTTCTCAATAACTTGCTGATATGGGCTTCTGGATAATCCAGTACATTTACTTTCCAGATGAGAAAACTCCCTCAAAACACACAGGAGTTGACCCAGAGACACACAACTGGTTAACAACAAAGTCATATTCACAACCAGCTTCTGGACCAAGAGCACGGTGCCTCACAGAACTGTGCCCATCGAGAAGTCAATATCTCCTGGACTCTCAAAAGATCTGAGCTGATGCCCCCCCTCCCACCTCCTTGCAGCCCCCAAAGATTGTATTTCACAGGATGGCACCGGAGCTGCAGCTCGCAGAGAGGGACATATCTGATCAGAGAACACAGAGCAGAACAAGGCGGAGGAGGGGAGAATGGAGCACATCCTGGCCCACTACACCTTGAGGATGATGTTCCCAATCAGAGAAGCCAGTCCACAGAAACGACCACATGGGCAGCCCCACGATGAGAAACGTCCCTCAAAGACCCATTGCCCTAGAGGGGACAACACTGGAGACACAGTGTGGGAACTGCGCCCGAACTGATCTTGCTACATCGAGGCATGACACTAAGGGAGTGCAGCGGAAGAGCTAGAAAACGGAGCATCAAAGTTCCCGGGGAATGCCAAAGGTGGACTTTGTGGTCAGGGCTCGGTGCCCCAACAGACTGGACTGGAAAACACTCCTAAAGTTCACCACACAGTCCTTGTACTAACTATGAGCTTTTCTTTCTTGGTTAGTTTTGTTTTCTTTTAGTGTCATTGGATTTTTGTTGTCTTGGTTTTTTTGCGTTGCTTGTCTTGGTTTTGTGCATGTTATTACCTTTTCTGGTCTGTCTAAATTAGATAGGCTGGATGTCCAATCTGGAGGACAAAACCCAGGACCAACACTTCTGGGGGGTGGGGCATGGGAAAGAGGGAGGTGGGCATAAAGGAAGCGGTGTTAAGAAACCCAGAAACAAGAGAACAGGAAGTCATGCATATCCGTGGTGAGGTAGATGTAGGAAGCCTGGTAGGGTGGGATCAAGGGTAATGGAACCAAGAAGAATTACTGAAACCCAAAGGAAGACTGAGCATGGCAGTGGGCACAAGAGGAAAATGAAAGGGAAATAGAAGAGCAAGCGAGGAAGCACGGGCCTGTTATAGAGGTCTTTAAAAAAGTATGTCCATATGTAAATATATTCATATATGAGCATGGGGAAATAGACCTACGTCCATATATTTATAGGTTTCGTATTAAGGTAGCAGATGGACTCTGGGCCTCCACTCAAGTACTCCCTCATTGCAAGAATACTTTGTTCTATTAAATTGGCATTCTATGGTGCTCACCTCCCCCACAGGTACACTGAAGACAAAGCTGATGGTGCCCAGCTGTCAAAAGATATAGCGTCTGAGGTCTTAAAAGCTTGAATGTAAACAAGCGGCCACCTAGCTCAGAAGCAACAAAGCCCACATGGAATAATCACACCAGCCTATGAGATCACGAGGTTTCGAAGGGATCAGGTGTCAGGCATCGTCAGAACAAAAACATCTTATTGGGAATGAGAAGAGTGCTTGGTAGAGACCCAAAGCCCATTTCCAGACCACTGGACAATACCTTACAGAAGGGTCTCAGAGAGGAGATGAGCCAAGACTAGGTACGAGATAGCAACGATGAAACACAACTTTCCTCTCGTTGCTAAATGCTTTCTCTCCCCCCATTATCATGACCCCAATTCTACCTTACAAATCTGGCTAGACCAGAGAATGTACACTGGTACAGATAGCAACTGGAAACACAGGGAATCCAGGGTGGATGAGTCCTTTAGGACCAGTATTATGAGTGAAGACACTGAGAGGGTAAGAGGGAGGGCAGTTTGGAAACGGGGAACTGATTACAAGGATGTACATTTTACTTCAACAGAAAAGTGGGTGAAGGGGGATATCAGACAGTGCAAGATATGACAAAAATTAGTAAATTACCAAGGATTGATGAGCGAGGGGTAGCGCACATGGGGGGTGGGGATGGGAATGAGGAGCTGAGGCCATGGGCTTGGGTGGAGAGTGGATATTTTGAGAATGAGGGAAATGAATGTACAAATGTGCTTTACACAACTGATGTATGCATAGAATGTGTTTAGTGTTGTATGAGCCCCTAATAAAACGTTAAAAAAAAAAGATCTGGGCAGAGGACTCATTCAAGGATTATCTCAGGCTGGATTAGACCCTTCTAAGTAGAAAGTCCTGCATCTGAACAGTATCCACCAGCCATTCATGTCCAGTTATGCTGCCTCCAAAGAGCCTTCCTGGGTTTGTCAGATCTCTCTGAGGACAGACAGACCTTGGTCCTCTGCTCTGCGTGAGAAAGAATGCATGTAGAAGCCTGATTGTCATCCAAGTGGGTTTTATGAGCATTAGGGAGGCATGGTGGGCAACCCTGGTCAACCCCAGCAGCTGATTTTAATTTACTTGGCTTTGGTGGGTCAATCAAGTTGCAGCACTCACCCAGGTGTACCTCCTCTTCCTGGCCGGAAACCTGAACCTCTGAGCACGCACAGTGTGCCACTCCTTCTTGGGCTGCTACCTTGGCCCTCTGGGCATGCATAATGGACACCCCAGTCCCTAGGATAGCTACCTAACATTTGCCCCCTGAAGAGGTATGGACCCAAATCTTTGGGGTACTGGGCGACGACATCTCTAAGTACTTCCTGCTGCAAAAGGGGCAAATGGGGCTCAGAAGGGATTGTCCACTCAGGTCCCAGGATGGATAAAGTTGAGGTTGTTCAGGAAATCGTGGTCCTGCAGCTGGCACACTTGGTTTGGAGGCCTTGGTAACCTGAGAACTTCTGGAAAAACAAACAAAAAGACAAAAGGTTGAAGAGTTTAAGTGAGACAAGTCTAAGATTCGGAGGAGGTCGTTCCCTTCAAGTTAGGTGAGTGTCACAAGAAATAAATATACTTAGGATTATCAGGCATGTGTTTGTTCACTCTAAGTACAGGAACGGGGATTAAAGCATTCACAATTTCCCTAGGAGGGCACAGGGTTTGGGCACTACTAGGTGCAGTGGGATCACTGCTTCATTTATGATCCTAAGGTCTTACACCTGCTGATAAGACCCATCCTTTTTAACCCTATAATGGCTCAATTTTCAATTTGGGGGAAATGTTTTTGTTTTTATTCTTTATTTTCAAAGTTATCTACCTATTTATCTGTCTGTTTATCTATCTATCTATTAATATATACATTTCTTTATATGTTATGGAAATATGCTCAGCGTTATAGAGTTAAATGGTAATATTGGGGTACTACAGGGGGAGTCAACCGTAATCAAAAGTAGAGTAACTGCCTAAGTCATTTTTAATTTTCTTGGCTTCAATTTGAATAAAAGGCTGGTAAATTACCCAGGGACCAAATTTCCCTGGTGCCTCTACTATGGGTAGAATGATCAGGGGTGTGTCAGGGCTGCGAGAATAGTAACCCCTAAGTCCAGGATCCCTTAGGGCAGGGGTCCTCAAACTGTTTACCTAGGGGGCCAGTTCTGTCCCTCAGATCATTGGAGGGTCAGACTATAGTTTTTTAAAAACCTATGAACAAGTTCCTATGCACACTGCACGAGTCGGCTGCTAAGCAGGACAGGCAGAGGCAGCAAAAACACCCTGAGGGTGGAATAAATATCGTCAGGCCACATGTGTCCCACGGGCCACAGTTTGAGGACGCCTGCCTTAGGGGTTCCTGTGTGGACTGGGGATGAAGGTCTCTACTGCTCCTCAAAAGGAGAAATGCTCTAACTTCTGGCATCTCCGCCCATTTCCCATCACTCTACAGAACTGTTCCAGGTGAATCAGGGTTGGAAGGAAAAGTGTGCCATTCTCTGGCCACCATTCTCCTTTCTCAAATAAAGTTGCATAGTGTATCAGCTTTTGTTTGTCTAGCCTCTGTGTCAACTCTATCCCAATTGGACAGGATTCATGCAAGGGGGCAATTCCTGAGTATGAAGCTGCTAAGTCCCATCTGGAAAGCACAAAACAAGGCTATTTAGAGCTTGCTGCCTCAAGGTCAATAACCCCGCTTCAGAGCAGACCCCTGGTGTGCTATTAAACTGATGCCTCTGACAGGTGCCCCCACCATAGACAAAGGGTCAAAGAGCAGTCGCTGTGGGTGACTTTAGGTCCAACCATTTTCTAGACAATAAGCTAGGAGGACCACTGCTTGGGATGGCCCCACAGCCTTCTAAGATGCCTGCTGGCAGGAGCAGACTCTCAAATCTCTGAAGGGAAGGGGCATCTGGCAGCTCAGGGAACCTTTAGGAAAATAGGAATTTCTGGCTGGAACATCATGGCAGCTGAGCTATATTAAGAGCTGTCCCCAAAAGTGCATGAAGAAACACCACTGAAAGCCTAAAAGTAAGGGTTACCCAGGCTAGGCTTCCGAACGCCTTTGTCTTAAGACTGAGCAACGGAAAACCAGCCAGTAACAAGGAACAAACCTACACTGGTAGAACACTAACCCTAGAACACCTGAAGTTTTCAATGCAGGAAATAATATTTTTTTGTTTTTATTCTTTACTTTCATTGTTATCAATATATATGACAACCAAAGTATATTTTAAAAGTATAAATTTTCAAAAATATAACCAAATTGTCATATTTATAATATATAATTTTGGTACCAGATACATTTTAATTAAATGTTACAAAAATGTCCTGCTCAGTGTTATAGGGCTCAAGCAGCTTGTTTTAAAAACCAGGAGAAAGGCAAAGGGAACGGAGGGGAAAAGGGAAACATTTGGCTGCCGGGACAAGGCAGGGCTATCTCCCAGGCCTAAATCAACCAGCTCCCGAGGCAGTGCCCTTCCACGTGTTTGGACTGGTGGGCACCATTTTGGCCAGGGTCATAGGCCCTGTTTCCCCATGGCGGCTATGTAGGTTCTCTGGTAAAACCATAAAGAGCCTTGATAATGGTGAAGCCATTCTGAACTGACAGAAGCCACCATGAAAGGTAAATAAAGTAGCTATGAACTGTCAATGAACTAGCTGATATTGGGGTGGTAGGTCGTGCAGACGTAGCCCAAGGGAATGTCCCAAAGGAAATGGATGTTCAGAAGGCTTTTGAGAACAAGAGCAGTTTTTGTTCAACTAAGAATGGCTAACCGCAACACCCCACTTCTCTACTCTGCCTGCTTGCACACCTGCACATTGCACAAGTATAAAAACCTTTGGAAAATCCAACTGGGGGCTGCTCAGTCTCCTCTCAAGAGGGCTGACAGACCCTGTGCAGAAAATAAAACTTTTTCTGTTGAACTTGCCGGTGGTCGTAGATGCTTTCTTTCTGGGAATGGACAGTAGCTACAACATTTCGAGGTGCACCGAGATCCGAGTGCCACTGTCAGAGCCTGCTTAGAAAGGGGAACCAGGACATCCTGATCTGATCCCTTAAATTCATGTGTGGATTGACATTGCCACTAAGAAGCCAACATATATAAAAGACTTCCTCCCCCAACATAAAGAGTTCTTGTTTCCAAGATTTCAGTAAACATGGCAGGACCGGAAAAACAACCTGTCCAAGTTCCTAAAACCACCAAGGTGGAGGCTATCCCTGTCCCTCCCCCTCCCTTCCCCCTTTCCCTCCCTGTCTGATTTATCCCATTTTGCAAGAGGACTCTGGGAGCAGGAGAGCTGGCTTCCGACCCTTGGTGCCGCTGCCACCCTATCAGGTTCCCAAGGGGCCGGAGAGAGGAATACTCACAGCCTCTTTTTGAGCCCCCCCACCCCACAACAAATACACTAGGGCAGGCATGTCTTAACAACCCCCAGAGAAAGATCACTCAGCAGCAGCCATTCTCCCCTTAAGGCAAGCAGCCCCCAAACCTGGGAAGACTCCCGAATCCCTTTTTCAGTATATGTTCCCTTTTGTTCCAGGGATTTGTATAATTGGAACCAACAAAACCCCTTTTTTCTGACAAACCATTAGGTCTGATTTCTTTGCTAGATATGGTTTTCCATACGCATCAGCCCACCTGAGGTGATTTCCTGCAACTTCTCCAGGTGCTGTTCATATCAGAGGAATGGGACCCCTTCCAGAGAGGCCCAGAAGGCAGTCAATGGACCTAAGGGTCAGCCAGCGGGCACTCCCCACTTGAGAGAAATTTTTTTCCCCACTGCACAACCAATGTGGGATCCAAACTCCTAGCAAGGCCCAGAGGGCTTAAGCAGATATCACCAGTTGCTCTTGCAGGGCCTCCGCTTAACCACTTAAGCCTATAAATTTATCTAAGGTCAGTGAGAATTCTCAGGCTCCTACAAGAGAATGTCCGCCTGCCTTTTTAGAGTGGCTGATGGACGCCTACGGGCTTTATACCCCTATTGACCTGAAAGCCCCCTGAGAACAGGAGGGAAGTAAGTATTGCCTGTATTATTCAGTCAGTCTGCCTCAGACATGAAAAAGAAGTGGGAAGGGTTTGAAGGGAAAAATCCTAGTGATTTGGTAGAAGTGGCTCATTGAGTGTATAGCAACAGAGACAAAGAAACTAGCTAAAATACTAGTAATTGCCATGAGAGACCCCAGAGGCTCAGGAAATGGAGAGCATGGCCCACTCACGGAGAGACTAACCTGTGGGCACCACCAAGCCCCGAAGAAGGATCAATGTGCCTACTGCAGGAAAGAAGGACATTGGAAACATCAGTCCCTTGAAAACGCCAGGAGAGGTGCACGACCCTCCACTAGAGAGGACGGGCCTCATTCACACCTAGAAAGACCCAAGCGAGAGACAATAATGCTTGAAGAAGCTGAATGAAGGTGTCAGGGCTGTTTCACTTGGCCTCCAGGATCCCACGCTAACACTCCAAAAAGGGGGCCAGCCAGTAAATTTCTTGGTGGACACAGGGGCCACCTTCTTGGTTTTGGAAAAGACTACAGGTGCATTGTCAAAAGGAAAGATTTTAATTACAGGTGCCACATGGCAGACCCAAGCATACCCATGGACAACAGCCAGAATAACAGATTTAGCACAAGAGACAGTTCCACACTCCTTCCTGGTAATGCCTCAGGGCCCCTTTCCCCTAATTGGTCGGGATTTATTCGATAAATGGTGGCCATGATTACTTTCTCATCTGCTGCAACCACCTTAACCCTTGAACTTGAAAAGGCAAAGGTTTTGCTCACCGCTCCACTGCCAGAGGGATATGTGTTTTATCAAAGAGCAGAAGAAACCTCCTCAAAGGAACTTCTTGATAAATGGCTAAAAGATATTCCTTTTGTTTGGGCAGAGAACAACCTGCCAGACCTTGCTGAACATCAGGTGCCTGCGGTCGTACAACTTCTGAGCTCAGCCACACTGGTGAGTGTCAAGCAAAACCCTACTCCCTGGAAAGCACAGGTGGGTATTGCTGTTCACATATGCAGACTAAAGAGGACAGGCATTTTGGTGCCCTGCAAGTCCACATGGAACGCTCCCCTGCTGCCCATGCCGAAACCGGGAACTGAGGACTTCCAAATGGTGCAGGATCTCGGAGAGGAAAATGCGAGGGTAGAAACTGTCCACTCCACGGTACCAAACTCCGAGACCCTCCTGAGTACTATCCCATCAAACTGAATTTGTTATACTGTTTTGGACTTAAAGGATGCTTTGTTCTCCATACCCTTGTCCTCTGTACGTCAACCCAATGAAGACTTACAGGAATACAAGGAGGAACACCCCCAAACCCCCTTGCTCCAGTATGCAGATGACCTCCTCCTGGCCTCCGAAACCCTGGAGGAATGCCCAAGTGCTACCGAGGACCTGTTAATAGTCCTTGGCCAATTGGGGTCCAGGGAATCTGAAAGAGAGGCTCAACTGTGTGTCAATAAAGCTGTATACCTAGGCTACCAACTGGAGGAGGGAAAACAGACCTTGTCCCCCAGCCGCACTGAGGTGATCCTCAAAATCCCAGTCCCTGAGACTAAGAGGCAGGTGTGAGAGTTTCTAGGATTTGTGGGGTACTGTCCATTGTGGAATTTGGGATTTGATGGATTAGCCAAACTCCTATATGCAAGTACTGGGGAAAGGAAAAAACTTCAATGGACTGAAGTAGAACAGCAAGCCTTTGAATCCTTAAAAACGTCGTTCATATGGGCACCCTCTCTTCCCCTTCCAGACATAGAAAATCCCTTCCAATTGTCTATCAGGCCAGGGGCACAGCAAAAGGAATGCTAACTCAGAACTTGCAGCCATGAAAGAGACCTGTGGCCGATCTTTCAATCACACTAGACTCTGCAACTGCAGGATGGCCGAGCTGCATGCGAGCTGAGGCTGCCATGGCCATCCTAGTTATAGAAGCTAGGAAGCTTACACTGGGGCAGGATATTGCTGGGGTAGGGGGACCTATGGTTGAGCCCCTCCTAACAAGTCCCCTGGACCGGTGGATCTCGAATGCCAGGATTATACCACAAATCCCCAAGGTAATGGCCATGACCATGCCATCCCCAGTGTTACTGCCACAACCTACATACTCGGAAAATGATCTAAAGGTAAGCCAAGAGCTGGGCTGCCAAAGAAACTCGGAGCATCCAGGTGGCTGCTGCATCCTGATGGAAGAAGATTCATGCCAGAAGCTCTGGGAGAGATCTGATTCAAGGACTACATGAAGGTATGCACTCAGGATCCTCTAAATGGTCTCAGTTGCTCCTCAGGTACTTTTACATACCCAGGCTTGGACACTGGGTGGCAGATGACACCACTGTTGCTTGCACTGTGCTCGCTCGGGGAAACATCCCTACAAAAGAAAAGGAGCAACCCCAACCACAAGCTCGAGGTAGTACTCCTGGAGAATTCTGGGAGGTGGACTTTATGGATATCAAACTTAGAAAGTATGGCTACGGGTATTTGCTGGTGCTAGTGGACACCTATTCTGGATGGGTGGGAGCCTTCCCAATGAAGAAGGACACTGCTGCCACTGGGTGTAAATTATTAGTAACTAAAATTGTCCCTAGATTTGGCTTCCCACCACCTTGGGGTCCAACAATGGCCCAGTATTCATTGCTCAAATTACTAAAGTATTAGCAATGCTTCTAAATATTAACTGGAAGCTCTACTGGGCTTATAGGCCCCAAAGTTCAAGGCAAGTAGAAAGAATAAACAGAACCCTAAAGGAATTGTTAGTTAAGTTGCATTTAGAAACTGGCGAGAACTGGATTGATCCTTTCTTTACCTTTTGCCCTACTTCGAGTCCGATGCACTCCCTATGTGAAAAGCACGACCCCGTTTGAATTTAAGTTTGGCAGACCTTCCCCAATCCTCCCAAGACTGAAGGAAGTAGAAGTAATGGAAGTCACTACTTGTTCCTTCATGAAGTGCCTGCAGGCTGTCCAGCAGGTGAGACAAATCATCTGCTCCGACACCTTCATTTTGGGCCCAACCAAGGGAAAAGTGAAGAGGCAGCCCACAACTTGCAACCTGGAGACTGAACGTGGGTAAAGAAGCACTGACCCGAGACCTTAGAACCTAGGGGGAGTGGCCCATACTAGGTGATACTTATAACACCAACTGCTATTAAAGTAGTGGGGAAGGGGCCGTGGATTCATCAGTCACAAGTCAAAAAAAGCCCTCCCTGAGCATATCCTGAAAAGATGAACACTCAGAAAGACAGAAAAACCCTCAAAATTAAGGCTTTACAGAACTTAATTGTTTTTGTCTGAGCATTGCTGTCAGCACCCGCCATTTCGCCCAACCACAAACACATCTGTGGACTGCTACTCGAACCTCCAACAGTGAATATGTAACTTCTTACACTGGGTCTGACCCCCGTTTCTGCTTTGATTTGTTTGATTTGCTAGGAAAGAGCTGGCATTCCGGATCCTTTAAAGGTAAAGGGCACAATGGGGCCCATAACCGGAATCCCGTCCTATGGGTGCGGAATACCCTCTATAGAAAGAAGGCTCCAAACACACCATTTCTATAGATGCCCGGCTCATGGGCTCCCTAACTGCCAAGGGGAGGGACATTGCCATTGTGCAGCTTAGGGTTGTGAAACTATCATCTTCAGGGTGGAAACTTGTTAAAGACGACCCTATTGTTTTTACAAGAATGGGACTCAAGTCGGAGGGGTTTGATCCCACCACGTGTATGGTTTCCAAATGTAACCCAATAAGAACTGGATTCAAGCGTTATTGGGTTCACTGGGAACACATGGGGAATTCAGTATTATGTAAATGATAGAGATCCCGGGACAACCTTTACTATGCAGCAAAGTAAAATATGGCAACTTCCTGTCCATAAATAGGCCCAAACCTGGTGATAAATCCTGAAGAGCCACAGCTGGGTATCATTAAGATTCCTTTGCCGCACCCTCCAGACTCTTCAGTAACTTTCCCGTTCACTGCCAGCCCAACTCAAAGGGCCCTTCCCATTCAGGAGCCACCTCAAGGTTCTGTGTTTGATACTCTGGATGCTGTATTCCAATTTATGAACTCAAATCCTAACCTCGCAACTGATTGTTGGCTTTGTCTGAACCCTGCTCCCCCTTACTCGGTAGGCACAGCTACAAATAGCACTATTGGTGCAGAGCGTAATCCAATTAGAAATGTTAGTAAGAAGGATTACACGAAGCAGCAGTCTGTAGGTGAGGTTAGAGTGGACTCAACTCTAGCTCACTTTAAAAGATTACCAAGGGCGAAGACTGTTTTTATTCATCTAATTATCCCTTTAATATATCAAAATATCAAGATTTTTGCCTTCAAGCTGTTCCTATTGAACCAAATGGTGATCCTTATTTGTTATCTGCCACAACGGGTACTTGCTTTACTTGTTCCACAGGACTAGCACCCTGTCTCCTTTCCCCAGTATTAGCAGCAGACCCGGGTATTTGTGTCCTAGTGCATGTTATTCCTCAAGTGTACCTGTGTTCTGGTGAAGGAGGTAGGGATAACTTTGGAATTTCTGGATGAGCTAAAAGAGCCCCAATGTCAGTCCCACTGTTAACGGTGCTTGGGATTATGGGATTAGCTGCAGTCGGGTCAGTTGCTTTAATACAAGGAAACTTAAACTATCAGACTCTTTGTCAGCAAATTGCTTTAGATATACAGGGATAAAAATACCATGTTTCCCATTTAGAAAGATCCTTACACTCCCTTGTAGAAGTGTGTTGCCAAACCGCCGAGGGCTTGACTTGCTCCTTTTGAAACAAGGAGTGTTGTGCATGGCATTAGGAGAAACTTGTTTTATGCAAACCATTCAGGAATCATTAAAGATAGTTTAGCCCTGGTTAGGAAAAGATTAGAGGAAAGAGTCAAGAAAAGAAATGAAGAAACCAATTGGTTTGAAAAGCTACTTAATTGGGCAACCTGGCGAACCACCCTAGTAACGCCCCTAGCCGGACCCCTAATCCTCCTCCTGCTAAACCTCACGTTTGGACCAATAATAACCAATAAGCTAGTGGCAGTCCTCACACAGAAAGTACAAACCATAAAACTCTTAGTGCTGAGCCCACCATACACTGGGCTGGCTACCGCAGATTCAATGATTTGAACTCGGCTAAGAAGAGGAGGGAATGTAGCAGCTCTGGGCAAAGCTTAAACAGCCTTGACAAGAGAAGTCATTTTGAGCTGATAGAAGCCATTATGAACAGTAAATAAACTAGCTATGAACTGTCAGTGAACTAGCTGATATTGGGGAGGTAGGCTGTGCAGACATAGTCCAAGGGAACGTACAGAAGGAAAGACCAGAGCATGTAATGTTCAACTAAGAATGGCTAACTGCAACACCCTGCTTCTCTACTCTACCTGCTTGCACACCTGCACATTGCAAAAGTATAAAAACCTTTGGAAAATTAGACTGGGGGCCACTCAGTCTCCTCTCAAGAGAGCTGACAGTCTCTGCGCAGAAAATAAAACTTGTTCTGTTGAACTTGCCCGCGGTCTGGGTGGCTTTCTTTCTGGGAAGAGACAGTAGCTACAACAGACACAGGTGGCGCCATTCTGCCTGGGAGTGGAGTCATGTGGCTGGGAAAATGGAAGCCGCAGATTGTGGCCTAGCCGAAAGCCAGCCTGGAGCCAACCACCCAGCCAGAGACCTGCCCAAACCAACAGGGTAGATGTGGGCGCTCCCAGCCATCTTGCTTGGCGGAGCCGCAGCACACCACTGTGTCCCAGTCTTGGTGCAACAGACTCCATTTAGAGGCCTGCACCTCCATCTTAGCTCTCAAGACTGACCCCTAACCAACCTGACCTCCCCTCCCCTGCTCTACCCCAAATTCCTGGAACCAGCTCGTCCCAAAGCCAGAATGTTTTCTGAATATATGGTCACTCCAACCCTCCCTCACATATAGATAAGATTAACGACCCCTCTGAAGCACCTATGTGTGCAGATCCTCCCCAGCCATGATCGAAATACTCTACGGACAACCTTTTCTTTTCTCGCCTCTTCCTGCAACTGATTGCCCTCCGCTAGCTTCGTACCTTCCATACTTGTCCTTGCTCCGCAACCTTCTTAGACAACACGAAAACTCCCCCATCCCTGAACCATCTCCGACCTCTGCTGATCACCAAAAACCAGTGCATCCTGGAAATGCTGTGTTAATTAAATCCCTAGCACCGAGACCCTTAGCACCCCGGTGGGAAGGCCCTTACACCGTAGTGCTCACCACTCCCTTGGCAGTCAAGGGTCTTGGAATAGATTCCTGGGTACATTTGTCCCGAGTCAAGGCAGCAGTGAACTCTGACCATGGCTCCCAGTGGTCTGGCTCAGTCTACTGGTCCTATGTCTCTCCACCTCACTCGCCTCACCAAGCCAGCCAGCTAAACCTAATATAATTTCCCCTTTTGCTGGCGATTTTACTTGACTGAAAACTATACCAATTACGCCCGCACTAAGCGTTATGATTATTTGCTGGCCACCGCTGACTGCCCACCCACAGGGTGCAGAACACCCATATACTTAAATTTCACTGACTTTAAGCGGCATCAAGGAAAAGCTGATCCCATCATTTGCTACCTGTATAACCAGAAGGCAACTACCCAATGTGCAAAAAGGTGAATACAGAAAAATGTAGGGCGTCCTTGGTCTTCCTGCCAGATACTTTACCTTTCCCTTTGTCCCCAGGGATGATTCTACTACCATCAATCTAAATACACTCTCACAATCCCAGACCCCTGGGATAGCCGCTGGACACCTCTGGTTCCAGGAGCGTGGTACGACACTCGCCGAGAGAAATTTCCAGACGCCAAACTCTATGTATGGAGGTCGCTACTCCAGGTCCAATCCACCATCCACTGTAATATTCAGATCCAAGACCTTCAACTCACTAAGCAAATTTCTAAACCTTCTGAGTCTCCCTTCTCCCAGCTTACCCTGCTACAGCAGGGACTGGCCATCGCCACTTTGCTGGACTAGGCAACCTCTCCACCTGCTGCATGTGTGCAGCCCTAGAACGCCCTCCTCTGGTAGCAGTACCAGGTCCTGCCCTGTCATTTTCATCCAACGTAAAGACCACAAAACCCATAACCATCCCCAATATTCCTCTGTACATCCAACCAGAAAACACTCAAGTGCCCTTTTGCTACTCCAATCCATCGACACAGACATGTAATGTCACCCAAATCCCCTCCAAACCACTAACAGCGCCAGAAAAAAATTTTCTTTTGGTGCAACTATACACTAAGCATTTAAACATCAGTTCTACCTTACCCTTTTGTGCCTGCCCGTCACTCTGGTTCCGCAGCTCACTACATACACTCCGGCTGAGGTCCAGGACAAATACATCCAGGTATACAGTCGCCAAACTAAAAGAGCAGTTTTTCTTCCGATAGCAGTGAGAATCTCCTTAGCCTCAGCAGCAGGTGCAGTAGGACTCAGCGGCGGGACCCTTAGACCCTCTATCACCACAGCAGACAAGTTATCCACATGCTTCCAGCTGGCAGTCGATGCCTCTGCCAAATCTCTAGCCTCCCTGCAGAAACAAACAACCTCTGTTGCCCAAGTTGCCTTGCAGAGCCGTTGCACTTTAGACCTCATCACTGCTGAAAAAGGAGGAACCTGCTTATTCCTCCAGGAGGAATGCCGTTATTACATCAATAAGCTGGGAATTGTGGAAACTAGAGTCCAGACCCTCAACAAGCTAAACCGTGAGCTGCAAAACAACAGATTCAGAACAGACGGATCCTCTTCCTGGTGGAACTCTTCTCTGTACTCCTTCCTAGCCCCCATACTAGAACCCATAACTTTAGTAGTAATTTTGCTCTTAATTGCTCCTTGTCTCATTCAGCTCCTGCAAAGTCGACTCCGCGAAATCACCCGTATAGCAGTCCACCAGCAACAACAACCTCTCCACCCTGTGCCAGGCCGCAACTCCCAGTACTCTGCCTGGAAAAGCCCCTCCCCTTGCTCTTCGCCCACTACCCACAGGAAGCAGTTACAGAAATGGACTAATGTTGTCCCTTTTCCCTATAGGGTCAGTCTAAAACGTCCTGTCTTGGCACAACAGACTCCATTTTAGCTCTCAAGAGTGACCCCTAACTGACCTCCCCTCCTCTGCTCAACCCCAAATTCCTGGAACCAGCTCCTCCCAAAGCCAGAAGGTTTTCTGAAGATATGGTCACTCCATGCGTCCCTGACATATATAGGTAAGATTAACGACCTTCTCCCTTCGGAAGCACCTGTGTGCGCAGATCCAACCCCCCCCCCCCAAGCTATGATTCTCCCCAGCTGTGCCTGCCAGCAGTGGGCATAAAAACGCCGCCAGGATTTTTTCCCTGGTGTGGCTTCAATAGCTCAATACCCTGTGTTGCTGAACCCGCCACAAGTTCGCAATAAAGCCTGCTTCTAAAACTTAATTAATTGGGTCTTTGATTCTGTTTTCGAGTCCAAATAAACTTTTACACTGAGCCTCGAGAAGGCTTTGGGAGTCAAAATCCTCCCAGCCTACAGGCAGCAGCGTCCCAGCCCCCTCCCAAATGCAGCCCGGGAAGGCAGGCACAGAGAGGCACATCAAGTCCCGCACACCAGCAAGGAACGGCGCAAAGACCGACACCAGCAAGAAACGGCGCAAAGACCGACACCAGCAAGAAACGGCGCAAAGACAGACACCAGCAAGGAACGGCGCAAAGACCGACACCAGCAAGAAACGGCGCAAAGACAGACACCAGCAAGAAACGGCGCAAAGACCGACACCAGCAAGAAACGGCCCAAAGTCCGACACCAGCAAGAAACGGCGCAAAGACCGACACCAGCAAGAAACGGCGCAAAGACCAACACCAGCAAGAAACGGCGCAAAGACCGACACCAGCAGGAAACGGCGCAAAGACTGACACCAGCAAGAAATGGCGCAAAGACCGACACAAAAGGCTGGGGCTGCGGCAATACGCTACAAGCGTCCCCAGGGGCCTCCACCGTATTGGGTGGGGCGCCACTTGGATTGGCTCACCTAGGCCAGGTGAACTCAACCCAACAATTCTCCCAAGGGTGGTGAGGTGAAAGGAGCCCAGAGGGGCCCACAACCCGTGAGACCAGCATGGGAAGGCCCACTCCTGGGGCCGGCTTACCTCATAGCTTCCAGTCACACAGCACCGCTTCTGTTGGACCTCACCTGGGGCAGGTGTGCCTCGGTCCACGGCTCCACCCAGAAACAGCTCACGCCGAGGCCTGGTTTGGGATCCTCTTGAGTTTTATGAGCGGTTAGGGAGGCGTGGTCGATGACGTAGTTCGACCTCATTGGCTGTATTGTTGAATTGAATTCACCTGGCCTAGGTGAGCCAATGCAGGTACAGCGCCCACCCAGGCGTAGCTCCCCCTGCTGGCTGGAAACCTGAACTTCTGAGCATGCCGTGAGCCTCTACTTCATGAGCCCGTAGCTCAGACCTCTGAGCTTGTGTAATGGGCCTGCCAGTCCCTATGCTAGCTCCCTAACAGGTTTTCCAGCCAAAGGTCTGCCTTCTGGGGCTGTTCTACAGAAAGCACTTGGTTCATGACCCCTACGCATTCGGGGTGGTGGATGCCCTTGCTTCCATGCTTGCTTCTATGTAATTCTGGAATGGTCCTTGTTTCACACGGTCGGCGAGGTCAGGAATTCAAAGAGAGCGAGCTTGTCTTTGAAAAAGGTGCCTGGGTCTCTTTTCCGGTTGCCGCAGCGCTAGGAACCATGAGTACCAAAGTCTCTCGCGACACCCTCTACGAGGCGGTGCGGGAAGTCCTGCACAGGAACCAGCGCAAGTGCCGGAAGTTTTTGGAGACGGTGGAGCTGCAGAGCAGCCTGAAGAACTACGACCCTCAGAAGGACAAACGCTTCTCTGGCACCGTCAGGCTTAAGTCCACCCCGCGCCCCAAGTTCTCAGAGTGTGTCCTTGGGGACCAGCAGCACTGCGACAAGCGAAGGCCGTGGAGATCCCTCACATGGACATCGAGGCGCTCAAGAAGCTCAACAAGAATAAGAAGTTGGTCAAAAAGCTGGCCAAGAAGTATGATGCCTTTTTGGCCTCAGAGACCCTGATCAAGCAGATTCCTCGAATTCTGGGCCCGGGCCTGAACAAGGCCGGGAAATCCCCTTCCCTGCTGACCCACAATGAGAACATGGTGGCCAAGGTCGACGAGGTGAAGTCCACCGTCAAGTTCCAGATGAAGAAGGTGCTGTGTCTGGCAGTGGCAGTTGGCCATGTGAAGATGACAGATGATGAACTCGTGTACAACATCCACTTGGCTGTCAACTTTTTGGTTTCGCTGCTGAAGAAGAATTGGCAGAATATCCGTGCTTTGTACATTAAGAGCACCGTGGGGAAACCCCAGCGCCTGTACTAAGCTACGGTTCAATAAACTTTATTGTTCCTGTTTAAAAAAAAAAAAAAGAAAGAAAAAAGTGCCTGGGTTTGGTAGCTGCTCACAGGATGGCAGGTGTAACGTATTATGAGAATTTAACAAGGCTCTGAGAAGACGGTTATTGGAAGTTCTGGCTGGAGGGCAAGGCCATGACTCCTGAAAGATTCTGGATCCAAAAGTCAAGTCAGAACTGGATGCCACAGACTTTCTCAATCCAGCCCTCTTTGCCCCTCCCCTAAGGCCAATACATTTCTTTTTTTTTTTTTCTTTCATTCTTTATTTATTTATTTTAATCGTTTTATTGGGGCTCATAAGGCTCTTATCACAATCTGTACATACATCAATTGAGCAAAGCACCCTTATACATTCGTTGCACTCATCACTCTCATAATTCACCTTCCACTTGGGTTCCTGGAATCAGCTCGGTTTCCCTTTTTTTCCCCCCATCCCCCTCCCTCCCCGATCCCACCCCTGGTCCCTTGATAATTTATAAATAATTATTATATCTTATCTTACACTCCCCGGCGTCTCCCCTCACCCGCCTCCCCCTTGCCAATCTCCCAGAGAGGAGGTAACACATAGATCTCTGAGATCGGTTCTCCCTTTCTACATGCCCTTCCCTCCTGGTGTCGCCACTCCCACAGCTGGTGTTGAGGGGTTCGTCTGTCCTAGATTCCCTGTGCCTCCAGATCCCCACTGCACCGCTGTACATCCTCTGGTATAACCAGGTCCGCAAGGCAAGGTAGGATTGGGGTCATGATGATTGGGAGGGGAGGAAGCGTTCAGGAACTAGAGGAAGATTTTGAGTTTCATTGTTGCTACACTGAACCCTGAGTGGCCCATCTCCTCCTCACTACCCCTCTGGAAGGGGTGTCCAGCTGTCTACAGGTGGGCGTTGGGTCCCCATCATGCACTCCCCCTCTTTCACGGTGATGTGATTCTCACCACCACCCCACCTTTGATGTTGGAGACCTGGTCTCCTCTGTCCTTCATGATCACCTATGTTGGTGTGCTGCTTCCGTGTGGGCTCGGTTGCTTCTGGGCTAGATGGCCGCTTGTTTGCATTCAAGCCTTTAAGTCCCCAGACGCTATATCTCTCAGTAGCCGGGCACCATCCGCCTTCTTCACCACACTTGCTTATGCACACTTTCGTCTTCAGCCATTATGTGAGGGAGGTGATCACACAATGATTGTTTTTGTTCCTTTGTATCTGCTACATGGTCCATTCAACACTTTGTATTCGCTTAGGCCGTGTGCTTCTTCTCTGTGGGCTTTGTTGCTTCTGAGCTAGATGGCCGCTTATTTGCCTTCAAGCCTTTAAGACCCCAGACGCTATATTTTTTTTTTTGATAAGCCGGGCACCATCAGCTTTCTTCACCACATTTGCTTACACACACGGCTGTCTTCAGTGATCATGTCGGGAAGATGGGTATCCTGCAATGGCTGCTTAGCAGGGCGAGGTGCTATTGTATTGGGGGATTATGCATGAGGAGGCCCAATGTCCATCTGCTACCCTACTACTGAACCTATAAATATATGCATATAAATCTATTGCCCCCATAATCATAAATATGTTTACATATGTACATGTCTGTATTTAGGCTTCTCTGTATGCACTTTGCCTCCTACTCCTTTCCTCTATTTCCTTTCGCTTTCCTCCCGACCCATTACCATGTTTAGCCTTCATTCTGGATTCAGTAGTTCCTCTCAGTTACCTTGCTCTTGGTCACTCCCTTCCAGTCCTCCCCTCCCCTCCCTCCTCTGGTTTTGAACCATTCGCTGTTCCCTTGTCCCTGTGTTGGGCGACACCTCCTCCCTTCCCCTACCTCCCACGCTCTCATGTCCCTCCAGGACCGTTGGTCCTGTTGTTTTCTTCTCTCATTATTTGTCCAGCCTATCTTGTCTAGGTGGACCTGCTGACATAGTAATACGTGCATACAAATGGATATGACTTTGACTGCGCCCAAGTGGCCCATAAGAACATGGCTTTGACAGAAGCAACATCGACACGCTGATAAGCAGAAAAGCCACTAACATACAAAATTTACTGGGTAAAAAAACAAAACAAATTTTAAAAGACTAAACAAAAAGATAGCAAATATTAAAAGAAAAAATTGCTAGTAGTTCAAGGTCCTTTCATTGGCCTTTAGGAGTGTTTTCTAGGTGTAGCTTGTGAGGCGCCACGTCCTGGCCCAGAAGACCATCCTTTCTACTCCCTCGGGCTCCCTTTGCTCTGCTTCCTCCGCTGCTCCATTGCATGTCCCCAGTGTTTGCCTCAGTGTGGCGGGGTCAGCTCAGTTGCCCATCCCCCATTGTGTCTCAGGTGCTGTCCCGTGTAGGGCCATGTGTTGGTGCAGGATGTCATATCTCGTAGTGTGGTCAGCTGAATGGTCCTCTCTGTATGATGGGCTCTTCTAGCTGGTCTATCGACTTTGGGCTTGGTGGACCCAGGTGTACTCCACTATGTCCTTTCTCCTTCTTTTGTTTCAGCTTCCTTCTGGATGTGGTGTGGTGGGTCAGTTCCTTTCCCACTCCAGACAATCTATTTTTGTTTTCTGTGGTATTCCCTTCGAGTGTGGGGGTCGGCCTAATTCTGGTTTGGGCCGGCTTGTCGTCCAGCCTCTTTGTGTAGACCTCTGTACTTTGCGTTGTCCTCCTTGTTTGGTGTGTCGTGTTGGGGTCCGTATGCATGTTCCAAATCTGTGGGGACATAACCGATACTCTCCCCCGGGTGGGTTAGTACCCTGCCCCCCCCCATACCATCCATTCGGATTCTCCCCCTCCCGGTTCTCCCTCTCCCTACCCCACTACCCCTTCTTTATGCTGGGCTCTTATGTACCTCCCTAGGTGTGGCCTGTCCTCCCTCCAACTATCTATGCTTCCTCCCGTTTATTGTGGGATGGATGTTTATTCTTCTATTTCTGTCATGCTGATTGTACTTACCTCAGGGGACTCATGTTGTACCTGTCCCTTTGGGTCTGGCTTACCTCGCTTAACATAATTCCTTCCAGCTCTTCCCATGAAATAACGTGTTTCATGTGCTCATCGGTGCTTTTCAGTGCTGCATAATACTCCATTGTGTGTATGTGCCAAAGTTTGCTAATCCACTCGTCTGTCGATGGAAACTTAGGCTGTTTCAAAGCCTTTGCCATTGTGAATTGTGCCGCAATAAACATTGGAGCGCATATGACTGGTCGTGTTTTATTTGCTGCTTCAACCGGGTATATGCCCAGTAGAGGGATGGCTGGGTCATGAGGTAGATCAATTTCCATTTTCTTTAGGTATCGCCAGATTGCTTTCCACAGTGGCTGTACAAATGTACACGACCACCAGCAGTGGAGGAGGGTTCCTACTTCACCACAGCCCCTCCAACACTTGTTGCTCTCTGATTTACTGATCTGGGCTAGCCTCAGGGGTGTTAGGTGGTATCTCATGGTTGTTTTGATTTGCATTTCTCCTATGGCAAGGGACTTCGAGCACTTTCTCATATGTTTATTGGCCATATTGATCTCCTCTCTAGTGAAAGTTCTTCTCATTTCTTTTGCCCACTTCCTTAGGGGGTTAACTGTTTTCCTCTTTTTGCAGGTCACGATGGTGTTGTAGATTTTAGTAATGAGCCCTTTGTCTGATGTGTCATTACTAAAAATCTTCTCCCAGTCTGTGGGTTGCCTTGTCACCCTCTTGGCAAAGTCTTTCGAGGTGCACATGCATTTTATTCTTATTAGATCCCATTTGTCGATTTCCAATTCACCTGTGTGTGTCCCCTTCCCTGTTGCAGTGAGCCTATGTGCTCCCTGGGCCAGTACTCTGAGATTAGTCCCGATTCCCTCCTTAATGGTCCTGATGGTTTGGGGTTTGACTTCTAGATCTGTGATCCACCTTGAGTGTATTCTTGTGCATGGGGTGAGGTAGACGTCTTATTTCAACTTTCTACATGTGGATATCCATTGTTTCCAGCACCACTTATTAAAGAGGGCATCTGCTTCCCACTTGACATTTTTGGGACCCTTGTCGAAGATCAGTTGTCTATATGCTGATGATTTTACTCCTGGGCTTTCTATTCTTTTCCACTGGTCTGAGTGTCTATCATTGTGCCAGTACCATGCTGTTTTGACCACTGTAGCTGTGTAGTAGGCATTGAAATCAGGTAGGGCGAGTCCTCCAATTGTGTCCTTCTTCTTGAGGAGTTCTCTGCTAATTCTGGGTTTCTTCCCTCTCCATATGAAGTTGGTGGTCAGTTTTTCCAATTCTTTGAAGAAGGTTGAGGGTAATTGGATTGGTATAGCAGGCCAATACATTTCTAAGGGTTATGGATTCTACTTCAGAATCATTCTCAATCTCAAGCCCAGGGCCCTCTTCACCATTGCTGGCTAGACCTGTTCACCTCTTGCCATATATGTGTGTGTGTGTGTGTGTGTATCACACACACACACACACACACACACATATGGGTTTATTGTAAGTCTGGGTCTGTAGGTTTCTCGGGTGGGAAATGTCTCGGTCCTTGGCTACACACTAGAAAGAAATTCACACCAAAGCCTGGTTGGTGATCCGAGTGGGTTTATATACAGGAGAGAAGAAGGTTCCGGTGTTAGAGTAAACTGAACACGGGCACCCTCATGACACTGCACACCCAGCCCTGCTGAGTGGAAGGCAGAGAAGCAGCTGAAGGGAAGGTTCCAGCCTTTTAAGGGCTTTCAGCTGTGAGGCGTCAATTAAGCTCTCCTGGCTTGGCCTTGAATTGGTGCATGCCCTTTAGCCTGCATTGGCTTCCAACCTCCTGTAGGGGGCCCCCTAAGCATGGAGAGGAACAACCCCTTGTCTTGCTACCTAACAGGTCTACATTCCTGTATGGTTACATTGAGATGGAAGTAGCCCCTTTAGACAGCCTGTGAGGTTCACCAGGAGCCACAGGCCCCAGCGTTCCCTGTTACCACCTTAAACCTTAAACTACTGTTGGAGTTTATATTATCTGTGCAGGTCTGTGGACATGGAATGTTTCCATGCCAGACCCTGAATTTGCACAAATAGGCATCCAGAACAGAACTCATACAGGCTCTAATAAGATGCTCAGATGCTTCTTGCTAGGATGAGAATTCGTCGAAGTTTGTGAGCAGTTCAGATCTTGTAAGGGAGAACAGGTCAGTAGTGTATCCAGAGAAGAGAGCAAAGGTCAGGGGAAAGGGAGGAGGCCCACAGACATCTGTGCTCTGTGTTTGGCCACAAGACAAGAAACCAGGTCTCCCTGAAAAAGAAAGCAGAACAGCAAGTCCCTCGGAACTAGGACATCTTTAAACCTGACCTATACAACACTCGGCTCAGGGAGGCGCCTTGGAAAACCGTAAAAGCCCAAAAAGAGGGACAAGGAGGAAGCCCAAGTCTTTGGTTTTCCCTGCTGTGCTTTCAGTGTTGAAATGTCTGTGCACGGAGCCTTTGAAATTTCAGAATCAGAGAGTGGATTCATAAGCCAAGCTCCTGCTTTATTCTTCAATGCATTTTAGCCCAACTCCTCCTTGGTGACACATGTAACAGAAATTCTGGACTTAGGAGCCACTTGGTCCTTGGACACTAGGAGATTACAGTGGAATCTGAAACAGGGCTCTAACCACCAACTGGACTGGCCTAGGAAGCCCAAGTATTCAGTCTCCCAAACACCAACCTCCCGTTGCTCTTCATCTGCCTCCACCTTGTTCAGCTTTAGTTGTCCGTGGAAGCGTTTGGCACCCATCTGATGCTTCAGAACCCAGAAAGGAGGAAAGGTAAAACTGGGATTCAAATGAAACAAGATGTGCCCGGGGCTCCTCGTGGCATTTGTCACCTTCAGTTCCCTCTTCGGATGCAGATGTGGCAAGGTTCACAAACAAGCTTTACCAGAAAGAACAGCCTGCTTCCAAGTGAGAAAAAGCCCTTTACACATGAGTTCCTGAGGTCAGCCCAGCCCTGTGCGCCCCCCACCCCTCCCAGAGTCCCCTGCTCTCCGGCGAAGCATTAAAGCAAGTGGAAGCAGAGATTTGCTCAGAATAAAAAATCATTTTTCACAATAGCATGCCACATTCTGGATGGCAATCACGGCTGCACAAACCGTATCCGTCCCCCAGTCATAATGTTGCCGCCTCAGTGACCACACACACACATTGTGTGGTGAGACTCAGAGTCTATTCCATTTGTGATCAATTGTTTCCTCCCTCTCCACACTTTGCACTTAGGAGACATGCTCTCTGGAGGCGGTTGAGGCTTGTCTTGTGGCCAATAATCATCTCCTACGCCTTCCTTTCCAGTCACTAATTTGATGTCTTCACTCAAAGAAATGCCCATAAGTTGAGGTTTCAGAGGAGAGCTCCTTGAGCTCCCCAGACAACAAGGGGGCCGAGTGTCACCGTCATTATCCTGAGCTGGGAGGGAACACTAGTGTTCCGGAGGCTGGGAATCCGTCACTGCCTGCCCACCGCACAGACAGAGCAGGTGCTGGTTATAATTGCTTCTAGACGTCCTGCCATGCTCAGTTGAACGTCAAAGCCATAAACGCTGCCCGACTACAATAAAACTGGAGTACGCAGACATTTCTGCATCATTGCCGGGTGAAAATACACTGAGTGGAGTTGGATGAGATGGCAGCAAGCGCTTAAGGAGGGGGTGCTGTGGGAATACCAACAAGATGACTGCCAGTCTCCGTTTCCTCCTCTCGTCTGCTTTGTGTTTTCTTTCAGGACCAGAAGAAATGATGCATATGTAAGGATAAAAAAATTTTCCATTTCCAGAGGAGTTTTCCACCCCCCAATCTACCCGCAGCCTCCTTTGAGCAAGCCAGTAAAAGCTTTTTTTTTTTTTTTTTAAACCTGCCTTCTCACTATGGCAATTTCCGGAGCTGCTATGTGGCTGTGTTTAAAAGTCCCCCTTGGGATCCAGAGTGCAATCCATATCACAAAGGCATCCTCCCAGTCCCAAATAGCAATGCGACCTCAATTCAGAAGGTTGTTCTTGTTTCCATAGACCCAGAATGGAGTTTAAGCTGTTGATCTTGACTGTGGTTGTCGCGTCAGCCTCTCATGGGCACCTCATGGGCAGTGGAGCAAACTGTGCCTATCTGTGCTACCACCAGGACTGGGAGAGGAAGCCAACAGTGGTGGGCCATAGGTCAATGTGTGGATGGGGATGATCAGGTCTTTCTTCATTATTCTGTTTCAGTCTGGAAACACCACTGAAGCCTGCTCAGTGTCATAGCAACACACAAACCTTCACTGACAGTCTGGGGCACATTCTGCAAATCAAACCCGGGTCTTCCCGGTGAAAGTCGATGAGAGGTCTACCACTGAAGCACCGTGGCCCTCACCTCAAACCAGGGCAGTCATTTCCGGAGTTCAAACCAGACCACAATGCAGGATGACTGAGATTGCCACCAGAATCTGATACTGATGCAGAAAAAAACCTAACTACCATTTTATTGACTCCCAATAGGACAAAGATCTGCCCCTTTGGGGTTTTGAGACTTTAAATCCTTACAGCAGGGGTCGCAACCTGTGGGTCGCGACCCCTTTGGGGATCAAATAACCCTTTAACAGGGGTCATCCAATTCATAACGATAGCAAAATTACAGTTATAAAGTAGCAATGAAAGTAATTTTATGGTTGCAGGTGACCACAACATGAACTGTATTAAAGGGTGGCGGCATTCATAAGGTTGAGAACCATTGCCTTACAGAAATAGACAACCTCATATTTCTCCCACGGACGGGCTAGTCAGTTCAAACCCCTGACCTTGCGATTAGCAGGTTAATGCATAGTCCACTACACCACCAGGGCTCCTAATGATATAATAAGAGATACTATTGTTAGATCTCTCGTGGGAGAAATATACCTCAGTCCTTGGCTTCGCGTGAGAAAGAATTCACTCCGCAGCTTGGATTGTGATCCAAGGGAGTTTTTTGAGAGAAGAAGTTTCAGGTTTACACAGGCACCTCAGGGCCCCTCACCCCTGCACAGCTTGCCTAGAAGCTGCTGGAGAGAAAGTCACTACGTGGGCTCCAGGATCCTGCCTTTTTTTTTTTAAATCGTTTTATTAGGGGCTCATACAATTCTTATCACAATCCATACATACATCAATTGTGTAAAGCACATTGTACACTCACTGCCCTCATTATTCTCAAAACATTTGCCTCCACTTAAGCCCCTGGCATCAATCAAGTCCTCATTTTTACCCCTTCCTCCCCGCTCCCCCATCCCTCAAGAAACCTTGATAATTTGTGAGTGGTGATAGTGGGAGGGTAGAGGGAGGGTGGATTGGAAAGAGGAAACCGATTACAAGTATCTACATGTGACCTCCTCCCTCCCTGGGGGACGGACAACAGAAAAGTGGGTGAAGGGAGACATCGGAGAGGTCAAGATCCTGCCTTTTCAATTCCTCCATAGGGAGGCATGGTTGATGGTCCTGGTCAACCCCATTGGCTGGATTGAATTCACCTGGCCCAGATGGGCCAATCCAGGTGTAACACCCACCTAGGTGTACCACCCCTTCCTGGCCGGAAGTTTGAACCTGAGCATATGTAATGGATGACCCAGTCCCTATGCTAAGCTACCTAACAGTATTTGCAAGATGCCGAGCAATGTTCTAAGCTTTTTGTATATAATAATTCAATTATTTCACTTAACAAGCCTATGTGTGGACTCTATTCTTGCCTCATTTTACAGATGAAAAATCAGTGGCACAGGATGATAAAGTCATGAGCCTATGACCACACAGTGAGGAAGTGGAAAGGAGAGATTTGAACCCAGGCTGCAGAGTCCATGCCTTGGGTGCCTACAGCGCCACATAGGACACAGGAAAGCATGGAGCAGACTCGGCGTAAGACCTAGCATGTATGTGCTAGCACTGCATGAGAGTAGCTGCTACTCAGATCCAGAAGAGAATACAAGGCTATTGCAAAAATTATTTTTTCCAAGAGAGGGTGGAATTCTGCATCTTGTGCGAAATCCCCCAACCTGCACATGGCACAGCTACTTCAGAAGGTTCCCAACAATGTGTGCTGTGTGGCAAACCAAACTGAGCTCAGGGGGAGCTGGTCTGTGGGTTATGTTACCCAGAAGGTGAGCAGTTTGAACTCACCAGCCACCACTCCAAGGGAGAAAGAGAAGGCTTTCTGCTCCCATGGACTTACAGTCTTTGAAGTGGCAGGGAGCATTTCCATGCAGCCTATGATTAGGATCTAGGAGGGTGAGGGTGGATGGAGTTGGTTGAGACCTGGCTTCAGGGCATTTCCCAGAAGGGCTTCCTGCAGTGACTCTGCCTTCAGGAATGTCTGGTGACCCTGAGGGCAGCAAAGTCCTAAGCACACTCAGGCAGTGGTTCTCAACCTTCCTAATACAGGTCCTTTTGTTGTGGTGACCCCCCGACCATTAAATGATTTTCTTGCTACTTCATCACTGTAATTTTGCTACAGTTATGAATTGGACGAGCCCTGTGAAAGGGTCATATGACTCCCAAAGGGGTCGCAACCCACAGGGTGAGAACCACTGCACTAAGGGTTCCCCTTCCGGGCAGCTCTACCAGTGTCTGGTGTGCATAGTTCTGTGAGGTGAGAGAAATGAACTTAGTGTCTGCTTCTGGTGACAGTTGATGTGGGTGGGCTTTCTCCCTATGTCAAATCCCTCTCAAGCCATTTGTCACCACAACATAAAGCAAGAAGAGGAGGCAGCATAGCAGGACGGTAAGCAGAACAAAGATTGAATAAACACAATTCACTTCAATCATGAATCGGGTGCCCTTGAGATGTGAGGAAGACCCCAGTCTAGTGACATTAGATCAGGTTTAGGGATTGAGTGACGGGACCCTCTTGGCTCCCCTCAGCCCCTATCTTGCTTTCCCATTGACCCTGCCCCTTACATCGTGATTGGTCCTTATTCCAGCATGATGGTTGGTTTCATAAGCACGACATGTGGGAATGTGTTAGTCGATAGGTTATACAGGCACAGTCTCTGGAATGGGTAAGTGAGGAGGCGTGACTGGTGACATGACTGGTGGAATGGATCATGTGAAGTGATTTGAGATCGTTGTTCAGACCTGATAGGTCATCCAGGCCTCTAGTTGATCCTGGCAGTACTCTAGTTTAAGGAAGCAGAATGTTAGGCATTTAAGTCATATTTGAGCTTAAATTTTGAGCAATAGGCTGTGGCTCACAGTGAGAGTCTATGTGGAGACCCTGAATCCATTTTGAGGGGCCACACATTCAGCCACCATTGAGTTCTTTCCTACTGCTGACTGGCAGTAGAAAGCTTGTCCATCAGGCAGTGTGCTTGCGTCCACTCCCCGGGCCAGACTCAGCGATATACGGTCGTGTGCACATCCCAATGAAGGTCCCGCTCATGCTCTCACAGGCCCTCCCGCAACTCCATGAATTGATCCGTCTTCGGGGACAGTTTTGTGACAAAGGTGTTTGTTTTCCATGTCTCATTTAAGCTTTCAGGAGCTCAGGTGGTGATGCTGGATAGTGTTGGACTATTAACAGCAAGGTCGCTGGTTCAAAGCCACTAGTCATTCCACAGGAGAAAGATGAGGTTATTGCTTCCTGTAAAGGTAGCAACTTCAGGATCCCTACACAGAGTCACTATGAGTCAGAGTCAGCAGGACAGAATGGGTGTCATTTTATTTAAGTAACTGTGGCTGTGGGTCCTTCCGACACCATTGGGGCCTCATGCGGATGCCCTCCTTCATCCAGAACAGCGGTTTGTGCCTTTTTCTTGTGTAAAACATAGCAAAGGAGTTCCTAATAAAATATAGTTGAATTGGGAGTCTTTTTTCCCTCAAACAAAGTAAATCCATAAATAGAAATGAGACTATGGTGCTAATAACCAGTTGGAGAGTTGAGAGAGCTGAACTCTCAATCCTGGTAGAAACCCATTGTGACTTTAAAAACTTGCTCAAGGTCATCCATAGCCTATGAGGTTGAGTTGAGCAGACACAAAACAGATGTGTTGGGGAGTAATTGTGTACATTAAGTAAACAATTTATCTTTCTAAAGATTCTGTCTAAAACTTACTTTAAATAGTAAGTTTTCCCCTGGGCTAGGGAAAGGTCAGGGAGCTTAACCCCCTAGTATCCACCCCCTCTCAGCATTCATCATGTTAGGCCAGAGGAGCCAAATCACACCCACTACCCAGGGAGCACTGCTTCCAAAAGCCCATTGCCTGTGCCGGGGCAGAGGGCAGGTACCCGGACCAGAAATGCTGACGGAGTGGAACCACCGGGCTCAGCCCCCAGCTTCCTGAGAGAGCAGCTGTGATGGTTCACTTTTGGAAAAATGTCAATGCATGACTTGGGCAGCACGAAAAGCAGATGTGCAGAGGTTGTTCGCTGTATTCCAGAAGTTCACACACTCTCCGGAGGCTCCTTGGCTCAATGGCAGGAAGTCGTTGGTGGCTTCCACCTTCAATCCCAAAAGGCCACTGCCGTCCAGTGGATTCCAACCACAGTGACCCTATATGGAGTTTTCAAGACTGTAAATCTTCATGGGAGCCAGCAGTCTCATTGTCCTCCTTGGGACAGGGAGCTAGCAGCCCGTTTCACCTCCAGCACCCCTTCCTCTCTAATTCTGGATCCAGTCCCTCCAAATATCCTGCCCTGCCCTTGTCTAGGCTTCTTAAATGCGTTCCATGCTGCTTATGTTAATCTGGGTGCCTTAGCGAAACAAATCCACAGAAACGCGTATGTATAAGAGAGAGTTTTATGTAAAGGGTGAGTGCACATCAAGAAAACATGCCCACATTTGCTTATGCACCCGCTTTGTCTTCAGCGATCATGTTGGGGTAGGCTGGTGTGCTTTTTCCATGTGGGCTTTGTTGTTTCTTAGCTAGATGGCCCCTTGTTTATCTTCCAGTCTTTAAGACCCTGGACACTATATCTTTTGATAGCCGGGCCCCAGGGTGCTTAACCAATACACCACAAGGGTTCATTAGCATGTGACTTATCTCCTGCCATTCACACTAGATGCTCAAAATAGCAGGAAACCAGGTTTCTCCTTTGTGGCCACACCAGGTACTGACAGAACCTAGAACAGAGACATGCTTAGTTATATATCTTGACTATCATTAGCATATTATATGCCAGGCAATCTGTAAGCCTTCGCTCCCCTGACCTCTCACAGCCTTGGTAAAATGAAGCTAACAAAAGTAGTGCTCTCACAAGCTTGGTAGGAGATTAAACAACTCATGTAAGGCTACACAGCCTATCAACGAGGAGGCGAGATGAGGCAGTGTGTGGCTGCTGAACCCACACCCTTCACAACACCTCCATTAAAATGACTGAGGGCTATGAGGAACCAGACAGAAGCAGGTTCACACCCCAGATTGAGTCAATTTAACTGCCTATTGTGCCTGACCCTTCTATCTCTGATCTTAGAAATGGGGTTAACAACAACAAAACACTGTAGAAGAAATGTCCAGCAGATGACAGGCATGCGATTAAACAACAAAAAATAAATCACTTAAGTTGAAATTCGAACTCCTGGAAACCCCTCACATGCGTGCAGAGAAGGATTGAGCCCATACGGTGTTTCCAGTGCCCCCGTCCTTCCCACCTAAAATGAGCAGTTGATAAGGTAATGCCTGGATTGTTCCAAGCCCAAGACTGTGGAGAACTAAAGGAAAACCCAGCATTATGAATCTTTGAGCACAGCCCTGCTGGGAAACCACCCTGCAGTCACTTGTTGAAGACTGGAGGAGGGACAAGAGTAGGGAGAAGAACGAGGACTGAATGTGACACATAAGCAGGGGTGGCCTACATTCCATAAAGGAAAAAACTCAAGGTCTGCTTTTCTGGTGCCGGAAAGTTAAAACCCATCTGGTGCAGTTGAAAAGGTGTGTGTGTGTATTGGGGGGGGGGGGGTGTTAGGGAGGAGGGGCGATGAGTCCAAAGGATGAACTCTCCATCTGCAATTGTGTCCTCAACTGCTTTCCCCTGCTAGCCACACGATATTTGTGTCTGGCCTGCCCTGCTTTTGTTATCAAGCCCAGAGAGGGCAAGAGACTAGCTCGAAGTCACACTGCAAGTTGGCAGCAGAATCAGGCCGAGAACTCTGGATGCTTAGAAAGCTTCACACAGACCTGAGAAAGTACCAAGGGAAGACCTGTTCGCTAACTGGGCAGCACTCACTGCATGCCAGCGCTGTTCCAGTGCCCCAGCCAGGGCATTGCTCCCTGTGTCCGTGTGTCTTCAGTGATGCACACAGGTGACGGATTGGCTTTTAATAGCATGCTTGGAAGGTTGAGGCCACCCAGCGGCACGTAGAAAGAAGGGCCTGCAAATCTACTTCAGACCAAGCAGCCTTTCAAGACCCTGGGGAGCACAGTTCTTCTTGGACACACAAGGAGGCCAGGAGTTGAAGTTGATTCCATGCTGTAGTTGATTCCATGGTTACCGGTTGTAGCTATACCTAGAGTCACATCCACATTCATGTTTATATCTCTTCACTCCATGGGGTGTTCATGGCTCCAACTCTTCTGAAGCAGACCACCAGGATTTTGTTTAAGAGGCCTCTGGATAGGTTTGAACTGCCAACCTTTTAGTTTGTAGCTGAGTGCTAAACAACTTGTGCCATGCAGGGTGCTAAGCTCAGAAACTCAGTCGGTGCTTCATGATCTCAGTTGGAATTATAGAGAGGGTCAGTGATGACCCATTGACTGCTGGGTAATTGTTGATGTAGTCTCCCTGTGCAGACATGTAAAGTACCTGAAAACTTAAAATCCAACTCATTGAGTGCATCATCCTGCCGTGCGCCAGCCCAGCAGCATGCTCTGCTGGGGACATTTGCCATGCCTGGAGACATTCTGAAGAAGGGAGCCCCACTGCCATCTAGTGGGCTGAGACCAGGGATGCTCGCTTAGCATCCTGGTGCAGGGAACAACACAGCCCCACAAAAATGATGTTGACCAAAATGTCAGCAGAGCTGCCACTGGGAAAATGGTCTAGTCCAAGCGCTGACCTTCATAGAGGAAGAAAGCCAATCCAGAGCAGCTAAGTGACCTGCTGTGGGTTGCACAGCCTGATTCCAAGCCCAGTACTATACCCATAGCTGTTACCACGCCCAAAATTAAACATCAATAGCTGCCCAAAGGCCTCTTAGTTTGAGGACCAAGTAAGACAGTAAATGAGAAAGCCCTTTGACAAGTGTGGCATGCTGCACAAACATGAGATGTTATTACCCAGGATCTTTTGATATATGTAAATAGATCTTGTACCAGGTCAGTTAATTTTCCAACTGCTCTATCTGAGCTTTCAGATGGCAGCACCTCTGTCCAACCCAGGAAAGGACTCCTGTGCAGGCTGAGCAGCCCTGGAAAGCCTCATGCCTGGCTTCTCCCACCCCTCAGCTAATCTCCAAATGATTAATAAGGGCTCTCACTATGTTGTGGTTCCCAGCTGACAGATACTAGGCTATCAATGCATTCGTATCACCTCCTTCATGCCAGAGGGACTCAGTTATTCGAGGGGTTCCAAGGAGGACCCAGCCTGAAAGAGAAACGGGCGAGAGAGAGGAGCGAGACCAAGCAGATTCTTGTCAAGGTCTGAGTTTATTGCTACACTAGCCTCTCTATAAAGGGTGAGACAAACAAGGGAGTTCAAAGGGGAGATTAAAAAAAAAGGAAGGGCGGGGGTGTAGAGCACACAGGGCAGGCGGCCGCAAGTCTGCAGTTGGAATGTCCGGTGCTGGAGCAGACAAGGGTGGGCCATCTGGTGTGTGTCAGGGTAAGATAAGGTTGAGGTGACGTGGCTTTAGCCCTGCTGGGCAGGCAATATGGCCTTGGTTTTGTCAGGCTGATTATGTCCGGTTCCCAACATGAGAGAAGCCAGGAATATCTCCTCTCACAACTGTGCAGCAAATGAGATCAGATCTCCCAATCTGATTTTCAGCCCTCCTGTCTTTCCAAGTGAAGTGGATGGTCCATTTCACGTTGTCTCAAGTCTTTGCACATTGCATGCCAACATTGCAACACAGGGCGCGGCTGTGGGTCTTAGTAGACAAAGCCGCCACCCAGAACCCTGCCCCCAGAGCTCCTTAGTCACCCTTCACAACGCAGGTCCAGGCCGGGCTCCACACTGCAAGGCGATCAACCCTGACCCTCCAGTGTGGCCGTCCTCACACGCTCCCACATCCACCTAGAAGGACTGGAGATGAGAGATTCCGGAAGCTCCCTGCCTCATCTGCCTCCCTCTCCAGAGTGACAGAGCAACTGTAACTGATTAGGCAGGATGCAGCCTCGTTCCCAGTCCCCACCCTCTCTGGGAAAGCAGGGCTGTCTGGCACCTCATCCAAGGCCTTTCCCCTGTTATCTCATTACTGAGTAGCTGCTCCTCTACCACCCACCTCCGTCACCTCATCTAAATACGGGGGAGATGAGTATGTCTTCTTTGCTGCTCCTTCCCTGAGTCCACCCCAGGAGCTCCCTGAACAGATCATCAATCACTTCTCATTACCCCTGCAGCAGCCGTCAGATACTGCTGAACAGAGACAGGCGCCTCCCCTGCTGCTGCCAGGCTCCAGTGCACATGTGCACACACACGTGCACACACATTGTACAGGCCCACTCACATGGACACACAAGCATGCACACCCATGTGCACAAACTTTGTTCAGAGGTGGGAATTCTGCCCATTTTAGCCTCTAATATTGCAATCAGAGAGTGATAGAACAATGAAAGATGAAGGTGGATGAAGGAAGATCTATTTATTCCCTTACTTGTTACATAACCATTCAGGGCTCTTTTTTTATCCGTACAAACACACCACCACCACCATCAACAATCATCAAGTAGCTGTCATGTATGCAGTGCTGCCCTATTCAAGGCAGTGCTGAGTATGTGAGGAGGATTCTCTCTAAAGCACAGCTCTGAGGAAGTCTGTCTCCTTCGCACTTTTACACACACAGGGTGAGGAGCCTGCAGGAGGCTCCGTGCATTGGGTGAAGCCACACGATGAGTGAGGAGACCGAGGGTGAAGCCAGGGGAGTGAGAGCGCAGAGTTCACCACTTCACCACCATGCTGGTGTGCACAATCGATGAAAGGGTGGCTGCCAGCAGCAGGACAGAAAAAAAGTAAAGCATGTAACTTGTGGTTTTAGCTCTGGCTTACTTCCAAAAGGAATTGTTTTTGTTGTTCTAAAAAGCTTTATACCAAAAAAAAAAAAAAAGAAAGAAAGCTTTATACCTCTATAAAAACAAAAGGCTACTGCTGTCAAGCACCTTCAGACTCAAGCCAGAGGAGAGCTCTCCCAGTGGGCTTCCAAGCTGTATATCTTCACAGAAACACAGTACCTCCTGTGGAGTAGCTGGTTGGTTCAAGCCAGCAACCTGGCAGTTAACAAGTACGTCCCTTGTACCTGTAATACCTGTATAAAGTGTATTAAATATGAACTACTCCTGGTGTGTAATTTTAAATTGAATTATTGTGCCTGGAACTTTTTTTTTAATAGCTAAGAATGGTGAAATCAGACTCCTTTAGATGTTATGAGAAGAATAGACACTACACAGGGCTTGGACCCAACCCAGCTTAATTCAAAGGAAGGCAGATTTATTTTCTTCTGCTTCCCAGAAGGTTCCTCAGCAGAACGTGTGTTAAACAAAATTGTTTAGCTATGGAAAAGAGCAATCTCCTCTTGGGAAGATTCTGGTAGAAAGGGGCTTTGGTTACATATCCAGCTCAACCCAGCCCCAGAGCCCTCGTCATGTTTTATTTTGTTTTGCCCTTGACACTGATTGTCTTGGGAACTGTGGCCCCCGAGCAATGGCCAGGAAGTCAGGTCTTCTTGATGTAAATCCTCTAATATCCCCTACAATGATTTTCAGTGCCAATGGTAAGGCCCGCCCAGTGGCTGCCACATGCCCCTGAGCAGACACGTCAGAGCAGATGAGAGCATGAGACAGCATTTAAGAGAATGGTAGGCTGGCCTTGACTTAGCTGTTTGGCCTCTCCTCAGAAGTCATTTGTGACACTGACTGTCATGGGTTTCATTAAGAACAAGTCTATCTCTACCAAAGAAAACTGCAAGGTAAGAGGACTTTCAGCTCCAGCTACATATGTCTCCAAACTTACTTACATATTGTCCTGTTTTCAGAAGAAAAAAAATGTACTCAGTGCCTCCCGGGCAAATAAAAACTTTGGTACTACAACCTACAATCCCAGATAAAGTGTAGGTATCTGCTTTGGCAGCTCCCCTGGATCGAGCTGCTCCAGTAGCTCTCCACAAAAACCCTGTGAAGAGATGATCAGGCAGGGTAGCCTAGTCTGTTCTGCAGAAAGAAGCTACCCCTGGAACCTCAGTGGCTTAAAATCTAGAAGTTTATTCTTGTTCATGCAAATTCTGACACTGGAAGGGCAATTCTACAGGGTGTTTGTCCTGCACACCGTCCGTCAGTGATTCGGGCTGCTTCACAAATATGGTGCCACCAGATCAAAAGGTGGATTCCAGGTCATCACAGAAGAGGAAGAGAGAAGTGGGGGTTGTGGATCAGTCTTTACATGCTTTGACACTTTAGTTGACATAGATCGCTGGATAGGGCTGCTTATATAAAGGTTATCAGTTCAAACCACCTAGCTGTACCACAAAAGGAAGGAGTCATCTGCTTTCATAAAGGGTACAGCCTAGCCAACCTCATGCAACAATTGTACTCTGTACCACAAGGGGTGAGCATGAGTCAGAACTGACTTGAAGGCAACAGGATTTGGGGTTTTTTTTGTTTGTTTGGTTGGTTGGTTGGTTGGTTGGTTGGTTGATTGGTTTGGTTTGGTGAGTGGGAGCTGGTTCTACCTACAGCATATTAATCTGAAGTAGTCACTTTAGGTTTTTTTGTTTGTTTTTTGAGAGATGTGGAAAAGCTCATTGGCTTTAATGGGGAGTTAACTCTGCCGCAGACGGCCTCCTCAAAATTTCCCTCCCGCTTCAGAAACTAGCAGAGATTTTCAATGAAGGAGCCTGCTGGCACCCGCTGGACATCTCCTTGCAAGGTCAGTCCTTTGGAGCCATTGGGAGGGAGAAAAAAGAGACTTTTATTCCTGTAAAGAATTCCAGCCCCAGAAATCCTGAGGGGGAAATTCTGCCCTGTCCTCTCGGGTCGCTATGAGTCCGAATTGAATTTATGGCTATGAGTTGAGTTGTAATTCCATTCACTTACTGCTCTTGACAGGTTGCTAGATTAGGGCTTGTCTTCCCAAATGCCAGCACTAAACGAAAATGAGCTGTCCGGGCCACAATAAAGGGGTTGGAAATACATCAGGCACACTCATTAGACACCTATGGCAAAATTCAGAACTGAGCATGCTCTGACCCAAGTCATGTAGACCCAGGTGGAAGGTCCACCTGGTCATACAGAATAGGACTTCACAAAAGTGCACCGAAATCAACCAATACGATCGACCAATGTCCTCCAGTGGTGTTGGGAGGTGATAGAAGTAGGCCTGGGCTCCTTGTCGCCCTCCCTTGTTCACGTGCTCTGCAAGTGGAGGGTGAGGCCCTTGAGGGTTCCTGCCGTGGCTCCTCAGCTGGTTCTGCACTCCTGCTCAGGTATTCCTCCCATGAAACCGCCATATTCAGCTGCAAACTTTCCCCACCCCTGCCATGCAGCCCGGCGTGCTTTCCGGAGATACTGGGGACTTTTGGGGACTGCGATACCTGAAACTTTCTTCCATAACATTCACTTGGATTTACAAAACTGCTTCTGCCATATGAATTCTTTCAGCGTTGCTAAGCAAGAACTGAGGTCAACCACCCCAGAAACCTAACACTATCAAGTCAATTCTGACTTATATCAATCTAGGGGGTCCTCAAACTATGGCCTGCGGGCCGCATGGCCCTCAGAGGACATTTATTCAGCGCGCCGGGTGTTTTTGCCCCGTTTTTTTTTTTAACTTCAAATTAGGTATGTGCAGTGCGCATAGGCATTTGTGCATAGTTTTATTTTTAAACTATCGTCCGGCCCTCCAGCGGGTTTGAGGGACAATGAACTGGCCTCCTGTTTAAAAAGTTTGAGGACCCCTGAAAGGACAACGTAGAACTATGCCTGTGGGTTCCCGAAGTTCTAAATCTTTACAGGAGCTGAGAACCGCATCTTTCTCTGTGAGCCACTAGCGGATTCCAACTGGCCGGCCTCATGGTCACACACATTCCACCAGGCTCCTTGAGCCTTAACTTGATAATTTAATGAAATGATACTTCTCCAAGTCACACTGTATCATGGTCTATAATCTTGCTATTCTAATATCAAATTTAAAATAAGGAATATAGTTAAGCTCCAAATCCATAAGCAATAAGATCATTGAATCTCTTTGGATACTATTACTTAAAAAAAGAAAAAACTCTGTCCAATTATTTTCAGCACAGAAAAGCTTCCAGTGTTTACAGCTTAGTATTTAATTGCTTTTTCTCTTCTTCTTTTGCATTGGTGAATCATTTTGAGCTTATAATAATGTCAAAATAAATAGTTTCCAGAGCCTCCAGGCATTCACTGTGTAATGATCATTTAAAAGATTTCTTGGTTAGAGGGTCCTCAAAAGAATAAAAAGCGTGTCCGCATCCCTGGTCATTTCTATATTCAAAAGAAGAAATTGCTCATCAAATGCTACAAGCCAATTTCTTTCTTCAGCCAAACTGCCCATTTTAGCATCACTGAATTAAGCAAATGGTTCTACATTTCAAAGTCAACAATGATACTCTTTTCCCTTTAACACGAGCATCTTAAACAGCTCAAAAAGTAGTCGAGCTCTTTATTATGGCTTTTCCTGAGAAAGCTGTTTCGATGTTTATTTTATTTATTCATCTAGACTTTCATTTTAAGATTTGTGTATTTTAAGTTCTGCTAGTCAGGACATTTTAAATGGAGCCAGATTTTTTTTTTATACTTTGTCTTTTAAAATATAATGAGGCTGAGCCGTACATCCCTTAATAAAATATAAAGTCTTCCTATTTCTGTTTGTTTGTAATTTCCCTAAGGATAACTCTTAAAGTAGTAAAACCAAAACCCGCCATAATGAATTACATTTGGTCTACTGGGGGTTGTGGCCAACCTTTAGATAGAAAAATCCAGAGACTCCCTTCTGCATCTCCTTTCCCAACCAAACCCCGGTGGCTGGAGGCTGGAAGGAAGAAAGAGGCTGGGCTGCTGGGGCAGGGTGGGGAAGGGGTAACCTTGCAGATTATTTCAAATTCTACTCTGAAGGCAGAAAGTTATCCCAATGAGATAGCTAGAGATTCACTTCCTTAGAAAAAGATTAAAATTAATGTGTCCCTTAGAAAAGCCAAAGGAAAAAAGTCGTTATTAATTTAGGCAATTGAAGAACTTTGAAAGCCATGTCTAGTACATAAAAACACCTGTCCCTAGAGCCCATCGGCCTAGGAAACTGAATTTTTATACCATGTAAAATAAAGGAAGGTCATTTCTTAGACTTGCTCAACAGAAGATTGTCATTTTAAACCGGTTACTGTAATGAGAAGCTGGGTTTTCGTAAAAAGGACTGAATGCTTGAGTCAGTGTGAAATGAAATTAGAGATGCATGTTCTGCGCATGGCAGCATTTCCGGAGGAGTCTGTGTTCCCGTGACTGCTCTCAATCTGTGTCGTGCCTTCTGGGAAACTCACAGCGTGGTGCCCACATCTAGTCTCTCGGACTTTCTTGCCAGCTTTGGAAAGGTGTTGAGTCTGTTGGATCTGCTGCACAGAGACAGCATGCAAGTGGACCCTTCCCACATTCCTCAGAGAGCAGCCCCCCAGTGTAAAGCTGTGGGTGAGGTTTGATGACCTTTGCCCCTTCATCATCCCGCATTCTTTGACGGACCCAAGCGCTCCCCTGAGGCATTACCGGAGAAGCAGCTACCCCATAGTTTCCAGATGGTGGGTATCAGCCTGTGTGCTCATTGGGATCGCCAGAGAGCTGTCCAAAAGACATCTTTGTCCCATCTCCACTGAGTCCGATTTTATTGGCCTGGAATGCAGCCTAGGTGCTTGGATATTTTTCTCTCTCATTAAGTTTTTATTGTGAATTGGGTGAAGGTTTACCAAGATCATCAGTTTTTTATTCAACAATTCATACACATTGTGTTTTATGCCACTTATTGCAATCTCCACAATATAATATGACTTATTCCACTCCCTACTTATGTCTTCTGTTTCCCTTCCTCCTCTCTTCCTACCCTTCTGAACTTGGGCCTTGGATTAATACTGCCCTTTTGAGATCAAATGGTTTGCTGTTTTCAGGTTTGTGTGCCTCACTTGTGTAATTGCTCCCATTGTAGACCAATCTATTATTTGGCTGAATATTGAACCACAGGTAGGAGTTCATTTTCAAACTTAGTGAATAAGGACCATCATTTCAGAGGTTCTGTTAGTCCCTATCCAGCCAATAAGCCTGGTCTCTTTTATGACTGTGAATTTTGCTTCACTATCTAGGACCTTTTGATGTGATCCCTTTCAAAGAAGTTGGAATTGATAGTTGGAGATCATCTAGTTATTCTGTGCTCAGAGTCATGAAGTCTAATGTTCATGTGGTCCACTCACCACTCTTTCCTCCAGAGTGAGGGTGACAATACTTGCCACCTAGATGGCCACTTGTGAGCTTCTGAGATCCAGCTGCTACTCACCAGCGTGGATGTCGACCATAGTCTTTACAGTCTAGGTAATGACAATTGTTCTTGGTGTCCTTCACAACTATAATCCCCAGCCCCCAAGCCCAATAAAGCACTCCCTCCAGTTGTTCGGTTATGCCTAAGGAGTTTTGATAACTTCATCTTCTGTGTGCTCCGGAATATTCAATTCCCTGGATGATCAGAATGCTCAGTCAGGGCTCAGAATCTTGGTGTTAAGGCTCCTGGTGAGATCCTGGCACATCAGACACAGAGGTTGTGAGGCTAGAGGATGGGCAGAAGGGGATCATACTGAGTCTAACAAGGAAAGAAAAGGAAATGAAGGATATAAGCAATTAAAAGCAAGTGCATAAATAGATACAAATACACAGATGGCCCTTGCAACATTATTCCCAATCTCGCAAACGTGTCAACGGTCTAAATACCCATCAATAGGTGAATGGATAAGTCAAACATGTTGCCTACGGTATATACAATGGACTACTACTCAGCCATAAAGAGAAATGAACTCTTGACACAGGCTACAAGAGGAATGAACCTCATAAGCATTATGCTGAGTGAAATAAATCAGCTTCAAAAAGGACACATTTTGCTTAATTCCACTTACAAGAAATATCTAGGCTAGGAAAATGAATAGAGACAAACATCTCCCAATTGTTTCCAGGGATAGGTAGGAAGGTAAGTATGGTTGTTACATAATGCCATGTCAATTGGACAAATAAGTGAGGTGGAGTCTTTCTTATACCTATATGAGTGTCCTTGGATTTATTTCTCTAGTCAACCCAGCCTAACCCAGTAGGGCCTGGAGGGGAAGTGCCATCCCTGAGACGATACTGAGCTTCCATAGGGTGATGACATAATTTTGGAATGGGTAAGGATGATAATATGAACAACATGCAGAATGCCACTTAGTTATAATCTTGTAGAGCGTGGAAGTGACGAATGTTTTGATGCATGTATATTTAGTACGATTTTTAAAGAGTGTACGCAAAAGAGCAATATGGCAAGTCTGTGTTGCCATTTGCTGTTGCTCAGCTAAAAGCGATTCGGGCCTGTGTAGTCCAAAGGGAACCACAGAGGCTCAGGAGGAAAGCTGGTACCATCTCCAACTAAGACTTGTCTGACCAAATGCAGAGTCTCCCTTCAAATAACTGACAGGTCAGAGGCAGCTCATCTCTGCTGCAGAAGCAATGATTTGTCTCAATTCCCAGACCACTGTCACAACCATGTCTTGTTGCCCTCGGTGCCCCCCTTCCCCACCACAATAAGTCACTAGAAAGCCATGCTTCATTTAAAAACAAACAAATAAACCCCTTCTGCCTCCATCCTGGCACTGTTTCAGCTTATTTAGCATCATAACATATGTCATCTGTTTCCCTAAACAATCTAACATGGACATGGCACGATGGGACTGAGGAGTTAGGCAAATGAGTACCAGCCTGCCCTCTGAACACACACGATGGCATTTGACTTGCTGTCAGTAGATGCTGTCGCGTTTCTTCTCCTCTTTCCTGGAAAATAAATATAGAAAAGAAAGAGGCCATGAAAAGGGCTGCAAGATGTTTAGCTCTGGTCTTTCTAGAAAGTGTAGAAAAAAAGCATGTGACCCCTGCCTGCCTTTAGATGCCCCACTCCTCTGGCTAACAAGGACTGCGCACTGACCATGGACAAGACATCTGGATCTGGGGGGAGGATATAACAATTGCCCCCACCAGCAAAGAGTTTCCAGATTTACGGGACTGCACAGGCCAGGGAGCAGCTCATAAAAAGAACAAGAAGAATCGCAAAGGAGGGTGTGCTCCAGCACCACTTCGTCCAGCTGCAGACACATGAAGGCAAAGTTTCCTTTGCTTTCAGTCAAGTTTATGATTTCCGCGGCATCCCTTACCAACACCTTCACAAAGATCTAGGTTCTTGGGTTGTTTCGTTCCAGGGCGGACATCACCTTGGTAAAGCCACACTTTATGGACAGCTCATGGTCCAAGAATTCCACCTATATGTTTTGAAAGGGGCCACGTTAAAACCCCTGGCTCAGACTTTCAGGACTGGGCACAATACAGCTAACCCACCATGGGGACAGCAGGATTTGGTAACACTCTCATCTCCATCACAACCTGGACCTGGCAAAGCTATTTTCTTCCACTCACCATCTTTCAATCAATATTTACTCAGCTATTAGTTGCTCCCCAGGCTCAGCATCAGAAAAGTGTTCAAACGTTACCGAATTGTCCATCTAATGGTAGAGGTCTGTGCAAGGGATATGAGAGCAAGAGGCTCAGAGATGATCAGTGGGTAACGAGAGAGGGATTCACCTTTATCATTTGTAGAAAGCCCCTGAGGCTTAGTCACATTGGCAGACTTTCCCTGGAGCAAGCAAATAAAGCTGCTCCCGGCTCAGCTCCATTCCTGATCTGGTCTTGCCATGAGACTATCCAGGCTTTGTCCCAACCCCACATTCTGGAAAGCACGAGTGGAAGGAGGTGGATCTTGGGGATACCATGGAAAAGAATGGGCATTGCACAACACTTCATTGTACTCATATGGAGCTTATACAAAGGCCAAGAGATAGAACCAGGTGAGACTGTGAACAGGACAAGGTGATACTGCATGGTTTAAAATCAGAAAAGGTGTGCATCAGGGTTGTAACCTTTCACTGTTCTTATTCCATCTGTATGCTGAGCAATTTATACAAGAAGCTGGTCTATGTGAAAAAGAACATGGCATCAGGATTAGAGGAAGACCCAAGTAATGTCATTAGGAACATTTTCTCACTAAAAATTTTAGGTCATGGCATCAAAAAAGTGTCATTTTAACCTAAATGGGTTTTTAGACCAGTGAAATAACAGCGAGAGTGAGTCAGCATTGTGCACAGAATTGAGCGATACTGGTTCTTTGGGAAATTCATAATCCAACACTGACACTGCTGAGATAAAGGATGACAGTGAGGAAGATTCTACACCTGAGCTCTGTGATGGGCCAACGTGGTGCTCTACTCTCTTCAGGAATGGATGAGCCAGCTCCACCAAGATTCCCCTTTACTGGAGCACCTGCTATGTATGTAGACGTTGAACACAAGAACGCTTTGGCGTTCCTACAATGATTTCTGACCGATGAGGTCATCGAAAAATTGATTATGATAGCCCGGAGGTTTACTTTCAGGTTTTAACCCCTCTTCAGTTAATTTCTGTGCATGGGGGAAGGTTTGGGGCTTGCTTCATTTTCCTACATACGGTATCTCAGTTTGTCCAACACCATTTGTTGAGCAAGCAGAATTTGTCCCTTTGGATATTTCTGTGTCCTTTTTCGAAGGCTAGTTTCCTGTTGACTGGTGAATATATGTGTAGCTTTTCTGTTCGAATCCATTGATCTATATACCTCTCAGTGTACCAATACACTGCTCTCCCTTAGGGAAAAACAACAACAAAAGTTGTATGAGCCCCTATATAATGATTTTTTTAATGGACGATGAACTATTTTCCAGGCCAGCACTATCCTATGTTTGAGCACATTGCTGCAGCCACTGTGTCAATCCATCATGCCTTATAGCCTGCGGTACTCATGTTCAGGTATAGTGTTCTGCCATTCACAAGGTTCACACTGGCCAGTTCTTTCAGAAGTGGAAGACCAGGTCCTCGTCCCTCGTCTCTCTGTCTGGAAACTGCTGAAGTCTACCTGCAGTGAGTGACCCAGCAGGCATTTGAACTACTGGCTGCAAAATTTCCACCATTACAGCCAAATGCAGGCCACCACAGTACAACAGACAGTAACAGCATCTTAACACCACACAAAGGCTCCTCCCTGGGGAGACCACGTGTTCAGGCAATTGCTGCTGTTACACATGTAAGTGGGGGCTACATGAAGTCGCACCATCTCCCGTGGCCCTTCCAGGAACAGGCCATTCTTCTGTTGTTTCTACTGGACTTAGGCTCAGCTGCCAACCTGCCCTCTGCACGCATTCTTCTCCTTACCCTTCCATGTCACCTTCTCTTTGCCCAAGTCAATACTGCTGGTCAGTCACCTACTGGTGGATGCTTGCTTCTGAAGTTTCTGAACCACATTTCCCCATGGTTATGAGACATTGCTGCTGCCACTGCGAGCATTTAACAGGTTACTTTACACCTTCAATGAGAAATCTAGGGGAATAGAAAGAAAGCTTCTTCTTTCTCCCAAGGAGTGGGTGGTGGTTTTGAACCGTTTCCCTTGAGGTTAGCAGCCCAATGTGTAACCCACTACACCAGTAGAGCCTTGGTGGCACTGTCCAGCAATTATTAGACTGCTAAACATGAGGTCAGGGTTTCAAACCTACCAACTTCTCCTTGGGAGAACGATAAAGCTGTTCCCATAAAAGACTGACAGCTCCAGAAGCCCACTATAGGCTGGCTATGAGTTGGAATTTTGCGGTCATTTAGGGCTTTTTGGTGGCATGTGATTTTTTAGGGCTTTTAGGTTGTTTGTGGACGTTCAAGGTGTGTTTTGGGCATTCGGGTGGTTTGGGGTTTTTAGGGTGTTTTATAAGATTTTAGGGAGTGTTTAAGGGATTTAGGGGTGGTTTTTTAGAGTGTATAGGTATTTTTCAGCACAGTATGGTGTTTTTAGTGATGTTACAGAGTTCCTTAGGGATTTTAGGGTATTTTTAATATTATATGTGTTTTTTTCCCCCAGCATTTTAGGTTTTCTTAGGGCTTTCATGGTGTTTTCAGGGCATATATGGGGTTTAGGAATGTTTAGGGTTTGGGAATCTTCTAAGGATGATTTTTTGAAGTTTCACATGTTTGGGTGGGCATTTGGTGTTTTTTTGTGACTTTAGAGTGTTTATGGGATCCTGTCAATTTGCAGCTTTAATTCCACAAAGAAAAGTCAGACAGCAAGCCAGAAAGGAGCAGGAAATGAAGGGGAAGCCCAGGCCACATGTTACAGCTGCCAAGTCCGGAGAACCTAGGTGTGGTCGTTGGCTACCTGGGACCGGGAGTGGGGCTGTGCTCCTGCCCAAGGGTGCTAGGGAGTAAACCAATCTCAGCTGGACGTTTGGCTTTTCTACTACTTAGCCGACTCCATGAACTTTCCCAAGGGCAGCTGGCGAATTGCCAGGGGAACCCAGCTAGACCCCCCACACAAAAGCACAGGGATGGTTACAGGAACAGGAGGTTTCACACAGTGGATGTGCAGGGCTTGGGGTCGGGATTGGGGGCCAAGGTGAGGAAGGGGCAGCAATAAGGCCTGGTCCCAAATAATCAGACACTGAGCAATAAAAGTACAAGGACTGCCAAGAGAACATGGGGACAAAGGATGGCTGGACTTCATTTGATATCTTTGGACGTGCTGTCAGGAGAGACCAGTCCCTGAAGGGACATCAAGTCCATGAAGGACATGATGCTTGGCAAAAAGTGGAGGACGGGCAATAAAACAGCTCGAACCAGCGGCTACATCAGTGGGCATAGTAACAATGGTGAGGATGGTTCGAGACCTGGCAGTGTTTTATTTTACTGCTTGTGTTTTTCTAGAACTGTCTTTCCTGGATGCACGAGGAAGGATAACTGTGCTTGTGGGAAGCAAATGCACAGTGGGCAGCGCTTTAGCCAACATAGGTACACCACCGGCACACAGTGCCCCCTTACTTGGCATCCAAAGTGACAGGATTTGTCTTTCCCCAGAGCTCTCCAGCCCTGGGGGAAGTGGCCCTGCCTTCGGCGCGCCGCCAGGGGGCAGCACTGCTGCTCTCTCACTGGCTACATCTGTGAGGACCCAGAGAGCAGCTCCTTTCTGCTGCTCTCCTCTCAGACTTCTGCCAGAAGCCTTGGCTCCTCCTGGATCCTCCCTTGATTCCCACTCTGCACCTTTGGGGACGCCCAGCCCATTAACTCTCTCCCATCCTTCCTTGCTGCCTCTTCTCCAGATGCCTGAGCTGGGCTTCAAGTAGTTGTAATGTTATGCTTAGGTGAGATGTGTTCAGCTTGTTTACTGTCTGTATACAAGAAAAGAGTGCAGCCCAAGACATCCACCCTTTTGTTCCTCTATGGAAAGCCTGTTACGTGTCATAGTCTTCTCTCTGTGCAGTGCTTTCCTCTGCTGCTGATGCTTTTACATGAAATAGGACTCGGTGTGTCACCGCTACAGGAAATTATCTCTGAAAAAATAATATGCCCAGAACTCAGAAACAGTGTCAGCTTGCATCTGGCATCATGGAAGCATCATGGGTGTGTTTCCATTCATTCGCTCCTGAGTGTCACATGTTAAACTCAGTGCATAGCATAAACAGCAGCAGGCACAAACTGAGACAAAGCACACCCTTTGCTGTGAAGCACATTCCGACTCCTGGCTGCCCCTGTGCCACAGAGTAGAACTGCCCCGCAGGGGCTCCCTAGCTGTCATCTTTACAGAGGCACATGGCCACACCTCCCTTTTGGGAAGCCACTGGGTAGGTTTGAACTTCAGGGTTGTAGTAGTTGATATTGTAGAGCCCTGGAGTCAGTTCGGATTCATAGGGGCCTGTGCACTAGAGAGAGAAACAAAGCCCAGTCCTGCGCCATCCTCGCACTTGTTACTGTATTTGAGCCGATTCTCGCAGCCACGGTGTCAATCCACCTAAGTAAGGGTCTTCCTCTTGTTTGCTAACCCTCTGCCAAAAATGATGCCCTTCTTGCAGGACTGGTTCCACCATAGTAATATGTCCAAAGTACCTGAGACAACGTCTCCGCATCCTCTTTCAGATTTCCTGCCTTTAGTTTGTCAGCTCAGTTCGATGGAGTCGATGCTGAGCCATAGCGACTCTATGAGATCAGAGCAGAACTATCTCTGTGGGTTTCCCAAAGGCTAAATCTATGGGAGTAGAACGCCTCATCCTTTTCTTCTGAGGACTGACTGGTGGTTCACCACTGCTGACATTACAGTTGACACCCAAGGCATAAGCTACTATGCCACCAGAAGTCCCTTGCCCCTGTGCAATAACCAACACCACCTACACACAAAACCCACCCCTTTTCTGTCAGTTTGATGTATGGTGATGGCTTGAGTTGCTATGAAATTGGAAGCTACTAGGGGGAACCAGACAAAAAATACAATTTTTTCAAAACTATGCATTTAAATTTTTTATCCCCTTCATAGTACTGTCCATTACACTTCACACATTTGTCTAATCTGTGATTACATTCTTGGAAACATTTTTCAAACTCAGCAGTTTGGGTGACACCCTTGTTTCCCCCCCCCCCCCTCTTCTGTGTTGTCAAACCACTGTCCTTCATTCATGGAAACAGAAAGAAGTCACATGGAGTGAGTTCAGGTGATTAGGATATGAGGGACAAGAGAGGCATGCTTTTTTGGGGGATGTTTTCATACTGTTATTTCTTTTCTCTTTTTTTATAATCATTTTTGGGGCCTCATACAACTCTTATCACAATTGATACATACATCATATTTGTACATTCATTGCCCTCATCATTCTGAAAACATTTGCTCTCCACTTAATCCGCTGGCATCAGCTGATAATTATTCCCCATCCCTCATGAACCCTGAATAATTTCTAAATTATTTTGTCATATCTTACACTATACAATATCTCCCTTCAGCCACTTTTCTGTTGTCTGTCCCCCAGGGAGATGGTTATATGTAGATCCTTGTCATCGGTTTCCCCTTTCCATTCCTCCCTCCCTCTACCCTCCTCGTATCGCCACTCTCACCACTGGTCCTGAAGGGATCATCCACCCTGGATTCCCTGTGTTTCCAGTTCCTATCTGTACCAGTGTACATCCTCAGGTCTAGCTAGATTTGTAAGGTAGAATGGGGATCATTTTAGTTGTGGGGGAAGAAGCATTTAGGAGCTAGAGGAAAGTTGTATGTTTCATTGTTGCTACAGTGCACCCTGACTGGCTCCTCTCCTCCCTGCTACCCTTCTGTAAGGGGATGTCCAATAATCTACAAATGAGCTTTGGGTTTTCACTCCACACTCCCCCGTATTCACAAAGATATGATTTTTTTGTTCCGATGATGTCTGATACCTGATTCTTCCGACACCTCGTGATCACACATGCTGGTGTGCTTCTTTCATGTGGGCTTTGTTGCTTCTCAGCTACATGACCACTTGTTTAACTTCAAGCTTTTAAGACCCCAGAATGTATAACTTTTGATAGCCGACCACCATCAACTTCAGTCACCACATTTGCTTATGCACCCATTTGCCTCCAGCAATTGTGTTGGGGAGGTGAGCATCACGGAATGCCACTTTAATACAACAAAGTATTTTTGCATTGAGGGAGTACTTGAATGGAGGCCCAATGTACATCTGTTACCTTAATACTAAACCTATAAATATATGCATATAGATCTATTTCCCCATCGTTATACATAAATATATTTACATATGCACATGCCTTTATTTAGACCTCTATAAATGCCCTTTGCTTCCTACCTCTTTCCTTGATTTCCTTTTACTTTCCGATTGTCCCACTCTCATGTTCAGCCTTCATTTGTGTTTCAGTAATTCCTCTCGGTTACATTACTCTTGGTTACACTCTACCAAGCCTCCTACACCCTCCTCACCATCTATTTGGATCACTTGGTGTTCCCTTGTCCCTGGGTTTGTTAACAGCACTTCCTTTTTCCCTACATCCCCCTTTCCCATCTCCCCCCCCCCCACCAGCTGTCAGTCCCATTGTTTTCTCCTCCAGATTGTTCATCCAGCCTATCTCATTTAGACAGACCTGTGGAAATCATAGCATGCACAAAAACGAGACAGAGCAAACCCAAGCAACAAAATGAAACAAAAGAACAACACCACCACCAACAAGCCAATGACAAAAAGCAAAACAAAACACAAGAAAGAAAAGCTTTTAGTTAGTTCAAGGACTGTTTGTTGGCCTTTAGGAGTGTTTTCTCATAGAGTATGATGGGTCAGCTAGCCCTGGCCCCAAAGTCTATTTTTGGTATTCCCTGGGGACTTCGTTGCTCTGTTCCCCTTCCTGTTCTGTTGTACACCCTTAGTATTTTGCCTCGGTGTGCTGGGATCAGATCGGGCGATAGAGGCATGCTGTTTTTTTTGTGTGAGCAGGTGCACTGTCATGGTGGCAAAACCAGTCCCCTGTCTACCACTAATCAGTCCTTTTTATTTTAAATAAATCATTTTATTGGGGGATCTTACAGCTCTTGTAGCAATTCATACACCAATTTGTATGAAGCACATTTGTACATACATTGCTATCATCATTTCCAAACATGTTCTTTCTCCTTGAGCTCCTTTTTTCCCCTCCTCCCACCCACGTGAACCACTGATACTTTATACATACTTTTTATTTTTATATTTTACGCCTCTGCTGTATCCCTTCACCCAAACTTCTGCTGTTTGTTCCCCTGGTTGGTGGAGTGGGGCTGTATGTCCATCATTGAGATTGGTTTCCCCTTTCTTCTGCTTCTCCCCCCTACCTTCCCTCGTGGTGTTGCTACTCTCAGTATTGGTCCTGAGGGGTTTATCTGTCCTGGATTCTGTGTGTCGGAACTTCTAGTCAATAGCAGTGTGCAAGCTCTGGTCTAGCCAGACAACTCAGACCTTCTTACACAATATCTTCAGAACCTCTATATAGGAAGCTTGATTAACAGTCTGACCTAGTGCAATGACTAAACTCCAAATGCACTATCACCCTCACATCAACAAAACCAAACAAATGAGCATCTTCTTGAAGTTTGAGTTCACTTGACGAGGTGTATTTGAGTGAGGTGATGATGGCGTCTTACACTGACTTGATTTATGTTTGCATTCTGGCTTGTGAGAAGAGCACAAGGTCTTGTCACCAGCAATGACCTTGGGAAAAAAGTGTGGGTGCACTAGCTCAGAGCAAGTTGCCAGATGCCTGCCCAAACAGGAGAATGTATATTTTGAAATGTGTACCCAGTGGAGCTTTGTACCGCTTGGTTTTTTGGCGGGGGTGGGGTGGGGGTGGGGGGAAGGCCGGCTACTCCTTTGTAGGTTAGATAATCTGAGATGTGCTATTTGAAATTTCCTGGGGCCAGTTTTAGACAAAACTAGAAAAGTTAATTTTGCTGTATGGAAAAATCTGACAGTCTGGAAGTATCTAATTTCCTCACATGCCATCATTCCCCTAGTAGCATTATTCCTAGTTAAAGCTCTCCTCTGTTCCTCCTTAGGGTTTCCCCCACTACCTGATGTTCCTTTTCTCCTACTCATCATCAAGGGACTTGTGTCCAAAGTGAGGACAGCAAATAAGAGACCCTCCTGACTCTCTGTTAAGAAGGGTGCTCTGGTGCATGCGTGTGTTTATGTGTGCACATACAATCGCATTTGAATTTTGTTGGAAGAGGCTTCATAGAGACCGAGAGTGACATGGTTAGAGCTGCTGCACATGTAGAGCACTGTACTCTATGGTGTTCTAATTCAAATGCATGTAAGGTCCAAGAGAGGTAATAGAAGCAAGTGACCAGGGTCAGGGAAGGCAGTAGGAGGAACTGAGGGAGCCTGAATGCCTCACACCCTGCCAGTTTCACTGATTCTTGGATGGGAGAGTACCAACCTAGTGCTGTGAAATCTTCGCAGTTTTCAGAGGCTTGGGGGATTTTAATTTTGTATGTAAAAAATAGACATCTAAATGCTTGTAATTTATTGATTTCTATAAACACACTGAATGCCAGTACTCAAGTCAAACAAACCAAACTGACAGCCATCGAGTCTTTGCCAACTCATAGTGACCCTATTAGACAGGGTAGAACTGCCCCTCAGTTCAGCTCCCAGCCCTGGAGGCCCACCAGTTCCTCGTTATTATCATGAGGAATACTATTTTCACAAGAGCGTTACATACCCCTAGAGACTAAACCATAAAGCCATATAGGCTTTGACCATCAATTCTGATATGCTTTTTCCTCAAACTGATGGGTCATTTGATGGAATCCTTGTATTACTTCCCTAACATAAAAATTAATCAAGCAAAGGAGATTCAGTGCTCAGTACTGCAGCCCCCTATTTAGAGATTAACTCTTAAAAACCACCACCACCACCACCACCACCACCACCACCACCACCACCACCACCACCACAGGCACCTTATCTATGTTGATAAAAACTTGAGTAGGCTGTATAAATATCTCAAGTATTTAGGATAAAATGGATTCTTTTTCTACTGTCACATATTTAGTTTGAGTTATGTGTTTCCATCTGAACACAAATTAAATAGACCTCATTGACATCTTTTCAAAATGCCATAAAAATTAAATGATTACCTTAAAAGATACTCAGTATAATTAGGCATCAGAAAAATGTACATCAACACTAGAGCGAGATAGTGTTTCAACCCATCAAGATGACACTAGCCAAGAATATTAAAAATACCATTGAGTGCTGGAAGAATGAACAGATTTGTGTCAGAAGAACAGTCTGAAAGGTCCTTAGAAGCAAGCACGGGGAGACTTCACATGCTTTGGATATGTTATCAGGAGATGCCAGTCCCTGGAAAAGGCTGAAATGTTAGGTTCAAGTATAACAACAGTTTTGAAGATGGTGTAGGACTGCGCAGTGGTTCATTCTGCCTTGAGTTGGAACTGACTCAATAGCACCTAATGCTAAAAGCTAGATGCTTTTGATCCTAAATGAAAAGTGGATGGTCCAGCCTCCATACCAGCTACGTGGACAACTGCCCCTCCCCCCAGAAGAATTTACCTTAGAAGACGGCACTGAACCTGTAGCTAGGGGAGATGGACATGTCTGATCAGAGCACACAGGGGCAAATGAAGGGGGAGGAAGAGAGTGGAGCACACACTGGTCCACCAGGCTTGGAGGATGATATTGGCACTCTGAACAGCCAATGTACAGAGTGGACCATATGGCTGATCCCACTATGAGACATGCCATCCCTTGCTGGCCCAGGGCCCTATGGGGACAATACCGGAGACTCTGTGTTGGGACTGACCCGGCTGGCCCTCCAACACGGAGGCAAATCACTAAAAGCATGCAGCAGAGCAACCATGGGAGCAGAGCGGGTAGCCCCTGAGGGAGTACAAAGGACAGACTCTGGGGCCAGAGCATGATACGCCATCAGACCTGACTGAAGGACACACCTATAGAAAAAAAAAATCAGACCTTGATCTATTTACAGGTTTTTCTTTCTTAAAAAAATATTTTTGGCTTTTAATTAATTTACTCTTTTATTGATCATTGGTTTTCTGTTGTTGTTTTTTGTCATCACTGTGTTCTCACCCATCGCCTATCTTGCTATGGTTTGATTTTTGGTGCATATTATTATCTCAACAGATCTATCTAGATAAGATAGGCTGGAAAAATAGGCTGGAGGAGAAAACAACAGGACCAATGGTTCCCGGGGACATGGGAGAGAGAGAGGAGGGGGTAAGGAGGTGATGCTGACCAATCCAGCGACAGGGGAGCAACAAGTAATCCAAAATCCGTCGCAAGGAGGGTGTGAGAAGCCTGGGAGGTATTCAGCAAGGGTAATGTAACCAAGAGAAATTACTCAAACCCAAGTGAAAGCTGAGCACGATAGTCGGACAAGAGGAAAGTAAAAGTAAATAGAGGAAAGAACTAGGTGACAAAGGGTATTTCTAGAGGTCTACATACTGGCATGTACATATGTAAATATATTTATACAGGAGGGTTCGTAAATAGATCAACGTTCATATATTTATAGACTTAGTATTAAGGCAGTAGATGGACATTGTCAAGTACTTACTCAATGCAAGAACACGTTATATTAAATTGGCATTCCATGATGAACACCTTTCCAACATGATGGTTGAAGAAAAATGTGTGCACTAGCAAATGTGGTGAAGAAAGCTGATGGTGCCTGGCTATTAAAAGTTATAGCATCTGGGATCTTACAGGCTTGAAAATAAAGAAGCGGCCATCTAGCTCAGAAGCAACAAAGCCCACATGGAGGAAGCACACCAGCCTGTGTGACCATGAACTGTTGAAGGGATCAGATATCAAGCATCAAAGAACACAAAAATCATGTCATTGTAAATGAGGGTGAGTGCAGAGTGGAGACTCAAAGCCCATTGGTAGGTAACTGGACACCCCCTTCCTGAAGGGATGTGGGGAGGAGATAAGCCAGTCAGGGTGTAGGGTAGCAACAATGAAACATATGTTTCCTCTAGTTCCTAAATGCTTCCTCCCCCCACTATCATGACCCAATTCTACTTTACAAATCTGGCTAGACAAGGGGATGTACAGAGAGATCGCCTTGGAGATTGGGTGGATGTTCCCACAGTAGCATGGAGCCCCACAAGTGCTGGTCAGGCGTTTCCCCCAGTCACTTGTAGGACCTCAGGATTTAGGCTGGGGATGCCCCCACTTTTTATAGGGGAGAACAACCTGTGGCCTGGTGTGTGGGAGAGGACCAGCGTGAATTCCCCAGCTGCTTGCCACACCAATAAGTGGGGGGTGGGAGCTCCCTCAGTTGGGCCTTCAGGTTTGCCCTAGGCAGAGGGGAGTGGCCTGGAGACCTCTATTGTCTTGTGATGGGAAAGAGAGTGAAAGGAGAGGAAAAAGAGAGAAAGAGGAAGACACAGACTGGGGCAATAATGCCAACCAGACTGACAACCACTCACCCACACACAACTAAAATGCACAGAGTAAATAAAGGTGACAACAGTAAAAAGAAAGAAAAGAAAACAACTAAAAAGGAGAACCAAATCTGTGGAGGCTGTGGTAGGAAGTAGAGAAGAGCTTGATGGAGCGGAGAAAAGCAGAAAACCTGTAAGAAGAGCCCAATAAAAGGGAAAAGAGAGAAGAGAAAAGGAAGGAGGAGGAGAGAGTATTTTTTAAATGGTTAAAGAAATAACTGACCCTGTGTTATGCTGTGTGTAGCTCTGACTCGTCCTGTGTGCAGTACTGTCTTAGGGGTCAGGCTGCCCACTAGGAGGACAGGGTTGCCCTAGGCTGAGTGTAGGGCTCTGGAAACCAGCAGTGGTATGTGCAAGCAATGAGAGGGAGCAGAGAGAATCGTACAAGCTAAGAGAGAGGTGAAGAAAGCAAAGACAGAAAGAGGAAAGAAAGAAAAAGAGAATAAAGAGAAAGAAGGAAATAAATCCAACTGAGTTCACTAAGGTTGGCTGTGATGGTAAAGAGCAAGGAGAGAGAGAAGGAGGAAATAAAGTATAAAGTAGTAGCTGATCCCTGATTGCTTGGATGAGGGGCCAGAGGGGTTTAGACACTGCTCCAACATGGCAGGTCAGTGTGCCCTTTTAATGCCGGGACCCAGTGGTGCTGGGCAGAATTGCCCTAGTTGACGAGATCACCTTAGAGGCATGACGGAGGTTTCTTCAACGGTGCAGCGCACTGTAGGTGTTTGTCCCAGGTGCCTTGTGTGGTGTACAGCACTCCCACAGAGGGCAGGCTGGAGTGCCTCCTGCTATTTGGGTTGATTTGCCCTAAGCGGAGGGAAGTGACCTGGAAGCCTTTAGTGGCATATGAGAAGAGAGAGTGGGAGAGAAGAGGAAAAAGAGGGGAAAAGGGGGAAAAAAGAGGGATAAAGAAGAAAGCGAGTAAATAAAAGCCCAACACCAACCTGAGCACGTTGAAACTGAGTGCGGTGGAAAAGTTAGAAGGGCTAGTGAATAAAGTGAGAATAAGTAGAGCAGTGGGTAAGGAGGTAATGATACTTGATCACCTGTCCTTGAGGCCAGAGGAATTCCAACTCTTCCTCAAGGTCACGGGGTCATGGACTTGTAAGGTCTCTCTCTCTGGCCTAAATTCCAACCCCAGTCCTTGGCTCCCCGCGAGAAAAATTTCATGCGGAAGCCGGGTTCGTGATCCAAGTGAATTTAATGAGAGTTAAAAGAAGCTTCAGGTTTTACAAGGCACCCATAGGATTCCTTTGACCATGGGGCCTGGCAGAGACTGCCTCAGGTCATGCAAGGATCTCTCTCCTCCCAGGAAGACGACCAGACCACCCCTCTCCCTTCTGGTCCCTGCCTTTTCAAGGGTTCCCGGGGAGGCTGGTGAAGGACCCCAGGTCAATCCCATTGGCTGAACTGCAATCATCTGGCCCAGGTGGGCTGCTCCAGGTGCAACATCCATCGGAGCCCACGGACAGGAAAATCCAGCTTTCCTATGCTGGCTCTCCTGGGCATGCGTTAATGGACTTTCCCATCCCTGATGTAGGGTTCCACAGATGCTGTGTGAGATTACTTCAAAAGCAAGATCGCGCCCGTGGCCAGGGGTCACTTGGGTGCTGGAGTACCTGCCTTGTGCTGCATGTAGCACTGCAGCAGGGGCTGTGAGGGGGCACTGGGGGGCTCCCTCAGCCCCGTCTAGGGCTCCAAGACCGGCAGGGCCTCCCCAGCTATGTGTAGAATCACTGAGAGGGAAGCTTGTTGTCCTATCTAGACTGCTGATGCTTCCTAGATCAGAGGATTTTCTTTTTTATCCCTCTGGCCAGCTAGAATGAAATTGTCTCCCACAGTCTCTGGGCTACAGCTCAGTGCTGTTTAAGGCTGACACTGCTACAGCGGGTCTTTGTTATGGTAAAAGCTGCCAGGCCCTGTGGCTGAGTTCTGGCATTCCTTAGCTAGGTTGCTTCTTATGCTGATTTATGTTAAGGGACTCCCCTATGTGGTGCTTGGAGCTGAGCAACCAGACTTGGGTTTGAGTTTTAAACCAATCATTTATGTTTCACCCTTAAAAAAAATTCTACTTGTGATGTGCTCAGATTTGGTGGCTGTCAAGCTGACCCCCAGAGGGGGAGATCCAGCTTATCAGGGGGGTTGTTTACTAGTCGGCCAATTGGAACTAAATTTGCTCCCTGGACTCCCGACTTTCTGCCTTTTTCTCCCACACCATGATCTTCCTAAGGTAATAATATATTTTTTCTTCTACTCTAAATTATAGCTACCCACCACCAACCCCTGACCGTGAGCTCAAGGCATCCAACCGCATGGAGAGCTCAGTGTGGGGTTCCCCTCGTGTCTGAGATTCTGCCCCCTCTCAGGGCGTCCACCTGCAGGGATCCCTGCTCCAGGCAAGGGCATATCTGGCGCCTGCCACTTCGTCAAAATTATAGTGCTTTAAAGCATGCTTGGTTTGCTTTGTGAGTGGAAATCCCACAAAAGAAGGGGTTCAGGAGAAACCCTGTTACCCTAGTTCTAATTTCAGAACTCCACCTTCCCGTTTCCTTCACCTAATTTCCTATTTTTCTGGTCTGGCAGCAGGAGCTCCAGATAGATGGGTCCTATCTGGTCGCCATTTTCTCTGAATCCCTCCATCTATTTTTTTTACACTCTTAAAAAGTACAAAACATTTACTCTACAAGCGCAAACAGATTTTCAAAAGCAGGGAAAAACCTGAACGTTCAGTACATGGTTCAATCGTCTTTTCATCTCTGCGCCCTAACTATGCTGAGCTCCATGGAACTGCATGGAGGGGAGCTATTCTGGCGTCATCGAGCCAAGTGAGTGTTTTGAATTACCTCAAGTGAATATTTGACTGGAAAGCATAGGGTGTAAAAAAACCCTGAAATCAGATGGTGCACATCTATCACAAAGAACAGGGCCTTGTACTTAAACCTTTTTTCTGAAAATAAGCAGCCATCTAAGTGAGATGTCAACTAAGTCCGCCCAGAACAAGCAGCACAGCCAGTGTGATGCCAGGGTGATAAATAATAGAATCTCAATCTGCAGGTATGAACAAGAATCAGAGCTTAAGTTCGGAACACCCAGTTTGCAAAAGGACTCAAATGCACAGGCGGGGTGAATTCCCTCTGACCACAGTCCATGGACATGAACAGATACAGTTAAGTTCAAATGTAACACCTCATCATTTGATCTCTTCAGACTAATTTTAATTTGGTTCCAGTTTTTAGTATTTTTCACTTTCTGTTCGATTGAGGTTTTTCTCTCTTTTGTCATTGTTAGTTTTTCTTTTCTACTTGTTTCTTGATTTTGTTTTGTATTTTTTTTAATACATATGAAATCCAGGAGAGGTAAATCCAGAGAGACACTAACAGAATTAACAATCACCTAGGGACAGGCAGGGAAGATTTGGGGGAGTGAGGGGGGGCGGCTAACAAAAATGAATATAAAAGAAGGAAATGATGTAAACCTGATTGTGGTGACGATTACACAAATCTTAATATGACTGAAGTATTGAATGATATATGTGAATTATATGAGAATTAAAATAAAACAAAAGCTGAGGTCAGAGATAGGGCAGCAATTTAGCCCTGAATCTCTTGGTGAAGATTAAATGTCATTTTGTGCCAAGAGCCCATTTTTCCACTCATGAAGTTTGGGGAACCGGCCATGCTCCTTCATCACTTTTCTTACCTCAATAAATGGGTGCAGTTCACTCTTCTCCCTTTTCTTCTCTGTCACATACTTTGCAGCAGTCAGGGGAACAGAACTTACAGTCCTGAAAGGGATCCATGAGTGTTAGTCCAGGTAGACTAGAGAAACAAATCCACACTCATATGTGTATAGGAAAGACCTTTATATACAAGAACAGTTGTATATTGAGAAAGCATTCCAGCCCAACCAAGATCAAGTCCATAAGTCCAATATTAGCCCATGTCTGATATCAATCTATAATGTTCTCTTCAGACTCATGAAACACCTTCAATGACCCCAAATGCAGGAAGATCACAGGTCAGTAGTTGCAAAGTCTTCTGCATCCAGTGGTGGTAGAAGCATCTCAGCTTTGGCAGGGTCTCCATGTGGCTCCTCCAGTTCCCAGGGCATGGGTTCTATCAGTGTGGTGCCATGTGTCTTGTTAGTAGGACATCTCTCAGGGAATGAGCAGAAAGATAGTCTGCTGCCTCCAAGGAGGAAATACCAGATTTCCCAGAACCCTGACGGGAAGGCCAGGCCCACAAAGAGGCCTCATTGGCCATAACCCAATAGAGAGACTAGAGTCTACCCCTTCACTCTTAATCCTCTCAAGTCCCAAATTGACACCAGATTGTATAACTACAACAGACCACCCCTTGTCCATTTGACATTTTCACAAAATTCTTTAGCCGTATATCATTTCAAAACAATAATAGAATCATATCAGTATCTAACAGTATAATATGAAAATGCATACATTTCACTCCGTGCCACCCTCCTTTAAACATAATATTCTGTAAGTGATGAAACAAAAATATCCTATGCTTAACAATTGCAGGTAAGGTACACCCACATATTAATCCTATAATTCTATGAATATATTCCAGTATCTATGAAATCTTGTAAGCTAGCCACTTCACGCCTTTATCTGGCCCATTTTGGCTATCCAGTTTCTCTACTGCCTACTTCCATCAACCCAGTGCTCTGAGGAGACCATCATATTCTTCAATATAAAGAGTCTTCATGCCAGTTGGAACCTTGTGAAGTCCACATCCACAAGAAAGTCAAAGCAGGACAGATCGTCTATACAGTCTGCAGCAGTATATACCAGTGCACAGGCTCAACATTCTTCTCTTCATCTGGTCGGGTTCGGGTCAAGTCAATGTGGGCTCCCTCTCTTGGCCTCACCTCAGTGTCCATTGGTCGCATTGCCTTTAGGCCTTGGCCCCATCACCAATTCTCCACAACTCTAGTCCCCTCAGAGTAGGTCATGGACTTCAAACCAGTCAACCTGCTCTCATCTTCTTCTCTACTGCCTGTAAACCAGGTCCACGAGTGTCAGTGGTCAGAATGAACCCACTGCTCTATTGCTGCTATTCTGCCACTTTCACTCAACAAGCAGATCCAGGTGGTCACCTAGCAATCATTTCAGGCTTCTACGGGCTCCCTTGAATGTTCAGTACTAGAAAGGAGTTTCTTCAGGCTTTGAGATTTTTCCAGTTTCTGACAAAAACCACTATTCAAAATTCAAATATTACAAAAGTTCCCTTTTAATGCACATGAAGCTCTTCCTCACAGTGGGAGCAGTGCACAGAAACGGACCTTGATGCTGGGCTGCTCTGTGCGTGCTTTGGTCAGTTGGGAGCTGCTGATTCACAGATTCACTTCACGTGGATGAAGATGCTTGTTTGCTTCCCCGTGAGTTTATCGCGCTTCAACAGAGAAGAACCCTGTTCTTGGGTTTTGCCTCTGCCTTGCTCCTAGCACCGCTGGAATAGAAAGATTACAAATGATTTTTTTGTTGTTGTTTTAAAAAACAGAAAAGAAATGCCGTGTACCTGTTAGGTAAGTAGAGGCAGAACTGAGGGTGGTCGCTGTGCATGCCAAACCTCCTCCCCATCACAGACAGTTGAAAGCTGCTTCAGGCTGGAAAGATGCACACATTTAGGTCCTTGTGACAGGAAGCAGGTCAACCTGGGCGGGCCCCCATCTAGACCAGGTGGGCTTAATTCAGTCAATGGGGTCAAACAGTACCGTCAGCCATGCCTACCAACAGGGTATGGGTGGGGGCCTCAAACCAGCTGTCATGCAACCCAGCGTGCGTGGGCTGTCCAGTCCGCCCCCACCCCCCACGAGCATATTTGCCTCTTCTATCCTTTATAAAGTCACTTGGATCACAAACTAGGTTTCTGCGTCAATTGGTTCTTGTGTGAAGCCAAGGACAGAGGTACATTTCTCCCAGAGAGAGCCCTCACATAACCAAATCAGATTATAGCCTTCAGTGTTAGTGTTCCAACGAATTTTGGGGGAATATCTCAAGTGTTAGTGGTAAGGACACAACTCAATCCATATTATCTCTTTATTTTGCTCAGCCAGATGCTTGCCCTTTGAGCCTGAATTGTTGCAAGGCTTATTACCCCATCAAGTGTTCCCAGAGCAAGCCCTAAATGGGCAGTAGTCACACACAAGGAAGATTTGCAGGGGACACTGTTAAGAATGATTAATGCTTAAGTGTTCCTTGTCTCCCCAAATGTACCATTTGGCAGAAAATTTGTTAGATCTCTCTCCTGGGAGAGATATACCTCAGCTCTTGAATAACTCTCCTGGTCATAGAAGTCAAATTCCAAGCTTTTCATCCAACATTCATAAAGCTAAATAAATGTTACATAAACCTAAGTTCTCTATCTTGGATAAGACAAAGTAAAACCATGACTTGAGAAGGTTTTCATTGAGGACAGAGACAACTTCAGATATTCTAAGCCTATGAAATTGGTCATGATTCAGGCAACTTGCCAAGGAAGCAGGTAATACCTAGGTGGGAGGTGGAATGAATAAGAACTTGCACTAAGATTCCATTCCATCAGGCGCAGCTGGTGACTTTGGAGGCCCAGAGCAGGCAGTGGGAGAGAGAAGACCAGAGCAGGGGAGGGATGTGATGAGCTGGAGGGTAGAGGGAGGGATTATGTGTTGTCCTGCTGTCACCTCCCACCCCACTGTGACCCTTTAGTGATGTGGGCCCAGGTTTGTGATGCAAGTGGGTTTGAAGCCAGAGGGGACTCAGAGTGCTCAGTTGCCTGAGTGCAACCGCTGTATCCAGAAGATGGAGGAGATTCTCTTTCTGCTGGAACAGAAAAGTGCTTCCTGGCTGACCTACCAATACCCCACCTGGTTCACTGTTTTGACCTTGGGCATCCTGTATGGAGTGGGTTGCTTCTTCCTGGTCCTCCCCTTCCTTCCAAATACTCCACCTGTGCGACCACCCAGGAAAAGGATAAAGGTAAGAAATTCTCAACCCAGCCATAGGAGAGATTGATTTTTCCTTGTTTTATAAATTTTTCCTTTCGTAATTAATTTCCTGATAGGGGAAATCTCAAGAAAGAAGAGACCATCAGCCCTGGCTTTGGAATGTTGATGAGGGCTGGTGCATCCTTACTCACTGTTAGGACTTTGTTCACTGCATTGGTATCATTTTATCCTTGCCGGCTTATGTTGATTTTCATTATTTCTGTTGGCTTTCCCTGTTTGTGAAGCACAGGAGGCGTGGATGCATCATGATCATGGACACAAGGGTTGACAGAGTTGCAGGTGGAGAGATCTCATGGTAGAGGGAGGGATTGTGAGATCAGCAGTGTGGAGAACTCCCCCATCGGGATGCTAGAGAGTGAAGGGGGATTGATTTCAAGACGAAAAAATGAAGGAGGCCAGAGGGGACAGAGAGCTTTAGACCTGACTGTGATTACACAACTCCTTTTGAAGGCAATTTAACCATGGGGGGGGTGTTGTTCTAAAATGGATATGGTAATCATTGATTGTACCATTGCCCTTGATCTGATTGAACGACTGAACTATTGACTCGTATGATATGTAAATCATTTGCCAGTAAGATGAGCATTCAAAAATATTTCTCTTTGAAGATCTCAGACCTCCCATCTCTAGTTGTTATAGAGGGCAATAGGTAAAAATCCCCAATATAGTGACGCAGTGGCTAAGGACTAGATGACTAGACGTTTCAAAGGGCAGCTCTCATCACTGGGTCCTCAGTCTCTTTCCTTGAGCTCCAGTCTCTGGGCCAAGGCTCCTTTTCTGTCTGGGCTAATTGAGAAAGCATGGCTGACCCCGGGGAGGAAGTGGTCAAGGGCTGGCCCAGAGCTTCAGCCTCCATAATCAAAATCTTTCCCACCAGAACACTGAGTGCTGAGAGTGTGTGCTCTCCGTGAGCAGAGGAAGGCTGACGGAAGAAATGCACTCTAGGTCTCACACAGAAGCTGGTTTCTGGGCTTTAGTCATTCCATGGAGATTGTCATTCTTCTAATCACCAGTAAATGCCTGCAGTTTGTCACAAAGAACAGACGCAGGATTGGATTCCAGCCTGACTTCCTCTCTTGTGCCCCAGCCTCAGGTGGAGACAAGGAGAAGCAGCAGGTCAAGGGACAAAGGTGACGCTCTGAAAGGTAAGGTTCTGCCCATTCAACCAACCTCTGTAAGCTCTCCTGTCCCCTCCTCTGCAGGATGCCAGTGGCAACAGCCCGTCTCTCTCAGGTAATAATCCTGAACAAAAGGATACTGGGGATGGAAACAGAACCCAGATATTTCCCAGATGTACAGGAGGGGCCTAGGATGGGATGAAGGCTGGCCAAGGTAGGACCCAGTAGGGAGCAGTGGGGGTGTCAGGAGCAGATTCTGGTGGATTTGGAGGTGGAACATTGAGGGGTAACAGCGATAAGCTGTGTAACTTTGCCAAGGTTCAGATTGCTCACTGAGACCCCACAGACAATATTGGAAACCGATGCTCCTTGAAATGCCAAAGCACCTCCTGCCCGTGGGAGTAAGCTATCGTTTGACCTTGAGCTCTGGAGAGTCCAACGTCCTAAGTGCACAGCCCGTGTGACATTCCTTTCGGTCCTCTGGGAGGGCTGCACCATAACGGTTCTCTTGATTTCCAGTTTTCCGAAGTTTCCTGCAAGAACTACATGGCGCTCAGAACCTGCGTTTGCGTCTTAGGCAGAAGTAAGTAACCTTCCTGCTTCACCGCGGGGTGCATCTTCCAACCAGGGTGCCTGTGTGGCCTCGGGCTGCAGAGCAGCTGGGATGCGCTGGTTTGGGGGACACTTTCAGGGATGGGCAGAGAATGACAGGAGTCCCGGGCAGTGGGGTGGGGCAGGAAGAGCAGGCCATCAAGGCTTGGGGAGGGGCTGAGCTTGCACCGACCCTTGCTAGCCTGCTAGGTCTCTTGCCCCTTCAGTCCTGGCTGTAATCTGGTCCTTCTGTCTCCTGCAGCCACTTGGGAAACCCACTTGACACTGGCAGCTTTGGTCAACAGAAAGCTCAAGCCCTCTCTGGTAGCTGGCGAAATAGAGGTACGGCTGAAGTCCATGTCGGTACGCGCGCCCCACACGGTTCTGTGGCTCATCCATTCTGGACACCTAGGTCTCAGAACTCCACCCTTCCACGGGCCCAGATGTGCATCTCAACTTCTCATGTCTTACCCGCCTTGAGTCAATCACCAGACTGCGCACATTCCCGTGAACCTGACAGTCTTTCACCCACACCACTGGCTCTTCCCTCACCCAGTGCCAAACCCCCGGATTCAAAGGCCTACCTGCAGCCTCCAAGCACTCTCTGGGACTCACCAGCCCCGCACCCCACAGGGACTCATTCTCAGAATGACTTGTTGGCAAGGCCCAGGCAGAGCCCATCTCCACACAACCGCTGCTCCACACCTGCCATGGCAGCCATCACAAGTCAGCATCCCACAGGCCTCCCTACTGCCTCCCCACCCCAGTGTTGGGCAGCTGCCAAGAACTTACAGCTTCCCTCCTTGGAATACTTTGGGTCTCTGAAAGAGCACTCTACCTGGCACCCCCAAGAAGACACCTTTCGGGAAGGACCCACAAAGAGGCAGGGGGAAGTAGGGAGGCCCACCTTGCTCAACCCCAATGTCCACAAGCTGCTGGAAATAGAAATCACAAAGGCAGAGAAATGGAATATTTGGGAAGAAAAAGGAAAGGGTGTATCAGAATACCATCTGCAGGCCTTAAATATGTTGAAGGCACTCGATGGGGAGCAGATCACTGCACCTCCCCAGCCCTTCTGGAATGCCAGCATCAAAGCAGAGCAGATACCCAGCCCTCAGAAGCATTTTCCACAAAAATTCAGTGAGTTTTTCTGGGGTCTACCTTTTCTGCACAGCGAGTCTCTGGCAGCTGCTCTCAGGGTCTCTGGATCCACCCTACAGTTTCCCACTGTCTTATTTAATGAAATTCCTAATACCTTACCAGCTCAAATGCAAGCTAAAGAGTACCCACTCTTGTTGCAACGTCACTCCTTGCCCTACACTGAAGGCCGATTCCAACTTTTACTTCCAACTGCATGCCAAGCCCAGGCCCCACCGCCGGCTACAGTCCTGACTCCGCCCGGTCCACAGCCCCGTGGCCCACTCGCAGTACCTTTTCCTCCTCCTCACAAGAGTCCCTGTGATGAATCCTGTCTTACCGTCCACACTAAGTCCCAATCACGCATTCCAAATTAACTTCAACAGCTGGAAAGCCGTTTTTTAAAGAAACAACAGGAAAGTGAGAGTTCTTTACCCTTTATGATGCCACGACCCCAGGAAGCTTTTTGTCTTCGCAACCCCACTCATCCCCAGGACAATCAGAAGGTCCAGACCCCAAAGACAGACCCCAAGCTTCCTGGCTGCTTGAAGCAATCGGAGCTCCACCGCCAAGAGAACTTCCCTCAATTGCAGGGGCCCCTCGGCAATGGGACTCTTGAGTCTCTGACACTAAAGCAGCCTCAGGAAAAATGGCCAGGGACTTGTCTGGATATGAAGCAGCCCGAATGCTCCTGCTCCACACCTGGAGACAAGCAGGGGAAGAATGTAATGAAGACGGTGTCCCCAGGAAGATGCACACACCCTGGACCATCGCTTGCGTGCTGCAGAGCCGGTGTCCAGCTGAGGAACAACTCGGTCAATGGACAAGGGAATTACTTGAGGAAAATATCCAAATGTAATCTATCTATCAATGGATCAGGAAACTACTGCCCAAAAGGAACTCCGGGAGCCGACTCAAAGGAGTTAAGTGATTTGAGGATACACAAGGGGATTAACGCAGGAACTTACACCCTAAGGGTTCCAAACAAAATCCTACTGGAAAACACCCTGAATGTCCACATGTGCAGGAAGGTGGAGCAGATTAGAAAGGATCAGATCCCTGGCATTGTTTGCCGTTCATGTCTTGCGACCACGCATGCTCTGTCTATTTCCCTGACCCACCCACATGTTGTCAATGTGGCCTCCTGGGGAGAGCTGGAAGATCTCCTGAACACAACGCAGAGCCTTTCCTTTCTCAGCCCGGGCACTCAACAGGTGCTGGACTCGCATATCGTAAGGCTCCAAATGAGGCAGAGGTGGTGCATGCCCCTCAAAGTCCTTGAGCCCACAAACCTCTGTAGGACAAGAAAAGACAACGCAATGTCCTTTCCACAGTCCACCTGCTTAGCCACCCCTAAGTCTTCAACTAACCCAGTAACTGAGGCTGTCAAGGTCCTGGGAGAACCCTGTCAGGCAGACTGGGGAGAGAGAGTGACCCCAAAGAAATCAAGCCCTACCCTGGAGAGTCCTTTTGCTGATTGCTCCCCTACAGAGGAGCCTGTTCAGGGAACCCCAGCCTACCCCCCACTTGATAATGACAGTGGATGCTCATTGGCCCTCAGGCAGCCGTTTCCAGCCTTCATGCCCAGTATCCTTGGCAGAACCTTCCAGAATGAAAGTGTCCAGAGAGAGAGCCTAGAGCAAACCTCAAATCCAGTACTGACCAGCAAGGGGTCAAGGAAAGAGGGTGCTAGTTGTGCCCCAGGAGGCCCCAGATTGGAAGTGAACTCTGAATGTCCATCTTCAAGAGCCAAAGAGACAGGGTTGGTGGTGGTCAAGAAGTCCTCTTCAATAGAGCTAGACGATAGAGACACTTTCAAAACCAGTGTGCTGGCAAAATCTCAAACCAATCATGTGGACCGGGGGTGCTTCGAGGCTCTAGGATGTAGTAAAAGTTTCCTGCTACCTGGAAAGTGTGCTCCAGTTCCTGAAAAGCCAAGCCTTACAGCACGAGTGTGCAGTGAGATTAAGCTCCAGGTGGAGGTAGAGGCAGAGGGTGGTTCTCCATGCTGTCCTGTTGACGGGCTCCTTCAGGACTGCACCACTGATGTGCTCACTGCCACCAATGTTTTGCCTTCTCAGGTGGTCCATTGCCGCCCCCAGCATTTGTTCACTGGGGATAAGCCAATATGTCAAGGGCCAAGTGGCTTCGTGGTGGCTAGAGCAAGTTACATGGGGCAGCAGAAGCTCAAAAGCCCCAACCTTCAGGACCCCTCGACAAGGAGAAGGAAGGATGCTGTTCCCACTGACAAGAGGGAGACTCATAAATGGCCCAATCCAGAAGAGCATGGAAAAGGATTAGCGGGAAGAGGCATCTCCCAAGTCTGTGGGTTAAGCCAGCCTGTGCAAGACAAGGCATTGGCTGAGTGCCTTGAGATCAAGTCCTCACAGCTCCCACCAGAGAAGGGACAGCTTCCTGCTGAGGGCCACTGCAAAAAATGGAGGAAGCACTTTGTCCAGTGGATTTGCTCCAGCAAAAAATCTACAGGACACGGTGATCCTTTGCAAAAAGGAAAGCCCGTATTACCCTGTGGTCACAGCCTTGGGCCCCTTCAAAGACAACCAGTGTCTCCTAACAAGGTCACGGAGGCTCAGGTGCTCACGACAGATGTTGGCCAAGTCCTAGAGGGGACACCAGGCTGTCATCAGGAGTATCTTGCGTCAACGTTATGTCCACGAAAAGAAACGCAGGCCTCAGTTAATGGATGTTCCTCCAGCTGCAGGGCTCCTCTCTTTGTAGAACACAGGAGAGTGGCAAGTGTGAGACCCTGCCTCCACCAGGCGATACCTGACTGCCAGAGCCTTCCCACCACGAGCACCTGTATCAGGGATGTATTCACAAATTTCTGTCCGTTCAGGGGATTCAGTGTCAGAAGCCACACTCAGCCATTGCCCCCCAGGGTGTTTGTGTGCCCAGTCAGCTTGCAGCAGCAGAGGCGGAGGAGGTGGGCTTACTCCAGTTACCCTTACCACTGCCCACGTCACTGTCTTCGAGAATATGTCTTATCTGGCAAATTAGAAGACGCTTCTTCTGCTCTGATTAGTAGGAAAGTATCCATGCCAGCCACTTTAGCCTGTTCTGCACAGGCTAATGGCTTCTCTCAGCCATGATATTCATTGTTCCATAATAGAGATTTTCCCCCTCCTACATTAAAGTGTGACTTCTGTGCTGCATGGCGGGATCTAGAGGGGGTGTCATGTGTGTTAGTCTGTGTAGACTAGAGAAACAAAATTCATACACTCATATTTTATGAGTTTTATATAAAGGTTAAGTGAACATTGAAAAGCATCCCAACCCAGTTCAATCTAAGACCACCAGTCCAATAGTATCCCATGTGTCTGACACCAATCTACAAAGTCCTCCTCACAATCCAAAAACACACGGGGAGACAATGACTGCAGGAGGAAATTGTAGTCCGTGCGCTGGCAGGTTCTCCATGAGGCTGCTGCAGAAACCAGGGCTGCAACAGGGTAGGTCCATGCGGCTTCTCCTCAGGGATCTCCCAGGAAATGAGTCTTTCCAGCTGCTTTAGGGACCTAACAAATGCATATCCACCCTGGTGGCACTATCAGAGAGCAAGAGACCAGAAAGGCTAGGCTCACAGAGCCATTGATCTCCCTGCCCTTCAATTAACCCCACATGAGTTCATTGACGAGGTTGGCATAATATACCTTTAACTATGTTAGATACTGCGTCTCCTTCTCTGAGTGCTAGCTTTGACTTCTCAAAGGGCAGGGCTCTGGAGGAGGTTTTCAGCAGTGTTTCCCACCCACTTCCATCCCAAGTTCTTCATTTTGCACCTCTTATGATTTATGGTAACACCCCTACTGTGAAAACCTCAGAAGGTCCCAACACAGTGAAGAATGTTCCCTGGTGCCATTACTTTGTCTTCAACGTTATGTGGCTGCAGTTGATAGGTTTTGAGAGGCGCAATCCAGCCAAGAAATTCCATCGCAGGCTCCAGAAGAGGTTTAGACCAAAGTAGCGTCTCATGGTACCAAGCAGGCATGAGACATGTGGCGGCCTGTCTAAGTCCCACATGTGCATTTGATGAAGGCTGCCAAGTTTGGCATGGAGGTTCCGCCTCAATACACCTGTCACAAAATGTGAAATGACATATTTTGCTACCTTTGCCTCTCTCCCAGCCTAGGGTAGCCTCCAGGATGGAAGTCCCAGGTCTGACACATGTGGGTGGGAACTGCTAGGGAGGCTGCCAGCGGGGGACTCTGCTCACCCACTGCACCAAGGGAAAATCCGGTTCACAGCTCACATGCCTTCCTCTGTATATAAACCCGGAGAAGGAGCAACAGCTTAGGCTGAGTGGTACAGGATGAGCGTCTGTGTAATAACCACTAATGGTTAGGCACCATGGACACAGGGTAGGGAAGGATACAGTGAAGAAGAATATGAAGCGTTGGACGTAGCAAAGGGGGCCAAAGAGCATGAGGATCCCCAGAAATGATGCAAGACACAAGCGGAGCTAACACAGGCTTACAAAGGGGAATCGGCCAGGTGCTTCACCCCAGCTTTAGCTAGCTGCCCCCACAGCAGAACTTTATCTCCTACAGAGAGCACTGGGTTGTATAGCAAAGGCACAGCTTTCAAGCAGGGAAGGTTACTTACTTTCTCAATACTATCTTTAGTGGGGCGACAAACTGTTATTTTACTTGATTTCCATCTCCTGACTGGGGGAAGGATGAGTTGATAGCCAGGGTGGGGTAGAGTGGGGATGAGTCAATAACAGGGTGCCAGGACTCAGGAAACATGACCCCAGGCTTTTGGGCTTCACACATGCATACACACACGCGTCCGCGCTCTAGGAATGTTCTCACGAAACATGACCCCAGGCTGGTGGTCTTCACATGCACACACACGCGTGCGCACACACACACATACATGCTCTAGGAATGTTCTCAGCAAACATGACCCCAGGCTGGTGGTCTTCACATACACACACACACACACGCACACACACGCACACACACACACACGCTCTAGGAATGTTCTCAGGAAACATGATCCCAGGCTGGTGGTTTTCACACACACACTCACGCGCACACTCTAGGAATGTTCTCAGGAAACATGACCCCAGGCTGGTGATCTTCACACACACGCACACACACACACACACACACACGCGTGCACGTGCTCTAGGAATGTTCTCCGGAGAGAGTGGCTTCTAAGGATTGAGTGCTGCAAAGAAAGTCACAACTGGGAGCAGCCTTCCCTTCCCCTAGAGACTCCTGGGAAATCAGGATGTGCATGGAGATTAGACATCACCTGTCTTGATAAGGGAAACCAGTTCAATAGTGGTCAGTGTTTCCTCTGTGCTTCTAACACAGGGTTTTATTTCCTGGGCACCAGATTATAGAAGGAGGCAGGAGGGACCCCCAAAATATGATTAGTTGATCCGCTAGAGTAAATTCTCATGTGCTTAAAAGAACACCCCTGGTGGGCCAGGGTTTACTGTTTACTGAACTAAACAGTAAAGGATGGCGAGGAAGACATCCACTGAGCCTTGACCTCCATGCCTCAGTCAGGACACCAAGTGTGTGTGTGGGGTGGGTGGGGACTGACACCAATGGTGGAGGAGGGAAGTGGACATAGGCCCCAGAGACTGCTGGTACAGCAGCATGATGTTGTTTCTGGAGTCCTGATTGTGCCAAGGCAGCCTCTGGAGTGACTGTGGCAGTAAAAAATCAGATTCTGGATCTGCAGAGCCTGGATCTGGGGCCTCTTGGGTAGCAGGTAGCTTGGGTGTGTTCCTAGAGAGAGTGAAGAGCTGGACACCGGACTACCCGCTGCTGAACCCTACCGTTCGTGCTAGGTAAGTGCACGGAGATGGAGAGAAGACCCTGAAAGAACAGCAAGGGGTGCATGGACCAAGCCCCTTCCCTTTCCCCTGCCACCAGGTCCTCTTATATGGTGCTGTGAGGTCAAACAAAGGGAAGCCCACTCAGACCTGCAGAGACCTCAGCGAAACAACTGCCCCCCACCCCCCACAATTCAGCAGACATCTCACAAGGACACTCACACATACCCGAGAGAGAAACCTCACACACATACTTCCTTGGAGACTTCCAGAGAGACTCAGAGGCCTCGCACAGAGACTTCATATGAAGTTCTCAGCATCCTTTATGGAGACTTCTCAGAGACCCCACAGGGACCTCACACAAAGCCCTCCCACATAGCTCACTGCCAGCACGGGAGAATTAGCAGCCGCTGTCCACCCCTGAGCTCCTGGAAACTTTCACACATTGTCTGCAGTGCCCCCCATGCTTGTGCATCTTTGTCCTCATAGCCTTGCTTGGGAACAACAGAATCACAAACTGCACGTAGTTGTGTGCAAATTTTTTCCACTGAAACGTTTTCACTAGCCTGAACTCTGAAGTGTAGTTTACAATTGAAATACAAGTAAAACTGCCAACACCAAATGAGAGTGTGATTTTAGATGGTGTGCAGTCAAATGTCGTACGCCACACTTTTACTTTTGCTTCGGACAAATTCTCTAATTGGTGGGGAAGTGACTGACTACTTTGGAAGCAACAGAACAGTCCATCAAATGGGCTTCAGGACTCAAATATATAAATAGACATCTGATCTGAACTCAAACTCATTCCCCAAGGGGCTCATGAAACTAATTTTTTTGGAAGAGTGAAGGAACCCACATGAAAATAACAAAATTTACATCACATTGTGTCTGTCTGGCTTAATTTCTCAATGAAACAGCTGTCATATCTGAAGATATTCAGGGCAACATTCCTTTTACAGCTCTGTCGACATTATAATTAATATGATTTTTCTGTGAAATGTAATATTTCTAAGTTATGCAAAGTCCTAATGTTTATCTACCACAACAAACTGATAATATTTCGAAGGATTAAGAAATAGATGAAGAAATAATAATTAATGAAATACACATTTTCAGGTAGTACCATTTACAATAGCCAAGCGTAAATGAAAATATCTATATCTATACTTGAATAAAAAAACAACAGATTTATATGAGGAAAACTACAGAAATTACAAGAAATCAAGAGTGACCTCAGCAAATGGGATAATATCCCATGCTCCTTGACCAGACGACTCAATGTAGTACAGTTATCAGTTCTACTCAAGGCACTAGACAAGTTTAATTCACTCCTGATAAAATTACCCTCATCTTTCTTCAAAGAATTGCAAAAACACTGATTACTAACTTCATATGGTAAGGGCATAGGTCAGGGGTTGAACCTACAAACTTCTCCTTGGTAGAAAGATAAAACTGTTCTCATAAAAGACTTGTAGGCTGGCTTTGAGTTGGAATTTTGGGGTCATTTAGGATTTTTTTGTGGCATGTGATTTTTAGGGCTTTAAGGTCATTTGGGGTCATTTAATTTTTTTGCGCATTAGGGTGGTTTGGGCTTTAAGGGTGTTTTATAAGGTTTAAGGGAGTTTTTAAGGGATTTAGGGGTGATTTTTTGGAGTGTATAGGTATTTTTTAGCAGGTAGGGGTGTTTTTAGTGATCTTACAGGGTTTCTTAGAGATTTTAGGGTATTTTAAAATATTTTATGTGTTTTTCCCCAGCATTTTATGTTTTGTTGGGGCTTTCATGTTGTCTTCAGGGCATTTATGTGGTTTTGGAAGTTCATGGTTTGGGAATCTTCTAGGGATATGATTTGGAAGTTCCACATGTTTTGGGAGGCATTTAGTGTGTTATTTGTGGCTTCAGAGTGTTATTTGAATTTTAGGGAATATTATGGCTTTTCAGACATTTTAAGGCTTTTAGGGTGATTTTAGTGTTTAAGGGTGTTTATTAGGCTTATATGTGTTTTTATGGCTTTTAGTGTTTTGTTAAAATTTTAGGGTGCTTCTTAAGGCCTTAGAGTGTTTGGGGGGATTAGGTTTTGGTTTTCAGGGCTTTAGGGTTTTGTTGGATTATTTTTGCTTTCATGGTGAATTCATGTCTATTAGGTTGTTGGACTTTTACAGGGTTTTATAGTGCTTCGGGTTGCTTTGTAGGGATGTTCTTGGGGTTTTAAAAGACTTTTAGCGTGTTTTTAGGGCTTCACGTGTTCTTTATTTTGCGTTTTAAGGCATTTGCATAATATTAGGGCATTTATTATGTTTTTGGGACGTAAGGAGTTTTTTTTTAAGACTTATGGTGCATTAGGGTGTTTTAGAAAGGCTTTTACCATGTATTTAATGGTCTTAAGATGTTTTAGAGAGTCTTTAGGGGTGGTCTTAGCATTTTAGAAATATTTTAGACGTTTTAGGGTTTTTAAGGCATTTATAGTGTTTTTACGACTTTTAAGGTGTTTTTAGAACACGCCTGACAGGTACACACTATTTCAATCAGGCTCTGGTTAGTGCCTCTCAATCAATTGGTGACATGGGAGTCTGGATAATGGATTACCTTTACTATGCAGATGAGAAAACTCACTCAAAAAGACACAGGTGTTGACCCACAGGCACACAACTGGTTAACAACAAAGACATATTCACAACCAGTGTTGGGAGCCAGAGCCCTAAGCCCCACATACCTGTCCCCAGCCGAACAGTCAATCTATCCTGAACCATCAAATGATCTGAGCAGATCCTCCCACCCAACTCCCCTTCCCATGCCAAATATTTTATTTCAGAAGGTGGCAGTGAATCTGCAGCTCTGAGAGAGAGACATATCTGATCGGAGCACATGGAGCAGATGAAGGGGGAGGAGGGGAGTGTGGAGCACATCCTGGCACACCAGGACTTGAGGATGATGTTCCCACTCAGAGAATCCAGTCCACATAGAAGACCACATGGCCAGCCCCACGATGAGACAAGACACCCCTCAAAGACCCATAGCCTTAGAGGGGACAACACTGAAGACACAGTGTGGGAAATGCGCCCGAACTAATCCTGCCACACCGAGGCATAACACTAAGGGGGTACAGCAGAAGAGCAAGAAAACGAAGCATCAAGGTCCCCAGGGAATGCCAAAGGATGACTTTGGGGCCAGTACTTGGTACACCACCAGACTGGACTGGAAAACACTCTTAAAGGCCAACAAACTTGGACTATCTAGGTTAACGAACGGTCACTTGGACTATGTAGGTAACCTAACGGGCACTTGGACTGTCTAGGTTACCTAGCGGGCACTTTGACTATCTAGGTTAACTAGCAGACCTTGGACTATGTAGGTTAACTAGCGGGCCCTTGGACTATGTAGGCTAACTAGCGGGCTCTTGGACTATCTAGGTTTCCTAGCAGGCACTTGGACCAATGAAACAAGACTTAGTGGAAGCAGGATTCAGGTCACGGTCAGTGAGAAAGCCCCCTTGGCAATGCCAACGTACAGCCAGTGCAGGGTCGAACTGGTCGACGACTCCACATGACTCCATATACTTTGGTGAAGCCAGCTGTTTGGGCAAGGTTTTCAGAGTTACCACCCATGTAGACTTGTTGGTGATAGTGCATTAAATAGAGCACATGCAGTGCATTGCATGAGTGTCCTATGTCATGCAACCACATCAGGGGTATGTTGAGCCAATTTCTCTGGGAGACCAAGGGTGTTGGCTCCATCCTGAACGTTGGCAGGGTAATGGACTGACACAGAGGAAACTCATTCTCTTTGTGGTGGTGCACTAATGGGTTCTTCACAGAAGGCCAAGTCCATGGCTGCAGATGCTCACGGGGCTGAGGGAGCAGGTCAAATCCTAAGTCCGAGGTGGGTGTTTGCATATTTACATGCCCTCACTGCCATCAAGTCCATTCCAACTCACAGGCCCATGGGACTGAGTAAAATGGCCCCCGTGGGTTTCTGAGACTGTGATTCTTTAGAGGAGTAGAAAATCTCCTCTTTCTCCAGAGGAGCGGTTGGTCATTCAAACTGCTGACCTTGAGATTAACAGTCCAACTCCTGACCACTCTTGCCGTCAGAATTCTATTTATTTACACAAGTATATATATATCCTTTCCCAAAAGAACTCCACATTTTCAAATCATTCTTGACACTCATGGCCTTTTTTCCTTTATAGCCATGCCTTTGGTTGAAACACAGATATAAGAGAAATATTTATCTACTTATAGGGGTACAAAAGTAGCTTTGGTGGCATAGTGTTTGCATGTTGGGCTGCTAACACCAAAGTCAGCACTTTGAAACCACCAGCCACTCCGTGGGAAGAAGAGTCTGTCTACTCCTATAAAGAGTTACAGTCTCAGAAACTCACAGGGACAGATCTACTCTGCCTCATAGGGTCACTATGAGTCAGCATCACCTCCCTGGCAGTGAGGTAGATTTTGGTTTCATAGAGATACAAGTCAGTCCTGAGCTGCTAAAGACAAGGTTGGCAGTTTGAACCCACCAGCGGCAGAGAAAGAGGAGGCTTTCTATTCCCATAAGGAGCTACAGTTTCAGAAATACCCACAGGGGAAATTTTAACCTCTCCTGTAGGATCAATATGAGTCAGAATCGACTTATCGGTGGTGAGCAAGTGGAGGGGACCCTAAACAGGTTCCGGTGGACCTTAAGAGTTCTACTAATTGTGCATGCTCTGTAAAATGTAAACCAAGATTTTACTTTTGCAAACGTTATTTTTTCTAAACACGTCTAACTGTGAAACTATACTCGCATGCGGGTCTTTGAACCTGGTCAGTGGTCTGGGGAAGTGAAGGGGCCTGACATCCTTTGTTGTTGTTAGTGCTGTCCAGTCATTCTGACATCACAGGGACCTTCTTTGCAACACAAGGCAGCACTGCCCAGTCCTTTGCCAGCCTCAGGGGTAGTATGTTGGAGCCCATGGTTTCAGCTACCGTGTCCTCCAGTTCACCAAGGAGTTTCCTCTTTGTGCTGCTTACTAAACCCGTTTCTAAGGAGTCCATTCCAACTCACGGTGACGCCGTGTGGGTCAGCACCACGGGACCCCACATAATGCCTTATACCATATATATATATATATATATTGTGCATAATGCCTTATACCTGGTCCCTTTGGCACCTTGTGATCGCACAGGCTGGTGTGCTTATTCCATGTGGGCTTTTTTGCTTCTGAGCCAGATGGCCGTTTGCTCACCTTCAAGCCTTTAAGACCCCAGACACTATCTCTTTTGATAGCCTCTGGCCTTTACTTCGGGGTCTTCGGTCCCTGCAGAGTGGACACATGCCTGCTGTGCGGGTATGGGACGTGTCGGAGCGCAGCCTGGTGGCGGAGCTTCAGGAGCATAAGTATGGCATGGCATGTGTGGCCTTCTCATCCAGTGCCAAGTACATTGTCTCAGTGGGCTACCAGCATGACATGATCGTCAATGTCTGGGCCTGGAAGGTGAGTGGGCTGCTGGCCTCAGGACAGGCGGGGCCGGGAGGGGAGCCAAGAAACTGCTGACCGGTGGCCTTTACTTCCGCCTGCTGGCCTCAGTCCCTTTCTAGAGAACTCTGAGCAGAAAGGAGCAACTGGGTATCTAGGATGCTGAAGAAGGGGCAGAAGGAGAGGTCAAGTTCACAGCTTGTCTAACCTTCAGTGTGTAAGTTTCTTTTCCCTCAGCTCCTAGAAGCAGAGCCTTGATTTCCCTTGACTTTCTCTCCAGAAAAACATTGTAGTGGCTTCCAACAAGGTGTCCAGTCAGGTGACAGCAGTATCCTTCTCTGAGGACTGCAGCTACTTTGTCACTGCAGGCAACCGGCACATCAAGTTCTGGTACCTCGATGACAGCAAGACCTCAAAGGTGAGGCAGCAAGTAGCCACTAGGGTGGGGTCTGCCCAGATATGTTCCACCTGCGCCCCCTTCTGCATGCTCAAAAGCCCCTTGGAAGTCTCAGCTGGGCCAGGTGCTATGTCAATATGCAAGGGAAGCCTTCTCCCTCCCTCCCCAGGGCCTGCTTTCCAGGGGGTAGCCTGCAGGGTGTGTGGGTGGCACCTGTGGTGGGTCTCCACAGGTGAATGGCACTGTACCCCTGCTGGGCCGCTCTGGGCTGCTGGGGGAACCTGCGGAACAACCTGTTCACTGATGTAGACTGTGGCTGCGGGAAGAAGACTGACAGCACCTTCTGTATCACATCCTCTGGGCAGCTGTGCGAGTTCAGTGACCCGGAGACTGTTGGACAAGTGGGTGGAGCTGAGTGTAAGTGAATGCTTTGTCGGCACCCTCCCGTCTGTCACCTCCGGGCTCCAGGGCACCTGAGTCTGCATGCACGCTGGGGGAGGCCCCAGGCGGAGGAATGTGTTTGGGAACCTCTCTGCTTGCTCGCCCTCTCTGTCTCTGCCTCTTCCTCTGCTTTCCTCTTCTGCTCAGCACACAGACAGCATCACAGTAAGTGTGCTGGCCCTGTCCGCTGCCTCTGCTGCCTTTCTCTGGGCCGGCCTTTTCTGGGTGTGTCTTTGCCCAAACCTCAGGTGCCTTATAAGGCTTGCTGACTCCTTCCCCCTAATTGCAGGGGGCTGTGGGCCCTCTGGCCAGCTGCTGTTAGAGGGAGGGGCATTGAGGGGCTCTGCCCAGGGCAGCTGGCCTGCCTTGCGCTTGTCCTTGCCTCTTGGCTCATGGCTGTTGAGGTGTCCGGTGAAGGAGTGGACAGACGCCCTTGCTGACTGTGGCTTCTGTGCTCACAGACCACAGTGGCCCACTGCATCTCGGTGAGCCAGGACTACATCTTCTGCGGCTGTGCTGACGGCACCGTGTGCCTTTTCAACCCCTTCAACCTGCACTTCCTCAGCACGCTGCCCCGGCCCCATGCCCTGGGCACAGACATTGCCAGCATCACAGAGGCCAGGTGAGCGGTGTGGGTGGGCCCCTGAGTCCTGTCAGAGCCCCACTCTGTGCCAGGCCGTCCCTGGCATGCTGCAAGGAGAGGAGGGCACACATAGACCTCTGGGAAGACCCTTGCAGTCAAGCACAGGTGGGTCTTTTAGCATTTGTTGCTCACTGTGGGCAACCGTGGTAATCTGAGTCTGCAGTGTGGTAATGCATTGTCCTGTAAACACCACAGCTAGGACAGACGGGCAGTTCCTTAGGGTTTCTGAGAGAGGCTGGAAACCTGAAGGAGCAGGCCTTTCTCCCTCAGGGTGGTCCTGGGTAGCAGTTAAGGTAGGAGGGTCTTATTGTAGCCTCGGGCCTTGGGTTGGGTGATTGCAGGAAGTGAAGTTTTGCTCTGGTTTCAGTGCTGCCAGGAAGCGGGGCAGTTCTGCAGTTGGGTATATTAATTTCTCATTCAGGGAAGGAGTGGGCTAAATCTGCAAATGGCAGGAAATGATATATGACCATGACTGGTTTGCACAGTGCCCTTCCTTTTCCTCTGACGTGAGTCTAGAAGGGCCTGACATCTGCTTGGCTGCATCACGGCCACACACTGTCCCCGCCTGATGTTGGGGGCTATGAAATAGCTTGTGTTCTTTTGCAGAGCCCCATGGCAAGGAATGCCAGGCCAGCCGCTGCGTTCTTTCTCCAGTGACTGCTGGCCAACCTGCTGCTCCTCCCTTTAGTGCCCCTTTGCATTAGCGCTAACTCACCAGTTTGCCCTGTCTGCCCTGGACACCCTGACCCCCTCTTTCCTCAGTCGCCTTTTCGCTGGAGTGGCCAATGCGAAGTATCGGGACACCATCACCTTGACCTTTGATCCTGCAAATCCGTGGCTGTCTTGTGTGTACAATGACCATAGTACTTATGTCTGGGGTGTGAAGGGCCCCAAGAAAGTGGGCAAGGTGTATTCAGCTCTGTATCATTCCTCCTGCGTCTGGAGTGTAGAGGTACGTGGGCCAGGTCTGCTGAGACTGACCGTGTTTCCTGGCCTACCATTAGGAGCTGGGGTTCCTCAAGTGTGGAATTTGTTTCCTCCAGCACCCTTGCTCCCCAAGCTGTGCCCCTGGGTCCCTTCGTATCTGTTAATTGGCTCTGAGGATGGGAGGGGATTTTAGTGCTGACTCATCTCAGACGTTTTTCAGTATGCCCCTGTGCAGTCTTAGCTTGGCCTCTTTGGACATGTTCCTGAACTTGACCAAACCTTAGTTTCTGCAATTGTGAAATGACATACCTGATGCATTTGATTTTTACGAACAGGAGACAATGTAAGTGGGAGATTTAGAATGCCTAGTACTTACTAGGTGCTTGGTTAATGTATATTCCTTTACTTGTTAAAGACAAGAGCTAATCATTAAGACTTGCTTGCTATGGGACAAGCCGTTGCCTCCAGGGGACAGGATGGGGGAACTTTAGGCCCCCAAGGACAGAGGTTCAGGAGGGTTTAGCTGAAAAGGGTTGGGGACAAAATTTATTATCTCCAAGGGAAAGATACTAACTTGACAATGAAGAAACGGCAAAACCCACCCTTAGCCAAGTCATTAAGGTTAACATCCCGTGGCAGCAGCATGAATCTGGTGAGAGGGTACACTGAGAGGTTTCAAAATGTTCCCAGAAAATGTTATGACTCTTAAGAACTCCCAATAAAATGTTGAACAACAACAACCAACTTGATGGAAAGTTTCTTTTAGTTCTGTTTTTCCATGCAGCCTCCTCCTAGCATTGTGTCTGGTATTCTTGACCCAAATGTATAAGGAACTTAGGATAGTCATGAGGAAACATCAGGCAACCTTCATTTGAGGTACACCTGCCAGAGTAACTTATCACACTCTCCCAGGTGTCAGGGTAGGAAAGACAAGCAAAGACTGAAAGCCGTTCTAGACTGGGACAGATGACACCCATGTGCCGTGGGGGCTCCTGGGATCCTGGAGCAGAAGAAGTACATTCGTGGGATAAACAAACAAACTCATTGGCATTGGGTTGATTCCAACTCAGAGCAACCCCCGCTGGTGACATTTAAATAAAGTCTAATAATGTTGTACCAGTGTGACCTCCGTGGTCCTTATCACTGTGTACTGTAGTGCATAAAACATTAATACGAAGGGAGACCAGGTGAGAGAGTTGAATGTGACATATCTTGACTCATTTTTCTAAAGGTTCAACCCAAAAGGTAAAGTAAAACAGCTCTTGATGGAGAAGAAAAGGTGGAGGGGGTGGGTGATGATTCTTTCCCCCCGCTGCCTGGCACTGAACGGCCTCTCCTCTCTTCTCATTTTGCAGGGTCCACGAATTGCAGTTCCTGAGTGAAATGCTGAAGGTGGAGGCCCATGAGTCAGAGATTCTGTGCCTGGAGTACTCGAAGCCAGACACAGGTACCTGGCCCTGGCCTGGAATCGCCTTGAGTGAGCCCCTCCAGTCTGGCCAGAGCCACTGATACTTGTCCTGCCTCTTGACTATGGGGCTGATCGTTCTTTTGGCTACCAAAAGAGTTAGTGATCCTTCTTGATGTCTCTGAAGGCTTCTTGTTGTTTCTGAAGGCTTTGGGGAGGACTGCATCTCAACTCTGCCCGACTCCATGGCTCATGTGGCTTAAGGATGTGGGGCTCAGTTTCTCTGTGTGCTCTTTGCTGGGCACTCATGATGGGCTGCGATCCACAAGCTCAGCAGTTTGAAACTACCAGCCGCTCTGCAGGAGAAAGGTGGGCCTTTCTACTCCTGTAAACAGTTACAGTCTCAGAAGCCCATAGGGGGTATTCACTATGAGTCAGCATTAACTTGATAGCAGCAGATTTGATTTTTGTAAAGTCTTTTTAAAGCCAACCAAAAGCTGAATCAGTGAAGAAGATCTGCTTTAGACATTGTGCTCTTTTAAAGAATAATCTGTCTGTGATCAGATTGACACAGGAACTTGGAAGGTTAGGTGAAAAGTTTAAGGGGCAGTGAGCTTATGTGTGTGATGGAAATTTGGAATTGGAAAAGGACAGTGAGAATGGCTACATAATTTCAGAAATATAATGAATGTTAGCAAATTGTACATGTAGAAATGATCGAATTGGTATATATTTTTGTGTGCATTGTTTTAGATCAGGGAGAAGACTCGAAGTTCAAATATAATTTACAGAGACCCCCTTGTTAAATCTTGAATGGGACAAAGTCCAGAAAAAACAAATCATCTGGTTGAGGGAGACCGTAAGCATGAGGCCATAATGGGGACTGAAGGATTCACAACAGTTCGGTCACATGGAAAACAAAGGAAGCCCCTTTAAAAGTCAAGTTGCCAGCAGATCAGACCATCACAGTTGGAAATGTGACTACAGAAATGGGAAAGGGACCATGATTGGAGTAAATACATTATTGCAGACTAGAAAAGTTTACAGGACTGGTTCAGGGCCCTCCAACCATCTTGGTCAGGGCATGAACGTGCAACCTCAGTACCCCAATTCCCATCAAGGGCATACTCAGGCAAGTTCTTGAGGGCTAGACTACTCCTCACCAGGCTGGCCAGAGGAGTGGGTGGAAGCAAACAAACTCTGCCTGAGGGCAAAGCATTTTACGTTGCTAGTTCAGAGTCATGGAGCTCTAGTGCCATAGAAGGTTATGGGTTGGGCGGTTAACCACAAGGTTTCACTCTTCAAAACCACCAGCCAGCTCCAGGGAAGAAAGATGAGGCTTTCTACTCCAATAAAAATATATAGTCTGGAGATAAAAAGCCCCAATGTAAGTTAACTGGGTTGATTCCTACTAGAGGGATAATGTGTGTGGGCCAGATGCTTGCAAGGTCCCTCAAGGCAATGCTGCCAGACTGCAGTCTCTGCTCCCTGCTGGTGGAGACAATGGATTGCTTTTCTCTAAAACTTGGAACCATTAGCTTGGTTCCAGTAGGTGGAGTTCACACCCTACTGATAATGGTTCATATGGAGATCCAGAAAACAGGTCAAAGTTAAGCTGCCATTCTAAATGTAGGATCCGCCCATTTTGTCACCTGTATACCCCCAATCCCTCCTCTTCCTATTGCATGTATGCCCCTAGACCACCCCTTCTCACCGCTGTATAACATAGTCCAAGTCCTTCCTGTGATGTATGTCTTTACCCTCCCGTTTCCAATTCCCCTTGTCCTCCTTCCCTTCCCCCTCTCTCCATGTGGACCACCAAGTGGGGCTGAGGTGAGCAATGCTACCATGATATGTGTGTGACTGCATTATTGTAATATCTCTTCTATCTCTCATGCTCCCAATGACTTTAATATTTATATCTCAACCCTTTATGTTTCCAGGGCTTTCAATGACATTAGGCATCTTTTCAATGTTTATGAATCATGCTTATGAACCTCTCTTCTGTTAGTTGTCTGTGTGTATGCATTGCCTGTATTAAAAACATATAGAACCGAGCAATTTGTCTGGAAAAATAATTTATAGAAACTTTATGTTAGATTGCCATGCGTTTTGCATAGCCAATTGTTCTTTTAAAACACTTTTCTTGTCATTGTGATACCATGCTAAAAGGTAAAAACATCTGTATATAGTCAAATAGCTTTATCTTTCCTTTAAAGACATGAACCTTCGTGTCTTGCTTAAAGTTTCCACCTCACTAAAGCTAAATTGCTACCCTCGAAAATAAATCCCTCTAAGTTTTTAATGCTTTGAATATTTTATCGCTCTAATCCTCCTGGAGTTTATTTTTGAATGTAGTATGCTCCTTCCTTTGATTTCTTGTAAATTCAGCCAATTCAACCACTCATTAACCAAAGTATTCCTTTACCACTGGATTGTTTTGCCACCTTTGCTTTGCATAGCATATAGTTCTAAATTATATCCCAGACTACTGAATTATTTGCCAGAGTGGCTTTACTAATTGTACACTGGCATCACAACACGCGGGAGCTTCGGAAAGATCGTGGGAGAAAGGAATGAAAAGAGAAGATAATTTCCCATGAATTTTTGAAGCTTCCTCGTACAGGTGCTTTACAGTAAGTCGACATTAGGGTTTATAATCAATAAAAAATTCAACTGTGATCCAAGAATGAGGGGCGTGACATTTCCTGGTTGAGACAAAAGCGAACAGGCGAGCAGAATACGAAAAGAATTGGTTAACCGATGAAACTGCAGCCAAGTGTTAGCTGTTATCACAAAAATGAACACACAGAATATTCTTGAACTTGGAAGTGGGAACTTCAGCCTTTCAACGGCCATCGACGGTGCGGGGCAACATCCCCGCACTCCTACGCTCAGGAAGGGGGTTCTGGGGTCTGCGGCGCCGCGGGGCACAAGTGGGGCGAAGGGCTGCGAGGGAACGCCGAGGCAGAGGGGTCCCCGCGAGGCGGCTGCGGGCCGCTCCAGAAGGCAGGGGTCCGGGGGCTCTGCGGTCCCTCAGGACCCTCCAGGAGAGGCTCCAGAAAGGCAGCTGGAGGCCCCGGCCGGCCGTGCAGCTCGCTGGGAGGCGCGGGCGCACGTGCTCCGCCGGTCCGGGCGGCGGGGGCGGCTGAACGGGCCCTGGCCGTGGGCGGCGGGCGGCGGGCGGGCGCAGTGCGGCGCCGGGCAGGCGGGAGGTGACCGCGCGGGGCGGTCGCGGCGGCTGGGGCTACTGACGGCACACGGATCCGGAGCGCACTGCGCGGGGCGGGGCGCCGCGCAGGTGAGAGCGGCAGCGGACCCGGATGCGGCGCGGCTGAGGGCGGCCGAGGGCGGGGGGTCGCGGCGGCTAGCTCTTGGAGATCCCGGCCGGAGGCTCCGGCGCCGGTGCTGCGCTTCCTGCCGGCTCGAAGAACGAGCCCGAGCCTGGCCGCCCTCGGGATGCCTTGCTGAGGCTCCGCCGGACGTCCCCAACAGGGGGGGGGGCGGGGCGGGGCGCGTTCGGGCGCCTCCTGAGGGCGCCTCAGCGGAGAGCGGCGTTGGCGCCGTGGAGTCTAAGCGGGCGGCCCAACCCGCCTGCCACTCAGGTGTCTTTTTGCATGGAAGTGAGTTTTAGGAGCGGGAAACCTGTGGTGGGCGTGACTGACGTGTTTTTAAATCATTTTCTATACATTTAAAGCTGTAAAGGCAAAACTTCATGATCCAATTAATATAGCCAAAAATTCAGGCTTGATAGAAACATTTAGAATCCAGCCACTGGGGGTAAAGTCCCCTTATTCCCATCTGTTATTGGAGGAAGGTATGAGAGAGATTGGATACTGCGGTGGGAAGAAATAGAGCCAAATAGGAATGTCTGCTTCTATAGGGAGAATGTATCAGCCATGCGCTCACTTTAAGGCAGCACAGCTTTAAGGGAGAATCTGTGGAAATGATAGATTACCGCAGGAACATGAACTTGGAGTATATCTCCAACTAACAGAGTGGTGGTCTTCCAGCCATGGAACATTAGTCTCCCAGATTCCCTCTGTACCAGTCAGGGAATAAGTCCCAGTATTATTTCCCTTGGTGCTAGTATCCCACATTTCCCCTCTCTGCATTATGTTTAAGATTCAATAGTGTCACGGAGGCAACATGGTCTCTGTTCATATCTATTAGCTTCCTATAGAAGTGACATGAGACTGCAAGCATCACAATTATGATAAAAAACACAGTCAGAGTGGAACTTAAGCTATGTGAAGTACTTTGCCCCCAAGCTCGCGGGTCCAACCCTTCCATGCTACTCATCAATTGCTTAATCACATCAGAGCCAGGAGAAGCCTCAAGCTTGTCTTTGAATGTATAGAAAATATCCTTTTTAAGCTGATCAATATCTAATGAAATGTTTCCCTTAAACCCTTGCAAATGTTTCCTAATCAAATTCCAATCATGCAATGTCTTATTATAAGGATAAGTGGTTATACAGAAATCAGTTACATTCCAATCACATTATAGCATTGACAAATTCAAAATCTTGATCTTTCAGCAAAGCAGTCTGCAGTAATGTAGGGACTTTATGGATGTGCTTTATACAATTGATGTATGTATACGTATGGATTGTGGTAAGAGTTGTATGAGTCCCTAATAAAATATAAAAGAAGAAAAGAGAAAAAAAATGATTAGGGCAAAGACTGTACAGATGTGCTTTATACAATTGATGTATGTATATATATGAACGGTGAAAAGAATTGTATGAGCCCCAATAAATTGTTAAAATTAAAAAAAAAATTCATTAAAAAAAAATTAAATTAAATTAAAAAAAAATGAGTAAATGAACTTTGTCACACATAAGATTCCTCTTCTCCTTCTGTTTTAACAATTTAAATAGTAAAGCATTGCTAGATCTTGAACCAGTAAAAGTACTAGTTAGATAACCTTCATTGTTATGTAAATACCGGCTCCCATCCCTCAGAGAATTAAGAGAGCTAACTAATTGGGAGAACTTCTTATCATACTTTGAAAGACTGAAAAAATTCTTAATAAATTTGTTCAGCTGATCTTGAAGTAACTTACCAAGCAGACATTTTTTCTCCAGGCTTACCAATAAGGTTATAGGCTCAATTGAGCCGTTTTGCCTTTCAGGCTTCTCACACTGTATGATTTTACCTTGCAATATTCTGTCTTGGTTAACTTCACTCATTCCCTCTATGCTGGCTTTAGGGGAAGTTAATGGGAGGGCCTTAGGCCCCCCTGAATGCCCTAAGGAAATGACCCGGCATCCACAGTTAACAAACCTTTTTCCTTCCATTTCTAATTCCATGTGGGGGCGCTGTTTCTCCACAACAGCAGTCCAGAAGACTGCTTGATTTATAGGGTGGTCAAACTTCTCAAGTACTCTTTCCTGATAGGTATAAATTTTTACTCTAGAAATGCAAGGAAGGGAAAATTGGCTTAAGCGATCCTACATTTTTACAAACCATGGTATATCAGAACTCATTACTGCCTTAATTTCTTCTTCACAATCCTGACCAATAACTCCAGCAACACCTTGAGAATTTATGTTGGACTTTCTTTTTTTTTTTTTTCTTGACTTTCTTAATAAACTTCCTATAGTTCTTTTAGGTAGTGGACCCCAATTACTGCTCTTCGTTTCTGATTCAATCACAGTTTTGGGCTTTTTCTTACAACTCTTATCAACTCCAGTATCAATTTTAATTTCTTGAGTACTAAGGTTAAATCTTCCTGATAGAAACTGTATTAATCTTTCAATAAGAGGTCCCTGCTTTTGAGGATCAAGCTCCTGTGAAGGCTTCTGAGCCATCTCTTGGTTATTCAAACCAACTGCAGTGAGAACAGAGACTAGGTTTTTGCCTCTTTGGCTAGGTCTGTTCTCCTGCTGTGAGGCTGCTAGATAAAGGCGATTTCTCTCAAAGATCTTCTTTGCTCCAGTAGGCAGACACCTTGCCTACCACGCTCTGCTATGAGGGCTCTGCATCAAGCTTCTTCCACTATTTTCCCGCCGGGAAGTCTTTGCTAATGGCGACCCTTCACTGTTGATTTTTGAACGACATTGGCTCGCCCAATGAGTTCCCTTCCTACAATGGAGGCAGAGTTCAGGTTCGTTTAAACCCGATCTCCATGGTCCTGGCCCATGCTCTGACATTGGCCGCAGCCTGCTCTGCCTACACTCTTTTGAAGATGACTTGTCTTCCCACAACTAAAGCACTTTCTTCCAGGTCTGATATAGTTTGCCAATGAAGCTGCCATGAGGTCTGCCTTGTATTCCTCTGCCTCTACATTCCTGCATATCCTAAAATAACCCAGCAAAGTGCCCTGTTCGCTGTAGGGATGCAAGGCATTTTTACAGTGCTTATTAGAGAAATCATAAGATAGCTTGTGCACTAGGTCTCTTACTGCCTGAACATTCTTCACACATTTGGAAATAGCATCTTCCAGTCGGGACACAAAGTCAGCGTAACGCTCATCATATTCTGTTGTCTTATAGCCCTGTAACGTGGCGTTCTCTCTTCTGATGGAATTATCTTTTCCCAGGCCCTTAAGCAAACCTCATGTATCTGTCCTATTGTCTGTTCAGTAAACTGTAGTTGAGACTCAACTGTAATATAATTTGCATCCCCTAGCAATTGATGAATTCCTATATCTATCCCATCCTCAGCATTCTTCCCAGCTCTTGCAAGGGCTGCTTCCTTCCATAGCATTTGATATCACAAGCATTCTGAAGAGTAAAGACAAATTCTCACTAAAGCTTTCCAATCTGTAGGGGTCCAGCTGTCAGACTCTGCTAGAGCCCTTATCATGCTAATTACAAAATGTGAGTCTGGGCCGTAGTCATTGATTGCCTGCTTGAGATCTTTTAGCAACTTAAAAGGCAAAGGCACTGTGAATTCCTTTTGGTTCTAACAGGATAAGACATCTTGCATTCTAAATCTTCTTCTGCAATCCCTCTTCCTACTCTGGAGAGTAAAGGTGCTTTCCTATACTTTGCTTCTTTACGTCTATTCTCTGAGCTACTCTTTTCAATCTGGATATCTTGGAGTTCCACTTCCTGAACTTCACCTTCTGTGCTAGCTCTCCTAGTTTGCATTTCTTTGGAGCTAATCTCTCTACCTTCAGGGCTGGCTTGCTTGATTGTTTTACAATCTCTGGCCTTTCTTACACTAAATTCCAGCAGGGGAGCAGTTGCTTTTACTATGTCCCCTTCTGACTCAGGCTCATTCTTTTAGCTCTGCCTAAAATCTTCTCATCTGCCTGAAACCCGTTCTCACTGCTTCTCATCTGATTTAAATTTGGGCATCTTAGACGTTGCCTGTTCTGCTTCTTGGCTTTCTCTACCTTTGAAAGCAAGGGAGCTTCCTGGGATTGTTTAATAGCCATGCTTTGGATCTTGCAATCCACTGCCTCTAGTACTGTATCACCTTTAAACCTTCGGAGTCTGCAGTCTCGCGAGAGCATACAGGCTTTGGCAATGAGGTTCTGTTCTAGAATTGGAGGCTTTAGATAACAAACCAATCCCTGCCTTTTCAGTTTTTCCTAAAGTTTCATAACCTAAATCATGCTTATTCACAGACACTTTAGCTTGCTTTGCTAGATTTGAATAGACACAAGACTTCTCACTAGACTGTTCATCCTTATTCTCTTCCTCCTGCAAAAGTTTTAAAACCATCTTAACTTGTACCCACAGAGACCACTTCTCCATAGGGATACTCTCCCCATCTCTGTGCTTCCTTTAAGTTGACAATGACCTCCTCCCAGGTCTCTAAATCAAAAGTTCCTTCCTCTGAGAACCATGAATTATACCTTTTTACTACTTTTAGAAAACATTGTATCTTTTTCTTCGTTACTTTTACACCTTGTCTTTTCAGTAAGTAGAGAGCATGGTACCATAAGTTTCAGGTTTACTTTTACCTTGCTCCCATTATCCTCTTTAAAATTCTAATTCACTATTTCCACTACTTCTCTGTCAATCCCCACACCGGATCCTCACTTCACACAATTTTCAAATTCACTCTACGTACCAATGGGGCCATATAATTGTTATATGGGATATAACTCATATTGTCCCACGTTGTGCGCCATTTGTCTGGGGAAGCCCGCCTTGTGCTGGGGCTCCAGCCTCCAGCCCAGTCCTTGAGCCTCCTGCCTGGTCTCCATCCCACCTCCCTTCGTCCACACTGAGCGTGGGCCTGGCTGGTAAGATCATGGCCATCCAGGAGGTGAGCATGCTACCATGAATTGTGTCTGACTGCATTATTGTAATGTCTCTTCTATCGCTCATGCTCCCGGTGACTTTAATATAATATTTATATATCTCAACCATACAATTGTGCTTATTGAACCCAAGATTACTGGTGGGGGGCTGGCACCCCAACTCATACCACAGTACATACCATTTGTCTAGTTCTTCAATGCTTCCTCTCCCGCTCACTCCCTCCAACTATCATGACCTCAGCTCTACCTTACAAAGCCGGCTAGACCAGAGCATGTACACTGGTACAGATAAGAACTCTCAACACACAGAATCCAGGACAGATAAACCCTTCAGGAACAGTAATGGAAGTAGTGATAACATGAGGGTAGGGATGAGATAGAGGGAACTGATAGCAATGATTGATGTATTAACGCTCACACCCCAGGGGGACAAGCAACAGAAACATTGGTGAAGTGAGACCTTGGACATTGTAAAATATGAAAGTATAATTTATCAAGGTTTCATGAGGGTGGGAGAGTGGGAGAGAAGGGGGGAAAAGGAGCTGATACCAAGGGGTCAAGTATAAAGAAAATGATGATGGTACCGTAGGTACAAATGTGCTTGATACAATTGATGTATGCATTGTTATAAGTGGTGTAAGAGCCCCCGATAAAATGACTTAATTTTTTAAAAGTGTTTAGGTAGATCTTGATGGAGGATAGATTGAGAAACAATAGTTTCAGAATTTGATAATTTTGCTTAATAATCAAACTGAAAACTCACTGCCATTGCATCTTTTGTGACTCACAGCAACCCTGACTTTCAGCAACCCTATTGGACAGGGTAGAGCAGCCCCTGTGAGTTTCTGAGACTGCAACTCTTTACAGGGGTAGAAAGCCCTAACGTTTCTCTCTCAGAGCGGGTGGTGGTTTTGAACTATGTGGGTAGCAGCCCAAGTGAAAACCACTATGCCACCAGGGCTCCCTGTGCCACATAGCGGGAGCTGTTGTTTTCCCAAACATTCACTTGGCTATTTCTTTTATAAGAAGCCAAGTAATTTGGCAGCTTATTTCTGTTCCAGTTTTCTTATATAGAAAATGTGGTGACAGTGTGAACCTGTTTGTTGTAGTTTATGTGAACATAATTGAGTGATCTAGACCAAGTGAGCTAGACCAAGTGAGCTGACTGGTCAAAAATCAGACCTGTGGATTGCCAAATTGGTTCTGCTGAGATTGGGGCTTTCCTGGATCCACAGGCTTCCTCCAAGCTGTGTCCGAGAAGCTCTGCATTTTAGAGCTACATTTTATAGTTGAAAGAGAGGCCTAAGGAGGGAGGGAGTCCTTAAGCTCTAAGACCTTAATGCTGTCATTGCTGTCCTCTTTTAGTGTACCTGCAGTTTCCACACTGCAGTGGGAACCATTGAAACAGCTGTTCTCATTCTCTGAGATGGTGTGCCACCCCACTCCATACCACCACCCCCTCATCCCTTTCTCTTATTGTAGAGATAATGCCCCTTCCATATGTATCTCAGATATTCAATTAATGAAGAAAGACAAAAGTAGGAGAAATGATTTAGATGAAGGAGACCATAAGCATGAGGCCATAATGGGGTCCAAAGGCTGTGTGGCCATGTCGCTAATTATAGAAATGGATGAAATCTGCCACAAAAATGTGATTGGAGGCAGAGCAATTCATCACTCTCTCAGGCAGGACTACATAAGTGAGAATGGGGCCATTATGGAGACATGGAGACGATCACAGATTAGAAAGGCTTACTGGATTTGTTCTGGGGCCTTCCGACCACTATAACTCATGACCATAGGGTCTTAGACTTTCCCAATTTCCATTGAGGACCTTCCCAGGGAAGTCCCAGAGGGCAGATTGCTCCTCTCTGCTCTGGCTAGTTGTTGTTGCGTGCCATTGAGGACACTTGGACTCGTCGTGACCTCACATACAACCGAATGAAACACTGTAGGGTCGTGCACCATCCTCACAATTGTTCCTGTGCCTGAACCACCGATGAAGCCACTGAGTCCATCCACTTCTTCGAGGACCTCCTCTGTTTCATGGCTTCTCCACTGTACCAAATAGGATGTCCTTCTCCAGGGACTGGTCTCTCCTGACAACATGTCCAAAGTATGTAAGATGGCGTCTTGCCATCCTTGCCTCTAAGCAGCACTCTGGCCTTATTTCTTCTGATACAGATTGGTCAGTCCTTCAGCAGTCCATGGTACTGTCAGTAGTCTTCTGGTGGACCACAATTCGATGCATCTGTTCTTCTACAGCCTTCCTTATTCAGTGTCTAACTTTCACATGCATATGATGCAATGGAAAATAGCATGGCTTAGGTCATGTGCACCTTAGTCCTCAGAGTAACATCATTGTTCTTCAACACTATAAAGAGGTTTTCTGCAGCAGATTTACCCATTACAATACATCTTTTGATCGCCTGACTGCTGTTTCTATGAACATTGATAGTGGATCTAAGCAAGACAAAATCCTTGACAACTGAAGCCCTTTTCTCTGTTTATCACCTATTGGTCCAGTTTTGGGGATTTTGGTCTTCCTTATATTGAATTGTAACCCATATTGAAGGCTGCAATCCTTGATCTTCAGCAAGTGGTTCAATTCCTCCTCACTTTCAGCAAACAAATGGTGTCATATATGCACACAAGCAGGCTCCCAAAAGTTAGTGGAACAAGGAATCAAAAGAGAATGGAATTTTTCAGGGACTTTTTGAAATACCAGTGTGTGTGTGTGTGTGTGTGTGTGAGAGAGAGAGAGAGAGAGAAAGAGAGAGAGAGAGAGAGGAGATGTGGGCATAAAACAAACATCAAGCAACATAAGGGAGAATGCTGTTGGCTGCTGTTGAACTGATTCCGGTGCGCATGCACAGTGACCTGCTGTGTGCACCATAGTGACCCCTCAGAAGCAGATCATCAAGCCTACCTTTCAACTGAAATTCTGAGAATTCACAATTTTCAGAAGTATGTGGATAACAGTGAAAGCCAAAATTCTATTTGCACAGTCCCCACGTGGATTAAGCTTCCAGTGAATTCCTTCAGACCATTGACCAGGGATGTGAACACTCTTGCCACCAGGCAGAGGGCATTGGAAAGTGGATTACCCCTTAGGCAGCCCATGGTGGGGCTTAGAGACTTGCCTAAGTGTATCCTTGAATCGAGGCTGCCATTCTGGGCTGCACGGTCATGAGTCATGCCCCCAAAGCCTTGGTTGTTTGGCCCTGGACCACTCTTGTAAACTGTCCTGTTTAACACAGGTCCCAATCCTTGTCCTATTCTTGCTTCTGTAGTCCCACCTGGAACTGTGATGTTGGGATCTGCCGCCATGTCCTTTCAAGTCTGTGAATCTCAGATAACCCTTACATATCAATAAGACCTCTTGCTAATAGTTTCCCTCCCCTCATCTCGATGGCATGTGTTGGCCCTTGGACTATCTAGGTTACCTAGCGGGCATTTGGATTATGTAGGCTCCCTAGCGGGAATTTGGACTATATAGATTACCTAGCGGGCAATTAGACTTTGTAGGTTATCTAGCGGGCACTTTGACTATCTAGGTTACCTAGCTAGCACTTGAACTATCTACGTTACCTAGCGGTTACTTGGAGTATGTTGGTTACCTACCGGGCTGTTGGACTATCTAGGTTACCTAGCCGGCACTTGGGCTATCTAGGTTAACTAACGGGCACTTGGACTATGTAGGTTCCCTAGCGGGCCCTTGGACTATGTAAGTTCCCTAGCGGGCACTTGGACTATGTGGGTTCCCTAGCGGGCATTAGGACTATCTGGGTTACCTAACGGGCACTTGGACTATGTAGGTTAACTAGCGGGCTTTGGACTATGTAGGTTACCTAGTGGACACTTGGACTATGTAGGTTCCCTATCGTTCACTTGGAGAATGTAGGTTAACTAAGGGGCACTAGGACAATGTAGGTTACCTAGCGGGCCTTGGGACTATCTAGGTTACCTAGGGGGAACTTGGACTATGTAGGTTTACTATTGGCCACTTGGACTATCTAGGTTACCTAGCAGGCACTTGGACTATGTAGGTTAACTAGCGGGCACTTGGACTATCTAGGTTACCTAGCAGGCACTTGGACTATGTACGTTTCCTAGCGGGTACTTGGACTATCTATGTTAACTAGCGGGCACTTGGACTATGTAGATTCCCTATCGGGCACTTGGACTATGTAGGTAACCTAGTGGTCACTTGAACTGTCTAGGTTACCTAGCGGGCATTTGGACTATGTAGGTTAACTAGCGAGCTCTTGGACTATCTAGGTTAACTAGCGGGCACTTGGACTATTAGGGTCCCTAGCGGGCATTTGGACTATATAGGTTACCTAGCGGGCACTTGGACTATGTAGGTTAACTAGCGGACACTTTGACTATCTAGGTTAGCTAACGGGCAATTGGACTATCTAGGTTACCTAGCGGGCACTTGGACTATGTAGGTTCCCTAGCGGGCACTTGGACTATTTAGGTTACCTAGCAGGCACTTTGACTATCTAGGTTAACTAACGGGCACTTGGACTATGGAAAGAAGTGCCTAATGGTCACCAGGACCCATGGTTAATCCAGGCGTGGTCATCTGATTCCAATCGATCAGACCTAGCTATAAATCACTTATATGTCTGGGTAATTAAAAGCAAATATAAATTTTCAAAAAAAATAACGTTGCATGGGATAGAAAGAGAATACATAACAACATCAGACATAAATATGCCTCAAGACAAACTCATTGTGCACATCCAGAATACATAATGGCTCTTGCTAAGATGCATTTCCCACTAGACCCTACCCCAAGCCAGTAAAAGCCAGAAACTCTACAGTAAACTGTGGATTGTACTACTCTGAAATGGGAGCTGTGTCTCTAGACCTAATTTGGGGCTGTTCGTGCTGAGGACTCACCAATACCTGCTGCAGTGACAACAGTCCAGGTGAGAATAAGGAAATCTGGATGACAGCCAGGATATAGGAGCACTGAGACCTCAAATTGCTTCTAGGCGAGCATGGCCTAATGGGCTTCCATTTATGCACCTCTGGCAGGAGGAGTTTGTTCTGGAAAGTAATGGTTTCTAAGGAAGTATTTCTTAAACTTTCACATGCATGCACTTACCCAGGTTCCTGGAAATCGGGCTGGGGGGCAGATTCTGATTTTGTGGGTTCAGGGTGGGGGGTCTAGGATCCAGCAGTTCTAGAGGCCCTGGTACTCTTGGGCTGTTAACCACAAGGACAGTAGTCCTAAACCACCAGCCACTCCTTGGGAGAAATATGAGGCTGTAGACTCCGGGCAAGAGTGACAGTCTGGGAAACCCACAAGGGCAGTTCTACCCTGTCCTGTAGGGTCACTATGAGTCAGCATCAACTCGATGGCATTAGCATGGGAGAAGCTAATGCTGATGTTGCTGGTTCCTTGACCTATCATACTTTGAGTGGCAAAGTCCCAAGGGCCTTCCCGGATGTGATGGCCAAAAGCAGTAGTGTTCACCCTTGGTCATACTTTGGAATCCCTTAGGAGCTTTCACGCCTCCATTTGGCCTGGCGCCATCCCAGACCAATGAAGCAAGACTTAGTGGAAGCAGGATTCAGGTCACGGTCAGTGAGAAAGCCCCCTTGGCAATGCCAACGTACAGCCAGTGCAGAGTCGAACTGGTCGACGAATCCACATGACTCCATATACTTTGGTGAAGCCAGCTGTTTGGGCAAGGTTTTCAGAGTTACCACCCATGTAGACTTGTTGGTGATAGTGCATTAAATAGAGCACATGCAGTGCATTGCATGAGTGTCCTATGTCATGCAACCACATCAGGGGTATGTTGAGCCAATTTCTCTGGGAGACCAAGGGTGTTGGCTCCATCCTGAACGTTGGCAGGGTAATGGACTGACACAGAGGAAACTCATTCTCTTTGTGGTGGTGCACTAATGGGTTCTTCACAGAAGGCCAAGTCCATGGCTGCAGATGCTCACGGCGCTGAGGGAGCAGGTCAAATCCTAAGTCCGAGGTGGGTGTTTGCATATTTACATGCCCTCACTGCCATCAAGTCCATTCCAACTCACAGGCCCATGGGACTGAGTAAAATGGCCCCCGTGGGTTTCTGAGACTGTGATTCTTTAGAGGAGTAGAAAATCTCCTCTTTCTCCAGAGGAGCGGTTGGTCATTCAAACTGCTGACCTTGAGATTAACAGTCCAACTCCTGACCACTCTTGCCGTCAGAATTCTATTTATTTACACAAGTATATATATATCCTTTCCCAAAAGAACTCCACATTTTCAAATCATTCTTGACACTCATGGCCTTTTTTCCTTTATAGCCATGCCTTTGGTTGAAACACAGATATAAGAGAAATATTTATCTACTTATAGGGGTACAAAAGTAGCTTTGGTGGCATAGTGTTTGCATGTTGGGCTGCTAACACCAAAGTCAGCACTTTGAAACCACCAGCCACTCCGTGGGAAGAAGAGTCTGTCTACTCCCATAAAGAGTTACAGTCTCAGAAACTCACAGGGACAGATCTACTCTGCCTCATAGGGTCACTATGAGTCAGCATCACCTCCCTGGCAGTGAGGTAGATTTTGGTTTCATAGAGATACAAGTCAGTCCTGAGCTGCTAAAGACAAGGTTGGCAGTTTGAACCCACCAGCGGCAGAGAAAGAGGAGGCTTTCTATTCCCATAAGGAGCTACAGTTTCAGAAATACCCACAGGGGAAATTTTAACCTCTCCTGTAGGATCAATATGAGTCAGAATCGACTTATCGGTGGTGAGCAAGTGGAGGGGACCCTAAACAGGTTCCGGTGGACCTTAAGAGTTCTACTAATTGTGCATGCTCTGTAAAATGTAAACCAAGATTTTACTTTTGCAAACATTATTTTTTCTAAACACGTCTAACTGTGAAACTATACTCGCATGCGGGTCTTTGAACCTGGTCAGTGGTCTGGGGAAGTGAAGGGGCCTGACATCCTTTGTTGTTGTTAGTGCTGTCCAGTCATTCTGACATCACAGGGACCTTCTTTGCAACACAAGGCAGCACTGCCCAGTCCTTTGCCAGCCTCAGGGGTAGTATGTTGGAGCCCATGGTTTCAGCTACCGTGTCCTCCAGTTCACCAAGGAGTTTCCTCTTTGTGCTGCTTACTAAACCCGTTTCTAAGGAGTCCATTCCAACTCACGGTGACGCCGTGTGGGTCAGCACCACGGGACCCCACATAATGCCTTATACCATATATATATATATATATATATACATATATATATATATATATATATATATATATATATATATATATATATATATATATATATATATATATTGTGCATAATGCCTTATACCTGGTCCCTTTGGCACCTTGTGATCGCACAGGCTGGTGTGCTTATTCCATGTGGGCTTTTTTGCTTCTGAGCCAGATGGCCGTTTGCTCACCTTCAAGCCTTTAAGACCCCAGACACTATCTCTTTTGATAGCCTCTGGCCTTTACTTCGGGGTCTTCGGTCCCTGCAGAGTGGACACATGCCTGCTGTGCGGGTATGGGACGTGTCGGAGCGCAGCCTGGTGGCGGAGCTTCAGGAGCATAAGTATGGCATGGCATGTGAGGCCTTCTCATCCAGTGCCAAGTACATTGTCTCAGTGGGCTACCAGCATGACATGATCGTCAATGTCTGGGCCTGGAAGGTGAGTGGGCTGCTGGCCTCAGGACAGGAGGGGCCGGGAGGGGAGCCAAGAAACTGCTGACCGGTGGCCTTTACTTCCGCCTGCTGGCCTCAGTCCCTTTCTAGAGAACTCTGAGCAGAAAGGAGCAACTGGGTATCTAGGATGCTGAAGAAGGGGCAGAAGGAGAGGTCAAGTTCACAGCTTGTCTAACCTTCAGTGTGTAAGTTTCTTTTCCCTCAGCTCCTAGAAGCAGAGCCTTGATTTCCCTTGACTTTCTCTCCAGAAAAACATTGTAGTGGCTTCCAACAAGGTGTCCAGTCAGGTGACAGCAGTATCCTTCTCTGAGGACTGCAGCTACTTTGTCACTGCAGGCAACCGGCACATCAAGTTCTGGTACCTCGATGACAGCAAGACCTCAAAGGTGAGGCAGCAAGTAGCCACTAGGGTGGGGTCTGCCCAGATATGTTCCACCTGCGCCCCCTTCTGCATGCTCAAAAGCCCCTTGGAAGTCTCAGCTGGGCCAGGTGCTATGTCAATATGCAAGGGAAGCCTTCTCCCTCCCTCCCCAGGGCCTGCTTTCCAGGGGGTAGCCTGCAGGGTGTGTGGGTGGCACCTGTGGTGTGTCTCCACAGGTGAATGCCACTGTACCCCTGCTGGGCCGCTCTGGGCTGCTGGGGGAACCTGCGGAACAACCTGTTCACTGATGTAGACTGTGGCTGCGGGAAGAAGACTGACAGCACCTTCTGTATCACATCCTCTGGGCAGCTGTGCGAGTTCAGTGACCCGGAGACTGTTGGACAAGTGGGTGGAGCTGAGTGTAAGTGAATGCTTTGTCGGCACCCTCCCGTCTGTCACCTCCGGGCTCCAGGGCACCTGAGTCTGCATGCACGCTGGGGGAGGCCCCAGGCGGAGGAATGTGTTTGGGAACCTCTCTGCTTGCTCGCCCTCTCTGTCTCTGCCTCTTCCTCTGCTTTCCTCTTCTGCTCAGCACACAGACAGCATCACAGTAAGTGTGCTGGCCCTGTCCGCTGCCTCTGCTGCCTTTCTCTGGGCCGGCCTTTTCTGGGTGTGTCTTTGCCCAAACCTCAGGTGCCTTATAAGGCTTGCTGACTCCTTCCCCCTAATTGCAGGGGGCTGTGGGCCCTCTGGCCAGCTGCTGTTAGAGGGAGGGGCATTGAGGGGCTCTGCCCAGGGCAGCTGGCCTGCCTTGCGCTTGTCCTTGCCTCTTGGCTCATGGCTGTTGAGGTGTCCGGTGAAGGAGTGGACAGACGCCCTTGCTGACTGTGGCTTCTGTGCTCACAGACCACAGTGGCCCACTGCATCTCGGTGAGCCAGGACTACATCTTCTGCGGCTGTGCTGACGGCACCGTGTGCCTTTTCAACCCCTTCAACCTGCACTTCCTCAGCACGCTGCCCCGGCCCCATGCCCTGGGCACAGACATTGCCAGCATCACAGAGGCCAGGTGAGCGGTGTGGGTGGGCCCCTGAGTCCTGTCAGAGCCCCACTCTGTGCCAGGCCGTCCCTGGCATGCTGCAAGGAGAGGAGGGCACACATAGACCTCTGGGAAGACCCTTGCAGTCAAGCACAGGTGGGTCTTTTAGCATTTGTTGCTCACTGTGGGCAACCGTGGTAATCTGAGTCTGCAGTGTGGTAATGCATTGTCCTGTAAACACCACAGCTAGGACAGACGGGCAGTTCCTTAGGGTTTCTGAGAGAGGCTGGAAACCTGACGGAGCAGGCCTTTCTCCCTCAGGGTGGTCCTGGGTAGCAGCTAAGGTAGGAGGGTCTTATTGTAGCCTCGGGCCTTGGGTTGGGTGATTGCAGGAAGTGAAGTTTTGCTCTGGTTTCAGTGCTGCCAGGAAGCGGGGCAGTTCTGCAGTTGGGTATATTAATTTCTCATTCAGGGAAGGAGTGGGCTAAATCTGCAAATGGCAGGAAATGATATATGACCATGACTGGTTTGCACAGTGCCCTTCCTTTTCCTCTGACGTGAGTCTAGAAGGGCCTGACATCTGCTTGGCTGCATCACGGCCACACACTGTCCCCGCCTGATGTTGGGGGCTATGAAATAGCTTGTGTTCTTTTGCAGAGCCCCATGGCAAGGAATGCCAGGCCAGCCGCTGCGTTCTTTCTCCAGTGACTGCTGGCCAACCTGCTGCTCCTCCCTTTAGTGCCCCTTTTCATTAGCGCTAACTCACCAGTTTGCCCTGTCTGCCCTGGACACCCTGACCCCCTCTTTCCTCAGTCGCCTTTTCGCTGGAGTGGCCAATGCGAAGTATCGGGACACCATCACCTTGACCTTTGATCCTGCAAATCCGTGGCTGTCTTGTGTGTACAATGACCATAGTACTTATGTCTGGGGTGTGAAGGGCCCCAAGAAAGTGGGCAAGGTGTATTCAGCTCTGTATCATTCCTCCTGCGTCTGGAGTGTAGAGGTACGTGGGCCAGGTCTGCTGAGACTGACCGTGTTTCCTGGCCTACCATTAGGAGCTGGGGTTCCTCAAGTGTGGAATTTGTTTCCTCCAGCACCCTTGCTCCCCAAGCTGTGCCCCTGGGTCCCTTCGTATCTGTTAATTGGCTCTGAGGATGGGAGGGGATTTTAGTGCTGACTCATCTCAGACGTTTTTCAGTATGCCCCTGTGCAGTCTTAGCTTGGCCTCTTTGGACATGTTCCTGAACTTGACCAAACCTTAGTTTCTGCAATTGTGAAATGACATACCTGATGCATTTGATTTTTACGAACAGGAGACAATGTAAGTGGGAGATTTAGAATGCCTAGTACTTACTAGGTGCTTGGTTAATGTATATTCCTTTACTTGTTAAAGACAAGAGCTAATCATTATGACTTGCTTGCTATGGGACAAGCCGTTGCCTCCAGGGGACAGGATGGGGGAACTTTAGGCCCCCAAGGACAGAGGTTCAGGAGGGTTTAGCTGAAAAGGGTTGGGGACAAAATTTATTATCTCCAAGGGAAAGATACTAACTTGACAATGAAGAAACGGCAAAACCCACCCTTAGCCAAGTCATTAAGGTTAACATCCCGTGGCAGCAGCATGAATCTGGTGAGAGGGTACACTGAGAGGTTTCAAAATGTTCCCAGAAAATGTTATGACTCTTAAGAACTCCCAATAAAATGTTGAACAACAACAACCAACGTTGATGGAAAGTTTCTTTTAGTTCTGTTTTTCCATGCAGCCTCCTCCTAGCATTGTGTCTGGTATTCTTGACCCAAATGTATAAGGAACTTAGGATAGTCATGAGGAAACATCAGGCAACCTTCATTTGAGGTACACCTGCCAGAGTAACTTATCACACTCTCCCAGGTGTCAGGGTAGGAAAGACAAGCAAAGACTGAAAGCCATTCTAGACTGGGACAGATGACACCCATGTGCCGTGGGGGCTCCTAGGATCCTGGAGCAGAAGAAGTCCATTCGTGGGATATACAAACAAACTCATTGGCATTGGGTTGATTCCAACTCAGAGCAACCCCCGCTGGTGACATTTAAATAAAGTCTAATAATGTTGTTCCAGTGTGACCTCCGTGGTCCTTATCACTGTGTACTGTAGTGCATAAAACATTAATACGAAGGGAGACCAGGTGAGAGAGTTGAATGTGACATATCTTGACTCATTTTTCTAAAGGTTCAACCCAAAAGGTAAAGTAAAACAGCTCTTGATGGAGAGGAAAAGGTGGAAGGGGGTGGGTGATGATTCTTTCCCCCCGCTGCCTGGCACTGAACGGCCTCTCCTCTCTTCTCATTTTGCAGGGTCCACGAATTGCAGTTCCTGAGTGAAATGCTGAAGGTGGAGGCCCATGAGTCAGAGATTCTGTGCCTGGAGTACTCGAAGCCAGACACAGGTACCTGGCCCTGGCCTGGAATGGCCTTGAGTGAGCCCCTCCAGTCTGGCCAGAGCCACTGATACTTGTCCTGCCTCTTGACTATGGGGCTGATCGTTCTTTTGGCTACCAAAAGAGTTAGTGATCCTTCTTGATGTCTCTGAAGGCTTCTTGTTGTTTCTGAAGGCTTTGGGGAGGACTGCATCTCAACTCTGCCCGACTCCATGGCTCATGTGGCTTAAGGATGTGGGGCTCAGTTTCTCTGGGTGCTCTTTGCTGGGCACTCATGTTGGGCTGCGATCCACAAGCTCAGCAGTTTGAAACTACCAGCCGCTCTGCAGGAGAAAGGTGGGCCTTTCTACTCCTGTAAACAGTTACAGTCTCAGAAGCCCATAGGGGGTATTCACTATGAGTCAGCATTAACTTGATAGCAGCAGATTTGATTTTTGTAAAGTCTTTTTAAAGCCAACCAAAAGCTGAATCAGTGAAGAAGATCTGCTTTAGACATTGTGCTCTTTTAAAGAATAATCTGTCTGTGATCAGATTGACACAGGAACTTGGAAGGTTAGGTGAAAAGTTTAAGGGGCAGTGAGCTTATGTGTGTGATGGAAATTTGGAATTGGAAAAGGACAGTGAGAATGGCTACATAATTTCAGAAATATAATGAATGTTAGCAAATTGTACATGTAGAAATGATCGAATTGGTATATATTTTTGTGTGCATTGTTTTAGATCAGGGAGAAGACTCGAAGTTCAAATATAATTTACAGAGACCCCCTTGTTAAATCTTGAATGGGACAAAGTCCAGAAAAAACAAATCATCTGGTTGAGGGAGACCGTAAGCATGAGGCCATAATGGGGACTGAAGGATTCACAACAGCTCGGTCACATGGAAAACAAAGGAAGCCCCTTTAAAAGTCAAGTTGCCAGCAGATCAGACCATCACAGTTGGAAATGTGACTACAGAAATGGGAAAGGGACCATGATTGGAGTAAATACATTATTGCAGACTAGAAAAGTTTACAGGACTGGTTCAGGGCCCTCCAACCATCTTGGTCAGGGCATGAACGTGCAACCTCAGTACCCCAATTCCCATCAAGGGCATACTCAGGCAAGTTCTTGAGGGCTAGACTACTCCTCACCAGGCTGGCCAGAGGAGTGGGTGGAAGCAAACAAACTCTGCCTGAGGGCAAAGCATTTTACGTTGCTAGTTCAGAGTCATGGAGCTCTAGTGCCATAGAAGGTTATGGGTTGGGCGGTTAACCACAAGGTTTCACTCTTCAAAACCACCAGCCAGCTCCAGGGAAGAAAGATGAGGCTTTCTACTCCAATAAAAATATATAGTCTGGAGATTAAAAGCCCCAATGTAAGTTAACTGGGTTGATTCCTACTAGAGGGATAATGTGTGTGGGCCAGATGCTTGCAAGGTCCCTCAAGGCAATGCTGCCAGACTGCAGTCTCTGCTCCCTGCTGGTGGAGACAATGGATTGCTTTTCTCTAAAACTTGGAACCATTAGCTTGGTTCCAGTAGGTGGAGTTCACACCCTACTGATAATGGTTCATATGGAGATCCAGAAAACAGGTCAAAGTTAAGCTGCCATTCTAAATGTAGGATCCGCCCATTTTGTCACCTGTATACCCCCAATCCCTCCTCTTCCTATTGCATGTATGCCCCTAGACCACCCCTTCTCACCGCTGTATAACATAGTCCAAGTCCTTCCTGTGATGTATGTCTTTACCCTCCCGTTTCCAATTCCCCTTGTCCTCCTTCCCTTCCCCCTCTCTCCATGTGGACCACCAAGTGGGGCTGAGGTGAGCAATGCTACCATGATATGTGTGTGACTGCATTATTGTAATATCTCTTCTATCTCTCATGCTCCCAATGACTTTAATATTTATATCTCAACCCTTTATGTTTCCAGGGCTTTCAATGACATTAGGCATCTTTTCAATGTTTATGAATCATGCTTATGAACCTCTCTTCTGTTAGTTGTCTGTGTGTATGCATTGCCTGTATTAAAAACATATAGAACCGAGCAATTTGTCTGGAAAAATAATTTATAGAAACTTTATGTTAGATTGCCATGCGTTTTGCATAGCCAATTGTTCTTTTAAAACACTTTTCTTGTCATTGTGATACCATGCTAAAAGGTAAAAACATCTGTATATAGTCAAATAGCTTTATCTTTCCTTTAAAGACATGAACCTTCGTGTCTTGCTTAAAGTTTCCACCTCACTAAAGCTAAATTGCTACCCTCGAAAATAAATCCCTCTAAGTTTTTAATGCTTTGAATATTTTATCGCTCTAATCCTCCTGGAGTTTATTTTTGAATGTAGTATGCTCCTTCCTTTGATTTCTTGTAAATTCAGCCAATTCAACCACTCATTAACCAAAGTATTCCTTTACCACTGGATTGTTTTGCCACCTTTGCTTTGCATAGCATATAGTTCTAAATTATATCCCAGACTACTGAATTATTTGCCAGAGTGGCTTTACTAATTGTACACTGGCATCACAACACGCGGGAGCTTCGGAAAGATCGTGGGAGAAAGGAATGAAAAGAGAAGATAATTTCCCATGAATTTGTGAAGCTTCCTCGTACAGGTGCTTTACAGTAAGTCGACATTAGGGTTTATAATCAATAAAAAATTCAACTGTGATCCAAGAATGAGGGGCGTGACATTTCCTGGTTGAGACAAAAGCGAACAGGCGAGCAGAATACGAAAAGAATTGGTTAACCGATGAAACTGCAGCCAAGTGTTAGCTGTTATCACAAAAATGAACACACAGAATATTCTTGAACTTGGAAGTGGGAACTTCAGCCTTTCAACGGCCATCGACGGTGCGGGGCAACATCCCCGCACTCCTACGCTCAGGAAGGGGGTTCTGGGGTCTGCGGCGCCGCGGGGCACAAGTGGGGCGAAGGGCTGCGAGGGAACGCCGAGGCAGAGGGGTCCCCGCGAGGCGGCTGCGGGCCGCTCCAGAAGGCAGGGGTCCGGGGGCTCTGCGGTCCCTCAGGACCCTCCAGGAGAGGCTCCAGAAAGGCAGCTGGAGGCCCCGGCCGGCCGTGCAGCTCGCTGGGAGGCGCGGGCGCACGTGCTCCGCCGGTCCGGGCGGCGGGGGCGGCTGAACGGGCCCTGGCCGTGGGCGGCGGGCGGCGGGCGGGCGCAGTGCGGCGCCGGGCAGGCGGGAGGTGACCGCGCGGGGCGGTCGCGGCGGCTGGGGCTACTGACGGCACACGGATCCGGAGCGCACTGCGCGGGGCGGGGCGCCGCGCAGGTGAGAGCGGCAGCGGACCCGGATGCGGCGCGGCTGAGGGCGGCCGAGGGCGGGGGGTCGCGGCGGCTAGCTCTTGGAGATCCCGGCCGGAGGCTCCGGCGCCGGTGCTGCGCTTCCTGCCGGCTCGAAGAACGAGCCCGAGCCTGGCCGCCCTCGGGATGCCTTGCTGAGGCTCCGCCGGACGTCCCCAACAGGGGGGGGGGCGGGGCGGGGCGCGTTCGGGCGCCTCCTGAGGGCGCCTCAGCGGAGAGCGGCGTTGGCGCCGTGGAGTCTACGCGGGCGGCCCAACCCGCCTGCCACTCAGGTGTCTTTTTGCACGGAAGTGAGTTTTAGGAGCGGGAAACCTGTGGTGGGCGTGACTGACGTGTTTTTAAATCATTTTCTATACATTTAAAGCTGTAAAGGCAAAACTTCATGATCCAATTAATATAGCCAAAAATTCAGGCTTGATAGAAACATTTAGAATCCAGCCACTGGGGGTAAAGTCCCCTTATTCCCATCTGTTATTGGAGGAAGGTATGAGAGAGATTGGATACTGCGGTGGGAAGAAATAGAGCCAAATAGGAATGTCTGCTTCTATAGGGAGAATGTATCAGCCATGCGCTCACTTTAAGGCAGCACAGCTTTAAGGGAGAATCTGTGGAAATGATAGATTACCGCAGGAACATGAACTTGGAGTATATCTCCAACTAACAGAGTGGTGGTCTTCCAGCCATGGAACATTAGTCTCCCAGATTCCCTCTGTACCAGTCAGGGAATAAGTCCCAGTATTATTTCCCTTGGTGCTAGTATCCCACATTTCCCCTCTCTGCATTATGTTTAAGATTCAATAGTGTCACGGAGGCAACATGGTCTCTTTTCATATCTATTAGCTTCCTATAGAAGTGACATGAGACTGCAAGCATCACAATTATGATAAAAAACACAGTCAGACTGGAACTTAAGCTATGTGAAGTACTTTGCCCCCAAGCTCGCGGGTCCAACCCTTCCATGCTACTCCTCAATTGCTTAATCACATCAGAGCCAGGAGAAGCCTCAAGCTTGTCTTTGAATGTATAGAAAATATCCTTTTTAAGCTGATCAATATCTAATGAAATGTTTCCCTTAAACCCTTGCAAATGTTTCCTAATCAAATTCCAATCATGCAATGTCTTATTATAAGGATAAGTGGTTATACAGAAATCAGTTACATTCCAATCACATTATAGCATTGACAAATTCAAAATCTTGACCTTTCAGCAAAGCAGTCTGCAGTAATATTCCAGTCACATTGTATAAAATGTTCAGTTATGATAGCATCCCAGAGTGTCTCTTAGACAGCGTCAGCAATGGAAGAAATATCTCAGCAGTCAGCAATCGCCATTCTCAGGAATCTTCGAGGTCTTCTTGCCGTTTTGAATAACTTCAATAACAGTGACCCGCTTTCTTCTGGGCCTTGCTGGCTGAAGAGAAATCCACCTATCTCCTTTGCCTGTGAAAATATAAAGAAATAGCCCCTCTCTTTGGGGTATCATTAACCTGAAAAAAGGATTTATGATTAATATTGGTTGGCCTCTCCATCTCTTCCTTGTCCATCTTTCTCCAAAGGTGGTTGCGTCCTTTTAAAGGGAGTCCATCAGTTTTATTCTGTAAAAAACATACATGCATAGCCTTTTCTCCAGGTGAATGGACCTGGATCCCAAACACAGTTTCCATCATCCTCAGATTTCTTAGGATCAATTTTCTCTGTAGAATTGAAAACGTGTTTATCTTCCCTAATTTTATTACAAGCTTTTAGTAAGGAGAAAAATTTTTTAGTTAAAATGAGTAAATGAACTTTGTCACACATAAGATTCCTCTTCTCCTCCTTCTGTTTTAACAATTTAAATAGTAAAGCATTGCTAGATCTTGAACCAGTAAAAGTACTAGTTAGATAACCTTCATTGTTATGTAAATACCGGCTCCCATCCCTCAGAGAATTAAGAGAGCTAACTAATTGGGAGAACTTCTTATCATACTTTGAAAGACTGAAAAAATTCTTAATAAATTTGTTCAGCTGATCTTGAAGTAACTTACCAAGCAGACATTTTTTCTCCAGGCTTACCAATAAGGTTATAGGCTCAATTGAGCCGTTTTGCCTTTCAGGCTTCTCACACTGTATGATTTTACCTTGCAATATTCTGTCTTGGTTAACTTCACTCATTCCCTCTATGCTGGCTTTAGGGGAAGTTAATGGGAGGGCCTTAGGCCCCCCTGAATGCCCTAAGGAAATGACCCGGCATCCACAGTTAACAAACCTTTTTCCTTCCATTTCTAATTCCATGTGGGGGCGCTGTTTCTCCACAACAGCAGTCCAGAAGACTGCTTGATTTATAGGGTGGTCAAACTTCTCAAGTACTCTTTCCTGATAGGTATAAATTTTTACTCTAGAAATGCAAGGAAGGGAAAATTGGCTTAAGCGATCCTACATTTTTACAAACCATGGTATATCAGAACTCATTACTGCCTTAATTTCTTCTTCACAATCCTGACCAATAACTCCAGCAACACCTTGAGAATTTATGTTGGACTTTTTTTTTTTTTTTGGACTTTCTTAATAAACTTCCTATAGTTCTTTTAGGTAGTGGACCCCAATTACTGCTCTTCGTTTCTGATTCAATCACAGTTTTGGGCTTTTTCTTACTACTCTTATCAACTCCAGTATCAATTTTAATTTCTTGAGTACTAAGGTTAAATCTTCCTGATAGAAACTGTATTAATCTTTCAATAAGAGGTCCCTGCTTTTGAGGATCAAGCTCCTGTGAAGGCTTCTGAGCCATCTCTTGGTTATTCAAACCAACTGCAGTGAGAACAGAGACTAGGTTTTTGCCTCTTTGGCTAGGTCTGTTCTCCTGCTGTGAGGCTGCTAGATAAAGGCGATTTCTCTCAAAGATCTTCTTTGCTCCAGTAGGCAGACACCTTGCCTACCACGCTCTGCTATGAGGGCTCTGCATCAAGCTTCTTCCACTATTTTCCCGCCGGGAAGTCTTTGCTAATGGCGACCCTTCACGGTTGATTTTTGAACGACATTGGCTCGCCCAATGAGTTCCCTTCCTACAATGGAGGCAGAGTTCAGGTTCGTTTAAACCCGATCTCCATGGTCCTGGCCCATGCTCTGACATTGGCCGCAGCCTGCTCTGCCTACACTCTTTTGAAGATGACTTGTCTTCCCACAACTAAAGCACTTTCTTCCAGGTCTGATATAGTTTGCCAATGAAGCTGCCATGAGGTCTGCCTTGTATTCCTCTGCCTCTACATTCCTGCATATCCTAAAATAACCCAGCAAAGTGCCCTGTTCGCTGTAGGGATGCAAGGCATTTTTACAGTGCTTATTAGAGAAATCATAAGATAGCTTGTGCACTAGGTCTCTTACTGCCTGAACATTCTTCACACATTTGGAAATAGCATCTTCCAGTCGGGACACAAAGTCAGCGTAACGCTCATCATATTCTGTTGTCTTATAGCCCTGTAACGCGGCGTTCTCTCTTCTGATGGAATTATCTTTTCCCAGGCCCTTAAGCAAACCTCATGTATCTGTCCTATTGTCTGTTCAGTAAACTGTAGTTGAGACTCAACTGTAATATAATTTGCATCCCCTAGCAATTGATGAATTCCTATATCTATCCCATCCTCAGCATTCTTCCCAGCTCTTGCAAGGGCTGCTTCCTTCCATAGCATTTGATATCACAAGCATTCTGAAGAGTAAAGACAAATTCTCACTAAAGCTTTCCAATCTGTAGGGGTCCAGCTGTCAGACTCTGCTAGAGCCCTTATCATGCTAATTACAAAATGTGAGTCTGGGCCGTAGTCATTGATTGCCTGCTTGAGATCTTTTAGCAACTTAAAAGGCAAAGGCACTGTGAATTCCTTTTGGTTCTAACAGGATAAGACATCTTGCATTCTAAATCTTCTTCTGCAATCCCTCTTCCTACTCTGGAGAGTAAAGGTGCTTTCCTATACTTTGCTTCTTTACGTCTATTCTCTGAGCTACTCTTTTCAATCTGGATATCTTGGAGTTCCACTTCCTGAACTTCACCTTCTGTGCTAGCTCTCCTAGTTTGCATTTCTTTGGAGCTAATCTCTCTACCTTCAGGGCTGGCTTGCTTGATTGTTTTACAATCTCTGGCCTTTCTTACACTAAATTCCAGCAGGAGAGCAGTTGCTTTTACTATGTCCCCTTCTGACTCAGGCTCATTCTTTTAGCTCTGCCTAAAATCTTCTCATCTGCCTGAAACCCGTTCTCACTGCTTCTCATCTGATTTAAATTTGGGCATCTTAGACGTTGCCTGTTCTGCTTCTTGGCTTTCTCTACCTTTGAAAGCAAGGGAGCTTCCTGGGATTGTTTAATAGCCATGCTTTGGATCTTGCAATCCACTGCCTCTAGTACTGTATCACCTTTAAACCTTCGGAGTCTGCAGTCTCGCGAGAGCATACAGGCTTTGGCAATGAGGTTCTGTTCTAGAATTGGAGGCTTTAGATAACAAACCAATCCCTGCCTTTTCAGTTTTTCCTAAAGTTTCATAACCTAAATCATGCTTATTCACAGACACTTTAGCTTGCTTTGCTAGATTTGAATAGACACAAGACTTCTCACTAGACTGTTCATCCTTATTCTCTTCCTCCTGCAAAAGTTTTAAAACCATCTTAACTTGTACCCACAGAGACCACTTCTCCATAGGGATACTCTCCCCATCTCTGTGCTTCCTTTAAGTTGACAATGACCTCCTCCCAGGTCTCTAAATCAAAAGTTCCTTCCTCTGAGAACCATGAATTATACCTTTTTACTACTTTTAGAAAACATTGTATCTTTTTCTTCGTTACTTTTACACCTTGTCTTTTCAGTAAGTAGAGAGCATGGTACCATAAGTTTCAGGTTTACTTTTACCTTGCTCCCATTATCCTCTTTAAAATTCTAATTCACTATTTCCACTACTTCTCTGTCAATCCCCACACCGGATCCTCACTTCACACAATTTTCAAATTCACTCTACGTACCAATGGGGCCATATAATTGTTATATGGGATATAACTCATATTGTCCCACGTTGTGCGCCATTTGTCTGGGGAAGCCCGCCTTGTGCTGGGGCTCCAGCCTCCAGCCCAGTCCTTGAGCCTCCTGCCTGGTCTCCATCCCACCTCCCTTCGTCCACACTGAGCGTGGGCCTGGCTGGTAAGATCATGGCCATCCAGGAGGTGAGCATGCTACCATGAATTGTGTCTGACTGCATTATTGTAATGTCTCTTCTATCGCTCATGCTCCCGGTGACTTTAATATAATATTTATATATCTCAACCATACAATTGTGCTTATTGAACCCAAGATTACTGGTGGGGGGCTGGCACCCCAACTCATACCACAGTACATACCATTTGTCTAGTTCTTCAATGCTTCCTCTCCCGCTCACTCCCTCCAACTATCATGACCTCAGCTCTACCTTACAAAGCCGGCTAGACCAGAGCATGTACACTGGTACAGATAAGAACTCTCAACACACAGAATCCAGGACAGATAAACCCTTCAGGAACAGTAATGGAAGTAGTGATAACATGAGGGTAGGGATGAGATAGAGGGAACTGATAGCAATGATTGATGTATTAACGCTCACACCCCAGGGGGACAAGCAACAGAAACATTGGTGAAGTGAGACCTTGGACATTGTAAAATATGAAAGTATAATTTATCAAGGTTTCATGAGGGTGGGAGAGTGGGAGAGAAGGGGGGAAAAGGAGCTGATACCAAGGGGTCAAGTATAAAGAAAATGATGATGGTACCGTAGGTACAAATGTGCTTGATACAATTGATGTATGCATTGTTATAAGTGGTGTAAGAGCCCCCGATAAAATGACTTAATTTTTTAAAAGTGTTTAGGTAGATCTTGATGGAGGATAGATTGAGAAACAATAGTTTCAGAATTTGATAATTTTGCTTAATAATCAAACTGAAAACTCACTGCCATTGCATCTTTTGTGACTCACAGCAACCCTGACTTTCGGCAACCCTATTGGACAGGGTAGAGCAGCCCCTGTGAGTTTCTGAGACTGCAACTCTTTACAGGGGTAGAAAGCCCTAACGTTTCTCTCTCAGAGCGGGTGGTGGTTTTGAACTATGTGGGTAGCAGCCCAAGTGAAAACCACTATGCCACCAGGGCTCCCTGTGCCACATAGCGGGAGCTGTTGTTTTCCCAAACATTCACTTGGCTATTTCTTTTATAAGAAGCCAAGTAATTTGGCAGCTTATTTCTGTTCCAGTTTTCTTATATAGAAAATGTGGTGACAGTGTGAACCTGTTTGTTGTAGTTTATGTGAACATAATTGAGTGATCTAGACCAAGTGAGCTAGACCAAGTGAGCTGACTGGTCAAAAATCAGACCTGTGGATTGCCAAATTGGTTCTGCTGAGATTGGGGCTTTCCTGGATCCACAGGCTTCCTCCAAGCTGTGTCCGAGAAGCTCTGCATTTTAGAGCTACATTTTATAGTTGAAAGAGAGGCCTAAGGAGGGAGGGAGTCCTTAAGCTCTAAGACCTTAATGCTGTCATTGCTGTCCTCTTTTAGTGTACCTGCAGTTTCCACACTGCAGTGGGAACCATTGAAACAGCTGTTCTCATTCTCTGAGATGGTGTGCCACCCCACTCCATACCACCACCACCTCATCCCTTTCTCTTATTGTAGAGATAATGCCCCTTCCATATGTATCTCAGATATTCAATTAATGAAGAAAGACAAAAGTAGGAGAAATGATTTAGATGAAGGAGACCATAAGCATGAGGCCATAATGGGGTCCAAAGGCTGTGTGGCCATGTCGCTAATTATAGAAATGGATGAAATCTGCCACAAAAATGTGATTGGAGGCAGAGCAATTCATCACTCTCTCAGGCAGGACTACATAAGTGAGAATGGGGCCATTATGGAGACATGGAGACGATCACAGATTAGAAAGGCTTACTGGATTTGTTCTGGGGCCTTCCGACCACTATAACTCATGACCATAGGGTCTTAGACTTTCCCAATTTCCATTGAGGACCTTCCCAGGGAAGTCCCAGAGGGCAGATTGCTCCTCTCTGCTCTGGCTAGTTGTTGTTGCGTGCCATTGAGGACACTTGGACTCGTCGTGACCTCACATACAACCGAATGAAACACTGTAGGGTCGTGCACCATCCTCACAATTGTTCCTGTGCCTGAACCACCGATGAAGCCACTGAGTCCATCCACTTCTTCGAGGACCTCCTCTGTTTCATGGCTTCTCCACTGTACCAAATAGGATGTCCTTCTCCAGGGACTGGTCTCTCCTGACAACATGTCCAAAGTATGTAAGATGGCGTCTTGCCATCCTTGCCTCTAAGCAGCACTCTGGCCTTATTTCTTCTGATACAGATTGGTCAGTCCTTCAGCAGTCCATGGTACTGTCAGTAGTCTTCTGGTGGACCACAATTCGATGCATCTGTTCTTCTACAGCCTTCCTTATTCAGTGTCTAACTTTCACATGCATATGATGCAATGGAAAATAGCATGGCTTAGGTCATGTGCACCTTAGTCCTCAGAGTAACATCATTGTTCTTCAACACTATAAAGAGGTTTTCTGCAGCAGATTTACCCATTACAATACATCTTTTGATCTCCTGACTGCTGTTTCTATGAACATTGATAGTGGATCTAAGCAAGACAAAATCCTTGACAACTGAAGCCCTTTTCTCTGTTTATCACCTATTGGTCCAGTTTTGGGGATTTTGGTCTTCCTTATATTGAATTGTAACCCATATTGAAGGCTGCAATCCTTGATCTTCAGCAAGTGGTTCAATTCCTCCTCACTTTCAGCAAACAAATGGTGTCATATATGCACACAAGCAGGCTCCCAAAAGTTAGTGGAACAAGGAATCAAAAGAGAATGGAATTTTTCAGGGACTTTTTGAAATACCAGTGTGTGTGTGTGTGTGAGAGAGAGAGAGAGAGAGAGAGAGAGAGAGAGAGAGAGAGAGAGAGAGAGTGAGAGGAGATGTGGGCATAAAACAAACATCAAGCAACATAAGGGAGAATGCTGTTGGCTGCTGTTGAACTGATTCCGGTGCGCATGCACAGTGACCTGCTGTGTGCACCATAGTGACCCCTCAGAAGCAGATCATCAAGCCTACCTTTCAACTGAAATTCTGAGAATTCACAATTTTCAGAAGTATGTGGATAACAGTGAAAGCCAAAATTCTATTTGCACAGTCCCCACGTGGATTAAGCTTCCAGTGAATTCCTTCAGACCATTGACCAGGGATGTGAACACTCTTGCCACCAGGCAGAGGGCATTGGAAAGTGGATTACCCCTTAGGCAGCCCATGGTGGGGCTTAGAGACTTGCCTAAGTGTATCCTTGAATCGAGGCTGCCATTCTGGGCTGCACGGTCATGAGTCATGCCCCCAAAGCCTTGGTTGTTTGGCCCTGGACCACTCTTGTAAACTGTCCTGTTTAACACAGGTCCCAATCCTTGTCCTATTCTTGCTTCTGTAGTCCCACCTGGAACTGTGATGTTGGGATCTGCCGCCATGTCCTTTCAAGTCTGTGAATCTCAGATAACCCTTACATATCAATAAGACCTCTTGCTAATAGTTTCCCTCCCCTCATCTCGATGGCATGTGTTGGCCCTTGGACTATCTAGGTTACCTAGCGGGCATTTGGATTATGTAGGCTCCCTAGCGGGAATTTGGACTATATAGATTACCTAGCGGGCAATTAGACTTTGTAGGTTATCTAGCGGGCACTTTGACTATCTAGGTTACCTAGCTAGCACTTGAACTATCTACGTTACCTAGCAGTTACTTGGAGTATGTTGGTTACCTACTGGGCTGTTGGACTATCTAGGTTACCTAGCCGGCACTTGGGCTATCTAGGTTAACTAACGGGCACTTGGACTATGTAGGTTCCCTAGCGGGCCCTTGGACTATGTAAGTTCCCTAGCGGGCACTTGGACTATGTGGGTTCCCTAGCGGGCATTAGGACTATCTGGGTTACCTAACGGGCACTTGGACTATGTAGGTTAACTAGCGGGCTTTGGACTATGTAGGTTACCTAGCGGACACTTGGACTATGTAGGTTCCCTATCGTTCACTTGGAGAATGTAGGTTAACTAAGGGGCACTAGGACAATGTAGGTTACCTAGCGGGCCTTGGGACTATCTAGGTTACCTAGGGGGAACTTGGACTATGTAGGTTTACTATTGGCCACTTGGACTATCTAGGTTACCTAGCAGGCACTTGGACTATGTAGGTTAACTAGCGGGCACTTGGACTATCTAGGTTACCTAGCAGGCACTTGGACTATGTACGTTTCCTAGCGGGTACTTGGACTATCTATGTTAACTAGCGGGCACTTGGACTATGTAGATTCCCTATCGGGCACTTGGACTATATAGGTAACCTAGTGGTCACTTGAACTGTCTAGGTTACCTAGCGGGCATTTGGACTATGTAGGTTAACTAGCGAGCTCTTGGACTATCTAGGTTAACTAGCGGGCACTTGGACTATTAGGGTCCCTAGCGGGCATTTGGACTATATAGGTTACCTAGCGGGCACTTGGACTATGTAGGTTAACTAGCGGACACTTTGACTATCTAGGTTAGCTAACGGGCAATTGGACTATCTAGGTTACCTAGCGGGCACTTGGACTATGGAAAGAAGTGCCTAATGGCCACCAGGACCCATGGTTAATCCAGGCGTGGTCATCTGATTCCAATCGATCAGACCTAGCTATAAATCACTTATATGTCTGGGTAATTAAAAGCAAATATAAATTTTCAAAAAAAATAACGTTGCATGGGATAGAAAGAGAATACATAACAACATCAGACATAAATATGCCTCAAGACAAACTCATTGTGCACATCCAGAATACATAATGGCTCTTGCTAAGATGCATTTCCCACTAGACCCTACCCCAAGCCAGTAAAAGCCAGAAACTCTACAGTAAACTGTGGATTGTACTACTCTGAAATGGGAGGTGTGTCTCTAGACCTAATTTGGGGCTGTTCGTGCTGAGGACTCACCAATACCTGCTGCAGTGACAACAGTCCAGGTGAGAATAAGGAAATCTGGATGACAGCCAGGATATAGGAGCACTGAGACCTCAAATTGCTTCTAGGCGAGCATGGCCTAATGGGCTTCCATTTATGCACCTCTGGCAGGAGGAGTTTGTTCTGGAAAGTAATGGTTTCTAAGGAAGTATTTCTTAAACTTTCACATGCATGCACTTACCCAGGTTCCTGGAAATCGGGCTGGGGGGCAGATTCTGATTTTGTGGGTTCAGGGTGGGGGGTCTAGGATCCAGCAGTTCTAGAGGCCCTGGTACTCTTGGGCTGTTAACCACAAGGACAGTAGTCCTAAACCACCAGCCACTCCTTGGGAGAAATATGAGGCTGTAGACTCCGGGCAAGAGTGACAGTCTGGGAAACCCACAAGGGCAGTTCTACCCTGTCCTGTAGGGTCACTATGAGTCAGCATCAACTCGATGGCATTAGCATGGGAGAAGCTAATGCTGATGTTGCTGGTTCCTTGACCTATCATACTTTGAGTGGCAAAGTCCCAAGGGCCTTCCCGGATGTGATGGCCAAAAGCAGTAGTGTTCACCCTTGGTCATACTTTGGAATCCCTTAGGAGCTTTCAAGCCTCCCATTGGCCTGGCGCCATCCCAGACCAATGAAGCAAGACTTAGTGGAAGCAGGATTCAGGTCACGGTCAGTGAGAAAGCCCCCTTGGCAATGCCAACGTACAGCCAGTGCAGAGTCGAACTGGTCGACGACTCCACATGACTCCATATACTTTGGTGAAGCCAGCTGTTTGGGCAAGGTTTTCAGAGTTACCACCCATGTAGACTTGTTGGTGATAGTGCATTAAATAGAGCACATGCAGTGCATTGCATGAGTGTCCTATGTCATGCAACCACATCAGGGGTATGTTGAGCCAATTTCTCTGGGAGACCAAGGGTGTTGGCTCCATCCTGAACGTTGGCAGGGTAATGGACTGACACAGAGGAAACTCATTCTCTTTGTGGTGGTGCACTAATGGGTTCTTCACAGAAGGCCAAGTCCATGGCTGCAGATGCTCACGGCGCTGAGGGAGCAGGTCAAATCCTAAGTCCGAGGTGGGTGTTTGCATATTTACATGCCCTCACTGCCATCAAGTCCATTCCAACTCACAGGCCCATGGGACTGAGTAAAATGGCCCCCGTGGGTTTCTGAGACTGTGATTCTTTAGAGGAGTAGAAAATCTCCTCTTTCTCCAGAGGAGCGGTTGGTCATTCAAACTGCTGACCTTGAGATAAACAGTCCAACTCCTGACCACTCTTGCCGTCAGAATTCTATTTATTTACACAAGTATATATATATCCTTTCCCAAAAGAACTCCACATTTTCAAATCATTCTTGACACTCATGGCCTTTTTTCCTTTATAGCCATGCCTTTGGTTGAAACACAGATATAAGAGAAATATTTATCCACTTATAGGGGTACAAAAGTAGCTTTGGTGGCATAGTGTTTGCATGTTGGGCTGCTAACACCAAAGTCAGCACTTTGAAACCACCAGCCACTCCGTGGGAAGAAGAGTCTGTCTACTCCTATAAAGAGTTACAGTCTCAGAAACTCACAGGGACAGATCTACTCTGCCTCATAGGGTCACTATGAGTCAGCATCACCTCCCTGGCAGTGAGGTAGATTTTGGTTTCATAGAGATACAAGTCAGTCCTGAGCTGCTAAAGACAAGGTTGGCAGTTTGAACCCACCAGCTGCAGAGAAAGAGGAGGCTTTCTATTCCCATAAGGAGCTACAGTTTCAGAAATACCCACAGGGGAAATTTTAACCTCTCCTGTAGGATCAATATGAGTCAGAATCGACTTATCGGTGGTGAGCAAGTGGAGGGGACCCTAAACAGGTTCCGGTGGACCTTAAGAGTTCTACTAATTGTGCATGCTCTGTAAAATGTAAACCAAGATTTTACTTTTGCAAACATTATTTTTTCTAAACACGTCTAACTGTGAAACTATACTCGCATGCGGGTCTTTGAACCTGGTCAGTGGTCTGGGGAAGTGAAGGGGCCTGACATCCTTTGTTGTTGTTAGTGCTGTCCAGTCATTCTGACATCACAGGGACCTTCTTTGCAACACAAGGCAGCACTGCCCAGTCCTTTGCCAGCCTCAGGGGTAGTATGTTGGAGCCCATGGTTTCAGCTACCGTGTCCTCCAGTTCACCAAGGAGTTTCCTCTTTGTGCTGCTTACTAAACCCGTTTCTAAGGAGTCCATTCCAACTCACGGTGACGCCGTGTGGGTCAGCACCACGGGACCCCACATAATGCCTTATACCATATATATATATATGTATATATATATATATATTGTGCATAATGCCTTATACCTGGTCCCTTTGGCACCTTGTGATCGCACAGGCTGGTGTGCTTATTCCATGTGGGCTTTTTTGCTTCTGAGCCAGATGGCCGTTTGCTCACCTTCAAGCCTTTAAGACCCCAGACACTATCTCTTTTGATAGCCTCTGGCCTTTACTTCGGGGTCTTCGGTCCCTGCAGAGTGGACACATGCCTGCTGTGCGGGTATGGGACGTGTCGGAGCGCAGCCTGGTGGCGGAGCTTCAGGAGCATAAGTATGGCATGGCATGTGTGGCCTTCTCATCCAGTGCCAAGTACATTGTCTCAGTGGGCTACCAGCATGACATGATCGTCAATGTCTGGGCCTGGAAGGTGAGTGGGCTGCTGGCCTCAGGACAGGCGGGGCCGGGAGGGGAGCCAAGAAACTGCTGACCGGTGGCCTTTACTTCCGCCTGCTGGCCTCAGTCCCTTTCTAGAGAACTCTGAGCAGAAAGGAGCAACTGGGTATCTAGGATGCTGAAGAAGGGGCAGAAGGAGAGGTCAAGTTCACAGCTTGTCTAACCTTCAGTGTGTAAGTTTCTTTTCCCTCAGCTCCTAGAAGCAGAGCCTTGATTTCCCTTGACTTTCTCTCCAGAAAAACATTGTAGTGGCTTCCAACAAGGTGTCCAGTCAGGTGACAGCAGTATCCTTCTCTGAGGACTGCAGCTACTTTGTCACTGCAGGCAACCGGCACATCAAGTTCTGGTACCTCGATGACAGCAAGACCTCAAAGGTGAGGCAGCAAGTAGCCACTAGGGTGGGGTCTGCCCAGATATGTTCCACCTGCGCCCCCTTCTGCATGCTCAAAAGCCCCTTGGAAGTCTCAGCTGGGCCAGGTGCTATGTCAATATGCAAGGGAAGCCTTCTCCCTCCCTCCCCAGGGCCTGCTTTCCAGGGGGTAGCCTGCAGGGTGTGTGGGTGGCACCTGTGGTGTGTCTCCACAGGTGAATGCCACTGTACCCCTGCTGGGCCGCTCTGGGCTGCTGGGGGAACCTGCGGAACAACCTGTTCACTGATGTAGACTGTGGCTGCGGGAAGAAGACTGACAGCACCTTCTGTATCACATCCTCTGGGCAGCTGTGCGAGTTCAGTGACCCGGAGACTGTTGGACAAGTGGGTGGAGCTGAGTGTAAGTGAATGCTTTGTCGGCACCCTCCCGTCTGTCACCTCCGGGCTCCAGGGCACCTGAGTCTGCATGCACGCTGGGGGAGGCCCCAGGCGGAGGAATGTGTTTGGGAACCTCTCTGCTTGCTCGCCCTCTCTGTCTCTGCCTCTTCCTCTGCTTTCCTCTTCTGCTCAGCACACAGACAGCATCACAGTAAGTGTGCTGGCCCTGTCCGCTGCCTCTGCTGCCTTTCTCTGGGCCGGCCTTTTCTGGGTGTGTCTTTGCCCAAACCTCAGGTGCCTTATAAGGCTTGCTGACTCCTTCCCCCTAATTGCAGGGGGCTGTGGGCCCTCTGGCCAGCTGCTGTTAGAGGGAGGGGCATTGAGGGGCTCTGCCCAGGGCAGCTGGCCTGCCTTGCGCTTGTCCTTGCCTCTTGGCTCATGGCTGTTGAGGTGTCCGGTGAAGGAGTGGACAGACGCCCTTGCTGACTGTGGCTTCTGTGCTCACAGACCACAGTGGCCCACTGCATCTCGGTGAGCCAGGACTACATCTTCTGCGGCTGTGCTGACGGCACCGTGTGCCTTTTCAACCCCTTCAACCTGCACTTCCTCAGCACGCTGCCCCGGCCCCATGCCCTGGGCACAGACATTGCCAGCATCACAGAGGCCAGGTGAGCGGTGTGGGTGGGCCCCTGAGTCCTGTCAGAGCCCCACTCTGTGCCAGGCCGTCCCTGGCATGCTGCAAGGAGAGGAGGGCACACATAGACCTCTGGGAAGACCCTTGCAGTCAAGCACAGGTGGGTCTTTTAGCATTTGTTGCTCACTGTGGGCAACCGTGGTAATCTGAGTCTGCAGTGTGGTAATGCATTGTCCTGTAAACACCACAGCTAGGACAGACGGGCAGTTCCTTAGGGTTTCTGAGAGAGGCTGGAAACCTGACGGAGCAGGCCTTTCTCCCTCAGGGTGGTCCTGGGTAGCAGCTAAGGTAGGAGGGTCTTATTGTAGCCTCGGGCCTTGGGTTGGGTGATTGCAGGAAGTGAAGTTTTGCTCTGGTTTCAGTGCTGTCAGGAAGCGGGGCAGTTCTGCAGTTGGGTATATTAATTTCTCATTCAGGGAAGGAGTGGGCTAAATCTGCAAATGGCAGGAAATGATATATGACCATGACTGGTTTGCACAGTGCCCTTCCTTTTCCTCTGACGTGAGTCTAGAAGGGCCTGACATCTGCTTGGCTGCATCACGGCCACACACTGTCCCCGCCTGATGTTGGGGGCTATGAAATAGCTTGTGTTCTTTTGCAGAGCCCCATGGCAAGGAATGCCAGGCCAGCCGCTGCGTTCTTTCTCCAGTGACTGCTGGCCAACCTGCTGCTCCTCCCTTTAGTGCCCCTTTGCATTAGCGCTAACTCACCAGTTTGCCCTGTCTGCCCTGGACACCCTGACCCCCTCTTTCCTCAGTCGCCTTTTCGCTGGAGTGGCCAATGCGAAGTATCGGGACACCATCACCTTGACCTTTGATCCTGCAAATCCGTGGCTGTCTTGTGTGTACAATGACCATAGTACTTATGTCTGGGGTGTGAAGGGCCCCAAGAAAGTGGGCAAGGTGTATTCAGCTCTGTATCATTCCTCCTGCGTCTGGAGTGTAGAGGTACGTGGGCCAGGTCTGCTGAGACTGACCGTGTTTCCTGGCCTACCATTAGGAGCTGGGGTTCCTCAAGTGTGGAATTTGTTTCCTCCAGCACCCTTGCTCCCCAAGCTGTGCCCCTGGGTCCCTTCGTATCTGTTAATTGGCTCTGAGGATGGGAGGGGATTTTAGTGCTGACTCATCTCAGACGTTTTTCAGTATGCCCCTGTGCAGTCTTAGCTTGGCCTCTTTGGACATGTTCCTGAACTTGACCAAACCTTAGTTTCTGCAATTGTGAAATGACATACCTGATGCATTTGATTTTTACGAACAGGAGACAATGTAAGTGGGAGATTTAGAATGCCTAGTACTTACTAGGTGCTTGGTTAATGTATATTCCTTTACTTGTTAAAGACAAGAGCTAATCATTATGACTTGCTTGCTATGGGACAAGCCGTTGCCTCCAGGGGACAGGATGGGGGAACTTTAGGCCCCCAAGGACAGAGGTTCAGGAGGGTTTAGCTGAAAAGGGTTGGGGACAAAATTTATTATCTCCAAGGGAAAGATACTAACTTGACAATGAAGAAACGGCAAAACCCACCCTTAGCCAAGTCATTAAGGTTAACATCCCGTGGCAGCAGCATGAATCTGGTGAGAGGGTACACTGAGAGGTTTCAAAATGTTCCCAGAAAATGTTATGACTCTTAAGAACTCCCAATAAAATGTTGAACAACAACAACCAACGTTGATGGAAAGTTTCTTTTAGTTCTGTTTTTCCATGCAGCCTCCTCCTAGCATTGTGTCTGGTATTCTTGACCCAAATGTATAAGGAACTTAGGATAGTCATGAGGAAACATCAGGCAACCTTCATTTGAGGTACACCTGCCAGAGTAACTTATCACACTCTCCCAGGTGTCAGGGTAGGAAAGACAAGCAAAGACTGAAAGCCATTCTAGACTGGGACAGATGACACCCATGTGCCGTGGGGGCTCCTAGGATCCTGGAGCAGAAGAAGTCCATTCGTGGGATATACAAACAAACTCATTGGCATTGGGTTGATTCCAACTCAGAGCAACCCCCGCTGGTGACATTTAAATAAAGTCTAATAATGTTGTTCCAGTGTGACCTCCGTGGTCCTTATCACTGTGTACTGTAGTGCATAAAACATTAATACGAAGGGAGACCAGGTGAGAGAGTTGAATGTGACATATCTTGACTCATTTTTCTAAAGGTTCAACCCAAAAGGTAAAGTAAAACAGCTCTTGATGGAGAGGAAAAGGTGGAAGGGGGTGGGTGATGATTCTTTCCCCCCGCTGCCTGGCACTGAACGGCCTCTCCTCTCTTCTCATTTTGCAGGGTCCACGAATTGCAGTTCCTGAGTGAAATGCTGAAGGTGGAGGCCCATGAGTCAGAGATTCTGTGCCTGGAGTACTCGAAGCCAGACACAGGTACCTGGCCCTGGCCTGGAATGGCCTTGAGTGAGCCCCTCCAGTCTGGCCAGAGCCACTGATACTTGTCCTGCCTCTTGACTATGGGGCTGATCGTTCTTTTGGCTACCAAAAGAGTTAGTGATCCTTCTTGATGTCTCTGAAGGCTTCTTGTTGTTTCTGAAGGCTTTGGGGAGGACTGCATCTCAACTCTGCCCGACTCCATGGCTCATGTGGCTTAAGGATGTGGGGCTCAGTTTCTCTGGGTGCTCTTTGCTGGGCACTCATGTTGGGCTGCGATCCACAAGCTCAGCAGTTTGAAACTACCAGCCGCTCTGCAGGAGAAAGGTGGGCCTTTCTACTCCTGTAAACAGTTACAGTCTCAGAAGCCCATAGGGGGTATTCACTATGAGTCAGCATTAACTTGATAGCAGCAGATTTGATTTTTGTAAAGTCTTTTTAAAGCCAACCAAAAGCTGAATCAGTGAAGAAGATCTGCTTTAGACATTGTGCTCTTTTAAAGAATAATCTGTCTGTGATCAGATTGACACAGGAACTTGGAAGGTTAGGTGAAAAGTTTAAGGGGCAGTGAGCTTATGTGTGTGATGGAAATTTGGAATTGGAAAAGGACAGTGAGAATGGCTACATAATTTCAGAAATATAATGAATGTTAGCAAATTGTACATGTAGAAATGATCGAATTGGTATATATTTTTGTGTGCATTGTTTTAGATCAGGGAGAAGACTCGAAGTTCAAATATAATTTACAGAGACCCCCTTGTTAAATCTTGAATGGGACAAAGTCCAGAAAAAACAAATCATCTGGTTGAGGGAGACCGTAAGCATGAGGCCATAATGGGGACTGAAGGATTCACAACAGCTCGGTCACATGGAAAACAAAGGAAGCCCCTTTAAAAGTCAAGTTGCCAGCAGATCAGACCATCACAGTTGGAAATGTGACTACAGAAATGGGAAAGGGACCATGATTGGAGTAAATACATTATTGCAGACTAGAAAAGTTTACAGGACTGGTTCAGGGCCCTCCAACCATCTTGGTCAGGGCATGAACGTGCAACCTCAGTACCCCAATTCCCATCAAGGGCATACTCAGGCAAGTTCTTGAGGGCTAGACTACTCCTCACCAGGCTGGCCAGAGGAGTGGGTGGAAGCAAACAAACTCTGCCTGAGGGCAAAGCATTTTACGTTGCTAGTTCAGAGTCATGGAGCTCTAGTGCCATAGAAGGTTATGGGTTGGGCGGTTAACCACAAGGTTTCACTCTTCAAAACCACCAGCCAGCTCCAGGGAAGAAAGATGAGGCTTTCTACTCCAATAAAAATATATAGTCTGGAGATAAAAAGCCCCAATGTAAGTTAACTGGGTTGATTCCTACTAGAGGGATAATGTGTGTGGGCCAGATGCTTGCAAGGTCCCTCAAGGCAATGCTGCCAGACTGCAGTCTCTGCTCCCTGCTGGTGGAGACAATGGATTGCTTTTCTCTAAAACTTGGAACCATTAGCTTGGTTCCAGTAGGTGGAGTTCACACCCTACTGATAATGGTTCATATGGAGATCCAGAAAACAGGTCAAAGTTAAGCTGCCATTCTAAATGTAGGATCCGCCCATTTTGTCACCTGTATACCCCCAATCCCTCCTCTTCCTATTGCATGTATGCCCCTAGACCACCCCTTCTCACCGCTGTATAACATAGTCCAAGTCCTTCCTGTGATGTATGTCTTTACCCTCCCGTTTCCAATTCCCCTTGTCCTCCTTCCCTTCCCCCTCTCTCCATGTGGACCACCAAGTGGGGCTGAGGTGAGCAATGCTACCATGATATGTGTGTGACTGCATTATTGTAATATCTCTTCTATCTCTCATGCTCCCAATGACTTTAATATTTATATCTCAACCCTTTATGTTTCCAGGGCTTTCAATGACATTAGGCATCTTTTCAATGTTTATGAATCATGCTTATGAACCTCTCTTCTGTTAGTTGTCTGTGTGTATGCATTGCCTGTATTAAAAACATATAGAACCGAGCAATTTGTCTGGAAAAATAATTTATAGAAACTTTATGTTAGATTGCCATGCGTTTTGCATAGCCAATTGTTCTTTTAAAACACTTTTCTTGTCATTGTGATACCATGCTAAAAGGTAAAAACATCTGTATATAGTCAAATAGCTTTATCTTTCCTTTAAAGACATGAACCTTCGTGTCTTGCTTAAAGTTTCCACCTCACTAAAGCTAAATTGCTACCCTCGAAAATAAATCCCTCTAAGTTTTTAATGCTTTGAATATTTTATCGCTCTAATCCTCCTGGAGTTTATTTTTGAATGTAGTATGCTCCTTCCTTTGATTTCTTGTAAATTCAGCCAATTCAACCACTCATTAACCAAAGTATTCCTTTACCACTGGATTGTTTTGCCACCTTTGCTTTGCATAGCATATAGTTCTAAATTATATCCCAGACTACTGAATTATTTGCCAGAGTGGCTTTACTAATTGTACACTGGCATCACAACACGCGGGAGCTTCGGAAAGATCGTGGGAGAAAGGAATGAAAAGAGAAGATAATTTCCCATGAATTTTTGAAGCTTCCTCGTACAGGTGCTTTACAGTAAGTCGACATTAGGGTTTATAATCAATAAAAAATTCAACTGTGATCCAAGAATGAGGGGCGTGACATTTCCTGGTTGAGACAAAAGCGAACAGGCGAGCAGAATACGAAAAGAATTGGTTAACCGATGAAACTGCAGCCAAGTGTTAGCTGTTATCACAAAAATGAACACACAGAATATTCTTGAACTTGGAAGTGGGAACTTCAGCCTTTCAACGGCCATCGACGGTGCGGGGCAACATCCCCGCACTCCTACGCTCAGGAAGGGGGTTCTGGGGTCTGCGGCGCCGCGGGGCACAAGTGGGGCGAAGGGCTGCGAGGGAACGCCGAGGCAGAGGGGTCCCCGCGAGGCGGCTGCGGGCCGCTCCAGAAGGCAGGGGTCCGGGGGCTCTGCGGTCCCTCAGGACCCTCCAGGAGAGGCTCCAGAAAGGCAGCTGGAGGCCCCGGCCGGCCGTGCAGCTCGCTGGGAGGCGCGGGCGCACGTGCTCCGCCGGTCCGGGCGGCGGGGGCGGCTGAACGGGCCCTGGCCGTGGGCGGCGGGCGGCGGGCGGGCGCAGTGCGGCGCCGGGCAGGCGGGAGGTGACCGCGCGGGGCGGTCGCGGCGGCTGGGGCTACTGACGGCACACGGATCCGGAGCGCACTGCGCGGGGCGGGGCGCCGCGCAGGTGAGAGCGGCAGCGGACCCGGATGCGGCGCGGCTGAGGGCGGCCGAGGGCGGGGGGTCGCGGCGGCTAGCTCTTGGAGATCCCGGCCGGAGGCTCCGGCGCCGGTGCTGCGCTTCCTGCCGGCTCGAAGAACGAGCCCGAGCCTGGCCGCCCTCGGGATGCCTTGCTGAGGCTCCGCCGGACGTCCCCAACAGGGGGGGGGGCGGGGCGGGGCGCGTTCGGGCGCCTCCTGAGGGCGCCTCAGCGGAGAGCGGCGTTGGCGCCGTGGAGTCTACGCGGGCGGCCCAACCCGCCTGCCACTCAGGTGTCTTTTTGCACGGAAGTGAGTTTTAGGAGCGGGAAACCTGTGGTGGGCGTGACTGACGTGTTTTTAAATCATTTTCTATACATTTAAAGCTGTAAAGGCAAAACTTCATGATCCAATTAATATAGCCAAAAATTCAGGCTTGATAGAAACATTTAGAATCCAGCCACTGGGGGTAAAGTCCCCTTATTCCCATCTGTTATTGGAGGAAGGTATGAGAGAGATTGGATACTGCGGTGGGAAGAAATAGAGCCAAATAGGAATGTCTGCTTCTATAGGGAGAATGTATCAGCCATGCGCTCACTTTAAGGCAGCACAGCTTTAAGGGAGAATCTGTGGAAATGATAGATTACCGCAGGAACATGAACTTGGAGTATATCTCCAACTAACAGAGTGGTGGTCTTCCAGCCATGGAACATTAGTCTCCCAGATTCCCTCTGTACCAGTCAGGGAATAAGTCCCAGTATTATTTCCCTTGGTGCTAGTATCCCACATTTCCCCTCTCTGCATTATGTTTAAGATTCAATAGTGTCACGGAGGCAACATGGTCTCTTTTCATATCTATTAGCTTCCTATAGAAGTGACATGAGACTGCAAGCATCACAAATATGATAAAAAACACAGTCAGAGTGGAACTTAAGCTATGTGAAGTACTTTGCCCCCAAGCTCGCGGGTCCAACCCTTCCATGCTACTCATCAATTGCTTAATCACATCAGAGCCAGGAGAAGCCTCAAGCTTGTCTTTGAATGTATAGAAAATATCCTTTTTAAGCTGATCAATATCTAATGAAATGTTTCCCTTAAACCCTTGCAAATGTTTCCTAATCAAATTCCAATCATGCAATGTCTTATTATAAGGATAAGTGGTTATACAGAAATCAGTTACATTCCAATCACATTATAGCATTGACAAATTCAAAATCTTGATCTTTCAGCAAAGCAGTCTGCAGTAATGTAGGGACTTTATGGATGTGCTTTATACAATTGATGTATGTATACGTATGGATTGTGGTAAGAGTTGTATGAGTCCCTAATAAAATGTAAAAGAAGAAAAGAGAAAAAAAATGATTAGGGCAAAGACTGTACAGATGTGCTTTATACAATTGATGTATGTATATATATGAACGGTGAAAAGAATTGTATGAGCCCCAATAAATTGTTAAAATTAAAAAAAATTCATTAAAAAAAAATTAAATTAAATTAAAAAAAATGAGTAAATGAACTTTGTCACACATAAGATTCCTCTTCTCCTTCTGTTTTAACAATTTAAATAGTAAAGCATTGCTAGATCTTGAACCAGTAAAAGTACTAGTTAGATAACCTTCATTGTTATGTAAATACCGGCTCCCATCCCTCAGAGAATTAAGAGAGCTAACTAATTGGGAGAACTTCTTATCATACTTTGAAAGACTGAAAAAATTCTTAATAAATTTGTTCAGCTGATCTTGAAGTAACTTACCAAGCAGACATTTTTTCTCCAGGCTTACCAATAAGGTTATAGGCTCAATTGAGCCGTTTTGCCTTTCAGGCTTCTCACACTGTATGATTTTACCTTGCAATATTCTGTCTTGGTTAACTTCACTCATTCCCTCTATGCTGGCTTTAGGGGAAGTTAATGGGAGGGCCTTAGGCCCCCCTGAATGCCCTAAGGAAATGACCCGGCATCCACAGTTAACAAACCTTTTTCCTTCCATTTCTAATTCCATGTGGGGGCGCTGTTTCTCCACAACAGCAGTCCAGAAGACTGCTTGATTTATAGGGTGGTCAAACTTCTCAAGTACTCTTTCCTGATAGGTATAAATTTTTACTCTAGAAATGCAAGGAAGGGAAAATTGGCTTAAGCGATCCTACATTTTTACAAACCATGGTATATCAGAACTCATTACTGCCTTAATTTCTTCTTCACAATCCTGACCAATAACTCCAGCAACACCTTGAGAATTTATGTTGGACTTTCTTTTTTTTTTTTTTTTTTTGGACTTTCTTAATAAACTTCCTATAGTTCTTTTAGGTAGTGGACCCCAATTACTGCTCTTCGTTTCTGATTCAATCACAGTTTTGGGCTTTTTCTTACTACTCTTATCAACTCCAGTATCAATTTTAATTTCTTGAGTACTAAGGTTAAATCTTCCTGATAGAAACTGTATTAATCTTTCAATAAGAGGTCCCTGCTTTTGAGGATCAAGCTCCTATGAAGGCTTCTGAGCCATCTCTTGGTTATTCAAACCAACTGCAGTGAGAACAGAGACTAGGTTTTTGCCTCTTTGGCTAGGTCTGTTCTCCTGCTGTGAGGCTGCTAGATAAAGGCGATTTCTCTCAAAGATCTTCTTTGCTCCAGTAGGCAGACACCTTGCCTACCACGCTCTGCTATGAGGGCTCTGCATCAAGCTTCTTCCACTATTTTCCCGCCGGGAAGTCTTTGCTAATGGCGACCCTTCACGGTTGATTTTTGAACGACATTGGCTCGCCCAATGAGTTCCCTTCCTACAATGGAGGCAGAGTTCAGGTTCGTTTAAACCCGATCTCCATGGTCCTGGCCCATGCTCTGACATTGGCCGCAGCCTGCTCTGCCTACACTCTTTTGAAGATGACTTGTCTTCCCACAACTAAAGCACTTTCTTCCAGGTCTGATATAGTTTGCCAATGAAGCTGCCATGAGGTCTGCCTTGTATTCCTCTGCCTCTACATTCCTGCATATCCTAAAATAACCCAGCAAAGTGCCCTGTTCGCTGTAGGGATGCAAGGCATTTTTACAGTGCTTATTAGAGAAATCATAAGATAGCTTGTGCACTAGGTCTCTTACTGCCTGAACATTCTTCACACATTTGGAAATAGCATCTTCCAGTCGGGACACAAAGTCAGCGTAACGCTCATCATATTCTGTTGTCTTATAGCCCTGTAACGCGGCGTTCTCTCTTCTGATGGAATTATCTTTTCCCAGGCCCTTAAGCAAACCTCATGTATCTGTCCTATTGTCTGTTCAGTAAACTGTAGTTGAGACTCAACTGTAATATAATTTGCATCCCCTAGCAATTGATGAATTCCTATATCTATCCCATCCTCAGCATTCTTCCCAGCTCTTGCAAGGGCTGCTTCCTTCCATAGCATTTGATATCACAAGCATTCTGAAGAGTAAAGACAAATTCTCACTAAAGCTTTCCAATCTGTAGGGGTCCAGCTGTCAGACTCTGCTAGAGCCCTTATCATGCTAATTACAAAATGTGAGTCTGGGCCGTAGTCATTGATTGCCTGCTTGAGATCTTTTAGCAACTTAAAAGGCAAAGGCACTGTGAATTCCTTTTGGTTCTAACAGGATAAGACATCTTGCATTCTAAATCTTCTTCTGCAATCCCTCTTCCTACTCTGGAGAGTAAAGGTGCTTTCCTATACTTTGCTTCTTTACGTCTATTCTCTGAGCTACTCTTTTCAATCTGGATATCTTGGAGTTCCACTTCCTGAACTTCACCTTCTGTGCTAGCTCTCCTAGTTTGCATTTCTTTGGAGCTAATCTCTCTACCTTCAGGGCTGGCTTGCTTGATTGTTTTACAATCTCTGGCCTTTCTTACACTAAATTCCAGCAGGAGAGCAGTTGCTTTTACTATGTCCCCTTCTGACTCAGGCTCATTCTTTTAGCTCTGCCTAAAATCTTCTCATCTGCCTGAAACCCGTTCTCACTGCTTCTCATCTGATTTAAATTTGGGCATCTTAGACGTTGCCTGTTCTGCTTCTTGGCTTTCTCTACCTTTGAAAGCAAGGGAGCTTCCTGGGATTGTTTAATAGCCATGCTTTGGATCTTGCAATCCACTGCCTCTAGTACTGTATCACCTTTAAACCTTCGGAGTCTGCAGTCTCGCGAGAGCATACAGGCTTTGGCAATGAGGTTCTGTTCTAGAATTGGAGGCTTTAGATAACAAACCAATCCCTGCCTTTTCAGTTTTTCCTAAAGTTTCATAACCTAAATCATGCTTATTCACAGACACTTTAGCTTGCTTTGCTAGATTTGAATAGACACAAGACTTCTCACTAGACTGTTCATCCTTATTCTCTTCCTCCTGCAAAAGTTTTAAAACCATCTTAACTTGTACCCACAGAGACCACTTCTCCATAGGGATACTCTCCCCATCTCTGTGCTTCCTTTAAGTTGACAATGACCTCCTCCCAGGTCTCTAAATCAAAAGTTCCTTCCTCTGAGAACCATGAATTATACCTTTTTACTACTTTTAGAAAACATTGTATCTTTTTCTTCGTTACTTTTACACCTTGTCTTTTCAGTAAGTAGAGAGCATGGTACCATAAGTTTCAGGTTTACTTTTACCTTGCTCCCATTATCCTCTTTAAAATTCTAATTCACTATTTCCACTACTTCTCTGTCAATCCCCACACCGGATCCTCACTTCGCACAATTTTCAAATTCACTCTACGTACCAATGGGGCCATATAATTGTTATATGGGATATAACTCATATTGTCCCACGTTGTGCGCCATTTGTCTGGGGAAGCCCGCCTTGTGCTGGGGCTCCAGCCTCCAGCCCAGTCCTTGAGCCTCCTGCCTGGTCTCCATCCCACCTCCCTTCGTCCACACTGAGCGTGGGCCTGGCTGGTAAGATCATGGCCATCCAGGAGGTGAGCATGCTACCATGAATTGTGTCTGACTGCATTATTGTAATGTCTCTTCTATCGCTCATGCTCCCGGTGACTTTAATATAATATTTATATATCTCAACCATACAATTGTGCTTATTGAACCCAAGATTACTGGTGGGGGGCTGGCACCCCAACTCATACCACAGTACATACCATTTGTCTAGTTCTTCAATGCTTCCTCTCCCGCTCACTCCCTCCAACTATCATGACCTCAGCTCTACCTTACAAAGCCGGCTAGACCAGAGCATGTACACTGGTACAGATAAGAACTCTCAACACACAGAATCCAGGACAGATAAACCCTTCAGGAACAGTAATGGAAGTAGTGATAACATGAGGGTAGGGATGAGATAGAGGGAACTGATAGCAATGATTGATGTATTAACGCTCACACCCCAGGGGGACAAGCAACAGAAACATTGGTGAAGTGAGACCTTGGACATTGTAAAATATGAAAGTATAATTTATCAAGGTTTCATGAGGGTGGGAGAGTGGGAGAGAAGGGGGGAAAAGGAGCTGATACCAAGGGGTCAAGTATAAAGAAAATGATGATGGTACCGTAGGTACAAATGTGCTTGATACAATTGATGTATGCATTGTTATAAGTGGTGTAAGAGCCCCCGATAAAATGACTTAATTTTTTAAAAGTGTTTAGGTAGATCTTGATGGAGGATAGATTGAGAAACAATAGTTTCAGAATTTGATAATTTTGCTTAATAATCAAACTGAAAACTCACTGCCATTGCATCTTTTGTGACTCACAGCAACCCTGACTTTCGGCAACCCTATTGGACAGGGTAGAGCAGCCCCTGTGAGTTTCTGAGACTGCAACTCTTTACAGGGGTAGAAAGCCCTAACGTTTCTCTCTCAGAGCGGGTGGTGGTTTTGAACTATGTGGGTAGCAGCCCAAGTGAAAACCACTATGCCACCAGGGCTCCCTGTGCCACATAGCGGGAGCTGTTGTTTTCCCAAACATTCACTTGGCTATTTCTTTTATAAGAAGCCAAGTAATTTGGCAGCTTATTTCTGTTCCAGTTTTCTTATATAGAAAATGTGGTGACAGTGTGAACCTGTTTGTTGTAGTTTATGTGAACATAATTGAGTGATCTAGACCAAGTGAGCTAGACCAAGTGAGCTGACTGGTCAAAAATCAGACCTGTGGATTGCCAAATTGGTTCTGCTGAGATTGGGGCTTTCCTGGATCCACAGGCTTCCTCCAAGCTGTGTCCGAGAAGCTCTGCATTTTAGAGCTACATTTTATAGTTGAAAGAGAGGCCTAAGGAGGGAGGGAGTCCTTAAGCTCTAAGACCTTAATGCTGTCATTGCTGTCCTCTTTTAGTGTACCTGCAGTTTCCACACTGCAGTGGGAACCATTGAAACAGCTGTTCTCATTCTCTGAGATGGTGTGCCACCCCACTCCATACCACCACCACCTCATCCCTTTCTCTTATTGTAGAGATAATGCCCCTTCCATATGTATCTCAGATATTCAATTAATGAAGAAAGACAAAAGTAGGAGAAATGATTTAGATGAAGGAGACCATAAGCATGAGGCCATAATGGGGTCCAAAGGCTGTGTGGCCATGTCGCTAATTATAGAAATGGATGAAATCTGCCACAAAAATGTGATTGGAGGCAGAGCAATTCATCACTCTCTCAGGCAGGACTACATAAGTGAGAATGGGGCCATTATGGAGACATGGAGACGATCACAGATTAGAAAGGCTTACTGGATTTGTTCTGGGGCCTTCCGACCACTATAACTCATGACCATAGGGTCTTAGACTTTCCCAATTTCCATTGAGGACCTTCCCAGGGAAGTCCCAGAGGGCAGATTGCTCCTCTCTGCTCTGGCTAGTTGTTGTTGCGTGCCATTGAGGACACTTGGACTCGTCGTGACCTCACATACAACCGAATGAAACACTGTAGGGTCGTGCACCATCCTCACAATTGTTCCTGTGCCTGAACCACCGATGAAGCCACTGAGTCCATCCACTTCTTCGAGGACCTCCTCTGTTTCATGGCTTCTCCACTGTACCAAATAGGATGTCCTTCTCCAGGGACTGGTCTCTCCTGACAACATGTCCAAAGTATGTAAGATGGCGTCTTGCCATCCTTGCCTCTAAGCAGCACTCTGGCCTTATTTCTTCTGATACAGATTGGTCAGTCCTTCAGCAGTCCATGGTACTGTCAGTAGTCTTCTGGTGGACCACAATTCGATGCATCTGTTCTTCTACAGCCTTCCTTATTCAGTGTCTAACTTTCACATGCATATGATGCAATGGAAAATAGCATGGCTTAGGTCATGTGCACCTTAGTCCTCAGAGTAACATCATTGTTCTTCAACACTATAAAGAGGTTTTCTGCAGCAGATTTACCCATTACAATACATCTTTTGATCTCCTGACTGCTGTTTCTATGAACATTGATAGTGGATCTAAGCAAGACAAAATCCTTGACAACTGAAGCCCTTTTCTCTGTTTATCACCTATTGGTCCAGTTTTGGGGATTTTGGTCTTCCTTATATTGAATTGTAACCCATATTGAAGGCTGCAATCCTTGATCTTCAGCAAGTGGTTCAATTCCTCCTCACTTTCAGCAAACAAATGGTGTCATATATGCACACAAGCAAGCTCCCAAAAGTTAGTGGAACAAGGAATCAAAAGAGAATGGAATTTTTCAGGGACTTTTTGAAATACCAGTGTGTGTGTGTGTGTGAGAGAGAGAGAGAGAGAGAGAGAGAGAGAGAGAGGAGATGTGGGCATAAAACAAACATCAAGCAACATAAGGGAGAATGCTGTTGGCTGCTGTTGAACTGATTCCGGTGCGCATGCACAGTGACCTGCTGTGTGCACCATAGTGACCCCTCAGAAGCAGATCATCAAGCCTACCTTTCAACTGAAATTCTGAGAATTCACAATTTTCAGAAGTATGTGGATAACAGTGAAAGCCAAAATTCTATTTGCACAGTCCCCACGTGGATTAAGCTTCCAGTGAATTCCTTCAGACCATTGACCAGGGATGTGAACACTCTTGCCACCAGGCAGAGGGCATTGGAAAGTGGATTACCCCTTAGGCAGCCCATGGTGGGGCTTAGAGACTTGCCTAAGTGTATCCTTGAATCGAGGCTGCCATTCTGGGCTGCACGGTCATGAGTCATGCCCCCAAAGCCTTGGTTGTTTGGCCCTGGACCACTCTTGTAAACTGTCCTGTTTAACACAGGTCCCAATCCTTGTCCTATTCTTGCTTCTGTAGTCCCACCTGGAACTGTGATGTTGGGATCTGCCGCCATGTCCTTTCAAGTCTGTGAATCTCAGATAACCCTTACATATCAATAAGACCTCTTGCTAATAGTTTCCCTCCCCTCATCTCGATGGCATGTGTTGGCCCTTGGACTATCTAGGTTACCTAGCGGGCATTTGGATTATGTAGGCTCCCTAGCGGGAATTTGGACTATATAGATTACCTAGCGGGCAATTAGACTTTGTAGGTTATCTAGCGGGCACTTTGACTATCTAGGTTACCTAGCTAGCACTTGAACTATCTACGTTACCTAGCGGTTACTTGGAGTATGTTGGTTACCTACCGGGCTGTTGGACTATCTAGGTTACCTAGCCGGCACTTGGGCTATCTAGGTTAACTAACGGGCACTTGGACTATGTAGGTTCCCTAGCGGGCCCTTGGACTATGTAAGTTCCCTAGCGGGCACTTGGACTATGTGGGTTCCCTAGCGGGCATTAGGACTATCTGGGTTACCTAACGGGCACTTGGACTATGTAGGTTAACTAGCGGGCTTTGGACTATGTAGGTTACCTAGCGGACACTTGGACTATGTAGGTTCCCTATCGTTCACTTGGAGAATGTAGGTTAACTAAGGGGCACTAGGACAATGTAGGTTACCTAGCGGGCCTTGGGACTATCTAGGTTACCTAGGGGGAACTTGGACTATGTAGGTTTACTATTGGCCACTTGGACTATCTAGGTTACCTAGCAGGCACTTGGACTATGTAGGTTAACTAGCGGGCACTTGGACTATCTAGGTTACCTAGCAGGCACTTGGACTATGTACGTTTCCTAGCGGGTACTTGGACTATCTATGTTAACTAGCGGGCACTTGGACTATGTAGATTCCCTATCGGGCACTTGGACTATGTAGGTAACCTAGTGGTCACTTGAACTGTCTAGGTTACCTAGCGGGCATTTGGACTATGTAGGTTAACTAGCGAGCTCTTGGACTATCTAGGTTAACTAGCGGGCACTTGGACTATTAGGGTCCCTAGCGGGCATTTGGACTATATAGGTTACCTAGCGGGCACTTGGACTATGTAGGTTAACTAGCGGACACTTTGACTATCTAGGTTAGCTAACGGGCAATTGGACTATCTAGGTTACCTAGCGGGCACTTGGACTATGTAGGTTCCCTAGCGGGCACTTGGACTATTTAGGTTACCTAGCAGGCACTTTGACTATCTAGGTTAACTAACGGGCACTTGGACTATGGAAAGAAGTGCCTAATGGTCACCAGGACCCATGGTTAATCCAGGCGTGGTCATCTGATTCCAATCGATCAGACCTAGCTATAAATCACTTATATGTCTGGGTAATTAAAAGCAAATATAAATTTTCAAAAAAAATAACGTTGCATGGGATAGAAAGAGAATACATAACAACATCAGACATAAATATGCCTCAAGACAAACTCATTGTGCACATCCAGAATACATAATGGCTCTTGCTAAGATGCATTTCCCACTAGACCCTACCCCAAGCCAGTAAAAGCCAGAAACTCTACAGTAAACTGTGGATTGTACTACTCTGAAATGGGAGGTGTGTCTCTAGACCTAATTTGGGGCTGTTCGTGCTGAGGACTCACCAATACCTGCTGCAGTGACAACAGTCCAGGTGAGAATAAGGAAATCTGGATGACAGCCAGGATATAGGAGCACTGAGACCTCAAATTGCTTCTAGGCGAGCATGGCCTAATGGGCTTCCATTTATGCACCTCTGGCAGGAGGAGTTTGTTCTGGAAAGTAATGGTTTCTAAGGAAGTATTTCTTAAACTTTCACATGCATGCACTTACCCAGGTTCCTGGAAATCGGGCTGGGGGGCAGATTCTGATTTTGTGGGTTCAGGGTGGGGGGTCTAGGATCCAGCAGTTCTAGAGGCCCTGGTACTCTTGGGCTGTTAACCACAAGGACAGTAGTCCTAAACCACCAGCCACTCCTTGGGAGAAATATGAGGCTGTAGACTCCGGGCAAGAGTGACAGTCTGGGAAACCCACAAGGGCAGTTCTACCCTGTCCTGTAGGGTCACTATGAGTCAGCATCAACTCGATGGCATTAGCATGGGAGAAGCTAATGCTGATGTTGCTGGTTCCTTGACCTATCATACTTTGAGTGGCAAAGTCCCAAGGGCCTTCCCGGATGTGATGGCCAAAAGCAGTAGTGTTCACCCTTGGTCATACTTTGGAATCCCTTAGGAGCTTTCAAGCCTCCCATTGGCCTGGCGCCATCCCAGACCAATGAAGCAAGACTTAGTGGAAGCAGGATTCAGGTCACGGTCAGTGAGAAAGCCCCCTTGGCAATGCCAACGTACAGCCAGTGCAGAGTCGAACTGGTCGACGACTCCACATGACTCCATATACTTTGGTGAAGCCAGCTGTTTGGGCAAGGTTTTCAGAGTTACCACCCATGTAGACTTGTTGGTGATAGTGCATTAAATAGAGCACATGCAGTGCATTGCATGAGTGTCCTATGTCATGCAACCACATCAGGGGTATGTTGAGCCAATTTCTCTGGGAGACCAAGGGTGTTGGCTCCATCCTGAACGTTGGCAGGGTAATGGACTGACACAGAGGAAACTCATTCTCTTTGTGGTGGTGCACTAATGGGTTCTTCACAGAAGGCCAAGTCCATGGCTGCAGATGCTCACGGCGCTGAGGGAGCAGGTCAAATCCTAAGTCCGAGGTGGGTGTTTGCATATTTACATGCCCTCACTGCCATCAAGTCCATTCCAACTCACAGGCCCATGGGACTGAGTAAAATGGCCCCCGTGGGTTTCTGAGACTGTGATTCTTTAGAGGAGTAGAAAATCTCCTCTTTCTCCAGAGGAGCGGTTGGTCATTCAAACTGCTGACCTTGAGATTAACAGTCCAACTCCTGACCACTCTTGCCGTCAGAATTCTATTTATTTACACAAGTATATATATATCCTTTCCCAAAAGAACTCCACATTTTCAAATCATTCTTGACACTCATGGCCTTTTTTCCTTTATAGCCATGCCTTTGGTTGAAACACAGATATAAGAGAAATATTTATCTACTTATAGGGGTACAAAAGTAGCTTTGGTGGCATAGTGTTTGCATGTTGGGCTGCTAACACCAAAGTCAGCACTTTGAAACCACCAGCCACTCCGTGGGAAGAAGAGTCTGTCTACTCCTATAAAGAGTTACAGTCTCAGAAACTCACAGGGACAGATCTACTCTGCCTCATAGGGTCACTATGAGTCAGCATCACCTCCCTGGCAGTGAGGTAGATTTTGGTTTCATAGAGATACAAGTCAGTCCTGAGCTGCTAAAGACAAGGTTGGCAGTTTGAACCCACCAGCTGCAGAGAAAGTGGAGGCTTTCTATTCCCATAAGGAGCTACAGTTTCAGAAATACCCACAGGGGAAATTTTAACCTCTCCTGTAGGATCAATATGAGTCAGAATCGACTTATCGGTGGTGAGCAAGTGGAGGGGACCCTAAACAGGTTCCGGTGGACCTTAAGAGTTCCACTAATTGTGCATGCTCTGTAAAATGTAAACCAAGATTTTACTTTTGCAAACATTATTTTTTCTAAACACGTCTAACTGTGAAACTATACTCGCATGCGGGTCTTTGAACCTGGTCATTGGTCTGGGGAAGTGAAGGGGCCTGACATCCTTTGTTGTTGTTAGTGCTGTCCAGTCATTCTGACATCACAGGGACCTTCTTTGCAACACAAGGCAGCACTGCCCAGTCCTTTGCCAGCCTCAGGGGTAGTATGTTGGAGCCCATGGTTTCAGCTACCGTGTCCTCCAGTTCACCAAGGAGTTTCCTCTTTGTGCTGCTTACTAAACCCGTTTCTAAGGAGTCCATTCCAACTCACGGTGACGCCGTGTGGGTCAGCACCACGGGACCCCACATAATGCCTTATACCATATATATATATATATATATATATATATATATACATATATTGTGCATAATGCCTTATACCTGGTCCCTTTGGCACCTTGTGATCGCACAGGCTGGTGTGCTTATTCCATGTGGGCTTTTTTGCTTCTGAGCCAGATGGCCGTTTGCTCACCTTCAAGCCTTTAAGACCCCAGACACTATCTCTTTTGATAGCCTCTGGCCTTTACTTCGGGGTCTTCGGTCCCTGCAGAGTGGACACATGCCTGCTGTGCGGGTATGGGACGTGTCGGAGCGCAGCCTGGTGGCGGAGCTTCAGGAGCATAAGTATGGCATGGCATGTGTGGCCTTCTCATCCAGTGCCAAGTACATTGTCTCAGTGGGCTACCAGCATGACATGATCGTCAATGTCTGGGCCTGGAAGGTGAGTGGGCTGCTGGCCTCAGGACAGGCGGGGCCGGGAGGGGAGCCAAGAAACTGCTGACCGGTGGCCTTTACTTCCGCCTGCTGGCCTCAGTCCCTTTCTAGAGAACTCTGAGCAGAAAGGAGCAACTGGGTATCTAGGATGCTGAAGAAGGGGCAGAAGGAGAGGTCAAGTTCACAGCTTGTCTAACCTTCAGTGTGTAAGTTTCTTTTCCCTCAGCTCCTAGAAGCAGAGCCTTGATTTCCCTTGACTTTCTCTCCAGAAAAACATTGTAGTGGCTTCCAACAAGGTGTCCAGTCAGGTGACAGCAGTATCCTTCTCTGAGGACTGCAGCTACTTTGTCACTGCAGGCAACCGGCACATCAAGTTCTGGTACCTCGATGACAGCAAGACCTCAAAGGTGAGGCAGCAAGTAGCCACTAGGGTGGGGTCTGCCCAGATATGTTCCACCTGCGCCCCCTTCTGCATGCTCAAAAGCCCCTTGGAAGTCTCAGCTGGGCCAGGTGCTATGTCAATATGCAAGGGAAGCCTTCTCCCTCCCTCCCCAGGGCCTGCTTTCCAGGGGGTAGCCTGCAGGGTGTGTGGGTGGCACCTGTGGTGTGTCTCCACAGGTGAATGCCACTGTACCCCTGCTGGGCCGCTCTGGGCTGCTGGGGGAACCTGCGGAACAACCTGTTCACTGATGTAGACTGTGGCTGCGGGAAGAAGACTGACAGCACCTTCTGTATCACATCCTCTGGGCAGCTGTGCGAGTTCAGTGACCCGGAGACTGTTGGACAAGTGGGTGGAGCTGAGTGTAAGTGAATGCTTTGTCGGCACCCTCCCGTCTGTCACCTCCGGGCTCCAGGGCACCTGAGTCTGCATGCACGCTGGGGGAGGCCCCAGGCGGAGGAATGTGTTTGGGAACCTCTCTGCTTGCTCGCCCTCTCTGTCTCTGCCTCTTCCTCTGCTTTCCTCTTCTGCTCAGCACACAGACAGCATCACAGTAAGTGTGCTGGCCCTGTCCGCTGCCTCTGCTGCCTTTCTCTGGGCCGGCCTTTTCTGGGTGTGTCTTTGCCCAAACCTCAGGTGCCTTATAAGGCTTGCTGACTCCTTCCCCCTAATTGCAGGGGGCTGTGGGCCCTCTGGCCAGCTGCTGTTAGAGGGAGGGGCATTGAGGGGCTCTGCCCAGGGCAGCTGGCCTGCCTTGCGCTTGTCCTTGCCTCTTGGCTCATGGCTGTTGAGGTGTCCGGTGAAGGAGTGGACAGACGCCCTTGCTGACTGTGGCTTCTGTGCTCACAGACCACAGTGGCCCACTGCATCTCGGTGAGCCAGGACTACATCTTCTGCGGCTGTGCTGACGGCACCGTGTGCCTTTTCAACCCCTTCAACCTGCACTTCCTCAGCACGCTGCCCCGGCCCCATGCCCTGGGCACAGACATTGCCAGCATCACAGAGGCCAGGTGAGCGGTGTGGGTGGGCCCCTGAGTCCTGTCAGAGCCCCACTCTGTGCCAGGCCGTCCCTGGCATGCTGCAAGGAGAGGAGGGCACACATAGACCTCTGGGAAGACCCTTGCAGTCAAGCACAGGTGGGTCTTTTAGTATTTGTTGCTCACTGTGGGCAACCGTGGTAATCTGAGTCTGCAGTGTGGTAATGCATTGTCCTGTAAACACCACAGCTAGGACAGACGGGCAGTTCCTTAGGGTTTCTGAGAGAGGCTGGAAACCTGACGGAGCAGGCCTTTCTCCCTCAGGGTGGTCCTGGGTAGCAGCTAAGGTAGGAGGGTCTTATTGTAGCCTCGGGCCTTGGGTTGGGTGATTGCAGGAAGTGAAGTTTTGCTCTGGTTTCAGTGCTGTCAGGAAGCGGGGCAGTTCTGCAGTTGGGTATATTAATTTCTCATTCAGGGAAGGAGTGGGCTAAATCTGCAAATGGCAGGAAATGATATATGACCATGACTGGTTTGCACAGTGCCCTTCCTTTTCCTCTGACGTGAGTCTAGAAGGGCCTGACATCTGCTTGGCTGCATCACGGCCACACACTGTCCCCGCCTGATGTTGGGGGCTATGAAATAGCTTGTGTTCTTTTGCAGAGCCCCATGGCAAGGAATGCCAGGCCAGCCGCTGCGTTCTTTCTCCAGTGACTGCTGGCCAACCTGCTGCTCCTCCCTTTAGTGCCCCTTTGCATTAGCGCTAACTCACCAGTTTGCCCTGTCTGCCCTGGACACCCTGACCCCCTCTTTCCTCAGTCGCCTTTTCGCTGGAGTGGCCAATGCGAAGTATCGGGACACCATCACCTTGACCTTTGATCCTGCAAATCCGTGGCTGTCTTGTGTGTACAATGACCATAGTACTTATGTCTGGGGTGTGAAGGGCCCCAAGAAAGTGGGCAAGGTGTATTCAGCTCTGTATCATTCCTCCTGCGTCTGGAGTGTAGAGGTACGTGGGCCAGGTCTGCTGAGACTGACCGTGTTTCCTGGCCTACCATTAGGAGCTGGGGTTCCTCAAGTGTGGAATTTGTTTCCTCCAGCACCCTTGCTCCCCAAGCTGTGCCCCTGGGTCCCTTCGTATCTGTTAATTGGCTCTGAGGATGGGAGGGGATTTTAGTGCTGACCCATCTCAGACGTTTTTCAGTATGCCCCTGTGCAGTCTTAGCTTGGCCTCTTTGGACATGTTCCTGAACTTGACCAAACCTTAGTTTCTGCAATTGTGAAATGACATACCTGATGCATTTGATTTTTACGAACAGGAGACAATGTAAGTGGGAGATTTAGAATGCCTAGTACTTACTAGGTGCTTGGTTAATGTATATTCCTTTACTTGTTAAAGACAAGAGCTAATCATTATGACTTGCTTGCTATGGGACAAGCCGTTGCCTCCAGGGGACAGGATGGGGGAACTTTAGGCCCCCAAGGACAGAGGTTCAGGAGGGTTTAGCTGAAAAGGGTTGGGGACAAAATTTATTATCTCCAAGGGAAAGATACTAACTTGACAATGAAGAAACGGCAAAACCCACCCTTAGCCAAGTCATTAAGGTTAACATCCCGTGGCAGCAGCATGAATCTGGTGAGAGGGTACACTGAGAGGTTTCAAAATGTTCCCAGAAAATGTTATGACTCTTAAGAACTCCCAATAAAATGTTGAACAACAACAACCAACGTTGATGGAAAGTTTCTTTTAGTTCTGTTTTTCCATGCAGCCTCCTCCTAGCATTGTGTCTGGTATTCTTGACCCAAATGTATAAGGAACTTAGGATAGTCATGAGGAAACATCAGGCAACCTTCATTTGAGGTACACCTGCCAGAGTAACTTATCACACTCTCCCAGGTGTCAGGGTAGGAAAGACAAGCAAAGACTGAAAGCCGTTCTAGACTGGGACAGATGACACCCATGTGCCGTGGGGGCTCCTGGGATCCTGGAGCAGAAGAAGTACATTCGTGGGATAAACAAACAAACTCATTGGCATTGGGTTGATTCCAACTCAGAGCAACCCCCGCTGGTGACATTTAAATAAAGTCTAATAATGTTGTACCAGTGTGACCTCCGTGGTCCTTATCACTGTGTACTGTAGTGCATAAAACATTAATACGAAGGGAGACCAGGTGAGAGAGTTGAATGTGACATATCTTGACTCATTTTTCTAAAGGTTCAACCCAAAAGGTAAAGTAAAACAGCTCTTGATGGAGAGGAAAAGGTGGAAGGGGGTGGGTGATGATTCTTTTCCCCCGCTGCCTGGCACTGAACGGCCTCTCCTCTCTTCTCATTTTGCAGGGTCCACGAATTGCAGTTCCTGAGTGAAATGCTGAAGGTGGAGGCCCATGAGTCAGAGATTCTGTGCCTGGAGTACTCGAAGCCAGACACAGGTACCTGGCCCTGGCCTGGAATGGCCTTGAGTGAGCCCCTCCAGTCTGGCCAGAGCCACTGATACTTGTCCTGCCTCTTGACTATGGGGCTGATCGTTCTTTTGGCTACCAAAAGAGTTAGTGATCCTTCTTGATGTCTCTGAAGGCTTCTTGTTGTTTCTGAAGGCTTTGGGGAGGACTGCATCTCAACTCTGCCCGACTCCATGGCTCATGTGGCTTAAGGATGTGGGGCTCAGTTTCTCTGGGTGCTCTTTGCTGGGCACTCATGTTGGGCTGCGATCCACAAGCTCAGCAGTTTGAAACTACCAGCCGCTCTGCAGGAGAAAGGTGGGCCTTTCTACTCCTGTAAACAGTTACAGTCTCAGAAGCCCATAGGGGGTATTCACTATGAGTCAGCATTAACTTGATAGCAGCAGATTTGATTTTTGTAAAGTCTTTTTAAAGCCAACCAAAAGCTGAATCAGTGAAGAAGATCTGCTTTAGACATTGTGCTCTTTTAAAGAATAATCTGTCTGTGATCAGATTGACACAGGAACTTGGAAGGTTAGGTGAAAAGTTTAAGGGGCAGTGAGCTTATGTGTGTGATGGAAATTTGGAATTGGAAAAGGACAGTGAGAATGGCTACATAATTTCAGAAATATAATGAATGTTAGCAAATTGTACATGTAGAAATGATCGAATTGGTATATATTTTTGTGTGCATTGTTTTAGATCAGGGAGAAGACTCGAAGTTCAAATATAATTTACAGAGACCCCCTTGTTAAATCTTGAATGGGACAAAGTCCAGAAAAAACAAATCATCTGGTTGAGGGAGACCGTAAGCATGAGGCCATAATGGGGACTGAAGGATTCACAACAGCTCGGTCACATGGAAAACAAAGGAAGCCCCTTTAAAAGTCAAGTTGCCAGCAGATCAGACCATCACAGTTGGAAATGTGACTACAGAAATGGGAAAGGGACCATGATTGGAGTAAATACATTATTGCAGACTAGAAAAGTTTACAGGACTGGTTCAGGGCCCTCCAACCATCTTGGTCAGGGCATGAACGTGCAACCTCAGTACCCCAATTCCCATCAAGGGCATACTCAGGCAAGTTCTTGAGGGCTAGACTACTCCTCACCAGGCTGGCCAGAGGAGTGGGTGGAAGCAAACAAACTCTGCCTGAGGGCAAAGCATTTTACGTTGCTAGTTCAGAGTCATGGAGCTCTAGTGCCATAGAAGGTTATGGGTTGGGCGGTTAACCACAAGGTTTCACTCTTCAAAACCACCAGCCAGCTCCAGGGAAGAAAGATGAGGCTTTCTACTCCAATAAAAATATATAGTCTGGAGATAAAAAGCCCCAATGTAAGTTAACTGGGTTGATTCCTACTAGAGGGATAATGTGTGTGGGCCAGATGCTTGCAAGGTCCCTCAAGGCAATGCTGCCAGACTGCAGTCTCTGCTCCCTGCTGGTGGAGACAATGGATTGCTTTTCTCTAAAACTTGGAACCATTAGCTTGGTTCCAGTAGGTGGAGTTCACACCCTACTGATAATGGTTCATATGGAGATCCAGAAAACAGGTCAAAGTTAAGCTGCCATTCTAAATGTAGGATCCGCCCATTTTGTCACCTGTATACCCCCAATCCCTCCTCTTCCTATTGCATGTATGCCCCTAGACCACCCCTTCTCACCGCTGTATAACATAGTCCAAGTCCTTCCTGTGATGTATGTCTTTACCCTCCCGTTTCCAATTCCCCTTGTCCTCCTTCCCTTCCCCCTCTCTCCATGTGGACCACCAAGTGGGGCTGAGGTGAGCAATGCTACCATGATATGTGTGTGACTGCATTATTGTAATATCTCTTCTATCTCTCATGCTCCCAATGACTTTAATATTTATATCTCAACCCTTTATGTTTCCAGGGCTTTCAATGACATTAGGCATCTTTTCAATGTTTATGAATCATGCTTATGAACCTCTCTTCTGTTAGTTGTCTGTGTGTATGCATTGCCTGTATTAAAAACATATAGAACCGAGCAATTTGTCTGGAAAAATAATTTATAGAAACTTTATGTTAGATTGCCATGCGTTTTGCATAGCCAATTGTTCTTTTAAAACACTTTTCTTGTCATTGTGATACCATGCTAAAAGGTAAAAACATCTGTATATAGTCAAATAGCTTTATCTTTCCTTTAAAGACATGAACCTTCGTGTCTTGCTTAAAGTTTCCACCTCACTAAAGCTAAATTGCTACCCTCGAAAATAAATCCCTCTAAGTTTTTAATGCTTTGAATATTTTATCGCTCTAATCCTCCTGGAGTTTATTTTTGAATGTAGTATGCTCCTTCCTTTGATTTCTTGTAAATTCAGCCAATTCAACCACTCATTAACCAAAGTATTCCTTTACCACTGGATTGTTTTGCCACCTTTGCTTTGCATAGCATATAGTTCTAAATTATATCCCAGACTACTGAATTATTTGCCAGAGTGGCTTTACTAATTGTACACTGGCATCACAACACGCGGGAGCTTCGGAAAGATCGTGGGAGAAAGGAATGAAAAGAGAAGATAATTTCCCATGAATTTTTGAAGCTTCCTCGTACAGGTGCTTTACAGTAAGTCGACATTAGGGTTTATAATCAATAAAAAATTCAACTGTGATCCAAGAATGAGGGGCGTGACATTTCCTGGTTGAGACAAAAGCGAACAGGCGAGCAGAATACGAAAAGAATTGGTTAACCGATGAAACTGCAGCCAAGTGTTAGCTGTTATCACAAAAATGAACACACAGAATATTCTTGAACTTGGAAGTGGGAACTTCAGCCTTTCAACGGCCATCGACGGTGCGGGGCAACATCCCCGCACTCCTACGCTCAGGAAGGGGGTTCTGGGGTCTGCGGCGCCGCGGGGCACAAGTGGGGCGAAGGGCTGCGAGGGAACGCCGAGGCAGAGGGGTCCCCGCGAGGCGGCTGCGGGCCGCTCCAGAAGGCAGGGGTCCGGGGGCTCTGCGGTCCCTCAGGACCCTCCAGGAGAGGCTCCAGAAAGGCAGCTGGAGGCCCCGGCCGGCCGTGCAGCTCGCTGGGAGGCGCGGGCGCACGTGCTCCGCCGGTCCGGGCGGCGGGGGCGGCTGAACGGGCCCTGGCCGTGGGCGGCGGGCGGCGGGCGGGCGCAGTGCGGCGCCGGGCAGGCGGGAGGTGACCGCGCGGGGCGGTCGCGGCGGCTGGGGCTACTGACGGCACACGGATCCGGAGCGCACTGCGCGGGGCGGGGCGCCGCGCAGGTGAGAGCGGCAGCGGACCCGGATGCGGCGCGGCTGAGGGCGGCCGAGGGCGGGGGGTCGCGGCGGCTAGCTCTTGGAGATCCCGGCCGGAGGCTCCGGCGCCGGTGCTGCGCTTCCTGCCGGCTCGAAGAACGAGCCCGAGCCTGGCCGCCCTCGGGATGCCTTGCTGAGGCTCCGCCGGACGTCCCCAACAGGGGGGGGGGGCGGGGCGGGGCGCGTTCGGGAGCCTCCTGAGGGCGCCTCAGCGGAGAGCGGCGTTGGCGCCTTGGAAGTGGAGTCTACGCGGGCGGCCCAACCCGCCTGCCACTCAGGTGTCTTTTTGCACGGAAGTGAGTTTTAGGAGCGGGAAACCTGTGGTGGGCGTGACTGACGTGTTTTTAAATCATTTTCTATACATTTAAAGCCGTAAAGGCAAAACTTCATGATCCAATTAATATAGCCAAAAATTCAGGCTTGATAGAAACATTTAGAATCCAGCCACTGGGGGTAAAGTCCCCTTATTCCCATCTGTTATTGGAGGAAGGTATGAGAGAGATTGGATACTGCGGTGGGAAGAAATAGAGCCAAATAGGAATGTCTGCTTCTATAGGGAGAATGTATCAGCCATGCGCTCACTTTAAGGCAGCACAGCTTTAAGGGAGAATCTGTGGAAATGATAGATTACCGCAGGAACATGAACTTGGAGTATATCTCCAACTAACAGAGTGGTGGTCTTCCAGCCATGGAACATTAGTCTCCCAGATTCCCTCTGTACCAGTCAGGGAATAAGTCCCAGTATTATTTCCCTTGGTGCTAGTATCCCACATTTCCCCTCTCTGCATTATGTTTAAGATTCAATAGTGTCACGGAGGCAACATGGTCTCTTTTCATATCTATTAGCTTCCTATAGAAGTGACATGAGACTGCAAGCATCACAATTATGATAAAAAACACAGTCAGACTGGAACTTAAGCTATGTGAAGTACTTTGCCCCCAAGCTCGCGGGTCCAACCCTTCCATGCTACTCCTCAATTGCTTAATCACATCAGAGCCAGGAGAAGCCTCAAGCTTGTCTTTGAATGTATAGAAAATATCCTTTTTAAGCTGATCAGTATCTAATGAAATGTTTCCCTTAAACCCTTGCAAATGTTTCCTAATCAAATTCCAATCATGCAATGTCTTATTATAAGGATAAGTGGTTATACAGAAATCAGTTACATTCCAATCACATTATAGCATTGACAAATTCAAAATCTTGATCTTTCAGCAAAGCAGTCTGCAGTAATGTAGGGACTTTATGGATGTGCTTTATACAATTGATGTATGTATACGTATGGATTGTGGTAAGAGTTGTATGAGTCCCTAATAAAATGTAAAAGAAGAAAAGAGAAAAAAAATGATTAGGGCAAAGACTGTACAGATGTGCTTTATACAATTGATGTATGTATATATATGAACGGTGAAAAGAATTGTATGAGCCCCAATAAATTGTTAAAATTAAAAAAAAAATTCATTAAAAAAAATTAAATTAAATTAAAAAAAAATGAGTAAATGAACTTTGTCACACATAAGATTCCTCTTCTCCTTCTGTTTTAACAATTTAAATAGTAAAGCATTGCTAGATCTTGAACCAGTAAAAGTACTAGTTAGATAACCTTCATTGTTATGTAAATACCGGCTCCCATCCCTCAGAGAATTAAGAGAGCTAACTAATTGGGAGAACTTCTTATCATACTTTGAAAGACTGAAAAAATTCTTAATAAATTTGTTCAGCTGATCTTGAAGTAACTTACCAAGCAGACATTTTTTCTCCAGGCTTACCAATAAGGTTATAGGCTCAATTGAGCCGTTTTGCCTTTCAGGCTTCTCACACTGTATGATTTTACCTTGCAATATTCTGTCTTGGTTAACTTCACTCATTCCCTCTATGCTGGCTTTAGGGGAAGTTAATGGGAGGGCCTTAGGCCCCCCTGAATGCCCTAAGGAAATGACCCGGCATCCACAGTTAACAAACCTTTTTCCTTCCATTTCTAATTCCATGTGGGGGCGCTGTTTCTCCACAACAGCAGTCCAGAAGACTGCTTGATTTATAGGGTGGTCAAACTTCTCAAGTACTCTTTCCTGATAGGTATAAATTTTTACTCTAGAAATGCAAGGAAGGGAAAATTGGCTTAAGCGATCCTACATTTTTACAAACCATGGTATATCAGAACTCATTACTGCCTTAATTTCTTCTTCACAATCCTGACCAATAACTCCAGCAACACCTTGAGAATTTATGTTGGACTTTCTTTTTTTTTTGACTTTCTTAATAAACTTCCTATAGTTCTTTTAGGTAGTGGACCCCAATTACTGCTCTTCGTTTCTGATTCAATCACAGTTTTGGGCTTTTTCTTACAACTCTTATCAACTCCAGTATCAATTTTAATTTCTTGAGTACTAAGGTTAAATCTTCCTGATAGAAACTGTATTAATCTTTCAATAAGAGGTCCCTGCTTTTGAGGATCAAGCTCCTGTGAAGGCTTCTGAGCCATCTCTTGGTTATTCAAACCAACTGCAGTGAGAACAGAGACTAGGTTTTTGCCTCTTTGGCTAGGTCTGTTCTCCTGCTGTGAGGCTGCTAGATAAAGGCGATTTCTCTCAAAGATCTTCTTTGCTCCAGTAGGCAGACACCTTGCCTACCACGCTCTGCTATGAGGGCTCTGCATCAAGCTTCTTCCACTATTTTCCCGCCGGGAAGTCTTTGCTAATGGCGACCCTTCACGGTTGATTTTTGAACGACATTGGCTCGCCCAATGAGTTCCCTTCCTACAATGGAGGCAGAGTTCAGGTTCGTTTAAACCCAATCTCCATGGTCCTGGCCCATGCTCTGACATTGGCCGCAGCCTGCTCTGCCTACACTCTTTTGAAGATGACTTGTCTTCCCACAACTAAAGCACTTTCTTCCAGGTCTGATATAGTTTGCCAATGAAGCTGCCATGAGGTCTGCCTTGTATTCCTCTGCCTCTACATTCCTGCATATCCTAAAATAACCCCGCAAAGTGCCCTGTTCGCTGTAGGGATGCAAGGCATTTTTACAGTGCTTATTAGAGAAATCATAAGATAGCTTGTGCACTAGGTCTCTTACTGCCTGAACATTCTTCACACATTTGGAAATAGCATCTTCCAGTCGGGACACAAAGTCAGCGTAACGCTCATCATATTCTGTTGTCTTATAGCCCTGTAACGCGGCGTTCTCTCTTCTGATGGAATTATCTTTTCCCAGGCCCTTAAGCAAACCTCATGTATCTGTCCTATTGTCTGTTCAGTAAACTGTAGTTGAGACTCAACTGTAATATAATTTGCATCCCCTAGCAATTGATGAATTCCTATATCTATCCCATCCTCAGCATTCTTCCCAGCTCTTGCAAGGGCTGCTTCCTTCCATAGCATTTGATATCACAAGCATTCTGAAGAGTAAAGACAAATTCTCACTAAAGCTTTCCAATCTGTAGGGGTCCAGCTGTCAGACTCTGCTAGAGCCCTTATCATGCTAATTACAAAATGTGAGTCTGGGCCGTAGTCATTGATTGCCTGCTTGAGATCTTTTAGCAACTTAAAAGGCAAAGGCACTGTGAATTCCTTTTGGTTCTAACAGGATAAGACATCTTGCATTCTAAATCTTCTTCTGCAATCCCTCTTCCTACTCTGGAGAGTAAAGGTGCTTTCCTATACTTTGCTTCTTTACGTCTATTCTCTGAGCTACTCTTTTCAATCTGGATATCTTGGAGTTCCACTTCCTGAACTTCACCTTCTGTGCTAGCTCTCCTAGTTTGCATTTCTTTGGAGCTAATCTCTCTACCTTCAGGGCTGGCTTGCTTGATTGTTTTACAATCTCTGGCCTTTCTTACACTAAATTCCAGCAGGGGAGCAGTTGCTTTTACTATGTCCCCTTCTGACTCAGGCTCATTCTTTTAGCTCTGCCTAAAATCTTCTCATCTGCCTGAAACCCGTTCTCACTGCTTCTCATCTGATTTAAATTTGGGCATCTTAGACGTTGCCTGTTCTGCTTCTTGGCTTTCTCTACCTTTGAAAGCAAGGGAGCTTCCTGGGATTGTTTAATAGCCATGCTTTGGATCTTGCAATCCACTGCCTCTAGTACTGTATCACCTTTAAACCTTCGGAGTCTGCAGTCTCGCGAGAGCATACAGGCTTTGGCAATGAGGTTCTGTTCTAGAATTGGAGGCTTTAGATAACAAACCAATCCCTGCCTTTTCAGTTTTTCCTAAAGTTTCATAACCTAAATCATGCTTATTCACAGACACTTTAGCTTGCTTTGCTAGATTTGAATAGACACAAGACTTCTCACTAGACTGTTCATCCTTATTCTCTTCCTCCTGCAAAAGTTTTAAAACCATCTTAACTTGTACCCACAGAGACCACTTCTCCATAGGGATACTCTCCCCATCTCTGTGCTTCCTTTAAGTTGACAATGACCTCCTCCCAGGTCTCTAAATCAAAAGTTCCTTCCTCTGAGAACCATGAATTATACCTTTTTACTACTTTTAGAAAACATTGTATCTTTTTCTTCGTTACTTTTACACCTTGTCTTTTCAGTAAGTAGAGAGCATGGTACCATAAGTTTCAGGTTTACTTTTACCTTGCTCCCATTATCCTCTTTAAAATTCTAATTCACTATTTCCACTACTTCTCTGTCAATCCCCACACCGGATCCTCACTTCGCACAATTTTCAAATTCACTCTACATACCAATGGGGCCATATAATTGTTATATGGGATATAACTCATATTGTCCCACGTTGTGCGCCATTTGTCTGGGGAAGCCCGCCTTGTGCTGGGGCTCCAGCCTCCAGCCCAGTCCTTGAGCCTCCTGCCTGGTCTCCATCCCACCTCCCTTCGTCCACACTGAGCGTGGACCTGGCTGGTAAGATCATGGCCATCCAGGAGGTGAGCATGCTACCATGAATTGTGTCTGACTGCATTATTGTAATGTCTCTTCTATCGCTCATGCTCCCGGTGACTTTAATATAATATTTATATATCTCAACCATACAATTGTGCTTATTGAACCCAAGATTACTGGTGGGGGGCTGGCACCCCAACTCATACCACAGTACATACCATTTGTCTAGTTCTTCAATGCTTCCTCTCCCGCTCACTCCCTCCAACTATCATGACCTCAGCTCTACCTTACAAAGCCGGCTAGACCAGAGCATGTACACTGGTACAGATAAGAACTCTCAACACACAGAATCCAGGACAGATAAACCCTTCAGGAACAGTAATGGAAGTAGTGATAACATGAGGGTAGGGATGAGATAGAGGGAACTGATAGCAATGATTGATGTATTAACGCTCACACCCCAGGGGGACAAGCAACAGAAACATTGGTGAAGTGAGACCTTGGACATTGTAAAATATGAAAGTATAATTTATCAAGGTTTCATGAGGGTGGGAGAGTGGGAGAGAAGGGGGGAAAAGGAGCTGATACCAAGGGGTCAAGTATAAAGAAAATGATGATGGTACCGTAGGTACAAATGTGCTTGATACAATTGATGTATGCATTGTTATAAGTGGTGTAAGAGCCCCCGATAAAATGACTTAATTTTTTAAAAGTGTTTAGGTAGATCTTGATGGAGGATAGATTGAGAAACAATAGTTTCAGAATTTGATAATTTTGCTTAATAATCAAACTGAAAACTCACTGCCATTGCATCTTTTGTGACTCACAGCTACCCTGACTTTCGGCAACCCTATTGGACAGGGTAGAGCAGCCCCTGTGAGTTTCTGAGACTGCAACTCTTTACAGGGGTAGAAAGCCCTAACGTTTCTCTCTCAGAGCGGGTGGTGGTTTTGAACTATGTGGGTAGCAGCCCAAGTGAAAACCACTATGCCACCAGGGCTCCCTGTGCCACATAGCGGGAGCTGTTGTTTTCCCAAACATTCACTTGGCTATTTCTTTTATAAGAAGCCAAGTAATTTGGCAGCTTATTTCTGTTCCAGTTTTCTTATATAGAAAATGTGGTGACAGTGTGAACCTGTTTGTTGTAGTTTATGTGAACATAATTGAGTGATCTAGACCAAGTGAGCTAGACCAAGTGAGCTGACTGGTCAAAAATCAGACCTGTGGATTGCCAAATTGGTTCTGCTGAGATTGGGGCTTTCCTGGATCCACAGGCTTCCTCCAAGCTGTGTCCGAGAAGCTCTGCATTTTAGAGCTACATTTTATAGTTGAAAGAGAGGCCTAAGGAGGGAGGGAGTCCTTAAGCTCTAAGACCTTAATGCTGTCATTGCTGTCCTCTTTTAGTGTACCTGCAGTTTCCACACTGCAGTGGGAACCATTGAAACAGCTGTTCTCATTCTCTGAGATGGTGTGCCACCCCACTCCATACCACCACCACCTCATCCCTTTCTCTTATTGTAGAGATAATGCCCCTTCCATATGTATCTCAGATATTCAATTAATGAAGAAAGACAAAAGTAGGAGAAATGATTTAGATGAAGGAGACCATAAGCATGAGGCCATAATGGGGTCCAAAGGCTGTGTGGCCATGTCGCTAATTATAGAAATGGATGAAATCTGCCACAAAAATGTGATTGGAGGCAGAGCAATTCATCACTCTCTCAGGCAGGACTACATAAGTGAGAATGGGGCCATTATGGAGACATGGAGACGATCACAGATTAGAAAGGCTTACTGGATTTGTTCTGGGGCCTTCCGACCACTATAACTCATGACCATAGGGTCTTAGACTTTCCCAATTTCCATTGAGGACCTTCCCAGGGAAGTCCCAGAGGGCAGATTGCTCCTCTCTGCTCTGGCTAGTTGTTGTTGCGTGCCATTGAGGACACTTGGACTCGTCGTGACCTCACATACAACCGAATGAAACACTGTAGGGTCGTGCACCATCCTCACAATTGTTCCTGTGCCTGAACCACCGATGAAGCCACTGAGTCCATCCACTTCTTCGAGGACCTCCTCTGTTTCATGGCTTCTCCACTGTACCAAATAGGATGTCCTTCTCCAGGGACTGGTCTCTCCTGACAACATGTCCAAAGTATGTAAGATGGCGTCTTGCCATCCTTGCCTCTAAGCAGCACTCTGGCCTTATTTCTTCTGATACAGATTGGTCAGTCCTTCAGCAGTCCATGGTACTGTCAGTAGTCTTCTGGTGGACCACAATTCGATGCATCTGTTCTTCTACAGCCTTCCTTATTCAGTGTCTAACTTTCACATGCATATGATGCAATGGAAAATAGCATGGCTTAGGTCATGTGCACCTTAGTCCTCAGAGTAACATCATTGTTCTTCAACACTATAAAGAGGTTTTCTGCAGCAGATTTACCCATTACAATACATCTTTTGATCTCCTGACTGCTGTTTCTATGAACATTGATAGTGGATCTAAGCAAGACAAAATCCTTGACAACTGAAGCCCTTTTCTCTGTTTATCACCTATTGGTCCAGTTTTGGGGATTTTGGTCTTCCTTATATTGAATTGTAACCCATATTGAAGGCTGCAATCCTTGATCTTCAGCAAGTGGTTCAATTCCTCCTCACTTTCAGCAAACAAATGGTGTCATATATGCACACAAGCAGGCTCCCAAAAGTTAGTGGAACAAGGAATCAAAAGAGAATGGAATTTTTCAGGGACTTTTTGAAATACCAGTGTGTGTGTGTGTGTGTGTGTGTGTGTGAGAGAGAGAGAGAGAGAGAGAGAGAGAGAGAGAGAGAGAGAGAGAGAGAGAGAGGAGATGTGGGCATAAAACAAACATCAAGCAACATAAGGGAGAATGCTGTTGGCTGCTGTTGAACTGATTCCGGTGCGCATGCACAGTGACCTGCTGTGTGCACCATAGTGACCCCTCAGAAGCAGATCATCAAGCCTACCTTTCAACTGAAATTCTGAGAATTCACAATTTTCAGAAGTATGTGGATAACAGTGAAAGCCAAAATTCTATTTGCACAGTCCCCACGTGGATTAAGCTTCCAGTGAATTCCTTCAGACCATTGACCAGGGATGTGAACACTCTTGCCACCAGGCAGAGGGCATTGGAAAGTGGATTACCCCTTAGGCAGCCCATGGTGGGGCTTAGAGACTTGCCTAAGTGTATCCTTGAATCGAGGCTGCCATTCTGGGCTGCGCGGTCATGAGTCATGCCCCCAAAGCCTTGGTTGTTTGGCCCTGGACCACTCTTGTAAACTGTCCTGTTTAACACAGGTCCCAATCCTTGTCCTATTCTTGCTTCTGTAGTCCCACCTGGAACTGTGATGTTGGGATCTGCCGCCATGTCCTTTCAAGTCTGTGAATCTCAGATAACCCTTACATATCAATAAGACCTCTTGCTAATAGTTTCCCTCCCCTCATCTCGATGGCATGTGTTGGCCCTTGGACTATCTAGGTTACCTAGCGGGCATTTGGATTATGTAGGCTCCCTAGCGGGAATTTGGACTATATAGATTGCCTAGCGGGCAATTAGACTTTGTAGGTTATCTAGCGGGCACTTTGACTATCTAGGTTACCTAGCTAGCACTTGAACTATCTACGTTACCTAGCGGTTACTTGGAGTATGTTGGTTACCTACCGGGCTGTTGGACTATCTAGGTTACCTAGCCGGCACTTGGGCTATCTAGGTTAACTAACGGGCACTTGGACTATGTAGGTTCCCTAGCGGGCCCTTGGACTATGTAAGTTCCCTAGCGGGCACTTGGACTATGTGGGTTCCCTAGCGGGCATTAGGACTATCTGGGTTACCTAACGGGCACTTGGACTATGTAGGTTAACTAGCGGGCTTTGGACTATGTAGGTTACCTAGCGGACACTTGGACTATGTAGGTTCCCTATCGTTCACTTGGAGAATGTAGGTTAACTAAGGGGCACTAGGACAATGTAGGTTACCTAGCGGGCCTTGGGACTATCTAGGTTACCTAGGGGGAACTTGGACTATGTAGGTTTACTATTGGCCACTTGGACTATCTAGGTTACCTAGCAGGCACTTGGACTATGTAGGTTAACTAGCGGGCACTTGGACTATCTAGGTTACCTAGCAGGCACTTGGACTATGTACGTTTCCTAGCGGGTACTTGGACTATCTATGTTAACTAGCGGGCACTTGGACTATGTAGATTCCCTATCGGGCACTTGGACTATGTAGGTAACCTAGTGGTCACTTGAACTGTCTAGGTTACCTAGCGGGCATTTGGACTATGTAGGTTAACTAGCGAGCTCTTGGACTATCTAGGTTAACTAGCGGGCACTTGGACTATTAGGGTCCCTAGCGGGCATTTGGACTATATAGGTTACCTAGCGGGCACTTGGACTATGTAGGTTAACTAGCGGACACTTTGACTATCTAGGTTAGCTAACGGGCAATTGGACTATCTAGGTTACCTAGCGGGCACTTGGACTATGTAGGTTCCCTAGCGGGCACTTGGACTATTTAGGTTACCTAGCAGGCACTTTGACTATCTAGGTTAACTAACGGGCACTTGGACTATGGAAAGAAGTGCCTAATGGTCACCAGGACCCATGGTTAATCCAGGCGTGGTCATCTGATTCCAATCGATCAGACCTAGCTATAAATCACTTATATGTCTGGGTAATTAAAAGCAAATATAAATTTTCAAAAAAAATAACGTTGCATGGGATAGAAAGAGAATACATAACAACATCAGACATAAATATGCCTCAAGACAAACTCATTGTGCACATCCAGAATACATAATGGCTCTTGCTAAGATGCATTTCCCACTAGACCCTACCCCAAGCCAGTAAAAGCCAGAAACTCTACAGTAAACTGTGGATTGTACTACTCTGAAATGGGAGCTGTGTCTCTAGACCTAACTTGGGGCTGTTCGTGCTGAGGACTCACCAATACCTGCTGCAGTGACAACAGTCCAGGTGAGAATAAGGAAATCTGGATGACAGCCAGGATATAGGAGCACTGAGACCTCAAATTGCTTCTAGGCGAGCATGGCCTAATGGGCTTCCATTTATGCACCTCTGGCAGGAGGAGTTTGTTCTGGAAAGTAATGGTTTCTAAGGAAGTATTTCTTAAACTTTCACATGCATGCACTTACCCAGGTTCCTGGAAATCGGGCTGGGGGGCAGATTCTGATTTTGTGGGTTCAGGGTGGGGGGTCTAGGATCCAGCAGTTCTAGAGGCCCTGGTACTCTTGGGCTGTTAACCACAAGGACAGTAGTCCTAAACCACCAGCCACTCCTTGGGAGAAATATGAGGCTGTAAACTCCGGGCAAGAGTGACAGTCTGGGAAACCCACAAGGGCAGTTCTACCCTGTCCTGTAGGGTCACTATGAGTCAGCATCAACTCGATGGCATTAGCATGGGAGAAGCTAATGCTGATGTTGCTGGTTCCTTGACCTATCATACTTTGAGTGGCAAAGTCCCAAGGGCCTTCCCGGATGTGATGGCCAAAAGCAGTAGTGTTCACCCTTGGTCATACTTTGGAATCCCTTAGGAGCTTTCACGCCTCCCATTGGCCTGGCGCCATCCCAGACCAATGAAGCAAGACTTAGTGGAAGCAGGATTCAGGTCACGGTCAGTGAGAAAGCCCCCTTGGCAATGCCAACGTACAGCCAGTGCAGAGTCGAACTGGTCGACGAATCCACATGACTCCATATACTTTGGTGAAGCCAGCTGTTTGGGCAAGGTTTTCAGAGTTACCACCCATGTAGACTTGTTGGTGATAGTGCATTAAATAGAGCACATGCCGTGCATTGCATGAGTGTCCTATGTCATGCAACCACATCAGGGGTATGTTGAGCCAATTTCTCTGGGAGACCAAGGGTGTTGGCTCCATCCTGAACGTTGGCAGGGTAATGGACTGACACAGAGGAAACTCATTCTCTTTGTGGTGGTGCACTAATGGGTTCTTCACAGAAGGCCAAGTCCATGGCTGCAGATGCTCACGGGGCTGAGGGAGCAGGTCAAATCCTAAGTCCGAGGTGGGTGTTTGCATATTTACATGCCCTCACTGCCATCAAGTCCATTCCAACTCACAGGCCCATGGGACTGAGTAAAATGGCCCCCGTGGGTTTCTGAGACTGTGATTCTTTAGAGGAGTAGAAAATCTCCTCTTTCTCCAGAGGAGCGGTTGGTCATTCAAACTGCTGACCTTGAGATTAACAGTCCAACTCCTGACCACTCTTGCCGTCAGAATTCTATTTATTTACACAAGTATATATATATCCTTTCCCAAAAGAACTCCACATTTTCAAATCATTCTTGACACTCATGGCCTTTTTTCCTTTATAGCCATGCCTTTGGTTGAAACACAGATATAAGAGAAATATTTATCTACTTATAGGGGTACAAAAGTAGCTTTGGTGGCATAGTGTTTGCATGTTGGGCTGCTAACACCAAAGTCAGCACTTTGAAACCACCAGCCACTCCGTGGGAAGAAGAGTCTGTCTACTCCCATAAAGAGTTACAGTCTCAGAAACTCACAGGGACAGATCTACTCTGCCTCATAGGGTCACTATGAGTCAGCATCACCTCCCTGGCAGTGAGGTAGATTTTGGTTTCATAGAGATACAAGTCAGTCCTGAGCTGCTAAAGACAAGGTTGGCAGTTTGAACCCACCAGCGGCAGAGAAAGAGGAGGCTTTCTATTCCCATAAGGAGCTACAGTTTCAGAAATACCCACAGGGGAAATTTTAACCTCTCCTGTAGGATCAATATGAGTCAGAATCGACTTATCGGTGGTGAGCAAGTGGAGGGGACCCTAAACAGGTTCCGGTGGACCTTAAGAGTTCTACTAATTGTGCATGCTCTGTAAAATGTAAACCAAGATTTTACTTTTGCAAACATTATTTTTTCTAAACACGTCTAACTGTGAAACTATACTCGCATGCGGGTCTTTGAACCTGGTCAGTGGTCTGGGGAAGTGAAGGGGCCTGACATCCTTTGTTGTTGTTAGTGCTGTCCAGTCATTCTGACATCACAGGGACCTTCTTTGCAACACAAGGCAGCACTGCCCAGTCCTTTGCCAGCCTCAGGGGTAGTATGTTGGAGCCCATGGTTTCAGCTACCGTGTCCTCCAGTTCACCAAGGAGTTTCCTCTTTGTGCTGCTTACTAAACCCGTTTCTAAGGAGTCCATTCCAACTCACGGTGACGCCGTGTGGGTCAGCACCACGGGACCCCACATAATGCCTTATACCATATATATATATATATATATATATATATATATATATATATATATATATATATATATATATATATATATATATATATATATATATATAGTGCATAATGCCTTATACCTGGTCCCTTTGGCACCTTGTGATCGCACAGGCTGGTGTGCTTATTCCATGTGGGCTTTTTTGCTTCTGAGCCAGATGGCCGTTTGCTCACCTTCAAGCCTTTAAGACCCCAGACACTATCTCTTTTGATAGCCTCTGGCCTTTACTTCGGGGTCTTCGGTCCCTGCAGAGTGGACACATGCCTGCTGTGCGGGTATGGGACGTGTCGGAGCGCAGCCTGGTGGCGGAGCTTCAGGAGCATAAGTATGGCATGGCATGTGAGGCCTTCTCATCCAGTGCCAAGTACATTGTCTCAGTGGGCTACCAGCATGACATGATCGTCAATGTCTGGGCCTGGAAGGTGAGTGGGCTGCTGGCCTCAGGACAGGAGGGGCCGCGAGGGGAGACAAGAAACTGCTGACCGGTGGCCTTTACTTCCGCCTGCTGGCCTCAGTCCCTTTCTAGAGAACTCTGAGCAGAAAGGAGCAACTGGGTATCTAGGATGCTGAAGAAGGGGCAGAAGGAGAGGTCAAGTTCACAGCTTGTCTAACCTTCAGTGTGTAAGTTTCTTTTCCCTCAGCTCCTAGAAGCAGAGCCTTGATTTCCCTTGACTTTCTCTCCAGAAAAACATTGTAGTGGCTTCCAACAAGGTGTCCAGTCAGGTGACAGCAGTATCCTTCTCTGAGGACTGCAGCTACTTTGTCACTGCAGGCAACCGGCACATCAAGTTCTGGTACCTCGATGACAGCAAGACCTCAAAGGTGAGGCAGCAAGTAGCCACTAGGGTGGGGTCTGCCCAGATATGTTCCACCTGCGCCCCCTTCTGCATGCTCAAAAGCCCCTTGGAAGTCTCAGCTGGGCCAGGTGCTATGTCAATATGCAAGGGAAGCCTTCTCCCTCCCTCCCCAGGGCCTGCTTTCCAGGGGGTAGCCTGCAGGGTGTGTGGGTGGCACCTGTGGTGTGTCTCCACAGGTGAATGCCACTGTACCCCTGCTGGGCCGCTCTGGGCTGCTGGGGGAACCTGCGGAACAACCTGTTCACTGATGTAGACTGTGGCTGCGGGAAGAAGACTGACAGCACCTTCTGTATCACATCCTCTGGGCAGCTGTGCGAGTTCAGTGACCCGGAGACTGTTGGACAAGTGGGTGGAGCTGAGTGTAAGTGAATGCTTTGTCGGCACCCTCCCGTCTGTCACCTCCGGGCTCCAGGGCACCTGAGTCTGCATGCACGCTGGGGGAGGCCCCAGGCGGAGGAATGTGTTTGGGAACCTCTCTGCTTGCTCGCCCTCTCTGTCTCTGCCTCTTCCTCTGCTTTCCTCTTCTGCTCAGCACACAGACAGCATCACAGTAAGTGTGCTGGCCCTGTCCGCTGCCTCTGCTGCCTTTCTCTGGGCCGGCCTTTTCTGGGTGTGTCTTTGCCCAAACCTCAGGTGCCTTATAAGGCTTGCTGACTCCTTCCCCCTAATTGCAGGGGGCTGTGGGCCCTCTGGCCAGCTGCTGTTAGAGGGAGGGGCATTGAGGGGCTCTGCCCAGGGCAGCTGGCCTGCCTTGCGCTTGTCCTTGCCTCTTGGCTCATGGCTGTTGAGGTGTCCGGTGAAGGAGTGGACAGACGCCCTTGCTGACTGTGGCTTCTGTGCTCACAGACCACAGTGGCCCACTGCATCTCGGTGAGCCAGGACTACATCTTCTGCGGCTGTGCTGACGGCACCGTGTGCCTTTTCAACCCCTTCAACCTGCACTTCCTCAGCACGCTGCCCCAGCCCCATGCCCTGGGCACAGACATTGCCAGCATCACAGAGGCCAGGTGAGCGGTGTGGGTGGGCCCCTGAGTCCTGTCAGAGCCCCACTCTGTGCCAGGCCGTCCCTGGCATGCTGCAAGGAGAGGAGGGCACACATAGACCTCTGGGAAGACCCTTGCAGTCAAGCACAGGTGGGTCTTTTAGCATTTGTTGCTCACTGTGGGCAACCGTGGTAATCTGAGTCTGCAGTGTGGTAATGCATTGTCCTGTAAACACCACAGCTAGGACAGACGGGCAGTTCCTTAGGGTTTCTGAGAGAGGCTGGAAACCTGACGGAGCAGGCCTTTCTCCCTCAGGGTGGTCCTGGGTAGCAGCTAAGGTAGGAGGGTCTTATTGTAGCCTCGGGCCTTGGGTTGGGTGATTGCAGGAAGTGAAGTTTTGCTCTGGTTTCAGTGCTGCCAGGAAGCGGGGCAGTTCTGCAGTTGGGTATATTAATTTCTCATTCAGGGAAGGAGTGGGCTAAATCTGCAAATGGCAGGAAATGATATATGACCATGACTGGTTTGCACAGTGCCCTTCCTTTTCCTCTGACGTGAGTCAAGAAGGGCCTGACATCTGCTTGGCTGCATCACGGCCACACACTGTCCCCGCCTGATGTTGGGGGCTATGAAATAGCTTGTGTTCTTTTGCAGAGCCCCATGGCAAGGAATGCCAGGCCAGCCGCTGCGTTCTTTCTCCAGTGACTGCTGGCCAACCTGCTGCTCCTCCCTTTAGTGCCCCTTTGCATTAGCGCTAACTCACCAGTTTGCCCTGTCTGCCCTGGACACCCTGACCCCCTCTTTCCTCAGTCGCCTTTTCGCTGGAGTGGCCAATGCGAAGTATCGGGACACCATCACCTTGACCTTTGATCCTGCAAATCCGTGGCTGTCTTGTGTGTACAATGACCATAGTACTTATGTCTGGGGTGTGAAGGGCCCCAAGAAAGTGGGCAAGGTGTATTCAGCTCTGTATCATTCCTCCTGCGTCTGGAGTGTAGAGGTACGTGGGCCAGGTCTGCTGAGACTGACCGTGTTTCCTGGCCTACCATTAGGAGCTGGGGTTCCTCAAGTGTGGAATTTGTTTCCTCCAGCACCCTTGCTCCCCAAGCTGTGCCCCTGGGTCCCTTCGTATCTGTTAATTGGCTCTGAGGATGGGAGGGGATTTTAGTGCTGACTCATCTCAGACGTTTTTCAGTATGCCCCTGTGCAGTCTTAGCTTGGCCTCTTTGGACATGTTCCTGAACTTGACCAAACCTTAGTTTCTGCAATTGTGAAATGACATACCTGATGCATTTGATTTTTACGAACAGGAGACAATGTAAGTGGGAGATTTAGAATGCCTAGTACTTACTAGGTGCTTGGTTAATGTATATTCCTTTACTTGTTAAAGACAAGAGCTAATCATTATGACTTGCTTGCTATGGGACAAGCCGTTGCCTCCAGGGGACAGGATGGGGGAACTTTAGGCCCCCAAGGACAGAGGTTCAGGAGGGTTTAGCTGAAAAGGGTTGGGGACAAAATTTATTATCTCCAAGGGAAAGATACTAACTTGACAATGAAGAAACGGCAAAACCCACCCTTAGCCAAGTCATTAAGGTTAACATCCCGTGGCAGCAGCATGAATCTGGTGAGAGGGTACACTGAGAGGTTTCAAAATGTTCCCAGAAAATGTTATGACTCTTAAGAACTCCCAATAAAATGTTGAACAACAACAACCAACGTTGATGGAAAGTTTCTTTTAGTTCTGTTTTTCCATGCAGCCTCCTCCTAGCATTGTGTCTGGTATTCTTGACCCAAATGTATAAGGAACTTAGGATAGTCATGAGGAAACATCAGGCAACCTTCATTTGAGGTATACCTGCCAGAGTAACTTATCACACTCTCCCAGGTGTCAGGGTAGGAAAGACAAGCAAAGACTGAAAGCCATTCTAGACTGGGACAGATGACACCCATGTGCCGTGGGGGCTCCTAGGATCCTGGAGCAGAAGAAGTCCATTCGTGGGATAAACAAACAAACTCATTGGCATTGGGTTGATTCCAACTCAGAGCAACCCCCGCTGGTGACATTTAAATAAAGTCTAATAATGTTGTTCCAGTGTGACCTCCGTGGTCCTTATCACTGTGTACTGTAGTGCATAAAACATTAATACGAAGGGAGACCAGGTGAGAGAGTTGAATGTGACATATCTTGACTCATTTTTCTAAAGGTTCAACCCAAAAGGTAAAGTAAAACAGCTCTTGATGGAGAGGAAAAGGTGGAAGGGGGTGGGTGATGATTCTTTCCCCCCGCTGCCTGGCACTGAACGGCCTCTCCTCTCTTCTCATTTTGCAGGGTCCACGAATTGCAGTTCCTGAGTGAAATGCTGAAGGTGGAGGCCCATGAGTCAGAGATTCTGTGCCTGGAGTACTCGAAGCCAGACACAGGTACCTGGCCCTGGCCTGGAATGGCCTTGAGTGAGCCCCTCCAGTTTGGCCAGAGCCACTGATACTTGTCCTGCCTCTTGACTATGGGGCTGATCGTTCTTTTGGCTACCAAAAGAGTTAGTGATCCTTCTTGATGTCTCTGAAGGCTTCTTGTTGTTTCTGAAGGCTTTGGGGAGGACTGCATCTCAACTCTGCCCGACTCCATGGCTCATGTGGCTTAAGGATGTGGGGCTCAGTTTCTCTGGGTGCTCTTTGCTGGGCACTCATGATGGGCTGCGATCCACAAGCTCAGCAGTTTGAAACTACCAGCCGCTCTGCAGGAGAAAGGTGGGCCTTTCTACTCCTGTAAACAGTTACAGTCTCAGAAGCCCATAGGGGGTATTCACTATGAGTCAGCATTAACTTGATAGCAGCAGATTTGATTTTTGTAAAGTCTTTTTAAAGCCAACCAAAAGCTGAATCAGTGAAGAAGATCTGCTTTAGACATTGTGCTCTTTTAAAGAATAATCTGTCTGTGATCAGATTGACACAGGAACTTGGAAGGTTAGGTGAAAAGTTTAAGGGGCAGTGAGCTTATGTGTGTGATGGAAATTTGGAATTGGAAAAGGACAGTGAGAATGGCTACATAATTTCAGAAATATAATGAATGTTAGCAAATTGTACATGTAGAAATGATCGAATTGGTATATATTTTTGTGTGCATTGTTTTAGATCAGGGAGAAGACTCGAAGTTCAAATATAATTTACAGAGACCCCCTTGTTAAATCTTGAATGGGACAAAGTCCAGAAAAAACAAATCATCTGGTTGAGGGAGACCGTAAGCATGAGGCCATAATGGGGACTGAAGGATTCACAACAGCTCGGTCACATGGAAAACAAAGGAAGCCCCTTTAAAAGTCAAGTTGCCAGCAGATCAGACCATCACAGTTGGAAATGTGACTACAGAAATGGGAAAGGGACCATGATTGGAGTAAATACATTATTGCAGACTAGAAAAGTTTACAGGACTGGTTCAGGGCCCTCCAACCATCTTGGTCAGGGCATGAACGTGCAACCTCAGTACCCCAATTCCCATCAAAGGCATACTCAGGCAAGTTCTTGAGGGCTAGACTACTCCTCACCAGGCTGGCCAGAGGAGTGGGTGGAAGCAAACAAACTCTGCCTGAGGGCAAAGCATTTTACGTTGCTAGTTCAGAGTCATGGAGCTCTAGTGCCATAGAAGGTTATGGGTTGGGCGGTTAACCACAAGGTTTCACTCTTCAAAACCACCAGCCAGCTCCAGGGAAGAAAGATGAGGCTTTCTACTCCAATAAAAATATATAGTCTGGAGATTAAAAGCCCCAATGTAAGTTAACTGGGTTGATTCCTACTAGAGGGATAATGTGTGTGGGCCAGATGCTTGCAAGGTCCCTCAAGGCAATGCTGCCAGACTGCAGTCTCTGCTCCCTGCTGGTGGAGACAATGGATTGCTTTTCTCTAAAACTTGGAACCATTAGCTTGGTTCCAGTAGGTGGAGTTCACACCCTACTGATAATGGTTCATATGGAGATCCAGAAAACAGGTCAAAGTTAAGCTGCCATTCTAAATGTAGGATCCGCCCATTTTGTCACCTGTATACCCCCAATCCCTCCTCTTCCTATTGCATGTATGCCCCTAGACCACCCCTTCTCACCGCTGTATAACATAGTCCAAGTCCTTCCTGTGATGTATGTCTTTACCCTCCCGTTTCCAATTCCCCTTGTCCTCCTTCCCTTCCCCCTCTCTCCATGTGGACCACCAAGTGGGGCTGAGGTGAGCAATGCTACCATGATATGTGTGTGACTGCATTATTGTAATATCTCTTCTATCTCTCATGCTCCCAATGACTTTAATATTTATATCTCAACCCTTTATGTTTCCAGGGCTTTCAATGACATTAGGCATCTTTTCAATGTTTATGAATCATGCTTATGAACCTCTCTTCTGTTAGTTGTCTGTGTGTATGCATTGCCTGTATTAAAAACATATAGAACCGAGCAATTTGTCTGGAAAAATAATTTATAGAAACTTTATGTTAGATTGCCATGCGTTTTGCATAGCCAATTGTTCTTTTAAAACACTTTTCTTGTCATTGTGATACCATGCTAAAAGGTAAAAACATCTGTATATAGTCAAATAGCTTTATCTTTCCTTTAAAGACATGAACCTTCGTGTCTTGCTTAAAGTTTCCACCTCACTAAAGCTAAATTGCTACCCTCGAAAATAAATCCCTCTAAGTTTTTAATGCTTTGAATATTTTATCGCTCTAATCCTCCTGGAGTTTATTTTTGAATGTAGTATGCTCCTTCCTTTGATTTCTTGTAAATTCAGCCAATTCAACCACTCATTAACCAAAGTATTCCTTTACCACTGGATTGTTTTGCCACCTTTGCTTTGCATAGCATATAGTTCTAAATTATATCCCAGACTACTGAATTATTTGCCAGAGTGGCTTTACTAATTGTACACTGGCATCACAACACGCGGGAGCTTCGGAAAGATCGTGGGAGAAAGGAATGAAAAGAGAAGATAATTTCCCATGAATTTTTGAAGCTTCCTCGTACAGGTGCTTTACAGTAAGTCGACATTAGGGTTTATAATCAATAAAAAATTCAACTCTGATCCAAGAATGAGGGGCGTGACATTTCCTGGTTGAGACAAAAGCGAACAGGCGAGCAGAATACGAAAAGAATTGGTTAACCGATGAAACTGCAGCCAAGTGTTAGCTGTTATCACAAAAATGAACACACAGAATATTCTTGAACTTGGAAGTGGGAACTTCAGCCTTTCAACGGCCATCGACGGTGCGGGGCAACATCCCCGCACTCCTACGCTCAGGAAGGGGGTTCTGGGGTCTGCGGCGCCGCGGGGCACAAGTGGGGCGAAGGGCTGCGAGGGAACGCCGAGGCAGAGGGGTCCCCGCGAGGCGGCTGCGGGCCGCTCCAGAAGGCAGGGGTCCGGGGGCTCTGCGGTCCCTCAGGACCCTCCAGGAGAGGCTCCAGAAAGGCAGCTGGAGGCCCCGGCCGGCCGTGCAGCTCGCTGGGAGGCGCGGGCGCACGTGCTCCGCCGGTCCGGGCGGCGGGGGCGGCTGAACGGGCCCTGGCCGTGGGCGGCGGGCGGCGGGCGGGCGCAGTGCGGCGCCGGGCAGGCGGGAGGTGACCGCGCGGGGCGGTCGCGGCGGCTGGGGCTACTGACGGCACACGGATCCGGAGCGCACTGCGCGGGGCGGGGCGCCGCGCAGGTGAGAGCGGCAGCGGACCCGGATGCGGCGCGGCTGAGGGCGGCCGAGGGCGGGGGGTCGCGGCGGCTAGCTCTTGGAGATCCCGGCCGGAGGCTCCGGCGCCGGTGCTGAGCTTCCTGCCGGCTCGAAGAACGAGCCCGAGCCTGGCCGCCCTCGGGATGCCTTGCTGAGGCTCCGCCGGACGTCCCCAACAGGGGGGGGGGCGGGGCGGGGCGCGTTCGGGCGCCTCCTGAGGGCGCCTCAGCGGAGAGCGGCGTTGGCGCCGTGGAGTCTATGCGGGCAGCCCAACACGCCTGCCACTCAGGTGTCTTTTTGCACGGAAGTGAGTTTTAGGAGCGGGAAACCTGTGGTGGGCGTGACTGACGTGTTTTTAAATCATTTTCTATACATTTAAAGCTGTAAAGGCAAAACTTCATGATCCAATTAATATAGCCAAAAATTCAGGCTTGATAGAAACATTTAGAATCCAGCCACAGGGGGTAAAGTCCCCTTATTCCCATCTGTTATTGGAGGAAGGTATGAGAGAGATTGGATACTGCGGTGGGAAGAAATAGAGCCAAATAGGAATGTCTGCTTCTATAGGGAGAATGTATCAGCCATGCGCTCACTTTAAGGCAGCACAGCTTTAAGGGAGAATCTGTGGAAATGATAGATTACCGCAGGAACATGAACTTGGAGTATATCTCCAACTAACAGAGTGGTGGTCTTCCAGCCATGGAACATTAGTCTCCCAGATTCCCTCTGTACCAGTCAGGGAATAAGTCCCAGTATTATTTCCCTTGGTGCTAGTATCCCACATTTCCCCTCTCTGCATTATGTTTAAGATTCAATAGTGTCACGGAGGCAACATGGTCTCTTTTCATATCTATTAGCTTCCTATAGAAGTGACATGAGACTGCAAGCATCACAATTATGATAAAAAACACAGTCAGACTGGAACTTAAGCTATGTGAAGTACTTTGCCCCCAAGCTCGCGGGTCCAACCCTTCCATGCTACTCCTCAATTGCTTAATCACATCAGAGCCAGGAGAAGCCTCAAGCTTGTCTTTGAATGTATAGAAAATATCCTTTTTAAGCTGATCAATATCTAATGAAATGTTTCCCTTAAACCCTTGCAAATGTTTCCTAATCAAATTCCAATCATGCAATGTCTTATTATAAGGATAAGTGGTTATACAGAAATCAGTTACATTCCAATCACATTATAGCATTGACAAATTCAAAATCTTGACCTTTCAGCAAAGCAGTCTGCAGTAATATTCCAGTCACATTGTATAAAATGTTCAGTTATGATAGCATCCCAGAGTGTCTCTTAGACAGCGTCAGCAATGGAAGAAATATCTCAGCAGTCAGCAATCGCCATTCTCAGGAATCTTCGAGGTCTTCTTGCCGTTTTGAATAACTTCAATAACAGTGACCCGCTTTCTTCTGGGCCTTGCTGGCTGAAGAGAAATCCACCTATCTCCTTTGCCTGTGAAAATATAAAGAAATAGCCCCTCTCTTTGGGGTATCATTAACCTGAAAAAAGGATTTATGATTAATATTGGTTGGCCTCTCCATCTCTTCCTTGTCCATCTTTCTCCAAAGTGGTTGCGTCCTTTTAAAGGGAGTCCATCAGTTTTATTCTGTAAAAAACATACATGCATAGCCTTTTCTCCAGGTGAATGGACCTGGATCCCAAACACAGTTTCCATCATCCTCAGATTTCTTAGGATCAATTTTCTCTGTAGAATTGAAAACGTGTTTATCTTCCCTAATTTTATTACAAGCTTTTAGTAAGGAGAAAAATTTTTTAGTTAAAATGAGTAAATGAACTTTGTCACACATAAGATTCCTCTTCTCCTCCTTCTGTTTTAACAATTTAAATAGTAAAGCATTGCTAGATCTTGAACCAGTAAAAGTACTAGTTAGATAACCTTCATTGTTATGTAAATACTGGCTCCCATCCCTCAGAGAATTAAGAGAGCTAACTAATTGGGAGAACTTCTTATCATACTTTGAAAGACTGAAAAAATTCTTAATAAATTTGTTCAGCTGATCTTGAAGTAACTTACCAAGCAGACATTTTTTCTCCAGGCTTACCAATAAGGTTATAGGCTCAATTGAGCCGTTTTGCCTTTCAGGCTTCTCACACTGTATGATTTTACCTTGCAATATTCTGTCTTGGTTAACTTCACTCATTCCCTCTATGCTGGCTTTAGGGGAAGTTAATGGGAGGGCCTTAGGCCCCCCTGAATGCCCTAAGGAAATGACCCGGCATCCACAGTTAACAAACCTTTTTCCTTCCATTTCTAATTCCATGTGGGGGCGCTGTTTCTCCACAACAGCAGTCCAGAAGACTGCTTGATTTATAGGGTGGTCAAACTTCTCAAGTACTCTTTCCTGATAGGTATAAATTTTTACTCTAGAAATGCAAGGAAGGGAAAATTGGCTTAAGCGATCCTACATTTTTACAAACCATGGTATATCAGAACTCATTACTGCCTTAATTTCTTCTTCACAATCCTGACCAATAACTCCAGCAACACCTTGAGAATTTATGTTGGACTTTTTTTTTTTTTTTTGGACTTTCTTAATAAACTTCCTATAGTTCTTTTAGGTAGTGGACCCCAATTACTGCTCTTCGTTTCTGATTCAATCACAGTTTTGGGCTTTTTCTTACTACTCTTATCAACTCCAGTATCAATTTTAATTTCTTGAGTACTAAGGTTAAATCTTCCTGATAGAAACTGTATTAATCTTTCAATAAGAGGTCCCTGCTTTTGAGGATCAAGCTCCTGTGAAGGCTTCTGAGCCATCTCTTGGTTATTCAAACCAACTGCAGTGAGAACAGAGACTAGGTTTTTGCCTCTTTGGCTAGGTCTGTTCTCCTGCTGTGAGGCTGCTAGATAAAGGCGATTTCTCTCAAAGATCTTCTTTGCTCCAGTAGGCAGACACCTTGCCTACCACGCTCTGCTATGAGGGCTCTGCATCAAGCTTCTTCCACTATTTTCCCGCCGGGAAGTCTTTGCTAATGGCGACCCTTCACGGTTGATTTTTGAACGACATTGGCTCGCCCAATGAGTTCCCTTCCTACAATGGAGGCAGAGTTCAGGTTCGTTTAAACCCAATCTCCATGGTCCTGGCCCATGCTCTGACATTGGCCGCAGCCTGCTCTGCCTACACTCTTTTGAAGATGACTTGTCTTCCCACAACTAAAGCACTTTCTTCCAGGTCTGATATAGTTTGCCAATGAAGCTGCCATGAGGTCTGCCTTGTATTCCTCTGCCTCTACATTCCTGCATATCCTAAAATAACCCCGCAAAGTGCCCTGTTCGCTGTAGGGATGCAAGGCATTTTTACAGTGCTTATTAGAGAAATCATAAGATAGCTTGTGCACTAGGTCTCTTACTGCCTGAACATTCTTCACACATTTGGAAATAGCATCTTCCAGTCGGGACACAAAGTCAGCGTAACGCTCATCATATTCTGTTGTCTTATAGCCCTGTAACGCGGCGTTCTCTCTTCTGATGGAATTATCTTTTCCCAGGCCCTTAAGCAAACCTCATGTATCTGTCCTATTGTCTGTTCAGTAAACTGTAGTTGAGACTCAACTGTAATATAATTTGCATCCCCTAGCAATTGATGAATTCCTATATCTATCCCATCCTCAGCATTCTTCCCAGCTCTTGCAAGGGCTGCTTCCTTCCATAGCATTTGATATCACAAGCATTCTGAAGAGTAAAGACAAATTCTCACTAAAGCTTTCCAATCTGTAGGGGTCCAGCTGTCAGACTCTGCTAGAGCCCTTATCATGCTAATTACAAAATGTGAGTCTGGGCCGTAGTCATTGATTGCCTGCTTGAGATCTTTTAGCAACTTAAAAGGCAAAGGCACTGTGAATTCCTTTTGGTTCTAACAGGATAAGACATCTTGCATTCTAAATCTTCTTCTGCAATCCCTCTTCCTACTCTGGAGAGTAAAGGTGCTTTCCTATACTTTGCTTCTTTACGTCTATTCTCTGAGCTACTCTTTTCAATCTGGATATCTTGGAGTTCCACTTCCTGAACTTCACCTTCTGTGCTAGCTCTCCTAGTTTGCATTTCTTTGGAGCTAATCTCTCTACCTTCAGGGCTGGCTTGCTTGATTGTTTTTACAATCTCTGGCCTTTCTTACACTAAATTCCAGCAGGGGAGCAGTTGCTTTTACTATGTCCCCTTCTGACTCAGGCTCATTCTTTTAGCTCTGCCTAAAATCTTCTCATCTGCCTGAAACCCGTTCTCACTGCTTCTCATCTGATTTAAATTTGGGCATCTTAGACGTTGCCTGTTCTGCTTCTTGGCTTTCTCTACCTTTGAAAGCAAGGGAGCTTCCTGGGATTGTTTAATAGCCATGCTTTGGATCTTGCAATCCACTGCCTCTAGTACTGTATCACCATTAAACCTTCGGAGTCTGCAGTCTCGCGAGAGCATACAGGCTTTGGCAATGAGGTTCTGTTCTAGAATTGGAGGCTTTAGATAACAAACCAATCCCTGCCTTTTCAGTTTTTCCTAAAGTTTCATAACCTAAATCATGCTTATTCACAGACACTTTAGCTTGCTTTGCTAGATTTGAATAGACACAAGACTTCTCACTAGACTGTTCATCCTTATTCTCTTCCTCCTGCAAAAGTTTTAAAACCATCTTAACTTGTACCCACAGAGACCACTTCTCCATAGGGATACTCTCCCCATCTCTGTGCTTCCTTTAAGTTGACAATGACCTCCTCCCAGGTCTCTAAATCAAAAGTTCCTTCCTCTGAGAACCATGAATTATACCTTTTTACTACTTTTAGAAAACATTGTATCTTTTTCTTCGTTACTTTTACACCTTGTCTTTTCAGTAAGTAGAGAGCATGGTACCATAAGTTTCAGGTTTACTTTTACCTTGCTCCCATTATCCTCTTTAAAATTCTAATTCACTATTTCCACTACTTCTCTGTCAATCCCCACACCGGATCCTCACTTCGCACAATTTTCAAATTCACTCTACATACCAATGGGGCCATATAATTGTTATATGGGATATAACTCATATTGTCCCACGTTGTGCGCCATTTGTCTGGGGAAGCCCGCCTTGTGCTGGGGCTCCAGCCTCCAGCCCAGTCCTTGAGCCTCCTGCCTGGTCTCCATCCCACCTCCCTTCGTCCACACTGAGCGTGGACCTGGCTGGTAAGATCATGGCCATCCAGGAGGTGAGCATGCTACCATGAATTGTGTCTGACTGCATTATTGTAATGTCTCTTCTATCGCTCATGCTCCCGGTGACTTTAATATAATATTTATATATCTCAACCATACAATTGTGCTTATTGAACCCAAGATTACTGGTGGGGGGCTGGCACCCCAACTCATACCACAGTACATACCATTTGTCTAGTTCTTCAATGCTTCCTCTCCCGCTCACTCCCTCCAACTATCATGACCTCAGCTCTACCTTACAAAGCCGGCTAGACCAGAGCATGTACACTGGTACAGATAAGAACTCTCAACACACAGAATCCAGGACAGATAAACCCTTCAGGAACAGTAATGGAAGTAGTGATAACATGAGGGTAGGGATGAGATAGAGGGAACTGATAGCAATGATTGATGTATTAACGCTCACACCCCAGGGGGACAAGCAACAGAAACATTGGTGAAGTGAGACCTTGGACATTGTAAAATATGAAAGTATAATTTATCAAGGTTTCATGAGGGTGGGAGAGTGGGAGAGAAGGGGGGAAAAGGAGCTGATACCAAGGGGTCAAGTATAAAGAAAATGATGATGGTACCGTAGGTACAAATGTGCTTGATACAATTGATGTATGCATTGTTATAAGTGGTGTAAGAGCCCCCGATAAAATGACTTAATTTTTTAAAAGTGTTTAGGTAGATCTTGATGGAGGATAGATTGAGAAACAATAGTTTCAGAATTTGATAATTTTGCTTAATAATCAAACTGAAAACTCACTGCCATTGCATCTTTTGTGACTCACAGCTACCCTGACTTTCGGCAACCCTATTGGACAGGGTAGAGCAGCCCCTGTGAGTTTCTGAGACTGCAACTCTTTACAGGGGTAGAAAGCCCTAACGTTTCTCTCTCAGAGCGGGTGGTGGTTTTGAACTATGTGGGTAGCAGCCCAAGTGAAAACCACTATGCCACCAGGGCTCCCTGTGCCACATAGCGGGAGCTGTTGTTTTCCCAAACATTCACTTGGCTATTTCTTTTATAAGAAGCCAAGTAATTTGGCAGCTTATTTCTGTTCCAGTTTTCTTATATAGAAAATGTGGTGACAGTGTGAACCTGTTTGTTGTAGTTTATGTGAACATAATTGAGTGATCTAGACCAAGTGAGCTAGACCAAGTGAGCTGACTGGTCAAAAATCAGACCTGTGGATTGCCAAATTGGTTCTGCTGAGATTGGGGCTTTCCTGGATCCACAGGCTTCCTCCAAGCTGTGTCCGAGAAGCTCTGCATTTTAGAGCTACATTTTATAGTTGAAAGAGAGGCCTAAGGAGGGAGGGAGTCCTTAAGCTCTAAGACCTTAATGCTGTCATTGCTGTCCTCTTTTAGTGTACCTGCAGTTTCCACACTGCAGTGGGAACCATTGAAACAGCTGTTCTCATTCTCTGAGATGGTGTGCCACCCCACTCCATACCACCACCACCTCATCCCTTTCTCTTATTGTAGAGATAATGCCCCTTCCATATGTATCTCAGATATTCAATTAATGAAGAAAGACAAAAGTAGGAGAAATGATTTAGATGAAGGAGACCATAAGCATGAGGCCATAATGGGGTCCAAAGGCTGTGTGGCCATGTCGCTAATTATAGAAATGGATGAAATCTGCCACAAAAATGTGATTGGAGGCAGAGCAATTCATCACTCTCTCAGGCAGGACTACATAAGTGAGAATGGGGCCATTATGGAGACATGGAGACGATCACAGATTAGAAAGGCTTACTGGATTTGTTCTGGGGCCTTCCGACCACTATAACTCATGACCATAGGGTCTTAGACTTTCCCAATTTCCATTGAGGACCTTCCCAGGGAAGTCCCAGAGGGCAGATTGCTCCTCTCTGCTCTGGCTAGTTGTTGTTGCGTGCCATTGAGGACACTTGGACTCGTCGTGACCTCACATACAACCGAATGAAACACTGTAGGGTCGTGCACCATCCTCACAATTGTTCCTGTGCCTGAACCACCGATGAAGCCACTGAGTCCATCCACTTCTTCGAGGACCTCCTCTGTTTCATGGCTTCTCCACTGTACCAAATAGGATGTCCTTCTCCAGGGACTGGTCTCTCCTGACAACATGTCCAAAGTATGTAAGATGGCGTCTTGCCATCCTTGCCTCTAAGCAGCACTCTGGCCTTATTTCTTCTGATACAGATTGGTCAGTCCTTCAGCAGTCCATGGTACTGTCAGTAGTCTTCTGGTGGACCACAATTCGATGCATCTGTTCTTCTACAGCCTTCCTTATTCAGTGTCTAACTTTCACATGCATATGATGCAATGGAAAATAGCATGGCTTAGGTCATGTGCACCTTAGTCCTCAGAGTAACATCATTGTTCTTCAACACTATAAAGAGGTTTTCTGCAGCAGATTTACCCATTACAATACATCTTTTGATCTCCTGACTGCTGTTTCTATGAACATTGATAGTGGATCTAAGCAAGACAAAATCCTTGACAACTGAAGCCCTTTTCTCTGTTTATCACCTATTGGTCCAGTTTTGGGGATTTTGGTCTTCCTTATATTGAATTGTAACCCATATTGAAGGCTGCAATCCTTGATCTTCAGCAAGTGGTTCAATTCCTCCTCACTTTCAGCAAACAAATGGTGTCATATATGCACACAAGCAGGCTCCCAAAAGTTAGTGGAACAAGGAATCAAAAGAGAATGGAATTTTTCAGGGACTTTTTGAAATACCAGTGTGTGTGTGTGTGTGTGTGTGAGAGAGAGAGAGAGAGAGAGAGAGAGAGAGAGAGAGAGAGAGAGAGAGAGAGAGGAGATGTGGGCATAAAACAAACATCAAGCAACATAAGGGAGAATGCTGTTGGCTGCTGTTGAACTGATTCCGGTGCGCATGCACAGTGACCTGCTGTGTGCACCATAGTGACCCCTCAGAAGCAGATCATCAAGCCTACCTTTCAACTGAAATTCTGAGAATTCACAATTTTCAGAAGTATGTGGATAACAGTGAAAGCCAAAATTCTATTTGCACAGTCCCCACGTGGATTAAGCTTCCAGTGAATTCCTTCAGACCATTGACCAGGGATGTGAACACTCTTGCCACCAGGCAGAGGGCATTGGAAAGTGGATTACCCCTTAGGCAGCCCATGGTGGGGCTTAGAGACTTGCCTAAGTGTATCCTTGAATCGAGGCTGCCATTCTGGGCTGCGCGGTCATGAGTCATGCCCCCAAAGCCTTGGTTGTTTGGCCCTGGACCACTCTTGTAAACTGTCCTGTTTAACACAGGTCCCAATCCTTGTCCTATTCTTGCTTCTGTAGTCCCACCTGGAACTGTGATGTTGGGATCTGCCGCCATGTCCTTTCAAGTCTGTGAATCTCAGATAACCCTTACATATCAATAAGACCTCTTGCTAATAGTTTCCCTCCCCTCATCTCGATGGCATGTGTTGGCCCTTGGACTATCTAGGTTACCTAGCGGGCATTTGGATTATGTAGGCTCCCTAGCGGGAATTTGGACTATATAGATTACCTAGCGGGCAATTAGACTTTGTAGGTTATCTAGCGGGCACTTTGACTATCTAGGTTACCTAGCTAGCACTTGAACTATCTACGTTACCTAGCGGTTACTTGGAGTATGTTGGTTACCTACCGGGCTGTTGGACTATCTAGGTTACCTAGCCGGCACTTGGGCTATCTAGGTTAACTAACGGGCACTTGGACTATGTAGGTTCCCTAGCGGGCCCTTGGACTATGTAAGTTCCCTAGCGGGCACTTGGACTATGTGGGTTCCCTAGCGGGCATTAGGACTATCTGGGTTACCTAACGGGCACTTGGACTATGTAGGTTAACTAGCGGGCTTTGGACTATGTAGGTTACCTAGCGGACACTTGGACTATGTAGGTTCCCTATCGTTCACTTGGAGAATGTAGGTTAACTAAGGGGCACTAGGACAATGTAGGTTACCTAGCGGGCCTTGGGACTATCTAGGTTACCTAGGGGGAACTTGGACTATGTAGGTTTACTATTGGCCACTTGGACTATCTAGGTTACCTAGCAGGCACTTGGACTATGTAGGTTAACTAGCGGGCACTTGGACTATCTAGGTTACCTAGCAGGCACTTGGACTATGTACGTTTCCTAGCGGGTACTTGGACTATCTATGTTAACTAGCGGGCACTTGGACTATGTAGATTCCCTATCGGGCACTTGGACTATGTAGGTAACCTAGTGGTCACTTGAACTGTCTAGGTTACCTAGCGGGCATTTGGACTATGTAGGTTAACTAGCGAGCTCTTGGACTATCTAGGTTAACTAGCGGGCACTTGGACTATTAGGGTCCCTAGCGGGCATTTGGACTATATAGGTTACCTAGCGGGCACTTGGACTATGTAGGTTAACTAGCGGACACTTTGACTATCTAGGTTAGCTAACGGGCAATTGGACTATCTAGGTTACCTAGCGGGCACTTGGACTATGTAGGTTCCCTAGCGGGCACTTGGACTATTTAGGTTACCTAGCAGGCACTTTGACTATCTAGGTTAACTAACGGGCACTTGGACTATGGAAAGAAGTGCCTAATGGTCACCAGGACCCATGGTTAATCCAGGCGTGGTCATCTGATTCCAATCGATCAGACCTAGCTATAAATCACTTATATGTCTGGGTAATTAAAAGCAAATATAAATTTTCAAAAAAAATAACGTTGCATGGGATAGAAAGAGAATACATAACAACATCAGACATAAATATGCCTCAAGACAAACTCATTGTGCACATCCAGAATACATAATGGCTCTTGCTAAGATGCATTTCCCACTAGACCCTACCCCAAGCCAGTAAAAGCCAGAAACTCTACAGTAAACTGTGGATTGTACTACTCTGAAATGGGAGCTGTGTCTCTAGACCTAACTTGGGGCTGTTCGTGCTGAGGACTCACCAATACCTGCTGCAGTGACAACAGTCCAGGTGAGAATAAGGAAATCTGGATGACAGCCAGGATATAGGAGCACTGAGACCTCAAATTGCTTCTAGGCGAGCATGGCCTAATGGGCTTCCATTTATGCACCTCTGGCAGGAGGAGTTTGTTCTGGAAAGTAATGGTTTCTAAGGAAGTATTTCTTAAACTTTCACATGCATGCACTTACCCAGGTTCCTGGAAATCGGGCTGGGGGGCAGATTCTGATTTTGTGGGTTCAGGGTGGGGGGTCTAGGATCCAGCAGTTCTAGAGGCCCTGGTACTCTTGGGCTGTTAACCACAAGGACAGTAGTCCTAAACCACCAGCCACTCCTTGGGAGAAATATGAGGCTGTAGACTCCGGGCAAGAGTGACAGTCTGGGAAACCCACAAGGGCAGTTCTACCCTGTCCTGTAGGGTCACTATGAGTCAGCATCAACTCGATGGCATTAGCATGGGAGAAGCTAATGCTGATGTTGCTGGTTCCTTGACCTATCATACTTTGAGTGGCAAAGTCCCAAGGGCCTTCCCGGATGTGATGGCCAAAAGCAGTAGTGTTCACCCTTGGTCATACTTTGGAATCCCTTAGGAGCTTTCAAGCCTCCCATTGGCCTGGCGCCATCCCAGACCAATGAAGCAAGACTTAGTGGAAGCAGGATTCAGGTCACGGTCAGTGAGAAAGCCCCCTTGGCAATGCCAACGTACAGCCAGTGCAGAGTCGAACTGGTCGACGACTCCACATGACTCCATATACTTTGGTGAAGCCAGCTGTTTGGGCAAGGTTTTCAGAGTTACCACCCATGTAGACTTGTTGGTGATAGTGCATTAAATAGAGCACATGCAGTGCATTGCATGAGTGTCCTATGTCATGCAACCACATCAGGGGTATGTTGAGCCAATTTCTCTGGGAGACCAAGGGTGTTGGCTCCATCCTGAACGTTGGCAGGGTAATGGACTGACACAGAGGAAACTCATTCTCTTTGTGGTGGTGCACTAATGGGTTCTTCACAGAAGGCCAAGTCCATGGCTGCAGATGCTCACGGCGCTGAGGGAGCAGGTCAAATCCTAAGTCCGAGGTGGGTGTTTGCATATTTACATGCCCTCACTGCCATCAAGTCCATTCCAACTCACAGGCCCATGGGACTGAGTAAAATGGCCCCCGTGGGTTTCTGAGACTGTGATTCTTTAGAGGAGTAGAAAATCTCCTCTTTCTCCAGAGGAGCGGTTGGTCATTCAAACTGCTGACCTTGAGATAAACAGTCCAACTCCTGACCACTCTTGCCGTCAGAATTCTATTTATTTACACAAGTATATATATATCCTTTCCCAAAAGAACTCCACATTTTCAAATCATTCTTGACACTCATGGCCTTTTTTCCTTTATAGCCATGCCTTTGGTTGAAACACAGATATAAGAGAAATATTTATCTACTTATAGGGGTACAAAAGTAGCTTTGGTGGCATAGTGTTTGCATGTTGGGCTGCTAACACCAAAGTCAGCACTTTGAAACCACCAGCCACTCCGTGGGAAGAAGAGTCTGTCTACTCCTATAAAGAGTTACAGTCTCAGAAACTCACAGGGACAGATCTACTCTGCCTCATAGGGTCACTATGAGTCAGCATCACCTCCCTGGCAGTGAGGTAGATTTTGGTTTCATAGAGATACAAGTCAGTCCTGAGCTGCTAAAGACAAGGTTGGCAGTTTGAACCCACCAGCTGCAGAGAAAGAGGAGGCTTTCTATTCCCATAAGGAGCTACAGTTTCAGAAATACCCACAGGGGAAATTTTAACCTCTCCTGTAGGATCAATATGAGTCAGAATCGACTTATCGGTGGTGAGCAAGTGGAGGGGACCCTAAACAGGTTCCGGTGGACCTTAAGAGTTCTACTAATTGTGCATGCTCTGTAAAATGTAAACCAAGATTTTACTTTTGCAAACATTATTTTTTCTAAACACGTCTAACTGTGAAACTATACTCGCATGCGGGTCTTTGAACCTGGTCAGTGGTCTGGGGAAGTGAAGGGGCCTGACATCCTTTGTTGTTGTTAGTGCTGTCCAGTCATTCTGACATCACAGGGACCTTCTTTGCAACACAAGGCAGCACTGCCCAGTCCTTTGCCAGCCTCAGGGGTAGTATGTTGGAGCCCATGGTTTCAGCTACCGTGTCCTCCAGTTCACCAAGGAGTTTCCTCTTTGTGCTGCTTACTAAACCCGTTTCTAAGGAGTCCATTCCAACTCACGGTGACGCCGTGTGGGTCAGCACCACGGGACCCCACATAATGCCTTATACCATATATATATATATATATATATATATATATATACATATATTGTGCATAATGCCTTATACCTGGTCCCTTTGGCACCTTGTGATCGCACAGGCTGGTGTGCTTATTCCATGTGGGCTTTTTTGCTTCTGAGCCAGATGGCCGTTTGCTCACCTTCAAGCCTTTAAGACCCCAGACACTATCTCTTTTGATAGCCTCTGGCCTTTACTTCGGGGTCTTCGGTCCCTGCAGAGTGGACACATGCCTGCTGTGCGGGTATGGGACGTGTCGGAGCGCAGCCTGGTGGCGGAGCTTCAGGAGCATAAGTATGGCATGGCATGTGTGGCCTTCTCATCCAGTGCCAAGTACATTGTCTCAGTGGGCTACCAGCATGACATGATCGTCAATGTCTGGGCCTGGAAGGTGAGTGGGCTGCTGGCCTCAGGACAGGCGGGGCCGGGAGGGGAGCCAAGAAACTGCTGACCGGTGGCCTTTACTTCCGCCTGCTGGCCTCAGTCCCTTTCTAGAGAACTCTGAGCAGAAAGGAGCAACTGGGTATCTAGGATGCTGAAGAAGGGGCAGAAGGAGAGGTCAAGTTCACAGCTTGTCTAACCTTCAGTGTGTAAGTTTCTTTTCCCTCAGCTCCTAGAAGCAGAGCCTTGATTTCCCTTGACTTTCTCTCCAGAAAATCATTGTAGTGGCTTCCAACAAGGTGTCCAGTCAGGTGACAGCAGTATCCTTCTCTGAGGACTGCAGCTACTTTGTCACTGCAGGCAACCGGCACATCAAGTTCTGGTACCTCGATGACAGCAAGACCTCAAAGGTGAGGTAGCAAGTAGCCACTAGGGTGGGGTCTGCCCAGATATGTTCCACCTGCGCCCCCTTCTGCATGCTCAAAAGCCCCTTGGAAGTCTCAGCTGGGCCAGGTGCTATGTCAATATGCAAGGGAAGCCTTCTCCCTCCCTCCCCAGGGCCTGCTTTCCAGGGGGTAGCCTGCAGGGTGTGTGGGTGGCACCTGTGGTGGGTCTCCACAGGTGAATGGCACTGTACCCCTGCTGGGCCGCTCTGGGCTGCTGGGGGAACCTGCGGAACAACCTGTTCACTGATGTAGACTGTGGCTGCGGGAAGAAGACTGACAGCACCTTCTGTATCACATCCTCTGGGCAGCTGTGCGAGTTCAGTGACCCGGAGACTGTTGGACAAGTGGGTGGAGCTGAGTGTAAGTGAATGCTTTGTCGGCACCCTCCCGTCTGTCACCTCCGGGCTCCAGGGCACCTGAGTCTGCATGCACACTGGGGGAGGCCCCAGGCGGAGGAATGTGTTTGGGAACCTCTCTGCTTGCTCGCCCTCTCTGTCTCTGCCTCTTCCTCTGCTTTCCTCTTCTGCTCAGCACACAGACAGCATCACAGTAAGTGTGCTGGCCCTGTCCGCTGCCTCTGCTGCCTTTCTCTGGGCCGGCCTTTTCTGGGTGTGTCTTTGCCCAAACCTCAGGTGCCTTATAAGGCTTGCTGACTCCTTCCCCCTAATTGCAGGGGGCTGTGGGCCCTCTGGCCAGCTGCTGTTAGAGGGAGGGGCATTGAGGGGCTCTGCCCAGGGCAGCTGGCCTGCCTTGCGCTTGTCCTTGCCTCTTGGCTCATGGCTGTTGAGGTGTCCGGTGAAGGAGTGGACAGACGCCCTTGCTGACTGTGGCTTCTGTGCTCACAGACCACAGTGGCCCACTGCATCTCGGTGAGCCAGGACTACATCTTCTGCGGCTGTGCTGACGGCACCGTGTGCCTTTTCAACCCCTTCAACCTGCACTTCCTCAGCACGCTGCCCCGGCCCCATGCCCTGGGCACAGACATTGCCAGCATCACAGAGGCCAGGTGAGCGGTGTGGGTGGGCCCCTGAGTCCTGTCAGAGCCCCACTCTCTGCCAGGCCGTCCCTGGCATGCTGCAAGGAGAGGAGGGCACACATAGACCTCTGGGAAGACCCTTGCAGTCAAGCACAGGTGGGTCTTTTAGCATTTGTTGCTCACTGTGGGCAACCGTGGTAATCTGAGTCTGCAGTGTGGTAATGCATTGTCCTGTAAACACCACAGCTAGGACAGACGGGCAGTTCCTTAGGGTTTCTGAGAGAGGCTGGAAACCTGACGGAGCAGGCCTTTCTCCCTCAGGGTGGTCCTGGGTAGCAGCTAAGGTAGGAGGGTCTTATTGTAGCCTCGGGCCTTGGGTTGGGTGATTGCAGGAAGTGAAGTTTTGCTCTGGTTTCAGTGCTGTCAGGAAGCGGGGCAGTTCTGCAGTTGGGTATATTAATTTCTCATTCAGGGAAGGAGTGGGCTAAATCTGCAAATGGCAGGAAATGATATATGACCATGACTGGTTTGCACAGTGCCCTTCCTTTTCCTCTGACGTGAGTCTAGAAGGGCCTGACATCTGCTTGGCTGCATCACGGCCACACACTGTCCCCGCCTGATGTTGGGGGCTATGAAATAGCTTGTGTTCTTTTGCAGAGCCCCATGGCAAGGAATGCCAGGCCAGCCGCTGCGTTCTTTCTCCAGTGACTGCTGGCCAACCTGCTGCTCCTCCCTTTAGTGCCCCTTTGCATTAGCGCTAACTCACCAGTTTGCCCTGTCTGCCCTGGACACCCTGACCCCCTCTTTCCTCAGTCGCCTTTTCGCTGGAGTGGCCAATGCGAAGTATCGGGACACCATCACCTTGACCTTTGATCCTGCAAATCCGTGGCTGTCTTGTGTGTACAATGACCATAGTACTTATGTCTGGGGTGTGAAGGGCCCCAAGAAAGTGGGCAAGGTGTATTCAGCTCTGTATCATTCCTCCTGCGTCTGGAGTGTAGAGGTACGTGGGCCAGGTCTGCTGAGACTGACCGTGTTTCCTGGCCTACCATTAGGAGCTGGGGTTCCTCAAGTGTGGAATTTGTTTCCTCCAGCACCCTTGCTCCCCAAGCTGTGCCCCTGGGTCCCTTCGTATCTGTTAATTGGCTCTGAGGATGGGAGGGGATTTTAGTGCTGACTCATCTCAGACGTTTTTCAGTATGCCCCTGTGCAGTCTTAGCTTGGCCTCTTTGGACATGTTCCTGAACTTGACCAAACCTTAGTTTCTGCAATTGTGAAATGACATACCTGATGCATTTGATTTTTACGAACAGGAGACAATGTAAGTGGGAGATTTAGAATGCCTAGTACTTACTAGGTGCTTGGTTAATGTATATTCCTTTACTTGTTAAAGACAAGAGCTAATCATTAAGACTTGCTTGCTATGGGACAAGCCGTTGCCTCCAGGGGACAGGATGGGGGAACTTTAGGCCCCCAAGGACAGAGGTTCAGGAGGGTTTAGCTGAAAAGGGTTGGGGACAAAATTTATTATCTCCAAGGGAAAGATACTAACTTGACAATGAAGAAACGGCAAAACCCACCCTTAGCCAAGTCATTAAGGTTAACATCCCGTGGCAGCAGCATGAATCTGGTGAGAGGGTACACTGAGAGGTTTCAAAATGTTCCCAGAAAATGTTATGACTCTTAAGAACTCCCAATAAAATGTTGAACAACAACAACCAACGTTGATGGAAAGTTTCTTTTAGTTCTGTTTTTCCATGCAGCCTCCTCCTAGCATTGTGTCTGGTATTCTTGACCCAAATGTATAAGGAACTTAGGATAGTCATGAGGAAACATCAGGCAACCTTCATTTGAGGTACACCTGCCAGAGTAACTTATCACACTCTCCCAGGTGTCAGGGTAGGAAAGACAAGCAAAGACTGAAAGCCGTTCTAGACTGGGACAGATGACACCCATGTGCCGTGGGGGCTCCTGGGATCCTGGAGCAGAAGAAGTACATTCGTGGGATAAACAAACAAACTCATTGGCATTGGGTTGATTCCAACTCAGAGCAACCCCCGCTGGTGACATTTAAATAAAGTCTAATAATGTTGTACCAGTGTGACCTCCGTGGTCCTTATCACTGTGTACTGTAGTGCATAAAACATTAATACGAAGGGAGACCAGGTGAGAGAGTTGAATGTGACATATCTTGACTCATTTTTCTAAAGGTTCAACCCAAAAGGTAAAGTAAAACAGCTCTTGATGGAGAGGAAAAGGTGGAAGGGGGTGGGTGATGATTCTTTCCCCCCGCTGCCTGGCACTGAACGGCCTCTCCTCTCTTCTCATTTTGCAGGGTCCACGAATTGCAGTTCCTGAGTGAAATGCTGAAGGTGGAGGCCCATGAGTCAGAGATTCTGTGCCTGGAGTACTCGAAGCCAGACACAGGTACCTGGCCCTGGCCTGGAATGGCCTTGAGTGAGCCCCTCCAGTCTGGCCAGAGCCACTGATACTTGTCCTGCCTCTTGACTATGGGGCTGATCGTTCTTTTGGCTACCAAAAGAGTTAGTGATCCTTCTTGATGTCTCTGAAGGCTTCTTGTTGTTTCTGAAGGCTTTGGGGAGGACTGCATCTCAACTCTGCCCGACTCCATGGCTCATGTGGCTTAAGGATGTGGGGCTCAGTTTCTCTGGGTGCTCTTTGCTGGGCACTCATGATGGGCTGCGATCCACAAGCTCAGCAGTTTGAAACTACCAGCCGCTCTGCAGGAGAAAGGTGGGCCTTTCTACTCCTGTAAACAGTTACAGTCTCAGAAGCCCATAGGGGGTATTCACTATGAGTCAGCATTAACTTGATAGCAGCAGATTTGATTTTTGTAAAGTCTTTTTAAAGCCAACCAAAAGCTGAATCAGTGAAGAAGATCTGCTTTAGACATTGTGCTCTTTTAAAGAATAATCTGTCTGTGATCAGATTGACACAGGAACTTGGAAGGTTAGGTGAAAAGTTTAAGGGGCAGTGAGCTTATGTGTGTGATGGAAATTTGGAATTGGAAAAGGACAGTGAGAATGGCTACATAATTTCAGAAATATAATGAATGTTAGCAAATTGTACATGTAGAAATGATCGAATTGGTATATATTTTTGTGTGCATTGTTTTAGATCAGGGAGAAGACTCGAAGTTCAAATATAATTTACAGAGACCCCCTTGTTAAATCTTGAATGGGACAAAGTCCAGAAAAAACAAATCATCTGGTTGAGGGAGACCGTAAGCATGAGGCCATAATGGGGACTGAAGGATTCACAACAGCTCGGTCACATGGAAAACAAAGGAAGCCCCTTTAAAAGTCAAGTTGCCAGCAGATCAGACCATCACAGTTGGAAATGTGACTACAGAAATGGGAAAGGGACCATGATTGGAGTAAATACATTATTGCAGACTAGAAAAGTTTACAGGACTGGTTCAGGGCCCTCCAACCATCTTGGTCAGGGCATGAACGTGCAACCTCAGTACCCCAATTCCCATCAAGGGCATACTCAGGCAAGTTCTTGAGGGCTAGACTACTCCTCACCAGGCTGGCCAGAGGAGTGGGTGGAAGCAAACAAACTCTGCCTGAGGGCAAAGCATTTTACGTTGCTAGTTCAGAGTCATGGAGCTCTAGTGCCATAGAAGGTTATGGGTTGGGCGGTTAACCACAAGGTTTCACTCTTCAAAACCACCAGCCAGCTCCAGGGAAGAAAGATGAGGCTTTCTACTCCAATAAAAATATATAGTCTGGAGATAAAAAGCCCCAATGTAAGTTAACTGGGTTGATTCCTACTAGAGGGATAATGTGTGTGGGCCAGATGCTTGCAAGGTCCCTCAAGGCAATGCTGCCAGACTGCAGTCTCTGCTCCCTGCTGGTGGAGACAATGGATTGCTTTTCTCTAAAACTTGGAACCATTAGCTTGGTTCCAGTAGGTGGAGTTCACACCCTACTGATAATGGTTCATATGGAGATCCAGAAAACAGGTCAAAGTTAAGCTGCCATTCTAAATGTAGGATCCGCCCATTTTGTCACCTGTATACCCCCAATCCCTCCTCTTCCTATTGCATGTATGCCCCTAGACCACCCCTTCTCACCGCTGTATAACATAGTCCAAGTCCTTCCTGTGATGTATGTCTTTACCCTCCCGTTTCCAATTCCCCTTGTCCTCCTTCCCTTCCCCCTCTCTCCATGTGGACCACCAAGTGGGGCTGAGGTGAGCAATGCTACCATGATATGTGTGTGACTGCATTATTGTAATATCTCTTCTATCTCTCATGCTCCCAATGACTTTAATATTTATATCTCAACCCTTTATGTTTCCAGGGCTTTCAATGACATTAGGCATCTTTTCAATGTTTATGAATCATGCTTATGAACCTCTCTTCTGTTAGTTGTCTGTGTGTATGCATTGCCTGTATTAAAAACATATAGAACCGAGCAATTTGTCTGGAAAAATAATTTATAGAAACTTTATGTTAGATTGCCATGCGTTTTGCATAGCCAATTGTTCTTTTAAAACACTTTTCTTGTCATTGTGATACCATGCTAAAAGGTAAAAACATCTGTATATAGTCAAATAGCTTTATCTTTCCTTTAAAGACATGAACCTTCGTGTCTTGCTTAAAGTTTCCACCTCACTAAAGCTAAATTGCTACCCTCGAAAATAAATCCCTCTAAGTTTTTAATGCTTTGAATATTTTATCGCTCTAATCCTCCTGGAGTTTATTTTTGAATGTAGTATGCTCCTTCCTTTGATTTCTTGTAAATTCAGCCAATTCAACCACTCATTAACCAAAGTATTCCTTTACCACTGGATTGTTTTGCCACCTTTGCTTTTGCATAGCATATAGTTCTAAATTATATCCCAGACTACTGAATTATTTGCCAGAGTGGCTTTACTAATTGTACACTGGCATCACAACACGCGGGAGCTTCGGAAAGATCGTGGGAGAAAGGAATGAAAAGAGAAGATAATTTCCCATGAATTTTTGAAGCTTCCTCGTACAGGTGCTTTACAGTAAGTCGACATTAGGGTTTATAATCAATAAAAAATTCAACTGTGATCCAAGAATGAGGGGCGTGACATTTCCTGGTTGAGACAAAAGCGAACAGGCGAGCAGAATACGAAAAGAATTGGTTAACCGATGAAACTGCAGCCAAGTGTTAGCTGTTATCACAAAAATGAACACACAGAATATTCTTGAACTTGGAAGTGGGAACTTCAGCCTTTCAACGGCCATCGACGGTGCGGGGCAACATCCCCGCACTCCTACGCTCAGGAAGGGGGTTCTGGGGTCTGCGGCGCCGCGGGGCACAAGTGGGGCGAAGGGCTGCGAGGGAACGCCGAGGCAGAGGGGTCCCCGCGAGGCGGCTGCGGGCCGCTCCAGAAGGCAGGGGTCCGGGGGCTCTGCGGTCCCTCAGGACCCTCCAGGAGAGGCTCCAGAAAGGCAGCTGGAGGCCCCGGCCGGCCGTGCAGCTCGCTGGGAGGCGCGGGCGCACGTGCTCCGCCGGTCCGGGCGGCGGGGGCGGCTGAACGGGCCCTGGCCGTGGGCGGCGGGCGGCGGGCGGGCGCAGTGCGGCGCCGGGCAGGCGGGAGGTGACCGCGCGGGGCGGTCGCGGCGGCTGGGGCTACTGACGGCACACGGATCCGGAGCGCACTGCGCGGGGCGGGGCGCCGCGCAGGTGAGAGCGGCAGCGGACCCGGATGCGGCGCGGCTGAGGGCGGCCGAGGGCGGGGGGTCGCGGCGGCTAGCTCTTGGAGATCCCGGCCGGAGGCTCCGGCGCCGGTGCTGCGCTTCCTGCCGGCTCGAAGAACGAGCCCGAGCCTGGCCGCCCTCGGGATGCCTTGCTGAGGCTCCGCCGGACGTCCCCAACAGGGGGGGGGCGGGGCGGGGCGCGTTCGGGCGCCTCCTGAGGGCGCCTCAGCGGAGAGCGGCGTTGGCGCCGTGGAGTCTACGCGGGCGGCCCAACCCGCCTGCCACTCAGGTGTCTTTTTGCACGGAAGTGAGTTTTAGGAGCGGGAAACCTGTGGTGGGCGTGACTGACGTGTTTTTAAATCATTTTCTATACATTTAAAGCTGTAAAGGCAAAACTTCATGATCCAATTAATATAGCCAAAAATTCAGGCTTGATAGAAACATTTAGAATCCAGCCACTGGGGGTAAAGTCCCCTTATTCCCATCTGTTATTGGAGGAAGGTATGAGAGAGATTGGATACTGCGGTGGGAAGAAATAGAGCCAAATAGGAATGTCTGCTTCTATAGGGAGAATGTATCAGCCATGCGCTCACTTTAAGGCAGCACAGCTTTAAGGGAGAATCTGTGGAAATGATAGATTACCGCAGGAACATGAACTTGGAGTATATCTCCAACTAACAGAGTGGTGGTCTTCCAGCCATGGAACATTAGTCTCCCAGATTCCCTCTGTACCAGTCAGGGAATAAGTCCCAGTATTATTTCCCTTGGTGCTAGTATCCCACATTTCCCCTCTCTGCATTATGTTTAAGATTCAATAGTGTCACGGAGGCAACATGGTCTCTTTTCATATCTATTAGCTTCCTATAGAAGTGACATGAGACTGCAAGCATCACAATTATGATAAAAAACACAGTCAGACTGGAACTTAAGCTATGTGAAGTACTTTGCCCCCAAGCTCGCGGGTCCAACCCTTCCATGCTACTCATCAATTGCTTAATCACATCAGAGCCAGGAGAAGCCTCAAGCTTGTCTTTGAATGTATAGAAAATATCCTTTTTAAGCTGATCAATATCTAATGAAATGTTTCCCTTAAACCCTTGCAAATGTTTCCTAATCAAATTCCAATCATGCAATGTCTTATTATAAGGATAAGTGGTTATACAGAAATCAGTTACATTCCAATCACATTATAGCATTGACAAATTCAAAATCTTGATCTTTCAGCAAAGCAGTCTGCAGTAATGTAGGGACTTTATGGATGTGCTTTATACAATTGATGTATGTATACGTATGGATTGTGGTAAGAGTTGTATGAGTCCCTAATAAAATGTAAAAGAAGAAAAGAGAAAAAAAATGATTAGGGCAAAGACTGTACAGATGTGCTTTATACAATTGATGTATGTATATATATGAACGGTGAAAAGAATTGTATGAGCCCCAATAAATTGTTAAAATTTAAAAAAAAATTCATTAAAAAAAAATTAAATTAAATTTAAAAAAAAATGAGTAAATGAACTTTGTCACACATAAGATTCCTCTTCTCCTTCTGTTTTAACAATTTAAATAGTAAAGCATTGCTAGATCTTGAACCAGTAAAAGTACTAGTTAGATAACCTTCATTGTTATGTAAATACCGGCTCCCATCCCTCAGAGAATTAAGAGAGCTAACTAATTGGGAGAACTTCTTATCATACTTTGAAAGACTGAAAAAATTCTTAATAAATTTGTTCAGCTGATCTTGAAGTAACTTACCAAGCAGACATTTTTTCTCCAGGCTTACCAATAAGGTTATAGGCTCAATTGAGCCGTTTTGCCTTTCAGGCTTCTCACACTGTATGATTTTACCTTGCAATATTCTGTCTTGGTTAACTTCACTCATTCCCTCTATGCTGGCTTTAGGGGAAGTTAATGGGAGGGCCTTAGGCCCCCCTGAATGCCCTAAGGAAATGACCCGGCATCCACAGTTAACAAACCTTTTTCCTTCCATTTCTAATTCCATGTGGGGGCGCTGTTTCTCCACAACAGCAGTCCAGAAGACTGCTTGATTTATAGGGTGGTCAAACTTCTCAAGTACTCTTTCCTGATAGGTATAAATTTTTACTCTAGAAATGCAAGGAAGGGAAAATTGGCTTAAGCGATCCTACATTTTTACAAACCATGGTATATCAGAACTCATTACTGCCTTAATTTCTTCTTCACAATCCTGACCAATAACTCCAGCAACACCTTGAGAATTTATGTTGGACTTTCTTTTTTTTTTTTTCTTGACTTTCTTAATAAACTTCCTATAGTTCTTTTAGGTAGTGGACCCCAATTACTGCTCTTCGTTTCTGATTCAATCACAGTTTTGGGCTTTTTCTTACAACTCTTATCAACTCCAGTATCAATTTTAATTTCTTGAGTACTAAGGTTAAATCTTCCTGATAGAAACTGTATTAATCTTTCAATAAGAGGTCCCTGCTTTTGAGGATCAAGCTCCTGTGAAGGCTTCTGAGCCATCTCTTGGTTATTCAAACCAACTGCAGTGAGAACAGAGACTAGGTTTTTGCCTCTTTGGCTAGGTCTGTTCTCCTGCTGTGAGGCTGCTAGATAAAGGCGATTTCTCTCAAAGATCTTCTTTGCTCCAGTAGGCAGACACCTTGCCTACCACGCTCTGCTATGAGGGCTCTGCATCAAGCTTCTTCCACTATTTTCCCGCCGGGAAGTCTTTGCTAATGGCGACCCTTCACGGTTGATTTTTGAACGACATTGGCTCGCCCAATGAGTTCCCTTCCTACAATGGAGGCAGAGTTCAGGTTCGTTTAAACCCGATCTCCATGGTCCTGGCCCATGCTCTGACATTGGCCGCAGCCTGCTCTGCCTACACTCTTTTGAAGATGACTTGTCTTCCCACAACTAAAGCACTTTCTTCCAGGTCTGATATAGTTTGCCAATGAAGCTGCCATGAGGTCTGCCTTGTATTCCTCTGCCTCTACATTCCTGCATATCCTAAAATAACCCAGCAAAGTGCCCTGTTCGCTGTAGGGATGCAAGGCATTTTTACAGTGCTTATTAGAGAAATCATAAGATAGCTTGTGCACTAGGTCTCTTACTGCCTGAACATTCTTCACACATTTGGAAATAGCATCTTCCAGTCGGGACACAAAGTCAGCGTAACGCTCATCATATTCTGTTGTCTTATAGCCCTGTAACGCGGCGTTCTCTCTTCTGATGGAATTATCTTTTCCCAGGCCCTTAAGCAAACCTCATGTATCTGTCCTATTGTCTGTTCAGTAAACTGTAGTTGAGACTCAACTGTAATATAATTTGCATCCCCTAGCAATTGATGAATTCCTATATCTATCCCATCCTCAGCATTCTTCCCAGCTCTTGCAAGGGCTGCTTCCTTCCATAGCATTTGATATCACAAGCATTCTGAAGAGTAAAGACAAATTCTCACTAAAGCTTTCCAATCTGTAGGGGTCCAGCTGTCAGACTCTGCTAGAGCCCTTATCATGCTAATTACAAAATGTGAGTCTGGGCCGTAGTCATTGATTGCCTGCTTGAGATCTTTTAGCAACTTAAAAGGCAAAGGCACTGTGAATTCCTTTTGGTTCTAACAGGATAAGACATCTTGCATTCTAAATCTTCTTCTGCAATCCCTCTTCCTACTCTGGAGAGTAAAGGTGCTTTCCTATACTTTGCTTCTTTACGTCTATTCTCTGAGCTACTCTTTTCAATCTGGATATCTTGGAGTTCCACTTCCTGAACTTCACCTTCTGTGCTAGCTCTCCTAGTTTGCATTTCTTTGGAGCTAATCTCTCTACCTTCAGGGCTGGCTTGCTTGATTGTTTTACAATCTCTGGCCTTTCTTACACTAAATTCCAGCAGGGGAGCAGTTGCTTTTACTATGTCCCCTTCTGACTCAGGCTCATTCTTTTAGCTCTGCCTAAAATCTTCTCATCTGCCTGAAACCCGTTCTCACTGCTTCTCATCTGATTTAAATTTGGGCATCTTAGACGTTGCCTGTTCTGCTTCTTGGCTTTCTCTACCTTTGAAAGCAAGGGAGCTTCCTGGGATTGTTTAATAGCCATGCTTTGGATCTTGCAATCCACTGCCTCTAGTACTGTATCACCTTTAAACCTTCGGAGTCTGCAGTCTCGCGAGAGCATACAGGCTTTGGCAATGAGGTTCTGTTCTAGAATTGGAGGCTTTAGATAACAAACCAATCCCTGCCTTTTCAGTTTTTCCTAAAGTTTCATAACCTAAATCATGCTTATTCACAGACACTTTAGCTTGCTTTGCTAGATTTGAATAGACACAAGACTTCTCACTAGACTGTTCATCCTTATTCTCTTCCTCCTGCAAAAGTTTTAAAACCATCTTAACTTGTACCCACAGAGACCACTTCTCCATAGGGATACACTCCCCATCTCTGTGCTTCCTTTAAGTTGACAATGACCTCCTCCCAGGTCTCTAAATCAAAAGTTCCTTCCTCTGAGAACCATGAATTATACCTTTTTACTACTTTTAGAAAACATTGTATCTTTTTCTTCGTTACTTTTACACCTTGTCTTTTCAGTAAGTAGAGAGCATGGTACCATAAGTTTCAGGTTTACTTTTACCTTGCTCCCATTATCCTCTTTAAAATTCTAATTCACTATTTCCACTACTTCTCTGTCAATCCCCACACCGGATCCTCACTTCACACAATTTTCAAATTCACTCTACGTACCAATGGGGCCATATAATTGTTATATGGGATATAACTCATATTGTCCCACGTTGTGCGCCATTTGTCTGGGGAAGCCCGCCTTGTGCTGGGGCTCCAGCCTCCAGCCCAGTCCTTGAGCCTCCTGCCTGGTCTCCATCCCACCTCCCTTCGTCCACACTGAGCGTGGGCCTGGCTGGTAAGATCATGGCCATCCAGGAGGTGAGCATGCTACCATGAATTGTGTCTGACTGCATTATTGTAATGTCTCTTCTATCGCTCATGCTCCCGGTGACTTTAATATAATATTTATATATCTCAACCATACAATTGTGCTTATTGAACCCAAGATTACTGGTGGGGGGCTGGCACCCCAACTCATACCACAGTACATACCATTTGTCTAGTTCTTCAATGCTTCCTCTCCCGCTCACTCCCTCCAACTATCATGACCTCAGCTCTACCTTACAAAGCCGGCTAGACCAGAGCATGTACACTGGTACAGATAAGAACTCTCAACACACAGAATCCAGGACAGATAAACCCTTCAGGAACAGTAATGGAAGTAGTGATAACATGAGGGTAGGGATGAGATAGAGGGAACTGATAGCAATGATTGATGTATTAACGCTCACACCCCAGGGGGACAAGCAACAGAAACATTGGTGAAGTGAGACCTTGGACATTGTAAAATATGAAAGTATAATTTATCAAGGTTTCATGAGGGTGGGAGAGTGGGAGAGAAGGGGGGAAAAGGAGCTGATACCAAGGGGTCAAGTATAAAGAAAATGATGATGGTACCGTAGGTACAAATGTGCTTGATACAATTGATGTATGCATTGTTATAAGTGGTGTAAGAGCCCCCGATAAAATGACTTAATTTTTTAAAAGTGTTTAGGTAGATCTTGATGGAGGATAGATTGAGAAACAATAGTTTCAGAATTTGATAATTTTGCTTAATAATCAAACTGAAAACTCACTGCCATTGCATCTTTTGTGACTCACAGCAACCCTGACTTTCGGCAACCCTATTGGACAGGGTAGAGCAGCCCCTGTGAGTTTCTGAGACTGCAACTCTTTACAGGGGTAGAAAGCCCTAACGTTTCTCTCTCAGAGCGGGTGGTGGTTTTGAACTATGTGGGTAGCAGCCCAAGTGAAAACCACTATGCCACCAGGGCTCCCTGTGCCACATAGCGGGAGCTGTTGTTTTCCCAAACATTCACTTGGCTATTTCTTTTATAAGAAGCCAAGTAATTTGGCAGCTTATTTCTGTTCCAGTTTTCTTATATAGAAAATGTGGTGACAGTGTGAACCTGTTTGTTGTAGTTTATGTGAACATAATTGAGTGATCTAGACCAAGTGAGCTAGACCAAGTGAGCTGACTGGTCAAAAATCAGACCTGTGGATTGCCAAATTGGTTCTGCTGAGATTGGGGCTTTCCTGGATCCACAGGCTTCCTCCAAGCTGTGTCCGAGAAGCTCTGCATTTTAGAGCTACATTTTATAGTTGAAAGAGAGGCCTAAGGAGGGAGGGAGTCCTTAAGCTCTAAGACCTTAATGCTGTCATTGCTGTCCTCTTTTAGTGTACCTGCAGTTTCCACACTGCAGTGGGAACCATTGAAACAGCTGTTCTCATTCTCTGAGATGGTGTGCCACCCCACTCCATACCACCACCACCTCATCCCTTTCTCTTATTGTAGAGATAATGCCCCTTCCATATGTATCTCAGATATTCAATTAATGAAGAAAGACAAAAGTAGGAGAAATGATTTAGATGAAGGAGACCATAAGCATGAGGCCATAATGGGGTCCAAAGGCTGTGTGGCCATGTCGCTAATTATAGAAATGGATGAAATCTGCCACAAAAATGTGATTGGAGGCAGAGCAATTCATCACTCTCTCAGGCAGGACTACATAAGTGAGAATGGGGCCATTATGGAGACATGGAGACGATCACAGATTAGAAAGGCTTACTGGATTTGTTCTGGGGCCTTCCGACCACTATAACTCATGACCATAGGGTCTTAGACTTTCCCAATTTCCATTGAGGACCTTCCCAGGGAAGTCCCAGAGGGCAGATTGCTCCTCTCTGCTCTGGCTAGTTGTTGTTGCGTGCCATTGAGGACACTTGGACTCGTCGTGACCTCACATACAACCGAATGAAACACTGTAGGGTCGTGCACCATCCTCACAATTGTTCCTGTGCCTGAACCACCGATGAAGCCACTGAGTCCATCCACTTCTTCGAGGACCTCCTCTGTTTCATGGCTTCTCCACTGTACCAAATAGGATGTCCTTCTCCAGGGACTGGTCTCTCCTGACAACATGTCCAAAGTATGTAAGATGGCGTCTTGCCATCCTTGCCTCTAAGCAGCACTCTGGCCTTATTTCTTCTGATACAGATTGGTCAGTCCTTCAGCAGTCCATGGTACTGTCAGTAGTCTTCTGGTGGACCACAATTCGATGCATCTGTTCTTCTACAGCCTTCCTTATTCAGTGTCTAACTTTCACATGCATATGATGCAATGGAAAATAGCATGGCTTAGGTCATGTGCACCTTAGTCCTCAGAGTAACATCATTGTTCTTCAACACTATAAAGAGGTTTTCTGCAGCAGATTTACCCATTACAATACATCTTTTGATCTCCTGACTGCTGTTTCTATGAACATTGATAGTGGATCTAAGCAAGACAAAATCCTTGACAACTGAAGCCCTTTTCTCTGTTTATCACCTATTGGTCCAGTTTTGGGGATTTTGGTCTTCCTTATATTGAATTGTAACCCATATTGAAGGCTGCAATCCTTGATCTTCAGCAAGTGGTTCAATTCCTCCTCACTTTCAGCAAACAAATGGTGTCATATATGCACACAAGCAGGCTCCCAAAAGTTAGTGGAACAAGGAATCAAAAGAGAATGGAATTTTTCAGGGACTTTTTGAAATACCAGTGTGTGTGTGTGTGTGTGTGTGTGAGAGAGAGAGAGAGAGAGAGAGAGAGAGAGAGAGAGAGAGGAGATGTGGGCATAAAACAAACATCAAGCAACATAAGGGAGAATGCTGTTGGCTGCTGTTGAACTGATTCCGGTGCGCATGCACAGTGACCTGCTGTGTGCACCATAGTGACCCCTCAGAAGCAGATCATCAAGCCTACCTTTCAACTGAAATTCTGAGAATTCACAATTTTCAGAAGTATGTGGATAACAGTGAAAGCCAAAATTCTATTTGCACAGTCCCCACGTGGATTAAGCTTCCAGTGAATTCCTTCAGACCATTGACCAGGGATGTGAACACTCTTGCCACCAGGCAGAGGGCATTGGAAAGTGGATTACCCCTTAGGCAGCCCATGGTGGGGCTTAGAGACTTGCCTAAGTGTATCCTTGAATCGAGGCTGCCATTCTGGGCTGCGCGGTCATGAGTCATGCCCCCAAAGCCTTGGTTGTTTGGCCCTGGACCACTCTTGTAAACTGTCCTGTTTAACACAGGTCCCAATCCTTGTCCTATTCTTGCTTCTGTAGTCCCACCTGGAACTGTGATGTTGGGATCTGCCGCCATGTCCTTTCAAGTCTGTGAATCTCAGATAACCCTTACATATCAATAAGACCTCTTGCTAATAGTTTCCCTCCCCTCATCTCGATGGCATGTGTTGGCCCTTGGACTATCTAGGTTACCTAGCGGGCATTTGGATTATGTAGGCTCCCTAGCGGGAATTTGGACTATATAGATTGCCTAGCGGGCAATTAGACTTTGTAGGTTATCTAGCGGGCACTTTGACTATCTAGGTTACCTAGCTAGCACTTGAACTATCTACGTTACCTAGCGGTTACTTGGAGTATGTTGGTTACCTACCGGGCTGTTGGACTATCTAGGTTACCTAGCCGGCACTTGGGCTATCTAGGTTAACTAACGGGCACTTGGACTATGTAGGTTCCCTAGCGGGCCCTTGGACTATGTAAGTTCCCTAGCGGGCACTTGGACTATGTGGGTTCCCTAGCGGGCATTAGGACTATCTGGGTTACCTAACGGGCACTTGGACTATGTAGGTTAACTAGCGGGCTTTGGACTATGTAGGTTACCTAGCGGACACTTGGACTATGTAGGTTCCCTATCGTTCACTTGGAGAATGTAGGTTAACTAAGGGGCACTAGGACAATGTAGGTTACCTAGCGGGCCTTGGGACTATCTAGGTTACCTAGGGGGAACTTGGACTATGTAGGTTTACTATTGGCCACTTGGACTATCTAGGTTACCTAGCAGGCACTTGGACTATGTAGGTTAACTAGCGGGCACTTGGACTATCTAGGTTACCTAGCAGGCACTTGGACTATGTACGTTTCCTAGCGGGTACTTGGACTATCTATGTTAACTAGCGGGCACTTGGACTATGTAGATTCCCTATCGGGCACTTGGACTATGTAGGTAACCTAGTGGTCACTTGAACTGTCTAGGTTACCTAGCGGGCATTTGGACTATGTAGGTTAACTAGCGAGCTCTTGGACTATCTAGGTTAACTAGCGGGCACTTGGACTATTAGGGTCCCTAGCGGGCATTTGGACTATATAGGTTACCTAGCGGGCACTTGGACTATGTAGGTTAACTAGCGGACACTTTGACTATCTAGGTTAGCTAACGGGCAATTGGACTATCTAGGTTACCTAGCGGGCACTTGGACTATGTAGGTTCCCTAGCGGGCACTTGGACTATCTAGGTTACCTAGCAGGCACTTTGACTATCTAGGTTAACTAACGGGCACTTGGACTATGGAAAGAAGTGCCTAATGGTCACCAGGACCCATGGTTAATCCAGGCGTGGTCATCTGATTCCAATCGATCAGACCTAGCTATAAATCACTTATATGTCTGGGTAATTAAAAGCAAATATAAATTTTCAAAAAAAATAACGTTGCATGGGATAGAAAGAGAATACATAACAACATCAGACATAAATATGCCTCAAGACAAACTCATTGTGCACATCCAGAATACATAATGGCTCTTGCTAAGATGCATTTCCCACTAGACCCTACCCCAAGCCAGTAAAAGCCAGAAACTCTACAGTAAACTGTGGATTGTACTACTCTGAAATGGGAGCTGTGTCTCTAGACCTAATTTGGGGCTGTTCGTGCTGAGGACTCACCAATACCTGCTGCAGTGACAACAGTCCAGGTGAGAATAAGGAAATCTGGATGACAGCCAGGATATAGGAGCACTGAGACCTCAAATTGCTTCTAGGCGAGCATGGCCTAATGGGCTTCCATTTATGCACCTCTGGCAGGAGGAGTTTGTTCTGGAAAGTAATGGTTTCTAAGGAAGTATTTCTTAAACTTTCACATGCATGCACTTACCCAGGTTCCTGGAAATCGGGCTGGGGGGCAGATTCTGATTTTGTGGGTTCAGGGTGGGGGGTCTAGGATCCAGCAGTTCTAGAGGCCCTGGTACTCTTGGGCTGTTAACCACAAGGACAGTAGTCCTAAACCACCAGCCACTCCTTGGGAGAAATATGAGGCTGTAGACTCCGGGCAAGAGTGACAGTCTGGGAAACCCACAAGGGCAGTTCTACCCTGTCCTGTAGGGTCACTATGAGTCAGCATCAACTCGATGGCATTAGCATGGGAGAAGCTAATGCTGATGTTGCTGGTTCCTTGACCTATCATACTTTGAGTGGCAAAGTCCCAAGGGCCTTCCCGGATGTGATGGCCAAAAGCAGTAGTGTTCACCCTTGGTCATACTTTGGAATCCCTTAGGAGCTTTCAAGCCTCCCATTGGCCTGGCGCCATCCCAGACCAATGAAGCAAGACTTAGTGGAAGCAGGATTCAGGTCACGGTCAGTGAGAAAGCCCCCTTGGCAATGCCAACGTACAGCCAGTGCAGAGTCGAACTGGTCGACGACTCCACATGACTCCATATACTTTGGTGAAGCCAGCTGTTTGGGCAAGGTTTTCAGAGTTACCACCCATGTAGACTTGTTGGTGATAGTGCATTAAATAGAGCACATGCAGTGCATTGCATGAGTGTCCTATGTCATGCAACCACATCAGGGGTATGTTGAGCCAATTTCTCTGGGAGACCAAGGGTGTTGGCTCCATCCTGAACGTTGGCAGGGTAATGGACTGACACAGAGGAAACTCATTCTCTTTGTGGTGGTGCACTAATGGGTTCTTCACAGAAGGCCAAGTCCATGGCTGCAGATGCTCACGGGGCTGAGGGAGCAGGTCAAATCCTAAGTCCGAGGTGGGTGTTTGCATATTTACATGCCCTCACTGCCATCAAGTCCATTCCAACTCACAGGCCCATGGGACTGAGTAAAATGGCCCCCGTGGGTTTCTGAGACTGTGATTCTTTAGAGGAGTAGAAAATCTCCTCTTTCTCCAGAGGAGCGGTTGGTCATTCAAACTGCTGACCTTGAGATAAACAGTCCAACTCCTGACCACTCTTGCCGTCAGAATTCTATTTATTTACACAAGTATATATATATCCTTTCCCAAAAGAACTCCACATTTTCAAATCATTCTTGACACTCATGGCCTTTTTTCCTTTATAGCCATGCCTTTGGTTGAAACACAGATATAAGAGAAATATTTATCTACTTATAGGGGTACAAAAGTAGCTTTGGTGGCATAGTGTTTGCATGTTGGGCTGCTAACACCAAAGTCAGCACTTTGAAACCACCAGCCACTCCGTGGGAAGAAGAGTCTGTCTACTCCTATAAAGAGTTACAGTCTCAGAAACTCACAGGGACAGATCTACTCTGCCTCATAGGGTCACTATGAGTCAGCATCACCTCCCTGGCAGTGAGGTAGATTTTGGTTTCATAGAGATACAAGTCAGTCCTGAGCTGCTAAAGACAAGGTTGGCAGTTTGAACCCACCAGCTGCAGAGAAAGAGGAGGCTTTCTATTCCCATAAGGAGCTACAGTTTCAGAAATACCCACAGGGGAAATTTTAACCTCTCCTGTAGGATCAATATGAGTCAGAATCGACTTATCGGTGGTGAGCAAGTGGAGGGGACCCTAAACAGGTTCCGGTGGACCTTAAGAGTTCTACTAATTGTGCATGCTCTGTAAAATGTAAACCAAGATTTTACTTTTGCAAACATTATTTTTTCTAAACACGTCTAACTGTGAAACTATACTCGCATGCGGGTCTTTGAACCTGGTCATTGGTCTGGGGAAGTGAAGGGGCCTGACATCCTTTGTTGTTGTTAGTGCTGTCCAGTCATTCTGACATCACAGGGACCTTCTTTGCAACACAAGGCAGCACTGCCCAGTCCTTTGCCAGCCTCAGGGGTAGTATGTTGGAGCCCATGGTTTCAGCTACCGTGTCCTCCAGTTCACCAAGGAGTTTCCTCTTTGTGCTGCTTACTAAACCCGTTTCTAAGGAGTCCATTCCAACTCACGGTGACGCCGTGTGGGTCAGCACCACGGGACCCCACATAATGCCTTATACCATATATATATATATATATATATATATATATATATATATATATATATATATATATATATATATATATATATATATATATATATATATATATATATATATATATATTGTGCATAATGCCTTATACCTGGTCCCTTTGGCACCTTGTGATCGCACAGGCTGGTGTGCTTATTCCATGTGGGCTTTTTTGCTTCTGAGCCAGATGGCCGTTTGCTCACCTTCAAGCCTTTAAGACCCCAGACACTATCTCTTTTGATAGCCTCTGGCCTTTACTTCGGGGTCTTCGGTCCCTGCAGAGTGGACACATGCCTGCTGTGCGGGTATGGGACGTGTCGGAGCGCAGCCTGGTGGCGGAGCTTCAGGAGCATAAGTATGGCATGGCATGTGTGGCCTTCTCATCCAGTGCCAAGTACATTGTCTCAGTGGGCTACCAGCATGACATGATCGTCAATGTCTGGGCCTGGAAGGTGAGTGGGCTGCTGGCCTCAGGACAGGCGGGGCCGGGAGGGGAGCCAAGAAACTGCTGACCGGTGGCCTTTACTTCCGCCTGCTGGCCTCAGTCCCTTTCTAGAGAACTCTGAGCAGAAAGGAGCAACTGGGTATCTAGGATGCTGAAGAAGGGGCAGAAGGAGAGGTCAAGTTCACAGCTTGTCTAACCTTCAGTGTGTAAGTTTCTTTTCCCTCAGCTCCTAGAAGCAGAGCCTTGATTTCCCTTGACTTTCTCTCCAGAAAAACATTGTAGTGGCTTCCAACAAGGTGTCCAGTCAGGTGACAGCAGTATCCTTCTCTGAGGACTGCAGCTACTTTGTCACTGCAGGCAACCGGCACATCAAGTTCTGGTACCTCGATGACAGCAAGACCTCAAAGGTGAGGCAGCAAGTAGCCACTAGGGTGGGGTCTGCCCAGATATGTTCCACCTGCGCCCCCTTCTGCATGCTCAAAAGCCCCTTGGAAGTCTCAGCTGGGCCAGGTGCTATGTCAATATGCAAGGGAAGCCTTCTCCCTCCCTCCCCAGGGCCTGCTTTCCAGGGGGTAGCCTGCAGGGTGTGTGGGTGGCACCTGTGGTGTGTCTCCACAGGTGAATGCCACTGTACCCCTGCTGGGCCGCTCTGGGCTGCTGGGGGAACCTGCGGAACAACCTGTTCACTGATGTAGACTGTGGCTGCGGGAAGAAGACTGACAGCACCTTCTGTATCACATCCTCTGGGCAGCTGTGCGAGTTCAGTGACCCGGAGACTGTTGGACAAGTGGGTGGAGCTGAGTGTAAGTGAATGCTTTGTCGGCACCCTCCCGTCTGTCACCTCCGGGCTCCAGGGCACCTGAGTCTGCATGCACGCTGGGGGAGGCCCCAGGCGGAGGAATGTGTTTGGGAACCTCTCTGCTTGCTCGCCCTCTCTGTCTCTGCCTCTTCCTCTGCTTTCCTCTTCTGCTCAGCACACAGACAGCATCACAGTAAGTGTGCTGGCCCTGTCCGCTGCCTCTGCTGCCTTTCTCTGGGCCGGCCTTTTCTGGGTGTGTCTTTGCCCAAACCTCAGGTGCCTTATAAGGCTTGCTGACTCCTTCCCCCTAATTGCAGGGGGCTGTGGGCCCTCTGGCCAGCTGCTGTTAGAGGGAGGGGCATTGAGGGGCTCTGCCCAGGGCAGCTGGCCTGCCTTGCGCTTGTCCTTGCCTCTTGGCTCATGGCTGTTGAGGTGTCCGGTGAAGGAGTGGACAGACGCCCTTGCTGACTGTGGCTTCTGTGCTCACAGACCACAGTGGCCCACTGCATCTCGGTGAGCCAGGACTACATCTTCTGCGGCTGTGCTGACGGCACCGTGTGCCTTTTCAACCCCTTCAACCTGCACTTCCTCAGCACGCTGCCCCGGCCCCATGCCCTGGGCACAGACATTGCCAGCATCACAGAGGCCAGGTGAGCGGTGTGGGTGGGCCCCTGAGTCCTGTCAGAGCCCCACTCTGTGCCAGGCCGTCCCTGGCATGCTGCAAGGAGAGGAGGGCACACATAGACCTCTGGGAAGACCCTTGCAGTCAAGCACAGGTGGGTCTTTTAGCATTTGTTGCTCACTGTGGGCAACCGTGGTAATCTGAGTCTGCAGTGTGGTAATGCATTGTCCTGTAAACACCACAGCTAGGACAGACGGGCAGTTCCTTAGGGTTTCTGAGAGAGGCTGGAAACCTGACGGAGCAGGCCTTTCTCCCTCAGGGTGGTCCTGGGTAGCAGTTAAGGTAGGAGGGTCTTATTGTAGCCTCGGGCCTTGGGTTGGGTGATTGCAGGAAGTGAAGTTTTGCTCTGGTTTCAGTGCTGTCAGGAAGCGGGGCAGTTCTGCAGTTGGGTATATTAATTTCTCATTCAGGGAAGGAGTGGGCTAAATCTGCAAATGGCAGGAAATGATATATGACCATGACTGGTTTGCACAGTGCCCTTCCTTTTCCTCTGACGTGAGTCTAGAAGGGCCTGACATCTGCTTGGCTGCATCACGGCCACACACTGTCCCCGCCTGATGTTGGGGGCTATGAAATAGCTTGTGTTCTTTTGCAGAGCCCCATGGCAAGGAATGCCAGGCCAGCCGCTGCGTTCTTTCTCCAGTGACTGCTGGCCAACCTGCTGCTCCTCCCTTTAGTGCCCCTTTGCATTAGCGCTAACTCACCAGTTTGCCCTGTCTGCCCTGGACACCCTGACCCCCTCTTTCCTCAGTCGCCTTTTCGCTGGAGTGGCCAATGCGAAGTATCGGGACACCATCACCTTGACCTTTGATCCTGCAAATCCGTGGCTGTCTTGTGTGTACAATGACCATAGTACTTATGTCTGGGGTGTGAAGGGCCCCAAGAAAGTGGGCAAGGTGTATTCAGCTCTGTATCATTCCTCCTGCGTCTGGAGTGTAGAGGTACGTGGGCCAGGTCTGCTGAGACTGACCGTATTTCCTGGCCTACCATTAGGAGCTGGGGTTCCTCAAGTGTGGAATTTGTTTCCTCCAGCACCCTTGCTCCCCAAGCTGTGCCCCTGGGTCCCTTCGTATCTGTTAATTGGCTCTGAGGATGGGAGGGGATTTTAGTGCTGACTCATCTCAGACGTTTTTCAGTATGCCCCTGTGCAGTCTTAGCTTGGCCTCTTTGGACATGTTCCTGAACTTGACCAAACCTTAGTTTCTGCAATTGTGAAATGACATACCTGATGCATTTGATTTTTACGAACAGGAGACAATGTAAGTGGGAGATTTAGAATGCCTAGTACTTACTAGGTGCTTGGTTAATGTATATTCCTTTACTTGTTAAAGACAAGAGCTAATCATTAAGACTTGCTTGCTATGGGACAAGCCGTTGCCTCCAGGGGACAGGATGGGGGAACTTTAGGCCCCCAAGGACAGAGGTTCAGGAGGGTTTAGCTGAAAAGGGTTGGGGACAAAATTTATTATCTCCAAGGGAAAGATACTAACTTGACAATGAAGAAACGGCAAAACCCACCCTTAGCCAAGTCATTAAGGTTAACATCCCGTGGCAGCAGCATGAATCTGGTGAGAGGGTACACTGAGAGGTTTCAAAATGTTCCCAGAAAATGTTATGACTCTTAAGAACTCCCAATAAAATGTTGAACAACAACAACCAACGTTGATGGAAAGTTTCTTTTAGTTCTGTTTTTCCATGCAGCCTCCTCCTAGCATTGTGTCTGGTATTCTTGACCCAAATGTATAAGGAACTTAGGATAGTCATGAGGAAACATCAGGCAACCTTCATTTGAGGTACACCTGCCAGAGTAACTTATCACACTCTCCCAGGTGTCAGGGTAGGAAAGACAAGCAAAGACTGAAAGCCGTTCTAGACTGGGACAGATGACACCCATGTGCCGTGGGGGCTCCTGGGATCCTGGAGCAGAAGAAGTACATTCGTGGGATAAACAAACAAACTCATTGGCATTGGGTTGATTCCAACTCAGAGCAACCCCCGCTGGTGACATTTAAATAAAGTCTAATAATGTTGTACCAGTGTGACCTCCGTGGTCCTTATCACTGTGTACTGTAGTGCATAAAACATTAATACGAAGGGAGACCAGGTGAGAGAGTTGAATGTGACATATCTTGACTCATTTTTCTAAAGGTTCAACCCAAAAGGTAAAGTAAAACAGCTCTTGATGGAGAAGAAAAGGTGGAAGGGGGTGGGTGATGATTCTTTCCCCCCGCTGCCTGGCACTGAACGGCCTCTCCTCTCTTCTCATTTTGCAGGGTCCACGAATTGCAGTTCCTGAGTGAAATGCTGAAGGTGGAGGCCCATGAGTCAGAGATTCTGTGCCTGGAGTACTCGAAGCCAGACACAGGTACCTGGCCCTGGCCTGGAATGGCCTTGAGTGAGCCCCTCCAGTCTGGCCAGAGCCACTGATACTTGTCCTGCCTCTTGACTATGGGGCTGATCGTTCTTTTGGCTACCAAAAGAGTTAGTGATCCTTCTTGATGTCTCTGAAGGCTTCTTGTTGTTTCTGAAGGCTTTGGGGAGGACTGCATCTCAACTCTGCCCGACTCCATGGCTCATGTGGCTTAAGGATGTGGGGCTCAGTTTCTCTGGGTGCTCTTTGCTGGGCACTCATGATGGGCTGCGATCCACAAGCTCAGCAGTTTGAAACTACCAGCCGCTCTGCAGGAGAAAGGTGGGCCTTTCTACTCCTGTAAACAGTTACAGTCTCAGAAGCCCATAGGGGGTATTCACTATGAGTCAGCATTAACTTGATAGCAGCAGATTTGATTTTTGTAAAGTCTTTTTAAAGCCAACCAAAAGCTGAATCAGTGAAGAAGATCTGCTTTAGACATTGTGCTCTTTTAAAGAATAATCTGTCTGTGATCAGATTGACACAGGAACTTGGAAGGTTAGGTGAAAAGTTTAAGGGGCAGTGAGCTTATGTGTGTGATGGAAATTTGGAATTGGAAAAGGACAGTGAGAATGGCTACATAATTTCAGAAATATAATGAATGTTAGCAAATTGTACATGTAGAAATGATCGAATTGGTATATATTTTTGTGTGCATTGTTTTAGATCAGGGAGAAGACTCGAAGTTCAAATATAATTTACAGAGACCCCCTTGTTAAATCTTGAATGGGACAAAGTCCAGAAAAAACAAATCATCTGGTTGAGGGAGACCGTAAGCATGAGGCCATAATGGGGACTGAAGGATTCACAACAGCTCGGTCACATGGAAAACAAAGGAAGCCCCTTTAAAAGTCAAGTTGCCAGCAGATCAGACCATCACAGTTGGAAATGTGACTACAGAAATGGGAAAGGGACCATGATTGGAGTAAATACATTATTGCAGACTAGAAAAGTTTACAGGACTGGTTCAGGGCCCTCCAACCATCTTGGTCAGGGCATGAACGTGCAACCTCAGTACCCCAATTCCCATCAAAGGCATACTCAGGCAAGTTCTTGAGGGCTAGACTACTCCTCACCAGGCTGGCCAGAGGAGTGGGTGGAAGCAAACAAACTCTGCCTGAGGGCAAAGCATTTTACGTTGCTAGTTCAGAGTCATGGAGCTCTAGTGCCATAGAAGGTTATGGGTTGGGCGGTTAACCACAAGGTTTCACTCTTCAAAACCACCAGCCAGCTCCAGGGAAGAAAGATGAGGCTTTCTACTCCAATAAAAATATATAGTCTGGAGATAAAAAGCCCCAATGTAAGTTAACTGGGTTGATTCCTACTAGAGGGATAATGTGTGTGGGCCAGATGCTTGCAAGGTCCCTCAAGGCAATGCTGCCAGACTGCAGTCTCTGCTCCCTGCTGGTGGAGACAATGGATTGCTTTTCTCTAAAACTTGGAACCATTAGCTTGGTTCCAGTAGGTGGAGTTCACACCCTACTGATAATGGTTCATATGGAGATCCAGAAAACAGGTCAAAGTTAAGCTGCCATTCTAAATGTAGGATCCGCCCATTTTGTCACCTGTATACCCCCAATCCCTCCTCTTCCTATTGCATGTATGCCCCTAGACCACCCCTTCTCACCGCTGTATAACATAGTCCAAGTCCTTCCTGTGATGTATGTCTTTACCCTCCCGTTTCCAATTCCCCTTGTCCTCCTTCCCTTCCCCCTCTCTCCATGTGGACCACCAAGTGGGGCTGAGGTGAGCAATGCTACCATGATATGTGTGTGACTGCATTATTGTAATATCTCTTCTATCTCTCATGCTCCCAATGACTTTAATATTTATATCTCAACCCTTTATGTTTCCAGGGCTTTCAATGACATTAGGCATCTTTTCAATGTTTATGAATCATGCTTATGAACCTCTCTTCTGTTAGTTGTCTGTGTGTATGCATTGCCTGTATTAAAAACATATAGAACCGAGCAATTTGTCTGGAAAAATAATTTATAGAAACTTTATGTTAGATTGCCATGCGTTTTGCATAGCCAATTGTTCTTTTAAAACACTTTTCTTGTCATTGTGATACCATGCTAAAAGGTAAAAACATCTGTATATAGTCAAATAGCTTTATCTTTCCTTTAAAGACATGAACCTTCGTGTCTTGCTTAAAGTTTCCACCTCACTAAAGCTAAATTGCTACCCTCGAAAATAAATCCCTCTAAGTTTTTAATGCTTTGAATATTTTATCGCTCTAATCCTCCTGGAGTTTATTTTTGAATGTAGTATGCTCCTTCCTTTGATTTCTTGTAAATTCAGCCAATTCAACCACTCATTAACCAAAGTATTCCTTTACCACTGGATTGTTTTGCCACCTTTGCTTTGCATAGCATATAGTTCTAAATTATATCCCAGACTACTGAATTATTTGCCAGAGTGGCTTTACTAATTGTACACTGGCATCACAACACGCGGGAGCTTCGGAAAGATCGTGGGAGAAAGGAATGAAAAGAGAAGATAATTTCCCATGAATTTTTGAAGCTTCCTCGTACAGGTGCTTTACAGTAAGTCGACATTAGGGTTTATAATCAATAAAAAATTCAACTGTGATCCAAGAATGAGGGGCGTGACATTTCCTGGTTGAGACAAAAGCGAACAGGCGAGCAGAATACGAAAAGAATTGGTTAACCGATGAAACTGCAGCCAAGTGTTAGCTGTTATCACAAAAATGAACACACAGAATATTCTTGAACTTGGAAGTGGGAACTTCAGCCTTTCAACGGCCATCGACGGTGCGGGGCAACATCCCCGCACTCCTACGCTCAGGAAGGGGGTTCTGGGGTCTGCGGCGCCGCGGGGCACAAGTGGGGCGAAGGGCTGCGAGGGAACGCCGAGGCAGAGGGGTCCCCGCGAGGCGGCTGCGGGCCGCTCCAGAAGGCAGGGGTCCGGGGGCTCTGCGGTCCCTCAGGACCCTCCAGGAGAGGCTCCAGAAAGGCAGCTGGAGGCCCCGGCCGGCCGTGCAGCTCGCTGGGAGGCGCGGGCGCACGTGCTCCGCCGGTCCGGGCGGCGGGGGCGGCTGAACGGGCCCTGGCCGTGGGCGGCGGGCGGCGGGCGGGCGCAGTGCGGCGCCGGGCAGGCGGGAGGTGACCGCGCGGGGCGGTCGCGGCGGCTGGGGCTACTGACGGCACACGGATCCGGAGCGCACTGCGCGGGGCGGGGCGCCGCGCAGGTGAGAGCGGCAGCGGACCCGGATGCGGCGCGGCTGAGGGCGGCCGAGGGCGGGGGGTCGCGGCGGCTAGCTCTTGGAGATCCCGGCCGGAGGCTCCGGCGCCGGTGCTGCGCTTCCTGCCGGCTCGAAGAACGAGCCCGAGCCTGGTCGCCCTCGGGATGCCTTGCTGAGGCTCCGCCGGACGTCCCCAACAGGGGGGGGGGGGCGGGGCGGGGCGCGTTCGGGAGCCTCCTGAGGGCGCCTCAGCGGAGAGCGGCGTTGGCGCCGTGGAGTCTACGCGGGCGGCCCAACCCGCCTGCCACTCAGGTGTCTTTTTGCACGGAAGTGAGTTTTAGGAGCGGGAAACCTGTGGTGGGCGTGACTGACGTGTTTTTAAATCATTTTCTATACATTTAAAGCTGTAAAGGCAAAACTTCATGATCCAATTAATATAGCCAAAAATTCAGGCTTGATAGAAACATTTAGAATCCAGCCACTGGGGGTAAAGTCCCCTTATTCCCATCTGTTATTGGAGGAAGGTATGAGAGAGATTGGATACTGCGGTGGGAAGAAATAGAGCCAAATAGGAATGTCTGCTTCTATAGGGAGAATGTATCAGCCATGCGCTCACTTTAAGGCAGCACAGCTTTAAGGGAGAATCTGTGGAAATGATAGATTACCGCAGGAACATGAACTTGGAGTATATCTCCAACTAACAGAGTGGTGGTCTTCCAGCCATGGAACATTAGTCTCCCAGATTCCCTCTGTACCAGTCAGGGAATAAGTCCCAGTATTATTTCCCTTGGTGCTAGTATCCCACATTTCCCCTCTCTGCATTATGTTTAAGATTCAATAGTGTCACGGAGGCAACATGGTCTCTTTTCATATCTATTAGCTTCCTATAGAAGTGACATGAGACTGCAAGCATCACAATTATGATAAAAAACACAGTCAGACTGGAACTTAAGCTATGTGAAGTACTTTGCCCCCAAGCTCGCGGGTCCAACCCTTCCATGCTACTCCTCAATTGCTTAATCACATCAGAGCCAGGAGAAGCCTCAAGCTTGTCTTTGAATGTATAGAAAATATCCTTTTTAAGCTGATCAATATCTAATGAAATGTTTCCCTTAAACCCTTGCAAATGTTTCCTAATCAAATTCCAATCATGCAATGTCTTATTATAAGGATAAGTGGTTATACAGAAATCAGTTACATTCCAATCACATTATAGCATTGACAAATTCAAAATCTTGACCTTTCAGCAAAGCAGTCTGCAGTAATATTCCAGTCACATTGTATAAAATGTTCAGTTATGATAGCATCCCAGAGTGTCTCTTAGACAGCGTCAGCAATGGAAGAAATATCTCAGCAGTCAGCAATCGCCATTCTCAGGAATCTTCGAGGTCTTCTTGCCGTTTTGAAAAACTTCAATAACAGTGACCCGCTTTCTTCTGGGCCTTGCTGGCTGAAGAGAAATCCACCTATCTCCTTTGCCTGTGAAAATATAAAGAAATAGCCCCTCTCTTTGGGGTATCATTAACCTGAAAAAAGGATTTATGATTAATATTGGTTGGCCTCTCCATCTCTTCCTTGTCCATCTTTCTCCAAAGGTGGTTGCGTCCTTTTAAAGGGAGTCCATCAGTTTTATTCTGTAAAAAACATACATGCATAGCCTTTTCTCCAGGTGAATGGACCTGGATCCCAAACACAGTTTCCATCATCCTCAGATTTCTTAGGATCAATTTTCTCTGTAGAATTGAAAACGTGTTTATCTTCCCTAATTTTATTACAAGCTTTTAGTAAGGAGAAAAATTTTTTAGTTAAAATGAGTAAATGAACTTTGTCACACATAAGATTCCTCTTCTCCTCCTTCTGTTTTAACAATTTAAATAGTAAAGCATTGCTAGATCTTGAACCAGTAAAAGTACTAGTTAGATAACCTTCATTGTTATGTAAATACTGGCTCCCATCCCTCAGAGAATTAAGAGAGCTAACTAATTGGGAGAACTTCTTATCATACTTTGAAAGACTGAAAAAATTCTTAATAAATTTGTTCAGCTGATCTTGAAGTAACTTACCAAGCAGACATTTTTTCTCCAGGCTTACCAATAAGGTTATAGGCTCAATTGAGCCGTTTTGCCTTTCAGGCTTCTCACACTGTATGATTTTACCTTGCAATATTCTGTCTTGGTTAACTTCACTCATTCCCTCTATGCTGGCTTTAGGGGAAGTTAATGGGAGGGCCTTAGGCCCCCCTGAATGCCCTAAGGAAATGACCCGGCATCCACAGTTAACAAACCTTTTTCCTTCCATTTCTAATTCCATGTGGGGGCGCTGTTTCTCCACAACAGCAGTCCAGAAGACTGATTTATAGGGTGGTCAAACTTCTCAAGTACTCTTTCCTGATAGGTATAAATTTTTACTCTAGAAATGCAAGGAAGGGAAAATTGGCTTAAGCGATCCTACATTTTTACAAACCATGGTATATCAGAACTCATTACTGCCTTAATTTCTTCTTCACAATCCTGACCAATAACTCCAGCAACACCTTGAGAATTTATGTTGGACTTTCTTTTTTTTTTTTTTTTTGGACTTTCTTAATAAACTTCCTATAGTTCTTTTAGGTAGTGGACCCCAATTACTGCTCTTCGTTTCTGATTCAATCACAGTTTTGGGCTTTTTCTTACTACTCTTATCAACTCCAGTATCAATTTTAATTTCTTGAGTACTAAGGTTAAATCTTCCTGATAGAAACTGTATTAATCTTTCAATAAGAGGTCCCTGCTTTTGAGGATCAAGCTCCTGTGAAGGCTTCTGAGCCATCTCTTGGTTATTCAAACCAACTGCAGTGAGAACAGAGACTAGGTTTTTGCCTCTTTGGCTAGGTCTGTTCTCCTGCTGTGAGGCTGCTAGATAAAGGCGATTTCTCTCAAAGATCTTCTTTGCTCCAGTAGGCAGACACCTTGCCTACCACGCTCTGCTATGAGGGCTCTGCATCAAGCTTCTTCCACTATTTTCCCGCCGGGAAGTCTTTGCTAATGGCGACCCTTCACGGTTGATTTTTGAACGACATTGGCTCGCCCAATGAGTTCCCTTCCTACAATGGAGGCAGAGTTCAGGTTCGTTTAAACCCAATCTCCATGGTCCTGGCCCATGCTCTGACATTGGCCGCAGCCTGCTCTGCCTACACTCTTTTGAAGATGACTTGTCTTCCCACAACTAAAGCACTTTCTTCCAGGTCTGATATAGTTTGCCAATGAAGCTGCCATGAGGTCTGCCTTGTATTCCTCTGCCTCTACATTCCTGCATATCCTAAAATAACCCCGCAAAGTGCCCTGTTCGCTGTAGGGATGCAAGGCATTTTTACAGTGCTTATTAGAGAAATCATAAGATAGCTTGTGCACTAGGTCTCTTACTGCCTGAACATTCTTCACACATTTGGAAATAGCATCTTCCAGTCGGGACACAAAGTCAGCGTAACGCTCATCATATTCTGTTGTCTTATAGCCCTGTAACGCGGCGTTCTCTCTTCTGATGGAATTATCTTTTCCCAGGCCCTTAAGCAAACCTCATGTATCTGTCCTATTGTCTGTTCAGTAAACTGTAGTTGAGACTCAACTGTAATATAATTTGCATCCCCTAGCAATTGATGAATTCCTATATCTATCCCATCCTCAGCATTCTTCCCAGCTCTTGCAAGGGCTGCTTCCTTCCATAGCATTTGATATCACAAGCATTCTGAAGAGTAAAGACAAATTCTCACTAAAGCTTTCCAATCTGTAGGGGTCCAGCTGTCAGACTCTGCTAGAGCCCTTATCATGCTAATTACAAAATGTGAGTCTGGGCCGTAGTCATTGATTGCCTGCTTGAGATCTTTTAGCAACTTAAAAGGCAAAGGCACTGTGAATTCCTTTTGGTTCTAACAGGATAAGACATCTTGCATTCTAAATCTTCTTCTGCAATCCCTCTTCCTACTCTGGAGAGTAAAGGTGCTTTCCTATACTTTGCTTCTTTACGTCTATTCTCTGAGCTACTCTTTTCAATCTGGATATCTTGGAGTTCCACTTCCTGAACTTCACCTTCTGTGCTAGCTCTCCTAGTTTGCATTTCTTTGGAGCTAATCTCTCTACCTTCAGGGCTGGCTTGCTTGATTGTTTTACAATCTCTGGCCTTTCTTACACTAAATTCCAGCAGGGGAGCAGTTGCTTTTACTATGTCCCCTTCTGACTCAGGCTCATTCTTTTAGCTCTGCCTAAAATCTTCTCATCTGCCTGAAACCCGTTCTCACTGCTTCTCATCTGATTTAAATTTGGGCATCTTAGACGTTGCCTGTTCTGCTTCTTGGCTTTCTCTACCTTTGAAAGCAAGGGAGCTTCCTGGGATTGTTTAATAGCCATGCTTTGGATCTTGCAATCCACTGCCTCTAGTACTGTATCACCTTTAAACCTTCGGAGTCTGCAGTCTCGCGAGAGCATACAGGCTTTGGCAATGAGGTTCTGTTCTAGAATTGGAGGCTTTAGATAACAAACCAATCCCTGCCTTTTCAGTTTTTCCTAAAGTTTCATAACCTAAATCATGCTTATTCACAGACACTTTAGCTTGCTTTGCTAGATTTGAATAGACACAAGACTTCTCACTAGACTGTTCATCCTTATTCTCTTCCTCCTGCAAAAGTTTTAAAACCATCTTAACTTGTACCCACAGAGACCACTTCTCCATAGGGATACTCTCCCCATCTCTGTGCTTCCTTTAAGTTGACAATGACCTCCTCCCAGGTCTCTAAATCAAAAGTTCCTTCCTCTGAGAACCATGAATTATACCTTTTTACTACTTTTAGAAAACATTGTATCTTTTTCTTCGTTACTTTTACACCTTGTCTTTTCAGTAAGTAGAGAGCATGGTACCATAAGTTTCAGGTTTACTTTTACCTTGCTCCCATTATCCTCTTTAAAATTCTAATTCACTATTTCCACTACTTCTCTGTCAATCCCCACACCGGATCCTCACTTCGCACAATTTTCAAATTCACTCTACATACCAATGGGGCCATATAATTGTTATATGGGATATAACTCATATTGTCCCACGTTGTGCGCCATTTGTCTGGGGAAGCCCGCCTTGTGCTGGGGCTCCAGCCTCCAGCCCAGTCCTTGAGCCTCCTGCCTGGTCTCCATCCCACCTCCCTTCGTCCACACTGAGCGTGGACCTGGCTGGTAAGATCATGGCCATCCAGGAGGTGAGCATGCTACCATGAATTGTGTCTGACTGCATTATTGTAATGTCTCTTCTATCGCTCATGCTCCCGGTGACTTTAATATAATATTTATATATCTCAACCATACAATTGTGCTTATTGAACCCAAGATTACTGGTGGGGGGCTGGCACCCCAACTCATACCACAGTACATACCATTTGTCTAGTTCTTCAATGCTTCCTCTCCCGCTCACTCCCTCCAACTATCATGACCTCAGCTCTACCTTACAAAGCCGGCTAGACCAGAGCATGTACACTGGTACAGATAAGAACTCTCAACACACAGAATCCAGGACAGATAAACCCTTCAGGAACAGTAATGGAAGTAGTGATAACATGAGGGTAGGGATGAGATAGAGGGAACTGATAGCAATGATTGATGTATTAACGCTCACACCCCAGGGGGACAAGCAACAGAAACATTGGTGAAGTGAGACCTTGGACATTGTAAAATATGAAAGTATAATTTATCAAGGTTTCATGAGGGTGGGAGAGTGGGAGAGAAGGGGGGAAAAGGAGCTGATACCAAGGGGTCAAGTATAAAGAAAATGATGATGGTACCGTAGGTACAAATGTGCTTGATACAATTGATGTATGCATTGTTATAAGTGGTGTAAGAGCCCCCGATAAAATGACTTAATTTTTTAAAAGTGTTTAGGTAGATCTTGATGGAGGATAGATTGAGAAACAATAGTTTCAGAATTTGATAATTTTGCTTAATAATCAAACTGAAAACTCACTGCCATTGCATCTTTTGTGACTCACAGCTACCCTGACTTTCGGCAACCCTATTGGACAGGGTAGAGCAGCCCCTGTGAGTTTCTGAGACTGCAACTCTTTACAGGGGTAGAAAGCCCTAACGTTTCTCTCTCAGAGCGGGTGGTGGTTTTGAACTATGTGGGTAGCAGCCCAAGTGAAAACCACTATGCCACCAGGGCTCCCTGTGCCACATAGCGGGAGCTGTTGTTTTCCCAAACATTCACTTGGCTATTTCTTTTATAAGAAGCCAAGTAATTTGGCAGCTTATTTCTGTTCCAGTTTTCTTATATAGAAAATGTGGTGACAGTGTGAACCTGTTTGTTGTAGTTTATGTGAACATAATTGAGTGATCTAGACCAAGTGAGCTAGACCAAGTGAGCTGACTGGTCAAAAATCAGACCTGTGGATTGCCAAATTGGTTCTGCTGAGATTGGGGCTTTCCTGGATCCACAGGCTTCCTCCAAGCTGTGTCCGAGAAGCTCTGCATTTTAGAGCTACATTTTATAATTGAAAGAGAGGCCTAAGGAGGGAGGGAGTCCTTAAGCTCTAAGACCTTAATGCTGTCATTGCTGTCCTCTTTTAGTGTACCTGCAGTTTCCACACTGCAGTGGGAACCATTGAAACAGCTGTTCTCATTCTCTGAGATGGTGTGCCACCCCACTCCATACCACCACCACCTCATCCCTTTCTCTTATTGTAGAGATAATGCCCCTTCCATATGTATCTCAGATATTCAATTAATGAAGAAAGACAAAAGTAGGAGAAATGATTTAGATGAAGGAGACCATAAGCATGAGGCCATAATGGGGTCCAAAGGCTGTGTGGCCATGTCGCTAATTATAGAAATGGATGAAATCTGCCACAAAAATGTGATTGGAGGCAGAGCAATTCATCACTCTCTCAGGCAGGACTACATAAGTGAGAATGGGGCCATTATGGAGACATGGAGACGATCACAGATTAGAAAGGCTTACTGGATTTGTTCTGGGGCCTTCCGACCACTATAACTCATGACCATAGGGTCTTAGACTTTCCCAATTTCCATTGAGGACCTTCCCAGGGAAGTCCCAGAGGGCAGATTGCTCCTCTCTGCTCTGGCTAGTTGTTGTTGCGTGCCATTGAGGACACTTGGACTCGTCGTGACCTCACATACAACCGAATGAAACACTGTAGGGTCGTGCACCATCCTCACAATTGTTCCTGTGCCTGAACCACCGATGAAGCCACTGAGTCCATCCACTTCTTCGAGGACCTCCTCTGTTTCATGGCTTCTCCACTGTACCAAATAGGATGTCCTTCTCCAGGGACTGGTCTCTCCTGACAACATGTCCAAAGTATGTAAGATGGCGTCTTGCCATCCTTGCCTCTAAGCAGCACTCTGGCCTTATTTCTTCTGATACAGATTGGTCAGTCCTTCAGCAGTCCATGGTACTGTCAGTAGTCTTCTGGTGGACCACAATTCGATGCATCTGTTCTTCTACAGCCTTCCTTATTCAGTGTCTAACTTTCACATGCATATGATGCAATGGAAAATAGCATGGCTTAGGTCATGTGCACCTTAGTCCTCAGAGTAACATCATTGTTCTTCAACACTATAAAGAGGTTTTCTGCAGCAGATTTACCCATTACAATACATCTTTTGATCTCCTGACTGCTGTTTCTATGAACATTGATAGTGGATCTAAGCAAGACAAAATCCTTGACAACTGAAGCCCTTTTCTCTGTTTATCACCTATTGGTCCAGTTTTGGGGATTTTGGTCTTCCTTATATTGAATTGTAACCCATATTGAAGGCTGCAATCCTTGATCTTCAGCAAGTGGTTCAATTCCTCCTCACTTTCAGCAAACAAATGGTGTCATATATGCACACAAGCAGGCTCCCAAAAGTTAGTGGAACAAGGAATCAAAAGAGAATGGAATTTTTCAGGGACTTTATGAAATACCAGTGTGTGTGTGTGTGTGTGTGAGAGAGAGAGAGAGAGAGAGAGAGAGAGAGAGAGAGAGAGAGAGAGAGAGAGGGGGGAGATGTGGGCATAAAACAAACATCAAGCAACATAAGGGAGAATGCTGTTGGCTGCTGTTGAACTGATTCCGGTGCGCATGCACAGTGACCTGCTGTGTGCACCATAGTGACCCCTCAGAAGCAGATCATCAAGCCTACCTTTCAACTGAAATTCTGAGAATTCACAATTTTCAGAAGTATGTGGATAACAGTGAAAGCCAAAATTCTATTTGCACAGTCCCCACGTGGATTAAGCTTCCAGTGAATTCCTTCAGACCATTGACCAGGGATGTGAACACTCTTGCCACCAGGCAGAGGGCATTGGAAAGTGGATTACCCCTTAGGCAGCCCATGGTGGGGCTTAGAGACTTGCCTAAGTGTATCCTTGAATCGAGGCTGCCATTCTGGGCTGCGCGGTCATGAGTCATGCCCCCAAAGCCTTGGTTGTTTGGCCCTGGACCACTCTTGTAAACTGTCCTGTTTAACACAGGTCCCAATCCTTGTCCTATTCTTGCTTCTGTAGTCCCACCTGGAACTGTGATGTTGGGATCTGCCGCCATGTCCTTTCAAGTCTGTGAATCTCAGATAACCCTTACATATCAATAAGACCTCTTGCTAATAGTTTCCCTCCCCTCATCTCGATGGCATGTGTTGGCCCTTGGACTATCTAGGTTACCTAGCGGGCATTTGGATTATGTAGGCTCCCTAGCGGGAATTTGGACTATATAGATTACCTAGCGGGCAATTAGACTTTGTAGGTTATCTAGCGGGCACTTTGACTATCTAGGTTACCTAGCTAGCACTTGAACTATCTACGTTACCTAGCGGTTACTTGGAGTATGTTGGTTACCTACCGGGCTGTTGGACTATCTAGGTTACCTAGCCGGCACTTGGGCTATCTAGGTTAACTAACGGGCACTTGGACTATGTAGGTTCCCTAGCGGGCCCTTGGACTATGTAAGTTCCCTAGCGGGCACTTGGACTATGTGGGTTCCCTAGCGGGCATTAGGACTATCTGGGTTACCTAACGGGCACTTGGACTATGTAGGTTAACTAGCGGGCTTTGGACTATGTAGGTTACCTAGCGGACACTTGGACTATGTAGGTTCCCTATCGTTCACTTGGAGAATGTAGGTTAACTAAGGGGCACTAGGACAATGTAGGTTACCTAGCGGGCCTTGGGACTATCTAGGTTACCTAGGGGGAACTTGGACTATGTAGGTTTACTATTGGCCACTTGGACTATCTAGGTTACCTAGCAGGCACTTGGACTATGTAGGTTAACTAGCGGGCACTTGGACTATCTAGGTTACCTAGCAGGCACTTGGACTATGTACGTTTCCTAGCGGGTACTTGGACTATCTATGTTAACTAGCGGGCACTTGGACTATGTAGATTCCCTATCGGGCACTTGGACTATGTAGGTAACCTAGTGGTCACTTGAACTGTCTAGGTTACCTAGCGGGCATTTGGACTATGTAGGTTAACTAGCGAGCTCTTGGACTATCTAGGTTAACTAGCGGGCACTTGGACTATTAGGGTCCCTAGCGGGCATTTGGACTATATAGGTTACCTAGCGGGCACTTGGACTATGTAGGTTAACTAGCGGACACTTTGACTATCTAGGTTAGCTAACGGGCAATTGGACTATCTAGGTTACCTAGCGGGCACTTGGACTATGTAGGTTCCCTAGCGGGCACTTGGACTATCTAGGTTACCTAGCAGGCACTTTGACTATCTAGGTTAACTAACGGGCACTTGGACTATGGAAAGAAGTGCCTAATGGTCACCAGGACCCATGGTTAATCCAGGCGTGGTCATCTGATTCCAATCGATCAGACCTAGCTATAAATCACTTATATGTCTGGGTAATTAAAAGCAAATATAAATTTTCAAAAAAAATAACGTTGCATGGGATAGAAAGAGAATACATAACAACATCAGACATAAATATGCCTCAAGACAAACTCATTGTGCACATCCAGAATACATAATGGCTCTTGCTAAGATGCATTTCCCACTAGACCCTACCCCAAGCCAGTAAAAGCCAGAAACTCTACAGTAAACTGTGGATTGTACTACTCTGAAATGGGAGCTGTGTCTCTAGACCTAATTTGGGGCTGTTCGTGCTGAGGACTCACCAATACCTGCTGCAGTGACAACAGTCCAGGTGAGAATAAGGAAATCTGGATGACAGCCAGGATATAGGAGCACTGAGACCTCAAATTGCTTCTAGGCGAGCATGGCCTAATGGGCTTCCATTTATGCACCTCTGGCAGGAGGAGTTTGTTCTGGAAAGTAATGGTTTCTAAGGAAGTATTTCTTAAACTTTCACATGCATGCACTTACCCAGGTTCCTGGAAATCGGGCTGGGGGGCAGATTCTGATTTTGTGGGTTCAGGGTGGGGGGTCTAGGATCCAGCAGTTCTAGAGGCCCTGGTACTCTTGGGCTGTTAACCACAAGGACAGTAGTCCTAAACCACCAGCCACTCCTTGGGAGAAATATGAGGCTGTAGACTCCGGGCAAGAGTGACAGTCTGGGAAACCCACAAGGGCAGTTCTACCCTGTCCTGTAGGGTCACTATGAGTCAGCATCAACTCGATGGCATTAGCATGGGAGAAGCTAATGCTGATGTTGCTGGTTCCTTGACCTATCATACTTTGAGTGGCAAAGTCCCAAGGGCCTTCCCGGATGTGATGGCCAAAAGCAGTAGTGTTCACCCTTGGTCATACTTTGGAATCCCTTAGGAGCTTTCAAGCCTCCCATTGGCCTGGCGCCATCCCAGACCAATGAAGCAAGACTTAGTGGAAGCAGGATTCAGGTCACGGTCAGTGAGAAAGCCCCCTTGGCAATGCCAACGTACAGCCAGTGCAGAGTCGAACTGGTCGACGACTCCACATGACTCCATATACTTTGGTGAAGCCAGCTGTTTGGGCAAGGTTTTCAGAGTTACCACCCATGTAGACTTGTTGGTGATAGTGCATTAAATAGAGCACATGCAGTGCATTGCATGAGTGTCCTATGTCATGCAACCACATCAGGGGTATGTTGAGCCAATTTCTCTGGGAGACCAAGGGTGTTGGCTCCATCCTGAACGTTGGCAGGGTAATGGACTGACACAGAGGAAACTCATTCTCTTTGTGGTGGTGCACTAATGGGTTCTTCACAGAAGGCCAAGTCCATGGCTGCAGATGCTCACGGCGCTGAGGGAGCAGGTCAAATCCTAAGTCCGAGGTGGGTGTTTGCATATTTACATGCCCTCACTGCCATCAAGTCCATTCCAACTCACAGGCCCATGGGACTGAGTAAAATGGCCCCCGTGGGTTTCTGAGACTGTGATTCTTTAGAGGAGTAGAAAATCTCCTCTTTCTCCAGAGGAGCGGTTGGTCATTCAAACTGCTGACCTTGAGATAAACAGTCCAACTCCTGACCACTCTTGCCGTCAGAATTCTATTTATTTACACAAGTATATATATATCCTTTCCCAAAAGAACTCCACATTTTCAAATCATTCTTGACACTCATGGCCTTTTTTCCTTTATAGCCATGCCTTTGGTTGAAACACAGATATAAGAGAAATATTTATCTACTTATAGGGGTACAAAAGTAGCTTTGGTGGCATAGTGTTTGCATGTTGGGCTGCTAACACCAAAGTCAGCACTTTGAAACCACCAGCCACTCCGTGGGAAGAAGAGTCTGTCTACTCCTATAAAGAGTTACAGTCTCAGAAACTCACAGGGACAGATCTACTCTGCCTCATAGGGTCACTATGAGTCAGCATCACCTCCCTGGCAGTGAGGTAGATTTTGGTTTCATAGAGATACAAGTCAGTCCTGAGCTGCTAAAGACAAGGTTGGCAGTTTGAACCCACCAGCTGCAGAGAAAGAGGAGGCTTTCTATTCCCATAAGGAGCTACAGTTTCAGAAATACCCACAGGGGAAATTTTAACCTCTCCTGTAGGATCAATATGAGTCAGAATCGACTTATCGGTGGTGAGCAAGTGGAGGGGACCCTAAACAGGTTCCGGTGGACCTTAAGAGTTCTACTAATTGTGCATGCTCTGTAAAATGTAAACCAAGATTTTACTTTTGCAAACATTATTTTTTCTAAACACGTCTAACTGTGAAACTATACTCGCATGCGGGTCTTTGAACCTGGTCATTGGTCTGGGGAAGTGAAGGGGCCTGACATCCTTTGTTGTTGTTAGTGCTGTCCAGTCATTCTGACATCACAGGGACCTTCTTTGCAACACAAGGCAGCACTGCCCAGTCCTTTGCCAGCCTCAGGGGTAGTATGTTGGAGCCCATGGTTTCAGCTACCGTGTCCTCCAGTTCACCAAGGAGTTTCCTCTTTGTGCTGCTTACTAAACCCGTTTCTAAGGAGTCCATTCCAACTCACGGTGACGCCGTGTGGGTCAGCACCACGGGACCCCACATAATGCCTTATACCATATATATATATATATATATATATTGTGCATAATGCCTTATACCTGGTCCCTTTGGCACCTTGTGATCGCACAGGCTGGTGTGCTTATTCCATGTGGGCTTTTTTGCTTCTGAGCCAGATGGCCGTTTGCTCACCTTCAAGCCTTTAAGACCCCAGACACTATCTCTTTTGATAGCCTCTGGCCTTTACTTCGGGGTCTTCGGTCCCTGCAGAGTGGACACATGCCTGCTGTGCGGGTATGGGACGTGTCGGAGCGCAGCCTGGTGGCGGAGCTTCAGGAGCATAAGTATGGCATGGCATGTGTGGCCTTCTCATCCAGTGCCAAGTACATTGTCTCAGTGGGCTACCAGCATGACATGATCGTCAATGTCTGGGCCTGGAAGGTGAGTGGGCTGCTGGCCTCAGGACAGGCGGGGCCGGGAGGGGAGCCAAGAAACTGCTGACCGGTGGCCTTTACTTCCGCCTGCTGGCCTCAGTCCCTTTCTAGAGAACTCTGAGCAGAAAGGAGCAACTGGGTATCTAGGATGCTGAAGAAGGGGCAGAAGGAGAGGTCAAGTTCACAGCTTGTCTAACCTTCAGTGTGTAAGTTTCTTTTCCCTCAGCTCCTAGAAGCAGAGCCTTGATTTCCCTTGACTTTCTCTCCAGAAAAACATTGTAGTGGCTTCCAACAAGGTGTCCAGTCAGGTGACAGCAGTATCCTTCTCTGAGGACTGCAGCTACTTTGTCACTGCAGGCAACCGGCACATCAAGTTCTGGTACCTCGATGACAGCAAGACCTCAAAGGTGAGGTAGCAAGTAGCCACTAGGGTGGGGTCTGCCCAGATATGTTCCACCTGCGCCCCCTTCTGCATGCTCAAAAGCCCCTTGGAAGTCTCAGCTGGGCCAGGTGCTATGTCAATATGCAAGGGAAGCCTTCTCCCTCCCTCCCCAGGGCCTGCTTTCCAGGGGGTAGCCTGCAGGGTGTGTGGGTGGCACCTGTGGTGGGTCTCCACAGGTGAATGGCACTGTACCCCTGCTGGGCCGCTCTGGGCTGCTGGGGGAACCTGCGGAACAACCTGTTCACTGATGTAGACTGTGGCTGCGGGAAGAAGACTGACAGCACCTTCTGTATCACATCCTCTGGGCAGCTGTGCGAGTTCAGTGACCCGGAGACTGTTGGACAAGTGGGTGGAGCTGAGTGTAAGTGAATGCTTTGTCGGCACCCTCCCGTCTGTCACCTCCGGGCTCCAGGGCACCTGAGTCTGCATGCACGCTGGGGGAGGCCCCAGGCGGAGGAATGTGTTTGGGAACCTCTCTGCTTGCTCGCCCTCTCTGTCTCTGCCTCTTCCTCTGCTTTCCTCTTCTGCTCAGCACACAGACAGCATCACAGTAAGTGTGCTGGCCCTGTCCGCTGCCTCTGCTGCCTTTCTCTGGGCCGGCCTTTTCTGGGTGTGTCTTTGCCCAAACCTCAGGTGCCTTATAAGGCTTGCTGACTCCTTCCCCCTAATTGCAGGGGGCTGTGGGCCCTCTGGCCAGCTGCTGTTAGAGGGAGGGGCATTGAGGGGCTCTGCCCAGGGCAGCTGGCCTGCCTTGCGCTTGTCCTTGCCTCTTGGCTCATGGCTGTTGAGGTGTCCGGTGAAGGAGTGGACAGACGCCCTTGCTGACTGTGGCTTCTGTGCTCACAGACCACAGTGGCCCACTGCATCTCGGTGAGCCAGGACTACATCTTCTGCGGCTGTGCTGACGGCACCGTGTGCCTTTTCAACCCCTTCAACCTGCACTTCCTCAGCACACTGCCCCGGCCCCATGCCCTGGGCACAGACATTGCCAGCATCACAGAGGCCAGGTGAGCGGTGTGGGTGGGCCCCTGAGTCCTGTCAGAGCCCCACTCTGTGCCAGGCCGTCCCTGGCATGCTGCAAGGAGAGGAGGGCACACATAGACCTCTGGGAAGACCCTTGCAGTCAAGCACAGGTGGGTCTTTTAGCATTTGTTGCTCACTGTGGGCAACCGTGGTAATCTGAGTCTGCAGTGTGGTAATGCATTGTCCTGTAAACACCACAGCTAGGACAGACGGGCAGTTCCTTAGGGTTTCTGAGAGAGGCTGGAAACCTGACGGAGCAGGCCTTTCTCCCTCAGGGTGGTCCTGGGTAGCAGTTAAGGTAGGAGGGTCTTATTGTAGCCTCGGGCCTTGGGTTGGGTGATTGCAGGAAGTGAAGTTTTGCTCTGGTTTCAGTGCTGTCAGGAAGCGGGGCAGTTCTGCAGTTGGGTATATTAATTTCTCATTCAGGGAAGGAGTGGGCTAAATCTGCAAATGGCAGGAAATGATATATGACCATGACTGGTTTGCACAGTGCCCTTCCTTTTCCTCTGACGTGAGTCTAGAAGGGCCTGACATCTGCTTGGCTGCATCACGGCCACACACTGTCCCCGCCTGATGTTGGGGGCTATGAAATAGCTTGTGTTCTTTTGCAGAGCCCCATGGCAAGGAATGCCAGGCCAGCCGCTGCGTTCTTTCTCCAGTGACTGCTGGCCAACCTGCTGCTCCTCCCTTTAGTGCCCCTTTGCATTAGCGCTAACTCACCAGTTTGCCCTGTCTGCCCTGGACACCCTGACCCCCTCTTTCCTCAGTCGCCTTTTCGCTGGAGTGGCCAATGCGAAGTATCGGGACACCATCACCTTGACCTTTGATCCTGCAAATCCGTGGCTGTCTTGTGTGTACAATGACCATAGTACTTTTGTCTGGGGTGTGAAGGGCCCCAAGAAAGTGGGCAAGGTGTATTCAGCTCTGTATCATTCCTCCTGCGTCTGGAGTGTAGAGGTACGTGGGCCAGGTCTGCTGAGACTGACCGTGTTTCCTGGCCTACCATTAGGAGCTGGGGTTCCTCAAGTGTGGAATTTGTTTCCTCCAGCACCCTTGCTCCCCAAGCTGTGCCCCTGGGTCCCTTCGTATCTGTTAATTGGCTCTGAGGATGGGAGGGGATTTTAGTGCTGACTCATCTCAGACGTTTTTCAGTATGCCCCTGTGCAGTCTTAGCTTGGCCTCTTTGGACATGTTCCTGAACTTGACCAAACCTTAGTTTCTGCAATTGTGAAATGACATACCTGATGCATTTGATTTTTACGAACAGGAGACAATGTAAGTGGGAGATTTAGAATGCCTAGTACTTACTAGGTGCTTGGTTAATGTATATTCCTTTACTTGTTAAAGACAAGAGCTAATCATTAAGACTTGCTTGCTATGGGACAAGCCGTTGCCTCCAGGGGACAGGATGGGGGAACTTTAGGCCCCCAAGGACAGAGGTTCAGGAGGGTTTAGCTGAAAAGGGTTGGGGACAAAATTTATTATCTCCAAGGGAAAGATACTAACTTGACAATGAAGAAACGGCAAAACCCACCCTTAGCCAAGTCATTAAGGTTAACATCCCGTGGCAGCAGCATGAATCTGGTGAGAGGGTACACTGAGAGGTTTCAAAATGTTCCCAGAAAATGTTATGACTCTTAAGAACTCCCAATAAAATGTTGAACAACAACAACCAACGTTGATGGAAAGTTTCTTTTAGTTCTGTTTTTCCATGCAGCCTCCTCCTAGCATTGTGTCTGGTATTCTTGACCCAAATGTATAAGGAACTTAGGATAGTCATGAGGAAACATCAGGCAACCTTCATTTGAGGTACACCTGCCAGAGTAACTTATCACACTCTCCCAGGTGTCAGGGTAGGAAAGACAAGCAAAGACTGAAAGCCGTTCTAGACTGGGACAGATGACACCCATGTGCCGTGGGGGCTCCTGGGATCCTGGAGCAGAAGAAGTACATTCGTGGGATAAACAAACAAACTCATTGGCATTGGGTTGATTCCAACTCAGAGCAACCCCCGCTGGTGACATTTAAATAAAGTCTAATAATGTTGTACCAGTGTGACCTCCGTGGTCCTTATCACTGTGTACTGTAGTGCATAAAACATTAATACGAAGGGAGACCAGGTGAGAGAGTTGAATGTGACATATCTTGACTCATTTTTCTAAAGGTTCAACCCAAAAGGTAAAGTAAAACAGCTCTTGATGGAGAGGAAAAGGTGGAAGGGGGTGGGTGATGATTCTTTCCCCCCGCTGCCTGGCACTGAACGGCCTCTCCTCTCTTCTCATTTTGCAGGGTCCACGAATTGCAGTTCCTGAGTGAAATGCTGAAGGTGGAGGCCCATGAGTCAGAGATTCTGTGCCTGGAGTACTCGAAGCCAGACACAGGTACCTGGCCCTGGCCTGGAATGGCCTTGAGTGAGCCCCTCCAGTCTGGCCAGAGCCACTGATACTTGTCCTGCCTCTTGACTATGGGGCTGATCGTTCTTTTGGCTACCAAAAGAGTTAGTGATCCTTCTTGATGTCTCTGAAGGCTTCTTGTTGTTTCTGAAGGCTTTGGGGAGGACTGCATCTCAACTCTGCCCGACTCCATGGCTCATGTGGCTTAAGGATGTGGGGCTCAGTTTCTCTGGGTGCTCTTTGCTGGGCACTCATGATGGGCTGCGATCCACAAGCTCAGCAGTTTGAAACTACCAGCCGCTCTGCAGGAGAAAGGTGGGCCTTTCTACTCCTGTAAACAGTTACAGTCTCAGAAGCCCATAGGGGGTATTCACTATGAGTCAGCATTAACTTGATAGCAGCAGATTTGATTTTTGTAAAGTCTTTTTAAAGCCAACCAAAAGCTGAATCAGTGAAGAAGATCTGCTTTAGACATTGTGCTCTTTTAAAGAATAATCTGTCTGTGATCAGATTGACACAGGAACTTGGAAGGTTAGGTGAAAAGTTTAAGGGGCAGTGAGCTTATGTGTGTGATGGAAATTTGGAATTGGAAAAGGACAGTGAGAATGGCTACATAATTTCAGAAATATAATGAATGTTAGCAAATTGTACATGTAGAAATGATCGAATTGGTATATATTTTTGTGTGCATTGTTTTAGATCAGGGAGAAGACTCGAAGTTCAAATATAATTTACAGAGACCCCCTTGTTAAATCTTGAATGGGACAAAGTCCAGAAAAAACAAATCATCTGGTTGAGGGAGACCGTAAGCATGAGGCCATAATGGGGACTGAAGGATTCACAACAGCTCGGTCACATGGAAAACAAAGGAAGCCCCTTTAAAAGTCAAGTTGCCAGCAGATCAGACCATCACAGTTGGAAATGTGACTACAGAAATGGGAAAGGGACCATGATTGGAGTAAATACATTATTGCAGACTAGAAAAGTTTACAGGACTGGTTCAGGGCCCTCCAACCATCTTGGTCAGGGCATGAACGTGCAACCTCAGTACCCCAATTCCCATCAAGGGCATACTCAGGCAAGTTCTTGAGGGCTAGACTACTCCTCACCAGGCTGGCCAGAGGAGTGGGTGGAAGCAAACAAACTCTGCCTGAGGGCAAAGCATTTTACGTTGCTAGTTCAGAGTCATGGAGCTCTAGTGCCATAGAAGGTTATGGGTTGGGCGGTTAACCACAAGGTTTCACTCTTCAAAACCACCAGCCAGCTCCAGGGAAGAAAGATGAGGCTTTCTACTCCAATAAAAATATATAGTCTGGAGATAAAAAGCCCCAATGTAAGTTAACTGGGTTGATTCCTACTAGAGGGATAATGTGTGTGGGCCAGATGCTTGCAAGGTCCCTCAAGGCAATGCTGCCAGACTGCAGTCTCTGCTCCCTGCTGGTGGAGACAATGGATTGCTTTTCTCTAAAACTTGGAACCATTAGCTTGGTTCCAGTAGGTGGAGTTCACACCCTACTGATAATGGTTCATATGGAGATCCAGAAAACAGGTCAAAGTTAAGCTGCCATTCTAAATGTAGGATCCGCCCATTTTGTCACCTGTATACCCCCAATCCCTCCTCTTCCTATTGCATGTATGCCCCTAGACCACCCCTTCTCACCGCTGTATAACATAGTCCAAGTCCTTCCTGTGATGTATGTCTTTACCCTCCCGTTTCCAATTCCCCTTGTCCTCCTTCCCTTCCCCCTCTCTCCATGTGGACCACCAAGTGGGGCTGAGGTGAGCAATGCTACCATGATATGTGTGTGACTGCATTATTGTAATATCTCTTCTATCTCTCATGCTCCCAATGACTTTAATATTTATATCTCAACCCTTTATGTTTCCAGGGCTTTCAATGACATTAGGCATCTTTTCAATGTTTATGAATCATGCTTATGAACCTCTCTTCTGTTAGTTGTCTGTGTGTATGCATTGCCTGTATTAAAAACATATAGAACCGAGCAATTTGTCTGGAAAAATAATTTATAGAAACTTTATGTTAGATTGCCATGCGTTTTGCATAGCCAATTGTTCTTTTAAAACACTTTTCTTGTCATTGTGATACCATGCTAAAAGGTAAAAACATCTGTATATAGTCAAATAGCTTTATCTTTCCTTTAAAGACATGAACCTTCGTGTCTTGCTTAAAGTTTCCACCTCACTAAAGCTAAATTGCTACCCTCGAAAATAAATCCCTCTAAGTTTTTAATGCTTTGAATATTTTATCGCTCTAATCCTCCTGGAGTTTATTTTTGAATGTAGTATGCTCCTTCCTTTGATTTCTTGTAAATTCAGCCAATTCAACCACTCATTAACCAAAGTATTCCTTTACCACTGGATTGTTTTGCCACCTTTGCTTTGCATAGCATATAGTTCTAAATTATATCCCAGACTACTGAATTATTTGCCAGAGTGGCTTTACTAATTGTACACTGGCATCACAACACGCGGGAGCTTCGGAAAGATCGTGGGAGAAAGGAATGAAAAGAGAAGATAATTTCCCATGAATTTTTGAAGCTTCCTCGTACAGGTGCTTTACAGTAAGTCGACATTAGGGTTTATAATCAATAAAAAATTCAACTGTGATCCAAGAATGAGGGGCGTGACATTTCCTGGTTGAGACAAAAGCGAACAGGCGAGCAGAATACGAAAAGAATTGGTTAACCGATGAAACTGCAGCCAAGTGTTAGCTGTTATCACAAAAATGAACACACAGAATATTCTTGAACTTGGAAGTGGGAACTTCAGCCTTTCAACGGCCATCGACGGTGCGGGGCAACATCCCCGCACTCCTACGCTCAGGAAGGGGGTTCTGGGGTCTGCGGCGCCGCGGGGCACAAGTGGGGCGAAGGGCTGCGAGGGAACGCCGAGGCAGAGGGGTCCCCGCGAGGCGGCTGCGGGCCGCTCCAGAAGGCAGGGGTCCGGGGGCTCTGCGGTCCCTCAGGACCCTCCAGGAGAGGCTCCAGAAAGGCAGCTGGAGGCCCCGGCCGGCCGTGCAGCTCGCTGGGAGGCGCGGGCGCACGTGCTCCGCCGGTCCGGGCGGCGGGGGCGGCTGAACGGGCCCTGGCCGTGGGCGGCGGGCGGCGGGCGGGCGCAGTGCGGCGCCGGGCAGGCGGGAGGTGACCGCGCGGGGCGGTCGCGGCGGCTGGGGCTACTGACGGCACACGGATCCGGAGCGCACTGCGCGGGGCGGGGCGCCGCGCAGGTGAGAGCGGCAGCGGACCCGGATGCGGCGCGGCTGAGGGCGGCCGAGGGCGGGGGGTCGCGGCGGCTAGCTCTTGGAGATCCCGGCCGGAGGCTCCGGCGCCGGTGCTGCGCTTCCTGCCGGCTCGAAGAACGAGCCCGAGCCTGGCCGCCCTCGGGATGCCTTGCTGAGGCTCCGCCGGACGTCCCCAACAGGGGGGGGAGCGGGGCGGGGCGCGTTCGGGCGCCTCCTGAGGGCGCCTCAGCGGAGAGAGGCGTTGGCGCCGTGGAGTCTACGCGGGCGGCCCAACCCGCCTGCCACTCAGGTGTCTTTTTGCACGGAAGTGAGTTTTAGGAGCGGGAAACCTGTGGTGGGCGTGACTGACGTGTTTTTAAATCATTTTCTATACATTTAAAGCTGTAAAGGCAAAACTTCATGATCCAATTAATATAGCCAAAAATTCAGGCTTGATAGAAACATTTAGAATCCAGCCACTGGGGGTAAAGTCCCCTTATTCCCATCTGTTATTGGAGGAAGGTATGAGAGAGATTGGATACTGCGGTGGGAAGAAATAGAGCCAAATAGGAATGTCTGCTTCTATAGGGAGAATGTATCAGCCATGCGCTCACTTTAAGGCAGCACAGCTTTAAGGGAGAATCTGTGGAAATGATAGATTACCGCAGGAACATGAACTTGGAGTATATCTCCAACTAACAGAGTGGTGGTCTTCCAGCCATGGAACATTAGTCTCCCAGATTCCATCTGTACCAGTCAGGGAATAAGTCCCAGTATTATTTCCCTTGGTGCTAGTATCCCACATTTCCCCTCTCTGCATTATGTTTAAGATTCAATAGTGTCACGGAGGCAACATGGTCTCTTTTCATATCTATTAGCTTCCTATAGAAGTGACATGAGACTGCAAGCATCACAATTATGATAAAAAACACAGTCAGACTGGAACTTAAGCTATGTGAAGTACTTTGCCCCCAAGCTCGCGGGTCCAACCCTTCCATGCTACTCCTCAATTGCTTAATCACATCAGAGCCAGGAGAAGCCTCAAGCTTGTCTTTGAATGTATAGAAAATATCCTTTTTAAGCTGATCAATATCTAATGAAATGTTTCCCTTAAACCCTTGCAAATGTTTCCTAATCAAATTCCAATCATGCAATGTCTTATTATAAGGATAAGTGGTTATACAGAAATCAGTTACATTCCAATCACATTATAGCATTGACAAATTCAAAATCTTGACCTTTCAGCAAAGCAGTCTGCAGTAATATTCCAGTCACATTGTATAAAATGTTCAGTTATGATAGCATCCCAGAGTGTCTCTTAGACAGCGTCAGCAATGGAAGAAATATCTCAGCAGTCAGCAATCGCCATTCTCAGGAATCTTCGAGGTCTTCTTGCCGTTTTGAAAAACTTCAATAACAGTGACCCGCTTTCTTCTGGGCCTTGCTGGCTGAAGAGAAATCCACCTATCTCCTTTGCCTGTGAAAATATAAAGAAATAGCCCCTCTCTTTGGGGTATCATTAACCTGAAAAAAGGATTTATGATTAATATTGGTTGGCCTCTCCATCTCTTCCTTGTCCATCTTTCTCCAAAGGTGGTTGCGTCCTTTTAAAGGGAGTCCATCAGTTTTATTCTGTAAAAAACATACATGCATAGCCTTTTCTCCAGGTGAATGGACCTGGATCCCAAACACAGTTTCCATCATCCTCAGATTTCTTAGGATCAATTTTCTCTGTAGAATTGAAAACGTGTTTATCTTCCCTAATTTTATTACAAGCTTTTAGTAAGGAGAAAAATTTTTTAGTTAAAATGAGTAAATGAACTTTGTCACACATAAGATTCCTCTTCTCCTCCTTCTGTTTTAACAATTTAAATAGTAAAGCATTGCTAGATCTTGAACCAGTAAAAGTACTAGTTAGATAACCTTCATTGTTATGTAAATACTGGCTCCCATCCCTCAGAGAATTAAGAGAGCTAACTAATTGGGAGAACTTCTTATCATACTTTGAAAGACTGAAAAAATTCTTAATAAATTTGTTCAGCTGATCTTGAAGTAACTTACCAAGCAGACATTTTTTCTCCAGGCTTACCAATAAGGTTATAGGCTCAATTGAGCCGTTTTGCCTTTCAGGCTTCTCACACTGTATGATTTTACCTTGCAATATTCTGTCTTGGTTAACTTCACTCATTCCCTCTATGCTGGCTTTAGGGGAAGTTAATGGGAGGGCCTTAGGCCCCCCTGAATGCCCTAAGGAAATGACCCGGCATCCACAGTTAACAAACCTTTTTCCTTCCATTTCTAATTCCATGTGGGGGCGCTGTTTCTCCACAACAGCAGTCCAGAAGACTGCTTGATTTATAGGGTGGTCAAACTTCTCAAGTACTCTTTCCTGATAGGTATAAATTTTTACTCTAGAAATGCAAGGAAGGGAAAATTGGCTTAAGCGATCCTACATTTTTACAAACCATGGTATATCAGAACTCATTACTGCCTTAATTTCTTCTTCACAATCCTGACCAATAACTCCAGCAACACCTTGAGAATTTATGTTGGACTTTCTTTTTTTTTTTTTTTTTTTGGACTTTCTTAATAAACTTCCTATAGTTCTTTTAGGTAGTGGACCCCAATTACTGCTCTTCGTTTCTGATTCAATCACAGTTTTGGGCTTTTTCTTACTACTCTTATCAACTCCAGTATCAATTTTAATTTCTTGAGTACTAAGGTTAAATCTTCCTGATAGAAACTGTATTAATCTTTCAATAAGAGGTCCCTGCTTTTGAGGATCAAGCTCCTGTGAAGGCTTCTGAGCCATCTCTTGGTTATTCAAACCAACTGCAGTGAGAACAGAGACTAGGTTTTTGCCTCTTTGGCTAGGTCTGTTCTCCTGCTGTGAGGCTGCTAGATAAAGGCGATTTCTCTCAAAGATCTTCTTTGCTCCAGTAGGCAGACACCTTGCCTACCACGCTCTGCTATGAGGGCTCTGCATCAAGCTTCTTCCACTATTTTCCCGCCGGGAAGTCTTTGCTAATGGCGACCCTTCACGGTTGATTTTTGAACGACATTGGCTCGCCCAATGAGTTCCCTTCCTACAATGGAGGCAGAGTTCAGGTTCGTTTAAACCCAATCTCCATGGTCCTGGCCCATGCTCTGACATTGGCCGCAGCCTGCTCTGCCTACACTCTTTTGAAGATGACTTGTCTTCCCACAACTAAAGCACTTTCTTCCAGGTCTGATATAGTTTGCCAATGAAGCTGCCATGAGGTCTGCCTTGTATTCCTCTGCCTCTACATTCCTGCATATCCTAAAATAACCCCGCAAAGTGCCCTGTTCGCTGTAGGGATGCAAGGCATTTTTACAGTGCTTATTAGAGAAATCATAAGATAGCTTGTGCACTAGGTCTCTTACTGCCTGAACATTCTTCACACATTTGGAAATAGCATCTTCCAGTCGGGACACAAAGTCAGCGTAACGCTCATCATATTCTGTTGTCTTATAGCCCTGTAACGCGGCGTTCTCTCTTCTGATGGAATTATCTTTTCCCAGGCCCTTAAGCAAACCTCATGTATCTGTCCTATTGTCTGTTCAGTAAACTGTAGTTGAGACTCAACTGTAATATAATTTGCATCCCCTAGCAATTGATGAATTCCTATATCTATCCCATCCTCAGCATTCTTCCCAGCTCTTGCAAGGGCTGCTTCCTTCCATAGCATTTGATATCACAAGCATTCTGAAGAGTAAAGACAAATTCTCACTAAAGCTTTCCAATCTGTAGGGGTCCAGCTGTCAGACTCTGCTAGAGCCCTTATCATGCTAATTACAAAATGTGAGTCTGGGCCGTAGTCATTGATTGCCTGCTTGAGATCTTTTAGCAACTTAAAAGGCAAAGGCACTGTGAATTCCTTTTGGTTCTAACAGGATAAGACATCTTGCATTCTAAATCTTCTTCTGCAATCCCTCTTCCTACTCTGGAGAGTAAAGGTGCTTTCCTATACTTTGCTTCTTTACGTCTATTCTCTGAGCTACTCTTTTCAATCTGGATATCTTGGAGTTCCACTTCCTGAACTTCACCTTCTGTGCTAGCTCTCCTAGTTTGCATTTCTTTGGAGCTAATCTCTCTACCTTCAGGGCTGGCTTGCTTGATTGTTTTACAATCTCTGGCCTTTCTTACACTAAATTCCAGCAGGGGAGCAGTTGCTTTTACTATGTCCCCTTCTGACTCAGGCTCATTCTTTTAGCTCTGCCTAAAATCTTCTCATCTGCCTGAAACCCGTTCTCACTGCTTCTCATCTGATTTAAATTTGGGCATCTTAGACGTTGCCTGTTCTGCTTCTTGGCTTTCTCTACCTTTGAAAGCAAGGGAGCTTCCTGGGATTGTTTAATAGCCATGCTTTGGATCTTGCAATCCACTGCCTCTAGTACTGTATCACCTTTAAACCTTCGGAGTCTGCAGTCTCGCGAGAGCATACAGGCTTTGGCAATGAGGTTCTGTTCTAGAATTGGAGGCTTTAGATAACAAACCAATCCCTGCCTTTTCAGTTTTTCCTAAAGTTTCATAACCTAAATCATGCTTATTCACAGACACTTTAGCTTGCTTTGCTAGATTTGAATAGACACAAGACTTCTCACTAGACTGTTCATCCTTATTCTCTTCCTCCTGCAAAAGTTTTAAAACCATCTTAACTTGTACCCACAGAGACCACTTCTCCATAGGGATACTCTCCCCATCTCTGTGCTTCCTTTAAGTTGACAATGACCTCCTCCCAGGTCTCTAAATCAAAAGTTCCTTCCTCTGAGAACCATGAATTATACCTTTTTACTACTTTTAGAAAACATTGTATCTTTTTCTTCGTTACTTTTACACCTTGTCTTTTCAGTAAGTAGAGAGCATGGTACCATAAGTTTCAGGTTTACTTTTACCTTGCTCCCATTATCCTCTTTAAAATTCTAATTCACTATTTCCACTACTTCTCTGTCAATCCCCACACCGGATCCTCACTTCACACAATTTTCAAATTCACTCTACGTACCAATGGGGCCATATAATTGTTATATGGGATATAACTCATATTGTCCCACGTTGTGCGCCATTTGTCTGGGGAAGCCCGCCTTGTGCTGGGGCTCCAGCCTCCAGCCCAGTCCTTGAGCCTCCTGCCTGGTCTCCATCCCACCTCCCTTCGTCCACACTGAGCGTGGGCCTGGCTGGTAAGATCATGGCCATCCAGGAGGTGAGCATGCTACCATGAATTGTGTCTGACTGCATTATTGTAATGTCTCTTCTATCGCTCATGCTCCCGGTGACTTTAATATAATATTTATATATCTCAACCATACAATTGTGCTTATTGAACCCAAGATTACTGGTGGGGGGCTGGCACCCCAACTCATACCACAGTACATACCATTTGTCTAGTTCTTCAATGCTTCCTCTCCCGCTCACTCCCTCCAACTATCATGACCTCAGCTCTACCTTACAAAGCCGGCTAGACCAGAGCATGTACACTGGTACAGATAAGAACTCTCAACACACAGAATCCAGGACAGATAAACCCTTCAGGAACAGTAATGGAAGTAGTGATAACATGAGGGTAGGGATGAGATAGAGGGAACTGATAGCAATGATTGATGTATTAACGCTCACACCCCAGGGGGACAAGCAACAGAAACATTGGTGAAGTGAGACCTTGGACATTGTAAAATATGAAAGTATAATTTATCAAGGTTTCATGAGGGTGGGAGAGTGGGAGAGAAGGGGGGAAAAGGAGCTGATACCAAGGGGTCAAGTATAAAGAAAATGATGATGGTACCGTAGGTACAAATGTGCTTGATACAATTGATGTATGCATTGTTATAAGTGGTGTAAGAGCCCCCGATAAAATGACTTAATTTTTTAAAAGTGTTTAGGTAGATCTTGATGGAGGATAGATTGAGAAACAATAGTTTCAGAATTTGATAATTTTGCTTAATAATCAAACTGAAAACTCACTGCCATTGCATCTTTTGTGACTCACAGCAACCCTGACTTTCGGCAACCCTATTGGACAGGGTAGAGCAGCCCCTGTGAGTTTCTGAGACTGCAACTCTTTACAGGGGTAGAAAGCCCTAACGTTTCTCTCTCAGAGCGGGTGGTGGTTTTGAACTATGTGGGTAGCAGCCCAAGTGAAAACCACTATGCCACCAGGGCTCCCTGTGCCACATAGCGGGAGCTGTTGTTTTCCCAAACATTCACTTGGCTATTTCTTTTATAAGAAGCCAAGTAATTTGGCAGCTTATTTCTGTTCCAGTTTTCTTATATAGAAAATGTGGTGACAGTGTGAACCTGTTTGTTGTAGTTTATGTGAACATAATTGAGTGATCTAGACCAAGTGAGCTAGACCAAGTGAGCTGACTGGTCAAAAATCAGACCTGTGGATTGCCAAATTGGTTCTGCTGAGATTGGGGCTTTCCTGGATCCACAGGCTTCCTCCAAGCTGTGTCCGAGAAGCTCTGCATTTTAGAGCTACATTTTATAGTTGAAAGAGAGGCCTAAGGAGGGAGGGAGTCCTTAAGCTCTAAGACCTTAATGCTGTCATTGCTGTCCTCTTTTAGTGTACCTGCAGTTTCCACACTGCAGTGGGAACCATTGAAACAGCTGTTCTCATTCTCTGAGATGGTGTGCCACCCCACTCCATACCACCACCACCTCATCCCTTTCTCTTATTGTAGAGATAATGCCCCTTCCATATGTATCTCAGATATTCAATTAATGAAGAAAGACAAAAGTAGGAGAAATGATTTAGATGAAGGAGACCATAAGCATGAGGCCATAATGGGGTCCAAAGGCTGTGTGGCCATGTCGCTAATTATAGAAATGGATGAAATCTGCCACAAAAATGTGATTGGAGGCAGAGCAATTCATCACTCTCTCAGGCAGGACTACATAAGTGAGAATGGGGCCATTATGGAGACATGGAGACGATCACAGATTAGAAAGGCTTACTGGATTTGTTCTGGGGCCTTCCGACCACTATAACTCATGACCATAGGGTCTTAGACTTTCCCAATTTCCATTGAGGACCTTCCCAGGGAAGTCCCAGAGGGCAGATTGCTCCTCTCTGCTCTGGCTAGTTGTTGTTGCGTGCCATTGAGGACACTTGGACTCGTCGTGACCTCACATACAACCGAATGAAACACTGTAGGGTCGTGCACCATCCTCACAATTGTTCCTGTGCCTGAACCACCGATGAAGCCACTGAGTCCATCCACTTCTTCGAGGACCTCCTCTGTTTCATGGCTTCTCCACTGTACCAAATAGGATGTCCTTCTCCAGGGACTGGTCTCTCCTGACAACATGTCCAAAGTATGTAAGATGGCGTCTTGCCATCCTTGCCTCTAAGCAGCACTCTGGCCTTATTTCTTCTGATACAGATTGGTCAGTCCTTCAGCAGTCCATGGTACTGTCAGTAGTCTTCTGGTGGACCACAATTCGATGCATCTGTTCTTCTACAGCCTTCCTTATTCAGTGTCTAACTTTCACATGCATATGATGCAATGGAAAATAGCATGGCTTAGGTCATGTGCACCTTAGTCCTCAGAGTAACATCATTGTTCTTCAACACTATAAAGAGGTTTTCTGCAGCAGATTTACCCATTACAATACATCTTTTGATCTCCTGACTGCTGTTTCTATGAACATTGATAGTGGATCTAAGCAAGACAAAATCCTTGACAACTGAAGCCCTTTTCTCTGTTTATCACCTATTGGTCCAGTTTTGGGGATTTTGGTCTTCCTTATATTGAATTGTAACCCATATTGAAGGCTGCAATCCTTGATCTTCAGCAAGTGGTTCAATTCCTCCTCACTTTCAGCAAACAAATGGTGTCATATATGCACACAAGCAGGCTCCCAAAAGTTAGTGGAACAAGGAATCAAAAGAGAATGGAATTTTTCAGGGACTTTTTGAAATACCAGTGTGTGTGTGTGTGTGTGTGTGAGAGAGAGAGAGAGAGAGAGAGAGAGAGAGAGAGAGAGAGAGAGAGAGAGAGAGAGAGAGGAGATGTGGGCATAAAACAAACATCAAGCAACATAAGGGAGAATGCTGTTGGCTGCTGTTGAACTGATTCCGGTGCGCATGCACAGTGACCTGCTGTGTGCACCATAGTGACCCCTCAGAAGCAGATCATCAAGCCTACCTTTCAACTGAAATTCTGAGAATTCACAATTTTCAGAAGTATGTGGATAACAGTGAAAGCCAAAATTCTATTTGCACAGTCCCCACGTGGATTAAGCTTCCAGTGAATTCCTTCAGACCATTGACCAGGGATGTGAACACTCTTGCCACCAGGCAGAGGGCATTGGAAAGTGGATTACCCCTTAGGCAGCCCATGGTGGGGCTTAGAGACTTGCCTAAGTGTATCCTTGAATCGAGGCTGCCATTCTGGGCTGCGCGGTCATGAGTCATGCCCCCAAAGCCTTGGTTGTTTGGCCCTGGACCACTCTTGTAAACTGTCCTGTTTAACACAGGTCCCAATCCTTGTCCTATTCTTGCTTCTGTAGTCCCACCTGGAACTGTGATGTTGGGATCTGCCGCCATGTCCTTTCAAGTCTGTGAATCTCAGATAACCCTTACATATCAATAAGACCTCTTGCTAATAGTTTCCCTCCCCTCATCTCGATGGCATGTGTTGGCCCTTGGACTATCTAGGTTACCTAGCGGGCATTTGGATTATGTAGGCTCCCTAGCGGGAATTTGGACTATATAGATTGCCTAGCGGGCAATTAGACTTTGTAGGTTATCTAGCGGGCACTTTGACTATCTAGGTTACCTAGCTAGCACTTGAACTATCTACGTTACCTAGCGGTTACTTGGAGTATGTTGGTTACCTACCGGGCTGTTGGACTATCTAGGTTACCTAGCCGGCACTTGGGCTATCTAGGTTAACTAACGGGCACTTGGACTATGTAGGTTCCCTAGCGGGCCCTTGGACTATGTAAGTTCCCTAGCGGGCACTTGGACTATGTGGGTTCCCTAGCGGGCATTAGGACTATCTGGGTTACCTAACGGGCACTTGGACTATGTAGGTTAACTAGCGGGCTTTGGACTATGTAGGTTACCTAGCGGACACTTGGACTATGTAGGTTCCCTATCGTTCACTTGGAGAATGTAGGTTAACTAAGGGGCACTAGGACAATGTAGGTTACCTAGCGGGCCTTGGGACTATCTAGGTTACCTAGGGGGAACTTGGACTATGTAGGTTTACTATTGGCCACTTGGACTATCTAGGTTACCTAGCAGGCACTTGGACTATGTAGGTTAACTAGCGGGCACTTGGACTATCTAGGTTACCTAGCAGGCACTTGGACTATGTACGTTTCCTAGCGGGTACTTGGACTATCTATGTTAACTAGCGGGCACTTGGACTATGTAGATTCCCTATCGGGCACTTGGACTATGTAGGTAACCTAGTGGTCACTTGAACTGTCTAGGTTACCTAGCGGGCATTTGGACTATGTAGGTTAACTAGCGAGCTCTTGGACTATCTAGGTTAACTAGCGGGCACTTGGACTATTAGGGTCCCTAGCGGGCATTTGGACTATATAGGTTACCTAGCGGGCACTTGGACTATGTAGGTTAACTAGCGGACACTTTGACTATCTAGGTTAGCTAACGGGCAATTGGACTATCTAGGTTACCTAGCGGGCACTTGGACTATGTAGGTTCCCTAGCGGGCACTTGGACTATCTAGGTTACCTAGCAGGCACTTTGACTATCTAGGTTAACTAACGGGCACTTGGACTATGGAAAGAAGTGCCTAATGGTCACCAGGACCCATGGTTAATCCAGGCGTGGTCATCTGATTCCAATCGATCAGACCTAGCTATAAATCACTTATATGTCTGGGTAATTAAAAGCAAATATAAATTTTCAAAAAAAATAACGTTGCATGGGATAGAAAGAGAATACATAACAACATCAGACATAAATATGCCTCAAGACAAACTCATTGTGCACATCCAGAATACATAATGGCTCTTGCTAAGATGCATTTCCCACTAGACCCTACCCCAAGCCAGTAAAAGCCAGAAACTCTACAGTAAACTGTGGATTGTACTACTCTGAAATGGGAGCTGTGTCTCTAGACCTAATTTGGGGCTGTTCGTGCTGAGGACTCACCAATACCTGCTGCAGTGACAACAGTCCAGGTGAGAATAAGGAAATCTGGATGACAGCCAGGATATAGGAGCACTGAGACCTCAAATTGCTTCTAGGCGAGCATGGCCTAATGGGCTTCCATTTATGCACCTCTGGCAGGAGGAGTTTGTTCTGGAAAGTAATGGTTTCTAAGGAAGTATTTCTTAAACTTTCACATGCATGCACTTACCCAGGTTCCTGGAAATCGGGCTGGGGGGCAGATTCTGATTTTGTGGGTTCAGGGTGGGGGGTCTAGGATCCAGCAGTTCTAGAGGCCCTGGTACTCTTGGGCTGTTAACCACAAGGACAGTAGTCCTAAACCACCAGCCACTCCTTGGGAGAAATATGAGGCTGTAGACTCCGGGCAAGAGTGACAGTCTGGGAAACCCACAAGGGCAGTTCTACCCTGTCCTGTAGGGTCACTATGAGTCAGCATCAACTCGATGGCATTAGCATGGGAGAAGCTAATGCTGATGTTGCTGGTTCCTTGACCTATCATACTTTGAGTGGCAAAGTCCCAAGGGCCTTCCCGGATGTGATGGCCAAAAGCAGTAGTGTTCACCCTTGGTCATACTTTGGAATCCCTTAGGAGCTTTCAAGCCTCCCATTGGCCTGGCGCCATCCCAGACCAATGAAGCAAGACTTAGTGGAAGCAGGATTCAGGTCACGGTCAGTGAGAAAGCCCCCTTGGCAATGCCAACGTACAGCCAGTGCAGAGTCGAACTGGTCGACGACTCCACATGACTCCATATACTTTGGTGAAGCCAGCTGTTTGGGCAAGGTTTTCAGAGTTACCACCCATGTAGACTTGTTGGTGATAGTGCATTAAATAGAGCACATGCAGTGCATTGCATGAGTGTCCTATGTCATGCAACCACATCAGGGGTATGTTGAGCCAATTTCTCTGGGAGACCAAGGGTGTTGGCTCCATCCTGAACGTTGGCAGGGTAATGGACTGACACAGAGGAAACTCATTCTCTTTGTGGTGGTGCACTAATGGGTTCTTCACAGAAGGCCAAGTCCATGGCTGCAGATGCTCACGGGGCTGAGGGAGCAGGTCAAATCCTAAGTCCGAGGTGGGTGTTTGCATATTTACATGCCCTCACTGCCATCAAGTCCATTCCAACTCACAGGCCCATGGGACTGAGTAAAATGGCCCCCGTGGGTTTCTGAGACTGTGATTCTTTAGAGGAGTAGAAAATCTCCTCTTTCTCCAGAGGAGCGGTTGGTCATTCAAACTGCTGACCTTGAGATAAACAGTCCAACTCCTGACCACTCTTGCCGTCAGAATTCTATTTATTTACACAAGTATATATATATCCTTTCCCAAAAGAACTCCACATTTTCAAATCATTCTTGACACTCATGGCCTTTTTTCCTTTATAGCCATGCCTTTGGTTGAAACACAGATATAAGAGAAATATTTATCTACTTATAGGGGTACAAAAGTAGCTTTGGTGGCATAGTGTTTGCATGTTGGGCTGCTAACACCAAAGTCAGCACTTTGAAACCACCAGCCACTCCGTGGGAAGAAGAGTCTGTCTACTCCTATAAAGAGTTACAGTCTCAGAAACTCACAGGGACAGATCTACTCTGCCTCATAGGGTCACTATGAGTCAGCATCACCTCCCTGGCAGTGAGGTAGATTTTGGTTTCATAGAGATACAAGTCAGTCCTGAGCTGCTAAAGACAAGGTTGGCAGTTTGAACCCACCAGCTGCAGAGAAAGAGGAGGCTTTCTATTCCCATAAGGAGCTACAGTTTCAGAAATACCCACAGGGGAAATTTTAACCTCTCCTGTAGGATCAATATGAGTCAGAATCGACTTATCGGTGGTGAGCAAGTGGAGGGGACCCTAAACAGGTTCCGGTGGACCTTAAGAGTTCTACTAATTGTGCATGCTCTGTAAAATGTAAACCAAGATTTTACTTTTGCAAACATTATTTTTTCTAAACACGTCTAACTGTGAAACTATACTCGCATGCGGGTCTTTGAACCTGGTCATTGGTCTGGGGAAGTGAAGGGGCCTGACATCCTTTGTTGTTGTTAGTGCTGTCCAGTCATTCTGACATCACAGGGACCTTCTTTGCAACACAAGGCAGCACTGCCCAGTCCTTTGCCAGCCTCAGGGGTAGTATGTTGGAGCCCATGGTTTCAGCTACCGTGTCCTCCAGTTCACCAAGGAGTTTCCTCTTTGTGCTGCTTACTAAACCCGTTTCTAAGGAGTCCATTCCAACTCACGGTGACGCCGTGTGGGTCAGCACCACGGGACCCCACATAATGCCTTATACCATATATATATATATATATATATATATATATATATATATATATATATATATGTATATATATATATATATATATATATATATGTGTATATATATGTATATTGTGCATAATGCCTTATACCTGGTCCCTTTGGCACCTTGTGATCGCACAGGCTGGTGTGCTTATTCCATGTGGGCTTTTTTGCTTCTGAGCCAGATGGCCGTTTGCTCACCTTCAAGCCTTTAAGACCCCAGACACTATCTCTTTTGATAGCCTCTGGCCTTTACTTCGGGGTCTTCGGTCCCTGCAGAGTGGACACATGCCTGCTGTGCGGGTATGGGACGTGTCGGAGCGCAGCCTGGTGGCGGAGCTTCAGGAGCATAAGTATGGCATGGCATGTGTGGCCTTCTCATCCAGTGCCAAGTACATTGTCTCAGTGGGCTACCAGCATGACATGATCGTCAATGTCTGGGCCTGGAAGGTGAGTGGGCTGCTGGCCTCAGGACAGGCGGGGCCGGGAGGGGAGCCAAGAAACTGCTGACCGGTGGCCTTTACTTCCGCCTGCTGGCCTCAGTCCCTTTCTAGAGAACTCTGAGCAGAAAGGAGCAACTGGGTATCTAGGATGCTGAAGAAGGGGCAGAAGGAGAGGTCAAGTTCACAGCTTGTCTAACCTTCAGTGTGTAAGTTTCTTTTCCCTCAGCTCCTAGAAGCAGAGCCTTGATTTCCCTTGACTTTCTCTCCAGAAAAACATTGTAGTGGCTTCCAACAAGGTGTCCAGTCAGGTGACAGCAGTATCCTTCTCTGAGGACTGCAGCTACTTTGTCACTGCAGGCAACCGGCACATCAAGTTCTGGTACCTCGATGACAGCAAGACCTCAAAGGTGAGGCAGCAAGTAGCCACTAGGGTGGGGTCTGCCCAGATATGTTCCACCTGCGCCCCCTTCTGCATGCTCAAAAGCCCCTTGGAAGTCTCAGCTGGGCCAGGTGCTATGTCAATATGCAAGGGAAGCCTTCTCCCTCCCTCCCCAGGGCCTGCTTTCCAGGGGGTAGCCTGCAGGGTGTGTGGGTGGCACCTGTGGTGGGTCTCCACAGGTGAATGGCACTGTACCCCTGCTGGGCCGCTCTGGGCTGCTGGGGGAACCTGCGGAACAACCTGTTCACTGATGTAGACTGTGGCTGCGGGAAGAAGACTGACAGCACCTTCTGTATCACATCCTCTGGGCAGCTGTGCGAGTTCAGTGACCCGGAGACTGTTGGACAAGTGGGTGGAGCTGAGTGTAAGTGAATGCTTTGTCGGCACCCTCCCGTCTGTCACCTCCGGGCTCCAGGGCACCTGAGTCTGCATGCACGCTGGGGGAGGCCCCAGGCGGAGGAATGTGTTTGGGAACCTCTCTGCTTGCTCGCCCTCTCTGTCTCTGCCTCTTCCTCTGCTTTCCTCTTCTGCTCAGCACACAGACAGCATCACAGTAAGTGTGCTGGCCCTGTCCGCTGCCTCTGCTGCCTTTCTCTGGGCCGGCCTTTTCTGGGTGTGTCTTTGCCCAAACCTCAGGTGCCTTATAAGGCTTGCTGACTCCTTCCCCCTAATTGCAGGGGGCTGTGGGCCCTCTGGCCAGCTGCTGTTAGAGGGAGGGGCATTGAGGGGCTCTGCCCAGGGCAGCTGGCCTGCCTTGCGCTTGTCCTTGCCTCTTGGCTCATGGCTGTTGAGGTGTCCGGTGAAGGAGTGGACAGACGCCCTTGCTGACTGTGGCTTCTGTGCTCACAGACCACAGTGGCCCACTGCATCTCGGTGAGCCAGGACTACATCTTCTGCGGCTGTGCTGACGGCACCGTGTGCCTTTTCAACCCCTTCAACCTGCACTTCCTCAGCACGCTGCCCCGGCCCCATGCCCTGGGCACAGACATTGCCAGCATCACAGAGGCCAGGTGAGCGGTGTGGGTGGGCCCCTGAGTCCTGTCAGAGCCCCACTCTGTGCCAGGCCGTCCCTGGCATGCTGCAAGGAGAGGAGGGCACACATAGACCTCTGGGAAGACCCTTGCAGTCAAGCACAGGTGGGTCTTTTAGCATTTGTTGCTCACTGTGGGCAACCGTGGTAATCTGAGTCTGCAGTGTGGTAATGCATTGTCCTGTAAACACCACAGCTAGGACAGACGGGCAGTTCCTTAGGGTTTCTGAGAGAGGCTGGAAACCTGACGGAGCAGGCCTTTCTCCCTCAGGGTGGTCCTGGGTAGCAGCTAAGGTAGGAGGGTCTTATTGTAGCCTCGGGCCTTGGGTTGGGTGATTGCAGGAAGTGAAGTTTTGCTCTGGTTTCAGTGCTGTCAGGAAGCGGGGCAGTTCTGCAGTTGGGTATATTAATTTCTCATTCAGGGAAGGAGTGGGCTAAATCTGCAAATGGCAGGAAATGATATATGACCATGACTGGTTTGCACAGTGCCCTTCCTTTTCCTCTGACGTGAGTCTAGAAGGGCCTGACATCTGCTTGGCTGCATCACGGCCACACACTGTCCCCGCCTGATGTTGGGGGCTATGAAATAGCTTGTGTTCTTTTGCAGAGCCCCATGGCAAGGAATGCCAGGCCAGCCGCTGCGTTCTTTCTCCAGTGACTGCTGGCCAACCTGCTGCTCCTCCCTTTAGTGCCCCTTTGCATTAGCGCTAACTCACCAGTTTGCCCTGTCTGCCCTGGACACCCTGACCCCCTCTTTCCTCAGTCGCCTTTTCGCTGGAGTGGCCAATGCGAAGTATCGGGACACCATCACCTTGACCTTTGATCCTGCAAATCCGTGGCTGTCTTGTGTGTACAATGACCATAGTACTTATGTCTGGGGTGTGAAGGGCCCCAAGAAAGTGGGCAAGGTGTATTCAGCTCTGTATCATTCCTCCTGCGTCTGGAGTGTAGAGGTACGTGGGCCAGGTCTGCTGAGACTGACCGTGTTTCCTGGCCTACCATTAGGAGCTGGGGTTCCTCAAGTGTGGAATTTGTTTCCTCCAGCACCCTTGCTCCCCAAGCTGTGCCCTTGGGTCCCTTCGTATCTGTTAATTGGCTCTGAGGATGGGAGGGGATTTTAGTGCTGACTCATCTCAGACGTTTTTCAGTATGCCCCTGTGCAGTCTTAGCTTGGCCTCTTTGGACATGTTCCTGAACTTGACCAAACCTTAGTTTCTGCAATTGTGAAATGACATACCTGATGCATTTGATTTTTACGAACAGGAGACAATGTAAGTGGGAGATTTAGAATGCCTAGTACTTACTAGGTGCTTGGTTAATGTATATTCCTTTACTTGTTAAAGACAAGAGCTAATCATTATGACTTGCTTGCTATGGGACAAGCCGTTGCCTCCAGGGGACAGGATGGGGGAACTTTAGGCCCCCAAGGACAGAGGTTCAGGAGGGTTTAGCTGAAAAGGGTTGGGGACAAAATTTATTATCTCCAAGGGAAAGATACTAACTTGACAATGAAGAAACGGCAAAACCCACCCTTAGCCAAGTCATTAAGGTTAACATCCCGTGGCAGCAGCATGAATCTGGTGAGAGGGTACACTGAGAGGTTTCAAAATGTTCCCAGAAAATGTTATGACTCTTAAGAACTCCCAATAAAATGTTGAACAACAACAACCAACGTTGATGGAAAGTTTCTTTTAGTTCTGTTTTTCCATGCAGCCTCCTCCTAGCATTGTGTCTGGTATTCTTGACCCAAATGTATAAGGAACTTAGGATAGTCATGAGGAAACATCAGGCAACCTTCATTTGAGGTACACCTGCCAGAGTAACTTATCACACTCTCCCAGGTGTCAGGGTAGGAAAGACAAGCAAAGACTGAAAGCCATTCTAGACTGGGACAGATGACACCCATGTGCCGTGGGGGCTCCTAGGATCCTGGAGCAGAAGAAGTACATTCGTGGGATATACAAACAAACTCATTGGCATTGGGTTGATTCCAACTCAGAGCAACCCCCGCTGGTGACATTTAAATAAAGTCTAATAATGTTGTTCCAGTGTGACCTCCGTGGTCCTTATCACTGTGTACTGTAGTGCATAAAACATTAATACGAAGGGAGACCAGGTGAGAGAGTTGAATGTGACATATCTTGACTCATTTTTCTAAAGGTTCAACCCAAAAGGTAAAGTAAAACAGCTCTTGATGGAGAGGAAAAGGTGGAAGGGGGTGGGTGATGATTCTTTCCCCCCGCTGCCTGGCACTGAACGGCCTCTCCTCTCTTCTCATTTTGCAGGGTCCACGAATTGCAGTTCCTGAGTGAAATGCTGAAGGTGGAGGCCCATGAGTCAGAGATTCTGTGCCTGGAGTACTCGAAGCCAGACACAGGTACCTGGCCCTGGCCTGGAATGGCCTTGAGTGAGCCCCTCCAGTCTGGCCAGAGCCACTGATACTTGTCCTGCCTCTTGACTATGGGGCTGATCGTTCTTTTGGCTACCAAAAGAGTTAGTGATCCTTCTTGATGTCTCTGAAGGCTTCTTGTTGTTTCTGAAGGCTTTGGGGAGGACTGCATCTCAACTCTGCCCGACTCCATGGCTCATGTGGCTTAAGGATGTGGGGCTCAGTTTCTCTGGGTGCTCTTTGCTGGGCACTCATGTTGGGCTGCGATCCACAAGCTCAGCAGTTTGAAACTACCAGCCGCTCTGCAGGAGAAAGGTGGGCCTTTCTACTCCTGTAAACAGTTACAGTCTCAGAAGCCCATAGGGGGTATTCACTATGAGTCAGCATTAACTTGATAGCAGCAGATTTGATTTTTGTAAAGTCTTTTTAAAGCCAACCAAAAGCTGAATCAGTGAAGAAGATCTGCTTTAGACATTGTGCTCTTTTAAAGAATAATCTGTCTGTGATCAGATTGACACAGGAACTTGGAAGGTTAGGTGAAAAGTTTAAGGGGCAGTGAGCTTATGTGTGTGATGGAAATTTGGAATTGGAAAAGGACAGTGAGAATGGCTACATAATTTCAGAAATATAATGAATGTTAGCAAATTGTACATGTAGAAATGATCGAATTGGTATATATTTTTGTGTGCATTGTTTTAGATCAGGGAGAAGACTCGAAGTTCAAATATAATTTACAGAGACCCCCTTGTTAAATCTTGAATGGGACAAAGTCCAGAAAAAACAAATCATCTGGTTGAGGGAGACCGTAAGCATGAGGCCATAATGGGGACTGAAGGATTCACAACAGCTCGGTCACATGGAAAACAAAGGAAGCCCCTTTAAAAGTCAAGTTCCCAGCAGATCAGACCATCACAGTTGGAAATGTGACTACAGAAATGGGAAAGGGACCATGATTGGAGTAAATACATTATTGCAGACTAGAAAAGTTTACAGGACTGGTTCAGGGCCCTCCAACCATCTTGGTCAGGGCATGAACGTGCAACCTCAGTACCCCAATTCCCATCAAGGGCATACTCAGGCAAGTTCTTGAGGGCTAGACTACTCCTCACCAGGCTGGCCAGAGGAGTGGGTGGAAGCAAACAAACTCTGCCTGAGGGCAAAGCATTTTACGTTGCTAGTTCAGAGTCATGGAGCTCTAGTGCCATAGAAGGTTATGGGTTGGGCGGTTAACCACAAGGTTTCACTCTTCAAAACCACCAGCCAGCTCCAGGGAAGAAAGATGAGGCTTTCTACTCCAATAAAAATATATAGTCTGGAGATAAAAAGCCCCAATGTAAGTTAACTGGGTTGATTCCTACTAGAGGGATAATGTGTGTGGGCCAGATGCTTGCAAGGTCCCTCAAGGCAATGCTGCCAGACTGCAGTCTCTGCTCCCTGCTGGTGGAGACAATGGATTGCTTTTCTCTAAAACTTGGAACCATTAGCTTGGTTCCAGTAGGTGGAGTTCACACCCTACTGATAATGGTTCATATGGAGATCCAGAAAACAGGTCAAAGTTAAGCTGCCATTCTAAATGTAGGATCCGCCCATTTTGTCACCTGTATACCCCCAATCCCTCCTCTTCCTATTGCATGTATGCCCCTAGACCACCCCTTCTCACCGCTGTATAACATAGTCCAAGTCCTTCCTGTGATGTATGTCTTTACCCTCCCGTTTCCAATTCCCCTTGTCCTCCTTCCCTTCCCCCTCTCTCCATGTGGACCACCAAGTGGGGCTGAGGTGAGCAATGCTACCATGATATGTGTGTGACTGCATTATTGTAATATCTCTTCTATCTCTCATGCTCCCAATGACTTTAATATTTATATCTCAACCCTTTATGTTTCCAGGGCTTTCAATGACATTAGGCATCTTTTCAATGTTTATGAATCATGCTTATGAACCTCTCTTCTGTTAGTTGTCTGTGTGTATGCATTGCCTGTATTAAAAACATATAGAACCGAGCAATTTGTCTGGAAAAATAATTTATAGAAACTTTATGTTAGATTGCCATGCGTTTTGCATAGCCAATTGTTCTTTTAAAACACTTTTCTTGTCATTGTGATACCATGCTAAAAGGTAAAAACATCTGTATATAGTCAAATAGCTTTATCTTTCCTTTAAAGACATGAACCTTCGTGTCTTGCTTAAAGTTTCCACCTCACTAAAGCTAAATTGCTACCCTCGAAAATAAATCCCTCTAAGTTTTTAATGCTTTGAATATTTTATCGCTCTAATCCTCCTGGAGTTTATTTTTGAATGTAGTATGCTCCTTCCTTTGATTTCTTGTAAATTCAGCCAATTCAACCACTCATTAACCAAAGTATTCCTTTACCACTGGATTGTTTTGCCACCTTTGCTTTTGCATAGCATATAGTTCTAAATTATATCCCAGACTACTGAATTATTTGCCAGAGTGGCTTTACTAATTGTACACTGGCATCACAACACGCGGGAGCTTCGGAAAGATCGTGGGAGAAAGGAATGAAAAGAGAAGATAATTTCCCATGAATTTTTGAAGCTTCCTCGTACAGGTGCTTTACAGTAAGTCGACATTAGGGTTTATAATCAATAAAAAATTCAACTGTGATCCAAGAATGAGGGGCGTGACATTTCCTGGTTGAGACAAAAGCGAACAGGCGAGCAGAATACGAAAAGAATTGGTTAACCGATGAAACTGCAGCCAAGTGTTAGCTGTTATCACAAAAATGAACACACAGAATATTCTTGAACTTGGAAGTGGGAACTTCAGCCTTTCAACGGCCATCGACGGTGCGGGGCAACATCCCCGCACTCCTACGCTCAGGAAGGGGGTTCTGGGGTCTGCGGCGCCGCGGGGCACAAGTGGGGCGAAGGGCTGCGAGGGAACGCCGAGGCAGAGGGGTCCCCGCGAGGCGGCTGCGGGCCGCTCCAGAAGGCAGGGGTCCGGGGGCTCTGCGGTCCCTCAGGACCCTCCAGGAGAGGCTCCAGAAAGGCAGCTGGAGGCCCCGGCCGGCCGTGCAGCTCGCTGGGAGGCGCGGGCGCACGTGCTCCGCCGGTCCGGGCGGCGGGGGCGGCTGAACGGGCCCTGGCCGTGGGCGGCGGGCGGCGGGCGGGCGCAGTGCGGCGCCGGGCAGGCGGGAGGTGACCGCGCGGGGCGGTCGCGGCGGCTGGGGCTACTGACGGCACACGGATCCGGAGCGCACTGCGCGGGGTGGGGCGCCGCGCAGGTGAGAGCGGCAGCGGACCCGGATGCGGCGCGGCTGAGGGCGGCCGAGGGCGGGGGGGTCGCGGCGGCTAGCTCTTGGAGATCCCGGCCGGAGGCTCCGGCGCCGGTGCTGAGCTTCCTGCCGGCTCGAAGAACGAGCCCGAGCCTGGCCGCCCTCGGGATGCCTTGCTGAGGCTCCGCCGGACGTCCCCAACAGGGGGGGGGGCGGGGCGGGGCGCGTTCGGGCGCCTCCTGAGGGCGCCTCAGCGGAGAGCGGCGTTGGCGCCGTGGAGTCTACGCGGGCGGCCCAACCCGCCTGCCACTCAGGTGTCTTTTTGCACGGAAGTGAGTTTTAGGAGCGGGAAACCTGTGGTGGGCGTGACTGACGTGTTTTTAAATCATTTTCTATACATTTAAAGCTGTAAAGGCAAAACTTCATGATCCAATTAATATAGCCAAAAATTCAGGCTTGATAGAAACATTTAGAATCCAGCCACTGGGGGTAAAGTCCCCTTATTCCCATCTGTTATTGGAGGAAGGTATGAGAGAGATTGGATACTGCGGTGGGAAGAAATAGAGCCAAATAGGAATGTCTGCTTCTATAGGGAGAATGTATCAGCCATGCGCTCACTTTAAGGCAGCACAGCTTTAAGGGAGAATCTGTGGAAATGATAGATTACCGCAGGAACATGAACTTGGAGTATATCTCCAACTAACAGAGTGGTGGTCTTCCAGCCATGGAACATTAGTCTCCCAGATTCCCTCTGTACCAGTCAGGGAATAAGTCCCAGTATTATTTCCCTTGGTGCTAGTATCCCACATTTCCCCTCTCTGCATTATGTTTAAGATTCAATAGTGTCACGGAGGCAACATGGTCTCTTTTCATATCTATTAGCTTCCTATAGAAGTGACATGAGACTGCAAGCATCACAAATATGATAAAAAACACAGTCAGAGTGGAACTTAAGCTATGTGAAGTACTTTGCCCCCAAGCTCGCGGGTCCAACCCTTCCATGCTACTCATCAATTGCTTAATCACATCAGAGCCAGGAGAAGCCTCAAGCTTGTCTTTGAATGTATAGAAAATATCCTTTTTAAGCTGATCAGTATCTAATGAAATGTTTCCCTTAAACCCTTGCAAATGTTTCCTAATCAAATTCCAATCATGCAATGTCTTATTATAAGGATAAGTGGTTATACAGAAATCAGTTACATTCCAATCACATTATAGCATTGACAAATTCAAAATCTTGATCTTTCAGCAAAGCAGTCTGCAGTAATGTAGGGACTTTATGGATGTGCTTTATACAATTGATGTATGTATACGTATGGATTGTGGTAAGAGTTGTATGAGTCCCTAATAAAATGTAAAAGAAGAAAAGAGAAAAAAAATGATTAGGGCAAAGACTGTACAGATGTGCTTTATACAATTGATGTATGTATATATATGAACGGTGAAAAGAATTGTATGAGCCCCAATAAATTGTTAAAATTTAAAAAAAAATTCATTAAAAAAAAATTAAATTAAATTTAAAAAAAATGAGTAAATGAACTTTGTCACACATAAGATTCCTCTTCTCCTTCTGTTTTAACAATTTAAATAGTAAAGCATTGCTAGATCTTGAACCAGTAAAAGTACTAGTTAGATAACCTTCATTGTTATGTAAATACCGGCTCCCATCCCTCAGAGAATTAAGAGAGCTAACTAATTGGGAGAACTTCTTATCATACTTTGAAAGACTGAAAAAATTCTTAATAAATTTGTTCAGCTGATCTTGAAGTAACTTACCAAGCAGACATTTTTTCTCCAGGCTTACCAATAAGGTTATAGGCTCAATTGAGCCGTTTTGCCTTTCAGGCTTCTCACACTGTATGATTTTACCTTGCAATATTCTGTCTTGGTTAACTTCACTCATTCCCTCTATGCTGGCTTTAGGGGAAGTTAATGGGAGGGCCTTAGGCCCCCCTGAATGCCCTAAGGAAATGACCCGGCATCCACAGTTAACAAACCTTTTTCCTTCCATTTCTAATTCCATGTGGGGGCGCTGTTTCTCCACAACAGCAGTCCAGAAGACTGCTTGATTTATAGGGTGGTCAAACTTCTCAAGTACTCTTTCCTGATAGGTATAAATTTTTACTCTAGAAATGCAAGGAAGGGAAAATTGGCTTAAGCGATCCTACATTTTTACAAACCATGGTATATCAGAACTCATTACTGCCTTAATTTCTTCTTCACAATCCTGACCAATAACTCCAGCAACACCTTGAGAATTTATGTTGGACTTTCTTTTTTTTTTTTTTTTTTTTGACTTTCTTAATAAACTTCCTATAGTTCTTTTAGGTAGTGGACCCCAATTACTGCTCTTCGTTTCTGATTCAATCACAGTTTTGGGCTTTTTCTTACAACTCTTATCAACTCCAGTATCAATTTTAATTTCTTGAGTACTAAGGTTAAATCTTCCTGATAGAAACTGTATTAATCTTTCAATAAGAGGTCCCTGCTTTTGAGGATCAAGCTCCTGTGAAGGCTTCTGAGCCATCTCTTGGTTATTCAAACCAACTGCAGTGAGAACAGAGACTAGGTTTTTGCCTCTTTGGCTAGGTCTGTTCTCCTGCTGTGAGGCTGCTAGATAAAGGCGATTTCTCTCAAAGATCTTCTTTGCTCCAGTAGGCAGACACCTTGCCTACCACGCTCTGCTATGAGGGCTCTGCATCAAGCTTCTTCCACTATTTTCCCGCCGGGAAGTCTTTGCTAATGGCGACCCTTCACGGTTGATTTTTGAACGACATTGGCTCGCCCAATGAGTTCCCTTCCTACAATGGAGGCAGAGTTCAGGTTCGTTTAAACCCGATCTCCATGGTCCTGGCCCATGCTCTGACATTGGCCGCAGCCTGCTCTGCCTACACTCTTTTGAAGATGACTTGTCTTCCCACAACTAAAGCACTTTCTTCCAGGTCTGATATAGTTTGCCAATGAAGCTGCCATGAGGTCTGCCTTGTATTCCTCTGCCTCTACATTCCTGCATATCCTAAAATAACCCAGCAAAGTGCCCTGTTCGCTGTAGGGATGCAAGGCATTTTTACAGTGCTTATTAGAGAAATCATAAGATAGCTTGTGCACTAGGTCTCTTACTGCCTGAACATTCTTCACACATTTGGAAATAGCATCTTCCAGTCGGGACACAAAGTCAGCGTAACGCTCATCATATTCTGTTGTCTTATAGCCCTGTAACGCGGCGTTCTCTCTTCTGATGGAATTATCTTTTCCCAGGCCCTTAAGCAAACCTCATGTATCTGTCCTATTGTCTGTTCAGTAAACTGTAGTTGAGACTCAACTGTAATATAATTTGCATCCCCTAGCAATTGATGAATTCCTATATCTATCCCATCCTCAGCATTCTTCCCAGCTCTTGCAAGGGCTGCTTCCTTCCATAGCATTTGATATCACAAGCATTCTGAAGAGTAAAGACAAATTCTCACTAAAGCTTTCCAATCTGTAGGGGTCCAGCTGTCAGACTCTGCTAGAGCCCTTATCATGCTAATTACAAAATGTGAGTCTGGGCCGTAGTCATTGATTGCCTGCTTGAGATCTTTTAGCAACTTAAAAGGCAAAGGCACTGTGAATTCCTTTTGGTTCTAACAGGATAAGACATCTTGCATTCTAAATCTTCTTCTGCAATCCCTCTTCCTACTCTGGAGAGTAAAGGTGCTTTCCTATACTTTGCTTCTTTACGTCTATTCTCTGAGCTACTCTTTTCAATCTGGATATCTTGGAGTTCCACTTCCTGAACTTCACCTTCTGTGCTAGCTCTCCTAGTTTGCATTTCTTTGGAGCTAATCTCTCTACCTTCAGGGCTGGCTTGCTTGATTGTTTTACAATCTCTGGCCTTTCTTACACTAAATTCCAGCAGGGGAGCAGTTGCTTTTACTATGTCCCCTTCTGACTCAGGCTCATTCTTTTAGCTCTGCCTAAAATCTTCTCATCTGCCTGAAACCCGTTCTCACTGCTTCTCATCTGATTTAAATTTGGGCATCTTAGACGTTGCCTGTTCTGCTTCTTGGCTTTCTCTACCTTTGAAAGCAAGGGAGCTTCCTGGGATTGTTTAATAGCCATGCTTTGGATCTTGCAATCCACTGCCTCTAGTACTGTATCACCTTTAAACCTTCGGAGTCTGCAGTCTCGCGAGAGCATACAGGCTTTGGCAATGAGGTTCTGTTCTAGAATTGGAGGCTTTAGATAACAAACCAATCCCTGCCTTTTCAGTTTTTCCTAAAGTTTCATAACCTAAATCATGCTTATTCACAGACACTTTAGCTTGCTTTGCTAGATTTGAATAGACACAAGACTTCTCACTAGACTGTTCATCCTTATTCTCTTCCTCCTGCAAAAGTTTTAAAACCATCTTAACTTGTACCCACAGAGACCACTTCTCCATAGGGATACTCTCCCCATCTCTGTGCTTCCTTTAAGTTGACAATGACCTCCTCCCAGGTCTCTAAATCAAAAGTTCCTTCCTCTGAGAACCATGAATTATACCTTTTTACTACTTTTAGAAAACATTGTATCTTTTTCTTCGTTACTTTTACACCTTGTCTTTTCAGTAAGTAGAGAGCATGGTACCATAAGTTTCAGGTTTACTTTTACCTTGCTCCCATTATCCTCTTTAAAATTCTAATTCACTATTTCCACTACTTCTCTGTCAATCCCCACACCGGATCCTCACTTCACACAATTTTCAAATTCACTCTACATACGAATGGGGCCATATAATTGTTATATGGGATATAACTCATATTGTCCCACGTTGTGCGCCATTTGTCTGGGGAAGCCCGCCTTGTGCTGGGGCTCCAGCCTCCAGCCCAGTCCTTGAGCCTCCTGCCTGGTCTCCATCCCACCTCCCTTCGTCCACACTGAGCGTGGACCTGGCTGGTAAGATCATGGCCATCCAGGAGGTGAGCATGCTACCATGAATTGTGTCTGACTGCATTATTGTAATGTCTCTTCTATCGCTCATGCTCCCGGTGACTTTAATATAATATTTATATATCTCAACCATACAATTGTGCTTATTGAACCCAAGATTACTGGTGGGGGGCTGGCACCCCAACTCATACCACAGTACATACCATTTGTCTAGTTCTTCAATGCTTCCTCTCCCGCTCACTCCCTCCAACTATCATGACCTCAGCTCTACCTTACAAAGCCGGCTAGACCAGAGCATGTACACTGGTACAGATAAGAACTCTCAACACACAGAATCCAGGACAGATAAACCCTTCAGGAACAGTAATGGAAGTAGTGATAACATGAGGGTAGGGATGAGATAGAGGGAACTGATAGCAATGATTGATGTATTAACGCTCACACCCCAGGGGGACAAGCAACAGAAACATTGGTGAAGTGAGACCTTGGACATTGTAAAATATGAAAGTATAATTTATCAAGGTTTCATGAGGGTGGGAGAGTGGGAGAGAAGGGGGGAAAAGGAGCTGATACCAAGGGGTCAAGTATAAAGAAAATGATGATGGTACCGTAGGTACAAATGTGCTTGATACAATTGATGTATGCATTGTTATAAGTGGTGTAAGAGCCCCCGATAAAATGACTTAATTTTTTAAAAGTGTTTAGGTAGATCTTGATGGAGGATAGATTGAGAAACAATAGTTTCAGAATTTGATAATTTTGCTTAATAATCAAACTGAAAACTCACTGCCATTGCATCTTTTGTGACTCACAGCAACCCTGACTTTCAGCAACCCTATTGGACAGGGTAGAGCAGCCCCTGTGAGTTTCTGAGACTGCAACTCTTTACAGGGGTAGAAAGCCCTAACGTTTCTCTCTCAGAGCGGGTGGTGGTTTTGAACTATGTGGGTAGCAGCCCAAGTGAAAACCACTATGCCACCAGGGCTCCCTGTGCCACATAGCGGGAGCTGTTGTTTTCCCAAACATTCACTTGGCTATTTCTTTTATAAGAAGCCAAGTAATTTGGCAGCTTATTTCTGTTCCAGTTTTCTTATATAGAAAATGTGGTGACAGTGTGAACCTGTTTGTTGTAGTTTATGTGAACATAATTGAGTGATCTAGACCAAGTGAGCTAGACCAAGTGAGCTGACTGGTCAAAAATCAGACCTGTGGATTGCCAAATTGGTTCTGCTGAGATTGGGGCTTTCCTGGATCCACAGGCTTCCTCCAAGCTGTGTCCGAGAAGCTCTGCATTTTAGAGCTACATTTTATAGTTGAAAGAGAGGCCTAAGGAGGGAGGGAGTCCTTAAGCTCTAAGACCTTAATGCTGTCATTGCTGTCCTCTTTTAGTGTACCTGCAGTTTCCACACTGCAGTGGGAACCATTGAAACAGCTGTTCTCATTCTCTGAGATGGTGTGCCACCCCACTCCATACCACCACCACCTCATCCCTTTCTCTTATTGTAGAGATAATGCCCCTTCCATATGTATCTCAGATATTCAATTAATGAAGAAAGACAAAAGTAGGAGAAATGATTTAGATGAAGGAGACCATAAGCATGAGGCCATAATGGGGTCCAAAGGCTGTGTGGCCATGTCGCTAATTATAGAAATGGATGAAATCTGCCACAAAAATGTGATTGGAGGCAGAGCAATTCATCACTCTCTCAGGCAGGACTACATAAGTGAGAATGGGGCCATTATGGAGACATGGAGACGATCACAGATTAGAAAGGCTTACTGGATTTGTTCTGGGGCCTTCCGACCACTATAACTCATGACCATAGGGTCTTAGACTTTCCCAATTTCCATTGAGGACCTTCCCAGGGAAGTCCCAGAGGGCAGATTGCTCCTCTCTGCTCTGGCTAGTTGTTGTTGCGTGCCATTGAGGACACTTGGACTCGTCGTGACCTCACATACAACCGAATGAAACACTGTAGGGTCGTGCACCATCCTCACAATTGTTCCTGTGCCTGAACCACCGATGAAGCCACTGAGTCCATCCACTTCTTCGAGGACCTCCTCTGTTTCATGGCTTCTCCACTGTACCAAATAGGATGTCCTTCTCCAGGGACTGGTCTCTCCTGACAACATGTCCAAAGTATGTAAGATGGCGTCTTGCCATCCTTGCCTCTAAACAGCACTCTGGCCTTATTTCTTCTGATACAGATTGGTCAGTCCTTCAGCAGTCCATGGTACTGTCAGTAGTCTTCTGGTGGACCACAATTCGATGCATCTGTTCTTCTACAGCCTTCCTTATTCAGTGTCTAACTTTCACATGCATATGATGCAATGGAAAATAGCATGGCTTAGGTCATGTGCACCTTAGTCCTCAGAGTAACATCATTGTTCTTCAACACTATAAAGAGGTTTTCTGCAGCAGATTTACCCATTACAATACATCTTTTGATCTCCTGACTGCTGTTTCTATGAACATTGATAGTGGATCTAAGCAAGACAAAATCCTTGACAACTGAAGCCCTTTTCTCTGTTTATCACCTATTGGTCCAGTTTTGGGGATTTTGGTCTTCCTTATATTGAATTGTAACCCATATTGAAGGCTGCAATCCTTGATCTTCAGCAAGTGGTTCAATTCCTCCTCACTTTCAGCAAACAAATGGTGTCATATATGCACACAAGTAAGCTCCCAAAAGTTAGTGGAACAAGGAATCAAAAGAGAATGGAATTTTTCAGGGACTTTTTTAAATACCAGTGTGTGTGTGTGTGTGTGTGTGAGAGAGAGAGAGAGAGAGAGAGAGAGAGAGGAGATGTGGGCATAAAACAAACATCAAGCAACATAAGGGAGAATGCTGTTGGCTGCTGTTGAACTGATTCCGGTGCGCATGCACAGTGACCTGCTGTGTGCACCATAGTGACCCCTCAGAAGCAGATCATCAAGCCTACCTTTCAACTGAAATTCTGAGAATTCACAATTTTCAGAAGTATGTGGATAACAGTGAAAGCCAAAATTCTATTTGCACAGTCCCCACGTGGATTAAGCTTCCAGTGAATTCCTTCAGACCATTGACCAGGGATGTGAACACTCTTGCCACCAGGCAGAGGGCATTGGAAAGTGGATTACCCCTTAGGCAGCCCATGGTGGGGCTTAGAGACTTGCCTAAGTGTATCCTTGAATCGAGGCTGCCATTCTGGGCTGCACGGTCATGAGTCATGCCCCCAAAGCCTTGGTTGGTTGGCCCTGGACCACTCTTGTAAACTGTCCTGTTTAACACAGGTCCCAATCCTTGTCCTATTCTTGCTTCTGTAGTCCCACCTGGAACTGTGATGTTGGGATCTGCCGCCATGTCCTTTCAAGTCTGTGAATCTCAGATAACCCTTACATATCAATAAGACCTCTTGCTAATAGTTTCCCTCCCCTCATCTCGATGGCATGTGTTGGCCCTTGGACTATCTAGGTTACCTAGCGGGCATTTGGATTATGTAGGCTCCCTAGCGGGAATTTGGACTATATAGATTGCCTAGCGGGCAATTAGACTTTGTAGGTTATCTAGCGGGCACTTTGACTATCTAGGTTACCTAGCTAGCACTTGAACTATCTACGTTACCTAGCGGTTACTTGGAGTATGTTGGTTACCTACCGGGCTGTTGGACTATCTAGGTTACCTAGCCGGCACTTGGGCTATCTAGGTTAACTAACGGGCACTTGGACTATGTAGGTTCCCTAGCGGGCCCTTGGACTATGTAAGTTCCCTAGCGGGCACTTGGACTATGTGGGTTCCCTAGCGGGCATTAGGACTATCTGGGTTACCTAACGGGCACTTGGACTATGTAGGTTAACTAGCGGGCTTTGGACTATGTAGGTTACCTAGCGGACACTTGGACTATGTAGGTTCCCTATCGTTCACTTGGAGAATGTAGGTTAACTAAGGGGCACTAGGACAATGTAGGTTACCTAGCGGGCCTTGGGACTATCTAGGTTACCTAGGGGGAACTTGGACTATGTAGGTTTACTATTGGCCACTTGGACTATCTAGGTTACCTAGCAGGCACTTGGACTATGTAGGTTAACTAGCGGGCACTTGGACTATCTAGGTTACCTAGCAGGCACTTGGACTATGTACGTTTCCTAGCGGGTACTTGGACTATCTATGTTAACTAGCGGGCACTTGGACTATGTAGATTCCCTATCGGGCACTTGGACTATGTAGGTAACCTAGTGGTCACTTGAACTGTCTAGGTTACCTAGCGGGCATTTGGACTATGTAGGTTAACTAGCGAGCTCTTGGACTATCTAGGTTAACTAGCGGGCACTTGGACTATTAGGGTCCCTAGCGGGCATTTGGACTATATAGGTTACCTAGCGGGCACTTGGACTATGTAGGTTAACTAGCGGACACTTTGACTATCTAGGTTAGCTAACGGGCAATTGGACTATCTAGGTTACCTAGCGGGCACTTGGACTATGTAGGTTCCCTAGCGGGCACTTGGACTATTTAGGTTACCTAGCAGGCACTTTGACTATCTAGGTTAACTAACGGGCACTTGGACTATGGAAAGAAGTGCCTAATGGTCACCAGGACCCATGGTTAATCCAGGCGTGGTCATCTGATTCCAATCGATCAGACCTAGCTATAAATCACTTATATGTCTGGGTAATTAAAAGCAAATATAAATTTTCAAAAAAAATAACGTTGCATGGGATAGAAAGAGAATACATAACAACATCAGACATAAATATGCCTCAAGACAAACTCATTGTGCACATCCAGAATACATAATGGCTCTTGCTAAGATGCATTTCCCACTAGACCCTACCCCAAGCCAGTAAAAGCCAGAAACTCTACAGTAAACTGTGGATTGTACTACTCTGAAATGGGAGCTGTGTCTCTAGACCTAATTTGGGGCTGTTCGTGCTGAGGACTCACCAATACCTGCTGCAGTGACAACAGTCCAGGTGAGAATAAGGAAATCTGGATGACAGCCAGGATATAGGAGCACTGAGACCTCAAATTGCTTCTAGGCGAGCATGGCCTAATGGGCTTCCATTTATGCACCTCTGGCAGGAGGAGTTTGTTCTGGAAAGTAATGGTTTCTAAGGAAGTATTTCTTAAACTTTCACATGCATGCACTTACCCAGGTTCCTGGAAATCGGGCTGGGGGGCAGATTCTGATTTTGTGGGTTCAGGGTGGGGGGTCTAGGATCCAGCAGTTCTAGAGGCCCTGGTACTCTTGGGCTGTTAACCACAAGGACAGTAGTCCTAAACCACCAGCCACTCCTTGGGAGAAATATGAGGCTGTAGACTCCGGGCAAGAGTGACAGTCTGGGAAACCCACAAGGGCAGTTCTACCCTGTCCTGTAGGGTCACTATGAGTCAGCATCAACTCGATGGCATTAGCATGGGAGAAGCTAATGCTGATGTTGCTGGTTCCTTGACCTATCATACTTTGAGTGGCAAAGTCCCAAGGGCCTTCCCGGATGTGATGGCCAAAAGCAGTAGTGTTCACCCTTGGTCATACTTTGGAATCCCTTAGGAGCTTTCAAGCCTCCCATTGGCCTGGCGCCATCCCAGACCAATGAAGCAAGACTTAGTGGAAGCAGGATTCAGGTCACGGTCAGTGAGAAAGCCCCCTTGGCAATGCCAACGTACAGCCAGTGCAGAGTCGAACTGGTCGACGACTCCACATGACTCCATATACTTTGGTGAAGCCAGCTGTTTGGGCAAGGTTTTCAGAGTTACCACCCATGTAGACTTGTTGGTGATAGTGCATTAAATAGAGCACATGCAGTGCATTGCATGAGTGTCCTATGTCATGCAACCACATCAGGGGTATGTTGAGCCAATTTCTCTGGGAGACCAAGGGTGTTGGCTCCATCCTGAACGTTGGCAGGGTAATGGACTGACACAGAGGAAACTCATTCTCTTTGTGGTGGTGCACTAATGGGTTCTTCACAGAAGGCCAAGTCCATGGCTGCAGATGCTCACGGGGCTGAGGGAGCAGGTCAAATCCTAAGTCCGAGGTGGGTGTTTGCATATTTACATGCCCTCACTGCCATCAAGTCCATTCCAACTCACAGGCCCATGGGACTGAGTAAAATGGCCCCCGTGGGTTTCTGAGACTGTGATTCTTTAGAGGAGTAGAAAATCTCCTCTTTCTCCAGAGGAGCGGTTGGTCATTCAAACTGCTGACCTTGAGATTAACAGTCCAACTCCTGACCACTCTTGCCGTCAGAATTCTATTTATTTACACAAGTATATATATATCCTTTCCCAAAAGAACTCCACATTTTCAAATCATTCTTGACACTCATGGCCTTTTTTCCTTTATAGCCATGCCTTTGGTTGAAACACAGATATAAGAGAAATATTTATCTACTTATAGGGGTACAAAAGTAGCTTTGGTGGCATAGTGTTTGCATGTTGGGCTGCTAACACCAAAGTCAGCACTTTGAAACCACCAGCCACTCCGTGGGAAGAAGAGTCTGTCTACTCCTATAAAGAGTTACAGTCTCAGAAACTCACAGGGACAGATCTACTCTGCCTCATAGGGTCACTATGAGTCAGCATCACCTCCCTGGCAGTGAGGTAGATTTTGGTTTCATAGAGATACAAGTCAGTCCTGAGCTGCTAAAGACAAGGTTGGCAGTTTGAACCCACCAGCGGCAGAGAAAGAGGAGGCTTTCTATTCCCATAAGGAGCTACAGTTTCAGAAATACCCACAGGGGAAATTTTAACCTCTCCTGTAGGATCAATATGAGTCAGAATCGACTTATCGGTGGTGAGCAAGTGGAGGGGACCCTAAACAGGTTCCGGTGGACCTTAAGAGTTCTACTAATTGTGCATGCTCTGTAAAATGTAAACCAAGATTTTACTTTTGCAAACATTATTTTTTCTAAACACGTCTAACTGTGAAACTATACTCGCATGCGGGTCTTTGAACCTGGTCAGTGGTCTGGGGAAGTGAAGGGGCCTGACATCCTTTGTTGTTGTTAGTGCTGTCCAGTCATTCTGACATCACAGGGACCTTCTTTGCAACACAAGGCAGCACTGCCCAGTCCTTTGCCAGCCTCAGGGGTAGTATGTTGGAGCCCATGGTTTCAGCTACCGTGTCCTCCAGTTCACCAAGGAGTTTCCTCTTTGTGCTGCTTACTAAACCCGTTTCTAAGGAGTCCATTCCAACTCACGGTGACGCCGTGTGGGTCAGCACCACGGGACCCCACATAATGCCTTATACCATATATATATATATATATATATATATATATATATATATATATATATATATATATATATATATATATATATATATATATATATATATATATATATATACATATATTGTGCACAATGCCTTATACCTGGTCCCTTTGGCACCTTGTGATCGCACAGGCTGGTGTGCTTATTCCATGTGGGCTTTTTTGCTTCTGAGCCAGATGGCCGTTTGCTCACCTTCAAGCCTTTAAGACCCCAGACACTATCTCTTTTGATAGCCTCTGGCCTTTACTTCGGGGTCTTCGGTCCCTGCAGAGTGGACACATGCCTGCTGTGCGGGTATGGGACGTGTCGGAGCGCAGCCTGGTGGCGGAGCTTCAGGAGCATAAGTATGGCATGGCATGTGTGGCCTTCTCATCCAGTGCCAAGTACATTGTCTCAGTGGGCTACCAGCATGACATGATCGTCAATGTCTGGGCCTGGAAGGTGAGTGGGCTGCTGGCCTCAGGACAGGCGGGGCCGGGAGGGGAGCCAAGAAACTGCTGACCGGTGGCCTTTACTTCCGCCTGCTGGCCTCAGTCCCTTTCTAGAGAACTCTGAGCAGAAAGGAGCAACTGGGTATCTAGGATGCTGAAGAAGGGGCAGAAGGAGAGGTCAAGTTCACAGCTTGTCTAACCTTCAGTGTGTAAGTTTCTTTTCCCTCAGCTCCTAGAAGCAGAGCCTTGATTTCCCTTGACTTTCTCTCCAGAAAAACATTGTAGTGGCTTCCAACAAGGTGTCCAGTCAGGTGACAGCAGTATCCTTCTCTGAGGACTGCAGCTACTTTGTCACTGCAGGCAACCGGCACATCAAGTTCTGGTACCTCGATGACAGCAAGACCTCAAAGGTGAGGCAGCAAGTAGCCACTAGGGTGGGGTCTGCCCAGATATGTTCCACCTGCGCCCCCTTCTGCATGCTCAAAAGCCCCTTGGAAGTCTCAGCTGGGCCAGGTGCTATGTCAATATGCAAGGGAAGCCTTCTCCCTCCCTCCCCAGGGCCTGCTTTCCAGGGGGTAGCCTGCAGGGTGTGTGGGTGGCACCTGTGGTGGGTCTCCACAGGTGAATGCCACTGTACCCCTGCTGGGCCGCTCTGGGCTGCTGGGGGAACCTGCGGAACAACCTGTTCACTGATGTAGACTGTGGCTGCGGGAAGAAGACTGACAGCACCTTCTGTATCACATCCTCTGGGCAGCTGTGCGAGTTCAGTGACCCGGAGACTGTTGGACAAGCGGGTGGAGCTGAGTGTAAGTGAATGCTTTGTCGGCACCCTCCCGTCTGTCACCTCCGGGCTCCAGGGCACCTGAGTCTGCATGCACGCTGGGGGAGGCCCCAGGCGGAGGAATGTGTTTGGGAACCTCTCTGCTTGCTCGCCCTCTCTGTCTCTGCCTCTTCCTCTGCTTTCCTCTTCTGCTCAGCACACAGACAGCATCACAGTAAGTGTGCTGGCCCTGTCCGCTGCCTCTGCTGCCTTTCTCTGGGCCGGCCTTTTCTGGGTGTGTCTTTGCCCAAACCTCAGGTGCCTTATAAGGCTTGCTGACTCCTTCCCCCTAATTGCAGGGGGCTGTGGGCCCTCTGGCCAGCTGCTGTTAGAGGGAGGGGCATTGAGGGGCTCTGCCCAGGGCAGCTGGCCTGCCTTGCGCTTGTCCTTGCCTCTTGGCTCATGGCTGTTGAGGTGTCCGGTGAAGGAGTGGACAGACGCCCTTGCTGACTGTGGCTTCTGTGCTCACAGACCACAGTGGCCCACTGCATCTCGGTGAGCCAGGACTACATCTTCTGCGGCTGTGCTGACGGCACCGTGTGCCTTTTCAACCCCTTCAACCTGCACTTCCTCAGCACGCTGCCCCGGCCCCATGCCCTGGGCACAGACATTGCCAGCATCACAGAGGCCAGGTGAGCGGTGTGGGTGGGCCCCTGAGTCCTGTCAGAGCCCCACTCTGTGCCAGGCCGTCCCTGGCATGCTGCAAGGAGAGGAGGGCACACATAGACCTCTGGGAAGACCCTTGCAGTCAAGCACAGGTGGGTCTTTTAGCATTTGTTGCTCACTGTGGGCAACCGTGGTAATCTGAGTCTGCAGTGTGGTAATGCATTGTCCTGTAAACACCACAGCTAGGACAGACGGGCAGTTCCTTAGGGTTTCTGAGAGAGGCTGGAAACCTGACGGAGCAGGCCTTTCTCCCTCAGGGTGGTCCTGGGTAGCAGCTAAGGTAGGAGGGTCTTATTGTAGCCTCGGGCCTTGGGTTGGGTGATTGCAGGAAGTGAAGTTTTGCTCTGGTTTCAGTGCTGTCAGGAAGCGGGGCAGTTCTGCAGTTGGGTATATTAATTTCTCATTCAGGGAAGGAGTGGGCTAAATCTGCAAATGGCAGGAAATGATATATGACCATGACTGGTTTGCACAGTGCCCTTCCTTTTCCTCTGACGTGAGTCTAGAAGGGCCTGACATCTGCTTGGCTGCATCACGGCCACACACTGTCCCCGCCTGATGTTGGGGGCTATGAAATAGCTTGTGTTCTTTTGCAGAGCCCCATGGCAAGGAATGCCAGGCCAGCCGCTGCGTTCTTTCTCCAGTGACTGCTGGCCAACCTGCTGCTCCTCCCTTTAGTGCCCCTTTGCATTAGCGCTAACTCACCAGTTTGCCCTGTCTGCCCTGGACACCCTGACCCCCTCTTTCCTCAGTCGCCTTTTCGCTGGAGTGGCCAATGCGAAGTATCGGGACACCATCACCTTGACCTTTGATCCTGCAAATCCGTGGCTGTCTTGTGTGTACAATGACCATAGTACTTATGTCTGGGGTGTGAAGGGCCCCAAGAAAGTGGGCAAGGTGTATTCAGCTCTGTATCATTCCTCCTGCGTCTGGAGTGTAGAGGTACGTGGGCCAGGTCTGCTGAGACTGACCGTGTTTCCTGGCCTACCATTAGGAGCTGGGGTTCCTCAAGTGTGGAATTTGTTTCCTCCAGCACCCTTGCTCCCCAAGCTGTGCCCTTGGGTCCCTTCGTATCTGTTAATTGGCTCTGAGGATGGGAGGGGATTTTAGTGCTGACTCATCTCAGACGTTTTTCAGTATGCCCCTGTGCAGTCTTAGCTTGGCCTCTTTGGACATGTTCCTGAACTTGACCAAACCTTAGTTTCTGCAATTGTGAAATGACATACCTGATGCATTTGATTTTTACGAACAGGAGACAATGTAAGTGGGAGATTTAGAATGCCTAGTACTTACTAGGTGCTTGGTTAATGTATATTCCTTTACTTGTTAAAGACAAGAGCTAATCATTATGACTTGCTTGCTATGGGACAAGCCGTTGCCTCCAGGGGACAGGATGGGGGAACTTTAGGCCCCCAAGGACAGAGGTTCAGGAGGGTTTAGCTGAAAAGGGTTGGGGACAAAATTTATTATCTCCAAGGGAAAGATACTAACTTGACAATGAAGAAACGGCAAAACCCACCCTTAGCCAAGTCATTAAGGTTAACATCCCGTGGCAGCAGCATGAATCTGGTGAGAGGGTACACTGAGAGGTTTCAAAATGTTCCCAGAAAATGTTATGACTCTTAAGAACTCCCAATAAAATGTTGAACAACAACAACCAACGTTGATGGAAAGTTTCTTTTAGTTCTGTTTTTCCATGCAGCCTCCTCCTAGCATTGTGTCTGGTATTCTTGACCCAAATGTATAAGGAACTTAGGATAGTCATGAGGAAACATCAGGCAACCTTCATTTGAGGTACACCTGCCAGAGTAACTTATCACACTCTCCCAGGTGTCAGGGTAGGAAAGACAAGCAAAGACTGAAAGCCATTCTAGACTGGGACAGATGACACCCATGTGCCGTGGGGGCTCCTAGGATCCTGGAGCAGAAGAAGTACATTCGTGGGATATACAAACAAACTCATTGGCATTGGGTTGATTCCAACTCAGAGCAACCCCCGCTGGTGACATTTAAATAAAGTCTAATAATGTTGTTCCAGTGTGACCTCCGTGGTCCTTATCACTGTGTACTGTAGTGCATAAAACATTAATACGAAGGGAGACCAGGTGAGAGAGTTGAATGTGACATATCTTGACTCATTTTTCTAAAGGTTCAACCCAAAAGGTAAAGTAAAACAGCTCTTGATGGAGAGGAAAAGGTGGAAGGGGGTGGGTGATGATTCTTTCCCCCCGCTGCCTGGCACTGAACGGCCTCTCCTCTCTTCTCATTTTGCAGGGTCCACGAATTGCAGTTCCTGAGTGAAATGCTGAAGGTGGAGGCCCATGAGTCAGAGATTCTGTGCCTGGAGTACTCGAAGCCAGACACAGGTACCTGGCCCTGGCCTGGAATGGCCTTGAGTGAGCCCCTCCAGTCTGGCCAGAGCCACTGATACTTGTCCTGCCTCTTGACTATGGGGCTGATCGTTCTTTTGGCTACCAAAAGAGTTAGTGATCCTTCTTGATGTCTCTGAAGGCTTCTTGTTGTTTCTGAAGGCTTTGGGGAGGACTGCATCTCAACTCTGCCCGACTCCATGGCTCATGTGGCTTAAGGATGTGGGGCTCAGTTTCTCTGGGTGCTCTTTGCTGGGCACTCATGTTGGGCTGCGATCCACAAGCTCAGCAGTTTGAAACTACCAGCCGCTCTGCAGGAGAAAGGTGGGCCTTTCTACTCCTGTAAACAGTTACAGTCTCAGAAGCCCATAGGGGGTATTCACTATGAGTCAGCATTAACTTGATAGCAGCAGATTTGATTTTTGTAAAGTCTTTTTAAAGCCAACCAAAAGCTGAATCAGTGAAGAAGATCTGCTTTAGACATTGTGCTCTTTTAAAGAATAATCTGTCTGTGATCAGATTGACACAGGAACTTGGAAGGTTAGGTGAAAAGTTTAAGGGGCAGTGAGCTTATGTGTGTGATGGAAATTTGGAATTGGAAAAGGACAGTGAGAATGGCTACATAATTTCAGAAATATAATGAATGTTAGCAAATTGTACATGTAGAAATGATCGAATTGGTATATATTTTTGTGTGCATTGTTTTAGATCAGGGAGAAGACTCGAAGTTCAAATATAATTTACAGAGACCCCCTTGTTAAATCTTGAATGGGACAAAGTCCAGAAAAAACAAATCATCTGGTTGAGGGAGACCGTAAGCATGAGGCCATAATGGGGACTGAAGGATTCACAACAGCTCGGTCACATGGAAAACAAAGGAAGCCCCTTTAAAAGTCAAGTTCCCAGCAGATCAGACCATCACAGTTGGAAATGTGACTACAGAAATGGGAAAGGGACCATGATTGGAGTAAATACATTATTGCAGACTAGAAAAGTTTACAGGACTGGTTCAGGGCCCTCCAACCATCTTGGTCAGGGCATGAACGTGCAACCTCAGTACCCCAATTCCCATCAAGGGCATACTCAGGCAAGTTCTTGAGGGCTAGACTACTCCTCACCAGGCTGGCCAGAGGAGTGGGTGGAAGCAAACAAACTCTGCCTGAGGGCAAAGCATTTTACGTTGCTAGTTCAGAGTCATGGAGCTCTAGTGCCATAGAAGGTTATGGGTTGGGCGGTTAACCACAAGGTTTCACTCTTCAAAACCACCAGCCAGCTCCAGGGAAGAAAGATGAGGCTTTCTACTCCAATAAAAATATATAGTCTGGAGATAAAAAGCCCCAATGTAAGTTAACTGGGTTGATTCCTACTAGAGGGATAATGTGTGTGGGCCAGATGCTTGCAAGGTCCCTCAAGGCAATGCTGCCAGACTGCAGTCTCTGCTCCCTGCTGGTGGAGACAATGGATTGCTTTTCTCTAAAACTTGGAACCATTAGCTTGGTTCCAGTAGGTGGAGTTCACACCCTACTGATAATGGTTCATATGGAGATCCAGAAAACAGGTCAAAGTTAAGCTGCCATTCTAAATGTAGGATCCGCCCATTTTGTCACCTGTATACCCCCAATCCCTCCTCTTCCTATTGCATGTATGCCCCTAGACCACCCCTTCTCACCGCTGTATAACATAGTCCAAGTCCTTCCTGTGATGTATGTCTTTACCCTCCCGTTTCCAATTCCCCTTGTCCTCCTTCCCTTCCCCCTCTCTCCATGTGGACCACCAAGTGGGGCTGAGGTGAGCAATGCTACCATGATATGTGTGTGACTGCATTATTGTAATATCTCTTCTATCTCTCATGCTCCCAATGACTTTAATATTTATATCTCAACCCTTTATGTTTCCAGGGCTTTCAATGACATTAGGCATCTTTTCAATGTTTATGAATCATGCTTATGAACCTCTCTTCTGTTAGTTGTCTGTGTGTATGCATTGCCTGTATTAAAAACATATAGAACCGAGCAATTTGTCTGGAAAAATAATTTATAGAAACTTTATGTTAGATTGCCATGCGTTTTGCATAGCCAATTGTTCTTTTAAAACACTTTTCTTGTCATTGTGATACCATGCTAAAAGGTAAAAACATCTGTATATAGTCAAATAGCTTTATCTTTCCTTTAAAGACATGAACCTTCGTGTCTTGCTTAAAGTTTCCACCTCACTAAAGCTAAATTGCTACCCTCGAAAATAAATCCCTCTAAGTTTTTAATGCTTTGAATATTTTATCGCTCTAATCCTCCTGGAGTTTATTTTTGAATGTAGTATGCTCCTTCCTTTGATTTCTTGTAAATTCAGCCAATTCAACCACTCAATAACCAAAGTATTCCTTTACCACTGGATTGTTTTGCCACCTTTGCTTTTGCATAGCATATAGTTCTAAATTATATCCCAGACTACTGAATTATTTGCCAGAGTGGCTTTACTAATTGTACACTGGCATCACAACACGCGGGAGCTTCGGAAAGATCGTGGGAGAAAGGAATGAAAAGAGAAGATAATTTCCCATGAATTTTTGAAGCTTCCTCGTACAGGTGCTTTACAGTAAGTCGACATTAGGGTTTATAATCAATAAAAAATTCAACTGTGATCCAAGAATGAGGGGCGTGACATTTCCTGGTTGAGACAAAAGCGAACAGGCGAGCAGAATACGAAAAGAATTGGTTAACCGATGAAACTGCAGCCAAGTGTTAGCTGTTATCACAAAAATGAACACACAGAATATTCTTGAACTTGGAAGTGGGAACTTCAGCCTTTCAACGGCCATCGACGGTGCGGGGCAACATCCCCGCACTCCTACGCTCAGGAAGGGGGTTCTGGGGTCTGCGGCGCCGCGGGGCACAAGTGGGGCGAAGGGCTGCGAGGGAACGCCGAGGCAGAGGGGTCCCCGCGAGGCGGCTGCGGGCCGCTCCAGAAGGCAGGGGTCCGGGGGCTCTGCAGTCCCTCAGGACCCTCCAGGAGAGGCTCCAGAAAGGCAGCTGGAGGCCCCGGCCGGCCGTGCAGCTCGCTGGGAGGCGCGGGCGCACGTGCTCCGCCGGTCCGGGCGGCGGGGGCGGCTGAACGGGCCCTGGCCGTGGGCGGCGGGCGGCGGGCGGGCGCAGTGCGGCGCCGGGCAGGCGGGAGGTGACCGCGCGGGGCGGTCGCGGCGGCTGGGGCTACTGACGGCACACGGATCCGGAGCGCACTGCGCGGGGCGGGGCGCCGCGCAGGTGAGAGCGGCAGCGGACCCGGATGCGGCGCGGCTGAGGGCGGCCGAGGGCGGGGGGTCGCGGCGGCTAGCTCTTGGAGATCCCGGCCGGAGGCTCCGGCGCCGGTGCTGCGCTTCCTGCCGGCTCGAAGAACGAGCCCGAGCCTGGCCGCCCTCGGGATGCCTTGCTGAGGCTCCGCCGGACGTCCCCAACAGGGGGGGGGGGGGCGGGGCGGGGCTCGTTCGGGCGCCTCCTGAGGGCGCCTCAGCGGAGAGCGGCGTTGGCGCCTTGGAGTCTACGCGGGCGGCCCAACCCGCCTGCCACTCAGGTGTCTTTTTGCACGGAAGTGAGTTTTAGGAGCGGGAAACCTGTGGTGGGCGTGACTGACGTGTTTTTAAATCATTTTCTATACATTTAAAGCTGTAAAGGCAAAACTTCATGATCCAATTAATATAGCCAAAAATTCAGGCTTGATAGAAACATTTAGAATCCAGCCACTGGGGGTAAAGTCCCCTTATTCCCATCTGTTATTGGAGGAAGGTATGAGAGAGATTGGATACTGCGGTGGGAAGAAATAGAGCCAAATAGGAATGTCTGCTTCTATAGGGAGAATGTATCAGCCATGCGCTCACTTTAAGGCAGCACAGCTTTAAGGGAGAATCTGTGGAAATGATAGATTACCGCAGGAACATGAACTTGGAGTATATCTCCAACTAACAGAGTGGTGGTCTTCCAGCCATGGAACATTAGTCTCCCAGATTCCCTCTGTACCAGTCAGGGAATAAGTCCCAGTATTATTTCCCTTGGTGCTAGTATCCCACATTTCCCCTCTCTGCATTATGTTTAAGATTCAATAGTGTCACGGAGGCAACATGGTCTCTTTTCATATCTATTAGCTTCCTATAGAAGTGACATGAGACTGCAAGCATCACAAATATGATAAAAAACACAGTCAGAGTGGAACTTAAGCTATGTGAAGTACTTTGCCCCCAAGCTCGCGGGTCCAACCCTTCCATGCTACTCATCAATTGCTTAATCACATCAGAGCCAGGAGAAGCCTCAAGCTTGTCTTTGAATGTATAGAAAATATCCTTTTTAAGCTGATCAGTATCTAATGAAATGTTTCCCTTAAACCCTTGCAAATGTTTCCTAATCAAATTCCAATCATGCAATGTCTTATTATAAGGATAAGTGGTTATACAGAAATCAGTTACATTCCAATCACATTATAGCATTGACAAATTCAAAATCTTGATCTTTCAGCAAAGCAGTCTGCAGTAATGTAGGGACTTTATGGATGTGCTTTATACAATTGATGTATGTATACGTATGGATTGTGGTAAGAGTTGTATGAGTCCCTAATAAAATGTAAAAGAAGAAAAGAGAAAAAAAATGATTAGGGCAAAGACTGTACAGATGTGCTTTATACAATTGATGTATGTATATATATGAACGGTGAAAAGAATTGTATGAGCCCCAATAAATTGTTAAAATTAAAAAAAAAATTCATTAAAAAAAAATTAAATTAAATTTAAAAAAAATGAGTAAATGAACTTTGTCACACATAAGATTCCTCTTCTCCTTCTGTTTTAACAATTTAAATAGTAAAGCATTGCTAGATCTTGAACCAGTAAAAGTACTAGTTAGATAACCTTCATTGTTATGTAAATACCGGCTCCCATCCCTCAGAGAATTAAGAGAGCTAACTAATTGGGAGAACTTCTTATCATACTTTGAAAGACTGAAAAAATTCTTAATAAATTTGTTCAGCTGATCTTGAAGTAACTTACCAAGCAGACATTTTTTCTCCAGGCTTACCAATAAGGTTATAGGCTCAATTGAGCCGTTTTGCCTTTCAGGCTTCTCACACTGTATGATTTTACCTTGCAATATTCTGTCTTGGTTAACTTCACTCATTCCCTCTATGCTGGCTTTAGGGGAAGTTAATGGGAGGGCCTTAGGCCCCCCTGAATGCCCTAAGGAAATGACCCGGCATCCACAGTTAACAAACCTTTTTCCTTCCATTTCTAATTCCATGTGGGGGCGCTGTTTCTCCACAACAGCAGTCCAGAAGACTGCTTGATTTATAGGGTGGTCAAACTTCTCAAGTACTCTTTCCTGATAGGTATAAATTTTTACTCTAGAAATGCAAGGAAGGGAAAATTGGCTTAAGCGATCCTACATTTTTACAAACCATGGTATATCAGAACTCATTACTGCCTTAATTTCTTCTTCACAATCCTGACCAATAACTCCAGCAACACCTTGAGAATTTATGTTGGACTTTCTTTTTTTTTTTGACTTTCTTAATAAACTTCCTATAGTTCTTTTAGGTAGTGGACCCCAATTACTGCTCTTCGTTTCTGATTCAATCACAGTTTTGGGCTTTTTCTTACAACTCTTATCAACTCCAGTATCAATTTTAATTTCTTGAGTACTAAGGTTAAATCTTCCTGATAGAAACTGTATTAATCTTTCAATAAGAGGTCCCTGCTTTTGAGGATCAAGCTCCTGTGAAGGCTTCTGAGCCATCTCTTGGTTATTCAAACCAACTGCAGTGAGAACAGAGACTAGGTTTTTGCCTCTTTGGCTAGGTCTGTTCTCCTGCTGTGAGGCTGCTAGATAAAGGCGATTTCTCTCAAAGATCTTCTTTGCTCCAGTAGGCAGACACCTTGCCTACCACGCTCTGCTATGAGGGCTCTGCATCAAGCTTCTTCCACTATTTTCCCGCCGGGAAGTCTTTGCTAATGGCGACCCTTCACGGTTGATTTTTGAACGACATTGGCTCGCCCAATGAGTTCCCTTCCTACAATGGAGGCAGAGTTCAGGTTCGTTTAAACCCGATCTCCATGGTCCTGGCCCATGCTCTGACATTGGCCGCAGCCTGCTCTGCCTACACTCTTTTGAAGATGACTTGTCTTCCCACAACTAAAGCACTTTCTTCCAGGTCTGATATAGTTTGCCAATGAAGCTGCCATGAGGTCTGCCTTGTATTCCTCTGCCTCTACATTCCTGCATATCCTAAAATAACCCAGCAAAGTGCCCTGTTCGCTGTAGGGATGCAAGGCATTTTTACAGTGCTTATTAGAGAAATCATAAGATAGCTTGTGCACTAGGTCTCTTACTGCCTGAACATTCTTCACACATTTGGAAATAGCATCTTCCAGTCGGGACACAAAGTCAGCGTAACGCTCATCATATTCTGTTGTCTTATAGCCCTGTAACGCGGCGTTCTCTCTTCTGATGGAATTATCTTTTCCCAGGCCCTTAAGCAAACCTCATGTATCTGTCCTATTGTCTGTTCAGTAAACTGTAGTTGAGACTCAACTGTAATATAATTTGCATCCCCTAGCAATTGATGAATTCCTATATCTATCCCATCCTCAGCATTCTTCCCAGCTCTTGCAAGGGCTGCTTCCTTCCATAGCATTTGATATCACAAGCATTCTGAAGAGTAAAGACAAATTCTCACTAAAGCTTTCCAATCTGTAGGGGTCCAGCTGTCAGACTCTGCTAGAGCCCTTATCATGCTAATTACAAAATGTGAGTCTGGGCCGTAGTCATTGATTGCCTGCTTGAGATCTTTTAGCAACTTAAAAGGCAAAGGCACTGTGAATTCCTTTTGGTTCTAACAGGATAAGACATCTTGCATTCTAAATCTTCTTCTGCAATCCCTCTTCCTACTCTGGAGAGTAAAGGTGCTTTCCTATACTTTGCTTCTTTACGTCTATTCTCTGAGCTACTCTTTTCAATCTGGATATCTTGGAGTTCCACTTCCTGAACTTCACCTTCTGTGCTAGCTCTCCTAGTTTGCATTTCTTTGGAGCTAATCTCTCTACCTTCAGGGCTGGCTTGCTTGATTGTTTTACAATCTCTGGCCTTTCTTACACTAAATTCCAGCAGGGGAGCAGTTGCTTTTACTATGTCCCCTTCTGACTCAGGCTCATTCTTTTAGCTCTGCCTAAAATCTTCTCATCTGCCTGAAACCCGTTCTCACTGCTTCTCATCTGATTTAAATTTGGGCATCTTAGACGTTGCCTGTTCTGCTTCTTGGCTTTCTCTACCTTTGAAAGCAAGGGAGCTTCCTGGGATTGTTTAATAGCCATGCTTTGGATCTTGCAATCCACTGCCTCTAGTACTGTATCACCTTTAAACCTTCGGAGTCTGCAGTCTCGCGAGAGCATACAGGCTTTGGCAATGAGGTTCTGTTCTAGAATTGGAGGCTTTAGATAACAAACCAATCCCTGCCTTTTCAGTTTTTCCTAAAGTTTCATAACCTAAATCATGCTTATTCACAGACACTTTAGCTTGCTTTGCTAGATTTGAATAGACACAAGACTTCTCACTAGACTGTTCATCCTTATTCTCTTCCTCCTGCAAAAGTTTTAAAACCATCTTAACTTGTACCCACAGAGACCACTTCTCCATAGGGATACTCTCCCCATCTCTGTGCTTCCTTTAAGTTGACAATGACCTCCTCCCAGGTCTCTAAATCAAAAGTTCCTTCCTCTGAGAACCATGAATTATACCTTTTTACTACTTTTAGAAAACATTGTATCTTTTTCTTCGTTACTTTTACACCTTGTCTTTTCAGTAAGTAGAGAGCATGGTACCATAAGTTTCAGGTTTACTTTTACCTTGCTCCCATTATCCTCTTTAAAATTCTAATTCACTATTTCCACTACTTCTCTGTCAATCCCCACACCGGATCCTCACTTCACACAATTTTCAAATTCACTCTACATACGAATGGGGCCATATAATTGTTATATGGGATATAACTCATATTGTCCCACGTTGTGCGCCATTTGTCTGGGGAAGCCCGCCTTGTGCTGGGGCTCCAGCCTCCAGCCCAGTCCTTGAGCCTCCTGCCTGGTCTCCATCCCACCTCCCTTCGTCCACACTGAGCGTGGACCTGGCTGGTAAGATCATGGCCATCCAGGAGGTGAGCATGCTACCATGAATTGTGTCTGACTGCATTATTGTAATGTCTCTTCTATCGCTCATGCTCCCGGTGACTTTAATATAATATTTATATATCTCAACCATACAATTGTGCTTATTGAACCCAAAATTACTGGTGGGGGGCTGGCACCCCAACTCATACCACAGTACATACCATTTGTCTAGTTCTTCAATGCTTCCTCTCCCGCTCACTCCCTCCAACTATCATGACCTCAGCTCTACCTTACAAAGCCGGCTAGACCAGAGCATGTACACTGGTACAGATAAGAACTCTCAACACACAGAATCCAGGACAGATAAGCCCTTCAGGAACAGTAATGGAAGTAGTGATAACATGAGGGTAGGGATGAGATAGAGGGAACTGATAGCAATGATTGATGTATTAACGCTCACACCCCAGGGGGACAAGCAACAGAAACATTGGTGAAGTGAGACCTTGGACATTGTAAAATATGAAAGTATAATTTATCAAGGTTTCATGAGGGTGGGAGAGTGGGAGAGAAGGGGGGAAAAGGAGCTGATACCAAGGGGTCAAGTATAAAGAAAATGATGATGGTACCGTAGGTACAAATGTGCTTGATACAATTGATGTATGCATTGTTATAAGTGGTGTAAGAGCCCCCGATAAAATGACTTAATTTTTTAAAAGTGTTTAGGTAGATCTTGATGGAGGATAGATTGAGAAACAATAGTTTCAGAATTTGATAATTTTGCTTAATAATCAAACTGAAAACTCACTGCCATTGCATCTTTTGTGACTCACAGCAACCCTGACTTTCAGCAACCCTATTGGACAGGGTAGAGCAGCCCCTGTGAGTTTCTGAGACTGCAACTCTTTACAGGGGTAGAAAGCCCTAACGTTTCTCTCTCAGAGCGGGTGGTGGTTTTGAACTATGTGGGTAGCAGCCCAAGTGAAAACCACTATGCCACCAGGGCTCCCTGTGCCACATAGCGGGAGCTGTTGTTTTCCCAAACATTCACTTGGCTATTTCTTTTATAAGAAGCCAAGTAATTTGGCAGCTTATTTCTGTTCCAGTTTTCTTATATAGAAAATGTGGTGACAGTGTGAACCTGTTTGTTGTAGTTTATGTGAACATAATTGAGTGATCTAGACCAAGTGAGCTAGACCAAGTGAGCTGACTGGTCAAAAATCAGACCTGTGGATTGCCAAATTGGTTCTGCTGAGATTGGGGCTTTCCTGGATCCACAGGCTTCCTCCAAGCTGTGTCCGAGAAGCTCTGCATTTTAGAGCTACATTTTATAGTTGAAAGAGAGGCCTAAGGAGGGAGGGAGTCCTTAAGCTCTAAGACCTTAATGCTGTCATTGCTGTCCTCTTTTAGTGTACCTGCAGTTTCCACACTGCAGTGGGAACCATTGAAACAGCTGTTCTCATTCTCTGAGATGGTGTGCCACCCCACTCCATACCACCACCACCTCATCCCTTTCTCTTATTGTAGAGATAATGCCCCTTCCATATGTATCTCAGATATTCAATTAATGAAGAAAGACAAAAGTAGGAGAAATGATTTAGATGAAGGAGACCATAAGCATGAGGCCATAATGGGGTCCAAAGGCTGTGTGGCCATGTCGCTAATTATAGAAATGGATGAAATCTGCCACAAAAATGTGATTGGAGGCAGAGCAATTCATCACTCTCTCAGGCAGGACTACATAAGTGAGAATGGGGCCATTATGGAGACATGGAGACGATCACAGATTAGAAAGGCTTACTGGATTTGTTCTGGGGCCTTCCGACCACTATAACTCATGACCATAGGGTCTTAGACTTTCCCAATTTCCATTGAGGACCTTCCCAGGGAAGTCCCAGAGGGCAGATTGCTCCTCTCTGCTCTGGCTAGTTGTTGTTGCGTGCCATTGAGGACACTTGGACTCGTCGTGACCTCACATACAACCGAATGAAACACTGTAGGGTCGTGCACCATCCTCACAATTGTTCCTGTGCCTGAACCACCGATGAAGCCACTGAGTCCATCCACTTCTTCGAGGACCTCCTCTGTTTCATGGCTTCTCCACTGTACCAAATAGGATGTCCTTCTCCAGGGACTGGTCTCTCCTGACAACATGTCCAAAGTATGTAAGATGGCGTCTTGCCATCCTTGCCTCTAAACAGCACTCTGGCCTTATTTCTTCTGATACAGATTGGTCAGTCCTTCAGCAGTCCATGGTACTGTCAGTAGTCTTCTGGTGGACCACAATTCGATGCATCTGTTCTTCTACAGCCTTCCTTATTCAGTGTCTAACTTTCACATGCATATGATGCAATGGAAAATAGCATGGCTTAGGTCATGTGCACCTTAGTCCTCAGAGTAACATCATTGTTCTTCAACACTATAAAGAGGTTTTCTGCAGCAGATTTACCCATTACAATACATCTTTTGATCTCCTGACTGCTGTTTCTATGAACATTGATAGTGGATCTAAGCAAGACAAAATCCTTGACAACTGAAGCCCTTTTCTCTGTTTATCACCTATTGGTCCAGTTTTGGGGATTTTGGTCTTCCTTATATTGAATTGTAACCCATATTGAAGGCTGCAATCCTTGATCTTCAGCAAGTGGTTCAATTCCTCCTCACTTTCAGCAAACAAATGGTGTCATATATGCACACAAGTAAGCTCCCAAAAGTTAGTGGAACAAGGAATCAAAAGAGAATGGAATTTTTCAGGGACTTTTTTAAATACCAGTGTGTGTGTGTGTGTGTGTGAGAGAGAGAGAGAGAGAGAGAGAGAGAGGAGATGTGGGCATAAAACAAACATCAAGCAACATAAGGGAGAATGCTGTTGGCTGCTGTTGAACTGATTCCGGTGCGCATGCACAGTGACCTGCTGTGTGCACCATAGTGACCCCTCAGAAGCAGATCATCAAGCCTACCTTTCAACTGAAATTCTGAGAATTCACAATTTTCAGAAGTATGTGGATAACAGTGAAAGCCAAAATTCTATTTGCACAGTCCCCACGTGGATTAAGCTTCCAGTGAATTCCTTCAGACCATTGACCAGGGATGTGAACACTCTTGCCACCAGGCAGAGGGCATTGGAAAGTGGATTACCCCTTAGGCAGCCCATGGTGGGGCTTAGAGACTTGCCTAAGTGTATCCTTGAATCGAGGCTGCCATTCTGGGCTGCACGGTCATGAGTCATGCCCCCAAAGCCTTGGTTGTTTGGCCCTGGACCACTCTTGTAAACTGTCCTGTTTAACACAGGTCCCAATCCTTGTCCTATTCTTGCTTCTGTAGTCCCACCTGGAACTGTGATGTTGGGATCTGCCGCCATGTCCTTTCAAGTCTGTGAATCTCAGATAACCCTTACATATCAATAAGACCTCTTGCTAATAGTTTCCCTCCCCTCATCTCGATGGCATGTGTTGGCCCTTGGACTATCTAGGTTACCTAGCGGGCATTTGGATTATGTAGGCTCCCTAGCGGGAATTTGGACTATATAGATTACCTAGCGGGCAATTAGACTTTGTAGGTTATCTAGCGGGCACTTTGACTATCTAGGTTACCTAGCTAGCACTTGAACTATCTACGTTACCTAGCGGTTACTTGGAGTATGTTGGTTACCTACCGGGCTGTTGGACTATCTAGGTTACCTAGCCGGCACTTGGGCTATCTAGGTTAACTAACGGGCACTTGGACTATGTAGGTTCCCTAGCGGGCCCTTGGACTATGTAAGTTCCCTAGCGGGCACTTGGACTATGTGGGTTCCCTAGCGGGCATTAGGACTATCTGGGTTACCTAACGGGCACTTGGACTATGTAGGTTAACTAGCGGGCTTTGGACTATGTAGGTTACCTAGCGGACACTTGGACTATGTAGGTTCCCTATCGTTCACTTGGAGAATGTAGGTTAACTAAGGGGCACTAGGACAATGTAGGTTACCTAGCGGGCCTTGGGACTATCTAGGTTACCTAGGGGGAACTTGGACTATGTAGGTTTACTATTGGCCACTTGGACTATCTAGGTTACCTAGCAGGCACTTGGACTATGTAGGTTAACTAGCGGGCACTTGGACTATCTAGGTTACCTAGCAGGCACTTGGACTATGTACGTTTCCTAGCGGGTACTTGGACTATCTATGTTAACTAGCGGGCACTTGGACTATGTAGATTCCCTATCGGGCACTTGGACTATGTAGGTAACCTAGTGGTCACTTGAACTGTCTAGGTTACCTAGCGGGCATTTGGACTATGTAGGTTAACTAGCGAGCTCTTGGACTATCTAGGTTAACTAGCGGGCACTTGGACTATTAGGGTCCCTAGCGGGCATTTGGACTATATAGGTTACCTAGCGGGCACTTGGACTATGTAGGTTAACTAGCGGACACTTTGACTATCTAGGTTAGCTAACGGGCAATTGGACTATCTAGGTTACCTAGCGGGCACTTGGACTATGTAGGTTCCCTAGCGGGCACTTGGACTATTTAGGTTACCTAGCAGGCACTTTGACTATCTAGGTTAACTAACGGGCACTTGGACTATGGAAAGAAGTGCCTAATGGTCACCAGGACCCATGGTTAATCCAGGCGTGGTCATCTGATTCCAATCGATCAGACCTAGCTATAAATCACTTATATGTCTGGGTAATTAAAAGCAAATATAAATTTTCAAAAAAAATAACGTTGCATGGGATAGAAAGAGAATACATAACAACATCAGACATAAATATGCCTCAAGACAAACTCATTGTGCACATCCAGAATACATAATGGCTCTTGCTAAGATGCATTTCCCACTAGACCCTACCCCAAGCCAGTAAAAGCCAGAAACTCTACAGTAAACTGTGGATTGTACTACTCTGAAATGGGAGCTGTGTCTCTAGACCTAATTTGGGGCTGTTCGTGCTGAGGACTCACCAATACCTGCTGCAGTGACAACAGTCCAGGTGAGAATAAGGAAATCTGGATGACAGCCAGGATATAGGAGCACTGAGACCTCAAATTGCTTCTAGGCGAGCATGGCCTAATGGGCTTCCATTTATGCACCTCTGGCAGGAGGAGTTTGTTCTGGAAAGTAATGGTTTCTAAGGAAGTATTTCTTAAACTTTCACATGCATGCACTTACCCAGGTTCCTGGAAATCGGGCTGGGGGGCAGATTCTGATTTTGTGGGTTCAGGGTGGGGGGTCTAGGATCCAGCAGTTCTAGAGGCCCTGGTACTCTTGGGCTGTTAACCACAAGGACAGTAGTCCTAAACCACCAGCCACTCCTTGGGAGAAATATGAGGCTGTAGACTCCGGGCAAGAGTGACAGTCTGGGAAACCCACAAGGGCAGTTCTACCCTGTCCTGTAGGGTCACTATGAGTCAGCATCAACTCGATGGCATTAGCATGGGAGAAGCTAATGCTGATGTTGCTGGTTCCTTGACCTATCATACTTTGAGTGGCAAAGTCCCAAGGGCCTTCCCGGATGTGATGGCCAAAAGCAGTAGTGTTCACCCTTGGTCATACTTTGGAATCCCTTAGGAGCTTTCAAGCCTCCCATTGGCCTGGCGCCATCCCAGACCAATGAAGCAAGACTTAGTGGAAGCAGGATTCAGGTCACGGTCAGTGAGAAAGCCCCCTTGGCAATGCCAACGTACAGCCAGTGCAGAGTCGAACTGGTCGACGACTCCACATGACTCCATATACTTTGGTGAAGCCAGCTGTTTGGGCAAGGTTTTCAGAGTTACCACCCATGTAGACTTGTTGGTGATAGTGCATTAAATAGAGCACATGCAGTGCATTGCATGAGTGTCCTATGTCATGCAACCACATCAGGGGTATGTTGAGCCAATTTCTCTGGGAGACCAAGGGTGTTGGCTCCATCCTGAACGTTGGCAGGGTAATGGACTGACACAGAGGAAACTCATTCTCTTTGTGGTGGTGCACTAATGGGTTCTTCACAGAAGGCCAAGTCCATGGCTGCAGATGCTCACGGCGCTGAGGGAGCAGGTCAAATCCTAAGTCCGAGGTGGGTGTTTGCATATTTACATGCCCTCACTGCCATCAAGTCCATTCCAACTCACAGGCCCATGGGACTGAGTAAAATGGCCCCCGTGGGTTTCTGAGACTGTGATTCTTTAGAGGAGTAGAAAATCTCCTCTTTCTCCAGAGGAGCGGTTGGTCATTCAAACTGCTGACCTTGAGATAAACAGTCCAACTCCTGACCACTCTTGCCGTCAGAATTCTATTTATTTACACAAGTATATATATATCCTTTCCCAAAAGAACTCCACATTTTCAAATCATTCTTGACACTCATGGCCTTTTTTCCTTTATAGCCATGCCTTTGGTTGAAACACAGATATAAGAGAAATATTTATCTACTTATAGGGGTACAAAAGTAGCTTTGGTGGCATAGTGTTTGCATGTTGGGCTGCTAACACCAAAGTCAGCACTTTGAAACCACCAGCCACTCCGTGGGAAGAAGAGTCTGTCTACTCCTATAAAGAGTTACAGTCTCAGAAACTCACAGGGACAGATCTACTCTGCCTCATAGGGTCACTATGAGTCAGCATCACCTCCCTGGCAGTGAGGTAGATTTTGGTTTCATAGAGATACAAGTCAGTCCTGAGCTGCTAAAGACAAGGTTGGCAGTTTGAACCCACCAGCTGCAGAGAAAGAGGAGGCTTTCTATTCCCATAAGGAGCTACAGTTTCAGAAATACCCACAGGGGAAATTTTAACCTCTCCTGTAGGATCAATATGAGTCAGAATCGACTTATCGGTGGTGAGCAAGTGGAGGGGACCCTAAACAGGTTCCGGTGGACCTTAAGAGTTCTACTAATTGTGCATGCTCTGTAAAATGTAAACCAAGATTTTACTTTTGCAAACATTATTTTTTCTAAACACGTCTAACTGTGAAACTATACTCGCATGCGGGTCTTTGAACCTGGTCAGTGGTCTGGGGAAGTGAAGGGGCCTGACATCCTTTGTTGTTGTTAGTGCTGTCCAGTCATTCTGACATCACAGGGACCTTCTTTGCAACACAAGGCAGCACTGCCCAGTCCTTTGCCAGCCTCAGGGGTAGTATGTTGGAGCCCATGGTTTCAGCTACCGTGTCCTCCAGTTCACCAAGGAGTTTCCTCTTTGTGCTGCTTACTAAACCCGTTTCTAAGGAGTCCATTCCAACTCACGGTGACGCCGTGTGGGTCAGCACCACGGGACCCCACATAATGCCTTATACCATATATATATATATATATATATATACATATATTGTGCATAATGCCTTATACCTGGTCCCTTTGGCACCTTGTGATCGCACAGGCTGGTGTGCTTATTCCATGTGGGCTTTTTTGCTTCTGAGCCAGATGGCCGTTTGCTCACCTTCAAGCCTTTAAGACCCCAGACACTATCTCTTTTGATAGCCTCTGGCCTTTACTTCGGGGTCTTCGGTCCCTGCAGAGTGGACACATGCCTGCTGTGCGGGTATGGGACGTGTCGGAGCGCAGCCTGGTGGCGGAGCTTCAGGAGCATAAGTATGGCATGGCATGTGTGGCCTTCTCATCCAGTGCCAAGTACATTGTCTCAGTGGGCTACCAGCATGACATGATCGTCAATGTCTGGGCCTGGAAGGTGAGTGGGCTGCTGGCCTCAGGACAGGCGGGGCCGGGAGGGGAGCCAAGAAACTGCTGACCGGTGGCCTTTACTTCCGCCTGCTGGCCTCAGTCCCTTTCTAGAGAACTCTGAGCAGAAAGGAGCAACTGGGTATCTAGGATGCTGAAGAAGGGGCAGAAGGAGAGGTCAAGTTCACAGCTTGTCTAACCTTCAGTGTGTAAGTTTCTTTTCCCTCAGCTCCTAGAAGCAGAGCCTTGATTTCCCTTGACTTTCTCTCCAGAAAAACATTGTAGTGGCTTCCAACAAGGTGTCCAGTCAGGTGACAGCAGTATCCTTCTCTGAGGACTGCAGCTACTTTGTCACTGCAGGCAACCGGCACATCAAGTTCTGGTACCTCGATGACAGCAAGACCTCAAAGGTGAGGCAGCAAGTAGCCACTAGGGTGGGGTCTGCCCAGATATGTTCCACCTGCGCCCCCTTCTGCATGCTCAAAAGCCCCTTGGAAGTCTCAGCTGGGCCAGGTGCTATGTCAATATGCAAGGGAAGCCTTCTCCCTCCCTCCCCAGGGCCTGCTTTCCAGGGGGTAGCCTGCAGGGTGTGTGGGTGGCACCTGTGGTGGGTCTCCACAGGTGAATGCCACTGTACCCCTGCTGGGCCGCTCTGGGCTGCTGGGGGAACCTGCGGAACAACCTGTTCACTGATGTAGACTGTGGCTGCGGGAAGAAGACTGACAGCACCTTCTGTATCACATCCTCTGGGCAGCTGTGCGAGTTCAGTGACCCGGAGACTGTTGGACAAGTGGGTGGAGCTGAGTGTAAGTGAATGCTTTGTCGGCACCCTCCCGTCTGTCACCTCCGGGCTCCAGGGCACCTGAGTCTGCATGCACGCTGGGGGAGGCCCCAGGCGGAGGAATGTGTTTGGGAACCTCTCTGCTTGCTCGCCCTCTCTGTCTCTGCCTCTTCCTCTGCTTTCCTCTTCTGCTCAGCACACAGACAGCATCACAGTAAGTGTGCTGGCCCTGTCCGCTGCCTCTGCTGCCTTTCTCTGGGCCGGCCTTTTCTGTCTGGGTGTGTCTTTGCCCAAACCTCAGGTGCCTTATAAGGCTTGCTGACTCCTTCCCCCTAATTGCAGGGGGCTGTGGGCCCTCTGGCCAGCTGCTGTTAGAGGGAGGGGCATTGAGGGGCTCTGCCCAGGGCAGCTGGCCTGCCTTGCGCTTGTCCTTGCCTCTTGGCTCATGGCTGTTGAGGTGTCCGGTGAAGGAGTGGACAGACGCCCTTGCTGACTGTGGCTTCTGTGCTCACAGACCACAGTGGCCCACTGCATCTCGGTGAGCCAGGACTACATCTTCTGCGGCTGTGCTGACGGCACCGTGTGCCTTTTCAACCCCTTCAACCTGCACTTCCTCAGCACGCTGCCCCGGCCCCATGCCCTGGGCACAGACATTGCCAGCATCACAGAGGCCAGGTGAGCGGTGTGGGTGGGCCCCTGAGTCCTGTCAGAGCCCCACTCTGTGCCAGGCCGTCCCTGGCATGCTGCAAGGAGAGGAGGGCACACATAGACCTCTGGGAAGACCCTTGCAGTCAAGCACAGGTGGGTCTTTTAGCATTTGTTGCTCACTGTGGGCAACCGTGGTAATCTGAGTCTGCAGTGTGGTAATGCATTGTCCTGTAAACACCACAGCTAGGACAGACGGGCAGTTCCTTAGGGTTTCTGAGAGAGGCTGGAAACCTGACGGAGCAGGCCTTTCTCCCTCAGGGTGGTCCTGGGTAGCAGCTAAGGTAGGAGGGTCTTATTGTAGCCTCGGGCCTTGGGTTGGGTGATTGCAGGAAGTGAAGTTTTGCTCTGGTTTCAGTGCTGTCAGGAAGCGGGGCAGTTCTGCAGTTGGGTATATTAATTTCTCATTCAGGGAAGGAGTGGGCTAAATCTGCAAATGGCAGGAAATGATATATGACCATGACTGGTTTGCACAGTGCCCTTCCTTTTCCTCTGACGTGAGTCTAGAAGGGCCTGACATCTGCTTGGCTGCATCACGGCCACACACTGTCCCCGCCTGATGTTGGGGGCTATGAAATAGCTTGTGTTCTTTTGCAGAGCCCCATGGCAAGGAATGCCAGGCCAGCCGCTGCGTTCTTTCTCCAGTGACTGCTGGCCAACCTGCTGCTCCTCCCTTTAGTGCCCCTTTGCATTAGCGCTAACTCACCAGTTTGCCCTGTCTGCCCTGGACACCCTGACCCCCTCTTTCCTCAGTCGCCTTTTCGCTGGAGTGGCCAATGCGAAGTATCGGGACACCATCACCTTGACCTTTGATCCTGCAAATCCGTGGCTGTCTTGTGTGTACAATGACCATAGTACTTATGTCTGGGGTGTGAAGGGCCCCAAGAAAGTGGGCAAGGTGTATTCAGCTCTGTATCATTCCTCCTGCGTCTGGAGTGTAGAGGTACGTGGGCCAGGTCTGCTGAGACTGACCGTGTTTCCTGGCCTACCATTAGGAGCTGGGGTTCCTCAAGTGTGGAATTTGTTTCCTCCAGCACCCTTGCTCCCCAAGCTGTGCCCCTGGGTCCCTTCGTATCTGTTAATTGGCTCTGAGGATGGGAGGGGATTTTAGTGCTGACTCATCTCAGACGTTTTTCAGTATGCCCCTGTGCAGTCTTAGCTTGGCCTCTTTGGACATGTTCCTGAACTTGACCAAACCTTAGTTTCTGCAATTGTGAAATGACATACCTGATGCATTTGATTTTTACGAACAGGAGACAATGTAAGTGGGAGATTTAGAATGCCTAGTACTTACTAGGTGCTTGGTTAATGTATATTCCTTTACTTGTTAAAGACAAGAGCTAATCATTATGACTTGCTTGCTATGGGACAAGCCGTTGCCTCCAGGGGACAGGATGGGGGAACTTTAGGCCCCCAAGGACAGAGGTTCAGGAGGGTTTTAGCTGAAAAGGGTTGGGGACAAAATTTATTATCTCCAAGGGAAAGATACTAACTTGACAATGAAGAAACGGCAAAACCCACCCTTAGCCAAGTCATTAAGGTTAACATCCCGTGGCAGCAGCATGAATCTGGTGAGAGGGTACACTGAGAGGTTTCAAAATGTTCCCAGAAAATGTTATGACTCTTAAGAACTCCCAATAAAATGTTGAACAACAACAACCAACGTTGATGGAAAGTTTCTTTTAGTTCTGTTTTTCCATGCAGCCTCCTCCTAGCATTGTGTCTGGTATTCTTGACCCAAATGTATAAGGAACTTAGGATAGTCATGAGGAAACATCAGGCAACCTTCATTTGAGGTACACCTGCCAGAGTAACTTATCACACTCTCCCAGGTGTCAGGGTAGGAAAGACAAGCAAAGACTGAAAGCCGATCTAGACTGGGACAGATGACACCCATGTGCCCTGTGGGCTCCTGGGATCCTGGAGCAGAAGAAGTACATTCGTGGGATAAAGAAACAAACTCATTGGCATTGGGTTGATTCCAACTCAGAGCAACCCCCGCTGGTGACATTTAAATAAAGTCTAATAATGTTGTACCAGTGTGACCTCCGTGGTCCTTATCACTGTGTACTGTAGTGCATAAAACATTAATACGAAGGGAGACCAGGTGAGAGAGTTGAATGTGACATATCTTGACTCATTTTTCTAAAGGTTCAACCCAAAAGATAAAGTAAAACAGCTCTTGATGGAGAGGAAAAGGTGGAAGGGGGTGGGTGATGATTCTTTCCCCCCGCTGCCTGGCACTGAACGGCCTCTCCTCTCTTCTCATTTTGCAGGGTCCACGAATTGCAGTTCCTGAGTGAAATGCTGAAGGTGGAGGCCCATGAGTCAGAGATTCTGTGCCTGGAGTACTCGAAGCCAGACACAGGTACCTGGCCCTGGCCTGGAATGGCCTTGAGTGAGCCCCTCCAGTCTGGCCAGAGCCACTGATACTTGTCCTGCCTCTTGACTATGGGGCTGATCGTTCTTTTGGCTACCAAAAGAGTTAGTGATCCTTCTTGATGTCTCTGAAGGCTTCTTGTTGTTTCTGAAGGCTTTGGGGAGGACTGCAACTCAACTCTGCCCGACTCCATGGCTCATGTGGCTTAAGGATGTGGGGCTCAGTTTCTCTGGGTGCTCTTTGCTGGGCACTCATGTTGGGCTGCGATCCACAAGCTCAGCAGTTTGAAACTACCAGCCGCTCTGCAGGAGAAAGGTGGGCCTTTCTACTCCTGTAAACAGTTACAGTCTCAGAAGCCCATAGGGGGTATTCACTATGAGTCAGCATTAACTTGATAGCAGCAGATTTGATTTTTGTAAAGTCTTTTTAAAGCCAACCAAAAGCTGAATCAGTGAAGAAGATCTGCTTTAGACATTGTGCTCTTTTAAAGAATAATCTGTCTGTGATCAGATTGACACAGGAACTTGGAAGGTTAGGTGAAAAGTTTAAGGGGCAGTGAGCTTATGTGTGTGATGGAAATTTGGAATTGGAAAAGGACAGTGAGAATGGCTACATAATTTCAGAAATATAATGAATGTTAGCAAATTGTACATGTAGAAATGATCGAATTGGTATATATTTTTGTGTGCATTGTTTTAGATCAGGGAGAAGACTCGAAGTTCAAATATAATTTACAGAGACCCCCTTGTTAAATCTTGAATGGGACAAAGTCCAGAAAAAACAAATCATCTGGTTGAGGGAGACCGTAAGCATGAGGCCATAATGGGGACTGAAGGATTCACAACAGCTCGGTCACATGGAAAACAAAGGAAGCCCCTTTAAAAGTCAAGTTCCCAGCAGATCAGACCATCACAGTTGGAAATGTGACTACAGAAATGGGAAAGGGACCATGATTGGAGTAAATACATTATTGCAGACTAGAAAAGTTTACAGGACTGGTTCAGGGCCCTCCAACCATCTTGGTCAGGGCATGAACGTGCAACCTCAGTACCCCAATTCCCATCAAGGGCATACTCAGGCAAGTTCTTGAGGGCTAGACTACTCCTCACCAGGCTGGCCAGAGGAGTGGGTGGAAGCAAACAAACTCTGCCTGAGGGCAAAGCATTTTACGTTGCTAGTTCAGAGTCATGGAGCTCTAGTGCCATAGAAGGTTATGGGTTGGGCGGTTAACCACAAGGTTTCACTCTTCAAAACCACCAGCCAGCTCCAGGGAAGAAAGATGAGGCTTTCTACTCCAATAAAAATATATAGTCTGGAGATAAAAAGCCCCAATGTAAGTTAACTGGGTTGATTCCTACTAGAGGGATAATGTGTGTGGGCCAGATGCTTGCAAGGTCCCTCAAGGCAATGCTGCCAGACTGCAGTCTCTGCTCCCTGCTGGTGGAGACAATGGATTGCTTTTCTCTAAAACTTGGAACCATTAGCTTGGTTCCAGTAGGTGGAGTTCACACCCTACTGATAATGGTTCATATGGAGATCCAGAAAACAGGTCAAAGTTAAGCTGCCATTCTAAATGTAGGATCCGCCCATTTTGTCACCTGTATACCCCCAATCCCTCCTCTTCCTATTGCATGTATGCCCCTAGACCACCCCTTCTCACCGCTGTATAACATAGTCCAAGTCCTTCCTGTGATGTATGTCTTTACCCTCCCGTTTCCAATTCCCCTTGTCCTCCTTCCCTTCCCCCTCTCTCCATGTGGACCACCAAGTGGGGCTGAGGTGAGCAATGCTACCATGATATGTGTGTGACTGCATTATTGTAATATCTCTTCTATCTCTCATGCTCCCAATGACTTTAATATTTATATCTCAACCCTTTATGTTTCCAGGGCTTTCAATGACATTAGGCATCTTTTCAATGTTTATGAATCATGCTTATGAACCTCTCTTCTGTTAGTTGTCTGTGTGTATGCATTGCCTGTATTAAAAACATATAGAACCGAGCAATTTGTCTGGAAAAATAATTTATAGAAACTTTATGTTAGATTGCCATGCGTTTTGCATAGCCAATTGTTCTTTTAAAACACTTTTCTTGTCATTGTGATACCATGCTAAAAGGTAAAAACATCTGTATATAGTCAAATAGCTTTATCTTTCCTTTAAAGACATGAACCTTCGTGTCTTGCTTAAAGTTTCCACCTCACTAAAGCTAAATTGCTACCCTCGAAAATAAATCCCTCTAAGTTTTTAATGCTTTGAATATTTTATCGCTCTAATCCTCCTGGAGTTTATTTTTGAATGTAGTATGCTCCTTCCTTTGATTTCTTGTAAATTCAGCCAATTCAACCACTCATTAACCAAAGTATTCCTTTACCACTGGATTGTTTTGCCACCTTTGCTTTTGCATAGCATATAGTTCTAAATTATATCCCAGACTACTGAATTATTTGCCAGAGTGGCTTTACTAATTGTACACTGGCATCACAACACGCGGGAGCTTCGGAAAGATCGTGGGAGAAAGGAATGAAAAGAGAAGATAATTTCCCATGAATTTTTGAAGCTTCCTCGTACAGGTGCTTTACAGTAAGTCGACATTAGGGTTTATAATCAATAAAAAATTCAACTGTGATCCAAGAATGAGGGGCGTGACATTTCCTGGTTGAGACAAAAGCGAACAGGCGAGCAGAATACGAAAAGAATTGGTTAACCGATGAAACTGCAGCCAAGTGTTAGCTGTTATCACAAAAATGAACACACAGAATATTCTTGAACTTGGAAGTGGGAACTTCAGCCTTTCAACGGCCATCGACGGTGCGGGGCAACATCCCCGCACTCCTACGCTCAGGAAGGGGGTTCTGGGGTCTGCGGCGCCGCGGGGCACAAGTGGGGCGAAGGGCTGCGAGGGAACGCCGAGGCAGAGGGGTCCCCGCGAGGCGGCTGCGGGCCGCTCCAGAAGGCAGGGGTCCGGGGGCTCTGCGGTCCCTCAGGACCCTCCAGGAGAGGCTCCAGAAAGGCAGCTGGAGGCCCCGGCCGGCCGTGCAGCTCGCTGGGAGGCGCGGGCGCACGTGCTCCGCCGGTCCGGGCGGCGGGGGCGGCTGAACGGGCCCTGGCCGTGGGCGGCGGGCGGCGGGCGGGCGCAGTGCGGCGCCGGGCAGGCGGGAGGTGACCGCGCGGGGCGGTCGCGGCGGCTGGGGCTACTGACGGCACACGGATCCGGAGCGCACTGCGCGGGGCGGGGCGCCGCGCAGGTGAGAGCGGCAGCGGACCCGGATGCGGCGCGGCTGAGGGCGGCCGAGGGCGGGGGGTCGCGGCGGCTAGCTCTTGGAGATCCCGGCCGGAGGCTCCGGCGCCGGTGCTGCGCTTCCTGCCGGCTCGAAGAACGAGCCCGAGCCTGGCCGCCCTCGGGATGCCTTGCTGAGGCTCCGCCGGACGTCCCCAACAGGGGGGGGGGGGCGGGGCGGGGCGCGTTCGGGCGCCTCCTGAGGGCGCCTCAGCGGAGAGCGGCGTTGGCGCCGTGGAGTCTACGCGGGCGGCCCAACCCGCCTGCCACTCAGGTGTCTTTTTGCACGGAAGTGAGTTTTAGGAGCGGGGAAACCTGTGGTGGGCGTGACTGACGTGTTTTTAAATCATTTTCTATACATTTAAAGCTGTAAAGGCAAAACTTCATGATCCAATTAATATAGCCAAAAATTCAGGCTTGATAGAAACATTTAGAATCCAGCCACTGGGGGTAAAGTCCCCTTATTCCCATCTGTTATTGGAGGAAGGTATGAGAGAGATTGGATACTGCGGTGGGAAGAAATAGAGCCAAATAGGAATGTCTGCTTCTATAGGGAGAATGTATCAGCCATGCGCTCACTTTAAGGCAGCACAGCTTTAAGGGAGAATCTGTGGAAATGATAGATTACCGCAGGAACATGAACTTGGAGTATATCTCCAACTAACAGAGTGGTGGTCTTCCAGCCATGGAACATTAGTCTCCCAGATTCCCTCTGTACCAGTCAGGGAATAAGTCCCAGTATTATTTCCCTTGGTGCTAGTATCCCACATTTCCCCTCTCTGCATTATGTTTAAGATTCAATAGTGTCACGGAGGCAACATGGTCTCTTTTCATATCTATTAGCTTCCTATAGAAGTGACATGAGACTGCAAGCATCACAAATATGATAAAAAACACAGTCAGAGTGGAACTTAAGCTATGTGAAGTACTTTGCCCCCAAGCTCGCGGGTCCAACCCTTCCATGCTACTCATCAATTGCTTAATCACATCAGAGCCAGGAGAAGCCTCAAGCTTGTCTTTGAATGTATAGAAAATATCCTTTTTAAGCTGATCAGTATCTAATGAAATGTTTCCCTTAAACCCTTGCAAATGTTTCCTAATCAAATTCCAATCATGCAATGTCTTATTATAAGGATAAGTGGTTATACAGAAATCAGTTACATTCCAATCACATTATAGCATTGACAAATTCAAAATCTTGATCTTTCAGCAAAGCAGTCTGCAGTAATGTAGGGACTTTATGGATGTGCTTTATACAATTGATGTATGTATACGTATGGATTGTGGTAAGAGTTGTATGAGTCCCTAATAAAATGTAAAAGAAGAAAAGAGAAAAAAAATGATTAGGGCAAAGACTGTACAGATGTGCTTTATACAATTGATGTATGTATATATATGAACGGTGAAAAGAATTGTATGAGCCCCAATAAATTGTTAAAATTAAAAAAAAAATTCATTAAAAAAAAATTAAATAAAATTAAAAAAAAATGAGTAAATGAACTTTGTCACACATAAGATTCCTCTTCTCCTTCTGTTTTAACAATTTAAATAGTAAAGCATTGCTAGATCTTGAACCAGTAAAAGTACTAGTTAGATAACCTTCATTGTTATGTAAATACCGGCTCCCATCCCTCAGAGAATTAAGAGAGCTAACTAATTGGGAGAACTTCTTATCATACTTTGAAAGACTGAAAAAATTCTTAATAAATTTGTTCAGCTGATCTTGAAGTAACTTACCAAGCAGACATTTTTTCTCCAGGCTTACCAATAAGGTTATAGGCTCAATTGAGCCGTTTTGCCTTTCAGGCTTCTCACACTGTATGATTTTACCTTGCAATATTCTGTCTTGGTTAACTTCACTCATTCCCTCTATGCTGGCTTTAGGGGAAGTTAATGGGAGGGCCTTAGGCCCCCCTGAATGCCCTAAGGAAATGACCCGGCATCCACAGTTAACAAACCTTTTTCCTTCCATTTCTAATTCCATGTGGGGGCGCTGTTTCTCCACAACAGCAGTCCAGAAGACTGCTTGATTTATAGGGTGGTCAAACTTCTCAAGTACTCTTTCCTGATAGGTATAAATTTTTACTCTAGAAATGCAAGGAAGGGAAAATTGGCTTAAGCGATCCTACATTTTTACAAACCATGGTATATCAGAACTCATTACTGCCTTAATTTCTTCTTCACAATCCTGACCAATAACTCCAGCAACACCTTGAGAATTTATGTTGGACTTTCTTTTTTTTTTTGACTTTCTTAATAAACTTCCTATAGTTCTTTTAGGTAGTGGACCCCAATTACTGCTCTTCGTTTCTGATTCAATCACAGTTTTGGGCTTTTTCTTACAACTCTTATCAACTCCAGTATCAATTTTAATTTCTTGAGTACTAAGGTTAAATCTTCCTGATAGAAACTGTATTAATCTTTCAATAAGAGGTCCCTGCTTTTGAGGATCAAGCTCCTGTGAAGGCTTCTGAGCCATCTCTTGGTTATTCAAACCAACTGCAGTGAGAACAGAGACTAGGTTTTTGCCTCTTTGGCTAGGTCTGTTCTCCTGCTGTGAGGCTGCTAGATAAAGGCGATTTCTCTCAAAGATCTTCTTTGCTCCAGTAGGCAGACACCTTGCCTACCACGCTCTGCTATGAGGGCTCTGCATCAAGCTTCTTCCACTATTTTCCCGCCGGGAAGTCTTTGCTAATGGCGACCCTTCACGGTTGATTTTTGAACGACATTGGCTCGCCCAATGAGTTCCCTTCCTACAATGGAGGCAGAGTTCAGGTTCGTTTAAACCCGATCTCCATGGTCCTGGCCCATGCTCTGACATTGGCCGCAGCCTGCTCTGCCTACACTCTTTTGAAGATGACTTGTCTTCCCACAACTAAAGCACTTTCTTCCAGGTCTGATATAGTTTGCCAATGAAGCTGCCATGAGGTCTGCCTTGTATTCCTCTGCCTCTACATTCCTGCATATCCTAAAATAACCCAGCAAAGTGCCCTGTTCGCTGTAGGGATGCAAGGCATTTTTACAGTGCTTATTAGAGAAATCATAAGATAGCTTGTGCACTAGGTCTCTTACTGCCTGAACATTCTTCACACATTTGGAAATAGCATCTTCCAGTCGGGACACAAAGTCAGCGTAACGCTCATCATATTCTGTTGTCTTATAGCCCTGTAACGCGGCGTTCTCTCTTCTGATGGAATTATCTTTTCCCAGGCCCTTAAGCAAACCTCATGTATCTGTCCTATTGTCTGTTCAGTAAACTGTAGTTGAGACTCAACTGTAATATAATTTGCATCCCCTAGCAATTGATGAATTCCTATATCTATCCCATCCTCAGCATTCTTCCCAGCTCTTGCAAGGGCTGCTTCCTTCCATAGCATTTGATATCACAAGCATTCTGAAGAGTAAAGACAAATTCTCACTAAAGCTTTCCAATCTGTAGGGGTCCAGCTGTCAGACTCTGCTAGAGCCCTTATCATGCTAATTACAAAATGTGAGTCTGGGCCGTAGTCATTGATTGCCTGCTTGAGATCTTTTAGCAACTTAAAAGGCAAAGGCACTGTGAATTCCTTTTGGTTCTAACAGGATAAGACATCTTGCATTCTAAATCTTCTTCTGCAATCCCTCTTCCTACTCTGGAGAGTAAAGGTGCTTTCCTATACTTTGCTTCTTTACGTCTATTCTCTGAGCTACTCTTTTCAATCTGGATATCTTGGAGTTCCACTTCCTGAACTTCACCTTCTGTGCTAGCTCTCCTAGTTTGCATTTCTTTGGAGCTAATCTCTCTACCTTCAGGGCTGGCTTGCTTGATTGTTTTACAATCTCTGGCCTTTCTTACACTAAATTCCAGCAGGGGAGCAGTTGCTTTTACTATGTCCCCTTCTGACTCAGGCTCATTCTTTTAGCTCTGCCTAAAATCTTCTCATCTGCCTGAAACCCGTTCTCACTGCTTCTCATCTGATTTAAATTTGGGCATCTTAGACGTTGCCTGTTCTGCTTCTTGGCTTTCTCTACCTTTGAAAGCAAGGGAGCTTCCTGGGATTGTTTAATAGCCATGCTTTGGATCTTGCAATCCACTGCCTCTAGTACTGTATCACCTTTAAACCTTCGGAGTCTGCAGTCTCGCGAGAGCATACAGGCTTTGGCAATGAGGTTCTGTTCTAGAATTGGAGGCTTTAGATAACAAACCAATCCCTGCCTTTTCAGTTTTTCCTAAAGTTTCATAACCTAAATCATGCTTATTCACAGACACTTTAGCTTGCTTTGCTAGATTTGAATAGACACAAGACTTCTCACTAGACTGTTCATCCTTATTCTCTTCCTCCTGCAAAAGTTTTAAAACCATCTTAACTTGTACCCACAGAGACCACTTCTCCATAGGGATACTCTCCCCATCTCTGTGCTTCCTTTAAGTTGACAATGACCTCCTCCCAGGTCTCTAAATCAAAAGTTCCTTCCTCTGAGAACCATGAATTATACCTTTTTACTACTTTTAGAAAACATTGTATCTTTTTCTTCGTTACTTTTACACCTTGTCTTTTCAGTAAGTAGAGAGCATGGTACCATAAGTTTCAGGTTTACTTTTACCTTGCTCCCATTATCCTCTTTAAAATTCTAATTCACTATTTCCACTACTTCTCTGTCAATCCCCACACCGGATCCTCACTTCGCACAATTTTCAAATTTACTCTACGTACCAATGGGGCCATATAATTGTTATATGGGATATAACTCATATTGTCCCACGTTGTGCGCCATTTGTCTGGGGAAGCCCGCCTTGTGCTGGGGCTCCAGCCTCCAGCCCAGTCCTTGAGCCTCCTGCCTGGTCTCCATCCCACCTCCCTTCGTCCACACTGAGCGTGGGCCTGGCTGGTAAGATCATGGCCATCCAGGAGGTGAGCATGCTACCATGAATTGTGTCTGACTGCATTATTGTAATGTCTCTTCTATCGCTCATGCTCCCGGTGACTTTAATATAATATTTATATATCTCAACCATACAATTGTGCTTATTGAACCCAAGATTACTGGTGGGGGGCTGGCACCCCAACTCATACCACAGTACATACCATTTGTCTAGTTCTTCAATGCTTCCTCTCCCGCTCACTCCCTCCAACTATCATGACCTCAGCTCTACCTTACAAAGCCGGCTAGACCAGAGCATGTACACTGGTACAGATAAGAACTCTCAACACACAGAATCCAGGACAGATAAACCCTTCAGGAACAGTAATGGAAGTAGTGATAACATGAGGGTAGGGATGAGATAGAGGGAACTGATAGCAATGATTGATGTATTAACGCTCACACCCCAGGGGGACAAGCAACAGAAACATTGGTGAAGTGAGACCTTGGACATTGTAAAATATGAAAGTATAATTTATCAAGGTTTCATGAGGGTGGGAGAGTGGGAGAGAAGGGGGGAAAAGGAGCTGATACCAAGGGGTCAAGTATAAAGAAAATGATGATGGTACCGTAGGTACAAATGTGCTTGATACAATTGATGTATGCATTGTTATAAGTGGTGTAAGAGCCCCCGATAAAATGACTTAATTTTTTAAAAGTGTTTAGGTAGATCTTGATGGAGGATAGATTGAGAAACAATAGTTTCAGAATTTGATAATTTTGCTTAATAATCAAACTGAAAACTCACTGCCATTGCATCTTTTGTGACTCACAGCAACCCTGACTTTCAGCAACCCTATTGGACAGGGTAGAGCAGCCCCTGTGAGTTTCTGAGACTGCAACTCTTTACAGGGGTAGAAAGCCCTAACGTTTCTCTCTCAGAGCGGGTGGTGGTTTTGAACTATGTGGGTAGCAGCCCAAGTGAAAACCACTATGCCACCAGGGCTCCCTGTGCCACATAGCGGGAGCTGTTGTTTTCCCAAACATTCACTTGGCTATTTCTTTTATAAGAAGCCAAGTAATTTGGCAGCTTATTTCTGTTCCAGTTTTCTTATATAGAAAATGTGGTGACAGTGTGAACCTGTTTGTTGTAGTTTATGTGAACATAATTGAGTGATCTAGACCAAGTGAGCTAGACCAAGTGAGCTGACTGGTCAAAAATCAGACCTGTGGATTGCCAAATTGGTTCTGCTGAGATTGGGGCTTTCCTGGATCCACAGGCTTCCTCCAAGCTGTGTCCGAGAAGCTCTGCATTTTAGAGCTACATTTTATAGTTGAAAGAGAGGCCTAAGGAGGGAGGGAGTCCTTAAGCTCTAAGACCTTAATGCTGTCATTGCTGTCCTCTTTTAGTGTACCTGCAGTTTCCACACTGCAGTGGGAACCATTGAAACAGCTGTTCTCATTCTCTGAGATGGTGTGCCACCCCACTCCATACCACCACCACCTCATCCCTTTCTCTTATTGTAGAGATAATGCCCCTTCCATATGTATCTCAGATATTCAATTAATGAAGAAAGACAAAAGTAGGAGAAATGATTTAGATGAAGGAGACCATAAGCATGAGGCCATAATGGGGTCCAAAGGCTGTGTGGCCATGTCGCTAATTATAGAAATGGATGAAATCTGCCACAAAAATGTGATTGGAGGCAGAGCAATTCATCACTCTCTCAGGCAGGACTACATAAGTGAGAATGGGGCCATTATGGAGACATGGAGACGATCACAGATTAGAAAGGCTTACTGGATTTGTTCTGGGGCCTTCCGACCACTATAACTCATGACCATAGGGTCTTAGACTTTCCCAATTTCCATTGAGGACCTTCCCAGGGAAGTCCCAGAGGGCAGATTGCTCCTCTCTGCTCTGGCTAGTTGTTGTTGCGTGCCATTGAGGACACTTGGACTCGTCGTGACCTCACATACAACCGAATGAAACACTGTAGGGTCGTGCACCATCCTCACAATTGTTCCTGTGCCTGAACCACCGATGAAGCCACTGAGTCCATCCACTTCTTCGAGGACCTCCTCTGTTTCATGGCTTCTCCACTGTACCAAATAGGATGTCCTTCTCCAGGGACTGGTCTCTCCTGACAACATGTCCAAAGTATGTAAGATGGCGTCTTGCCATCCTTGCCTCTAAGCAGCACTCTGGCCTTATTTCTTCTGATACAGATTGGTCAGTCCTTCAGCAGTCCATGGTACTGTCAGTAGTCTTCTGGTGGACCACAATTCGATGCATCTGTTCTTCTACAGCCTTCCTTATTCAGTGTCTAACTTTCACATGCATATGATGCAATGGAAAATAGCATGGCTTAGGTCATGTGCACCTTAGTCCTCAGAGTAACATCATTGTTCTTCAACACTATAAAGAGGTTTTCTGCAGCAGATTTACCCATTACAATACATCTTTTGATCTCCTGACTGCTGTTTCTATGAACATTGATAGTGGATCTAAGCAAGACAAAATCCTTGACAACTGAAGCCCTTTTCTCTGTTTATCACCTATTGGTCCAGTTTTGGAGATTTTGGTCTTCCTTATATTGAATTGTAACCCATATTGAAGGCTGCAATCCTTGATCTTCAGCAAGTGGTTCAATTCCTCCTCACTTTCAGCAAACAAATGGTGTCATATATGCACACAAGCAGGCTCCCAAAAGTTAGTGGAACAAGGAATCAAAAGAGAATGGAATTTTTCAGGGACTTTTTGAAATACCAGTGTGTGTGTGTGTGTGTGTGTGTGTGAGAGAGAGAGAGAGAGAGAGGAGATGTGGGCATAAAACAAACATCAAGCAACATAAGGGAGAATGCTGTTGGCTGCTGTTGAACTGATTCCGGTGCGCATGCACAGTGACCTGCTGTGTGCACCATAGTGACCCCTCAGAAGCAGATCATCAAGCCTACCTTTCAACTGAAATTCTGAGAATTCACAATTTTCAGAAGTATGTGGATAACAGTGAAAGCCAAAATTCTATTTGCACAGTCCCCACGTGGATTAAGCTTCCAGTGAATTCCTTCAGACCATTGACCAGGGATGTGAACACTCTTGCCACCAGGCAGAGGGCATTGGAAAGTGGATTACCCCTTAGGCAGCCCATGGTGGGGCTTAGAGACTTGCCTAAGTGTATCCTTGAATCGAGGCTGCCATTCTGGGCTGCACGGTCATGAGTCATGCCCCCAAAGCCTTGGTTGGTTGGCCCTGGACCACTCTTGTAAACTGTCCTGTTTAACACAGGTCCCAATCCTTGTCCTATTCTTGCTTCTGTAGTCCCACCTGGAACTGTGATGTTGGGATCTGCCGCCATGTCCTTTCAAGTCTGTGAATCTCAGATAACCCTTACATATCAATAAGACCTCTTGCTAATAGTTTCCCTCCCCTCATCTCGATGGCATGTGTTGGCCCTTGGACTATCTAGGTTACCTAGCGGGCATTTGGATTATGTAGGCTCCCTAGCGGGAATTTGGACTATATAGATTACCTAGCGGGCAATTAGACTTTGTAGGTTATCTAGCGGGCACTTTGACTATCTAGGTTACCTAGCTAGCACTTGAACTATCTACGTTACCTAGCGGTTACTTGGAGTATGTTGGTTACCTACCGGGCTGTTGGACTATCTAGGTTACCTAGCCGGCACTTGGGCTATCTAGGTTAACTAACGGGCACTTGGACTATGTAGGTTCCCTAGCGGGCCCTTGGACTATGTAAGTTCCCTAGCGGGCACTTGGACTATGTGGGTTCCCTAGCGGGCATTAGGACTATCTGGGTTACCTAACGGGCACTTGGACTATGTAGGTTAACTAGCGGGCTTTGGACTATGTAGGTTACCTAGCGGACACTTGGACTATGTAGGTTCCCTATCGTTCACTTGGAGAATGTAGGTTAACTAAGGGGCACTAGGACAATGTAGGTTACCTAGCGGGCCTTGGGACTATCTAGGTTACCTAGGGGGAACTTGGACTATGTAGGTTTACTATTGGCCACTTGGACTATCTAGGTTACCTAGCAGGCACTTGGACTATGTAGGTTAACTAGCGGGCACTTGGACTATCTAGGTTACCTAGCAGGCACTTGGACTATGTACGTTTCCTAGCGGGTACTTGGACTATCTATGTTAACTAGCGGGCACTTGGACTATGTAGATTCCCTATCGGGCACTTGGACTATGTAGGTAACCTAGTGGTCACTTGAACTGTCTAGGTTACCTAGCGGGCATTTGGACTATGTAGGTTAACTAGCGAGCTCTTGGACTATCTAGGTTAACTAGCGGGCACTTGGACTATTAGGGTCCCTAGCGGGCATTTGGACTATATAGGTTACCTAGCGGGCACTTGGACTATGTAGGTTAACTAGCGGACACTTTGACTATCTAGGTTAGCTAACGGGCAATTGGACTATCTAGGTTACCTAGCGGGCACTTGGACTATGTAGGTTCCCTAGCGGGCACTTGGACTATTTAGGTTACCTAGCAGGCACTTTGACTATCTAGGTTAACTAACGGGCACTTGGACTATGGAAAGAAGTGCCTAATGGTCACCAGGACCCATGGTTAATCCAGGCGTGGTCATCTGATTCCAATCGATCAGACCTAGCTATAAATCACTTATATGTCTGGGTAATTAAAAGCAAATATAAATTTTCAAAAAAAATAACGTTGCATGGGATAGAAAGAGAATACATAACAACATCAGACATAAATATGCCTCAAGACAAACTCATTGTGCACATCCAGAATACATAATGGCTCTTGCTAAGATGCATTTCCCACTAGACCCTACCCCAAGCCAGTAAAAGCCAGAAACTCTACAGTAAACTGTGGATTGTACTACTCTGAAATGGGAGGTGTGTCTCTAGACCTAACTTGGGGCTGTTCGTGCTGAGGACTCACCAATACCTGCTGCAGTGACAACAGTCCAGGTGAGAATAAGGAAATCTGGATGACAGCCAGGATATAGGAGCACTGAGACCTCAAATTGCTTCTAGGCGAGCATGGCCTAATGGGCTTCCATTTATGCACCTCTGGCAGGAGGAGTTTGTTCTGGAAAGTAATGGTTTCTAAGGAAGTATTTCTTAAACTTTCACATGCATGCACTTACCCAGGTTCCTGGAAATCGGGCTGGGGGGCAGATTCTGATTTTGTGGGTTCAGGGTGGGGGGTCTAGGATCCAGCAGTTCTAGAGGCCCTGGTACTCTTGGGCTGTTAACCACAAGGACAGTAGTCCTAAACCACCAGCCACTCCTTGGGAGAAATATGAGGCTGTAGACTCCGGGCAAGAGTGACAGTCTGGGAAACCCACAAGGGCAGTTCTACCCTGTCCTGTAGGGTCACTATGAGTCAGCATCAACTCGATGGCATTAGCATGGGAGAAGCTAATGCTGATGTTGCTGGTTCCTTGACCTATCATACTTTGAGTGGCAAAGTCCCAAGGGCCTTCCCGGATGTGATGGCCAAAAGCAGTAGTGTTCACCCTTGGTCATACTTTGGAATCCCTTAGGAGCTTTCAAGCCTCCCATTGGCCTGGCGCCATCCCAGACCAATGAAGCAAGACTTAGTGGAAGCAGGATTCAGGTCACGGTCAGTGAGAAAGCCCCCTTGGCAATGCCAACGTACAGCCAGTGCAGGGTCGAACTGGTCGACGACTCCACATGACTCCATATACTTTGGTGAAGCCAGCTGTTTGGGCAAGGTTTTCAGAGTTACCACCCATGTAGACTTGTTGGTGATAGTGCATTAAATAGAGCACATGCAGTGCATTGCATGAGTGTCCTATGTCATGCAACCACATCAGGGGTATGTTGAGCCAATTTCTCTGGGAGACCAAGGGTGTTGGCTCCATCCTGAACGTTGGCAGGGTAATGGACTGACACAGAGGAAACTCATTCTCTTTGTGGTGGTGCACTAATGGGTTCTTCACAGAAGGCCAAGTCCATGGCTGCAGATGCTCACGGCGCTGAGGGAGCAGGTCAAATCCTAAGTCCGAGGTGGGTGTTTGCATATTTACATGCCCTCACTGCCATCAAGTCCATTCCAACTCACAGGCCCATGGGACTGAGTAAAATGGCCCCCGTGGGTTTCTGAGACTGTGATTCTTTAGAGGAGTAGAAAATCTCCTCTTTCTCCAGAGGAGCGGTTGGTCATTCAAACTGCTGACCTTGAGATAAACAGTCCAACTCCTGACCACTCTTGCCGTCAGAATTCTATTTATTTACACAAGTATATATATATCCTTTCCCAAAAGAACTCCACATTTTCAAATCATTCTTGACACTCATGGCCTTTTTTCCTTTATAGCCATGCCTTTGGTTGAAACACAGATATAAGAGAAATATTTATCTACTTATAGGGGTACAAAAGTAGCTTTGGTGGCATAGTGTTTGCATGTTGGGCTGCTAACACCAAAGTCAGCACTTTGAAACCACCAGCCACTCCGTGGGAAGAAGAGTCTGTCTACTCCTATAAAGAGTTACAGTCTCAGAAACTCACAGGGACAGATCTACTCTGCCTCATAGGGTCACTATGAGTCAGCATCACCTCCCTGGCAGTGAGGTAGATTTTGGTTTCATAGAGATACAAGTCAGTCCTGAGCTGCTAAAGACAAGGTTGGCAGTTTGAACCCACCAGCTGCAGAGAAAGAGGAGGCTTTCTATTCCCATAAGGAGCTACAGTTTCAGAAATACCCACAGGGGAAATTTTAACCTCTCCTGTAGGATCAATATGAGTCAGAATCGACTTATCGGTGGTGAGCAAGTGGAGGGGACCCTAAACAGGTTCCGGTGGACCTTAAGAGTTCTACTAATTGTGCATGCTCTGTAAAATGTAAACCAAGATTTTACTTTTGCAAACATTATTTTTTCTAAACACGTCTAACTGTGAAACTATACTCGCATGCGGGTCTTTGAACCTGGTCATTGGTCTGGGGAAGTGAAGGGGCCTGACATCCTTTGTTGTTGTTAGTGCTGTCCAGTCATTCTGACATCACAGGGACCTTCTTTGCAACACAAGGCAGCACTGCCCAGTCCTTTGCCAGCCTCAGGGGTAGTATGTTGGAGCCCATGGTTTCAGCTACCGTGTCCTCCAGTTCACCAAGGAGTTTCCTCTTTGTGCTGCTTACTAAACCCGTTTCTAAGGAGTCCATTCCAACTCACGGTGACGCCGTGTGGGTCAGCACCACGGGACCCCACATAATGCCTTATACCATATATATATATATATATATATACATATATTGTGCATAATGCCTTATACCTGGTCCCTTTGGCACCTTGTGATCGCACAGGCTGGTGTGCTTATTCCATGTGGGCTTTTTTGCTTCTGAGCCAGATGGCCGTTTGCTCACCTTCAAGCCTTTAAGACCCCAGACACTATCTCTTTTGATAGCCTCTGGCCTTTACTTCGGGGTCTTCGGTCCCTGCAGAGTGGACACATGCCTGCTGTGCGGGTATGGGACGTGTCGGAGCGCAGCCTGGTGGCGGAGCTTCAGGAGCATAAGTATGGCATGGCATGTGTGGCCTTCTAATCCAGTGCCAAGTACATTGTCTCAGTGGGCTACCAGCATGACATGATCGTCAATGTCTGGGCATGGAAGGTGAGTGGGCTGCTGGCCTCAGGACAGGCGGGGCCGGGAGGGGAGCCAAGAAACTGCTGACCGGTGGCCTTTACTTCCGCCTGCTGGCCTCAGTCCCTTTCTAGAGAACTCTGAGCAGAAAGGAGCAACTGGGTATCTAGGATGCTGAAGAAGGGGCAGAAGGAGAGGTCAAGTTCACAGCTTGTCTAACCTTCAGTGTGTAAGTTTCTTTTCCCTCAGCTCCTAGAAGCAGAGCCTTGATTTCCCTTGACTTTCTCTCCAGAAAAACATTGTAGTGGCTTCCAACAAGGTGTCCAGTCAGGTGACAGCAGTATCCTTCTCTGAGGACTGCAGCTACTTTGTCACTGCAGGCAACCGGCACATCAAGTTCTGGTACCTCGATGACAGCAAGACCTCAAAGGTGAGGCAGCAAGTAGCCACTAGGGTGGGGTCTGCCCAGATATGTTCCACCTGCGCCCCCTTCTGCATGCTCAAAAGCCCCTTGGAAGTCTCAGCTGGGCCAGGTGCTATGTCAATATGCAAGGGAAGCCTTCTCCCTCCCTCCCCAGGGCCTGCTTTCCAGGGGGTAGCCTGCAGGGTGTGTGGGTGGCACCTGTGGTGGGTCTCCACAGGTGAATGCCACTGTACCCCTGCTGGGCCGCTCTGGGCTGCTGGGGGAACCTGCGGAACAACCTGTTCACTGATGTAGACTGTGGCTGCGGGAAGAAGACTGACAGCACCTTCTGTATCACATCCTCTGGGCAGCTGTGCGAGTTCAGTGACCCGGAGACTGTTGGACAAGTGGGTGGAGCTGAGTGTAAGTGAATGCTTTGTCGGCACCCTCCCGTCTGTCACTTCCGGGCTCCAGGGCACCTGAGTCTGCATGCACGCTGGGGGAGGCCCCAGGCGGAGGAATGTGTTTGGGAACCTCTCTGCTTGCTCGCCCTCTCTGTCTCTGCCTCTTCCTCTGCTTTCCTCTTCTGCTCAGCACACAGACAGCATCACAGTAAGTGTGCTGGCCCTGTCCGCTGCCTCTGCTGCCTTTCTCTGGGCCGGCCTTTTCTGGGTGTGTCTTTGCCCAAACCTCAGGTGCCTTATAAGGCTTGCTGACTCCTTCCCCCTAATTGCAGGGGGCTGTGGGCCCTCTGGCCAGCTGCTGTTAGAGGGAGGGGCATTGAGGGGCTCTGCCCAGGGCAGCTGGCCTGCCTTGCGCTTGTCCTTGCCTCTTGGCTCATGGCTGTTGAGGTGTCCGGTGAAGGAGTGGACAGACGCCCTTGCTGACTGTGGCTTCTGTGCTCACAGACCACAGTGGCCCACTGCATCTCGGTGAGCCAGGACTACATCTTCTGCGGCTGTGCTGACGGCACCGTGTGCCTTTTCAACCCCTTCAACCTGCACTTCCTCAGCACGCTGCCCCGGCCCCATGCCCTGGGCACAGACATTGCCAGCATCACAGAGGCCAGGTGAGCGGTGTGGGTGGGCCCCTGAGTCCTGTCAGAGCCCCACTCTGTGCCAGGCCGTCCCTGGCATGCTGCAAGGAGAGGAGGGCACACATAGACCTCTGGGAAGACCCTTGCAGTCAAGCACAGGTGGGTCTTTTAGCATTTGTTGCTCACTGTGGGCAACCGTGGTAATCTGAGTCTGCAGTGTGGTAATGCATTGTCCTGTAAACACCACAGCTAGGACAGACGGGCAGTTCCTTAGGGTTTCTGAGAGAGGCTGGAAACCTGACGGAGCAGGCCTTTCTCCCTCAGGGTGGTCCTGGGTAGCAGCTAAGGTAGGAGGGTCTTATTGTAGCCTCGGGCCTTGGGTTGGGTGATTGCAGGAAGTGAAGTTTTGCTCTGGTTTCAGTGCTGCCAGGAAGCGGGGCAGTTCTGCAGTTGGGTATATTAATTTCTCATTCAGGGAAGGAGTGGGCTAAATCTGCAAATGGCAGGAAATGATATATGACCATGACTGGTTTGCACAGTGCCCTTCCTTTTCCTCTGACGTGAGTCTAGAAGGGCCTGACATCTGCTTGGCTGCATCACGGACACACACTGTCCCCGCCTGATGTTGGGGGCTATGAAATAGCTTGTGTTCTTTTGCAGAGCCCCATGGCAAGGAATGCCAGGCCAGCCGCTGCGTTCTTTCTCCAGTGACTGCTGGCCAACCTGCTGCTCCTCCCTTTAGTGCCCCTTTGCATTAGCGCTAACTCACCAGTTTGCCCTGTCTGCCCTGGACACCCTGACCCCCTCTTTCCTCAGTCGCCTTTTCGCTGGAGTGGCCAATGCGAAGTATCGGGACACCATCACCTTGACCTTTGATCCTGCAAATCCGTGGCTGTCTTGTGTGTACAATGACCATAGTACTTATGTCTGGGGTGTGAAGGGCCCCAAGAAAGTGGGCAAGGTGTATTCAGCTCTGTATCATTCCTCCTGCGTCTGGAGTGTAGAGGTACGTGGGCCAGGTCTGCTGAGACTGACCGTGTTTCCTGGCCTACCATTAGGAGCTGGGGTTCCTCAAGTGTGGAATTTGTTTCCTCCAGCACCCTTGCTCCCCAAGCTGTGCCCCTGGGTCCCTTCGTATCTGTTAATTGGCTCTGAGGATGGGAGGGGATTTTAGTGCTGACTCATCTCAGACGTTTTTCAGTATGCCCCTGTGCAGTCTTAGCTTGGCCTCTTTGGACATGTTCCTGAACTTGACCAAACCTTAGTTTCTGCAATTGTGAAATGACATACCTGATGCATTTGATTTTTACGAACAGGAGACAATGTAAGTGGGAGATTTAGAATGCCTAGTACTTACTAGGTGCTTGGTTAATGTATATTCCTTTACTTGTTAAAGACAAGAGCTAATCATTATGACTTGCTTGCTATGGGACAAGCCGTTGCCTCCAGGGGACAGGATGGGGGAACTTTAGGCCCCCAAGGACAGAGGTTCAGGAGGGTTTTAGCTGAAAAGGGTTGGGGACAAAATTTATTATCTCCAAGGGAAAGATACTAACTTGACAATGAAGAAACGGCAAAACCCACCCTTAGCCAAGTCATTAAGGTTAACATCCCGTGGCAGCAGCATGAATCTGGTGAGAGGGTACACTGAGAGGTTTCAAAATGTTCCCAGAAAATGTTATGACTCTTAAGAACTCCCAATAAAATGTTGAACAACAACAACCAACGTTGATGGAAAGTTTCTTTTAGTTCTGTTTTTCCATGCAGCCTCCTCCTAGCATTGTGTCTGGTATTCTTGACCCAAATGTATAAGGAACTTAGGATAGTCATGAGGAAACATCAGGCAACCTTCATTTGAGGTACACCTGCCAGAGTAACTTATCACACTCTCCCAGGTGTCAGGGTAGGAAAGACAAGCAAAGACTGAAAGCCGATCTAGACTGGGACAGATGACACCCATGTGCCCTGTGGGCTCCTGGGATCCTGGAGCAGAAGAAGTACATTCGTGGGATAAAGAAACAAACTCATTGGCATTGGGTTGATTCCAACTCAGAGCAACCCCCGCTGGTGACATTTAAATAAAGTCTAATAATGTTGTACCAGTGTGACCTCCGTGGTCCTTATCACTGTGTACTGTAGTGCATAAAACATTAATACGAAGGGAGACCAGGTGAGAGAGTTGAATGTGACATATCTTGACTCATTTTTCTAAATTTTCAACCCAAAAGGTAAAGTAAAACAGCTCTTGATGGAGAGGAAAAGGTGGAAGGGGGTGGGTGATGATTCTTTCCCCCCGCTGCCTGGCACTGAACGGCCTCTCCTCTCTTCTCATTTTGCAGGGTCCACGAATTGCAGTTCCTGAGTGAAATGCTGAAGGTGGAGGCCCATGAGTCAGAGATTCTGTGCCTGGAGTACTCGAAGCCAGACACAGGTACCTGGCCCTGGCCTGGAATGGCCTTGAGTGAGCCCCTCCAGTCTGGCCAGAGCCACTGATACTTGTCCTGCCTCTTGACTATGGGGCTGATCGTTCTTTTGGCTACCAAAAGAGTTAGTGATCCTTCTTGATGTCTCTGAAGGCTTCTTGTTGTTTCTGAAGGCTTTGGGGAGGACTGCAACTCAACTCTGCCCGACTCCATGGCTCATGTGGCTTAAGGATGTGGGGCTCAGTTTCTCTGGGTGCTCTTTGCTGGGCACTCATGTTGGGCTGCGATCCACAAGCTCAGCAGTTTGAAACTACCAGCCGCTCTGCAGGAGAAAGGTGGGCCTTTCTACTCCTGTAAACAGTTACAGTCTCAGAAGCCCATAGGGGGTATTCACTATGAGTCAGCATTAACTTGATAGCAGCAGATTTGATTTTTGTAAAGTCTTTTTAAAGCCAACCAAAAGCTGAATCAGTGAAGAAGATCTGCTTTAGACATTGTGCTCTTTTAAAGAATAATCTGTCTGTGATCAGATTGACACAGGAACTTAGAAGGTTAGGTGAAAAGTTTAAGGGGCAGTGAGCTTATGTGTGTGATGGAAATTTGGAATTGGAAAAGGACAGTGAGAATGGCTACATAATTTCAGAAATATAATGAATGTTAGCAAATTGTACATGTAGAAATGATCGAATTGGTATATATTTTTGTGTGCATTGTTTTAGATCAGGGAGAAGACTCGAAGTTCAAATATAATTTACAGAGACCCCCTTGTTAAATCTTGAATGGGACAAAGTCCAGAAAAAACAAATCATCTGGTTGAGGGAGACCGTAAGCATGAGGCCATAATGGGGACTGAAGGATTCACAACAGCTCGGTCACATGGAAAACAAAGGAAGCCCCTTTAAAAGTCAAGTTGCCAGCAGATCAGACCATCACAGTTGGAAATGTGACTACAGAAATGGGAAAGGGACCATGATTGGAGTAAATACATTATTGCAGACTAGAAAAGTTTACAGGACTGGTTCAGGGCCCTCCAACCATCTTGGTCAGGGCATGAACGTGCAACCTCAGTACCCCAATTCCCATCAAGGGCATACTCAGGCAAGTTCTTGAGGGCTAGACTACTCCTCACCAGGCTGGCCAGAGGAGTGGGTGGAAGCAAACAAACTCTGCCTGAGGGCAAAGCATTTTACGTTGCTAGTTCAGAGTCATGGAGCTCTAGTGCCATAGAAGGTTATGGGTTGGGCGGTTAACCACAAGGTTTCACTCTTCAAAACCACCAGCCAGCTCCAGGGAAGAAAGATGAGGCTTTCTACTCCAATAAAAATATATAGTCTGGAGATAAAAAGCCCCAATGTAAGTTAACTGGGTTGATTCCTACTAGAGGGATAATGTGTGTGGGCCAGATGCTTGCAAGGTCCCTCAAGGCAATGCTGCCAGACTGCAGTCTCTGCTCCCTGCTGGTGGAGACAATGGATTGCTTTTCTCTAAAACTTGGAACCATTAGCTTGGTTCCAGTAGGTGGAGTTCACACCCTACTGATAATGGTTCATATGGAGATCCAGAAAACAGGTCAAAGTTAAGCTGCCATTCTAAATGTAGGATCCGCCCATTTTGTCACCTGTATACCCCCAATCCCTCCTCTTCCTATTGCATGTATGCCCCTAGACCACCCCTTCTCACCGCTGTATAACATAGTCCAAGTCCTTCCTGTGATGTATGTCTTTACCCTCCCGTTTCCAATTCCCCTTGTCCTCCTTCCCTTCCCCCTCTCTCCATGTGGACCACCAAGTGGGGCTGAGGTGAGCAATGCTACCATGATATGTGTGTGACTGCATTATTGTAATATCTCTTCTATCTCTCATGCTCCCAATGACTTTAATATTTATATCTCAACCCTTTATGTTTCCAGGGCTTTCAATGACATTAGGCATCTTTTCAATGTTTATGAATCATGCTTATGAACCTCTCTTCTGTTAGTTGTCTGTGTGTATGCATTGCCTGTATTAAAAACATATAGAACCGAGCAATTTGTCTGGAAAAATAATTTATAGAAACTTTATGTTAGATTGCCATGCGTTTTGCATAGCCAATTGTTCTTTTAAAACACTTTTCTTGTCATTGTGATACCATGCTAAAAGGTAAAAACATCTGTATATAGTCAAATAGCTTTATCTTTCCTTTAAAGACATGAACCTTCGTGTCTTGCTTAAAGTTTCCACCTCACTAAAGCTAAATTGCTACCCTCGAAAATAAATCCCTCTAAGTTTTTAATGCTTTGAATATTTTATCGCTCTAATCCTCCTGGAGTTTATTTTTGAATGTAGTATGCTCCTTCCTTTGATTTCTTGTAAATTCAGCCAATTCAACCACTCATTAACCAAAGTATTCCTTTACCACTGGATTGTTTTGCCACCTTTGCTTTGCATAGCATATAGTTCTAAATTATATCCCAGACTACTGAATTATTTGCCAGAGTGGCTTTACTAATTGTACACTGGCATCACAACACGCGGGAGCTTCGGAAAGATCGTGGGAGAAAGGAATGAAAAGAGAAGATAATTTCCCATGAATTTTTGAAGCTTCCTCGTACAGGTGCTTTACAGTAAGTCGACATTAGGGTTTATAATCAATAAAAAATTCAACTGTGATCCAAGAATGAGGGGCGTGACATTTCCTGGTTGAGACAAAAGCGAACAGGCGAGCAGAATACGAAAAGAATTGGTTAACCGATGAAACTGCAGCCAAGTGTTAGCTGTTATCACAAAAATGAACACACAGAATATTCTTGAACTTGGAAGTGGGAACTTCAGCCTTTCAACGGCCATCGACGGTGCGGGGCAACATCCCCGCACTCCTACGCTCAGGAAGGGGGTTCTGGGGTCTGCGGCGCCGCGGGGCACAAGTGGGGCGAAGGGCTGCGAGGGAACGCCGAGGCAGAGGGGTCCCCGCGAGGCGGCTGCGGGCCGCTCCAGAAGGCAGGGGTCCGGGGGCTCTGCGGTCCCTCAGGACCCTCCAGGAGAGGCTCCAGAAAGGCAGCTGGAGGCCCCGGCCGGCCGTGCAGCTCGCTGGGAGGCGCGGGCGCACGTGCTCCGCCGGTCCGGGCGGCGGGGGCGGCTGAACGGGCCCTGGCCGTGGGCGGCGGGCGGCGGGCGGGCGCATTGCGGCGCCGGGCAGGCGGGAGGTGACCGCGCGGGGCGGTCACGGCGGCTGGGGCTACTGAGGGCACATGGATCCGGAGCGCACTGCGCGGGGCGGGGCGCCGCGCAGGTGAGAGCGGCAGCGGACCCGGATGCGGCGCGGCTGAGGGCGGCCGAGGGCGGGGGGTCGCGGCGGCTAGCTCTTGGAGATCCCGGCCGGAGGCTCCGGCGCCGGTGCTGCGCTTCCTGCCGGCTCGAAGAACGAGCCCGAGCCTGGCCGCCCTCGGGATGCCTTGCTGAGGCTCCGCCGGACGTCCCCAACAGGGGGGGGAGCGGGGCGGGGCGCGTTCGGGCGCCTCCTGAGGGCGCCTCAGCGGAGAGCGGCGTTGGCGCCGTGGAGTCTACGCGGGCGGCCCAACCCGCCTGCCACTCAGGTGTCTTTTTGCACGGAAGTGAGTTTTAGGAGCGGGAAACCTGTGGTGGGCGTGACTGACGTGTTTTTAAATCATTTTCTATACATTTAAAGCTGTAAAGGCAAAACTTCATGATCCAATTAATATAGCCAAAAATTCAGGCTTGATAGAAACATTTAGAATCCAGCCACTGGGGGTAAAGTCCCCTTATTCCCATCTGTTATTGGAGGAAGGTATGAGAGAGATTGGATACTGCGGTGGGAAGAAATAGAGCCAAATAGGAATGTCTGCTTCTATAGGGAGAATGTATCAGCCATGCGCTCACTTTAAGGCAGCACAGCTTTAAGGGAGAATCTGTGGAAATGATAGATTACCGCAGGAACATGAACTTGGAGTATATCTCCAACTAACAGAGTGGTGGTCTTCCAGCCATGGAACATTAGTCTCCCAGATTCCCTCTGTACCAGTCAGGGAATAAGTCCCAGTATTATTTCCCTTGGTGCTAGTATCCCACATTTCCCCTCTCTGCATTATGTTTAAGATTCAATAGTGTCACGGAGGCAACATGGTCTCTTTTCATATCTATTAGCTTCCTATAGAAGTGACATGAGACTGCAAGCATCACAATTATGATAAAAAACACAGTCAGACTGGAACTTAAGCTATGTGAAGTACTTTGCCCCCAAGCTCGCGGGTCCAACCCTTCCATGCTACTCCTCAATTGCTTAATCACATCAGAGCCAGGAGAAGCCTCAAGCTTGTCTTTGAATGTATAGAAAATATCCTTTTTAAGCTGATCAGTATCTAATGAAATGTTTCCCTTAAACCCTTGCAAATGTTTCCTAATCAAATTCCAATCATGCAATGTCTTATTATAAGGATAAGTGGTTATACAGAAATCAGTTACATTCCAATCACATTATAGCATTGACAAATTCAAAATCTTGATCTTTCAGCAAAGCAGTCTGCAGTAATGTAGGGACTTTATGGATGTGCTTTATACAATTGATGTATGTATACGTATGGATTGTGGTAAGAGTTGTATGAGTCCCTAATAAAATGTAAAAGAAGAAAAGAGAAAAAAAATGATTAGGGCAAAGACTGTACAGATGTGCTTTATACAATTGATGTATGTATATATATGAACGGTGAAAAGAATTGTATGAGCCCCAATAAATTGTTAAAATTTTAAAAAAAATTCATTAAAAAAAAATTAAATTTAATTTAAAAAAAATGAGTAAATGAACTTTGTCACACATAAGATTCCTCTTCTCCTTCTGTTTTAACAATTTAAATAGTAAAGCATTGCTAGATCTTGAACCAGTAAAAGTACTAGTTAGATAACCTTCATTGTTATGTAAATACCGGCTCCCATCCCTCAGAGAATTAAGAGAGCTAACTAATTGGGAGAACTTCTTATCATACTTTGAAAGACTGAAAAAATTCTTAATAAATTTGTTCAGCTGATCTTGAAGTAACTTACCAAGCAGACATTTTTTCTCCAGGCTTACCAATAAGGTTATAGGCTCAATTGAGCCGTTTTGCCTTTCAGGCTTCTCACACTGTATGATTTTACCTTGCAATATTCTGTCTTGGTTAACTTCACTCATTCCCTCTATGCTGGCTTTAGGGGAAGTTAATGGGAGGGCCTTAGGCCCCCCTGAATGCCCTAAGGAAATGACCCGGCATCCACAGTTAACAAACCTTTTTCCTTCCATTTCTAATTCCATGTGGGGGCGCTGTTTCTCCACAACAGCAGTCCAGAAGACTGCTTGATTTATAGGGTGGTCAAACTTCTCAAGTACTCTTTCCTGATAGGTATAAATTTTTACTCTAGAAATGCAAGGAAGGGAAAATTGGCTTAAGCGATCCTACATTTTTACAAACCATGGTATATCAGAACTCATTACTGCCTTAATTTCTTCTTCACAATCCTGACCAATAACTCCAGCAACACCTTGAGAATTTATGTTGGACTTTCTTTTTTTTTTTTTTTTGGACTTTCTTAATAAACTTCCTATAGTTCTTTTAGGTAGTGGACCCCAATTACTGCTCTTCGTTTCTGATTCAATCACAGTTTTGGGCTTTTTCTTACAACTCTTATCAACTCCAGTATCAATTTTAATTTCTTGAGTACTAAGGTTAAATCTTCCTGATAGAAACTGTATTAATCTTTCAATAAGAGGTCCCTGCTTTTGAGGATCAAGCTCCTGTGAAGGCTTCTGAGCCATCTCTTGGTTATTCAAACCAACTGCAGTGAGAGCAGAGACTAGGTTTTTGCCTCTTTGGCTAGGTCTGTTCTCCTGCTGTGAGGCTGCTAGATAAAGGCGATTTCTCTCAAAGATCTTCTTTGCTCCAGTAGGCAGACACCTTGCCTACCACGCTCTGCTATGAGGGCTCTGCATCAAGCTTCTTCCACTATTTTCCCGCCGGGAAGTCTTTGCTAATGGCGACCCTTCACGGTTGATTTTTGAACGACATTGGCTCGCCCAATGAGTTCCCTTCCTACAATGGAGGCAGAGTTCAGGTTCGTTTAAACCCGATCTCCATGGTCCTGGCCCATGCTCTGACATTGGCCGCAGCCTGCTCTGCCTACACTCTTTTGAAGATGACTTGTCTTCCCACAACTAAAGCACTTTCTTCCAGGTCTGATATAGTTTGCCAATGAAGCTGCCATGAGGTCTGCCTTGTATTCCTCTGCCTCTACATTCCTGCATATCCTAAAATAACCCAGCAAAGTGCCCTGTTCGCTGTAGGGATGCAAGGCATTTTTACAGTGCTTATTAGAGAAATCATAAGATAGCTTGTGCACTAGGTCTCTTACTGCCTGAACATTCTTCACACATTTGGAAATAGCATCTTCCAGTCGGGACACAAAGTCAGCGTAACGCTCATCATATTCTGTTGTCTTATAGCCCTGTAACGCGGCGTTCTCTCTTCTGATGGAATTATCTTTTCCCAGGCCCTTAAGCAAACCTCATGTATCTGTCCTATTGTCTGTTCAGTAAACTGTAGTTGAGACTCAACTGTAATATAATTTGCATCCCCTAGCAATTGATGAATTCCTATATCTATCCCATCCTCAGCATTCTTCCCAGCTCTTGCAAGGGCTGCTTCCTTCCATAGCATTTGATATCACAAGCATTCTGAAGAGTAAAGACAAATTCTCACTAAAGCTTTCCAATCTGTAGGGGTCCAGCTGTCAGACTCTGCTAGAGCCCTTATCATGCTAATTACAAAATGTGAGTCTGGGCCGTAGTCATTGATTGCCTGCTTGAGATCTTTTAGCAACTTAAAAGGCAAAGGCACTGTGAATTCCTTTTGGTTCTAACAGGATAAGACATCTTGCATTCTAAATCTTCTTCTGCAATCCCTCTTCCTACTCTGGAGAGTAAAGGTGCTTTCCTATACTTTGCTTCTTTACGTCTATTCTCTGAGCTACTCTTTTCAATCTGGATATCTTGGAGTTCCACTTCCTGAACTTCACCTTCTGTGCTAGCTCTCCTAGTTTGCATTTCTTTGGAGCTAATCTCTCTACCTTCAGGGCTGGCTTGCTTGATTGTTTTACAATCTCTGGCCTTTCTTACACTAAATTCCAGCAGGAGAGCAGTTGCTTTTACTATGTCCCCTTCTGACTCAGGCTCATTCTTTTAGCTCTGCCTAAAATCTTCTCATCTGCCTGAAACCCGTTCTCACTGCTTCTCATCTGATTTAAATTTGGGCATCTTAGACGTTGCCTGTTCTGCTTCTTGGCTTTCTCTACCTTTGAAAGCAAGGGAGCTTCCTGGGATTGTTTAATAGCCATGCTTTGGATCTTGCAATCCACTGCCTCTAGTACTGTATCACCTTTAAACCTTCGGAGTCTGCAGTCTCGCGAGAGCATACAGGCTTTGGCAATGAGGTTCTGTTCTAGAATTGGAGGCTTTAGATAACAAACCAATCCCTGCCTTTTCAGTTTTTCCTAAAGTTTCATAACCTAAATCATGCTTATTCACAGACACTTTAGCTTGCTTTGCTAGATTTGAATAGACACAAGACTTCTCACTAGACTGTTCATCCTTATTCTCTTCCTCCTGCAAAAGTTTTAAAACCATCTTAACTTGTACCCACAGAGACCACTTCTCCATAGGGATACTCTCCCCATCTCTGTGCTTCCTTTAAGTTGACAATGACCTCCTCCCAGGTCTCTAAATCAAAAGTTCCTTCCTCTGAGAACCATGAATTATACCTTTTTACTACTTTTAGAAAACATTGTATCTTTTTCTTCGTTACTTTTACACCTTGTCTTTTCAGTAAGTAGAGAGCATGGTACCATAAGTTTCAGGTTTACTTTTACCTTGCTCCCATTATCCTCTTTAAAATTCTAATTCACTATTTCCACTACTTCTCTGTCAATCCCCACACCGGATCCTCACTTCACACAATTTTCAAATTCACTCTACGTACCAATGGGGCCATATAATTGTTATATGGGATATAACTCATATTGTCCCACGTTGTGCGCCATTTGTCTGGGGAAGCCCGCCTTGTGCTGGGGCTCCAGCCTCCAGCCCAGTCCTTGAGCCTCCTGCCTGGTCTCCATCCCACCTCCCTTCGTCCACACTGAGCGTGGGCCTGGCTGGTAAGATCATGGCCATCCAGGAGGTGAGCATGCTACCATGAATTGTGTCTGACTGCATTATTGTAATGTCTCTTCTATCGCTCATGCTCCCGGTGACTTTAATATAATATTTATATATCTCAACCATACAATTGTGCTTATTGAACCCAAGATTACTGGTGGGGGGCTGGCACCCCAACTCATACCACAGTACATACCATTTGTCTAGTTCTTCAATGCTTCCTCTCCCGCTCACTCCCTCCAACTATCATGACCTCAGCTCTACCTTACAAAGCCGGCTAGACCAGAGCATGTACACTGGTACAGATAAGAACTCTCAACACACAGAATCCAGGACAGATAAACCCTTCAGGAACAGTAATGGAAGTAGTGATAACATGAGGGTAGGGATGAGATAGAGGGAACTGATAGCAATGATTGATGTATTAACGCTCACACCCCAGGGGGACAAGCAACAGAAACATTGGTGAAGTGAGACCTTGGACATTGTAAAATATGAAAGTATAATTTATCAAGGTTTCATGAGGGTGGGAGAGTGGGAGAGAAGGGGGGAAAAGGAGCTGATACCAAGGGGTCAAGTATAAAGAAAATGATGATGGTACCGTAGGTACAAATGTGCTTGATACAATTGATGTATGCATTGTTATAAGTGGTGTAAGAGCCCCCGATAAAATGACTTAATTTTTTAAAAGTGTTTAGGTAGATCTTGATGGAGGATAGATTGAGAAACAATAGTTTCAGAATTTGATAATTTTGCTTAATAATCAAACTGAAAACTCACTGCCATTGCATCTTTTGTGACTCACAGCAACCCTGACTTTCGGCAACCCTATTGGACAGGGTAGAGCAGCCCCTGTGAGTTTCTGAGACTGCAACTCTTTACAGGGGTAGAAAGCCCTAACGTTTCTCTCTCAGAGCGGGTGGTGGTTTTGAACTATGTGGGTAGCAGCCCAAGTGAAAACCACTATGCCACCAGGGCTCCCTGTGCCACATAGCGGGAGCTGTTGTTTTCCCAAACATTCACTTGGCTATTTCTTTTATAAGAAGCCAAGTAATTTGGCAGCTTATTTCTGCTCCAGTTTTCTTATATAGAAAATGTGGTGACAGTGTGAACCTGTTTGTTGTAGTTTATGTGAACATAATTGAGTGATCTAGACCAAGTGAGCTAGACCAAGTGAGCTGACTGGTCAAAAATCAGACCTGTGGATTGCCAAATTGGTTCTGCTGAGATTGGGGCTTTCCTGGATCCACAGGCTTCCTCCAAGCTGTGTCCGAGAAGCTCTGCATTTTAGAGCTACATTTTATAGTTGAAAGAGAGGCCTAAGGAGGGAGGGAGTCCTTAAGCTCTAAGACCTTAATGCTGTCATTGCTGTCCTCTTTTAGTGTACCTGCAGTTTCCACACTGCAGTGGGAACCATTGAAACAGCTGTTCTCATTCTCTGAGATGGTGTGCCACCCCACTCCATACCACCACCACCTCATCCCTTTCTCTTATTGTAGAGATAATGCCCCTTCCATATGTATCTCAGATATTCAATTAATGAAGAAAGACAAAAGTAGGAGAAATGATTTAGATGAAGGAGACCATAAGCATGAGGCCATAATGGGGTCCAAAGGCTGTGTGGCCATGTCGCTAATTATAGAAATGGATGAAATCTGCCACAAAAATGTGATTGGAGGCAGAGCAATTCATCACTCTCTCAGGCAGGACTACATAAGTGAGAATGGGGCCATTATGGAGACATGGAGACGATCACAGATTAGAAAGGCTTACTGGATTTGTTCTGGGGCCTTCCGACCACTATAACTCATGACCATAGGGTCTTAGACTTTCCCAATTTCCATTGAGGACCTTCCCAGGGAAGTCCCAGAGGGCAGATTGCTCCTCTCTGCTCTGGCTAGTTGTTGTTGCGTGCCATTGAGGACACTTGGACTCGTCGTGACCTCACATACAACCGAATGAAACACTGTAGGGTCGTGCACCATCCTCACAATTGTTCCTGTGCCTGAACCACCGATGAAGCCACTGAGTCCATCCACTTCTTCGAGGACCTCCTCTGTTTCATGGCTTCTCCACTGTACCAAATAGGATGTCCTTCTCCAGGGACTGGTCTCTCCTGACAACATGTCCAAAGTATGTAAGATGGCGTCTTGCCATCCTTGCCTCTAAGCAGCACTCTGGCCTTATTTCTTCTGATACAGATTGGTCAGTCCTTCAGCAGTCCATGGTACTGTCAGTAGTCTTCTGGTGGACCACAATTCGATGCATCTGTTCTTCTACAGCCTTCCTTATTCAGTGTCTAACTTTCACATGCATATGATGCAATGGAAAATAGCATGGCTTAGGTCATGTGCACCTTAGTCCTCAGAGTAACATCATTGTTCTTCAACACTATAAAGAGGTTTTCTGCAGCAGATTTACCCATTACAATACATCTTTTGATCGCCTGACTGCTGTTTCTATGAACATTGATAGTGGATCTAAGCAAGACAAAATCCTTGACAACTGAAGCCCTTTTCTCTGTTTATCACCTATTGGTCCAGTTTTGGGGATTTTGGTCTTCCTTATATTGAATTGTAACCCATATTGAAGGCTGCAATCCTTGATCTTCAGCAAGTGGTTCAATTCCTCCTCACTTTCAGCAAACAAATGGTGTCATATATGCACACAAGCAGGCTCCCAAAAGTTAGTGGAACAAGGAATCAAAAGAGAATGGAATTTTTCAGGGACTTTTTGAAATACCAGTGTGTGTGTGTGTGTGTGTGTGAGAGAGAGAGAGAGAGAGAGAGAGAGAGAGAGAGGAGATGTGGGCATAAAACAAACATCAAGCAACATAAGGGAGAATGCTGTTGGCTGCTGTTGAACTGATTCCGGTGCGCATGCACAGTGACCTGCTGTGTGCACCATAGTGACCCCTCAGAAGCAGATCATCAAGCCTACCTTTCAACTGAAATTCTGAGAATTCACAATTTTCAGAAGTATGTGGATAACAGTGAAAGCCAAAATTCTATTTGCACAGTCCCCACGTGGATTAAGCTTCCAGTGAATTCCTTCAGACCATTGACCAGGGATGTGAACACTCTTGCCACCAGGCAGAGGGCATTGGAAAGTGGATTACCCCTTAGGCAGCCCATGGTGGGGCTTAGAGACTTGCCTAAGTGTATCCTTGAATCGAGGCTGCCATTCTGGGCTGCACGGTCATGAGTCATGCCCCCAAAGCCTTGGTTGGTTGGCCCTGGACCACTCTTGTAAACTGTCCTGTTTAACACAGGTCCCAATCCTTGTCCTATTCTTGCTTCTGTAGTCCCACCTGGAACTGTGATGTTGGGATCTGCCGCCATGTCCTTTCAAGTCTGTGAATCTCAGATAACCCTTACATATCAATAAGACCTCTTGCTAATAGTTTCCCTCCCCTCATCTCGATGGCATGTGTTGGCCCTTGGACTATCTAGGTTACCTAGCGGGCATTTGGATTATGTAGGCTCCCTAGCGGGAATTTGGACTATATAGATTGCCTAGCGGGCAATTAGACTTTGTAGGTTATCTAGCGGGCACTTTGACTATCTAGGTTACCTAGCTAGCACTTGAACTATCTACGTTACCTAGCGGTTACTTGGAGTATGTTGGTTACCTACCGGGCTGTTGGACTATCTAGGTTACCTAGCCGGCACTTGGGCTATCTAGGTTAACTAACGGGCACTTGGACTATGTAGGTTCCCTAGCGGGCCCTTGGACTATGTAAGTTCCCTAGCGGGCACTTGGACTATGTGGGTTCCCTAGCGGGCATTAGGACTATCTGGGTTACCTAACGGGCACTTGGACTATGTAGGTTAACTAGCGGGCTTTGGACTATGTAGGTTACCTAGCGGACACTTGGACTATGTAGGTTCCCTATCGTTCACTTGGAGAATGTAGGTTAACTAAGGGGCACTAGGACAATGTAGGTTACCTAGCGGGCCTTGGGACTATCTAGGTTACCTAGGGGGAACTTGGACTATGTAGGTTTACTATTGGCCACTTGGACTATCTAGGTTACCTAGCAGGCACTTGGACTATGTAGGTTAACTAGCGGGCACTTGGACTATCTAGGTTACCTAGCAGGCACTTGGACTATGTACGTTTCCTAGCGGGTACTTGGACTATCTATGTTAACTAGCGGGCACTTGGACTATGTAGATTCCCTATCGGGCACTTGGACTATGTAGGTAACCTAGTGGTCACTTGAACTGTCTAGGTTACCTAGCGGGCATTTGGACTATGTAGGTTAACTAGCGAGCTCTTGGACTATCTAGGTTAACTAGCGGGCACTTGGACTATTAGGGTCCCTAGCGGGCATTTGGACTATATAGGTTACCTAGCGGGCACTTGGACTATGTAGGTTAACTAGCGGACACTTTGACTATCTAGGTTAGCTAACGGGCAATTGGACTATCTAGGTTACCTAGCGGGCACTTGGACTATGTAGGTTCCCTAGCGGGCACTTGGACTATTTAGGTTACCTAGCAGGCACTTTGACTATCTAGGTTAACTAACGGGCACTTGGACTATGGAAAGAAGTGCCTAATGGTCACCAGGACCCATGGTTAATCCAGGCGTGGTCATCTGATTCCAATCGATCAGACCTAGCTATAAATCACTTATATGTCTGGGTAATTAAAAGCAAATATAAATTTTCAAAAAAAATAACGTTGCATGGGATAGAAAGAGAATACATAACAACATCAGACATAAATATGCCTCAAGACAAACTCATTGTGCACATCCAGAATACATAATGGCTCTTGCTAAGATGCATTTCCCACTAGACCCTACCCCAAGCCAGTAAAAGCCAGAAACTCTACAGTAAACTGTGGATTGTACTACTCTGAAATGGGAGGTGTGTCTCTAGACCTAACTTGGGGCTGTTCGTGCTGAGGACTCACCAATACCTGCTGCAGTGACAACAGTCCAGGTGAGAATAAGGAAATCTGGATGACAGCCAGGATATAGGAGCACTGAGACCTCAAATTGCTTCTAGGCGAGCATGGCCTAATGGGCTTCCATTTATGCACCTCTGGCAGGAGGAGTTTGTTCTGGAAAGTAATGGTTTCTAAGGAAGTATTTCTTAAACTTTCACATGCATGCACTTACCCAGGTTCCTGGAAATCGGGCTGGGGGGCAGATTCTGATTTTGTGGGTTCAGGGTGGGGGGTCTAGGATCCAGCAGTTCTAGAGGCCCTGGTACTCTTGGGCTGTTAACCACAAGGACAGTAGTCCTAAACCACCAGCCACTCCTTGGGAGAAATATGAGGCTGTAGACTCCGGGCAAGAGTGACAGTCTGGGAAACCCACAAGGGCAGTTCTACCCTGTCCTGTAGGGTCACTATGAGTCAGCATCAACTCGATGGCATTAGCATGGGAGAAGCTAATGCTGATGTTGCTGGTTCCTTGACCTATCATACTTTGAGTGGCAAAGTCCCAAGGGCCTTCCCGGATGTGATGGCCAAAAGCAGTAGTGTTCACCCTTGGTCATACTTTGGAATCCCTTAGGAGCTTTCAAGCCTCCCATTGGCCTGGCGCCATCCCAGACCAATGAAGCAAGACTTAGTGGAAGCAGGATTCAGGTCACGGTCAGTGAGAAAGCCCCCTTGGCAATGCCAACGTACAGCCAGTGCAGAGTCGAACTGGTCGACGACTCCACATGACTCCATATACTTTGGTGAAGCCAGCTGTTTGGGCAAGGTTTTCAGAGTTACCACCCATGTAGACTTGTTGGTGATAGTGCATTAAATAGAGCACATGCAGTGCATTGCATGAGTGTCCTATGTCATGCAACCACATCAGGGGTATGTTGAGCCAATTTCTCTGGGAGACCAAGGGTGTTGGCTCCATCCTGAACGTTGGCAGGGTAATGGACTGACACAGAGGAAACTCATTCTCTTTGTGGTGGTGCACTAATGGGTTCTTCACAGAAGGCCAAGTCCATGGCTGCAGATGCTCACGGGGCTGAGGGAGCAGGTCAAATCCTAAGTCCGAGGTGGGTGTTTGCATATTTACATGCCCTCACTGCCATCAAGTCCATTCCAACTCACAGGCCCATGGGACTGAGTAAAATGGCCCCCGTGGGTTTCTGAGACTGTGATTCTTTAGAGGAGTAGAAAATCTCCTCTTTCTCCAGAGGAGCGGTTGGTCATTCAAACTGCTGACCTTGAGATAAACAGTCCAACTCCTGACCACTCTTGCCGTCAGAATTCTATTTATTTACACAAGTATATATATATCCTTTCCCAAAAGAACTCCACATTTTCAAATCATTCTTGACACTCATGGCCTTTTTTCCTTTATAGCCATGCCTTTGGTTGAAACACAGATATAAGAGAAATATTTATCTACTTATAGGGGTACAAAAGTAGCTTTGGTGGCATAGTGTTTGCATGTTGGGCTGCTAACACCAAAGTCAGCACTTTGAAACCACCAGCCACTCCGTGGGAAGAAGAGTCTGTCTACTCCTATAAAGAGTTACAGTCTCAGAAACTCACAGGGACAGATCTACTCTGCCTCATAGGGTCACTATGAGTCAGCATCACCTCCCTGGCAGTGAGGTAGATTTTGGTTTCATAGAGATACAAGTCAGTCCTGAGCTGCTAAAGACAAGGTTGGCAGTTTGAACCCACCAGCGGCAGAGAAAGAGGAGGCTTTCTATTCCCATAAGGAGCTACAGTTTCAGAAATACCCACAGGGGAAATTTTAACCTCTCCTGTAGGATCAATATGAGTCAGAATCGACTTATCGGTGGTGAGCAAGTGGAGGGGACCCTAAACAGGTTCCGGTGGACCTTAAGAGTTCTACTAATTGTGCATGCTCTGTAAAATGTAAACCAAGATTTTACTTTTGCAAACATTATTTTTTCTAAACACGTCTAACTGTGAAACTATACTCGCATGCGGGTCTTTGAACCTGGTCAGTGGTCTGGGGAAGTGAAGGGGCCTGACATCCTTTGTTGTTGTTAGTGCTGTCCAGTCATTCTGACATCACAGGGACCTTCTTTGCAACACAAGGCAGCACTGCCCAGTCCTTTGCCAGCCTCAGGGGTAGTATGTTGGAGCCCATGGTTTCAGCTACCGTGTCCTCCAGTTCACCAAGGAGTTTCCTCTTTGTGCTGCTTACTAAACCCGTTTCTAAGGAGTCCATTCCAACTCACGGTGACGCCGTGTGGGTCAGCACCACGGGACCCCACATAATGCCTTATATCATATATATATATATATATATATATATATATATATATATATATATATATATATTGTGCATAATGCCTTATACCTGGTCCCTTTGGCACCTTGTGATCGCACAGGCTGGTGTGCTTATTCCATGTGGGCTTTTTTGCTTCTGAGCCAGATGGCCGTTTGCTCACCTTCAAGCCTTTAAGACCCCAGACACTATCTCTTTTGATAGCCTCTGGCCTTTACTTCGGGGTCTTCGGTCCCTGCAGAGTGGACACATGCCTGCTGTGCGGGTATGGGACGTGTCGGAGCGCAGCCTGGTGGCGGAGCTTCAGGAGCATAAGTATGGCATGGCATGTGTGGCCTTCTCATCCAGTGCCAAGTACATTGTCTCAGTGGGCTACCAGCATGACATGATCGTCAATGTCTGGGCCTGGAAGGTGAGTGGGCTGCTGGCCTCAGGACAGGCGGGGCCGGGAGGGGAGCCAAGAAACTGCTGACCGGTGGCCTTTACTTCCGCCTGCTGGCCTCAGTCCCTTTCTAGAGAACTCTGAGCAGAAAGGAGCAACTGGGTATCTAGGATGCTGAAGAAGGGGCAGAAGGAGAGGTCAAGTTCACAGCTTGTCTAACCTTCAGTGTGTAAGTTTCTTTTCCCTCAGCTCCTAGAAGCAGAGCCTTGATTTCCCTTGACTTTCTCTCCAGAAAAACATTGTAGTGGCTTCCAACAAGGTGTCCAGTCAGGTGACAGCAGTATCCTTCTCTGAGGACTGCAGCTACTTTGTCACTGCAGGCAACCGGCACATCAAGTTCTGGTACCTCGATGACAGCAAGACCTCAAAGGTGAGGCAGCAAGTAGCCACTAGGGTGGGGTCTGCCCAGATATGTTCCACCTGCGCCCCCTTCTGCATGCTCAAAAGCCCCTTGGAAGTCTCAGCTGGGCCAGGTGCTATGTCAATATGCAAGGGAAGCCTTCTCCCTCCCTCCCCAGGGCCTGCTTTCCAGGGGGTAGCCTGCAGGGTGTGTGGGTGGCACCTGTGGTGGGTCTCCACAGGTGAATGCCACTGTACCCCTGCTGGGCCGCTCTGGGCTGCTGGGGGAACCTGCGGAACAACCTGTTCACTGATGTAGACTGTGGCTGCGGGAAGAAGACTGACAGCACCTTCTGTATCACATCCTCTGGGCAGCTGTGCGAGTTCAGTGACCCGGAGACTGTTGGACAAGTGGGTGGAGCTGAGTGTAAGTGAATGCTTTGTCGGCACCCTCCCGTCTGTCACCTCCGGGCTCCAGGGCACCTGAGTCTGCATGCACGCTGGGGGAGGCCCCAGGCGGAGGAATGTGTTTGGGAACCTCTCTGCTTGCTCGCCCTCTCTGTCTCTGCCTCTTCCTCTGCTTTCCTCTTCTGCTCAGCACACAGACAGCATCACAGTAAGTGTGCTGGCCCTGTCCGCTGCCTCTGCTGCCTTTCTCTGGGCCGGCCTTTTCTGGGTGTGTCTTTGCCCAAACCTCAGGTGCCTTATAAGGCTTGCTGACTCCTTCCCCCTAATTGCAGGGGGCTGTGGGCCCTCTGGCCAGCTGCTGTTAGAGGGAGGGGCATTGAGGGGCTCTGCCCAGGGCAGCTGGCCTGCCTTGCGCTTGTCCTTGCCTCTTGGCTCATGGCTGTTGAGGTGTCCGGTGAAGGAGTGGACAGACGCCCTTGCTGACTGTGGCTTCTGTGCTCACAGACCACAGTGGCCCACTGCATCTCGGTGAGCCAGGACTACATCTTCTGCGGCTGTGCTGACGGCACCGTGTGCCTTTTCAACCCCTTCAACCTGCACTTCCTCAGCACGCTGCCCCGGCCCCATGCCCTGGGCACAGACATTGCCAGCATCACAGAGGCCAGGTGAGCGGTGTGGGTGGGCCCCTGAGTCCTGTCAGAGCCCCACTCTGTGCCAGGCCGTCCCTGGCATGCTGCAAGGAGAGGAGGGCACACATAGACCTCTGGGAAGACCCTTGCAGTCAAGCACAGGTGGGTCTTTTAGCATTTGTTGCTCACTGTGGGCAACCGTGGTAATCTGAGTCTGCAGTGTGGTAATGCATTGTCCTGTAAACACCACAGCTAGGACAGACGGGCAGTTCCTTAGGGTTTCTGAGAGAGGCTGGAAACCTGACGGAGCAGGCCTTTCTCCCTCAGGGTGGTCCTGGGTAGCAGCTAAGGTAGGAGGGTCTTATTGTAGCCTCGGGCCTTGTGTTGGGTGATTGCAGGAAGTGAAGTTTTGCTCTGGTTTCAGTGCTGTCAGGAAGCGGGGCAGTTCTGCAGTTGGGTATATTAATTTCTCATTCAGGGAAGGAGTGGGCTAAATCTGCAAATGGCAGGAAATGATATATGACCATGACTGGTTTGCACAGTGCCCTTCCTTTTCCTCTGACGTGAGTCTAGAAGGGCCTGACATCTGCTTGGCTGCATCACGGCCACACACTGTCCCCGCCTGATGTTGGGGGCTATGAAATAGCTTGTGTTCTTTTGCAGAGCCCCATGGCAAGGAATGCCAGGCCAGCCGCTGCGTTCTTTCTCCAGTGACTGCTGGCCAACCTGCTGCTCCTCCCTTTAGTGCCCCTTTGCATTAGCGCTAACTCACCAGTTTGCCCTGTCTGCCCTGGACACCCTGACCCCCTCTTTCCTCAGTCGCCTTTTCGCTGGAGTGGCCAATGCGAAGTATCGGGACACCATCACCTTGACCTTTGATCCTGCAAATCCGTGGCTGTCTTGTGTGTACAATGACCATAGTACTTATGTCTGGGGTGTGAAGGGCCCCAAGAAAGTGGGCAAGGTGTATTCAGCTCTGTATCATTCCTCCTGCGTCTGGAGTGTAGAGGTACGTGGGCCAGGTCTGCTGAGACTGACCGTGTTTCCTGGCCTACCATTAGGAGCTGGGGTTCCTCAAGTGTGGAATTTGTTTCCTCCAGCACCCTTGCTCCCCAAGCTGTGCCCCTGGGTCCCTTCGTATCTGTTAATTGGCTCTGAGGATGGGAGGGGATTTTAGTGCTGACTCATCTCAGACGTTTTTCAGTATGCCCCTGTGCAGTCTTAGCTTGGCCTCTTTGGACATGTTCCTGAACTTGACCAAACCTTAGTTTCTGCAATTGTGAAATGACATACCTGATGCATTTGATTTTTACGAACAGGAGACAATGTAAGTGGGAGATTTAGAATGCCTAGTACTTACTAGGTGCTTGGTTAATGTATATTCCTTTACTTGTTAAAGACAAGAGCTAATCATTATGACTTGCTTGCTATGGGACAAGCCGTTGCCTCCAGGGGACAGGATGGGGGAACTTTAGGCCCCCAAGGACAGAGGTTCAGGAGGGTTTTAGCTGAAAAGGGTTGGGGACAAAATTTATTATCTCCAAGGGAAAGATACTAACTTGACAATGAAGAAACGGCAAAACCCACCCTTAGCCAAGTCATTAAGGTTAACATCCCGTGGCAGCAGCATGAATCTGGTGAGAGGGTACACTGAGAGGTTTCAAAATGTTCCCAGAAAATGTTATGACTCTTAAGAACTCCCAATAAAATGTTGAACAACAACAACCAACGTTGATGGAAAGTTTCTTTTAGTTCTGTTTTTCCATGCAGCCTCCTCCTAGCATTGTGTCTGGTATTCTTGACCCAAATGTATAAGGAACTTAGGATAGTCATGAGGAAACATCAGGCAACCTTCATTTGAGGTACACCTGCCAGAGTAACTTATCACACTCTCCCAGGTGTCAGGGTAGGAAAGACAAGCAAAGACTGTAAGCCGTTCTAGACTGGGACAGATGACACCCATGTGCCGTGGGGGCTCCTGGGATCCTGGAGCAGAAGAAGTACATTCGTGGGATAAACAAACAAACTCATTGGCATTGGGTTGATTCCAACTCAGAGCAACCCCCGCTGGTGACATTTAAATAAAGTCTAATAATGTTGTACCAGTGTGACCTCCGTGGTCCTTATCACTGTGTACTGTAGTGCATAAAACATTAATACGAAGGGAGACCAGGTGAGAGAGTTGAATGTGACATATCTTGACTCATTTTTCTAAAGGTTCAACCCAAAAGGTAAAGTAAAACAGCTCTTGATGGAGAGGAAAAGGTGGAAGGGGGTGGGTGATGATTCTTTCCCCCCGCTGCCTGGCACTGAACGGCCTCTCCTCTCTTCTCATTTTGCAGGGTCCACGAATTGCAGTTCCTGAGTGAAATGCTGAAGGTGGAGGCCCATGAGTCAGAGATTCTGTGCCTGGAGTACTCGAAGCCAGACACAGGTACCTGGCCCTGGCCTGGAATGGCCTTGAGTGAGCCCCTCCAGTCTGGCCAGAGCCACTGATACTTGTCCTGCCTCTTGACTATGGGGCTGATCGTTCTTTTGGCTACCAAAAGAGTTAGTGATCCTTCTTGATGTCTCTGAAGGCTTCTTGTTGTTTCTGAAGGCTTTGGGGAGGACTGCATCTCAACTCTGCCCGACTCCATGGCTCATGTGGCTTAAGGATGTGGGGCTCAGTTTCTCTGGGTGCTCTTTGCTGGGCACTCATGTTGGGCTGCGATCCACAAGCTCAGCAGTTTGAAACTACCAGCCGCTCTGCAGGAGAAAGGTGGGCCTTTCTACTCCTGTAAACAGTTACAGTCTCAGAAGCCCATAGGGGGTATTCACTATGAGTCAGCATTAACTTGATAGCAGCAGATTTGATTTTTGTAAAGTCTTTTTAAAGCCAACCAAAAGCTGAATCAGTGAAGAAGATCTGCTTTAGACATTGTGCTCTTTTAAAGAATAATCTGTCTGTGATCAGATTGACACAGGAACTTGGAAGGTTAGGTGAAAAGTTTAAGGGGCAGTGAGCTTATGTGTGTGATGGAAATTTGGAATTGGAAAAGGACAGTGAGAATGGCTACATAATTTCAGAAATATAATGAATGTTAGCAAATTGTACATGTAGAAATGATCGAATTGGTATATATTTTTGTGTGCATTGTTTTAGATCAGGGAGAAGACTCGAAGTTCAAATATAATTTACAGAGACCCCCTTGTTAAATCTTGAATGGGACAAAGTCCAGAAAAAACAAATCATCTGGTTGAGGGAGACCGTAAGCATGAGGCCATAATGGGGACTGAAGGATTCACAACAGCTCGGTCACATGGAAAACAAAGGAAGCCCCTTTAAAAGTCAAGTTCCCAGCAGATCAGACCATCACAGTTGGAAATGTGACTACAGAAATGGGAAAGGGACCATGATTGGAGTAAATACATTATTGCAGACTAGAAAAGTTTACAGGACTGGTTCAGGGCCCTCCAACCATCTTGGTCAGGGCATGAACGTGCAACCTCAGTACCCCAATTCCCATCAAGGGCATACTCAGGCAAGTTCTTGAGGGCTAGACTACTCCTCACCAGGCTGGCCAGAGGAGTGGGTGGAAGCAAACAAACTCTGCCTGAGGGCAAAGCATTTTACGTTGCTAGTTCAGAGTCATGGAGCTCTAGTGCCATAGAAGGTTATGGGTTGGGCGGTTAACCACAAGGTTTCACTCTTCAAAACCACCAGCCAGCTCCAGGGAAGAAAGATGAGGCTTTCTACTCCAATAAAAATATATAGTCTGGAGATAAAAAGCCCCAATGTAAGTTAACTGGGTTGATTCCTACTAGAGGGATAATGTGTGTGGGCCAGATGCTTGCAAGGTCCCTCAAGGCAATGCTGCCAGACTGCAGTCTCTGCTCCCTGCTGGTGGAGACAATGGATTGCTTTTCTCTAAAACTTGGAACCATTAGCTTGGTTCCAGTAGGTGGAGTTCACACCCTACTGATAATGGTTCATATGGAGATCCAGAAAACAGGTCAAAGTTAAGCTGCCATTCTAAATGTAGGATCCGCCCATTTTGTCACCTGTATACCCCCAATCCCTCCTCTTCCTATTGCATGTATGCCCCTAGACCACCCCTTCTCACCGCTGTATAACATAGTCCAAGTCCTTCCTGTGATGTATGTCTTTACCCTCCCGTTTCCAATTCCCCTTGTCCTCCTTCCCTTCCCCCTCTCTCCATGTGGACCACCAAGTGGGGCTGAGGTGAGCAATGCTACCATGATATGTGTGTGACTGCATTATTGTAATATCTCTTCTATCTCTCATGCTCCCAATGACTTTAATATTTATATCTCAACCCTTTATGTTTCCAGGGCTTTCAATGACATTAGGCATCTTTTCAATGTTTATGAATCATGCTTATGAACCTCTCTTCTGTTAGTTGTCTGTGTGTATGCATTGCCTGTATTAAAAACATATAGAACCGAGCAATTTGTCTGGAAAAATAATTTATAGAAACTTTATGTTAGATTGCCATGCGTTTTGCATAGCCAATTGTTCTTTTAAAACACTTTTCTTGTCATTGTGATACCATGCTAAAAGGTAAAAACATCTGTATATAGTCAAATAGCTTTATCTTTCCTTTAAAGACATGAACCTTCGTGTCTTGCTTAAAGTTTCCACCTCACTAAAGCTAAATTGCTACCCTCGAAAATAAATCCCTCTAAGTTTTTAATGCTTTGAATATTTTATCGCTCTAATCCTCCTGGAGTTTATTTTTGAATGTAGTATGCTCCTTCCTTTGATTTCTTGTAAATTCAGCCAATTCAACCACTCATTAACCAAAGTATTCCTTTACCACTGGATTGTTTTGCCACCTTTGCTTTGCATAGCATATAGTTCTAAATTATATCCCAGACTACTGAATTATTTGCCAGAGTGGCTTTACTAATTGTACACTGGCATCACAACACGCGGGAGCTTCGGAAAGATCGTGGGAGAAAGGAATGAAAAGAGAAGATAATTTCCCATGAATTTTTGAAGCTTCCTCGTACAGGTGCTTTACAGTAAGTCGACATTAGGGTTTATAATCAATAAAAAATTCAACTGTGATCCAAGAATGAGGGGCGTGACATTTCCTGGTTGAGACAAAAGCGAACAGGCGAGCAGAATACGAAAAGAATTGGTTAACCGATGAAACTGCAGCCAAGTGTTAGCTGTTATCACAAAAATGAACACACAGAATATTCTTGAACTTGGAAGTGGGAACTTCAGCCTTTCAACGGCCATCGACGGTGCGGGGCAACATCCCCGCACTCCTACGCTCAGGAAGGGGGTTCTGGGGTCTGCGGCGCCGCGGGGCACAAGTGGGGCGAAGGGCTGCGAGGGAACGCCGAGGCAGAGGGGTCCCCGCGAGGCGGCTGCGGGCCGCTCCAGAAGGCAGGGGTCCGGGGGCTCTGCGGTCCCTCAGGACCCTCCAGGAGAGGCTCCAGAAAGGCAGCTGGAGGCCCCGGCCGGCCGTGCAGCTCGCTGGGAGGCGCGGGCGCACGTGCTCCGCCGGTCCGGGCGGCGGGGGCGGCTGAACGGGCCCTGGCCGTGGGCGGCGGGCGGCGGGCGGGCGCAGTGCGGCGCCGGGCAGGCGGGAGGTGACCGCGCGGGGCGGTCGCGGCGGCTGGGGCTACTGACGGCACACGGATCCGGAGCGCACTGCGCGGGGCGGGGCGCCGCGCAGGTGAGAGCGGCAGCGGACCCGGATGCGGCGCGGCTGAGGGCGGCCGAGGGCGGGGGGTCGCGGCGGCTAGCTCTTGGAGATCCCGGCCGGAGGCTCCGGCGCCGGTGCTGCGCTTCCTGCCGGCTCGAAGAACGAGCCCGAGCCTGGCCGCCCTCGGGATGCCTTGCTGAGGCTCCGCCGGACGTCCCCAACAGGGGGGGGAGCGGGGCGGGGCGCGTTCGGGCGCCTCCTGAGGGCGCCTCAGCGGAGAGCGGCGTTGGCGCCGAGGAGTCTACGCGGGCGGCCCAACCCGCCTGCCACTCAGGTGTCTTTTTGCACGGAAGTGAGTTTTAGGAGCGGGAAACCTGTGGTGGGCGTGACTGACGTGTTTTTAAATCATTTTCTATACATTTAAAGCTGTAAAGGCAAAACTTCATGATCCAATTAATATAGCCAAAAATTCAGGCTTGATAGAAACATTTAGAATCCAGCCACTGGGGGTAAAGTCCCCTTATTCCCATCTGTTATTGGAGGAAGGTATGAGAGAGATTGGATACTGCGGTGGGAAGAAATAGAGCCAAATAGGAATGTCTGCTTCTATAGGGAGAATGTATCAGCCATGCGCTCACTTTAAGGCAGCACAGCTTTAAGGGAGAATCTGTGGAAATGATAGATTACCGCAGGAACATGAACTTGGAGTATATCTCCAACTAACAGAGTGGTGGTCTTCCAGCCATGGAACATTAGTCTCCCAGATTCCCTCTGTACCAGTCAGGGAATAAGTCCCAGTATTATTTCCCTTGGTGCTAGTATCCCACATTTCCCCTCTCTGCATTATGTTTAAGATTCAATAGTGTCACGGAGGCAACATGGTCTCTTTTCATATCTATTAGCTTCCTATAGAAGTGACATGAGACTGCAAGCATCACAATTATGATAAAAAACACAGTCAGACTGGAACTTAAGCTATGTGAAGTACTTTGCCCCCAAGCTCGCGGGTCCAACCCTTCCATGCTACTCATCAATTGCTTAATCACATCAGAGCCAGGAGAAGCCTCAAGCTTGTCTTTGAATGTATAGAAAATATCCTTTTTAAGCTGATCAATATCTAATGAAATGTTTCCCTTAAACCCTTGCAAATGTTTCCTAATCAAATTCCAATCATGCAATGTCTTATTATAAGGATAAGTGGTTATACAGAAATCAGTTACATTCCAATCACATTATAGCATTGACAAATTCAAAATCTTGATCTTTCAGCAAAGCAGTCTGCAGTAATGTAGGGACTTTATGGATGTGCTTTATACAATTGATGTATGTATACGTATGGATTGTGGTAAGAGTTGTATGAGTCCCTAATAAAATGTAAAAGAAGAAAAGAGAAAAAAAATGATTAGGGCAAAGACTGTACAGATGTGCTTTATACAATTGATGTATGTATATATATGAACGGTGAAAAGAATTGTATGAGCCCCAATAAATTGTTAAAATTTAAAAAAAAATTCATTAAAAAAAAATTAAATTAAATTTAAAAAAAATGAGTAAATGAACTTTGTCACACATAAGATTCCTCTTCTCCTTCTGTTTTAACAATTTAAATAGTAAAGCATTGCTAGATCTTGAACCAGTAAAAGTACTAGTTAGATAACCTTCATTGTTATGTAAATACCGGCTCCCATCCCTCAGAGAATTAAGAGAGCTAACTAATTGGGAGAACTTCTTATCATACTTTGAAAGACTGAAAAAATTCTTAATAAATTTGTTCAGCTGATCTTGAAGTAACTTACCAAGCAGACATTTTTTCTCCAGGCTTACCAATAAGGTTATAGGCTCAATTGAGCCGTTTTGCCTTTCAGGCTTCTCACACTGTATGATTTTACCTTGCAATATTCTGTCTTGGTTAACTTCACTCATTCCCTCTATGCTGGCTTTAGGGGAAGTTAATGGGAGGGCCTTAGGCCCCCCTGAATGCCCTAAGGAAATGACCCGGCATCCACAGTTAACAAACCTTTTTCCTTCCATTTCTAATTCCATGTGGGGGCGCTGTTTCTCCACAACAGCAGTCCAGAAGACTGCTTGATTTATAGGGTGGTCAAACTTCTCAAGTACTCTTTCCTGATAGGTATAAATTTTTACTCTAGAAATGCAAGGAAGGGAAAATTGGCTTAAGCGATCCTACATTTTTACAAACCATGGTATATCAGAACTCATTACTGCCTTAATTTCTTCTTCACAATCCTGACCAATAACTCCAGCAACACCTTGAGAATTTATGTTGGACTTTCTTTTTTTTTTTTTTTTGGACTTTCTTAATAAACTTCCTATAGTTCTTTTAGGTAGTGGACCCCAATTACTGCTCTTCGTTTCTGATTCAATCACAGTTTTGGGCTTTTTCTTACAACTCTTATCAACTCCAGTATCAATTTTAATTTCTTGAGTACTAAGGTTAAATCTTCCTGATAGAAACTGTATTAATCTTTCAATAAGAGGTCCCTGCTTTTGAGGATCAAGCTCCTGTGAAGGCTTCTGAGCCATCTCTTGGTTATTCAAACCAACTGCAGTGAGAGCAGAGACTAGGTTTTTGCCTCTTTGGCTAGGTCTGTTCTCCTGCTGTGAGGCTGCTAGATAAAGGCGATTTCTCTCAAAGATCTTCTTTGCTCCAGTAGGCAGACACCTTGCCTACCACGCTCTGCTATGAGGGCTCTGCATCAAGCTTCTTCCACTATTTTCCCGCCGGGAAGTCTTTGCTAATGGCGACCCTTCACTGTTGATTTTTGAACGACATTGGCTCGCCCAATGAGTTCCCTTCCTACAATGGAGGCAGAGTTCAGGTTCGTTTAAACCCGATCTCCATGGTCCTGGCCCATGCTCTGACATTGGCCGCAGCCTGCTCTGCCTACACTCTTTTGAAGATGACTTGTCTTCCCACAACTAAAGCACTTTCTTCCAGGTCTGATATAGTTTGCCAATGAAGCTGCCATGAGGTCTGCCTTGTATTCCTCTGCCTCTACATTCCTGCATATCCTAAAATAACCCAGCAAAGTGCCCTGTTCGCTGTAGGGATGCAAGGCATTTTTACAGTGCTTATTAGAGAAATCATAAGATAGCTTGTGCACTAGGTCTCTTACTGCCTGAACATTCTTCACACATTTGGAAATAGCATCTTCCAGTCGGGACACAAAGTCAGCATAACGCTCATCATATTCTGTTGTCTTATAGCCCTGTAACGCGGCGTTCTCTCTTCTGATGGAATTATCTTTTCCCAGGCCCTTAAGCAAACCTCATGTATCTGTCCTATTGTCTGTTCAGTAAACTGTAGTTGAGACTCAACTGTAATATAATTTGCATCCCCTAGCAATTGATGAATTCCTATATCTATCCCATCCTCAGCATTCTTCCCAGCTCTTGCAAGGGCTGCTTCCTTCCATAGCATTTGATATCACAATCATTCTGAAGAGTAAAGACAAATTCTCACTAAAGCTTTCCAATCTGTAGGGGTCCAGCTGTCAGACTCTGCTAGAGCCCTTATCATGCTAATTACAAAATGTGAGTCTGGGCCGTAGTCATTGATTGCCTGCTTGAGACCTTTTAGCAACTTAAAAGGCAAAGGCACTGTGAATTCCTTTTGGTTCTAACAGGATAAGACATCTTGCATTCCAAATCTTCTTCTGCAATCCCTCTTCCTACTCTGGAGAGTAAAGGTGCTTTCCTATACTTTGCTTCTTTACGTCTATTCTCTGAGCTACTCTTTTCAATCTGGATATCTTGGAGTTCCACTTCCTGAACTTCACCTTCTGTGCTAGCTCTCCTAGTTTGCATTTCTTTGGAGCTAATCTCTCTACCTTCAGGGCTGGCTTGCTTGATTGTTTTACAATCTCTGGCCTTTCTTACACTAAATTCCAGCAGGAGAGCAGTTGCTTTTACTATGTCCCCTTCTGACTCAGGCTCATTCTTTTAGCTCTGCCTAAAATCTTCTCATCTGCCTGAAACCCGTTCTCACTGCTTCTCATCTGATTTAAATTTGGGCATCTTAGACGTTGCCTGTTCTGCTTCTTGGCTTTCTCTACCTTTGAAAGCAAGGGAGCTTCCTGGGATTGTTTAATAGCCATGCTTTGGATCTTGCAATCCACTGCCTCTAGTACTGTATCACCTTTAAACCTTCGGAGTCTGCAGTCTCGCGAGAGCATACAGGCTTTGGCAATGAGGTTCTGTTCTAGAATTGGAGGCTTTAGATAACAAACCAATCCCTGCCTTTTCAGTTTTTCCTAAAGTTTCATAACCTAAATCATGCTTATTCACAGACACTTTAGCTTGCTTTGCTAGATTTGAATAGACACAAGACTTCTCACTAGACTGTTCATCCTTATTCTCTTCCTCCTGCAAAAGTTTTAAAACCATCTTAACTTGTACCCACAGAGACCACTTCTCCATAGGGATACTCTCCCCATCTCTGTGCTTCCTTTAAGTTGACAATGACCTCCTCCCAGGTCTCTAAATCAAAAGTTCCTTCCTCTGAGAACCATGAATTATACCTTTTTACTACTTTTAGAAAACATTGTATCTTTTTCTTCGTTACTTTTACACCTTGTCTTTTCAGTAAGTAGAGAGCATGGTACCATAAGTTTCAGGTTTACTTTTACCTTGCTCCCATTATCCTCTTTAAAATTCTAATTCACTATTTCCACTACTTCTCTGTCAATCCCCACACCGGATCCTCACTTCGCACAATTTTCAAATTCACTCTACGTACCAATGGGGCCATATAATTGTTATATGGGATATAACTCATATTGTCCCACGTTGTGCGCCATTTGTCTGGGGAAGCCCGCCTTGTGCTGGGGCTCCAGCCTCCAGCCCAGTCCTTGAGCCTCCTGCCTGGTCTCCATCCCACCTCCCTTCGTCCACACTGAGCGTGGGCCTGGCTGGTAAGATCATGGCCATCCAGGAGGTGAGCATGCTACCATGAATTGTGTCTGACTGCATTATTGTAATGTCTCTTCTATCGCTCATGCTCCCGGTGACTTTAATATAATATTTATATATCTCAACCATACAATTGTGCTTATTGAACCCAAGATTACTGGTGGGGGGCTGGCACCCCAACTCATACCACAGTACATACCATTTGTCTAGTTCTTCAATGCTTCCTCTCCCGCTCACTCCCTCCAACTATCATGACCTCAGCTCTACCTTACAAAGCCGGCTAGACCAGAGCATGTACACTGGTACAGATAAGAACTCTCAACACACAGAATCCAGGACAGATAAACCCTTCAGGAACAGTAATGGAAGTAGTGATAACATGAGGGTAGGGATGAGATAGAGGGAACTGATAGCAATGATTGATGTATTAACGCTCACACCCCAGGGGGACAAGCAACAGAAACATTGGTGAAGTGAGACCTTGGACATTGTAAAATATGAAAGTATAATTTATCAAGGTTTCATGAGGGTGGGAGAGTGGGAGAGAAGGGGGGAAAAGGAGCTGATACCAAGGGGTCAAGTATAAAGAAAATGATGATGGTACCGTAGGTACAAATGTGCTTGATACAATTGATGTATGCATTGTTATAAGTGGTGTAAGAGCCCCCGATAAAATGACTTAATTTTTTAAAAGTGTTTAGGTAGATCTTGATGGAGGATAGATTGAGAAACAATAGTTTCAGAATTTGATAATTTTGCTTAATAATCAAACTGAAAACTCACTGCCATTGCATCTTTTGTGACTCACAGCAACCCTGACTTTCAGCAACCCTATTGGACAGGGTAGAGCAGCCCCTGTGAGTTTCTGAGACTGCAACTCTTTACAGGGGTAGAAAGCCCTAACGTTTCTCTCTCAGAGCGGGTGGTGGTTTTGAACTATGTGGGTAGCAGCCCAAGTGAAAACCACTATGCCACCAGGGCTCCCTGTGCCACATAGCGGGAGCTGTTGTTTTCCCAAACATTCACTTGGCTATTTCTTTTATAAGAAGCCAAGTAATTTGGCAGCTTATTTCTGTTCCAGTTTTCTTATATAGAAAATGTGGTGACAGTGTGAACCTGTTTGTTGTAGTTTATGTGAACATAATTGAGTGATCTAGACCAAGTGAGCTAGACCAAGTGAGCTGACTGGTCAAAAATCAGACCTGTGGATTGCCAAATTGGTTCTGCTGAGATTGGGGCTTTCCTGGATCCACAGGCTTCCTCCAAGCTGTGTCCGAGAAGCTCTGCATTTTAGAGCTACATTTTATAGTTGAAAGAGAGGCCTAAGGAGGGAGGGAGTCCTTAAGCTCTAAGACCTTAATGCTGTCATTGCTGTCCTCTTTTAGTGTACCTGCAGTTTCCACACTGCAGTGGGAACCATTGAAACAGCTGTTCTCATTCTCTGAGATGGTGTGCCACCCCACTCCATACCACCACCCCCTCATCCCTTTCTCTTATTGTAGAGATAATGCCCCTTCCATATGTATCTCAGATATTCAATTAATGAAGAAAGACAAAAGTAGGAGAAATGATTTAGATGAAGGAGACCATAAGCATGAGGCCATAATGGGGTCCAAAGGCTGTGTGGCCATGTCGCTAATTATAGAAATGGATGAAATCTGCCACAAAAATGTGATTGGAGGCAGAGCAATTCATCACTCTCTCAGGCAGGACTACATAAGTGAGAATGGGGCCATTATGGAGACATGGAGACGATCACAGATTAGAAAGGCTTACTGGATTTGTTCTGGGGCCTTCCGACCACTATAACTCATGACCATAGGGTCTTAGACTTTCCCAATTTCCATTGAGGACCTTCCCAGGGAAGTCCCAGAGGGCAGATTGCTCCTCTCTGCTCTGGCTAGTTGTTGTTGCGTGCCATTGAGGACACTTGGACTCGTCGTGACCTCACATACAACCGAATGAAACACTGTAGGGTCGTGCACCATCCTCACAATTGTTCCTGTGCCTGAACCACCGATGAAGCCACTGAGTCCATCCACTTCTTCGAGGACCTCCTCTGTTTCATGGCTTCTCCACTGTACCAAATAGGATGTCCTTCTCCAGGGACTGGTCTCTCCTGACAACATGTCCAAAGTATGTAAGATGGCGTCTTGCCATCCTTGCCTCTAAGCAGCACTCTGGCCTTATTTCTTCTGATACAGATTGGTCAGTCCTTCAGCAGTCCATGGTACTGTCAGTAGTCTTCTGGTGGACCACAATTCGATGCATCTGTTCTTCTACAGCCTTCCTTATTCAGTGTCTAACTTTCACATGCATATGATGCAATGGAAAATAGCATGGCTTAGGTCATGTGCACCTTAGTCCTCAGAGTAACATCATTGTTCTTCAACACTATAAAGAGGTTTTCTGCAGCAGATTTACCCATTACAATACATCTTTTGATCGCCTGACTGCTGTTTCTATGAACATTGATAGTGGATCTAAGCAAGACAAAATCCTTGACAACTGAAGCCCTTTTCTCTGTTTATCACCTATTGGTCCAGTTTTGGGGATTTTGGTCTTCCTTATATTGAATTGTAACCCATATTGAAGGCTGCAATCCTTGATCTTCAGCAAGTGGTTCAATTCCTCCTCACTTTCAGCAAACAAATGGTGTCATATATGCACACAAGCAGGCTCCCAAAAGTTAGTGGAACAAGGAATCAAAAGAGAATGGAATTTTTCAGGGACTTTTTGAAATACCAGTGTGTGTGTGTGTGTGTGTGTGTGTGAGAGAGAGAGAGAGAGAGAGAGAGAGAGAGAGAGAGAGAGAGAGGAGATGTGGGCATAAAACAAACATCAAGCAACATAAGGGAGAATGCTGTTGGCTGCTGTTGAACTGATTCCGGTGCGCATGCACAGTGACCTGCTGTGTGCACCATAGTGACCCCTCAGAAGCAGATCATCAAGCCTACCTTTCAACTGAAATTCTGAGAATTCACAATTTTCAGAAGTATGTGGATAACAGTGAAAGCCAAAATTCTATTTGCACAGTCCCCACGTGGATTAAGCTTCCAGTGAATTCCTTCAGACCATTGACCAGGGATGTGAACACTCTTGCCACCAGGCAGAGGGCATTGGAAAGTGGATTACCCCTTAGGCAGCCCATGGTGGGGCTTAGAGACTTGCCTAAGTGTATCCTTGAATCGAGGCTGCCATTCTGGGCTGCACGGTCATGAGTCATGCCCCCAAAGCCTTGGTTGGTTGGCCCTGGACCACTCTTGTAAACTGTCCTGTTTAACACAGGTCCCAATCCTTGTCCTATTCTTGCTTCTGTAGTCCCACCTGGAACTGTGATGTTGGGATCTGCCGCCATGTCCTTTCAAGTCTGCGAATCTCAGATAACCCTTACATATCAATAAGACCTCTTGCTAATAGTTTCCCTCCCCTCATCTCGATGGCATGTGTTGGCCCTTGGACTATCTAGGTTACCTAGCGGGCATTTGGATTATGTAGGCTCCCTAGCGGGAATTTGGACTATATAGATTACCTAGCGGGCAATTAGACTTTGTAGGTTATCTAGCGGGCACTTTGACTATCTAGGTTACCTAGCTAGCACTTGAACTATCTACGTTACCTAGCGGTTACTTGGAGTATGTTGGTTACCTACCGGGCTGTTGGACTATCTAGGTTACCTAGCCGGCACTTGGGCTATCTAGGTTAACTAACGGGCACTTGGACTATGTAGGTTCCCTAGCGGGCCCTTGGACTATGTAAGTTCCCTAGCGGGCACTTGGACTATGTGGGTTCCCTAGCGGGCATTAGGACTATCTGGGTTACCTAACGGGCACTTGGACTATGTAGGTTAACTAGCGGGCTTTGGACTATGTAGGTTACCTAGCGGACATTTGGACTATGTAGGTTCCCTATCGTTCACTTGGAGAATGTAGGTTAACTAAGGGGCACTAGGACAATGTAGGTTACCTAGCGGGCCTTGGGACTATCTAGGTTACCTAGGGGGAACTTGGACTATGTAGGTTTACTATTGGCCACTTGGACTATCTAGGTTACCTAGCAGGCACTTGGACTATGTAGGTTAACTAGCGGGCACTTGGACTATCTAGGTTACCTAGCAGGCACTTGGACTATGTACGTTTCCTAGCGGGTACTTGGACTATCTATGTTAACTAGCGGGCACTTGGACTATGTAGATTCCCTATCGGGCACTTGGACTATGTAGGTAACCTAGTGGTCACTTGAACTGTCTAGGTTACCTAGCGGGCATTTGGACTATGTAGGTTAACTAGCGAGCTCTTGGACTATCTAGGTTAACTAGCGGGCACTTGGACTATTAGGGTCCCTAGCGGGCATTTGGACTATATAGGTTACCTAGCGGGCACTTGGACTATGTAGGTTAACTAGCGGACACTTTGACTATCTAGGTTAGCTAACGGGCAATTGGACTATCTAGGTTACCTAGCGGGCACTTGGACTATGTAGGTTCCCTAGCGGGCACTTGGACTATTTAGGTTACCTAGCAGGCACTTTGACTATCTAGGTTAACTAACGGGCACTTGGACTATGGAAAGAAGTGCCTAATGGTCACCAGGACCCATGGTTAATCCAGGCGTGGTCATCTGATTCCAATCGATCAGACCTAGCTATAAATCACTTATATGTCTGGGTAATTAAAAGCAAATATAAATTTTCAAAAAAAATAACGTTGCATGGGATAGAAAGAGAATACATAACAACATCAGACATAAATATGCCTCAAGACAAACTCATTGTGCACATCCAGAATACATAATGGCTCTTGCTAAGATGCATTTCCCACTAGACCCTACCCCAAGCCAGTAAAAGCCAGAAACTCTACAGTAAACTGTGGATTGTACTACTCTGAAATGGGAGGTGTGTCTCTAGACCTAACTTGGGGCTGTTCGTGCTGAGGACTCACCAATACCTGCTGCAGTGACAACAGTCCAGGTGAGAATAAGGAAATCTGGATGACAGCCAGGATATAGGAGCACTGAGACCTCAAATTGCTTCTAGGCGAGCATGGCCTAATGGGCTTCCATTTATGCACCTCTGGCAGGAGGAGTTTGTTCTGGAAAGTAATGGTTTCTAAGGAAGTATTTCTTAAACTTTCACATGCATGCACTTACCCAGGTTCCTGGAAATCGGGCTGGGGGGCAGATTCTGATTTTGTGGGTTCAGGGTGGGGGGTCTAGGATCCAGCAGTTCTAGAGGCCCTGGTACTCTTGGGCTGTTAACCACAAGGACAGTAGTCCTAAACCACCAGCCACTCCTTGGGAGAAATATGAGGCTGTAGACTCCGGGCAAGAGTGACAGTCTGGGAAACCCACAAGGGCAGTTCTACCCTGTCCTGTAGGGTCACTATGAGTCAGCATCAACTCGATGGCATTAGCATGGGAGAAGCTAATGCTGATGTTGCTGGTTCCTTGACCTATCATACTTTGAGTGGCAAAGTCCCAAGGGCCTTCCCGGATGTGATGGCCAAAAGCAGTAGTGTTCACCCTTGGTCATACTTTGGAATCCCTTAGGAGCTTTCAAGCCTCCCATTGGCCTGGCGCCATCCCAGACCAATGAAGCAAGACTTAGTGGAAGCAGGATTCAGGTCACGGTCAGTGAGAAAGCCCCCTTGGCAATGCCAACGTACAGCCAGTGCAGAGTCGAACTGGTCGACGACTCCACATGACTCCATATACTTTGGTGAAGCCAGCTGTTTGGGCAAGGTTTTCAGAGTTACCACCCATGTAGACTTGTTGGTGATAGTGCATTAAATAGAGCACATGCAGTGCATTGCATGAGTGTCCTATGTCATGCAACCACATCAGGGGTATGTTGAGCCAATTTCTCTGGGAGACCAAGGGTGTTGGCTCCATCCTGAACGTTGGCAGGGTAATGGACTGACACAGAGGAAACTCATTCTCTTTGTGGTGGTGCACTAATGGGTTCTTCACAGAAGGCCAAGTCCATGGCTGCAGATGCTCACGGGGCTGAGGGAGCAGGTCAAATCCTAAGTCCGAGGTGGGTGTTTGCATATTTACATGCCCTCACTGCCATCAAGTCCATTCCAACTCACAGGCCCATGGGACTGAGTAAAATGGCCCCCGTGGGTTTCTGAGACTGTGATTCTTTAGAGGAGTAGAAAATCTCCTCTTTCTCCAGAGGAGCGGTTGGTCATTCAAACTGCTGACCTTGAGATAAACAGTCCAACTCCTGACCACTCTTGCCGTCAGAATTCTATTTATTTACACAAGTATATATATATCCTTTCCCAAAAGAACTCCACATTTTCAAATCATTCTTGACACTCATGGCCTTTTTTCCTTTATAGCCATGCCTTTGGTTGAAACACAGATATAAGAGAAATATTTATCTACTTATAGGGGTACAAAAGTAGCTTTGGTGGCATAGTGTTTGCATGTTGGGCTGCTAACACCAAAGTCAGCACTTTGAAACCACCAGCCACTCCGTGGGAAGAAGAGTCTGTCTACTCCTATAAAGAGTTACAGTCTCAGAAACTCACAGGGACAGATCTACTCTGCCTCATAGGGTCACTATGAGTCAGCATCACCTCCCTGGCAGTGAGGTAGATTTTGGTTTCATAGAGATACAAGTCAGTCCTGAGCTGCTAAAGACAAGGTTGGCAGTTTGAACCCACCAGCGGCAGAGAAAGAGGAGGCTTTCTATTCCCATAAGGAGCTACAGTTTCAGAAATACCCACAGGGGAAATTTTAACCTCTCCTGTAGGATCAATATGAGTCAGAATCGACTTATCGGTGGTGAGCAAGTGGAGGGGACCCTAAACAGGTTCCGGTGGACCTTAAGAGTTCTACTAATTGTGCATGCTCTGTAAAATGTAAACCAAGATTTTACTTTTGCAAACATTATTTTTTCTAAACACGTCTAACTGTGAAACTATACTCGCATGCGGGTCTTTGAACCTGGTCAGTGGTCTGGGGAAGTGAAGGGGCCTGACATCCTTTGTTGTTGTTAGTGCTGTCCAGTCATTCTGACATCACAGGGACCTTCTTTGCAACACAAGGCAGCACTGCCCAGTCCTTTGCCAGCCTCAGGGGTAGTATGTTGGAGCCCATGGTTTCAGCTACCGTGTCCTCCAGTTCACCAAGGAGTTTCCTCTTTGTGCTGCTTACTAAACCCGTTTCTAAGGAGTCCATTCCAACTCACGGTGACGCCGTGTGGGTCAGCACCACGGGACCCCACATAATGCCTTATACCATATATATATATATATATATATATATATATATATATATATATATTGTGCATAATGCCTTATACCTGGTCCCTTTGGCACCTTGTGATCGCACAGGCTGGTGTGCTTATTCCATGTGGGCTTTTTTGCTTCTGAGCCAGATGGCCGTTTGCTCACCTTCAAGCCTTTAAGACCCCAGACACTATCTCTTTTGATAGCCTCTGGCCTTTACTTCGGGGTCTTCGGTCCCTGCAGAGTGGACACATGCCTGCTGTGCGGGTATGGGACGTGTCGGAGCGCAGCCTGGTGGCGGAGCTTCAGGAGCATAAGTATGGCATGGCATGTGTGGCCTTCTCATCCAGTGCCAAGTACATTGTCTCAGTGGGCTACCAGCATGACATGATCGTCAATGTCTGGGCCTGGAAGGTGAGTGGGCTGCTGGCCTCAGGACAGGCGGGGCCGGGAGGGGAGCCAAGAAACTGCTGACCGGTGGCCTTTACTTCCGCCTGCTGGCCTCAGTCCCTTTCTAGAGAACTCTGAGCAGAAAGGAGCAACTGGGTATCTAGGATGCTGAAGAAGGGGCAGAAGGAGAGGTCAAGTTCACAGCTTGTCTAACCTTCAGTGTGTAAGTTTCTTTTCCCTCAGCTCCTAGAAGCAGAGCCTTGATTTCCCTTGACTTTCTCTCCAGAAAAACATTGTAGTGGCTTCCAACAAGGTGTCCAGTCAGGTGACAGCAGTATCCTTCTCTGAGGACTGCAGCTACTTTGTCACTGCAGGCAACCGGCACATCAAGTTCTGGTACCTCGATGACAGCAAGACCTCAAAGGTGAGGCAGCAAGTAGCCACTAGGGTGGGGTCTGCCCAGATATGTTCCACCTGCGCCCCCTTCTGCATGCTCAAAAGCCCCTTGGAAGTCTCAGCTGGGCCAGGTGCTATGTCAATATGCAAGGGAAGCCTTCTCCCTCCCTCCCCAGGGCCTGCTTTCCAGGGGGTAGCCTGCAGGGTGTGTGGGTGGCACCTGTGGTGGGTCTCCACAGGTGAATGGCACTGTACCCCTGCTGGGCCGCTCTGGGCTGCTGGGGGAACCTGCGGAACAACCTGTTCACTGATGTAGACTGTGGCTGCGGGAAGAAGACTGACAGCACCTTCTGTATCACATCCTCTGGGCAGCTGTGCGAGTTCAGTGACCCGGAGACTGTTGGACAAGTGGGTGGAGCTGAGTGTAAGTGAATGCTTTGTCGGCACCCTCCCGTCTGTCACCTCCGGGCTCCAGGGCACCTGAGTCTGCATGCACGCTGGGGGAGGCCCCAGGCGGAGGAATGTGTTTGGGAACCTCTCTGCTTGCTCGCCCTCTCTGTCTCTGCCTCTTCCTCTGCTTTCCTCTTCTGCTCAGCACACAGACAGCATCACAGTAAGTGTGCTGGCCCTGTCCGCTGCCTCTGCTGCCTTTCTCTGGGCCGGCCTTTTCTGGGTGTGTCTTTGCCCAAACCTCAGGTGCCTTATAAGGCTTGCTGACTCCTTCCCCCTAATTGCAGGGGGCTGTGGGCCCTCTGGCCAGCTGCTGTTAGAGGGAGGGGCATTGAGGGGCTCTGCCCAGGGCAGCTGGCCTGCCTTGCGCTTGTCCTTGCCTCTTGGCTCATGGCTGTTGAGGTGTCCGGTGAAGGAGTGGACAGACGCCCTTGCTGACTGTGGCTTCTGTGCTCACAGACCACAGTGGCCCACTGCATCTCGGTGAGCCAGGACTACATCTTCTGCGGCTGTGCTGACGGCACCGTGTGCCTTTTCAACCCCTTCAACCTGCACTTCCTCAGCACGCTGCCCCGGCCCCATGCCCTGGGCACAGACATTGCCAGCATCACAGAGGCCAGGTGAGCGGTGTGGGTGGGCCCCTGAGTCCTGTCAGAGCCCCACTCTGTGCCAGGCCGTCCCTGGCATGCTGCAAGGAGAGGAGGGCACACATAGACCTCTGGGAAGACCCTTGCAGTCAAGCACAGGTGGGTCTTTTAGCATTTGTTGCTCACTGTGGGCAACCGTGGTAATCTGAGTCTGCAGTGTGGTAATGCATTGTCCTGTAAACACCACAGCTAGGACAGACGGGCAGTTCCTTAGGGTTTCTGAGAGAGGCTGGAAACCTGACGGAGCAGGCCTTTCTCCCTCAGGGTGGTCCTGGGTAGCAGCTAAGGTAGGAGGGTCTTATTGTAGCCTCGGGCCTTGGGTTGGGTGATTGCAGGAAGTGAAGTTTTGCTCTGGTTTCAGTGCTGCCAGGAAGCGGGGCAGTTCTGCAGTTGGGTATATTAATTTCTCATTCAGGGAAGGAGTGGGCTAAATCTGCAAATGGCAGGAAATGATATATGACCATGACTGGTTTGCACAGTGCCCTTCCTTTTCCTCTGACGTGAGTCTAGAAGGGCCTGACATCTGCTTGGCTGCATCACGGCCACACACTGTCCCCGCCTGATGTTGGGGGCTATGAAATAGCTTGTGTTCTTTTGCAGAGCCCCATGGCAAGGAATGCCAGGCCAGCCGCTGCGTTCTTTCTCCAGTGACTGCTGGCCAACCTGCTGCTCCTCCCTTTAGTGCCCCTTTGCATTAGCGCTAACTCACCAGTTTGCCCTGTCTGCCCTGGACACCCTGACCCCCTCTTTCCTCAGTCGCCTTTTCGCTGGAGTGGCCAATGCGAAGTATCGGGACACCATCACCTTGACCTTTGATCCTGCAAATCCGTGGCTGTCTTGTGTGTACAATGACCATAGTACTTATGTCTGGGGTGTGAAGGGCCCCAAGAAAGTGGGCAAGGTGTATTCAGCTCTGTATCATTCCTCCTGCGTCTGGAGTGTAGAGGTACGTGGGCCAGGTCTGCTGAGACTGACCGTGTTTCCTGGCCTACCATTAGGAGCTGGGGTTCCTCAAGTGTGGAATTTGTTTCCTCCAGCACCCTTGCTCCCCAAGCTGTGCCCCTGGGTCCCTTCGTATCTGTTAATTGGCTCTGAGGATGGGAGGGGATTTTAGTGCTGACTCATCTCAGACGTTTTTCAGTATGCCCCTGTGCAGTCTTAGCTTGGCCTCTTTGGACATGTTCCTGAACTTGACCAAACCTTAGTTTCTGCAATTGTGAAATGACATACCTGATGCATTTGATTTTTACGAACAGGAGACAATGTAAGTGGGAGATTTAGAATGCCTAGTACTTACTAGGTGCTTGGTTAATGTATATTCCTTTACTTGTTAAAGAGGAGAGCTAATCATTATGACTTGCTTGCTATGGGACAAGCCGTTGCCTCCAGGGGACAGGATGGGGGAACTTTAGGCCCCCAAGGACAGAGGTTCAGGAGGGTTTTAGCTGAAAAGGGTTGGGGACAAAATTTATAATCTCCAAGGGAAAGATACTAACTTGACAATGAAGAAACGGCAAAACCCACCCTTAGCCAAGTCATTAAGGTTAACATCCCGTGGCAGCAGCATGAATCTGGTGAGAGGGTACACTGAGAGGTTTCAAAATGTTCCCAGAAAATGTTATGACTCTTAAGAACTCCCAATAAAATGTTGAACAACAACAACCAACGTTGATGGAAAGTTTCTTTTAGTTCTGTTTTTCCATGCAGCCTCCTCCTAGCATTGTGTCTGGTATTCTTGACCCAAATGTATAAGGAACTTAGGATAGTCATGAGGAAACATCAGGCAACCTTCATTTGAGGTACACCTGCCAGAGTAACTTATCACACTCTCCCAGGTGTCAGGGTAGGAAAGACAAGCAAAGACTGAAAGCCGATCTAGACTGGGACAGATGACACCCATGTGCCCTGTGGGCTCCTGGGATCCTGGAGCAGAAGAAGTACATTCGTGGGATAAAGAAACAAACTCATTGGCATTGGGTTGATTCCAACTCAGAGCAACCCCCGCTGGTGACATTTAAATAAAGTCTAATAATGTTGTACCAGTGTGACCTCCGTGGTCCTTATCACTGTGTACTGTAGTGCATAAAACATTAATACGAAGGGAGACCAGGTGAGAGAGTTGAATGTGACATATCTTGACTCATTTTTCTAAAGGTTCAACCCAAAAGGTAAAGTAAAACAGCTCTTGATGGAGAGGAAAAGGTGGAAGGGGGTGGGTGATGATTCTTTCCCCCCGCTGCCTGGCACTGAACGGCCTCTCCTCTCTTCTCATTTTGCAGGGTCCACGAATTGCAGTTCCTGAGTGAAATGCTGAAGGTGGAGGCCCATGAGTCAGAGATTCTGTGCCTGGAGTACTCGAAGCCAGACACAGGTACCTGGCCCTGGCCTGGAATGGCCTTGAGTGAGCCCCTCCAGTCTGGCCAGAGCCACTGATACTTGTCCTGCCTCTTGACTATGGGGCTGATCGTTCTTTTGGCTACCAAAAGAGTTAGTGATCCTTCTTGATGTCTCTGAAGGCTTCTTGTTGTTTCTGAAGGCTTTGGGGAGGACTGCAACTCAACTCTGCCCGACTCCATGGCTCATGTGGCTTAAGGATGTGGGGCTCAGTTTCTCTGGGTGCTCTTTGCTGGGCACTCATGTTGGGCTGCGATCCACAAGCTCAGCAGTTTGAAACTACCAGCCGCTCTGCAGGAGAAAGGTGGGCCTTTCTACTCCTGTAAACAGTTACAGTCTCAGAAGCCCATAGGGGGTATTCACTATGAGTCAGCATTAACTTGATAGCAGCAGATTTGATTTTTGTAAAGTCTTTTTAAAGCCAACCAAAAGCTGAATCAGTGAAGAAGATCTGCTTTAGACATTGTGCTCTTTTAAAGAATAATCTGTCTGTGATCAGATTGACACAGGAACTTGGAAGGTTAGGTGAAAAGTTTAAGGGGCAGTGAGCTTATGTGTGTGATGGAAATTTGGAATTGGAAAAGGACAGTGAGAATGGCTACATAATTTCAGAAATATAATGAATGTTAGCAAATTGTACATGTAGAAATGATCGAATTGGTATATATTTTTGTGTGCATTGTTTTAGATCAGGGAGAAGACTCGAAGTTCAAATATAATTTACAGAGACCCCCTTGTTAAATCTTGAATGGGACAAAGTCCAGAAAAAACAAATCATCTGGTTGAGGGAGACCGTAAGCATGAGGCCATAATGGGGACTGAAGGATTCACAACAGCTCGGTCACATGGAAAACAAAGGAAGCCCCTTTAAAAGTCAAGTTCCCAGCAGATCAGACCATCACAGTTGGAAATGTGACTACAGAAATGGGAAAGGGACCATGATTGGAGTAAATACATTATTGCAGACTAGAAAAGTTTACAGGACTGGTTCAGGGCCCTCCAACCATCTTGGTCAGGGCATGAACGTGCAACCTCAGTACCCCAATTCCCATCAAGGGCATACTCAGGCAAGTTCTTGAGGGCTAGACTACTCCTCACCAGGCTGGCCAGAGGAGTGGGTGGAAGCAAACAAACTCTGCCTGAGGGCAAAGCATTTTACGTTGCTAGTTCAGAGTCATGGAGCTCTAGTGCCATAGAAGGTTATGGGTTGGGCGGTTAACCACAAGGTTTCACTCTTCAAAACCACCAGCCAGCTCCAGGGAAGAAAGATGAGGCTTTCTACTCCAATAAAAATATATAGTCTGGAGATAAAAAGCCCCAATGTAAGTTAACTGGGTTGATTCCTACTAGAGGGATAATGTGTGTGGGCCAGATGCTTGCAAGGTCCCTCAAGGCAATGCTGCCAGACTGCAGTCTCTGCTCCCTGCTGGTGGAGACAATGGATTGCTTTTCTCTAAAACTTGGAACCATTAGCTTGGTTCCAGTAGGTGGAGTTCACACCCTACTGATAATGGTTCATATGGAGATCCAGAAAACAGGTCAAAGTTAAGCTGCCATTCTAAATGTAGGATCCGCCCATTTTGTCACCTGTATACCCCCAATCCCTCCTCTTCCTATTGCATGTATGCCCCTAGACCACCCCTTCTCACCGCTGTATAACATAGTCCAAGTCCTTCCTGTGATGTATGTCTTTACCCTCCCGTTTCCAATTCCCCTTGTCCTCCTTCCCTTCCCCCTCTCTCCATGTGGACCACCAAGTGGGGCTGAGGTGAGCAATGCTACCATGATATGTGTGTGACTGCATTATTGTAATATCTCTTCTATCTCTCATGCTCCCAATGACTTTAATATTTATATCTCAACCCTTTATGTTTCCAGGGCTTTCAATGACATTAGGCATCTTTTCAATGTTTATGAATCATGCTTATGAACCTCTCTTCTGTTAGTTGTCTGTGTGTATGCATTGCCTGTATTAAAAACATATAGAACCGAGCAATTTGTCTGGAAAAATAATTTATAGAAACTTTATGTTAGATTGCCATGCGTTTTGCATAGCCAATTGTTCTTTTAAAACACTTTTCTTGTCATTGTGATACCATGCTAAAAGGTAAAAACATCTGTATATAGTCAAATAGCTTTATCTTTCCTTTAAAGACATGAACCTTCGTGTCTTGCTTAAAGTTTCCACCTCACTAAAGCTAAATTGCTACCCTCGAAAATAAATCCCTCTAAGTTTTTAATGCTTTGAATATTTTATCGCTCTAATCCTCCTGGAGTTTATTTTTGAATGTAGTATGCTCCTTCCTTTGATTTCTTGTAAATTCAGCCAATTCAACCACTCATTAACCAAAGTATTCCTTTACCACTGGATTGTTTTGCCACCTTTGCTTTGCATAGCATATAGTTCTAAATTATATCCCAGACTACTGAATTATTTGCCAGAGTGGCTTTACTAATTGTACACTGGCATCACAACACGCGGGAGCTTCGGAAAGATCGTGGGAGAAAGGAATGAAAAGAGAAGATAATTTCCCATGAATTTTTGAAGCTTCCTCGTACAGGTGCTTTACAGTAAGTCGACATTAGGGTTTATAATCAATAAAAAATTCAACTGTGATCCAAGAATGAGGGGCGTGACATTTCCTGGTTGAGACAAAAGCGAACAGGCGAGCAGAATACGAAAAGAATTGGTTAACCGATGAAACTGCAGCCAAGTGTTAGCTGTTATCACAAAAATGAACACACAGAATATTCTTGAACTTGGAAGTGGGAACTTCAGCCTTTCAACGGCCATCGACGGTGCGGGGCAACATCCCCGCACTCCTACGCTCAGGAAGGGGGTTCTGGGGTCTGCGGCGCCGCGGGGCACAAGTGGGGCGAAGGGCTGCGAGGGAACGCCGAGGCAGAGGGGTCCCCGCGAGGCGGCTGCGGGCCGCTCCAGAAGGCAGGGGTCCGGGGGCTCTGCGGTCCCTCAGGACCCTCCAGGAGAGGCTCCAGAAAGGCAGCTGGAGGCCCCGGCCGGCCGTGCAGCTCGCTGGGAGGCGCGGGCGCACGTGCTCCGCCGGTCCGGGCGGCGGGGGCGGCTGAACGGGCCCTGGCCGTGGGCGGCGGGCGGCGGGCGGGCGCAGTGCGGCGCCGGGCAGGCGGGAGGTGACCGCGCGGGGCGGTCGCGGCGGCTGGGGCTACTGACGGCACACGGATCCGGAGCGCACTGCGCGGGGCGGGGCGCCGCGCAGGTGAGAGCGGCAGCGGACCCGGATGCGGCGCGGCTGAGGGCGGCCGAGGGCGGGGGGTCGCGGCGGCTAGCTCTTGGAGATCCCGGCCGGAGGCTCCGGCGCCGGTGCTGCGCTTCCTGCCGGCTCGAAGAACGAGCCCGAGCCTGGCCGCCCTCGGGATGCCTTGCTGAGGCTCCGCCGGACGTCCCCAACAGGGGGGGGAGCGGGGCGGGGCGCGTTCGGGCGCCTCCTGAGGGCGCCTCAGCGGAGAGCGGCGTTGGCGCCGTGGAGTCTACGCGGGCGGCCCAACCCGCCTGCCACTCAGGTGTCTTTTTGCACGGAAGTGAGTTTTAGGAGCGGGAAACCTGTGGTGGGCGTGACTGACGTGTTTTTAAATCATTTTCTATACATTTAAAGCTGTAAAGGCAAAACTTCATGATCCAATTAATATAGCCAAAAATTCAGGCTTGATAGAAACATTTAGAATCCAGCCACTGGGGGTAAAGTCCCCTTATTCCCATCTGTTATTGGAGGAAGGTATGAGAGAGATTGGATACTGCGGTGGGAAGAAATAGAGCCAAATAGGAATGTCTGCTTCTATAGGGAGAATGTATCAGCCATGCGCTCACTTTAAGGCAGCACAGCTTTAAGGGAGAATCTGTGGAAATGATAGATTACCGCAGGAACATGAACTTGGAGTATATCTCCAACTAACAGAGTGGTGGTCTTCCAGCCATGGAACATTAGTCTCCCAGATTCCCTCTGTACCAGTCAGGGAATAAGTCCCAGTATTATTTCCCTTGGTGCTAGTATCCCACATTTCCCCTCTCTGCATTATGTTTAAGATTCAATAGTGTCACGGAGGCAACATGGTCTCTTTTCATATCTATTAGCTTCCTATAGAAGTGACATGAGACTGCAAGCATCACAATTATGATAAAAAACACAGTCAGACTGGAACTTAAGCTATGTGAAGTACTTTGCCCCCAAGCTCGCGGGTCCAACCCTTCCATGCTACTCCTCAATTGCTTAATCACATCAGAGCCAGGAGAAGCCTCAAGCTTGTCTTTGAATGTATAGAAAATATCCTTTTTAAGCTGATCAATATCTAATGAAATGTTTCCCTTAAACCCTTGCAAATGTTTCCTAATCAAATTCCAATCATGCAATGTCTTATTATAAGGATAAGTGGTTATACAGAAATCAGTTACATTCCAATCACATTATAGCATTGACAAATTCAAAATCTTGATCTTTCAGCAAAGCAGTCTGCAGTAATGTAGGGACTTTATGGATGTGCTTTATACAATTGATGTATGTATACGTATGGATTGTGGTAAGAGTTGTATGAGTCCCTAATAAAATGTAAAAGAAGAAAAGAGAAAAAAAATGATTAGGGCAAAGACTGTACAGATGTGCTTTATACAATTGATGTATGTATATATATGAACGGTGAAAAGAATTGTATGAGCCCCAATAAATTGTTAAAATTAAAAAAAAATTCATTAAAAAAAAATTAAATTAAATTTTAAAAAAATGAGTAAATGAACTTTGTCACACATAAGATTCCTCTTCTCCTTCTGTTTTAACAATTTAAATAGTAAAGCATTGCTAGATCTTGAACCAGTAAAAGTACTAGTTAGATAACCTTCATTGTTATGTAAATACCGGCTCCCATCCCTCAGAGAATTAAGAGAGCTAACTAATTGGGAGAACTTCTTATCATACTTTGAAAGACTGAAAAAATTCTTAATAAATTTGTTCAGCTGATCTTGAAGTAACTTACCAAGCAGACATTTTTTCTCCAGGCTTACCAATAAGGTTATAGGCTCAATTGAGCCGTTTTGCCTTTCAGGCTTCTCACACTGTATGATTTTACCTTGCAATATTCTGTCTTGGTTAACTTCACTCATTCCCTCTATGCTGGCTTTAGGGGAAGTTAATGGGAGGGCCTTAGGCCCCCCTGAATGCCCTAAGGAAATGACCCGGCATCCACAGTTAACAAACCTTTTTCCTTCCATTTCTAATTCCATGTGGGGGCGCTGTTTCTCCACAACAGCAGTCCAGAAGACTGCTTGATTTATAGGGTGGTCAAACTTCTCAAGTACTCTTTCCTGATAGGTATAAATTTTTACTCTAGAAATGCAAGGAAGGGAAAATTGGCTTAAGCGATCCTACATTTTTACAAACCATGGTATATCAGAACTCATTACTGCCTTAATTTCTTCTTCACAATCCTGACCAATAACTCCAGCAACACCTTGAGAATTTATGTTGGACTTTCTTTTTTTTTTTTTTTTGGACTTTCTTAATAAACTTCCTATAGTTCTTTTAGGTAGTGGACCCCAATTACTGCTCTTCGTTTCTGATTCAATCACAGTTTTGGGCTTTTTCTTACAACTCTTATCAACTCCAGTATCAATTTTAATTTCTTGAGTACTAAGGTTAAATCTTCCTGATAGAAACTGTATTAATCTTTCAATAAGAGGTCCCTGCTTTTGAGGATCAAGCTCCTGTGAAGGCTTCTGAGCCATCTCTTGGTTATTCAAACCAACTGCAGTGAGAGCAGAGACTAGGTTTTTGCCTCTTTGGCTAGGTCTGTTCTCCTGCTGTGAGGCTGCTAGATAAAGGCGATTTCTCTCAAAGATCTTCTTTGCTCCAGTAGGCAGACACCTTGCCTACCACGCTCTGCTATGAGGGCTCTGCATCAAGCTTCTTCCACTATTTTCCCGCCGGGAAGTCTTTGCTAATGGCGACCCTTCACTGTTGATTTTTGAACGACATTGGCTCGCCCAATGAGTTCCCTTCCTACAATGGAGGCAGAGTTCAGGTTCGTTTAAACCCGATCTCCATGGTCCTGGCCCATGCTCTGACATTGGCCGCAGCCTGCTCTGCCTACACTCTTTTGAAGATGACTTGTCTTCCCACAACTAAAGCACTTTCTTCCAGGTCTGATATAGTTTGCCAATGAAGCTGCCATGAGGTCTGCCTTGTATTCCTCTGCCTCTACATTCCTGCATATCCTAAAATAACCCAGCAAAGTGCCCTGTTCCCTGTAGGGATGCAAGGCATTTTTACAGTGCTTATTAGAGAAATCATAAGATAGCTTGTGCACTAGGTCTCTTACTGCCTGAACATTCTTCACACATTTGGAAATAGCATCTTCCAGTCGGGACACAAAGTCAGCGTAACGCTCATCATATTCTGTTGTCTTATAGCCCTGTAACGCGGCGTTCTCTCTTCTGATGGAATTATCTTTTCCCAGGCCCTTAAGCAAACCTCATGTATCTGTCCTATTGTCTGTTCAGTAAACTGTAGTTGAGACTCAACTGTAATATAATTTGCATCCCCTAGCAATTGATGAATTCCTATATCTATCCCATCCTCAGCATTCTTCCCAGCTCTTGCAAGGGCTGCTTCCTTCCATAGCATTTGATATCACAAGCATTCTGAAGAGTAAAGACAAATTCTCACTAAAGCTTTCCAATCTGTAGGGGTCCAGCTGTCAGACTCTGCTAGAGCCCTTATCATGCTAATTACAAAATGTGAGTCTGGGCCTTAGTCATTGATTGCCTGCATGAGACCTTTTAGCAACTTAAAAGGCAAAGGCACTGTGAATTCCTTTTGGTTCTAACAGGATAAGACATCTTGCATTCCAAATCTTCTTCTGCAATCCCTCTTCCTACTCTGGAGAGTAAAGGTGCTTTCCTATACTTTGCTTCTTTACGTCTATTCTCTGAGCTACTCTTTTCAATCTGGATATCTTGGAGTTCCACTTCCTGAACTTCACCTTCTGTGCTAGCTCTCCTAGTTTGCATTTCTTTGGAGCTAATCTCTCTACCTTCAGGGCTGGCTTGCTTGATTGTTTTACAATCTCTGGCCTTTCTTACACTAAATTCCAGCAGGAGAGCAGTTGCTTTTACTATGTCCCCTTCTGACTCAGGCTCATTCTTTTAGCTCTGCCTAAAATCTTCTCATCTGCCTGAAACCCGTTCTCACTGCTTCTCATCTGATTTAAATTTGGGCATCTTAGACGTTGCCTGTTCTGCTTCTTGGCTTTCTCTACCTTTGAAAGCAAGGGAGCTTCCTGGGATTGTTTAATAGCCATGCTTTGGATCTTGCAATCCACTGCCTCTAGTACTGTATCACCTTTAAACCTTCGGAGTCTGCAGTCTCGCGAGAGCATACAGGCTTTGGCAATGAGGTTCTGTTCTAGAATTGGAGGCTTTAGATAACAAACCAATCCCTGCCTTTTCAGTTTTTCCTAAAGTTTCATAACCTAAATCATGCTTATTCACAGACACTTTAGCTTGCTTTGCTAGATTTGAATAGACACAAGACTTCTCACTAGACTGTTCATCCTTATTCTCTTCCTCCTGCAAAAGTTTTAAAACCATCTTAACTTGTACCCACAGAGACCACTTCTCCATAGGGATACTCTCCCCATCTCTGTGCTTCCTTTAAGTTGACAATGACCTCCTCCCAGGTCTCTAAATCAAAAGTTCCTTCCTCTGAGAACCATGAATTATACCTTTTTACTACTTTTAGAAAACATTGTATCTTTTTCTTCGTTACTTTTACACCTTGTCTTTTCAGTAAGTAGAGAGCATGGTACCATAAGTTTCAGGTTTACTTTTACCTTGCTCCCATTATCCTCTTTAAAATTCTAATTCACTATTTCCACTACTTCTCTGTCAATCCCCACACCGGATCCTCACTTCGCACAATTTTCAAATTCACTCTACGTACCAATGGGGCCATATAATTGTTATATGGGATATAACTCATATTGTCCCACGTTGTGCGCCATTTGTCTGGGGAAGCCCGCCTTGTGCTGGGGCTCCAGCCTCCAGCCCAGTCCTTGAGCCTCCTGCCTGGTCTCCATCCCACCTCCCTTCGTCCACACTGAGCGTGGGCCTGGCTGGTAAGATCATGGCCATCCAGGAGGTGAGCATGCTACCATGAATTGTGTCTGACTGCATTATTGTAATGTCTCTTCTATCGCTCATGCTCCCGGTGACTTTAATATAATATTTATATATCTCAACCATACAATTGTGCTTATTGAACCCAAGATTACTGGTGGGGGGCTGGCACCCCAACTCATACCACAGTACATACCATTTGTCTAGTTCTTCAATGCTTCCTCTCCCGCTCACTCCCTCCAACTATCATGACCTCAGCTCTACCTTACAAAGCCGGCTAGACCAGAGCATGTACACTGGTACAGATAAGAACTCTCAACACACAGAATCCAGGACAGATAAACCCTTCAGGAACAGTAATGGAAGTAGTGATAACATGAGGGTAGGGATGAGATAGAGGGAACTGATAGCAATGATTGATGTATTAACGCTCACACCCCAGGGGGACAAGCAACAGAAACATTGGTGAAGTGAGACCTTGGACATTGTAAAATATGAAAGTATAATTTATCAAGGTTTCATGAGGGTGGGAGAGTGGGAGAGAAGGGGGGAAAAGGAGCTGATACCAAGGGGTCAAGTATAAAGAAAATGATGATGGTACCGTAGGTACAAATGTGCTTGATACAATTGATGTATGCATTGTTATAAGTGGTGTAAGAGCCCCCGATAAAATGACTTAATTTTTTAAAAGTGTTTAGGTAGATCTTGATGGAGGATAGATTGAGAAACAATAGTTTCAGAATTTGATAATTTTGCTTAATAATCAAACTGAAAACTCACTGCCATTGCATCTTTTGTGACTCACAGCAACCCTGACTTTCAGCAACCCTATTGGACAGGGTAGAGCAGCCCCTGTGAGTTTCTGAGACTGCAACTCTTTACAGGGGTAGAAAGCCCTAACGTTTCTCTCTCAGAGCGGGTGGTGGTTTTGAACTATGTGGGTAGCAGCCCAAGTGAAAACCACTATGCCACCAGGGCTCCCTGTGCCACATAGCGGGAGCTGTTGTTTTCCCAAACATTCACTTGGCTATTTCTTTTATAAGAAGCCAAGTAATTTGGCAGCTTATTTCTGTTCCAGTTTTCTTATATAGAAAATGTGGTGACAGTGTGAACCTGTTTGTTGTAGTTTATGTGAACATAATTGAGTGATCTAGACCAAGTGAGCTAGACCAAGTGAGCTGACTGGTCAAAAATCAGACCTGTGGATTGCCAAATTGGTTCTGCTGAGATTGGGGCTTTCCTGGATCCACAGGCTTCCTCCAAGCTGTGTCCGAGAAGCTCTGCATTTTAGAGCTACATTTTATAGTTGAAAGAGAGGCCTAAGGAGGGAGGGAGTCCTTAAGCTCTAAGACCTTAATGCTGTCATTGCTGTCCTCTTTTAGTGTACCTGCAGTTTCCACACTGCAGTGGGAACCATTGAAACAGCTGTTCTCATTCTCTGAGATGGTGTGCCACCCCACTCCATACCACCACCCCCTCATCCCTTTCTCTTATTGTAGAGATAATGCCCCTTCCATATGTATCTCAGATATTCAATTAATGAAGAAAGACAAAAGTAGGAGAAATGATTTAGATGAAGGAGACCATAAGCATGAGGCCATAATGGGGTCCAAAGGCTGTGTGGCCATGTCGCTAATTATAGAAATGGATGAAATCTGCCACAAAAATGTGATTGGAGGCAGAGCAATTCATCACTCTCTCAGGCAGGACTACATAAGTGAGAATGGGGCCATTATGGAGACATGGAGACGATCACAGATTAGAAAGGCTTACTGGATTTGTTCTGGGGCCTTCCGACCACTATAACTCATGACCATAGGGTCTTAGACTTTCCCAATTTCCATTGAGGACCTTCCCAGGGAAGTCCCAGAGGGCAGATTGCTCCTCTCTGCTCTGGCTAGTTGTTGTTGCGTGCCATTGAGGACACTTGGACTCGTCGTGACCTCACATACAACCGAATGAAACACTGTAGGGTCGTGCACCATCCTCACAATTGTTCCTGTGCCTGAACCACCGATGAAGCCACTGAGTCCATCCACTTCTTCGAGGACCTCCTCTGTTTCATGGCTTCTCCACTGTACCAAATAGGATGTCCTTCTCCAGGGACTGGTCTCTCCTGACAACATGTCCAAAGTATGTAAGATGGCGTCTTGCCATCCTTGCCTCTAAGCAGCACTCTGGCCTTATTTCTTCTGATACAGATTGGTCAGTCCTTCAGCAGTCCATGGTACTGTCAGTAGTCTTCTGGTGGACCACAATTCGATGCATCTGTTCTTCTACAGCCTTCCTTATTCAGTGTCTAACTTTCACATGCATATGATGCAATGGAAAATAGCATGGCTTAGGTCATGTGCACCTTAGTCCTCAGAGTAACATCATTGTTCTTCAACACTATAAAGAGGTTTTCTGCAGCAGATTTACCCATTACAATACATCTTTTGATCGCCTGACTGCTGTTTCTATGAACATTGATAGTGGATCTAAGCAAGACAAAATCCTTGACAACTGAAGCCCTTTTCTCTGTTTATCACCTATTGGTCCAGTTTTGGGGATTTTGGTCTTCCTTATATTGAATTGTAACCCATATTGAAGGCTGCAATCCTTGATCTTCAGCAAGTGGTTCAATTCCTCCTCACTTTCAGCAAACAAATGGTGTCATATATGCACACAAGCAGGCTCCCAAAAGTTAGTGGAACAAGGAATCAAAAGAGAATGGAATTTTTCAGGGACTTTTTGAAATACCAGTGTGTGTGTGTGTGTGTGAGAGAGAGAGAGAGAGAGAGATAGAGAGAGAGAGAGAGGAGATGTGGGCATAAAACAAACATCAAGCAACATAAGGGAGAATGCTGTTGGCTGCTGTTGAACTGATTCCGGTGCGCATGCACAGTGACCTGCTGTGTGCACCATAGTGACCCCTCAGAAGCAGATCATCAAGCCTACCTTTCAACTGAAATTCTGAGAATTCACAATTTTCAGAAGTATGTGGATAACAGTGAAAGCCAAAATTCTATTTGCACAGTCCCCACGTGGATTAAGCTTCCAGTGAATTCCTTCAGACCATTGACCAGGGATGTGAACACTCTTGCCACCAGGCAGAGGGCATTGGAAAGTGGATTACCCCTTAGGCAGCCCATGGTGGGGCTTAGAGACTTGCCTAAGTGTATCCTTGAATCGAGGCTGCCATTCTGGGCTGCGCGGTCATGAGTCATGCCCCCAAAGCCTTGGTTGTTTGGCCCTGGACCACTCTTGTAAACTGTCCTGTTTCTGTAGTCCCACCTGGAACTGTGATGTTGGGATCTGCCGCCATGTCCTTTCAAGTCTGTGAATCTCAGATAACCCTTACATATCAATAAGACCTCTTGCTAATAGTTTCCCTCCCCTCATCTCGATGGCATGTGTTGGCCCTTGGACTATCTAGGTTACCTAGCGGGCATTTGGATTATGTAGGCTCCCGAGCGGGAATTTGGACTATATAGATTACCTAGCGGGCAATTAGACTTTGTAGGTTATCTAGCGGGCACTTTGACTATCTAGGTTACCTAGCTAGCACTTGAACTATCTACGTTACCTAGCGGTTACTTGGAGTATGTTGGTTACCTACCGGGCTGTTGGACTATCTAGGTTACCTAGCCGGCACTTGGGCTATCTAGGTTAACTAACGGGCACTTGGACTATGTAGGTTCCCTAGCGGGCCCTTGGACTATGTAAGTTCCCTAGCGGGCACTTGGACTATGTGGGTTCCCTAGCGGGCATTAGGACTATCTGGGTTACCTAACGGGCACTTGGACTATGTAGGTTAACTAGTGGGCTTTGGACTATGTAGGTTACCTAGCGGACACTTGGACTATGTAGGTTCCCTATCGTTCACTTGGAGAATGTAGGTTAACTAAGGGGCACTAGGACAATGTAGGTTACCTAGCGGGCCTTGGGACTATCTAGGTTACCTAGGGGGAACTTGGACTATGTAGGTTTACTATTGGCCACTTGGACTATCTAGGTTACCTAGCAGGCACTTGGACTATGTAGGTTAACTAGCGGGCACTTGGACTATGTACGTTTCCTAGCGGGTACTTGGACTATCTATGTTAACTAGCGGGCACTTGGACTATGTAGATTCCCTATCGGGCACTTGGACTATGTAGGTAACCTAGTGGTCACTTGAACTGTCTAGGTTACCTAGCGGGCATTTGGACTATGTAGGTTAACTAGCGAGCTCTTGGACTATCTAGGTTAACTAGCGGGCACTTGGACTATTAGGGTCCCTAGCGGGCATTTGGACTATATAGGTTACCTAGCGGGCACTTGGACTATGTAGGTTAACTAGCGGACACTTTGACTATCTAGGTTAGCTAACGGGCAATTGGACTATCTAGGTTACCTAGCGGGCACTTGGACTATGTAGGTTCCCTAGCGGGCACTTGGACTATTTTGGTTACCTAGCAGGCACTTTGACTATCTAGGTTAACTAACGGGCACTTGGACTATGGAAAGAAGTGCCTAATGGTCACCAGGACCCATGGTTAATCCAGGCGTGGTCATCTGATTCCAATCGATCAGACCTAGCTATAAATCACTTATATGTCTGGGTAATTAAAAGCAAATATAAATTTTCAAAAAAAATAACGTTGCATGGGATAGAAAGAGAATACATAACAACATCAGACATAAATATGCCTCAAGACAAACTCATTGTGCACATCCAGAATACATAATGGCTCTTGCTAAGATGCATTTCCCACTAGACCCTACCCCAAGCCAGTAAAAGCCAGAAACTCTACAGTAAACTGTGGATTGTACTACTCTGAAATGGGAGGTGTGTCTCTAGACCTAATTTGGGGCTGTTCGTGCTGAGGACTCACCAATACCTGCTTCAGTGACAACAGTCCAGGTGAGAATAAGGAAATCTGGATGACAGCCAGGATATAGGAGCACTGAGACCTCAAATTGCTTCTAGGCGAGCATGGCCTAATGGGCTTCCATTTATGCACCTCTGGCAGGAGGAGTTTGTTCTGGAAAGTAATGGTTTCTAAGGAAGTATTTCTTAAACTTTCACATGCATGCACTTACCCAGGTTCCTGGAAATCGGGCTGGGGGGCAGATTCTGATTTTGTGGGTTCAGGGTGGGGGGTCTAGGATCCAGCAGTTCTAGAGGCCCTGGTACTCTTGGGCTGTTAACCACAAGGACAGTAGTCCTAAACCACCAGCCACTCCTTGGGAGAAATATGAGGCTGTAGACTCCGGGCAAGAGTGACAGTCTGGGAAACCCACAAGGGCAGTTCTACCCTGTCCTGTAGGGTCACTATGAGTCAGCATCAACTCGATGGCATTAGCATGGGAGAAGCTAATGCTGATGTTGCTGGTTCCTTGACCTATCATACTTTGAGTGGCAAAGTCCCAAGGGCCTTCCCGGATGTGATGGCCAAAAGCAGTAGTGTTCACCCTTGGTCATACTTTGGAATCCCTTAGGAGCTTTCAAGCCTCCCATTGGCCTGGCGCCATCCCAGACCAATGAAGCAAGACTTAGTGGAAGCAGGATTCAGGTCACGGTCAGTGAGAAAGCCCCCTTGGCAATGCCAACGTACAGCCAGTGCAGAGTCGAACTGGTCGACGACTCCACATGACTCCATATACTTTGGTGAAGCCAGCTGTTTGGGCAAGGTTTTCAGAGTTACCACCCATGTAGACTTGTTGGTGATAGTGCATTAAATAGAGCACATGCAGTGCATTGCATGAGTGTCCTATGTCATGCAACCACATCAGGGGTATGTTGAGCCAATTTCTCTGGGAGACCAAGGGTGTTGGCTCCATCCTGAACGTTGGCAGGGTAATGGACTGACACAGAGGAAACTCATTCTCTTTGTGGTGGTGCACTAATGGGTTCTTCACAGAAGGCCAAGTCCATGGCTGCAGATGCTCATGGGGCTGAGGGAGCAGGTCAAATCCTAAGTCCGAGGTGGGTGTTTGCATATTTACATGCCCTCACTGCCATCAAGTCCATTCCAACTCACAGGCCCATGGGACTGAGTAAAATGGCCCCCGTGGGTTTCTGAGACTGTGATTCTTTAGAGGAGTAGAAAATCTCCTCTTTCTCCAGAGGAGCGGTTGGTCATTCAAACTGCTGACCTTGAGATTAACAGTCCAACTCCTGACCACTCTTGCCGTCAGAATTCTATTTATTTACACAAGTATATATATATCCTTTCCCAAAAGAACTCCACATTTTCAAATCATTCTTGACACTCATGGCCTTTTTTCCTTTATAGCCATGCCTTTGGTTGAAACACAGATATAAGAGAAATATTTATCTACTTATAGGGGTACAAAAGTAGCTTTGGTGGCATAGTGTTTGCATGTTGGGCTGCTAACACCAAAGTCAGCACTTTGAAACCACCAGCCACTCCGTGGGAAGAAGAGTCTGTCTACTCCTATAAAGAGTTACAGTCTCAGAAACTCACAGGGACAGATCTACTCTGCCTCATAGGGTCACTATGAGTCAGCATCACCTCCCTGGCAGTGAGGTAGATTTTGGTTTCATAGAGATACAAGTCAGTCCTGAGCTGCTAAAGACAAGGTTGGCAGTTTGAACCCACCAGCGGCAGAGAAAGAGGAGGCTTTCTATTCCCATAAGGAGCTACAGTTTCAGAAATACCCACAGGGGAAATTTTAACCTCTCCTGTAGGATCAATATGAGTCAGAATCGACTTATCGGTGGTGAGCAAGTGGAGGGGACCCTAAACAGGTTCCGGTGGACCTTAAGAGTTCTACTAATTGTGCATGCTCTGTAAAATGTAAACCAAGATTTTACTTTTGCAAACATTATTTTTTCTAAACACGTCTAACTGTGAAACTATACTCGCATGCGGGTCTTTGAACCTGGTCAGTGGTCTGGGGAAGTGAAGGGGCCTGACATCCTTTGTTGTTGTTAGTGCTGTCCAGTCATTCTGACATCACAGGGACCTTCTTTGCAACACAAGGCAGCACTGCCCAGTCCTTTGCCAGCCTCAGGGGTAGTATGTTGGAGCCCATGGTTTCAGCTACCGTGTCCTCCAGTTCACCAAGGAGTTTCCTCTTTGTGCTGCTTACTAAACCCGTTTCTAAGGAGTCCATTCCAACTCACGGTGACGCCGTGTGGGTCAGCACCACGGGACCCCACATAATGCCTTATACCATATATATATATATATATATATATATATATATATATATATATATATTGTGCATAATGCCTTATACCTGGTCCCTTTGGCACCTTGTGATCGCACAGGCTGGTGTGCTTATTCCATGTGGGCTTTTTTGCTTCTGAGCCAGATGGCCGTTTGCTCACCTTCAAGCCTTTAAGACCCCAGACACTATCTCTTTTGATAGCCTCTGGCCTTTACTTCGGGGTCTTCGGTCCCTGCAGAGTGGACACATGCCTGCTGTGCGGGTATGGGACGTGTCGGAGCGCAGCCTGGTGGCGGAGCTTCAGGAGCATAAGTATGGCATGGCATGTGTGGCCTTCTCATCCAGTGCCAAGTACATTGTCTCAGTGGGCTACCAGCATGACATGATCGTCAATGTCTGGGCCTGGAAGGTGAGTGGGCTGCTGGCCTCAGGACAGGCGGGGCCGGGAGGGGAGCCAAGAAACTGCTGACCGGTGGCCTTTACTTCCGCCTGCTGGCCTCAGTCCCTTTCTAGAGAACTCTGAGCAGAAAGGAGCAACTGGGTATCTAGGATGCTGAAGAAGGGGCAGAAGGAGAGGTCAAGTTCACAGCTTGTCTAACCTTCAGTGTGTAAGTTTCTTTTCCCTCAGCTCCTAGAAGCAGAGCCTTGATTTCCCTTGACTTTCTCTCCAGAAAAACATTGTAGTGGCTTCCAACAAGGTGTCCAGTCAGGTGACAGCAGTATCCTTCTCTGAGGACTGCAGCTACTTTGTCACTGCAGGCAACCGGCACATCAAGTTCTGGTACCTCGATGACAGCCAAGACCTCAAAGGTGAGGCAGCAAGTAGCCACTAGGGTGGGGTCTGCCCAGATATGTTCCACCTGCGCCCCCTTCTGCATGCTCAAAAGCCCCTTGGAAGTCTCAGCTGGGCCAGGTGCTATGTCAATATGCAAGGGAAGCCTTCTCCCTCCCTCCCCAGGGCCTGCTTTCCAGGGGGTAGCCTGCAGGGTGTGTGGGTGGCACCTGTGGTGGGTCTCCACAGGTGAATGGCACTGTACCCCTGCTGGGCCGCTCTGGGCTGCTGGGGGAACCTGCGGAACAACCTGTTCACTGATGTAGACTGTGGCTGCGGGAAGAAGACTGACAGCACCTTCTGTATCACATCCTCTGGGCAGCTGTGCGAGTTCAGTGACCCGGAGACTGTTGGACAAGTGGGTGGAGCTGAGTGTAAGTGAATGCTTTGTCGGCACCCTCCCGTCTGTCACCTCCGGGCTCCAGGGCACCTGAGTCTGCATGCACGCTGGGGGAGGCCCCAGGCGGAGGAATGTGTTTGGGAACCTCTCTGCTTGCTCGCCCTCTCTGTCTCTGCCTCTTCCTCTGCTTTCCTCTTCTGCTCAGCACACAGACAGCATCACAGTAAGTGTGCTGGCCCTGTCCGCTGCCTCTGCTGCCTTTCTCTGGGCCGGCCTTTTCTGGGTGTGTCTTTGCCCAAACCTCAGGTGCCTTATAAGGCTTGCTGACTCCTTCCCCCTAATTGCACGGGGCTGTGGGCCCTCTGGCCAGCTGCTGTTAGAGGGAGGGGCATTGAGGGGCTCTGCCCAGGGCAGCTGGCCTGCCTTGCGCTTGTCCTTGCCTCTTGGCTCATGGCTGTTGAGGTGTCCGGTGAAGGAGTGGACAGACGCCCTTGCTGACTGTGGCTTCTGTGCTCACAGACCACAGTGGCCCACTGCATCTCGGTGAGCCAGGACTACATCTTCTGCGGCTGTGCTGACGGCACCGTGTGCCTTTTCAACCCCTTCAACCTGCACTTCCTCAGCACGCTGCCCCGGCCCCATGCCCTGGGCACAGACATTGCCAGCATCACAGAGGCCAGGTGAGCGGTGTGGGTGGGCCCCTGAGTCCTGTCAGAGCCCCACTCTGTGCCAGGCCGTCCCTAGCATGCTGCAAGGAGAGGAGGGCACACATAGACCTCTGGGAAGACCCTTGCAGTCAAGCACAGGTGGGTCTTTTAGCATTTGTTGCTCACTGTGGGCAACCGTGGTAATCTGAGTCTGCAGTGTGGTAATGCATTGTCCTGTAAACACCACAGCTAGGACAGACGGGCAGTTCCTTAGGGTTTCTGAGAGAGGCTGGAAACCTGACGGAGCAGGCCTTTCTCCCTCAGGGTGGTCCTGGGTAGCAGCTAAGGTAGGAGGGTCTTATTGTAGCCTCGGGCCTTGTGTTGGGTGATTGCAGGAAGTGAAGTTTTGCTCTGGTTTCAGTGCTGTCAGGAAGCGGGGCAGTTCTGCAGTTGGGTATATTAATTTCTCATTCAGGGAAGGAGTGGGCTAAATCTGCAAATGGCAGGAAATGATATATGACCATGACTGGTTTGCACAGTGCCCTTCCTTTTCCTCTGACGTGAGTCTAGAAGGGCCTGACATCTGCTTGGCTGCATCACGGCCACACACTGTCCCCGCCTGATGTTGGGGGCTATGAAATAGCTTGTGTTCTTTTGCAGAGCCCCATGGCAAGGAATGCCAGGCCAGCCGCTGCGTTCTTTCTCCAGTGACTGCTGGCCAACCTGCTGCTCCTCCCTTTAGTGCCCCTTTGCATTAGCGCTAACTCACCAGTTTGCCCTGTCTGCCCTGGACACCCTGACCCCCTCTTTCCTCAGTCGCCTTTTCGCTGGAGTGGCCAATGCGAAGTATCGGGACACCATCACCTTGACCTTTGATCCTGCAAATCCGTGGCTGTCTTGTGTGTACAATGACCATAGTACTTATGTCTGGGGTGTGAAGGGCCCCAAGAAAGTGGGCAAGGTGTATTCAGCTCTGTATCATTCCTCCTGCGTCTGGAGTGTAGAGGTACGTGGGCCAGGTCTGCTGAGACTGACCGTGTTTCCTGGCCTACCATTAGGAGCTGGGGTTCCTCAAGTGTGGAATTTGTTTCCTCCAGCACCCTTGCTCCCCAAGCTGTGCCCCTGGGTCCCTTCGTATCTGTTAATTGGCTCTGAGGATGGGAGGGGATTTTAGTGCTGACTCATCTCAGACGTTTTTCAGTATGCCCCTGTGCAGTCTTAGCTTGGCCTCTTTGGACATGTTCCTGAACTTGACCAAACCTTAGTTTCTGCAATTGTGAAATGACATACCTGATGCATTTGATTTTTACGAACAGGAGACAATGTAAGTGGGAGATTTAGAATGCCTAGTACTTACTAGGTGCTTGGTTAATGTATATTCCTTTACTTGTTAAAGACAAGAGCTAATCATTATGACTTGCTTGCTATGGGACAAGCCGTTGCCTCCAGGGGACAGGATGGGGGAACTTTAGGCCCCCAAGGACAGAGGTTCAGGAGGGTTTTAGCTGAAAAGGGTTGGGGACAAAATTTATTATCTCCAAGGGAAAGATACTAACTTGACAATGAAGAAACGGCAAAACCCACCCTTAGCCAAGTCATTAAGGTTAACATCCCGTGGCAGCAGCATGAATCTGGTGAGAGGGTACACTGAGAGGTTTCAAAATGTTCCCAGAAAATGTTATGACTCTTAAGAACTCCCAATAAAATGTTGAACAACAACAACCAACGTTGATGGAAAGTTTCTTTTAGTTCTGTTTTTCCATGCAGCCTCCTCCTAGCATTGTGTCTGGTATTCTTGACCCAAATGTATAAGGAACTTAGGATAGTCATGAGGAAACATCAGGCAACCTTCATTTGAGGTACACCTGCCAGAGTAACTTATCACACTCTCCCAGGTGTCAGGGTAGGAAAGACAAGCAAAGACTGAAAGCCGTTCTAGACTGGGACAGATGACACCCATGTGCCGTGGGGGCTCCTGGGATCCTGGAGCAGAAGAAGTACATTCGTGGGATAAACAAACAAACTCATTGGCATTGGGTTGATTCCAACTCAGAGCAACCCCCGCTGGTGACATTTAAATAAAGTCTAATAATGTTGTACCAGTGTGACCTCCGTGGTCCTTATCACTGTGTACTGTAGTGCATAAAACATTAATACGAAGGGAGACCAGGTGAGAGAGTTGAATGTGACATATCTTGACTCATTTTTCTAAAGGTTCAACCCAAAAGGTAAAGTAAAACAGCTCTTGATGGAGAGGAAAAGGTGGAAGGGGGTGGGTGATGATTCTTTCCCCCCGCTGCCTGGCACTGAACGGCCTCTCCTCTCTTCTCATTTTGCAGGGTCCACGAATTGCAGTTCCTGAGTGAAATGCTGAAGGTGGAGGCCCATGAGTCAGAGATTCTGTGCCTGGAGTACTCGAAGCCAGACACAGGTACCTGGCCCTGGCCTGGAATGGCCTTGAGTGAGCCCCTCCAGTCTGGCCAGAGCCACTGATACTTGTCCTGCCTCTTGACTATGGGGCTGATCGTTCTTTTGGCTACCAAAAGAGTTAGTGATCCTTCTTGATGTCTCTGAAGGCTTCTTGTTGTTTCTGAAGGCTTTGGGGAGGACTGCATCTCAACTCTGCCCGACTCCATGGCTCATGTGGCTTAAGGATGTGGGGCTCAGTTTCTCTGGGTGCTCTTTGCTGGGCACTCATGTTGGGCTGCGATCCACAAGCTCAGCAGTTTGAAACTACCAGCCGCTCTGCAGGAGAAAGGTGGGCCTTTCTACTCCTGTAAACAGTTACAGTCTCAGAAGCCCATAGGGGGTATTCACTATGAGTCAGCATTAACTTGATAGCAGCAGATTTGATTTTTGTAAAGTCTTTTTAAAGCCAACCAAAAGCTGAATCAGTGAAGAAGATCTGCTTTAGACATTGTGCTCTTTTAAAGAATAATCTGTCTGTGATCAGATTGACACAGGAACTTGGAAGGTTAGGTGAAAAGTTTAAGGGGCAGTGAGCTTATGTGTGTGATGGAAATTTGGAATTGGAAAAGGACAGTGAGAATGGCTACATAATTTCAGAAATATAATGAATGTTAGCAAATTGTACATGTAGAAATGATCGAATTGGTATATATTTTTGTGTGCATTGTTTTAGATCAGGGAGAAGACTCGAAGTTCAAATATAATTTACAGAGACCCCCTTGTTAAATCTTGAATGGGACAAAGTCCAGAAAAAACAAATCATCTGGTTGAGGGAGACCGTAAGCATGAGGCCATAATGGGGACTGAAGGATTCACAACAGCTCGGTCACATGGAAAACAAAGGAAGCCCCTTTAAAAGTCAAGTTCCCAGCAGATCAGACCATCACAGTTGGAAATGTGACTACAGAAATGGGAAAGGGACCATGATTGGAGTAAATACATTATTGCAGACTAGAAAAGTTTACAGGACTGGTTCAGGGCCCTCCAACCATCTTGGTCAGGGCATGAACGTGCAACCTCAGTACCCCAATTCCCATCAAGGGCATACTCAGGCAAGTTCTTGAGGGCTAGACTACTCCTCACCAGGCTGGCCAGAGGAGTGGGTGGAAGCAAACAAACTCTGCCTGAGGGCAAAGCATTTTACGTTGCTAGTTCAGAGTCATGGAGCTCTAGTGCCATAGAAGGTTATGGGTTGGGCGGTTAACCACAAGGTTTCACTCTTCAAAACCACCAGCCAGCTCCAGGGAAGAAAGATGAGGCTTTCTACTCCAATAAAAATATATAGTCTGGAGATAAAAAGCCCCAATGTAAGTTAACTGGGTTGATTCCTACTAGAGGGATAATGTGTGTGGGCCAGATGCTTGCAAGGTCCCTCAAGGCAATGCTGCCAGACTGCAGTCTCTGCTCCCTGCTGGTGGAGACAATGGATTGCTTTTCTCTAAAACTTGGAACCATTAGCTTGGTTCCAGTAGGTGGAGTTCACACCCTACTGATAATGGTTCATATGGAGATCCAGAAAACAGGTCAAAGTTAAGCTGCCATTCTAAATGTAGGATCCGCCCATTTTGTCACCTGTATACCCCCAATCCCTCCTCTTCCTATTGCATGTATGCCCCTAGACCACCCCTTCTCACCGCTGTATAACATAGTCCAAGTCCTTCCTGTGATGTATGTCTTTACCCTCCCGTTTCCAATTCCCCTTGTCCTCCTTCCCTTCCCCCTCTCTCCATGTGGACCACCAAGTGGGGCTGAGGTGAGCAATGCTACCATGATATGTGTGTGACTGCATTATTGTAATATCTCTTCTATCTCTCATGCTCCCAATGACTTTAATATTTATATCTCAACCCTTTATGTTTCCAGGGCTTTCAATGACATTAGGCATCTTTTCAATGTTTATGAATCATGCTTATGAACCTCTCTTCTGTTAGTTGTCTGTGTGTATGCATTGCCTGTATTAAAAACATATAGAACCGAGCAATTTGTCTGGAAAAATAATTTATAGAAACTTTATGTTAGATTGCCATGCGTTTTGCATAGCCAATTGTTCTTTTAAAACACTTTTCTTGTCATTGTGATACCATGCTAAAAGGTAAAAACATCTGTATATAGTCAAATAGCTTTATCTTTCCTTTAAAGACATGAACCTTCGTGTCTTGCTTAAAGTTTCCACCTCACTAAAGCTAAATTGCTACCCTCGAAAATAAATCCCTCTAAGTTTTTAATGCTTTGAATATTTTATCGCTCTAATCCTCCTGGAGTTTATTTTTGAATGTAGTATGCTCCTTCCTTTGATTTCTTGTAAATTCAGCCAATTCAACCACTCATTAACCAAAGTATTCCTTTACCACTGGATTGTTTTGCCACCTTTGCTTTGCATAGCATATAGTTCTAAATTATATCCCAGACTACTGAATTATTTGCCAGAGTGGCTTTACTAATTGTACACTGGCATCACAACACGCGGGAGCTTCGGAAAGATCGTGGGAGAAAGGAATGAAAAGAGAAGATAATTTCCCATGAATTTTTGAAGCTTCCTCGTACAGGTGCTTTACAGTAAGTCGACATTAGGGTTTATAATCAATAAAAAATTCAACTGTGATCCAAGAATGAGGGGCGTGACATTTCCTGGTTGAGACAAAAGCGAACAGGCGAGCAGAATATGAAAAGAATTGGTTAACCGATGAAACTGCAGCCAAGTGTTAGCTGTTATCACAAAAATGAACACACAGAATATTCTTGAACTTGGAAGTGGGAACTTCAGCCTTTCAACGGCCATCGACGGTGCGGGGCAACATCCCCGCACTCCTACGCTCAGGAAGGGGGTTCTGGGGTCTGCGGCGCCGCGGGGCACAAGTGGGGCGAAGGGCTGCGAGGGAACGCCGAGGCAGAGGGGTCCCCGCGAGGCGGCTGCGGGCCGCTCCAGAAGGCAGGGGTCCGGGGGCTCTGCGGTCCCTCAGGACCCTCCAGGAGAGGCTCCAGAAAGGCAGCTGGAGGCCCCGGCCGGCCGTGCAGCTCGCTGGGAGGCGGGGGCGCACGTGCTCCGCCGGTCCGGGCGGCGGGGGCGGCTGAACGGGCCCTGGCCGTGGGCGGCGGGCGGCGGGCGGGCGCAGTGCGGCGCCGGGCAGGCGGGAGGTGACCGCGCGGGGCGGTCGCGGCGGCTGGGGCTACTGACGGCACACGGATCCGGAGCGCACTGCGCGGGGCGGGGCGCCGCGGAGGTGAGAGCGGCAGCGGACCCGGATGCGGCGCGGCTGAGGGCGGCCGAGGGCGGGGGGTCGCGGCGGCTAGCTCTTGGAGATCCCGGCCGGAGGCTCCGGCGCCGGTGCTGCGCTTCCTGCCGGCTCGAAGAACGAGCCCGAGCCTGGCCGCCCTCGGGATGCCTTGCTGAGGCTCCGCCGGACGTCCCCAACAGGGGGGGGGGCGGGGCGGGGCGCGTTCGGGCGCCTCCCGAGGGCGCCTCAGCGGAGAGCGGCGTTGGCGCCGTGGAGTCTACGCGGGCGGCCCGACCCGCCTGCCACTCAGGTGTCTTTTTGCACGGAAGTGAGTTTTAGGAGCGGGAAACCTGTGGTGGGCGTGACTGACGTGTTTTTAAATCATTTTCTATACATTTAAAGCTGTAAAGGCAAAACTTCATGATCCAATTAATATAGCCAAAAATTCAGGCTTGATAGAAACATTTAGAATCCAGGCACTGGGGGTAAAGTCCCCTTATTCCCATCTGTTATTGGAGGAAGGTATGAGAGAGATTGGATACTGCGGTGGGAAGAAATAGAGCCAAATAGGAATGTCTGCTTCTATAGGGAGAATGTATCAGCCATGCGCTCACTTTAAGGCAGCACAGCTTTAAGGGAGAATCTGTGGAAATGATAGATTACCGCAGGAACATGAACTTGGAGTATATCTCCAACTAACAGAGTGGTGGTCTTCCAGCCATGGAACATTAGTCTCCCAGATTCCCTCTGTACCAGTCAGGGAATAAGTCCCAGTATTATTTCCCTTGGTGCTAGTATCCCACATTTCCCCTCTCTGCATTATGTTTAAGATTCAATAGTGTCACGGAGGCAACATGGTCTCTTTTCATATCTATTAGCTTCCTATAGAAGTGACATGAGACTGCAAGCATCACAATTATGATAAAAAACACAGTCAGACTGGAACTTAAGCTATGTGAAGTACTTTGCCCCCAAGCTCGCGGGTCCAACCCTTCCATGCTACTCCTCAATTGCTTAATCACATCAGAGCCAGGAGAAGCCTCAAGCTTGTCTTTGAATGTATAGAAAATATCCTTTTTAAGCTGATCAATATCTAATGAAATGTTTCCCTTAAACCCTTGCAAATGTTTCCTAATCAAATTCCAATCATGCAATGTCTTATTATAAGGATAAGTGGTTATACAGAAATCAGTTACATTCCAATCACATTATAGCATTGACAAATTCAAAATCTTGATCTTTCAGCAAAGCAGTCTGCAGTAATGTAGGGACTTTATGGATGTGCTTTATACAATTGATGTATGTATACGTATGGATTGTGGTAAGAGTTGTATGAGTCCCTAATAAAATGTAAAAGAAGAAAAGAGAAAAAAAATGATTAGGGCAAAGACTGTACAGATGTGCTTTATACAATTGATGTATGTATATATATGAACGGTGAAAAGAATTGTATGAGCCCCAATAAATTGTTAAAATTTTAAAAAAAATTCATTAAAAAAAAATTAAATTTAATTTAAAAAAAATGAGTAAATGAACTTTGTCACACATAAGATTCCTCTTCTCCTCCTTCTGTTTTAACAATTTAAATAGTAAAGCATTGCTAGATCTTGAACCAGTAAAAGTACTAGTTAGATAACCTTCATTGTTATGTAAATACCGGCTCCCATCCCTCAGAGAATTAAGAGAGCTAACTAATTGGGAGAACTTCTTATCATACTTTGAAAGACTGAAAAAATTCTTAATAAATTTGTTCAGCTGATCTTGAAGTAACTTACCAAGCAGACATTTTTTCTCCAGGCTTACCAATAAGGTTATAGGCTCAATTGAGCCGTTTTGCCTTTCAGGCTTCTCACACTGTATGATTTTACCTTGCAATATTCTGTCTTGGTTAACTTCACTCATTCCCTCTATGCTGGCTTTAGGGGAAGTTAATGGGAGGGCCTTAGGCCCCCCTGAATGCCCTAAGGAAATGACCCGGCATCCACAGTTAACAAACCTTTTTCCTTCCATTTCTAATTCCATGTGGGGGCGCTGTTTCTCCACAACAGCAGTCCAGAAGACTGCTTGATTTATAGGGTGGTCAAACTTCTCAAGTACTCTTTCCTGATAGGTATAAATTTTTACTCTAGAAATGCAAGGAAGGGAAAATTGGCTTAAGCGATCCTACATTTTTACAAACCATGGTATATCAGAACTCATTACTGCCTTAATTTCTTCTTCACAATCCTGACCAATAACTCCAGCAACACCTTGAGAATTTATGTTGGACTTTCTTTTTTTTTTTTTTTTTTTTGACTTTCTTAATAAACATCCTATAGTTCTTTTAGGTAGTGGACCCCAATTACTGCTCTTCGTTTCTGATTCAATCACAGTTTTGGGCTTTTTCTTACAACTCTTATCAACTCCAGTATCAATTTTAATTTCTTGAGTACTAAGGTTAAATCTTCCTGATAGAAACTGTATTAATCTTTCAATAAGAGGTCCCTGCTTTTGAGGATCAAGCTCCTGTGAAGGCTTCTGAGCCATCTCTTGGTTATTCAAACCAACTGCAGTGAGAACAGAGACTAGGTTTTTGCCTCTTTGGCTAGGTCTGTTCTCCTGCTGTGAGGCTGCTAGATAAAGGCGATTTCTCTCAAAGATCTTCTTTGCTCCAGTAGGCAGACACCTTGCCTACCACGCTCTGCTATGAGGGCTCTGCATCAAGCTTCTTCCACTATTTTCCCGCCGGGAAGTCTTTGCTAATGGCGACCCTTCACGGTTGATTTTTGAACGACATTGGCTCGCCCAATGAGTTCCCTTCCTACAATGGAGGCAGAGTTCAGGTTCGTTTAAACCCGATCTCCATGGTCCTGGCCCATGCTCTGACATTGGCCGCAGCCTGCTCTGCCTACACTCTTTTGAAGATGACTTGTCTTCCCACAACTAAAGCACTTTCTTCCAGGTCTGATATAGTTTGCCAATGAAGCTGCCATGAGGTCTGCCTTGTATTCCTCTGCCTCTACATTCCTGCATATCCTAAAATAACCCAGCAAAGTGCCCTGTTCGCTGTAGGGATGCAAGGCATTTTTACAGTGCTTATTAGAGAAATCATAAGATAGCTTGTGCACTAGGTCTCTTACTGCCTGAACATTCTTCACACATTTGGAAATAGCATCTTCCAGTCGGGACACAAAGTCAGCGTAACGCTCATCATATTCTGTTGTCTTATAGCCCTGTAACGCGGCGTTCTCTCTTCTGATGGAATTATCTTTTCCCAGGCCCTTAAGCAAACCTCATGTATCTGTCCTATTGTCTGTTCAGTAAACTGTAGTTGAGACTCAACTGTAATATAATTTGCATCCCCTAGCAATTGATGAATTCCTATATCTATCCCATCCTCAGCATTCTTCCCAGCTCTTGCAAGGGCTGCTTCCTTCCATAGCATTTGATATCACAAGCATTCTGAAGAGTAAAGACAAATTCTCACTAAAGCTTTCCAATCTGTAGGGGTCCAGCTGTCAGACTCTGCTAGAGCCCTTATCATGCTAATTACAAAATGTGAGTCTGGGCCTTAGTCATTGTTTGCCTGCTTGAGACCTTTTAGCAACTTAAAAGGCAAAGGCACTGTGAATTCCTTTTGGTTCTAACAGGATAAGACATCTTGCATTCCAAATCTTCTTCTGCAATCCCTCTTCCTACTCTGGAGAGTAAAGGTGCTTTCCTATACTTTGCTTCTTTACGTCTATTCTCTGAGCTACTCTTTTCAATCTGGATATCTTGGAGTTCCACTTCCTGAACTTCACCTTCTGTGCTAGCTCTCCTAGTTTGCATTTCTTTGGAGCTAATCTCTCTACCTTCAGGGCTGGCTTGCTTGATTGTTTTACAATCTCTGGCCTTTCTTACACTAAATTCCAGCAGGAGAGCAGTTGCTTTTACTATGTCCCCTTCTGACTCAGGCTCATTCTTTTAGCTCTGCCTAAAATCTTCTCATCTGCCTGAAACCCGTTCTCACTGCTTCTCATCTGATTTAAATTTGGGCATCTTAGACGTTGCCTGTTCTGCTTCTTGGCTTTCTCTACCTTTGAAAGCAAGGGAGCTTCCTGGGATTGTTTAATAGCCATGCTTTGGATCTTGCAATCCACTGCCTCTAGTACTGTATCACCTTTAAACCTTCGAGTCTGCAGTCTCGCGAGAGCATACAGGCTTTGGCAATGAGGTTCTGTTCTAGAATTGGAGGCTTTAGATAACAAACCAATCCCTGCCTTTTCAGTTTTTCCTAAAGTTTCATAACCTAAATCATGCTTATTCACAGACACTTTAGCTTGCTTTTCTAGATTTGAATAGACACAAGACTTCTCACTAGACTGTTCATCCTTATTCTCTTCCTCCTGCAAAAGTTTTAAAACCATCTTAACTTGTACCCACAGAGACCACTTCTCCATAGGGATACTCTCCCCATCTCTGTGCTTCCTTTAAGTTGACAATGACCTCCTCCCAGGTCTCTAAATCAAAAGTTCCTTCCTCTGAGAACCATGAATTATACCTTTTTACTACTTTTAGAAAACATTGTATCTTTTTCTTCGTTACTTTTACACCTTGTCTTTTCAGTAAGTAGAGAGCATGGTACCATAAGTTTCAGGTTTACTTTTACCTTGCTCCCATTATCCTCTTTAAAATTCTAATTCACTATTTCCACTACTTCTCTGTCAATCCCCACACCGGATCCTCACTTCGCACAATTTTCAAATTTACTCTACGTACCAATGGGGCCATATAATTGTTATATGGGATATAACTCATATTGTCCCACGTTGTGCGCCATTTGTCTGGGGAAGCCCGCCTTGTGCTGGGGCTCCAGCCTCCAGCCCAGTCCTTGAGCCTCCTGCCTGGTCTCCATCCCACCTCCCTTCGTCCACACTGAGCGTGGGCCTGGCTGGTAAGATCATGGCCATCCAGGAGGTGAGCATGCTACCATGAATTGTGTCTGACTGCATTATTGTAATGTCTCTTCTATCGCTCATGCTCCCGGTGACTTTAATATAATATTTATATATCTCAACCATACAATTGTGCTTATTGAACCCAAGATTACTGGTGGGGGGCTGGCACCCCAACTCATACCACAGTACATACCATTTGTCTAGTTCTTCAATGCTTCCTCTCCCGCTCACTCCCTCCAACTATCATGACCTCAGCTCTACCTTACAAAGCCGGCTAGACCAGAGCATGTACACTGGTACAGATAAGAACTCTCAACACACAGAATCCAGGACAGATAAACCCTTCAGGAACAGTAATGGAAGTAGTGATAACATGAGGGTAGGGATGAGATAGAGGGAACTGATAGCAATGATTGATGTATTAACGCTCACACCCCAGGGGGACAAGCAACAGAAACATTGGTGAAGTGAGACCTTGGACATTGTAAAATATGAAAGTATAATTTATCAAGGTTTCATGAGGGTGGGAGAGTGGGAGAGAAGGGGGGAAAAGGAGCTGATACCAAGGGGTCAAGTATAAAGAAAATGATGATGGTACCGTAGGTACAAATGTGCTTGATACAATTGATGTATGCATTGTTATAAGTGGTGTAAGAGCCCCCGATAAAATGACTTAATTTTTTAAAAGTGTTTAGGTAGATCTTGATGGAGGATAGATTGAGAAACAATAGTTTCAGAATTTGATAATTTTGCTTAATAATCAAACTGAAAACTCACTGCCATTGCATCTTTTGTGACTCACAGCAACCCTGACTTTCGGCAACCCTATTGGACAGGGTAGAGCAGCCCCTGTGAGTTTCTGAGACTGCAACTCTTTACAGGGGTAGAAAGCCCTAACGTTTCTCTCTCAGAGCGGGTGGTGGTTTTGAACTATGTGGGTAGCAGCCCAAGTGAAAACCACTATGCCACCAGGGCTCCCTGTGCCACATAGCGGGAGCTGTTGTTTTCCCAAACATTCACTTGGCTATTTCTTTTATAAGAAGCCAAGTAATTTGGCAGCTTATTTCTGTTCCAGTTTTCTTATATAGAAAATGTGGTGACAGTGTGAACCTGTTTGTTGTAGTTTATGTGAACATAATTGAGTGATCTAGACCAAGTGAGCTAGACCAAGTGAGCTGACTGGTCAAAAATCAGACCTGTGGATTGCCAAATTGGTTCTGCTGAGATTGGGGCTTTCCTGGATCCACAGGCTTCCTCCAAGCTGTGTCCGAGAAGCTCTGCATTTTAGAGCTACATTTTATAGTTGAAAGAGAGGCCTAAGGAGGGAGGGAGTCCTTAAGCTCTAAGACCTTAATGCTGTCATTGCTGTCCTCTTTTAGTGTACCTGCAGTTTCCACACTGCAGTGGGAACCATTGAAACAGCTGTTCTCATTCTCTGAGATGGTGTGCCACCCCACTCCATACCACCACCCCCTCATCCCTTTCTCTTATTGTAGAGATAATGCCCCTTCCATATGTATCTCAGATATTCAATTAATGAAGAAAGACAAAAGTAGGAGAAATGATTTAGATGAAGGAGACCATAAGCATGAGGCCATAATGGGGTCCAAAGGCTGTGTGGCCATGTCGCTAATTATAGAAATGGATGAAATCTGCCACAAAAATGTGATTGGAGGCAGAGCAATTCATCACTCTCTCAGGCAGGACTACATAAGTGAGAATGGGGCCATTATGGAGACATGGAGACGATCACAGATTAGAAAGGCTTACTGGATTTGTTCTGGGGCCTTCCGACCACTATAACTCATGACCATAGGGTCTTAGACTTTCCCAATTTCCATTGAGGACCTTCTCAGGGAAGTCCCAGAGGGCAGATTGCTCCTCTCTGCTCTGGCTAGTTGTTGTTGCGTGCCATTGAGGACACTTGGACTCGTCGTGACCTCACATACAACCGAATGAAACACTGTAGGGTCGTGCACCATCCTCACAATTGTTCCTGTGCCTGAACCACCGATGAAGCCACTGAGTCCATCCACTTCTTCGAGGACCTCCTCTGTTTCATGGCTTCTCCACTGTACCAAATAGGATGTCCTTCTCCAGGGACTGGTCTCTCCTGACAACATGTCCAAAGTATGTAAGATGGCGTCTTGCCATCCTTGCCTCTAAGCAGCACTCTGGCCTTATTTCTTCTGATACAGATTGGTCAGTCCTTCAGCAGTCCATGGTACTGTCAGTAGTCTTCTGGTGGACCACAATTCGATGCATCTGTTCTTCTACAGCCTTCCTTATTCAGTGTCTAACTTTCACATGCATATGATGCAATGGAAAATAGCATGGCTTAGGTCATGTGCACCTTAGTCCTCAGAGTAACATCATTGTTCTTCAACACTATAAAGAGGTTTTCTGCAGCAGATTTACCCATTACAATACATCTTTTGATCGCCTGACTGCTGTTTCTATGAACATTGATAGTGGATCTAAGCAAGACAAAATCCTTGACAACTGAAGCCCTTTTCTCTGTTTATCACCTATTGGTCCAGTTTTGGGGATTTTGGTCTTCCTTATATTGAATTGTAACCCATATTGAAGGCTGCAATCCTTGATCTTCAGCAAGTGGTTCAATTCCTCCTCACTTTCAGCAAACAAATGGTGTCATATATGCACACAAGCAGGCTCCCAAAAGTTAGTGGAACAAGGAATCAAAAGAGAATGGAATTTTTCAGGGACTTTTTGAAATACCAGTGTGTGTGTGTGTGTGTGTGTGTGAGAGAGAGAGAGAGAGAGAGAGAGAGAGAGAGAGAGAGAGAGAGAGAGGAGATGTGGGCATAAAACAAACATCAAGCAACATAAGGGAGAATGCTGTTGGCTGCTGTTGAACTGATTCCGGTGCGCATGCACAGTGACCTGCTGTGTGCACCATAGTGACCCCTCAGAAGCAGATCATCAAGCCTACCTTTCAACTGAAATTCTGAGAATTCACAATTTTCAGAAGTATGTGGATAACAGTGAAAGCCAAAATTCTATTTGCACAGTCCCCACGTGGATTAAGCTTCCAGTGAATTCCTTCAGACCATTGACCAGGGATGTGAACACTCTTGCCACCAGGCAGAGGGCATTGGAAAGTGGATTACCCCTTAGGCAGCCCATGGTGGGGCTTAGAGACTTGCCTAAGTGTATCCTTGAATCGAGGCTGCCATTCTGGGCTGCACGGTCATGAGTCATGCCCCCAAAGCCTTGGTTGTTTGGCCCTGGACCACTCTTGTAAACTGTCCTGTTTAACACAGGTCCCAATCCTTGTCCTATTCTTGCTTCTGTAGTCCCACCTGGAACTGTGATGTTGGGATCTGCCGCCATGTCCTTTCAAGTCTGTGAATCTCAGATAACCCTTACATATCAATAAGACCTCTTGCTAATAGTTTCCCTCCCCTCATCTCGATGGCATGTGTTGGCCCTTGGACTATCTAGGTTACCTAGCGGGCATTTGGATTATGTAGGCTCCCCAGCGGGAATTTGGACTATATAGATTACCTAGCGGGCAATTAGACTTTGTAGGTTATCTAGCGGGCACTTTGACTATCTAGGTTACCTAGCTAGCACTTGAACTATCTACGTTACCTAGCGGTTACTTGGAGTATGTTGGTTACCTACCGGGCTGTTGGACTATCTAGGTTACCTAGCCGGCACTTGGGCTATCTAGGTTAACTAACGGGCACTTGGACTATGTAGGTTCCCTAGCGGGCCCTTGGACTATGTAAGTTCCCTAGCGGGCACTTGGACTATGTGGGTTCCCTAGCGGGCATTAGGACTATCTGGGTTACCTAACGGGCACTTGGACTATGTAGGTTAACTAGCGGGCTTTGGACTATGTAGGTTACCTAGCGGACACTTGGACTATGTAGGTTCCCTATCGTTCACTTGGAGAATGTAGGTTAACTAAGGGGCACTAGGACAATGTAGGTTACCTAGCGGGCCTTGGGACTATCTAGGTTACCTAGGGGGAACTTGGACTATGTAGGTTTACTATTGGCCACTTGGACTATCTAGGTTACCTAGCAGGCACTTGGACTATGTAGGTTAACTAGCGGGCACTTGGACTATCTAGGTTACCTAGCAGGCACTTGGACTATGTACGTTTCCTAGCGGGTACTTGGACTATCTATGTTAACTAGCGGGCACTTGGACTATGTAGATTCCCTATCGGGCACTTGGACTTTGTAGGTAACCTAGTGGTCACTTGAACTGTCTAGGTTACCTAGCGGGCATTTGGACTATGTAGGTTAACTAGCGAGCTCTTGGACTATCTAGGTTAACTAGCGGGCACTTGGACTATTAGGGTCCCTAGCGGGCATTTGGACTATATAGGTTACCTAGCGGGCACTTGGACTATGTAGGTTAACTAGCGGACACTTTGACTATCTAGGTTAGCCAACGGGCAATTGGACTATCTAGGTTACCTAGCGGGCACTTGGACTATGTAGGTTCCCTAGCGGGCACTTGGACTATTTAGGTTACCTAGCAGGCACTTTGACTATCTAGGTTAACTAACGGGCACTTGGACTATGGAAAGAAGGACCTAATGGTCACCAGGACCCATGGTTAATCCAGGCGTGGTCATCTGATTCCAATCGATCAGACCTAGCTATAAATCACTTATATGTCTGGGTAATTAAAAGCAAATATAAATTTTCAAAAAAAATAACGTTGCATGGGATAGAAAGAGAATACATAACAACATCAGACATAAATATGCCTCAAGACAAACTCATTGTGCACATCCAGAATATATAATGGCTCTTGCTAAGATGCATTTCCCACTAGACCCTACCCCAAGCCAGTAAAAGTCAGAAACTCTACAGTAAACTGTGGATTGTACTACTCTGAAATGGGAGCTGTGTCTCTAGACCTAATTTGGGGCTGTTCGTGCTGAGGACTCACCAATACCTGCTGCAGTGACAACAGTCCAGGTGAGAATAAGGAAATCTGGATGACAGCCAGGATATAGGAGCACTGAGACCTCAAATTGCTTCTAGGCGAGCATGGCCTAATGGGCTTCCATTTATGCACCTCTGGCAGGAGGAGTTTGTTCTGGAAAGTAATGGTTTCTAAGGAAGTATTTCTTAAACTTTCACATGCATGCACTTACCCAGGTTCCTGGAAATCGGGCTGGGGGGCAGATTCTGATTTTGTGGGTTCAGGGTGGGGGGTCTAGGATCCAGCAGTTCTAGAGGCCCTGGTACTCTTGGGCTGTTAACCACAAGGACAGTAGTCCTAAACCACCAGCCACTCCTTGGGAGAAATATGAGGCTGTAGACTCCGGGCAAGAGTGACAGTCTGGGAAACCCACAAGGGCAGTTCTACCCTGTCCTGTAGGGTCACTATGAGTCAGCATCAACTCGATGGCATTAGCATGGGAGAAGCTAATGCTGATGTTGCTGGTTCCTTGACCTATCATACTTTGAGTGGCAAAGTCCCAAGGGCCTTCCCGGATGTGATGGCCAAAAGCAGTAGTGTTCACCCTTGGTCATACTTTGGAATCCCTTAGGAGCTTTCAAGCCTCCCATTGGCCTGGCGCCATCCCAGACCAATGAAGCAAGACTTAGTGGAAGCAGGATTCAGGTCACGGTCAGTGAGAAAGCCCCCTTGGCAATGCCAACGTACAGCCAGTGCAGAGTCGAACTGGTCGACGACTCCACATGACTCCATATACTTTGGTGAAGCCAGCTGTTTGGGCAAGGTTTTCAGAGTTACCACCCATGTAGACTTGTTGGTGATAGTGCATTAAATAGAGCACATGCAGTGCATTGCATGAGTGTCCTATGTCATGCAACCACATCAGGGGTATGTTGAGCCAATTTCTCTGGGAGACCAAGGGTGTTGGCTCCATCCTGAACGTTGGCAGGGTAATGGACTGACACAGAGGAAACTCATTCTCTTTGTGGTGGTGCACTAATGGGTTCTTCACAGAAGGCCAAGTCCATGGCTGCAGATGCTCACGGGGCTGAGGGAGCAGGTCAAATCCTAAGTCCGAGGTGGGTGTTTGCATATTTACATGCCCTCACTGCCATCAAGTCCATTCCAACTCACAGGCCCATGGGACTGAGTAAAATGGCCCCCGTGGGTTTCTGAGACTGTGATTCTTTAGAGGAGTAGAAAATCTCCTCTTTCTCCAGAGGAGCGGTTGGTCATTCAAACTGCTGACCTTGAGATTAACAGTCCAACTCCTGACCACTCTTGCCGTCAGAATTCTATTTATTTACACAAGTATATATATATCCTTTCCCAAAAGAACTCCACATTTTCAAATCATTCTTGACACTCATGGCCTTTTTTCCTTTATAGCCATGCCTTTGGTTGAAACACAGATATAAGAGAAATATTTATCTACTTATAGGGGTACAAAAGTAGCTTTGGTGGCATAGTGTTTGCATGTTGGGCTGCTAACACCAAAGTCAGCACTTTGAAACCACCAGCCACTCCGTGGGAAGAAGAGTCTGTCTACTCCTATAAAGAGTTACAGTCTCAGAAACTCACAGGGACAGATCTACTCTGCCTCATAGGGTCACTATGAGTCAGCATCACCTCCCTGGCAGTGAGGTAGATTTTGGTTTCATAGAGATACAAGTCAGTCCTGAGCTGCTAAAGACAAGGTTGGCAGTTTGAACCCACCAGCTGCAGAGAAAGAGGAGGCTTTCTATTCCCATAAGGAGCTACAGTTTCAGAAATACCCACAGGGGAAATTTTAACCTCTCCTGTAGGATCAATATGAGTCAGAATCGACTTATCGGTGGTGAGCAAGTGGAGGGGACCCTAAACAGGTTCCGGTGGACCTTAAGAGTTCTACTAATTGTGCATGCTCTGTAAAATGTAAACCAAGATTTTACTTTTGCAAACATTATTTTTTCTAAACACGTCTAACTGTGAAACTATACTCGCATGCGGGTCTTTGAACCTGGTCAGTGGTCTGGGGAAGTGAAGGGGCCTGACATCCTTTGTTGTTGTTAGTGCTGTCCAGTCATTCTGACATCACAGGGACCTTCTTTGCAACACAAGGCAGCACTGCCCAGTCCTTTGCCAGCCTCAGGGGTAGTATGTTGGAGCCCATGGTTTCAGCTACCGTGTCCTCTAGTTCACCAAGGAGTTTCCTCTTTGTGCTGCTTACTAAACCCGTTTCTAAGGAGTCCATTCCAACTCACGGTGACGCCGTGTGGGTCAGCACCACGGGACCCCACATAATGCCTTATACCATATATATATATATATATATATATATATATATATATATATATATATATATATATATATATATATATATATATATATATATATATATATATTGTGCATAATGCCTTATACCTGGTCCCTTTGGCACCTTGTGATCGCACAGGCTGGTGTGCTTATTCCATGTGGGCTTTTTTGCTTCTGAGCCAGATGGCCGTTTGCTCACCTTCAAGCCTTTAAGACCCCAGACACTATCTCTTTTGATAGCCTCTGGCCTTTACTTCGGGGTCTTCGGTCCCTGCAGAGTGGACACATGCCTGCTGTGCGGGTATGGGACGTGTCGGAGCGCAGCCTGGTGGCGGAGCTTCAGGAGCATAAGTATGGCATGGCATGTGTGGCCTTCTCATCCAGTGCCAAGTACATTGTCTCAGTGGGCTACCAGCATGACATGATCGTCAATGTCTGGGCCTGGAAGGTGAGTGGGCTGCTGGCCTCAGGACAGGCGGGGCCGGGAGGGGAGCCAAGAAACTGCTGACCGGTGGCCTTTACTTCCGCCTGCTGGCCTCAGTCCCTTTCTAGAGAACTCTGAGCAGAAAGGAGCAACTGGGTATCTAGGATGCTGAAGAAGGGGCAGAAGGAGAGGTCAAGTTCACAGCTTGTCTAACCTTCAGTGTGTAAGTTTCTTTTCCCTCAGCTCCTAGAAGCAGAGCCTTGATTTCCCTTGACTTTCTCTCCAGAAAAACATTGTAGTGGCTTCCAACAAGGTGTCCAGTCAGGTGACAGCAGTATCCTTCTCTGAGGACTGCAGCTACTTTGTCACTGCAGGCAACCGGCACATCAAGTTCTGGTACCTCGATGACAGCAAGACCTCAAAGGTGAGGCAGCAAGTAGCCACTAGGGTGGGGTCTGCCCAGATATGTTCCACCTGCGCCCCCTTCTGCATGCTCAAAAGCCCCTTGGAAGTCTCAGCTGGGCCAGGTGCTATGTCAATATGCAAGGGAAGCCTTCTCCCTCCCTCCCCAGGGCCTGCTTTCCAGGGGGTAGCCTGCAGGGTGTGTGGGTGGCACCTGTGGTGTGTCTCCACAGGTGAATGCCACTGTACCCCTGCTGGGCCGCTCTGGGCTGCTGGGGAATCCTGCGGAACAACCTGTTCACTGATGTAGACTGTGGCTGCGGGAAGAAGACTGACAGCACCTTCTGTATCACATCCTCTGGGCAGCTGTGCGAGTTCAGTGACCCGGAGACTGTTGGACAAGTGGGTGGAGCTGAGTGTAAGTGAATGCTTTGTCGGCACCCTCCCGTCTGTCACCTCCGGGCTCCAGGGCACCTGAGTCTGCATGCACGCTGGGGGAGGCCCCAGGCGGAGGAATGTGTTTGGGAACCTCTCTGCTTGCTCGCCCTCTCTGTCTCTGCCTCTTCCTCTGCTTTCCTCTTCTGCTCAGCACACAGACAGCATCACAGTAAGTGTGCTGGCCCTGTCCGCTGCCTCTGCTGCCTTTCTCTGGGCCGGCCTTTTCTGGGTGTGTCTTTGCCCAAACCTCAGGTGCCTTATAAGGCTTGCTGACTCCTTCCCCCTAATTGCAGGGGGCTGTGGGCCCTCTGGCCAGCTGCTGTTAGAGGGAGGGGCATTGAGGGGCTCTGCCCAGGGCAGCTGGCCTGCCTTGCGCTTGTCCTTGCCTCTTGGCTCATGGCTGTTGAGGTGTCCGGTGAAGGAGTGGACAGACGCCCTTGCTGACTGTGGCTTCTGTGCTCACAGACCACAGTGGCCCACTGCATCTCGGTGAGCCAGGACTACATCTTCTGCGGCTGTGCTGACGGCACCGTGTGCCTTTTCAACCCCTTCAACCTGCACTTCCTCAGCACGCTGCCCCGGCCCCATGCCCTGGGCACAGACATTGCCAGCATCACAGAGGCCAGGTGAGCGGTGTGGGTGGGCCCCTGAGTCCTGTCAGAGCCCCACTCTGTGCCAGGCCGTCCCTAGCATGCTGCAAGGAGAGGAGGGCACACATAGACCTCTGGGAAGACCCTTGCAGTCAAGCACAGGTGGGTCTTTTAGCATTTGTTGCTCACTGTGGGCAACCGTGGTAATCTGAGTCTGCAGTGTGGTAATGCATTGTCCTGTAAACACCACAGCTAGGACAGACGGGCAGTTCCTTAGGGTTTCTGAGAGAGGCTGGAAACCTGACGGAGCAGGCCTTTCTCCCTCAGGGTGGTCCTGGGTAGCAGCTAAGGTAGGAGGGTCTTATTGTAGCCTCGGGCCTTGGGTTGGGTGATTGCAGGAAGTGAAGTTTTGCTCTGGTTTCAGTGCTGCCAGGAAGCGGGGCAGTTCTGCAGTTGGGTATATTAATTTCTCATTCAGGGAAGGAGTGGGCTAAATCTGCAAATGGCAGGAAATGATATATGACCATGACTGGTTTGCACAGTGCCCTTCCTTTTCCTCTGACGTGAGTCTAGAAGGGCCTGACATCTGCTTGGCTGCATCACGGCCACACACTGTCCCCGCCTGATGTTGGGGGCTATGAAATAGCTTGTGTTCTTTTGCAGAGCCCCATGGCAAGGAATGCCAGGCCAGCCGCTGCGTTCTTTCTCCAGTGACTGCTGGCCAACCTGCTGCTCCTCCCTTTAGTGCCCCTTTGCATTAGCGCTAACTCACCAGTTTGCCCTGTCTGCCCTGGACACCCTGACCCCCTCTTTCCTCAGTCGCCTTTTCGCTGGAGTGGCCAATGCGAAGTATCGGGACACCATCACCTTGACCTTTGATCCTGCAAATCAGTGGCTGTCTTGTGTGTACAATGACCATAGTACTTATGTCTGGGATGTGAAGGACCCCAAGAAAGTGGGCAAGGTGTATTCAGCTCTGTATCATTCCTCCTGCGTCTGGAGTGTAGAGGTACGTGGGCCAGGTCTGCTGAGACTGACCGTGTTTCCTGGCCTACCATTAGGAGCTGGGGTTCCTCAAGTGTGGAATTTGTTTCCTCCAGCACCCTTGCTCCCCAAGCTGTGCCCCTGGGTCCCTTCGTATCTGTTAATTGGCTCTGAGGATGGGAGGGGATTTTAGTGCTGACTCATCTCAGACGTTTTTCAGTATGCCCCTGTGCAGTCTTAGCTTGGCCTCTTTGGACATGTTCCTGAACTTGACCAAACCTTAGTTTCTGCAATTGTGAAATGACATACCTAATGCATTTGATTTTTACGAACAGGAGACAATGTAAGTGGGAGATTTAGAATGCCTAGTACTTACTAGGTGCTTGGTTAATGTATATTCCTTTACTTGTTAAAGAGGAGAGCTAATCATTATGACTTGCTTGCTATGGGATAAGCCGTTGCCTCCAGGGGACAGGATGGGGGAACTTTAGGCCCCCAAGGACAGAGGTTCAGGAGGGTTTAGCTGAAAAGGGTTGGGGACAAAATTTATTATCTCCAAGGGAAAGATACTAACTTGACAATGAAGAAACGGCAAAACCCACCCTTAGCCAAGTCATTAAGGTTAACATCCCGTGGCAGCAGCATGAATCTGGTGAGAGGGTACACTGAGAGGTTTCAAAATGTTCCCAGAAAATGTTATGACTCTTAAGAACTCCCAATAAAATGTTGAACAACAACAACCAACGTTGATGGAAAGTTTCTTTTAGTTCTGTTTTTCCATGCAGCCTCCTCCTAGCATTGTGTCTGGTATTCTTGACCCAAATGTATAAGGAACTTAGGATAGTCATGAGGAAACATCAGGCAACCTTCATTTGAGGTACACCTGCCAGAGTAACTTATCACACTCTCCCAGGTGTCAGGGTAGGAAAGACAAGCAAAGACTGAAAGCCGTTCTAGACTGGGACAGATGACACCCATGTGCCGTGGGGGCTCCTGGGATCCTGGAGCAGAAGAAGTACATTCGTGGGATAAACAAACAAACTCATTGGCATTGGGTTGATTCCAACTCAGAGCAACCCCCGCTGGTGACATTTAAATAAAGTCTAATAATGTTGTACCAGTGTGACCTCCGTGGTCCTTATCACTGTGTACTGTAGTGCATAAAACATTAATACGAAGGGAGACCAGGTGAGAGAGTTGAATGTGACATATCTTGACTCATTTTTCTAAAGGTTCAACCCAAAAGGTAAAGTAAAACAGCTCTTGATGGAGAGGAAAAGGTGGAAGGGGGTGGGTGATGATTCTTTCCCCCCGCTGCCTGGCACTGAACGGCCTCTCCTCTCTTCTCATTTTGCAGGGTCCACGAATTGCAGTTCCTGAGTGAAATGCTGAAGGTGGAGGCCCATGAGTCAGAGATTCTGTGCCTGGAGTACTCGAAGCCAGACACAGGTACCTGGCCCTGGCCTGGAATGGCCTTGAATGAGCCCCTCCAGTCTGGCCAGAGCCACTGATACTTGTCCTGCCTCTTGACTATGGGGCTGATCGTTCTTTTGGCTACCAAAAGAGTTAGTGATCCTTCTTGATGTCTCTGAAGGCTTCTTGTTGTTTCTGAAGGCTTTGGGGAGGACTGCATCTCAACTCTGCCCGACTCCATGGCTCATGTGGCTTAAGGATGTGGGGCTCAGTTTCTCTGGGTGCTCTTTGCTGGGCACTCATGTTGGGCTGCGATCCACAAGCTCAGCAGTTTGAAACTACCAGCCGCTCTGCAGGAGAAAGGTGGGCCTTTCTACTCCTGTAAACAGTGACAGTCTCAGAAGCCCATAGGGGGTATTCACTATGAGTCAGCATTAACTTGATAGCAGCAGATTTGATTTTTGTAAAGTCTTTTTAAAGCCAACCAAAAGCTGAATCAGTGAAGAAGATCTGCTTTAGACATTGTGCTCTTTTAAAGAATAATCTGTCTGTGATCAGATTGACACAGGAACTTGGAAGGTTAGGTGAAAAGTTTAAGGGGCAGTGAGCTTATGTGTGTGATGGAAATTTGGAATTGGAAAAGGACAGTGAGAATGGCTACATAATTTCAGAAATATAATGAATGTTAGCAAATTGTACATGTAGAAATGATCGAATTGGTATATATTTTTGTGTGCATTGTTTTAGATCAGGGAGAAGACTCGAAGTTCAAATATAATTTACAGAGACCCCCTTGTTAAATCTTGAATGGGACAAAGTCCAGAAAAAACAAATCATCTGGTTGAGGGAGACCGTAAGCATGAGGCCATAATGGGGACTGAAGGATTCACAACAGCTCGGTCACATGGAAAACAAAGGAAGCCCCTTTAAAAGTCAAGTTCCCAGCAGATCAGACCATCACAGTTGGAAATGTGACTACAGAAATGGGAAAGGGACCATGATTGGAGTAAATACATTATTGCAGACTAGAAAAGTTTACAGGACTGGTTCAGGGCCCTCCAACCATCTTGGTCAGGGCATGAACGTGCAACCTCAGTACCCCAATTCCCATCAAGGGCATACTCAGGCAAGTTCTTGAGGGCTAGACTACTCCTCACCAGGCTGGCCAGAGGAGTGGGTGGAAGCAAACAAACTCTGCCTGAGGGCAAAGCATTTTACGTTGCTAGTTCAGAGTCATGGAGCTCTAGTGCCATAGAAGGTTATGGGTTGGGCGGTTAACCACAAGGTTTCACTCTTCAAAACCACCAGCCAGCTCCAGGGAAGAAAGATGAGGCTTTCTACTCCAATAAAAATATATAGTCTGGAGATTAAAAGCCCCAATGTAAGTTAACTGGGTTGATTCCTACTAGAGGGATAATGTGTGTGGGCCAGATGCTTGCAAGGTCCCTCAAGGCAATGCTGCCAGACTGCAGTCTCTGCTCCCTGCTGGTGGAGACAATGGATTGCTTTTCTCTAAAACTTGGAACCATTAGCTTGGTTCCAGTAGGTGGAGTTCACACCCTACTGATAATGGTTCATATGGAGATCCAGAAAACAGGTCAAAGTTAAGCTGCCATTCTAAATGTAGGATCCGCCCATTTTGTCACCTGTATACCCCCAATCCCTCCTCTTCCTATTGCATGTATGCCCCTAGACCACCCCTTCTCACCGCTGTATAACATAGTCCAAGTCCTTCCTGTGATGTATGTCTTTACCCTCCCGTTTCCAATTCCCCTTGTCCTCCTTCCCTTCCCCCTCTCTCCATGTGGACCACCAAGTGGGGCTGAGGTGAGCAATGCTACCATGATATGTGTGTGACTGCATTATTGTAATATCTCTTCTATCTCTCATGCTCCCAATGACTTTAATATTTATATCTCAACCCTTTATGTTTCCAGGGCTTTCAATGACATTAGGCATCTTTTCAATGTTTATGAATCATGCTTATGAACCTCTCTTCTGTTAGTTGTCTGTGTGTATGCATTGCCTGTATTAAAAACATATAGAACCGAGCAATTTGTCTGGAAAAATAATTTATAGAAACTTTATGTTAGATTGCCATGCGTTTTGCATAGCCAATTGTTCTTTTAAAACACTTTTCTTGTCATTGTGATACCATGCTAAAAGGTAAAAACATCTGTATATAGTCAAATAGCTTTATCTTTCCTTTAAAGACATGAACCTTCGTGTCTTGCTTAAAGTTTCCACCTCACTAAAGCTAAATTGCTACCCTCGAAAATAAATCCCTCTAAGTTTTTAATGCTTTGAATATTTTATCGCTCTAATCCTCCTGGAGTTTATTTTTGAATGTAGTATGCTCCTTCCTTTGATTTCTTGTAAATTCAGCCAATTCAACCACTCATTAACCAAAGTATTCCTTTACCACTGGATTGTTTTGCCACCTTTGCTTTGCATAGCATATAGTTCTAAATTATATCCCAGACTACTGAATTATTTGCCAGAGTGGCTTTACTAATTGTACACTGGCATCACAACACGCGGGAGCTTCGGAAAGATCGTGGGAGAAAGGAATGAAAAGAGAAGATAATTTCCCATGAATTTTTGAAGCTTCCTCGTACAGGTGCTTTACAGTAAGTCGACATTAGGGTTTATAATCAATAAAAAATTCAACTGTGATCCAAGAATGAGGGGCGTGACATTTCCTGGTTGAGACAAAAGCGAACAGGCGAGCAGAATACGAAAAGAATTGGTTAACCGATGAAACTGCAGCCAAGTGTTAGCTGTTATCACAAAAATGAACACACAGAATATTCTTGAACTTGGAAGTGGGAACTTCAGCCTTTCAACGGCCATCGACGGTGCGGGGCAACATCCCCGCACTCCTACGCTCAGGAAGGGGGTTCTGGGGTCTGCGGCGCCGCGGGGCACAAGTGGGGCGAAGGGCTGCGAGGGAACGCCGAGGCAGAGGGGTCCCCGCGAGGCGGCTGCGGGCCGCTCCAGAAGGCAGGGGTCCGGGGGCTCTGCGGTCCCTCAGGACCCTCCAGGAGAGGCTCCAGAAAGGCAGCTGGAGGCCCCGGCCGGCCGTGCAGCTCGCTGGGAGGCGCGGGCGCACGTGCTCCGCCGGTCCGGGCGGCGGGGGCAGCTGAACGGGCCCTGGCCGTGGGCGGCGGGCGGCGGGCGGGCGCAGTGCGGCGCCGGGCAGGCGGGAGGTGACCGCGCGGGGCGGTCGCGGCGGCTGGGGCTACTGACGGCACACGGATCCGGAGCGCACTGCGCGGGGCGGGGCGCCGCGCAGGTGAGAGCGGCAGCGGACCCGGATGCGGCGCGGCTGAGGGCGGCCGAGGGCGGGGGGTCGCGGCGGCTAGCTCTTGGAGATCCCGGCCGGAGGCTCCGGCGCCGGTGCTGCGCTTCCTGCCGGCTCGAAGAACGAGCCCGAGCCTGGCCGCCCTCGGGATGCCTTGCTGAGGCTCCGCCGGACGTCCCCAACAGGGGGGGGGGGCGGGGCGGGGCGCGTTCGGGCGCCTCCTGAGGGCGCCTCAGCGGAGAGCGGCGTTGGCGCCGTGGAGTCTACGCGGGCGGCCCGACCCGCCTGCCACTCGGGTGTCTTTTTGCACGGAAGTGAGTTTTAGGAGCGGGAAACCTGTGGTGGGCGTGACTGACGTGTTTTTAAATCATTTTCTATACATTTAAAGCCGTAAAGGCAAAACTTCATGATCCAATTAATATAGCCAAAAATTCAGGCTTGATAGAAACATTTAGAATCCAGGCACTGGGGGTAAAGTCCCCTTATTCCCATCTGTTATTGGAGGAAGGTATGAGAGAGATTGGATACTGCGGTGGGAAGAAATAGAGCCAAATAGGAATGTCTGCTTCTATAGGGAGAATGTATCAGCCATGCGCTCACTTTAAGGCAGCACAGCTTTAAGGGAGAATCTGTGGAAATGATAGATTACCGCAGGAACATGAACTTGGAGTATATCTCCAACTAACAGAGTGGTGGTCTTCCAGCCATGGAACATTAGTCTCCCAGATTCCCTCTGTACCAGTCAGGGAATAAGTCCCAGTATTATTTCCCTTGGTGCTAGTATCCCACATTTCCCCTCTCTGCATTATGTTTAAGATTCAATAGTGTCACGGAGGCAACATGGTCTCTTTTCATATCTATTAGCTTCCTATAGAAGTGACATGAGACTGCAAGCATCACAATTATGATAAAAAACACAGTCAGACTGGAACTTAAGCTATGTGAAGTACTTTGCCCCCAAGCTCGCGGGTCCAACCCTTCCATGCTACTCATCAATTGCTTAATCACATCAGAGCCAGGAGAAGCCTCAAGCTTGTCTTTGAATGTATAGAAAATATCCTTTTTAAGCTGATCAATATCTAATGAAATGTTTCCCTTAAACCCTTGCAAATGTTTCCTAATCAAATTCCAATCATGCAATGTCTTATTATAAGGATAAGTGGTTATACAGAAATCAGTTACATTCCAATCACATTATAGCATTGACAAATTCAAAATCTTGATCTTTCAGCAAAGCAGTCTGCAGTAATATTCCAGTCACATTGTATAAAATGTTCAGTTATGATAGCATCCCAGAGTGTCTCTTAGACAGTGTCAGCAATGGAAGAAATATCTCAGCAGTCAGCAATCGCCATTCTCAGGAATCTTCGAGGTCTTCTTGCCGTTTTGAATAACTTCAATAACAGTGACCCGCTTTCTTCTGGGCCTTGCTGGCTGAAGAGAAATCCACCTATCTCCTTTGCCTGTGAAAATATAAAGAAATAGCCCCTCTCTTTGGGGTATCATTAACCTGAAAAAAGGATTTATGATTAATATTGGTTGGCCTCTCCATCTCTTCCTTGTCCATCTTTCTCCAAAGGTGGTTGCGTCCTTTTAAAGGGAGTCCATCAGTTTTATTCTGTAAAAAACATACATGCATAGCCTTTTCTCCAGGTGAATGGACCTGGATCCCAAACACAGTTTCCATCATCCTCAGATTTCTTAGGATCAATTTTCTCTGTAGAATTGAAAACGTGTTTATCTTCCCTAATTTTATTACAAGCTTTTAGTAAGGAGAAAAATTTTTTAGTTAAAATGAGTAAATGAACTTTGTCACACATAAGATTCCTCTTCTCCTCCTTCTGTTTTAACAATTTAAATAGTAAAGCATTGCTAGATCTTGAACCAGTAAAAGTACTAGTTAGATAACCTTCATTGTTATGTAAATACCGGCTCCCATCCCTCAGAGAATTAAGAGAGCTAACTAATTGGGAGAACTTCTTATCATACTTTGAAAGACTGAAAAAATTCTTAATAAATTTGTTCAGCTGATCTTGAAGTAACTTACCAAGCAGACATTTTTTCTCCAGGCTTACCAATAAGGTTATAGGCTCAATTGAGCCGTTTTGCCTTTCAGGCTTCTCACACTGTATGATTTTACCTTGCAATATTCTGTCTTGGTTAACTTCACTCATTCCCTCTATGCTGGCTTTAGGGGAAGTTAATGGGAGGGCCTTAGGCCCCCCTGAATGCCCTAAGGAAATGACCCGGCATCCACAGTTAACAAACCTTTTTCCTTCCATTTCTAATTCCATGTGGGGGCGCTGTTTCTCCACAACAGCAGTCCAGAAGACTGCTTGATTTATAGGGTGGTCAAACTTCTCAAGTACTCTTTCCTGATAGGTATAAATTTTTACTCTAGAAATGCAAGGAAGGGAAAATTGGCTTAAGCGATCCTACATTTTTACAAACCATGGTATATCAGAACTCATTACTGCCTTAATTTCTTCTTCACAATCCTGACCAATAACTCCAGCAACACCTTGAGAATTTATGTTGGACTTTCTTTTTTTTTTTTTTTTTTTTGACTTTCTTAATAAACATCCTATAGTTCTTTTAGGTAGTGGACCCCAATTACTGCTCTTCGTTTCTGATTCAATCACAGTTTTGGGCTTTTTCTTACAACTCTTATCAACTCCAGTATCAATTTTAATTTCTTGAGTACTAAGGTTAAATCTTCCTGATAGAAACTGTATTAATCTTTCAATAAGAGGTCCCTGCTTTTGAGGATCAAGCTCCTGTGAAGGCTTCTGAGCCATCTCTTGGTTATTCAAACCAACTGCAGTGAGAACAGAGACTAGGTTTTTGCCTCTTTGGCTAGGTCTGTTCTCCTGCTGTGAGGCTGCTAGATAAAGGCGATTTCTCTCAAAGATCTTCTTTGCTCCAGTAGGCAGACACCTTGCCTACCACGCTCTGCTATGAGGGCTCTGCATCAAGCTTCTTCCACTATTTTCCCGCCGGGAAGTCTTTGCTAATGGCGACCCTTCACTGTTGATTTTTGAACGACATTGGCTCGCCCAATGAGTTCCCTTCCTACAATGGAGGCAGAGTTCAGGTTCGTTTAAACCCGATCTCCATGGTCCTGGCCCATGCTCTGACATTGGCCGCAGCCTGCTCTGCCTACACTCTTTTGAAGATGACTTGTCTTCCCACAACTAAAGCACTTTCTTCCAGGTCTGATATAGTTTGCCAATGAAGCTGCCATGAGGTCTGCCTTGTATTCCTCTGCCTCTACATTCCTGCATATCCTAAAATAACCCAGCAAAGTGCCCTGTTCGCTGTAGGGATGCAAGGCATTTTTACAGTGCTTATTAGAGAAATCATAAGATAGCTTGTGCACTAGGTCTCTTACTGCCTGAACATTCTTCACACATTTGGAAATAGCATCTTCCAGTCGGGACACAAAGTCAGCGTAACGCTCATCATATTCTGTTGTCTTATAGCCCTGTAACGCGGCGTTCTCTCTTCTGATGGAATTATCTTTTCCCAGGCCCTTAAGCAAACCTCATGTATCTGTCCTATTGTCTGTTCAGTAAACTGTAGTTGAGACTCAACTGTAATATAATTTGCATCCCCTAGCAATTGATGAATTCCTATATCTATCCCATCCTCAGCATTCTTCCCAGCTCTTGCAAGGGCTGCTTCCTTCCATAGCATTTGATATCACAAGCATTCTGAAGAGTAAAGACAAATTCTCACTAAAGCTTTCCAATCTGTAGGGGTCCAGCTGTCAGACTCTGCTAGAGCCCTTATCATGCTAATTACAAAATGTGAGTCTGGGCCGTAGTCATTGTTTGCCTGCTTGAGACCTTTTAGCAACTTAAAAGGCAAAGGCACTGTGAATTCCTTTTGGTTCTAACAGGATAAGACATCTTGCATTCCAAATCTTCTTCTGCAATCCCTCTTCCTACTCTGGAGAGTAAAGGTGCTTTCCTATACTTTGCTTCTTTACGTCTATTCTCTGAGCTACTCTTTTCAATCTGGATATCTTGGAGTTCCACTTCCTGAACTTCACCTTCTGTGCTAGCTCTCCTAGTTTGCATTTCTTTGGAGCTAATCTCTCTACCTTCAGGGCTGGCTTGCTTGATTGTTTTACAATCTCTGGCCTTTCTTACACTAAATTCCAGCAGGAGAGCAGTTGCTTTTACTATGTCCCCTTCTGACTCAGGCTCATTCTTTTAGCTCTGCCTAAAATCTTCTCATCTGCCTGAAACCCGTTCTCACTGCTTCTCATCTGATTTAAATTTGGGCATCTTAGACGTTGCCTGTTCTGCTTCTTGGCTTTCTCTACCTTTGAAAGCAAGGGAGCTTCCTGGGATTGTTTAATAGCCATGCTTTGGATCTTGCAATCCACTGCCTCTAGTACTGTATCACCTTTAAACCTTCGAGTCTGCAGTCTCGCGAGAGCATACAGGCTTTGGCAATGAGGTTCTGTTCTAGAATTGGAGGCTTTAGATAACAAACCAATCCCTGCCTTTTCAGTTTTTCCTAAAGTTTCATAACCTAAATCATGCTTATTCACAGACACTTTAGCTTGCTTTTCTAGATTTGAATAGACACAAGACTTCTCACTAGACTGTTCATCCTTATTCTCTTCCTCCTGCAAAAGTTTTAAAACCATCTTAACTTGTACCCACAGAGACCACTTCTCCATAGGGATACTCTCCCCATCTCTGTGCTTCCTTTAAGTTGACAATGACCTCCTCCCAGGTCTCTAAATCAAAAGTTCCTTCCTCTGAGAACCATGAATTATACCTTTTTACTACTTTTAGAAAACATTGTATCTTTTTCTTCGTTACTTTTACACCTTGTCTTTTCAGTAAGTAGAGAGCATGGTACCATAAGTTTCAGGTTTACTTTTACCTTGCTCCCATTATCCTCTTTAAAATTCTAATTCACTATTTCCACTACTTCTCTGTCAATCCCCACACCGGATCCTCACTTCGCACAATTTTCAAATTTACTCTACGTACCAATGGGGCCATATAATTGTTATATGGGATATAACTCATATTGTCCCACGTTGTGCGCCATTTGTCTGGGGAAGCCCGCCTTGTGCTGGGGCTCCAGCCTCCAGCCCAGTCCTTGAGCCTCCTGCCTGGTCTCCATCCCACCTCCCTTCGTCCACACTGAGCGTGGGCCTGGCTGGTAAGATCATGGCCATCCAGGAGGTGAGCATGCTACCATGAATTGTGTCTGACTGCATTATTGTAATGTCTCTTCTATCGCTCATGCTCCCGGTGACTTTAATATAATATTTATATATCTCAACCATACAATTGTGCTTATTGAACCCAAGATTACTGGTGGGGGGCTGGCACCCCAACTCATACCACAGTACATACCATTTGTCTAGTTCTTCAATGCTTCCTCTCCCGCTCACTCCCTCCAACTATCATGACCTCAGCTCTACCTTACAAAGCCGGCTAGACCAGAGCATGTACACTGGTACAGATAAGAACTCTCAACACACAGAATCCAGGACAGATAAACCCTTCAGGAACAGTAATGGAAGTAGTGATAACATGAGGGTAGGGATGAGATAGAGGGAACTGATAGCAATGATTGATGTATTAACGCTCACACCCCAGGGGGACAAGCAACAGAAACATTGGTGAAGTGAGACCTTGGACATTGTAAAATATGAAAGTATAATTTATCAAGGTTTCATGAGGGTGGGAGAGTGGGAGAGAAGGGGGGAAAAGGAGCTGATACCAAGGGGTCAAGTATAAAGAAAATGATGATGGTACCGTAGGTACAAATGTGCTTGATACAATTGATGTATGCATTGTTATAAGTGGTGTAAGAGCCCCCGATAAAATGACTTAATTTTTTAAAAGTGTTTAGGTAGATCTTGATGGAGGATAGATTGAGAAACAATAGTTTCAGAATTTGATAATTTTGCTTAATAATCAAACTGAAAACTCACTGCCATTGCATCTTTTGTGACTCACAGCAACCCTGACTTTCAGCAACCCTATTGGACAGGGTAGAGCAGCCCCTGTGAGTTTCTGAGACTGCAACTCTTTACAGGGGTAGAAAGCCCTAACGTTTCTCTCTCAGAGCGGGTGGTGGTTTTGAACTATGTGGGTAGCAGCCCAAGTGAAAACCACTATGCCACCAGGGCTCCCTGTGCCACATAGCGGGAGCTGTTGTTTTCCCAAACATTCACTTGGCTATTTCTTTTATAAGAAGCCAAGTAATTTGGCAGCTTATTTCTGTTCCAGTTTTCTTATATAGAAAATGTGGTGACAGTGTGAACCTGTTTGTTGTAGTTTATGTGAACATAATTGAGTGATCTAGACCAAGTGAGCTAGACCAAGTGAGCTGACTGGTCAAAAATCAGACCTGTGGATTGCCAAATTGGTTCTGCTGAGATTGGGGCTTTCCTGGATCCACAGGCTTCCTCCAAGCTGTGTCCGAGAAGCTCTGCATTTTAGAGCTACATTTTATAGTTGAAAGAGAGGCCTAAGGAGGGAGGGAGTCCTTAAGCTCTAAGACCTTAATGCTGTCATTGCTGTCCTCTTTTAGTGTACCTGCAGTTTCCACACTGCAGTGGGAACCATTGAAACAGCTGTTCTCATTCTCTGAGATGGTGTGCCACCCCACTCCATACCACCACCCCCTCATCCCTTTCTCTTATTGTAGAGATAATGCCCCTTCCATATGTATCTCAGATATTCAATTAATGAAGAAAGACAAAAGTAGGAGAAATGATTTAGATGAAGGAGACCATAAGCATGAGGCCATAATGGGGTCCAAAGGCTGTGTGGCCATGTCGCTAATTATAGAAATGGATGAAATCTGCCACAAAAATGTGATTGGAGGCAGAGCAATTCATCACTCTCTCAGGCAGGACTACATAAGTGAGAATGGGGCCATTATGGAGACATGGAGACGATCACAGATTAGAAAGGCTTACTGGATTTGTTCTGGGGCCTTCCGACCACTATAACTCATGACCATAGGGTCTTAGACTTTCCCAATTTCCATTGAGGACCTTCTCAGGGAAGTCCCAGAGGGCAGATTGCTCCTCTCTGCTCTGGCTAGTTGTTGTTGCGTGCCATTGAGGACACTTGGACTCGTCGTGACCTCACATACAACCGAATGAAACACTGTAGGGTCGTGCACCATCCTCACAATTGTTCCTGTGCCTGAACCACCGATGAAGCCACTGAGTCCATCCACTTCTTCGAGGACCTCCTCTGTTTCATGGCTTCTCCACTGTACCAAATAGGATGTCCTTCTCCAGGGACTGGTCTCTCCTGACAACATGTCCAAAGTATGTAAGATGGCGTCTTGCCATCCTTGCCTCTAAGCAGCACTCTGGCCTTATTTCTTCTGATACAGATTGGTCAGTCCTTCAGCAGTCCATGGTACTGTCAGTAGTCTTCTGGTGGACCACAATTCGATGCATCTGTTCTTCTACAGCCTTCCTTATTCAGTGTCTAACTTTCACATGCATATGATGCAATGGAAAATAGCATGGCTTAGGTCATGTGCACCTTAGTCCTCAGAGTAACATCATTGTTCTTCAACACTATAAAGAGGTTTTCTGCAGCAGATTTACCCATTACAATACATCTTTTGATCGCCTGACTGCTGTTTCTATGAACATTGATAGTGGATCTAAGCAAGACAAAATCCTTGACAACTGAAGCCCTTTTCTCTGTTTATCACCTATTGGTCCAGTTTTGGGGATTTTGGTCTTCCTTATATTGAATTGTAACCCATATTGAAGGCTGCAATCCTTGATCTTCAGCAAGTGGTTCAATTCCTCCTCACTTTCAGCAAACAAATGGTGTCATATATGCACACAAGCAGGCTCCCAAAAGTTAGTGGAACAAGGAATCAAAAGAGAATGGAATTTTTCAGGGACTTTTTGAAATACCAGTGTGTGTGTGTGTGTGTGTGTGAGAGAGAGAGAGAGAGAGAGAGAGAGAGAGAGAGAGAGAGAGAGAGAGAGAGGAGATGTGGGCATAAAACAAACATCAAGCAACATAAGGGAGAATGCTGTTGGCTGCTGTTGAACTGATTCCGGTGCGCATGCACAGTGACCTGCTGTGTGCACCATAGTGACCCCTCAGAAGCAGATCATCAAGCCTACCTTTCAACTGAAATTCTGAGAATTCACAATTTTCAGAAGTATGTGGATAACAGTGAAAGCCAAAATTCTATTTGCACAGTCCCCACGTGGATTAAGCTTCCAGTGAATTCCTTCAGACCATTGACCAGGGATGTGAACACTCTTGCCACCAGGCAGAGGGCATTGGAAAGTGGATTACCCCTTAGGCAGCCCATGGTGGGGCTTAGAGACTTGCCTAAGTGTATCCTTGAATCGAGGCTGCCATTCTGGGCTGCACGGTCATGAGTCATGCCCCCAAAGCCTTGGTTGTTTGGCCCTGGACCACTCTTGTAAACTGTCCTGTTTAACACAGGTCCCAATCCTTGTCCTATTCTTGCTTCTGTAGTCCCACCTGGAACTGTGATGTTGGGATCTGCCGCCATGTCCTTTCAAGTCTGTGAATCTCAGATAACCCTTACATATCAATAAGACCTCTTGCTAATAGTTTCCCTCCCCTCATCTCGATGGCATGTGTTGGCCCTTGGACTATCTAGGTTACCTAGCGGGCATTTGGATTATGTAGGCTCCCTAGCGGGAATTTGGACTATATAGATTACCTAGCGGGCAATTAGACTTTGTAGGTTATCTAGCGGGCACTTTGACTATCTAGGTTACCTAGCTAGCACTTGAACTATCTACGTTACCTAGCGGTTACTTGGAGTATGTTGGTTACCTACCGGGCTGTTGGACTATCTAGGTTACCTAGCCGGCACTTGGGCTATCTAGGTTAACTAACGGGCACTTGGACTATGTAGGTTCCCTAGCGGGCCCTTGGACTATGTAAGTTCCCTAGCGGGCACTTGGACTATGTGGGTTCCCTAGCGGGCATTAGGACTATCTGGGTTACCTAACGGGCACTTGGACTATGTAGGTTAACTAGCGGGCTTTGGACTATGTAGGTTACCTAGCGGACACTTGGACTATGTAGGTTCCCTATCGTTCACTTGGAGAATGTAGGTTAACTAAGGGGCACTAGGACAATGTAGGTTACCTAGCGGGCCTTGGGACTATCTAGGTTACCTAGGGGGAACTTGGACTATGTAGGTTTACTATTGGCCACTTGGACTATCTAGGTTACCTAGCAGGCACTTGGACTATGTAGGTTAACTAGCGGGCACTTGGACTATCTAGGTTACCTAGCAGGCACTTGGACTATGTACGTTTCCTAGCGGGTACTTGGACTATCTATGTTAACTAGCGGGCACTTGGACTATGTAGATTCCCTATCGGGCACTTGGACTTTGTAGGTAACCTAGTGGTCACTTGAACTGTCTAGGTTACCTAGCGGGCATTTGGACTATGTAGGTTAACTAGCGAGCTCTTGGACTATCTAGGTTAACTAGCGGGCACTTGGACTATTAGGGTCCCTAGCGGGCATTTGGACTATATAGGTTACCTAGCGGGCACTTGGACTATGTAGGTTAACTAGCGGACACTTTGACTATCTAGGTTAGCCAACGGGCAATTGGACTATCTAGGTTACCTAGCGGGCACTTGGACTATGTAGGTTCCCTAGCGGGCACTTGGACTATTTAGGTTACCTAGCAGGCACTTTGACTATCTAGGTTAACTAACGGGCACTTGGACTATGGAAAGAAGGACCTAATGGTCACCAGGACCCATGGTTAATCCAGGCGTGGTCATCTGATTCCAATCGATCAGACCTAGCTATAAATCACTTATATGTCTGGGTAATTAAAAGCAAATATAAATTTTCAAAAAAAATAACGTTGCATGGGATAGAAAGAGAATACATAACAACATCAGACATAAATATGCCTCAAGACAAACTCATTGTGCACATCCAGAATATATAATGGCTCTTGCTAAGATGCATTTCCCACTAGACCCTACCCCAAGCCAGTAAAAGTCAGAAACTCTACAGTAAACTGTGGATTGTACTACTCTGAAATGGGAGCTGTGTCTCTAGACCTAATTTGGGGCTGTTCGTGCTGAGGACTCACCAATACCTGCTGCAGTGACAACAGTCCAGGTGAGAATAAGGAAATCTGGATGACAGCCAGGATATAGGAGCACTGAGACCTCAAATTGCTTCTAGGCGAGCATGGCCTAATGGGCTTCCATTTATGCACCTCTGGCAGGAGGAGTTTGTTCTGGAAAGTAATGGTTTCTAAGGAAGTATTTCTTAAACTTTCACATGCATGCACTTACCCAGGTTCCTGGAAATCGGGCTGGGGGGCAGATTCTGATTTTGTGGGTTCAGGGTGGGGGGTCTAGGATCCAGCAGTTCTAGAGGCCCTGGTACTCTTGGGCTGTTAACCACAAGGACAGTAGTCCTAAACCACCAGCCACTCCTTGGGAGAAATATGAGGCTGTAGACTCCGGGCAAGAGTGACAGTCTGGGAAACCCACAAGGGCAGTTCTACCCTGTCCTGTAGGGTCACTATGAGTCAGCATCAACTCGATGGCATTAGCATGGGAGAAGCTAATGCTGATGTTGCTGGTTCCTTGACCTATCATACTTTGAGTGGCAAAGTCCCAAGGGCCTTCCCGGATGTGATGGCCAAAAGCAGTAGTGTTCACCCTTGGTCATACTTTGGAATCCCTTAGGAGCTTTCAAGCCTCCCATTGGCCTGGCGCCATCCCAGACCAATGAAGCAAGACTTAGTGGAAGCAGGATTCAGGTCACGGTCAGTGAGAAAGCCCCCTTGGCAATGCCAACGTACAGCCAGTGCAGAGTCGAACTGGTCGACGACTCCACATGACTCCATATACTTTGGTGAAGCCAGCTGTTTGGGCAAGGTTTTCAGAGTTACCACCCATGTAGACTTGTTGGTGATAGTGCATTAAATAGAGCACATGCAGTGCATTGCATGAGTGTCCTATGTCATGCAACCACATCAGGGGTATGTTGAGCCAATTTCTCTGGGAGACCAAGGGTGTTGGCTCCATCCTGAACGTTGGCAGGGTAATGGACTGACACAGAGGAAACTCATTCTCTTTGTGGTGGTGCACTAATGGGTTCTTCACAGAAGGCCAAGTCCATGGCTGCAGATGCTCACGGGGCTGAGGGAGCAGGTCAAATCCTAAGTCCGAGGTGGGTGTTTGCATATTTACATGCCCTCACTGCCATCAAGTCCATTCCAACTCACAGGCCCATGGGACTGAGTAAAATGGCCCCCGTGGGTTTCTGAGACTGTGATTCTTTAGAGGAGTAGAAAATCTCCTCTTTCTCCAGAGGAGCGGTTGGTCATTCAAACTGCTGACCTTGAGATTAACAGTCCAACTCCTGACCACTCTTGCCGTCAGAATTCTATTTATTTACACAAGTATATATATATCCTTTCCCAAAAGAACTCCACATTTTCAAATCATTCTTGACACTCATGGCCTTTTTTCCTTTATAGCCATGCCTTTGGTTGAAACACAGATATAAGAGAAATATTTATCTACTTATAGGGGTACAAAAGTAGCTTTGGTGGCATAGTGTTTGCATGTTGGGCTGCTAACACCAAAGTCAGCACTTTGAAACCACCAGCCACTCCGTGGGAAGAAGAGTCTGTCTACTCCTATAAAGAGTTACAGTCTCAGAAACTCACAGGGACAGATCTACTCTGCCTCATAGGGTCACTATGAGTCAGCATCACCTCCCTGGCAGTGAGGTAGATTTTGGTTTCATAGAGATACAAGTCAGTCCTGAGCTGCTAAAGACAAGGTTGGCAGTTTGAACCCACCAGCTGCAGAGAAAGAGGAGGCTTTCTATTCCCATAAGGAGCTACAGTTTCAGAAATACCCACAGGGGAAATTTTAACCTCTCCTGTAGGATCAATATGAGTCAGAATCGACTTATCGGTGGTGAGCAAGTGGAGGGGACCCTAAACAGGTTCCGGTGGACCTTAAGAGTTCTACTAATTGTGCATGCTCTGTAAAATGTAAACCAAGATTTTACTTTTGCAAACATTATTTTTTCTAAACACGTCTAACTGTGAAACTATACTCGCATGCGGGTCTTTGAACCTGGTCAGTGGTCTGGGGAAGTGAAGGGGCCTGACATCCTTTGTTGTTGTTAGTGCTGTCCAGTCATTCTGACATCACAGGGACCTTCTTTGCAACACAAGGCAGCACTGCCCAGTCCTTTGCCAGCCTCAGGGGTAGTATGTTGGAGCCCATGGTTTCAGCTACCGTGTCCTCTAGTTCACCAAGGAGTTTCCTCTTTGTGCTGCTTACTAAACCCGTTTCTAAGGAGTCCATTCCAACTCACGGTGACGCCGTGTGGGTCAGCACCACGGGACCCCACATAATGCCTTATACCATATATATATATATATATATATATTGTGCATAATGCCTTATACCTGGTCCCTTTGGCACCTTGTGATCGCACAGGCTGGTGTGCTTATTCCATGTGGGCTTTTTTGCTTCTGAGCCAGATGGCCGTTTGCTCACCTTCAAGCCTTTAAGACCCCAGACACTATCTCTTTTGATAGCCTCTGGCCTTTACTTCGGGGTCTTCGGTCCCTGCAGAGTGGACACATGCCTGCTGTGCGGGTATGGGACGTGTCGGAGCGCAGCCTGGTGGCGGAGCTTCAGGAGCATAAGTATGGCATGGCATGTGTGGCCTTCTCATCCAGTGCCAAGTACATTGTCTCAGTGGGCTACCAGCATGACATGATCGTCAATGTCTGGGCCTGGAAGGTGAGTGGGCTGCTGGCCTCAGGACAGGCGGGGCCGGGAGGGGAGCCAAGAAACTGCTGACCGGTGGCCTTTACTTCCGCCTGCTGGCCTCAGTCCCTTTCTAGAGAACTCTGAGCAGAAAGGAGCAACTGGGTATCTAGGATGCTGAAGAAGGGGCAGAAGGAGAGGTCAAGTTCACAGCTTGTCTAACCTTCAGTGTGTAAGTTTCTTTTCCCTCAGCTCCTAGAAGCAGAGCCTTGATTTCCCTTGACTTTCTCTCCAGAAAAACATTGTAGTGGCTTCCAACAAGGTGTCCAGTCAGGTGACAGCAGTATCCTTCTCTGAGGACTGCAGCTACTTTGTCACTGCAGGCAACCGGCACATCAAGTTCTGGTACCTCGATGACAGCAAGACCTCAAAGGTGAGGCAGCAAGTAGCCACTAGGGTGGGGTCTGCCCAGATATGTTCCACCTGCGCCCCCTTCTGCATGCTCAAAAGCCCCTTGGAAGTCTCAGCTGGGCCAGGTGCTATGTCAATATGCAAGGGAAGCCTTCTCCCTCCCTCCCCAGGGCCTGCTTTCCAGGGGGTAGCCTGCAGGGTGTGTGGGTGGCACCTGTGGTGTGTCTCCACAGGTGAATGCCACTGTACCCCTGCTGGGCCGCTCTGGGCTGCTGGGGAATCCTGCGGAACAACCTGTTCACTGATGTAGACTGTGGCTGCGGGAAGAAGACTGACAGCACCTTCTGTATCACATCCTCTGGGCAGCTGTGCGAGTTCAGTGACCCAGAGACTGTTGGACAAGTGGGTGGAGCTGAGTGTAAGTGAATGCTTTGTCGGCACCCTCCCGTCTGTCACCTCCGGGCTCCAGGGCACCTGAGTCTGCATGCACGCTGGGGGAGGCCCCAGGCGGAGGAATGTGTTTGGGAACCTCTCTGCTTGCTCGCCCTCTCTGTCTCTGCCTCTTCCTCTGCTTTCCTCTTCTGCTCAGCACACAGACAGCATCACAGTAAGTGTGCTGGCCCTGTCCGCTGCCTCTGCTGCCTTTCTCTGGGCCGGCCTTTTCTGGGTGTGTCTTTGCCCAAACCTCAGGTGCCTTATAAGGCTTGCTGACTCCTTCCCCCTAATTGCAGGGGGCTGTGGGCCCTCTGGCCAGCTGCTGTTAGAGGGAGGGGCATTGAGGGGCTCTGCCCAGGGCAGCTGGCCTGCCTTGCGCTTGTCCTTGCCTCTTGGCTCATGGCTGTTGAGGTGTCCGGTGAAGGAGTGGACAGACGCCCTTGCTGACTGTGGCTTCTGTGCTCACAGACCACAGTGGCCCACTGCATCTCGGTGAGCCAGGACTACATCTTCTGCGGCTGTGCTGACGGCACCGTGTGCCTTTTCAACCCCTTCAACCTGCACTTCCTCAGCACGCTGCCCCGGCCCCATGCCCTGGGCACAGACATTGCCAGCATCACAGAGGCCAGGTGAGCGGTGTGGGTGGGCCCCTGAGTCCTGTCAGAGCCCCACTCTGTGCCAGGCCATCCCTAGCATGCTGCAAGGAGAGGAGGGCACACATAGACCTCTGGGAAGACCCTTGCAGTCAAGCACAGGTGGGTCTTTTAGCATTTGTTGCTCACTGTGGGCAACCGTGGTAATCTGAGTCTGCAGTGTGGTAATGCATTGTCCTGTAAACACCACAGCTAGGACAGACGGGCAGTTCCTTAGGGTTTCTGAGAGAGGCTGGAAACCTGACGGAGCAGGCCTTTCTCCCTCAGGGTGGTCCTGGGTAGCAGCTAAGGTAGGAGGGTCTTATTGTAGCCTCGGGCCTTGGGTTGGGTGATTGCAGGAAGTGAAGTTTTGCTCTGGTTTCAGTGCTGCCAGGAAGCGGGGCAGTTCTGCAGTTGGGTATATTAATTTCTCATTCAGGGAAGGAGTGGGCTAAATCTGCAAATGGCAGGAAATGATATATGACCATGACTGGTTTGCACAGTGCCCTTCCTTTTCCTCTGACGTGAGTCTAGAAGGGCCTGACATCTGCTTGGCTGCATCACGGCCACACACTGTCCCCGCCTGATGTTGGGGGCTATGAAATAGCTTGTGTTCTTTTGCAGAGCCCCATGGCAAGGAATGCCAGGCCAGCCGCTGCGTTCTTTCTCCAGTGACTGCTGGCCAACCTGCTGCTCCTCCCTTTAGTGCCCCTTTGCATTAGCGCTAACTCACCAGTTTGCCCTGTCTGCCCTGGACACCCTGACCCCCTCTTTCCTCAGTCGCCTTTTCGCTGGAGTGGCCAATGCGAAGTATCGGGACACCATCACCTTGACCTTTGATCCTGCAAATCAGTGGCTGTCTTGTGTGTACAATGACCATAGTACTTATGTCTGGGATGTGAAGGACCCCAAGAAAGTGGGCAAGGTGTATTCAGCTCTGTATCATTCCTCCTGCGTCTGGAGTGTAGAGGTACGTGGGCCAGGTCTGCTGAGACTGACCGTGTTTCCTGGCCTACCATTAGGAGCTGGGGTTCCTCAAGTGTGGAATTTGTTTCCTCCAGCACCCTTGCTCCCCAAGCTGTGCCCCTGGGTCCCTTCGTATCTGTTAATTGGCTCTGAGGATGGGAGGGGATTTTAGTGCTGACTCATCTCAGACGTTTTTCAGTATGCCCCTGTGCAGTCTTAGCTTGGCCTCTTTGGACATGTTCCTGAACTTGACCAAACCTTAGTTTCTGCAATTGTGAAATGACATACCTAATGCATTTGATTTTTACGAACAGGAGACAATGTAAGTGGGAGATTTAGAATGCCTAGTACTTACTAGGTGCTTGGTTAATGTATATTCCTTTACTTGTTAAAGAGGAGAGCTAATCATTATGACTTGCTTGCTATGGGATAAGCCGTTGCCTCCAGGGGACAGGATGGGGGAACTTTAGGCCCCCAAGGACAGAGGTTCAGGAGGGTTTAGCTGAAAAGGGTTGGGGACAAAATTTATTATCTCCAAGGGAAAGATACTAACTTGACAATGAAGAAACGGCAAAACCCACCCTTAGCCAAGTCATTAAGGTTAACATCCCGTGGCAGCAGCATGAATCTGGTGAGAGGGTACACTGAGAGGTTTCAAAATGTTCCCAGAAAATGTTATGACTCTTAAGAACTCCCAATAAAATGTTGAACAACAACAACCAACGTTGATGGAAAGTTTCTTTTAGTTCTGTTTTTCCATGCAGCCTCCTCCTAGCATTGTGTCTGGTATTCTTGACCCAAATGTATAAGGAACTTAGGATAGTCATGAGGAAACATCAGGCAACCTTCATTTGAGGTACACCTGCCAGAGTAACTTATCACACTCTCCCAGGTGTCAGGGTAGGAAAGACAAGCAAAGACTGAAAGCCGTTCTAGACTGGGACAGATGACACCCATGTGCCGTGGGGGCTCCTGGGATCCTGGAGCAGAAGAAGTACATTCGTGGGATAAAGAAACAAACTCATTGGCATTGGGTTGATTCCAACTCAGAGCAACCCCCGCTGGTGACATTTAAATAAAGTCTAATAATGTTGTACCAGTGTGACCTCCGTGGTCCTTATCACTGTGTACTGTAGTGCATAAAACATTAATACGAAGGGAGACCAGGTGAGAGAGTTGAATGTGACATATCTTGACTCATTTTTCTAAAGGTTCAACCCAAAAGGTAAAGTAAAACAGCTCTTGATGGAGAGGAAAAGGTGGAAGGGGGTGGGTGATGATTCTTTCCCCCCGCTGCCTGGCACTGAACGGCCTCTCCTCTCTTCTCATTTTGCAGGGTCCACGAATTGCAGTTCCTGAGTGAAATGCTGAAGGTGGAGGCCCATGAGTCAGAGATTCTGTGCCTGGAGTACTCGAAGCCAGACACAGGTACCTGGCCCTGGCCTGGAATGGCCTTGAGTGAGCCCCTCCAGTCTGGCCAGAGCCACTGATACTTGTCCTGCCTCTTGACTATGGGGCTGATCGTTCTTTTGGCTACCAAAAGAGTTAGTGATCCTTCTTGATGTCTCTGAAGGCTTCTTGTTGTTTCTGAAGGCTTTGGGGAGGACTGCATCTCAACTCTGCCCGACTCCATGGCTCATGTGGCTTAAGGATGTGGGGCTCAGTTTCTCTGGGTGCTCTTTGCTGGGCACTCATGATGGGCTGCGATCCACAAGCTCAGCAGTTTGAAACTACCAGCCGCTCTGCAGGAGAAAGGTGGGCCTTTCTACTCCTGTAAACAGTTACAGTCTCAGAAGCCCATAGGGGGTATTCACTATGAGTCAGCATTAACTTGATAGCAGCAGATTTGATTTTTGTAAAGTCTTTTTAAAGCCAACCAAAAGCTGAATCAGTGAAGAAGATCTGCTTTAGACATTGTGCTCTTTTAAAGAATAATCTGTCTGTGATCAGATTGACACAGGAACTTGGAAGGTTAGGTGAAAAGTTTAAGGGGCAGTGAGCTTATGTGTGTGATGGAAATTTGGAATTGGAAAAGGACAGTGAGAATGGCTACATAATTTCAGAAATATAATGAATGTTAGCAAATTGTACATGTAGAAATGATCGAATTGGTATATATTTTTGTGTGCATTGTTTTAGATCAGGGAGAAGACTCGAAGTTCAAATATAATTTACAGAGACCCCCTTGTTAAATCTTGAATGGGACAAAGTCCAGAAAAAACAAATCATCTGGTTGAGGGAGACCGTAAGCATGAGGCCATAATGGGGACTGAAGGATTCACAACAGCTCGGTCACATGGAAAACAAAGGAAGCCCCTTTAAAAGTCAAGTTGCCAGCAGATCAGACCATCACAGTTGGAAATGTGACTACAGAAATGGGAAAGGGACCATGATTGGAGTAAATACATTATTGCAGACTAGAAAAGTTTACAGGACTGGTTCAGGGCCCTCCAACCATCTTGGTCAGGGCATGAACGTGCAACCTCAGTACCCCAATTCCCATCAAGGGCATACTCAGGCAAGTTCTTGAGGGCTAGACTACTCCTCACCAGGCTGGCCAGAGGAGTGGGTGGAAGCAAACAAACTCTGCCTGAGGGCAAAGCATTTTACGTTGCTAGTTCAGAGTCATGGAGCTCTAGTGCCATAGAAGGTTATGGGTTGGGCGGTTAACCACAAGGTTTCACTCTTCAAAACCACCAGCCAGCTCCAGGGAAGAAAGATGAGGCTTTCTACTCCAATAAAAATATATAGTCTGGAGATAAAAAGCCCCAATGTAAGTTAACTGGGTTGATTCCTACTAGAGGGATAATGTGTGTGGGCCAGATGCTTGCAAGGTCCCTCAAGGCAATGCTGCCAGACTGCAGTCTCTGCTCCCTGCTGGTGGAGACAATGGATTGCTTTTCTCTAAAACTTGGAACCATTAGCTTGGTTCCAGTAGGTGGAGTTCACACCCTACTGATAATGGTTCATATGGAGATCCAGAAAACAGGTCAAAGTTAAGCTGCCATTCTAAATGTAGGATCCGCCCATTTTGTCACCTGTATACCCCCAATCCCTCCTCTTCCTATTGCATGTATGCCCCTAGACCACCCCTTCTCACCGCTGTATAACATAGTCCAAGTCCTTCCTGTGATGTATGTCTTTACCCTCCCGTTTCCAATTCCCCTTGTCCTCCTTCCCTTCCCCCTCTCTCCATGTGGACCACCAAGTGGGGCTGAGGTGAGCAATGCTACCATGATATGTGTGTGACTGCATTATTGTAATATCTCTTCTATCTCTCATGCTCCCAATGACTTTAATATTTATATCTCAACCCTTTATGTTTCCAGGGCTTTCAATGACATTAGGCATCTTTTCAATGTTTATGAATCATGCTTATGAACCTCTCTTCTGTTAGTTGTCTGTGTGTATGCATTGCCTGTATTAAAAACATATAGAACCGAGCAATTTGTCTGGAAAAATAATTTATAGAAACTTTATGTTAGATTGCCATGCGTTTTGCATAGCCAATTGTTCTTTTAAAACACTTTTCTTGTCATTGTGATACCATGCTAAAAGGTAAAAACATCTGTATATAGTCAAATAGCTTTATCTTTCCTTTAAAGACATGAACCTTCGTGTCTTGCTTAAAGTTTCCACCTCACTAAAGCTAAATTGCTACCCTCGAAAATAAATCCCTCTAAGTTTTTAATGCTTTGAATATTTTATCGCTCTAATCCTCCTGGAGTTTATTTTTGAATGTAGTATGCTCCTTCCTTTGATTTCTTGTAAATTCAGCCAATTCAACCACTCATTAACCAAAGTATTCCTTTACCACTGGATTGTTTTGCCACCTTTGCTTTGCATAGCATATAGTTCTAAATTATATCCCAGACTACTGAATTATTTGCCAGAGTGGCTTTACTAATTGTACACTGGCATCACAACACGCGGGAGCTTCGGAAAGATCGTGGGAGAAAGGAATGAAAAGAGAAGATAATTTCCCATGAATTTTTGAAGCTTCCTCGTACAGGTGCTTTACAGTAAGTCGACATTAGGGTTTATAATCAATAAAAAATTCAACTGTGATCCAAGAATGAGGGGCGTGACATTTCCTGGTTGAGACAAAAGCGAACAGGCGAGCAGAATACGAAAAGAATTGGTTAACCGATGAAACTGCAGCCAAGTGTTAGCTGTTATCACAAAAATGAACACACAGAATATTCTTGAACTTGGAAGTGGGAACTTCAGCCTTTCAACGGCCATCGACGGTGCGGGGCAACATCCCCGCACTCCTACGCTCAGGAAGGGGGTTCTGGGGTCTGCGGCGCCGCGGGGCACAAGTGGGGCGAAGGGCTGCGAGGGAACGCCGAGGCAGAGGGGTCCCCGCGAGGCGGCTGCGGGCCGCTCCAGAAGGCAGGGGTCCGGGGGCTCTGCGGTCCCTCAGGACCCTCCAGGAGAGGCTCCAGAAAGGCAGCTGGAGGCCCCGGCCGGCCGTGCAGCTCGCTGGGAGGCGCGGGCGCACGTGCTCCGCCGGTCCGGGCGGCGGGGGCGGCTGAACGGGCCCTGGCCGTGGGCGGCGGGCGGCGGGCGGGCGCAGTGCGGCGCCGGGCAGGCGGGAGGTGACCGCGCGGGGCGGTCGCGGCGGCTGGGGCTACTGACGGCACACGGATCCGGAGCGCACTGCGCGGGGCGGGGCGCCGCGCAGGTGAGAGCGGCAGCGGACCCGGATGCGGCGCGGCTGAGGGCGGCCGAGGGCGGGGGGTCGCGGCGGCTAGCTCTTGGAGATCCCGGCCGGAGGCTCCGGCGCCGGTGCTGCGCTTCCTGCCGGCTCGAAGAACGAGCCCGAGCCCGAGCCTGGCCGCCCTCGGGATGCCTTGCTGAGGCTCCGCCGGACGTCCCCAACAGGGGGGGGGGCGGGGCGGGGCGCGTTCGGGCGCCTCCTGAGGGCGCCTCAGCGGAGAGCGGCGTTGGCGCCGTGGAGTCTACGCGGGCGGCCCAACCCGCCTGCCACTCAGGTGTCTTTTTGCACGGAAGTGAGTTTTAGGAGCGGGAAACCTGTGGTGGGCGTGACTGACGTGTTTTTAAATCATTTTCTATACATTTAAAGCTGTAAAGGCAAAACTTCATGATCCAATTAATATAGCCAAAAATTCAGGCTTGATAGAAACATTTAGAATCCAGCCACTGGGGGTAAAGTCCCCTTATTCCCATCTGTTATTGGAGGAAGGTATGAGAGAGATTGGATACTGCGGTGGGAAGAAATAGAGCCAAATAGGAATGTCTGCTTCTATAGGGAGAATGTATCAGCCATGCGCTCACTTTAAGGCAGCACAGCTTTAAGGGAGAATCTGTGGAAATGATAGATTACCGCAGGAACATGAACTTGGAGTATATCTCCAACTAACAGAGTGGTGGTCTTCCAGCCATGGAACATTAGTCTCCCAGATTCCCTCTGTACCAGTCAGGGAATAAGTCCCAGTATTATTTCCCTTGGTGCTAGTATCCCACATTTCCCCTCTCTGCATTATGTTTAAGATTCAATAGTGTCACGGAGGCAACATGGTCTCTTTTCATATCTATTAGCTTCCTATAGAAGTGACATGAGACTGCAAGCATCACAATTATGATAAAAAACACAGTCAGACTGGAACTTAAGCTATGTGAAGTACTTTGCCCCCAAGCTCGCGGGTCCAACCCTTCCATGCTACTCCTCAATTGCTTAATCACATCAGAGCCAGGAGAAGCCTCAAGCTTGTCTTTGAATGTATAGAAAATATCCTTTTTAAGCTGATCAATATCTAATGAAATGTTTCCCTTAAACCCTTGCAAATGTTTCCTAATCAAATTCCAATCATGCAATGTCTTATTATAAGGATAAGTGGTTATACAGAAATCAGTTACATTCCAATCACATTATAGCATTGACAAATTCAAAATCTTGACCTTTCAGCAAAGCAGTCTGCAGTAATATTCCAGTCACATTGTATAAAATGTTCAGTTATGATAGCATCCCAGAGTGTCTCTTAGACAGCGTCAGCAATGGAAGAAATATCTCAGCAGTCAGCAATCGCCATTCTCAGGAATCTTCGAGGTCTTCTTGCCGTTTTGAATAACTTCAATAACAGTGACCCGCTTTCTTCTGGGCCTTGCTGGCTGAAGAGAAATCCACCTATCTCCTTTGCCTGTGAAAATATAAAGAAATAGCCCCTCTCTTTGGGGTATCATTAACCTGAAAAAAGGATTTATGATTAATATTGGTTGGCCTCTCCATCTCTTCCTTGTCCATCTTTCTCCAAAGGTGGTTGCGTCCTTTTAAAGGGAGTCCATCAGTTTTATTCTGTAAAAAACATACATGCATAGCCTTTTCTCCAGGTGAATGGACCTGGATCCCAAACACAGTTTCCATCATCCTCAGATTTCTTAGGATCAATTTTCTCTGTAGAATTGAAAACGTGTTTATCTTCCCTAATTTTATTACAAGCTTTTAGTAAGGAGAAAAATTTTTTAGTTAAAATGAGTAAATGAACTTTGTCACACATAAGATTCCTCTTCTCCTCCTTCTGTTTTAACAATTTAAATAGTAAAGCATTGCTAGATCTTGAACCAGTAAAAGTACTAGTTAGATAACCTTCATTGTTATGTAAATACCGGCTCCCATCCCTCAGAGAATTAAGAGAGCTAACTAATTGGGAGAACTTCTTATCATACTTTGAAAGACTGAAAAAATTCTTAATAAATTTGTTCAGCTGATCTTGAAGTAACTTACCAAGCAGACATTTTTTCTCCAGGCTTACCAATAAGGTTATAGGCTCAATTGAGCCGTTTTGCCTTTCAGGCTTCTCACACTGTATGATTTTACCTTGCAATATTCTGTCTTGGTTAACTTCACTCATTCCCTCTATGCTGGCTTTAGGGGAAGTTAATGGGAGGGCCTTAGGCCCCCCTGAATGCCCTAAGGAAATGACCCGGCATCCACAGTTAACAAACCTTTTTCCTTCCATTTCTAATTCCATGTGGGGGCGCTGTTTCTCCACAACAGCAGTCCAGAAGACTGCTTGATTTATAGGGTGGTCAAACTTCTCAAGTACTCTTTCCTGATAGGTATAAATTTTTACTCTAGAAATGCAAGGAAGGGAAAATTGGCTTAAGCGATCCTACATTTTTACAAACCATGGTATATCAGAACTCATTACTGCCTTAATTTCTTCTTCACAATCCTGACCAATAACTCCAGCAACACCTTGAGAATTTATGTTGGACTTTCTTTTTTTTTTTTTTTTTTACTTTCTTAATAAACATCCTATAGTTCTTTTAGGTAGTGGACCCCAATTACTGCTCTTCGTTTCTGATTCAATCACAGTTTTGGGCTTTTTCTTACAACTCTTATCAACTCCAGTATCAATTTTAATTTCTTGAGTACTAAGGTTAAATCTTCCTGATAGAAACTGTATTAATCTTTCAATAAGAGGTCCCTGCTTTTGAGGATCAAGCTCCTGTGAAGGCTTCTGAGCCATCTCTTGGTTATTCAAACCAACTGCAGTGAGAACAGAGACTAGGTTTTTGCCTCTTTGGCTAGGTCTGTTCTCCTGCTGTGAGGCTGCTAGATAAAGGCGATTTCTCTCAAAGATCTTCTTTGCTCCAGTAGGCAGACACCTTGCCTACCACGCTCTGCTATGAGGGCTCTGCATCAAGCTTCTTCCACTATTTTCCCGCCGGGAAGTCTTTGCTAATGGCGACCCTTCACGGTTGATTTTTGAACGACATTGGCTCGCCCAATGAGTTCCCTTCCTACAATGGAGGCAGAGTTCAGGTTCGTTTAAACCCAATCTCCATGGTCCTGGCCCATGCTCTGACATTGGCCACAGCCTGCTCTGCCTACACTCTTTTGAAGATGACTTGTCTTCCCACAACTAAAGCACTTTCTTCCAGGTCTGATATAGTTTGCCAATGAAGCTGCCATGAGGTCTGCCTTGTATTCCTCTGCCTCTACATTCCTGCATATCCTAAAATAACCCAGCAAAGTGCCCTGTTCGCTGTAGGGATGCAAGGCATTTTTACAGTGCTTATTAGAGAAATCATAAGATAGCTTGTGCACTAGGTCTCTTACTGCCTGAACATTCTTCACACATTTGGAAATAGCATCTTCCAGTCGGGACACAAAGTCAGCGTAACGCTCATCATATTCTGTTGTCTTATAGCCCTGTAACGCGGCGTTCTCTCTTCTGATGGAATTATCTTTTCCCAGGCCCTTAAGCAAACCTCATGTATCTGTCCTATTGTCTGTTCAGTAAACTGTAGTTGAGACTCAACTGTAATATAATTTGCATCCCCTAGCAATTGATGAATTCCTATATCTATCCCATCCTCAGCATTCTTCCCAGCTCTTGCAAGGGCTGCTTCCTTCCATAGCATTTGATATCACAAGCATTCTGAAGAGTAAAGACAAATTCTCACTAAAGCTTTCCAATCTGTAGGGGTCCAGCTGTCAGACTCTGCTAGAGCCCTTATCATGCTAATTACAAAATGTGAGTCTGGGCCTTAGTCATTGATTGCCTGCTTGAGACCTTTTAGCAACTTAAAAGGCAAAGGCACTGTGAATTCCTTTTGGTTCTAACAGGATAAGACATCTTGCATTCTAAATCTTCTTCTGCAATCCCTCTTCCTACTCTGGAGAGTAAAGGTGCTTTCCTATACTTTGCTTCTTTACGTCTATTCTCTGAGCTACTCTTTTCAATCTGGATATCTTGGAGTTCCACTTCCTGAACTTCACCTTCTGTGCTAGCTCTCCTAGTTTGCATTTCTTTGGAGCTAATCTCTCTACCTTCAGGGCTGGCTTGCTTGATTGTTTTACAATCTCTGGCCTTTCTTACACTAAATTCCAGCAGGAGAGCAGTTGCTTTTACTATGTCCCCTTCTGACTCAGGCTCATTCTTTTAGCTCTGCCTAAAATCTTCTCATCTGCCTGAAACCCGTTCTCACTGCTTCTCATCTGATTTAAATTTGGGCATCTTAGACGTTGCCTGTTCTGCTTCTTGGCTTTCTCTACCTTTGAAAGCAAGGGAGCTTCCTGGGATTGTTTAATAGCCATGCTTTGGATCTTGCAATCCACTGCCTCTAGTACTGTATCACCTTTAAACCTTCGGAGTCTGCAGTCTCGCGAGAGCATACAGGCTTTGGCAATGAGGTTCTGTTCTAGAATTGGAGGCTTTAGATAACAAACCAATCCCTGCCTTTTCAGTTTTTCCTAAAGTTTCATAACCTAAATCATGCTTATTCACAGACACTTTAGCTTGCTTTTCTAGATTTGAATAGACACAAGACTTCTCACTAGACTGTTCATCCTTATTCTCTTCCTCCTGCAAAAGTTTTAAAACCATCTTAACTTGTACCCACAGAGACCACTTCTCCATAGGGATACTCTCCCCATCTCTGTGCTTCCTTTAAGTTGACAATGACCTCCTCCCAGGTCTCTAAATCAAAAGTTCCTTCCTCTGAGAACCATGAATTATACCTTTTTACTACTTTTAGAAAACATTGTATCTTTTTCTTCGTTACTTTTACACCTTGTCTTTTCAGTAAGTAGAGAGCATGGTACCATAAGTTTCAGGTTTACTTTTACCTTGCTCCCATTATCCTCTTTAAAATTCTAATTCACTATTTCCACTACTTCTCTGTCAATCCCCACACCGGATCCTCACTTCACACAATTTTCAAATTCACTCTACATACCAATGGGGCCATATAATTGTTATATGGGATATAACTCATATTGTCCCACATTGTGCGCCATTTGTCTGGGGAAGCCCGCCTTGTGCTGGGGCTCCAGCCTCCAGCCCAGTCCTTGAGCCTCCTGCCTGGTCTCCATCCCACCTCCCTTCGTCCACACTGAGCGTGGGCCTGGCTGGTAAGATCATGGCCATCCAGGAGGTGAGCATGCTACCATGAATTGTGTCTGACTGCATTATTGTAATGTCTCTTCTATCGCTCATGCTCCCGGTGACTTTAATATAATATTTATATATCTCAACCATACAATTGTGCTTATTGAACCCAAGATTACTGGTGGGGGGCTGGCACCCCAACTCATACCACAGTACATACCATTTGTCTAGTTCTTCAATGCTTCCTCTCCCGCTCACTCCCTCCAACTATCATGACCTCAGCTCTACCTTACAAAGCCGGCTAGACCAGAGCATGTACACTGGTACAGATAAGAACTCTCAACACACAGAATCCAGGACAGATAAACCCTTCAGGAACAGTAATGGAAGTAGTGATAACATGAGGGTAGGGATGAGATAGAGGGAACTGATAGCAATGATTGATGTATTAACGCTCACACCCCAGGGGGACAAGCAACAGAAACATTGGTGAAGTGAGACCTTGGACATTGTAAAATATGAAAGTATAATTTATCAAGGTTTCATGAGGGTGGGAGAGTGGGAGAGAAGGGGGGAAAAGGAGCTGATACCAAGGGGTCAAGTATAAAGAAAATGATGATGGTACCGTAGGTACAAATGTGCTTGATACAATTGATGTATGCATTGTTATAAGTGGTGTAAGAGCCCCCGATAAAATGACTTAATTTTTTAAAAGTGTTTAGGTAGATCTTGATGGAGGATAGATTGAGAAACAATAGTTTCAGAATTTGATAATTTTGCTTAATAATCAAACTGAAAACTCACTGCCATTGCATCTTTTGTGACTCACAGCAACCCTGACTTTCAGCAACCCTATTGGACAGGGTAGAGCAGCCCCTGTGAGTTTCTGAGACTGCAACTCTTTACAGGGGTAGAAAGCCCTAACGTTTCTCTCTCAGAGCGGGTGGTGGTTTTGAACTATGTGGGTAGCAGCCCAAGTGAAAACCACTATGCCACCAGGGCTCCCTGTGCCACATAGCGGGAGCTGTTGTTTTCCCAAACATTCACTTGGCTATTTCTTTTATAAGAAGCCAAGTAATTTGGCAGCTTATTTCTGTTCCAGTTTTCTTATATAGAAAATGTGGTGACAGTGTGAACCTGTTTGTTGTAGTTTATGTGAACATAATTGAGTGATCTAGACCAAGTGAGCTAGACCAAGTGAGCTGACTGGTCAAAAATCAGACCTGTGGATTGCCAAATTGGTTCTGCTGAGATTGGGGCTTTCCTGGATCCACAGGCTTCCTCCAAGCTGTGTCCGAGAAGCTCTGCATTTTAGAGCTACATTTTATAGTTGAAAGAGAGGCCTAAGGAGGGAGGGAGTCCTTAAGCTCTAAGACCTTAATGCTGTCATTGCTGTCCTCTTTTAGTGTACCTGCAGTTTCCACACTGCAGTGGGAACCATTGAAACAGCTGTTCTCATTCTCTGAGATGGTGTGCCACCCCACTCCATACCACCACCCCCTCATCCCTTTCTCTTATTGTAGAGATAATGCCCCTTCCATATGTATCTCAGATATTCAATTAATGAAGAAAGACAAAAGTAGGAGAAATGATTTAGATGAAGGAGACCATAAGCATGAGGCCATAATGGGGTCCAAAGGCTGTGTGGCCATGTCGCTAATTATAGAAATGGATGAAATCTGCCACAAAAATGTGATTGGAGGCAGAGCAATTCATCACTCTCTCAGGCAGGACTACATAAGTGAGAATGGGGCCATTATGGAGACATGGAGACGATCACAGATTAGAAAGGCTTACTGGATTTGTTCTGGGGCCTTCCGACCACTATAACTCATGACCATAGGGTCTTAGACTTTCCCAATTTCCATTGAGGACCTTCCCAGGGAAGTCCCAGAGGGCAGATTGCTCCTCTCTGCTCTGGCTAGTTGTTGTTGCATGCCATTGAGGACACTTGGACTCGTCGTGACCTCACATACAACCGAATGAAACACTGTAGGGTCGTGCACCATCCTCACAATTGTTCCTGTGCCTGAACCACCGATGAAGCCACTGAGTCCATCCACTTCTTCGAGGACCTCCTCTGTTTCATGGCTTCTCCACTGTACCAAATAGGATGTCCTTCTCCAGGGACTGGTCTCTCCTGACAACATGTCCAAAGTATGTAAGATGGCGTCTTGCCATCCTTGCCTCTAAGCAGCACTCTGGCCTTATTTCTTCTGATACAGATTGGTCAGTCCTTCAGCAGTCCATGGTACTGTCAGTAGTCTTCTGGTGGACCACAATTCGATGCATCTGTTCTTCTACAGCCTTCCTTATTCAGTGTCTAACTTTCACATGCATATGATGCAATGGAAAATAGCATGGCTTAGGTCATGTGCACCTTAGTCCTCAGAGTAACATCATTGTTCTTCAACACTATAAAGAGGTTTTCTGCAGCAGATTTACCCATTACAATACATCTTTTGATCGCCTGACTGCTGTTTCTATGAACATTGATAGTGGATCTAAGCAAGACAAAATCCTTGACAACTGAAGCCCTTTTCTCTGTTTATCACCTATTGGTCCAGTTTTGGGGATTTTGGTCTTCCTTATATTGAATTGTAACCCATATTGAAGGCTGCAATCCTTGATCTTCAGCAAGTGGTTCAATTCCTCCTCACTTTCAGCAAACAAATGGTGTCATATATGCACACAAGCAAGCTCCCAAAAGTTAGTGGAACAAGGAATCAAAAGAGAATGGAATTTTTCAGGGACTTTTTGAAATACCAGTGTGTGTGTGTGTGTGTGTGAGAGAGAGAGAGAGAGAGAGAGGAGATGTGGGCATAAAACAAACATCAAGCAACATAAGGGAGAATGCTGTTGGCTGCTGTTGAACTGATTCCGGTGCGCATGCACAGTGACCTGCTGTGTGCACCATAGTGACCCCTCAGAAGCAGATCATCAAGCCTACCTTTCAACTGAAATTCTGAGAATTCACAATTTTCAGAAGTATGTGGATAACAGTGAAAGCCAAAATTCTATTTGCACAGTCCCCACGTGGATTAAGCTTCCAGTGAATTCCTTCAGACCATTGACCAGGGATGTGAACACTCTTGCCACCAGGCAGAGGGCATTGGAAAGTGGATTACCCCTTAGGCAGCCCATGGTGGGGCTTAGAGACTTGCCTAAGTGTATCCTTGAATCGAGGCTGCCATTCTGGGCTGCACGGTCATGAGTCATGCCCCCAAAGCCTTGGTTGTTTGGCCCTGGACCACTCTTGTAAACTGTCCTGTTTAACACAGGTCCCAATCCTTGTCCTATTCTTGCTTCTGTAGTCCCACCTGGAACTGTGATGTTGGGATCTGCCGCCATGTCCTTTCAAGTCTGTGAATCTCAGATAACCCTTACATATCAATAAGACCTCTTGCTAATAGTTTCCCTCCCCTCATCTCGATGGCATGTGTTGGCCCTTGGACTATCTAGGTTACCTAGCGGGCATTTGGATTATGTAGGCTCCCTAGCGGGAATTTGGACTATATAGATTACCTAGCGGGCAATTAGACTTTGTAGGTTATCTAGCGGGCACTTTGACTATCTAGGTTACCTAGCTAGCACTTGAACTATCTACGTTACCTAGCGGTTACTTGGAGTATGTTGGTTACCTACCGGGCTGTTGGACTATCTAGGTTACCTAGCCGGCACTTGGGCTATCTAGGTTAACTAACGGGCACTTGGACTATGTAGGTTCCCTAGCGGGCCCTTGGACTATGTAAGTTCCCTAGCGGGCACTTGGACTATGTGGGTTCCCTAGCGGGCATTAGGACTATCTGGGTTACCTAACGGGCACTTGGACTATGTAGGTTAACTAGCGGGCTTTGGACTATGTAGGTTACCTAGCGGACACTTGGACTATGTAGGTTCCCTATCGTTCACTTGGAGAATGTAGGTTAACTAAGGGGCACTAGGACAATGTAGGTTACCTAGCGGGCCTTGGGACTATCTAGGTTACCTAGGGGGAACTTGGACTATGTAGGTTTACTATTGGCCACTTGGACTATCTAGGTTACCTAGCAGGCACTTGGACTATGTAGGTTAACTAGCGGGCACTTGGACTATCTAGGTTACCTAGCAGGCACTTGGACTATGTACGTTTCCTAGCGGGTACTTGGACTATCTATGTTAACTAGCGGGCACTTGGACTATGTAGATTCCCTATCGGGCACTTGGACTATGTAGGTAACCTAGTGGTCACTTGAACTGTCTAGGTTACCTAGCGGGCATTTGGACTATGTAGGTTAACTAGCGAGCTCTTGGACTATCTAGGTTAACTAGCGGGCACTTGGACTATTAGGGTCCCTAGCGGGCATTTGGACTATATAGGTTACCTAGCGGGCACTTGGACTATGTAGGTTAACTAGCGGACACTTTGACTATCTAGGTTAGCTAACGGGCAATTGGACTATCTAGGTTACCTAGCGGGCACTTGGACTATGTAGGTTCCCTAGCGGGCACTTGGACTATTTAGGTTACCTAGCAGGCACTTTGACTATCTAGGTTAACTAACGGGCACTTGGACTATGGAAAGAAGTGCCTAATGGTCACCAGGACCCATGGTTAATCCAGGCGTGGTCATCTGATTCCAATCGATCAGACCTAGCTATAAATCACTTATATGTCTGGGTAATTAAAAGCAAATATAAATTTTCAAAAAAAATAACGTTGCATGGGATAGAAAGAGAATACATAACAACATCAGACATAAATATGCCTCAAGACAAACTCATTGTGCACATCCAGAATACATAATGGCTCTTGCTAAGATGCATTTCCCACTAGACCCTACCCCAAGCCAGTAAAAGCCAGAAACTCTACAGTAAACTGTGGATTGTACTACTCTGAAATGGGAGCTGTGTCTCTAGACCTAATTTGGGGCTGTTCGTGCTGAGGACTCACCAATACCTGCTGCAGTGACAACAGTCCAGGTGAGAATAAGGAAATCTGGATGACAGCCAGGATATAGGAGCACTGAGACCTCAAATTGCTTCTAGGCGAGCATGGCCTAATGGGCTTCCATTTATGCACCTCTGGCAGGAGGAGTTTGTTCTGGAAAGTAATGGTTTCTAAGGAAGTATTTCTTAAACTTTCACATGCATGCACTTACCCAGGTTCCTGGAAATCGGGCTGGGGGGCAGATTCTGATTTTGTGGGTTCAGGGTGGGGGGTCTAGGATCCAGCAGTTCTAGAGGTCCTGGTACTCTTGGGCTGTTAACCACAAGGACAGTAGTCCTAAACCACCAGCCACTCCTTGGGAGAAATATGAGGCTGTAGACTCCGGGCAAGAGTGACAGTCTGGGAAACCCACAAGGGCAGTTCTACCCTGTCCTGTAGGGTCACTATGAGTCAGCATCAACTCGATGGCATTAGCATGGGAGAAGCTAATGCTGATGTTGCTGGTTCCTTGACCTATTATACTTTGAGTGGCAAAGTCCCAAGGGCCTTCCCGGATGTGATGGCCAAAAGCAGTAGTGTTCACCCTTGGTCATACTTTGGAATCCCTTAGGAGCTTTCAAGCCTCCCATTGGCCTGGCGCCATCCCAGACCAATGAAGCAAGACTTAGTGGAAGCAGGATTCAGGTCACGGTCAGTGAGAAAGCCCCCTTGGCAATGCCAACGTACAGCCAGTGCAGAGTCGAACTGGTCGACGACTCCACATGACTCCATATACTTTGGTGAAGCCAGCTGTTTGGGCAAGGTTTTCAGAGTTACCACCCATGTAGACTTGTTGGTGATAGTGCATTAAATAGAGCACATGCAGTGCATTGCATGAGTGTCCTATGTCATGCAACCACATCAGGGGTATGTTGAGCCAATTTCTCTGGGAGACCAAGGGTATTGGCTCCATCCTGAACGTTGGCAGGGTAATGGACTGACACAGAGGAAACTCATTCTCTTTGTGGTGGTGCACTAATGGGTTCTTCACAGAAGGCCAAGTCCATGGCTGCAGATGCTCACGGGGCTGAGGGAGCAGGTCAAATCCTAAGTCCGAGGTGGGTGTTTGCATATTTACATGCCCTCACTGCCATCAAGTCCATTCCAACTCACAGGCCCATGGGACTGAGTAAAATGGCCCCCGTGGGTTTCTGAGACTGTGATTCTTTAGAGGAGTAGAAAATCTCCTCTTTCTCCAGAGGAGCGGTTGGTCATTCAAACTGCTGACCTTGAGATTAACAGTCCAACTCCTGACCACTCTTGCCGTCAGAATTCTATTTATTTACACAAGTATATATATATCCTTTCCCAAAAGAACTCCACATTTTCAAATCATTCTTGACACTCATGGCCTTTTTTCCTTTATAGCCATGCCTTTGGTTGAAACACAGATATAAGAGAAATATTTATCTACTTATAGGGGTACAAAAGTAGCTTTGGTGGCATAGTGTTTGCATGTTGGGCTGCTAACACCAAAGTCAGCACTTTGAAACCACCAGCCACTCTGTGGGAAGAAGAGTCTGTCTACTCCTATAAAGAGTTACAGTCTCAGAAACTCACAGGGACAGATCTACTCTGCCTCATAGGTTCACTATGAGTCAGCATCACCTCCCTGGCAGTGAGGTAGATTTTGGTTTCATAGAGATACAAGTCAGTCCTGAGCTGCTAAAGACAAGGTTGGCAGTTTGAACCCACCAGCGGCAGAGAAAGAGGAGGCTTTCTATTCCCATAAGGAGCTACAGTTTCAGAAATACCCACAGGGGAAATTTTAACCTCTCCTGTAGGATCAATATGAGTCAGAATCGACTTATCGGTGGTGAGCAAGTGGAGGGGACCCTAAACAGGTTCCGGTGGACCTTAAGAGTTCTACTAATTGTGCATGCTCTGTAAAATGTAAACCAAGATTTTACTTTTGCAAACATTATTTTTTCTAAACACGTCTAACTGTGAAACTATACTCGCATGCGGGTCTTTGAACCTGGTCAGTGGTCTGGGGAAGTGAAGGGGCCTGACATCCTTTGTTGTTGTTAGTGCTGTCCAGTCATTCTGACATCACAGGGACCTTCTTTGCAACACAAGGCAGCACTGCCCAGTCCTTTGCCAGCCTCAGGGGTAGTATGTTGGAGCCCATGGTTTCAGCTACCGTGTCCTCCAGTTCACCAAGGAGTTTCCTCTTTGTGCTGCTTACTAAACCCGTTTCTAAGGAGTCCATTCCAACTCACGGTGACGCCGTGTGGGTCAGCACCACGGGACCCCACATAATGCCTTATACCATATATATATATATGTATATATATATTGTGCATAATGCCTTATACCTGGTCCCTTTGGCACCTTGTGATCGCACAGGCTGGTGTGCTTATTCCATGTGGGCTTTTTTGCTTCTGAGCCAGATGGCCGTTTGCTCACCTTCAAGCCTTTAAGACCCCAGACACTATCTCTTTTGATAGCCTCTGGCCTTTACTTCGGGGTCTTCGGTCCCTGCAAGGTGGACACATGCCTGCTGTGCGGGTATGGGACGTGTCGGAGCGCAGCCTGGTGGCGGAGCTTCAGGAGCATAAGTATGGCATGGCATGTGTGGCCTTCTCATCCAGTGCCAAGTACATTGTCTCAGTGGGCTACCAGCATGACATGATCGTCAATGTCTGGGCCTGGAAGGTGAGTGGGCTGCTGGCCTCAGGACAGGCGGGGCCGGGAGGGGAGCCAAGAAACTGCTGACCGGTGGCCTTTACTTCCGCCTGCTGGCCTCAGTCCCTTTCTAGAGAACTCTGAGCAGAAAGGAGCAACTGGGTATCTAGGATGCTGAAGAAGGGGCAGAAGGAGAGGTCAAGTTCACAGCTTGTCTAACCTTCAGTGTGTAAGTTTCTTTTCCCTCAGCTCCTAGAAGCAGAGCCTTGATTTCCCTTGACTTTCTCTCCAGAAAAACATTGTAGTGGCTTCCAACAAGGTGTCCAGTCAGGTGACAGCAGTATCCTTCTCTGAGGACTGCAGCTACTTTGTCACTGCAGGCAACCGGCACATCAAGTTCTGGTACCTCGATGACAGCAAGACCTCAAAGGTGAGGCAGCAAGTAGCCACTAGGGTGGGGTCTGCCCAGATATGTTCCACCTGCGCCCCCTTCTGCATGCTCAAAAGCCCCTTGGAAGTCTCAGCTGGGCCAGGTGCTATGTCAATATGCAAGGGAAGCCTTCTCCCTCCCTCCCCAGGGCCTGCTTTCCAGGGGGTAGCCTGCAGGGTGTGTGGGTGGCACCTGTGGTGGGTCTCCACAGGTGAATGCCACTGTACCCCTGCTGGGCCGCTCTGGGCTGCTGGGGGAACCTGCGGAACAACCTGTTCACTGATGTAGACTGTGGCTGCGGGAAGAAGACTGACAGCACCTTCTGTATCACATCCTCTGGGCAGCTGTGCGAGTTCAGTGACCCGGAGACTGTTGGACAAGTGGGTGGAGCTGAGTGTAAGTGAATGCTTTGTCGGCACCCTCCCGTCTGTCACCTCCGGGCTCCAGGGCACCTGAGTCTGCATGCACGCTGGGGGAGGCCCCAGGCGGAGGAATGTGTTTGGGAACCTCTCTGCTTGCTCGCCCTCTCTGTCTCTGCCTCTTCCTCTGCTTTCCTCTTCTGCTCAGCACACAGACAGCATCACAGTAAGTGTGCTGGCCCTGTCCGCTGCCTCTGCTGCCTTTCTCTGGGCCGGCCTTTTCTGGGTGTGTCTTTGCCCAAACCTCAGGTGCCTTATAAGGCTTGCTGACTCCTTCCCCCTAATTGCAGGGGGCTGTGGGCCCTCTGGCCAGCTGCTGTTAGAGGGAGGGGCATTGAGGGGCTCTGCCCAGGGCAGCTGGCCTGCCTTGCGCTTGTCCTTGCCTCTTGGCTCATGGCTGTTGAGGTGTCCGGTGAAGGAGTGGACAGACGCCCTTGCTGACTGTGGCTTCTGTGCTCACAGACCACAGTGGCCCACTGCATCTCGGTGAGCCAGGACTACATCTTCTGCGGCTGTGCTGACGGCACCGTGTGCCTTTTCAACCCCTTCAACCTGCACTTCCTCAGCACACTGCCCCGGCCCCATGCCCTGGGCACAGACATTGCCAGCATCACAGAGGCCAGGTGAGCGGTGTGGGTGGGCCCCTGAGTCCTGTCAGAGCCCCACTCTGTGCCAGGCCGTCCCTGGCATGCTGCAAGGAGAGGAGGGCACACATAGACCTCTGGGAAGACCCTTGCAGTCAAGCACAGGTGGGTCTTTTAGCATTTGTTGCTCACTGTGGGCAACCGTGGTAATCTGAGTCTGCAGTGTGGTAATGCATTGTCCTGTAAACACCACAGCTAGGACAGACGGGCAGTTCCTTAGGGTTTCTGAGAGAGGCTGGAAACCTGACGGAGCAGGCCTTTCTCCCTCAGGGTGGTCCTGGGTAGCAGTTAAGGTAGGAGGGTCTTATTGTAGCCTCGGGCCTTGGGTTGGGTGATTGCAGGAAGTGAAGTTTTGCTCTGGTTTCAGTGCTGCCAGGAAGCGGGGCAGTTCTGCAGTTGGGTATATTAATTTCTCATTCAGGGAAGGAGTGGGCTAAATCTGCAAATGGCAGGAAATGATATATGACCATGACTGGTTTGCACAGTGCCCTTCCTTTTCCTCTGACGTGAATCTAGAAGGGCCTGACATCTGCTTGGCTGCATCACGGCCACACACTGTCCCCGCCTGATGTTGGGGGCTATGAAATAGCTTGTGTTCTTTTGCAGAGCCCCATGGCAAGGAATGCCAGGCCAGCCGCTGCGTTCTTTCTCCAGTGACTGCTGGCCAACCTGCTGCTCCTCCCTTTAGTGCCCCTTTTCATTAGCGCTAACTCACCAGTTTGCCCTGTCTGCCCTGGACACCCTGACCCCCTCTTTCCTCAGTCGCCTTTTCGCTGGAGTGGCCAATGCGAAGTATCGGGACACCATCACCTTGACCTTTGATCCTGCAAATCAGTGGCTGTCTTGTGTGTACAATGACCATAGTACTTATGTCTGGGATGTGAAGGACCCCAAGAAAGTGGGCAAGGTGTATTCAGCTCTGTATCATTCCTCCTGCGTCTGGAGTGTAGAGGTACGTGGGCCAGGTCTGCTGAGACTGACCGTGTTTCCTGGCCTACCATTAGGAGCTGGGGTTCCTCAAGTGTGGAATTTGTTTCCTCCAGCACCCTTGCTCCCCAAGCTGTGCCCCTGGGTCCCTTCGTATCTGTTAATTGGCTCTGAGGATGGGAGGGGATTTTAGTGCTGACTCATCTCAGACGTTTTTCAGTATGCCCCTGTGCAGTCTTAGCTTGGCCTCTTTGGACATGTTCCTGAACTTGACCAAACCTTAGTTTCTGCAATTGTGAAATGACATACCTGATGCATTTGATTTTTACGAACAGGAGACAATGTAAGTGGGAGATTTAGAATGCCTAGTACTTACTAGGTGCTTGGTTAATGTATATTCCTTTACTTGTTAAAGACAAGAGCTAATCATTATGACTTGCTTGCTATGGGATAAGCCGTTGCCTCCAGGGGACAGGATGGGGGAACTTTAGGCCCCCAAAGACAGAGGTTCAGGAGGGTTTAGCTGAAAAGGGTTGGGGACAAAATTTATTATCTCCAAGGGAAAGATACTAACTTGACAATGAAGAAACGGCAAAACCCACCCTTAGCCAAGTCATTAAGGTTAACATCCCGTGGCAGCAGCATGAATCTGGTGAGAGGGTACACTGAGAGGTTTCAAAATGTTCCCAGAAAATGTTATGACTCTTAAGAACTCCCAATAAAATGTTGAACAACAACAACCAACGTTGATGGAAAGTTTCTTTTAGTTCTGTTTTTCCATGCAGCCTCCTCCTAGCATTGTGTCTGGTATTCTTGACCCAAATGTATAAGGAACTTAGGATAGTCATGAGGAAACATCAGGCAACCTTCATTTGAGGTACACCTGCCAGAGTAACTTATCACACTCTCCCAGGTGTCAGGGTAGGAAAGACAAGCAAAGACTGAAAGCCATTCTAGACTGGGACAGATGACACCCATGTGCCGTGGGGGCTCCTAGGATCCTGGAACAGAAGAAGTCCATTCGTGGGATAAAGAAACAAACTCATTGGCATTGGGTTGATTCCAACTCAGAGCAACCCCCGCTGGTGACATTTAAATAAAGTCTAATAATGTTGTACCAGTGTGACCTCCGTGGTCCTTATCACTGTGTACTGTAGTGCATAAAACATTAATACGAAGGGAGACCAGGTGAGAGAGTTGAATGTGACATATCTTGACTCATTTTTCTAAAGGTTCAACCCAAAAGGTAAAGTAAAACAGCTCTTGATGGAGAGGAAAAGGTGGAAGGGGGTGGGTGATGATTCTTTCCCCCCGCTGCCTGGCACTGAACGGCCTCTCCTCTCTTCTCATTTTGCAGGGTCCACGAATTGCAGTTCCTGAGTGAAATGCTGAAGGTGGAGGCCCATGAGTCAGAGATTCTGTGCCTGGAGTACTCGAAGCCAGACACAGGTACCTGGCCCTGGCCTGGAATGGCCTTGAGTGAGCCCCTCCAGTCTGGCCAGAGCCACTGATACTTGTCCTGCCTCTTGACTATGGGGCTGATCGTTCTTTTGGCTACCAAAAGAGTTAGTGATCCTTCTTGATGTCTCTGAAGGCTTCTTGTTGTTTCTGAAGGCTTTGGGGAGGACTGCATCTCAACTCTGCCCGACTCCATGGCTCATGTGGCTTAAGGATGTGGGGCTCAGTTTCTCTGGGTGCTCTTTGCTGGGCACTCATGTTGGGCTGCGATCCACAAGCTCAGCAGTTTGAAACTACCAGCCGCTCTGCAGGAGAAAGGTGGGCCTTTCTACTCCTGTAAACAGTTACAGTCTCAGAAGCCCATAGGGGGTATTCACTATGAGTCAGCATTAACTTGATAGCAGCAGATTTGATTTTTGTAAAGTCTTTTTAAAGCCAACCAAAAGCTGAATCAGTGAAGAAGATCTGCTTTAGACATTGTGCTCTTTTAAAGAATAATCTGTCTGTGATCAGATTGACACAGGAACTTGGAAGGTTAGGTGAAAAGTTTAAGGGGCAGTGAGCTTATGTGTGTGATGGAAATTTGGAATTGGAAAAGGACAGTGAGAATGGCTACATAATTTCAGAAATATAATGAATGTTAGCAAATTGTACATGTAGAAATGATCGAATTGGTATATATTTTTGTGTGCATTGTTTTAGATCAGGGAGAAGACTCGAAGTTCAAATATAATTTACAGAGACCCCCTTGTTAAATCTTGAATGGGACAAAGTCCAGAAAAAACAAATCATCTGGTTGAGGGAGACCGTAAGCATGAGGCCATAATGGGGACTGAAGGATTCACAACAGCTCGGTCACATGGAAAACAAAGGAAGCCCCTTTAAAAGTCAAGTTGCCAGCAGATCAGACCATCACAGTTGGAAATGTGACTACAGAAATGGGAAAGGGACCATGATTGGAGTAAATACATTATTGCAGACTAGAAAAGTTTACAGGACTGGTTCAGGGCCCTCCAACCATCTTGGTCAGGGCATGAACGTGCAACCTCAGTACCCCAATTCCCATCAAAGGCATACTCAGGCAAGTTCTTGAGGGCTAGACTACTCCTCACCAGGCTGGCCAGAGGAGTGGGTGGAAGCAAACAAACTCTGCCTGAGGGCAAAGCATTTTACGTTGCTAGTTCAGAGTCATGGAGCTCTAGTGCCATAGAAGGTTATGGGTTGGGCGGTTAACCACAAGGTTTCACTCTTCAAAACCACCAGCCAGCTCCAGGGAAGAAAGATGAGGCTTTCTACTCCAATAAAAATATATAGTCTGGAGATTAAAAGCCCCAATGTAAGTTAACTGGGTTGATTCCTACTAGAGGGATAATGTGTGTGGGCCAGATGCTTGCAAGGTCCCTCAAGGCAATGCTGCCAGACTGCAGTCTCTGCTCCCTGCTGGTGGAGACAATGGATTGCTTTTCTCTTAAACTTGGAACCATTAGCTTGGTTCCAGTAGGTGGAGTTCACACCCTACTGATAATGGTTCATATGGAGATCCAGAAAACAGGTCAAAGTTAAGCTGCCATTCTAAATGTAGGATCCGCCCATTTTGTCACCTGTATACCCCCAATCCCTCCTCTTCCTATTGCATGTATGCCCCTAGACCACCCCTTCTCACCGCTGTATAACATAGTCCAAGTCCTTCCTGTGATGTATGTCTTTACCCTCCCGTTTCCAATTCCCCTTGTCCTCCTTCCCTTCCCCCTCTCTCCATGTGGACCCCCAAGTGGGGCTGAGGTGAGCAATGCTACCATGATATGTGTGTGACTGCATTATTGTAATATCTCTTCTATCTCTCATGCTCCCAATGACTTTAATATTTATATCTCAACCCTTTATGTTTCCAGGGCTTTCAATGACATTAGGCATCTTTTCAATGTTTATGAATCATGCTTATGAACCTCTCTTCTGTTAGTTGTCTGTGTGTATGCATTGCCTGTATTAAAAACATATAGAACCGAGCAATTTGTCTGGAAAAATAATTTATAGAAACTTTATGTTAGATTGCCATGCGTTTTGCATAGCCAATTGTTCTTTTAAAACACTTTTCTTGTCATTGTGATACCATGCTAAAAGGTAAAAACATCTGTATATAGTCAAATAGCTTTATCTTTCCTTTAAAGACATGAACCTTCGTGTCTTGCTTAAAGTTTCCACCTCACTAAAGCTAAATTGCTACCCTCGAAAATAAACCCCTCTAAGTTTTTAATGCTTTGAATATTTTATCGCTCTAATCCTCCTGGAGTTTATTTTTGAATGTAGTATGCTCCTTCCTTTGATTTCTTGTAAATTCAGCCAATTCAACCACTCATTAACCAAAGTATTCCTTTACCACTGGATTGTTTTGCCACCTTTGCTTTGCATAGCATATAGTTCTAAATTATATCCCAGACTACTGAATTATTTGCCAGAGTGGCTTTACTAATTGTACACTGGCATCACAACACGCGGGAGCTTCGGAAAGATCGTGGGAGAAAGGAATGAAAAGAGAAGATAATTTCCCATGAATTTTTGAAGCTTCCTCGTACAGGTGCTTTACAGTAAGTCGACATTAGGGTTTATAATCAATAAAAAATTCAACTGTGATCCAAGAATGAGGGGCGTGACATTTCCTGGTTGAGACAAAAGCGAACAGGCGAGCAGAATACGAAAAGAATTGGTTAACCGATGAAACTGCAGCCAAGTGTTAGCTGTTATCACAAAAATGAACACACAGAATATTCTTGAACTTGGAAGTGGGAACTTCAGCCTTTCAACGGCCATCGACGGTGCGGGGCAACATCCCCGCACTCCTACGCTCAGGAAGGGGGTTCTGGGGTCTGCGGCGCCGCGGGGCACAAGTGGGGCGAAGGGCTGCGAGGGAACGCCGAGGCAGAGGGGTCCCCGCGAGGCGGCTGCGGGCCGCTCCAGAAGGCAGGGGTCCGGGGGCTCTGCGGTCCCTCAGGACCCTCCAGGAGAGGCTCCAGAAAGGCAGCTGGAGGCCCCGGCCGGCCGTGCAGCTCGCTGGGAGGCGCGGGCGCACGTGCTCCGCCGGTCCGGGCGGCGGGGGCGGCTGAACGGGCCCTGGCCGTGGGCGGCGGGCGGCGGGCGGGCGCAGTGCGGCGCCGGGCAGGCGGGAGGTGACCGCGCGGGGCGGTCGCGGCGGCTGGGGCTACTGACGGCACACGGATCCGGAGCGCACTGCGCGGGGCGGGGCGCCGCGCAGGTGAGAGCGGCAGCGGACCCGGATGCGGCGCGGCTGAGGGCGGCCGAGGGCGGGGGGTCGCGGCGGCTAGCTCTTGGAGATCCCGGCCGGAGGCTCCGGCGCCGGTGCTGCGCTTCCTGCCGGCTCGAAGAACGAGCCCGAGCCTGGCCGCCCTCGGGATGCCTTGCTGAGGCTCCGCCGGACGTCCCCAACAGGGGGGGGGGCGGGGCGGGGCGCGTTCGGGCGCCTCCTGAGGGCGCCTCAGCGGAGAGCGGCGTTGGCGCCGTGGAGTCTACGCGGGCGGCCCAACCCGCCTGCCACTCAGGTGTCTTTTTGCACGGAAGTGAGTTTTAGGAGCGGGAAACCTGTGGTGGGCGTGACTGACGTGTTTTTAAATCATTTTCTATACATTTAAAGCTGTAAAGGCAAAACTTCATGATCCAATTAATATAGCCAAAAATTCAGGCTTGATAGAAACATTTAGAATCCAGCCACTGGGGGTAAAGTCCCCTTATTCCCATCTGTTATTGGAGGAAGGTATGAGAGAGATTGGATACTGCGGTGGGAAGAAATAGAGCCAAATAGGAATGTCTGCTTCTATAGGGAGAATGTATCAGCCATGCGCTCACTTTAAGGCAGCACAGCTTTAAGGGAGAATCTGTGGAAATGATAGATTACCGCAGGAACATGAACTTGGAGTATATCTCCAACTAACAGAGTGGTGGTCTTCCAGCCATGGAACATTAGTCTCCCAGATTCCCTCTGTACCAGTCAGGGAATAAGTCCCAGTATTATTTCCCTTGGTGCTAGTATCCCACATTTCCCCTCTCTGCATTATGTTTAAGATTCAATAGTGTCACGGAGGCAACATGGTCTCTTTTCATATCTATTAGCTTCCTATAGAAGTGACATGAGACTGCAAGCATCACAATTATGATAAAAAACACAGTCAGACTGGAACTTAAGCTATGTGAAGTACTTTGCCCCCAAGCTCGCGGGTCCAACCCTTCCATGCTACTCCTCAATTGCTTAATCACATCAGAGCCAGGAGAAGCCTCAAGCTTGTCTTTGAATGTATAGAAAATATCCTTTTTAAGCTGATCAATATCTAATGAAATGTTTCCCTTAAACCCTTGCAAATGTTTCCTAATCAAATTCCAATCATGCAATGTCTTATTATAAGGATAAGTGGTTATACAGAAATCAGTTACATTCCAATCACATTATAGCATTGACAAATTCAAAATCTTGACCTTTCAGCAAAGCAGTCTGCAGTAATATTCCAGTCACATTGTATAAAATGTTCAGTTATGATAGCATCCCAGAGTGTCTCTTAGACAGCGTCAGCAATGGAAGAAATATCTCAGCAGTCAGCAATCGCCATTCTCAGGAATCTTCGAGGTCTTCTTGCCGTTTTGAATAACTTCAATAACAGTGACCCGCTTTCTTCTGGGCCTTGCTGGCTGAAGAGAAATCCACCTATCTCCTTTGCCTGTGAAAATATAAAGAAATAGCCCCTCTCTTTGGGGTATCATTAACCTGAAAAAAGGATTTATGATTAATATTGGTTGGCCTCTCCATCTCTTCCTTGTCCATCTTTCTCCAAAGGTGGTTGCGTCCTTTTAAAGGGAGTCCATCAGTTTTATTCTGTAAAAAACATACATGCATAGCCTTTTCTCCAGGTGAATGGACCTGGATCCCAAACACAGTTTCCATCATCCTCAGATTTCTTAGGATCAATTTTCTCTGTAGAATTGAAAACGTGTTTATCTTCCCTAATTTTATTACAAGCTTTTAGTAAGGAGAAAAATTTTTTAGTTAAAATGAGTAAATGAACTTTGTCACACATAAGATTCCTCTTCTCCTCCTTCTGTTTTAACAATTTAAATAGTAAAGCATTGCTAGATCTTGAACCAGTAAAAGTACTAGTTAGATAACCTTCATTGTTATGTAAATACCGGCTCCCATCCCTCAGAGAATTAAGAGAGCTAACTAATTGGGAGAACTTCTTATCATACTTTGAAAGACTGAAAAAATTCTTAATAAATTTGTTCAGCTGATCTTGAAGTAACTTACCAAGCAGACATTTTTTCTCCAGGCTTACCAATAAGGTTATAGGCTCAATTGAGCCGTTTTGCCTTTCAGGCTTCTCACACTGTATGATTTTACCTTGCAATATTCTGTCTTGGTTAACTTCACTCATTCCCTCTATGCTGGCTTTAGGGGAAGTTAATGGGAGGGCCTTAGGCCCCCCTGAATGCCCTAAGGAAATGACCCGGCATCCACAGTTAACAAACCTTTTTCCTTCCATTTCTAATTCCATGTGGGGGCGCTGTTTCTCCACAACAGCAGTCCAGAAGACTGCTTGATTTATAGGGTGGTCAAACTTCTCAAGTACTCTTTCCTGATAGGTATAAATTTTTACTCTAGAAATGCAAGGAAGGGAAAATTGGCTTAAGCGATCCTACATTTTTAAAAACCATGGTATATCAGAACTCATTACTGCCTTAATTTCTTCTTCACAATCCTGACCAATAACTCCAGCAACACCTTGAGAATTTATGTTGGACTTTCTTTTTTTTTTTTTTTTTTACTTTCTTAATAAACATCCTATAGTTCTTTTAGGTAGTGGACCCCAATTACTGCTCTTCGTTTCTGATTCAATCACAGTTTTGGGCTTTTTCTTACTACTCTTATCAACTCCAGTATCAATTTTAATTTCTTGAGTACTAAGGTTAAATCTTCCTGATAGAAACTGTATTAATCTTTCAATAAGAGGTCCCTGCTTTTGAGGATCAAGCTCCTGTGAAGGCTTCTGAGCCATCTCTTGGTTATTCAAACCAACTGCAGTGAGAACAGAGACTAGGTTTTTGCCTCTTTGGCTAGGTCTGTTCTCCTGCTGTGAGGCTGCTAGATAAAGGCGATTTCTCTCAAAGATCTTCTTTGCTCCAGTAGGCAGACACCTTGCCTACCACGCTCTGCTATGAGGGCTCTGCATCAAGCTTCTTCCACTATTTTCCCGCCGGGAAGTCTTTGCTAATGGCGACCCTTCACGGTTGATTTTTGAACGACATTGGCTTGCCCAATGAGTTCCCTTCCTACAATGGAGGCAGAGTTCAGGTTCGTTTAAACCCGATCTCCATGGTCCTGGCCCATGCTCTGACATTGGCCGCAGCCTGCTCTGCCTACACTCTTTTGAAGATGACTTGTCTTCCCACAACTAAAGCACTTTCTTCCAGGTCTGATATAGTTTGCCAATGAAGCTGCCATGAGGTCTGCCTTGTATTCCTCTGCCTCTACATTCCTGCATATCCTAAAATAACCCAGCAAAGTGCCCTGTTCGCTGTAGGGATGCAAGGCATTTTTACAGTGCTTATTAGAGAAATCATAAGATAGCTTGTGCACTAGGTCTCTTACTGCCTGAACATTCTTCACACATTTGGAAATAGCATCTTCCAGTCGGGACACAAAGTCAGCGTAACGCTCATCATATTCTGTTGTCTTATAGCCCTGTAACGCGGCGTTCTCTCTTCTGATGGAATTATCTTTTCCCAGGCCCTTAAGCAAACCTCATGTATCTGTCCTATTGTCTGTTCAGTAAACTGTAGTTGAGACTCAACTGTAATATAATTTGCATCCCCTAGCAATTGATGAATTCCTATATCTATCCCATCCTCAGCATTCTTCCCAGCTCTTGCAAGGGCTGCTTCCTTCCATAGCATTTGATATCACAAGCATTCTGAAGAGTAAAGACAAATTCTCACTAAAGCTTTCCAATCTGTAGGGGTCCAGCTGTCAGACTCTGCTAGAGCCCTTATCATGCTAATTACAAAATGTGAGTCTGGGCCGTAGTCATTGATTGCCTGCTTGAGATCTTTTAGCAACTTAAAAGGCAAAGGCACTGTGAATTCCTTTTGGTTCTAACAGGATAAGACATCTTGCATTCTAAATCTTCTTCTGCAATCCCTCTTCCTACTCTGGAGAGTAAAGGTGCTTTCCTATACTTTGCTTCTTTACGTCTATTCTCTGAGCTACTCTTTTCAATCTGGATATCTTGGAGTTCCACTTCCTGAACTTCACCTTCTGTGCTAGCTCTCCTAGTTTGCATTTCTTTGGAGCTAATCTCTCTACCTTCAGGGCTGGCTTGCTTGATTGTTTTACAATCTCTGGCCTTTCTTACACTAAATTCCAGCAGGAGAGCAGTTGCTTTTACTATGTCCCCTTCTGACTCAGGCTCATTCTTTTAGCTCTGCCTAAAATCTTCTCATCTGCCTGAAACCCGTTCTCACTGCTTCTCATCTGATTTAAATTTGGGCATCTTAGACGTTGCCTGTTCTGCTTCTTGGCTTTCTCTACCTTTGAAAGCAAGGGAGCTTCCTGGGATTGTTTAATAGCCATGCTTTGGATCTTGCAATCCACTGCCTCTAGTACTGTATCACCTTTAAACCTTCGGAGTCTGCAGTCTCGCGAGAGCATACAGGCTTTGGCAATGAGGTTCTGTTCTAGAATTGGAGGCTTTAGATAACAAACCAATCCCTGCCTTTTCAGTTTTTCCTAAAGTTTCATAACCTAAATCATGCTTATTCACAGACACTTTAGCTTGCTTTGCTAGATTTGAATAGACACAAGACTTCTCACTAGACTGTTCATCCTTATTCTCTTCCTCCTGCAAAAGTTTTAAAACCATCTTAACTTGTACCCACAGAGACCACTTCTCCATAGGGATACTCTCCCCATCTCTGTGCTTCCTTTAAGTTGACAATGACCTCCTCCCAGGTCTCTAAATCAAAAGTTCCTTCCTCTGAGAACCATGAATTATACCTTTTTACTACTTTTAGAAAACATTGTATCTTTTTCTTCGTTACTTTTACACCTTGTCTTTTCAGTAAGTAGAGAGCATGGTACCATAAGTTTCAGGTTTACTTTTACCTTGCTCCCATTATCCTCTTTAAAATTCTAATTCACTATTTCCACTACTTCTCTGTCAATCCCCACACCGGATCCTCACTTCGCACAATTTTCAAATTCACTCTACGTACCAATGGGGCCATATAATTGTTATATGGGATATAACTCATATTGTCCCACGTTGTGCGCCATTTGTCTGGGGAAGCCCGCCTTGTGCTGGGGCTCCAGCCTCCAGCCCAGTCCTTGAGCCTCCTGCCTGGTCTCCATCCCACCTCCCTTCGTCCACACTGAGCGTGGGCCTGGCTGGTAAGATCATGGCCATCCAGGAGGTGAGCATGCTACCATGAATTGTGTCTGACTGCATTATTGTAATGTCTCTTCTATCGCTCATGCTCCCGGTGACTTTAATATAATATTTATATATCTCAACCATACAATTGTGCTTATTGAACCCAAGATTACTGGTGGGGGGCTGGCACCCCAACTCATACCACAGTACATACCATTTGTCTAGTTCTTCAATGCTTCCTCTCCCGCTCACTCCCTCCAACTATCATGACCTCAGCTCTACCTTACAAAGCCGGCTAGACCAGAGCATGTACACTGGTACAGATAAGAACTCTCAACACACAGAATCCAGGACAGATAAACCCTTCAGGAACAGTAATGGAAGTAGTGATAACATGAGGGTAGGGATGAGATAGAGGGAACTGATAGCAATGATTGATGTATTAATGCTCACACCCCAGGGGGACAAGCAACAGAAACATTGGTGAAGTGAGACCTTGGACATTGTAAAATATGAAAGTATAATTTATCAAGGTTTCATGAGGGTGGGAGAGTGGGAGAGAAGGGGGGGAAAGGAGCTGATACCAAGGGGTCAAGTATAAAGAAAATGATGATGGTACCGTAGGTACAAATGTGCTTGATACAATTGATGTATGCATTGTTATAAGTGGTGTAAGAGCCCCCGATAAAATGACTTAATTTTTTAAAAGTGTTTAGGTAGATCTTGATGGAGGATAGATTGAGAAACAATAGTTTCAGAATTTGATAATTTTGCTTAATAATCAAACTGAAAACTCACTGCCATTGCATCTTTTGTGACTCACAGCAACCCTGACTTTCAGCAACCCTATTGGACAGGGTAGAGCAGCCCCTGTGAGTTTCTGAGACTGCAACTCTTTACAGGGGTAGAAAGCCCTAACGTTTCTCTCTCAGAGCGGGTGGTGGTTTTGAACTATGTGGGTAGCAGCCCAAGTGAAAACCACTATGCCACCAGGGCTCCCTGTGCCACATAGCGGGAGCTGTTGTTTTCCCAAACATTCACTTGGCTATTTCTTTTATAAGAAGCCAAGTAATTTGGCAGCTTATTTCTGTTCCAGTTTTCTTATATAGAAAATGTGGTGACAGTGTGAACCTGTTTGTTGTAGTTTATGTGAACATAATTGAGTGATCTAGACCAAGTGAGCTAGACCAAGTGAGCTGACTGGTCAAAAATCAGACCTGTGGATTGCCAAATTGGTTCTGCTGAGATTGGGGCTTTCCTGGATCCACAGGCTTCCTCCAAGCTGTGTCCGAGAAGCTCTGCATTTTAGAGCTACATTTTATAGTTGAAAGAGAGGCCTAAGGAGGGAGGGAGTCCTTAAGCTCTAAGACCTTAATGCTGTCATTGCTGTCCTCTTTTAGTGTACCTGCAGTTTCCACACTGCAGTGGGAACCATTGAAACAGCTGTTCTCATTCTCTGAGATGGTGTGCCACCCCACTCCATACCACCACCCCCTCATCCCTTTCTCTTATTGTAGAGATAATGCCCCTTCCATATGTATCTCAGATATTCAATTAATGAAGAAAGACAAAAGTAGGAGAAATGATTTAGATGAAGGAGACCATAAGCATGAGGCCATAATGGGGTCCAAAGGCTGTGTGGCCATGTCGCTAATTATAGAAATGGATGAAATCTGCCACAAAAATGTGATTGGAGGCAGAGCAATTCATCACTCTCTCAGGCAGGACTACATAAGTGAGAATGGGGCCATTATGGAGACATGGAGACGATCACAGATTAGAAAGGCTTACTGGATTTGTTCTGGGGCCTTCCGACCACTATAACTCATGACCATAGGGTCTTAGACTTTCCCAATTTCCATTGAGGACCTTCCCAGGGAAGTCCCAGAGGGCAGATTGCTCCTCTCTGCTCTGGCTAGTTGTTGTTGCGTGCCATTGAGGACACTTGGACTCGTCGTGACCTCACATACAACCGAATGAAACACTGTAGAGTCGTGCACCATCCTCACAATTGTTCCTGTGCCTGAACCACCGATGAAGCCACTGAGTCCATCCACTTCTTCGAGGACCTCCTCTGTTTCATGGCTTCTCCACTGTACCAAATAGGATGTCCTTCTCCAGGGACTGGTCTCTCCTGACAACATGTCCAAAGTATGTAAGATGGCGTCTTGCCATCCTTGCCTCTAAGCAGCACTCTGGCCTTATTTCTTCTGATACAGATTGTTCAGTCCTTCAGCAGTCCATGGTACTGTCAGTAGTCTTCTGGTGGACCACAATTCGATGCATCTGTTCTTCTACAGCCTTCCTTATTCAGTGTCTAACTTTCACATGCATATGATGCAATGGAAAATAGCATGGCTTAGGTCATGTGCACCTTAGTCCTCAGAGTAACATCATTGTTCTTCAACACTATAAAGAGGTTTTCTGCAGCAGATTTACCCATTACAATACATCTTTTGATCTCCTGACTGCTGTTTCTATGAACATTGATAGTGGATCTAAGCAAGACAAAATCCTTGACAACTGAAGCCCTTTTCTCTGTTTATCACCTATTGGTCCAGTTTTGGGGATTTTGGTCTTCCTTATATTGAATTGTAACCCATATTGAAGGCTGCAATCCTTGATCTTCAGCAAGTGGTTCAATTCCTCCTCACTTTCAGCAAACAAATGGTGTCATATATGCACACAAGCAGGCTCCCAAAAGTTAGTGGAACAAGGAATCAAAAGAGAATGGAATTTTTCAGGGACTTTTTGAAATACCAGTGTGTGTGTGTGTGTGTGTGTGTGAGAGAGAGAGAGAGAGAGAGAGAGAGAGAGAGAGAGAGAGGAGATGTGGGCATAAAACAAACATCAAGCAACATAAGGGAGAATGCTGTTGGCTGCTGTTGAACTGATTCCGGTGCGCATGCACAGTGACCTGCTGTGTGCACCATAGTGACCCCTCAGAAGCAGATCATCAAGCCTACCTTTCAACTGAAATTCTGAGAATTCACAATTTTCAGAAGTATGTGGATAACAGTGAAAGCCAAAATTCTATTTGCACAGTCCCCACGTGGATTAAGCTTCCAGTGAATTCCTTCAGACCATTGACCAGGGATGTGAACACTCTTGCCACCAGGCAGAGGGCATTGGAAAGTGGATTACCCCTTAGGCAGCCCATGGTGGGGCTTAGAGACTTGCCTAAGTGTATCCTTGAATCGAGGCTGCCATTCTGGGCTGCACGGTCATGAGTCATGCCCCCAAAGCCTTGGTTGTTTGGCCCTGGACCACTCTTGTAAACTGTCCTGTTTAACACAGGTCCCAATCCTTGTCCTATTCTTGCTTCTGTAGTCCCACCTGGAACTGTGATGTTGGGATCTGCCGCCATGTCCTTTCAAGTCTGTGAATCTCAGATAACCCTTACATATCAATAAGACCTCTTGCTAATAGTTTCCCTCCCCTCATCTCGATGGCATGTGTTGGCCCTTGGACTATCTAGGTTACCTAGCGGGCATTTGGATTATGTAGGCTCCCTAGCGGGAATTTGGACTATATAGATTACCTAGCGGGCAATTAGACTTTGTAGGTTATCTAGCGGGCACTTTGACTATCTAGGTTACCTAGCTAGCACTTGAACTATCTACGTTACCTAGCGGTTACTTGGAGTATGTTGGTTACCTACCGGGCTGTTGGACTATCTAGGTTACCTAGCCGGCACTTGGGCTATCTAGGTTAACTAACGGGCACTTGGACTATGTAGGTTCCCTAGCGGGCCCTTGGACTATGTAAGTTCCCTAGCGGGCACTTGGACTATGTGGGTTCCCTAGCGGGCATTAGGACTATCTGGGTTACCTAACGGGCACTTGGACTATGTAGGTTAACTAGCGGGCTTTGGACTATGTAGGTTACCTAGCGGACACTTGGACTATGTAGGTTCCCTATCGTTCACTTGGAGAATGTAGGTTAACTAAGGGGCACTAGGACAATGTAGGTTACCTAGCGGGCCTTGGGACTATCTAGGTTACCTAGGGGGAACTTGGACTATGTAGGTTTACTATTGGCCACTTGGACTATCTAGGTTACCTAGCAGGCACTTGGACTATGTAGGTTAACTAGCGGGCACTTAGACTATCTAGGTTACCTAGCAGGCACTTGGACTATGTACGTTTCCTAGCGGGTACTTGGACTATCTATGTTAACTAGCGGGCACTTGGACTATGTAGATTCCCTATCGGGCACTTGGACTATGTAGGTAACCTAGTGGTCACTTGAACTGTCTAGGTTACCTAGCGGGCATTTGGACTATGTAGGTTAACTAGCGAGCTCTTGGACTATCTAGGTTAACTAGCGGGCACTTGGACTATTAGGGTCCCTAGCGGGCATTTGGACTATATAGGTTACCTAGCGGGCACTTGGACTATGTAGGTTAACTAGCGGACACTTTGACTATCTAGGTTAGCTAACGGGCAATTGGACTATCTAGGTTACCTAGCGGGCACTTGGACTATGTAGGTTCCCTAGCGGGCACTTGGACTATTTAGGTTACCTAGCAGGCACTTTGACTATCTAGGTTAACTAACGGGCACTTGGACTATGGAAAGAAGTGCCTAATGGTCACCAGGACCCATGGTTAATCCAGGCGTGGTCATCTGATTCCAATCGATCAGACCTAGCTATAAATCACTTATATGTCTGGGTAATTAAAAGCAAATATAAATTTTCAAAAAAAATAACGTTGCATGGGATAGAAAGAGAATACATAACAACATCAGACATAAATATGCCTCAAGACAAACTCATTGTGCACATCCAGAATACATAATGGCTCTTGCTAAGATGCATTTCCCACTAGACCCTACCCCAAGCCAGTAAAAGCCAGAAACTCTACAGTAAACTGTGGATTGTACTACTCTGAAATGGGAGCTGTGTCTCTAGACCTAATTTGGGGCTGTTCGTGCTGAGGACTCACCAATACCTGCTGCAGTGACAACAGTCCAGGTGAGAATAAGGAAATCTGGATGACAGCCAGGATATAGGAGCACTGAGACCTCAAATTGCTTCTAGGCGAGCATGGCCTAATGGGCTTCCATTTATGCACCTCTGGCAGGAGGAGTTTGTTCTGGAAAGTAATGGTTTCTAAGGAAGTATTTCTTAAACTTTCACATGCATGCACTTACCCAGGTTCCTGGAAATCGGGCTGGGGGGCAGATTCTGATTTTGTGGGTTCAGGGTGGGGGGTCTAGGATCCAGCAGTTCTAGAGGCCCTGGTACTCTTGGGCTGTTAACCACAAGGACAGTAGTCCTAAACCACCAGCCACTCCTTGGGAGAAATATGAGGCTGTAGACTCCGGGCAAGAGTGACAGTCTGGGAAACCCACAAGGGCAGTTCTACCCTGTCCTGTAGGGTCACTATGAGTCAGCATCAACTCGATGGCATTAGCATGGGAGAAGCTAATGCTGATGTTGCTGGTTCCTTGACCTATCATACTTTGAGTGGCAAAGTCCCAAGGGCCTTCCCGGATGTGATGGCCAAAAGCAGTAGTGTTCACCCTTGGTCATACTTTGGAATCCCTTAGGAGCTTTCAAGCCTCCCATTGGCCTGGCGCCATCCCAGACCAATGAAGCAAGACTTAGTGGAAGCAGGATTCAGGTCACGGTCAGTGAGAAAGCCCCCTTGGCAATGCCAACGTACAGCCAGTGCAGAGTCGAACTGGTCGACGACTCCACATGACTCCATATACTTTGGTGAAGCCAGCTGTTTGGGCAAGGTTTTCAGAGTTACCACCCATGTAGACTTGTTGGTGATAGTGCATTAAATAGAGCACATGCAGTGCATTGCATGAGTGTCCTATGTCATGCAACCACATCAGGGGTATGTTGAGCCAATTTCTCTGGGAGACCAAGGGTGTTGGCTCCATCCTGAACGTTGGCAGGGTAATGGACTGACACAGAGGAAACTCATTCTCTTTGTGGTGGTGCACTAATGGGTTCTTCACAGAAGGCCAAGTCCATGGCTGCAGATGCTCACGGGGCTGAGGGAGCAGGTCAAATCCTAAGTCCGAGGTGGGTGTTTGCATATTTACATGCCCTCACTGCCATCAAGTCCATTCCAACTCACAGGCCCATGGGACTGAGTAAAATGGCCCCCGTGGGTTTCTGAGACTGTGATTCTTTAGAGGAGTAGAAAATCTCCTCTTTCTCCAGAGGAGCGGTTGGTCATTCAAACTGCTGACCTTGAGATTAACAGTCCAACTCCTGACCACTCTTGCCGTCAGAATTCTATTTATTTACACAAGTATATATATATCCTTTCCCAAAAGAACTCCACATTTTCAAATCATTCTTGACACTCATGGCCTTTTTTCCTTTATAGCCATGCCTTTGGTTGAAACACAGATATAAGAGAAATATTTATCTACTTATAGGGGTACAAAAGTAGCTTTGGTGGCATAGTGTTTGCATGTTGGGCTGCTAACACCAAAGTCAGCACTTTGAAACCACCAGCCACTCCGTGGGAAGAAGAGTCTGTCTACTCCTATAAAGAGTTACAGTCTCAGAAACTCACAGGGACAGATCTACTCTGCCTCATAGGGTCACTATGAGTCAGCATCACCTCCCTGGCAGTGAGGTAGATTTTGGTTTCATAGAGATACAAGTCAGTCCTGAGCTGCTAAAGACAAGGTTGGCAGTTTGAACCCACCAGCGGCAGAGAAAGAGGAGGCTTTCTATTCCCATAAGGAGCTACAGTTTCAGAAATACCCACAGGGGAAATTTTAACCTCTCCTGTAGGATCAATATGAGTCAGAATCGACTTATCGGTGGTGAGCAAGTGGAGGGGACCCTAAACAGGTTCCGGTGGACCTTAAGAGTTCTACTAATTGTGCATGCTCTGTAAAATGTAAACCAAGATTTTACTTTTGCAAACATTATTTTTTCTAAACACGTCTAACTGTGAAACTATACTCGCATGCGGGTCTTTGAACCTGGTCAGTGGTCTGGGGAAGTGAAGGGGCCTGACATCCTTTGTTGTTGTTAGTGCTGTCCAGTCATTCTGACATCACAGGGACCTTCTTTGCAACACAAGGCAGCACTGCCCAGTCCTTTGCCAGCCTCAGGGGTAGTATGTTGGAGCCCATGGTTTCAGCTACCGTGTCCTCCAGTTCACCAAGGAGTTTCCTCTTTGTGCTGCTTACTAAACCCGTTTCTAAGGAGTCCATTCCAACTCACGGTGACGCCGTGTGGGTCAGCACCACGGGACCCCACATAATGCCTTATACCATATATATATATATATATGTATATATGTATATATATATTGTGCATAATGCCTTATACCTGGTCCCTTTGGCACCTTGTGATCGCACAGGCTGGTGTGCTTATTCCATGTGGGCTTTTTTGCTTCTGAGCCAGATGGCCGTTTGCTCACCTTCAAGCCTTTAAGACCCCAGACACTATCTCTTTTGATAGCCTCTGGCCTTTACTTCGGGGTCTTCGGTCCCTGCAAGGTGGACACATGCCTGCTGTGCGGGTATGGGACGTGTCGGAGCGCAGCCTGGTGGCGGAGCTTCAGGAGCATAAGTATGGCATGGCATGTGTGGCCTTCTCATCCAGTGCCAAGTACATTGTCTCAGTGGGCTACCAGCATGACATGATCGTCAATGTCTGGGCCTGGAAGGTGAGTGGGCTGCTGGCCTCAGGACAGGCGGGGCCGGGAGGGGAGCCAAGAAACTGCTGACCGGTGGCCTTTACTTCCGCCTGCTGGCCTCAGTCCCTTTCTAGAGAACTCTGAGCAGAAAGGAGCAACTGGGTATCTAGGATGCTGAAGAAGGGGCAGAAGGAGAGGTCAAGTTCACAGCTTGTCTAACCTTCAGTGTGTAAGTTTCTTTTCCCTCAGCTCCTAGAAGCAGAGCCTTGATTTCCCTTGACTTTCTCTCCAGAAAAACATTGTAGTGGCTTCCAACAAGGTGTCCAGTCAGGTGACAGCAGTATCCTTCTCTGAGGACTGCAGCTACTTTGTCACTGCAGGCAACCGGCACATCAAGTTCTGGTACCTCGATGACAGCAAGACCTCAAAGGTGAGGCAGCAAGTAGCCACTAGGGTGGGGTCTGCCCAGATATGTTCCACCTGCGCCCCCTTCTGCATGCTCAAAAGCCCCTTGGAAGTCTCAGCTGGGCCAGGTGCTATGTCAATATGCAAGGGAAGCCTTCTCCCTCCCTCCCCAGGGCCTGCTTTCCAGGGGGTAGCCTGCAGGGTGTGTGGGTGGCACCTGTGGTGGGTCTCCACAGGTGAATGCCACTGTACCCCTGCTGGGCCGCTCTGGGCTGCTGGGGGAACCTGCGGAACAACCTGTTCACTGATGTAGACTGTGGCTGCGGGAAGAAGACTGACAGCACCTTCTGTATCACATCCTCTGGGCAGCTGTGCGAGTTCAGTGACCCGGAGACTGTTGGACAAGTGGGTGGAGCTGAGTGTAAGTGAATGCTTTGTCGGCACCCTCCCGTCTGTCACCTCCGGGCTCCAGGGCACCTGAGTCTGCATGCACGCTGGGGGAGGCCCCAGGCGGAGGAATGTGTTTGGGAACCTCTCTGCTTGCTCGCCCTCTCTGTCTCTGCCTCTTCCTCTGCTTTCCTCTTCTGCTCAGCACACAGACAGCATCACAGTAAGTGTGCTGGCCCTGTCCGCTGCCTCTGCTGCCTTTCTCTGGGCCGGCCTTTTCTGGGTGTGTCTTTGCCCAAACCTCAGGTGCCTTATAAGGCTTGCTGACTCCTTCCCCCTAATTGCAGGGGGCTGTGGGCCCTCTGGCCAGCTGCTGTTAGAGGGAGGGGCATTGAGGGGCTCTGCCCAGGGCAGCTGGCCTGCCTTGCGCTTGTCCTTGCCTCTTGGCTCATGGCTGTTGAGGTGTCCGGTGAAGGAGTGGACAGACGCCCTTGCTGACTGTGGCTTCTGTGCTCACAGACCACAGTGGCCCACTGCATCTCGGTGAGCCAGGACTACATCTTCTGCGGCTGTGCTGACGGCACCGTGTGCCTTTTCAACCCCTTCAACCTGCACTTCCTCAGCACGCTGCCCCGGCCCCATGCCCTGGGCACAGACATTGCCAGCATCACAGAGGCCAGGTGAGCGGTGTGGGTGGGCCCCTGAGTCCTGTCAGAGCCCCACTCTGTGCCAGGCCGTCCCTGGCATGCTGCAAGGAGAGGAGGGCACACATAGACCTCTGGGAAGACCCTTGCAGTCAAGCACAGGTGGGTCTTTTAGCATTTGTTGCTCACTGTGGGCAACCGTGGTAATCTGAGTCTGCAGTGTGGTAATGCATTGTCCTGTAAACACCACAGCTAGGACAGACGGGCAGTTCCTTAGGGTTTCTGAGAGAGGCTGGAAACCTGACGGAGCAGGCCTTTCTCCCTCAGGGTGGTCCTGGGTAGCAGCTAAGGTAGGAGGGTCTTATTGTAGCCTCGGGCCTTGGGTTGGGTGATTGCAGGAAGTGAAGTTTTGCTCTGGTTTCAGTGCTGCCAGGAAGCGGGGCAGTTCTGCAGTTGGGTATATTAATTTCTCATTCAGGGAAGGAGTGGGCTAAATCTGCAAATGGCAAGAAATGATATATGACCATGACTGGTTTGCACAGTGCCCTTCCTTTTCCTCTGACATGAGTCTAGAAGGGCCTGACATCTGCTTGGCTGCATCACGGCCACACACTGTCCCCGCCTGATGTTGGGGGCTATGAAATAGCTTGTGTTCTTTTGCAGAGCCCCATGGCAAGGAATGCCAGGCCAGCCGCTGCGTTCTTTCTCCAGTGACTGCTGGCCAACCTGCTGCTCCTCCCTTTAGTGCCCCTTTTCATTAGCGCTAACTCACCAGTTTACCCTGTCTGCCCTGGACACCCTGACCCCCTCTTTCCTCAGTCGCCTTTTCGCTGGAGTGGCCAATGCGAAGTATCGGGACACCATCACCTTGACCTTTGATCCTGCAAATCCGTGGCTGTCTTGTGTGTACAATGACCATAGTACTTATGTCTGGGATGTGAAGGACCCCAAGAAAGTGGGCAAGGTGTATTCAGCTCTGTATCATTCCTCCTGCGTCTGGAGTGTAGAGGTACGTGGGCCAGGTCTGCTGAGACTGACCGTGTTTCCTGGCCTACCATTAGGAGCTGGGGTTCCTCAAGTGTGGAATTTGTTTCCTCCAGCACCCTTGCTCCCCAAGCTGTGCCCCTGGGTCCCTTCGTATCTGTTAATTGGCTCTGAGGATGGGAGGGGATTTTAGTGCTGACTCATCTCAGACGTTTTTCAGTATGCCCCTGTGCAGTCTTAGCTTGGCCTCTTTGGACATGTTCCTGAACTTGACCAAACCTTAGTTTCTGCAATTGTGAAATGACATACCTGATGCATTTGATTTTTACGAACAGGAGACAATGTAAGTGGGAGATTTAGAATGCCTAGTACTTACTAGGTGCTTGGTTAATGTATATTCCTTTACTTGTTAAAGACAAGAGCTAATCATTATGACTTGCTTGCTATGGGATAAGCCGTTGCCTCCAGGGGACAGGATGGGGGAACTTTAGGCCCCCAAGGACAGAGGTTCAGGAGGGTTTAGCTGAAAAGGGTTGGGGACAAAATTTATTATCTCCAAGGGAAAGATACTAACTTGACAATGAAGAAACGGCAAAACCCACCCTTAGCCAAGTCATTAAGGTTAACATCCCGTGGCAGCAGCATGAATCTGGTGAGAGGGTACACTGAGAGGTTTCAAAATGTTCCCAGAAAATGTTATGACTCTTAAGAACTCCCAATAAAATGTTGAACAACAACAACCAACGTTGATGGAAAGTTTCTTTTAGTTCTGTTTTTCCATGCAGCCTCCTCCTAGCATTGTGTCTGGTATTCTTGACCCAAATGTATAAGGAACTTAGGATAGTCATGAGGAAACATCAGGCAACCTTCATTTGAGGTACACCTGCCAGAGTAACTTATCACACTCTCCCAGGTGTCAGGGTAGGAAAGACAAGCAAAGACTGAAAGCCGTTCTAGACTGGGACAGATGACACCCATGTGCCGTGGGGGCTCCTAGGATCCTGGAGCAGAAGAAGTCCATTCGTGGGATAAACAAACAAACTCATTGGCATTGGGTTGATTCCAACTCAGAGCAACCCCCGCTGGTGACATTTAAATAAAGTCTAATAATGTTGTACCAGTGTGACCTCCGTGGTCCTTATCACTGTGTACTGTAGTGCATAAAACATTAATACGAAGGGAGACCAGGTGAGAGAGTTGAATGTGACATATCTTGACTCATTTTTCTAAAGGTTCAACCCAAAAGATAAAGTAAAACAGCTCTTGATGGAGAGGAAAAGGTGGAAGGGGGTGGGTGATGATTCTTTCCCCCCGCTGCCTGGCACTGAACGGGCTCTCCTCTCTTCTCATTTTGCAGGGTCTACGAATTGCAGTTCCTGAGTGAAATGCTGAAGGTGGAGGCCCATGAGTCAGAGATTCTGTGCCTGGAGTACTCGAAGCCAGACACAGGTACCTGGCCCTGGCCTGGAATGGCCTTGAGTGAGCCCCTCCAGTCTGGCCAGAGCCACTGATACTTGTCCTGCCTCTTGACTATGGGGCTGATCGTTCTTTTGGCTACCAAAAGAGTTAGTGATCCTTCTTGATGTCTCTGAAGGCTTCTTGTTGTTTCTGAAGGCTTTGGGGAGGACTGCATCTCAACTCTGCCCGACTCCATGGCTCATGTGGCTTAAGGATGTGGGGCTCAGTTTCTCTGGGTGCTCTTTGCTGGGCACTCATGTTGGGCTGCGATCCACAAGCTCAGCAGTTTGAAACTACCAGCCGCTCTGCAGGAGAAAGGTGGGCCTTTCTACTCCTGTAAACAGTTACAGTCTCAGAAGCCCATAGGGGGTATTCACTATGAGTCAGCATTAACTTGATAGCAGCAGATTTGATTTTTGTAAAGTCTTTTTAAAGCCAACCAAAAGCTGAATCAGTGAAGAAGATCTGCTTTAGACACTGTGCTCTTTTAAAGAATAATCTGTCTGTGATCAGATTGACACAGGAACTTGGAAGGTTAGGTGAAAAGTTTAAGGGGCAGTGAGCTTATGTGTGTGATGGAAATTTGGAATTGGAAAAGGACAGTGAGAATGGCTACATAATTTCAGAAATATAATGAATGTTAGCAAATTGTACATGTAGAAATGATCGAATTGGTATATATTTTTGTGTGCATTGTTTTAGATCAGGGAGAAGACTCGAAGTTCAAATATAATTTACAGAGACCCCCTTGTTAAATCTTGAATGGGACAAAGTCCAGAAAAAACAAATCATCTGGTTGAGGGAGACCGTAAGCATGAGGCCATAATGGGGACTGAAGGATTCACAACAGCTCGGTCACATGGAAAACAAAGGAAGCCCCTTTAAAAGTCAAGTTGCCAGCAGATCAGACCATCACAGTTGGAAATGTGACTACAGAAATGGGAAAGGGACCATGATTGGAGTAAATACATTATTGCAGACTAGAAAAGTTTACAGGACTGGTTCAGGGCCCTCCAACCATCTTGGTCAGGGCATGAACGTGCAACCTCAGTACCCCAATTCCCATCAAGGGCATACTCAGGCAAGTTCTTGAGGGCTAGACTACTCCTCACCAGGCTGGCCAGAGGAGTGGGTGGAAGCAAACAAACTCTGCCTGAGGGCAAAGCATTTTACGTTGCTAGTTCAGAGTCATGGAGCTCTAGTGCCATAGAAGGTTATGGGTTGGGCGGTTAACCACAAGGTTTCACTCTTCAAAACCACCAGCCAGCTCCAGGGAAGAAAGATGAGGCTTTCTACTCCAATAAAAATATATAGTCTGGAGATTAAAAGCCCCAATGTAAGTTAACTGGGTTGATTCCTACTAGAGGGATAATGTGTGTGGGCCAGATGCTTGCAAGGTCCCTCAAGGCAATGCTGCCAGACTGCAGTCTCTGCTCCCTGCTGGTGGAGACAATGGATTGCTTTTCTCTAAAACTTGGAACCATTAGCTTGGTTCCAGTAGGTGGAGTTCACACCCTACTGATAATGGTTCATATGGAGATCCAGAAAACAGGTCAAAGTTAAGCTGCCATTCTAAATGTAGGATCCGCCCATTTTGTCACCTGTATACCCCCAATCCCTCCTCTTCCTATTGCATGTATGCCCCTAGACCACCCCTTCTCACCGCTGTATAACATAGTCCAAGTCCTTCCTGTGATGTATGTCTTTACCCTCCCGTTTCCAATTCCCCTTGTCCTCCTTCCCTTCCCCCTCTCTCCATGTGGACCACCAAGTGGGGCTGAGGTGAGCAATGCTACCATGATATGTGTGTGACTGCATTATTGTAATATCTCTTCTATCTCTCATGCTCCCAATGACTTTAATATTTATATCTCAACCCTTTATGTTTCCAGGGCTTTCAATGACATTAGGCATCTTTTCAATGTTTATGAATCATGCTTATGAACCTCTCTTCTGTTAGTTGTCTGTGTGTATGCATTGCCTGTATTAAAAACATATAGAACCGAGCAATTTGTCTGGAAAAATAATTTATAGAAACTTTATGTTAGATTGCCATGCGTTTTGCATAGCCAATTGTTCTTTTAAAACACTTTTCTTGTCATTGTGATACCATGCTAAAAGGTAAAAACATCTGTATATAGTCAAATAGCTTTATCTTTCCTTTAAAGACATGAACCTTCGTGTCTTGCTTAAAGTTTCCACCTCACTAAAGCTAAATTGCTACCCTCGAAAATAAACCCCTCTAAGTTTTTAATGCTTTGAATATTTTATCGCTCTAATCCTCCTGGAGTTTATTTTTGAATGTAGTATGCTCCTTCCTTTGATTTCTTGTAAATTCAGCCAATTCAACCACTCATTAACCAAAGTATTCCTTTACCACTGGATTGTTTTGCCACCTTTGCTTTGCATAGCATATAGTTCTAAATTATATCCCAGACTACTGAATTATTTGCCAGAGTGGCTTTACTAATTGTACACTGGCATCACAACACGCGGGAGCTTCGGAAAGATCGTGGGAGAAAGGAATGAAAAGAGAAGATAATTTCCCATGAATTTTTGAAGCTTCCTCGTACAGGTGCTTTACAGTAAGTCGACATTAGGGTTTATAATCAATAAAAAATTCAACTGTGATCCAAGAATGAGGGGCGTGACATTTCCTGGTTGAGACAAAAGCGAACAGGCGAGCAGAATACGAAAAGAATTGGTTAACCGATGAAACTGCAGCCAAGTGTTAGCTGTTATCACAAAAATGAACACACAGAATATTCTTGAACTTGGAAGTGGGAACTTCAGCCTTTCAACGGCCATCGACGGTGCGGGGCAACATCCCCGCACTCCTACGCTCAGGAAGGGGGTTCTGGGGTCTGCGGCGCCGCGGGGCACAAGTGGGGCGAAGGGCTGCGAGGGAACGCCGAGGCAGAGGGGTCCCCGCGAGGCGGCTGCGGGCCGCTCCAGAAGGCAGGGGTCCGGGGGCTCTGCGGTCCCTCAGGACCCTCCAGGAGAGGCTCCAGAAAGGCAGCTGGAGGCCCCGGCCGGCCGTGCAGCTCGCTGGGAGGCGCGGGCGCACGTGCTCCGCCGGTCCGGGCGGCGGGGGCGGCTGAACGGGCCCTGGCCGTGGGCGGCGGGCGGCGGGCGGGCGCAGTGCGGCGCCGGGCAGGCGGGAGGTGACCGCGCGGGGCGGTCGCGGCGGCTGGGGCTACTGACGGCACACGGATCCGGAGCGCACTGCGCGGGGCGGGGCGCCGCGCAGGTGAGAGCGGCAGCGGACCCGGATGCGGCGCGGCTGAGGGCGGCCGAGGGCGGGGGGTCGCGGCGGCTAGCTCTTGGAGATCCCGGCCGGAGGCTCCGGCGCCGGTGCTGAGCTTCCTGCCGGCTCGAAGAACGAGCCCGAGCCTGGCCGCCCTCGGGATGCCTTGCTGAGGCTCCGCCGGACGTCCCCAACAGGGGGGGGGGCGGGGCGGGGCGCGTTCGGGCGCCTCCTGAGGGCGCCTCAGCGGAGAGCGGCGTTGGCGCCGTGGAGTCTACGCGGGCGGCCCAACCCGCCTGCCACTCAGGTGTCTTTTTGCACGGAAGTGAGTTTTAGGAGCGGGAAACCTGTGGTGGGCGTGACTGACGTGTTTTTAAATCATTTTCTATACATTTAAAGCTGTAAAGGCAAAACTTCATGATCCAATTAATATAGCCAAAAATTCAGGCTTGATAGAAACATTTAGAATCCAGCCACTGGGGGTAAAGTCCCCTTATTCCCATCTGTTATTGGAGGAAGGTATGAGAGAGATTGGATACTGCGGTGGGAAGAAATAGAGCCAAATAGGAATGTCTGCTTCTATAGGGAGAATGTATCAGCCATGCGCTCACTTTAAGGCAGCACAGCTTTAAGGGAGAATCTGTGGAAATGATAGATTACCGCAGGAACATGAACTTGGAGTATATCTCCAACTAACAGAGTGGTGGTCTTCCAGCCATGGAACATTAGTCTCCCAGATTCCCTCTGTACCAGTCAGGGAATAAGTCCCAGTATTATTTCCCTTGGTGCTAGTATCCCACATTTCCCCTCTCTGCATTATGTTTAAGATTCAATAGTGTCACGGAGGCAACATGGTCTCTTTTCATATCTATTAGCTTCCTATAGAAGTGACATGAGACTGCAAGCATCACAATTATGATAAAAAACACAGTCAGACTGGAACTTAAGCTATGTGAAGTACTTTGCCCCCAAGCTCGCGGGTCCAACCCTTCCATGCTACTCCTCAATTGCTTAATCACATCAGAGCCAGGAGAAGCCTCAAGCTTGTCTTTGAATGTATAGAAAATATCCTTTTTAAGCTGATCAATATCTAATGAAATGTTTCCCTTAAACCCTTGCAAATGTTTCCTAATCAAATTCCAATCATGCAATGTCTTATTATAAGGATAAGTGGTTATACAGAAATCAGTTACATTCCAATCACATTATAGCATTGACAAATTCAAAATCTTGATCTTTCAGCAAAGCAGTCTGCAGTAATATTCCAGTCACATTGTATAAAATGTTCAGTTATGATAGCATCCCAGAGTGTCTCTTAGACAGCGTCAGCAATGGAAGAAATATCTCAGCAGTCAGCAATCGCCATTCTCAGGAATCTTCGAGGTCTTCTTGCCGTTTTGAATAACTTCAATAACAGTGACCCGCTTTCTTCTGGGCCTTGCTGGCTGAAGAGAAATCCACCTATCTCCTTTGCCTGTGAAAATATAAAGAAATAGCCCCTCTCTTTGGGGTATCATTAACCTGAAAAAAGGATTTATGATTAATATTGGTTGGCCTCTCCATCTCTTCCTTGTCCATCTTTCTCCAAAGGTGGTTGCGTCCTTTTAAAGGGAGTCCATCAGTTTTATTCTGTAAAAAACATACATGCATAGCCTTTTCTCCAGGTGAATGGACCTGGATCCCAAACACAGTTTCCATCATCCTCAGATTTCTTAGGATCAATTTTCTCTGTAGAATTGAAAACGTGTTTATCTTCCCTAATTTTATTACAAGCTTTTAGTAAGGAGAAAAATTTTTTAGTTAAAATGAGTAAATGAACTTTGTCACACATAAGATTCCTCTTCTCCTCCTTCTGTTTTAACAATTTAAATAGTAAAGCATTGCTAGATCTTGAACCAGTAAAAGTACTAGTTAGATAACCTTCATTGTTATGTAAATACCGGCTCCCATCCCTCAGAGAATTAAGAGAGCTAACTAATTGGGAGAACTTCTTATCATACTTTGAAAGACTGAAAAAATTCTTAATAAATTTGTTCAGCTGATCTTGAAGTAACTTACCAAGCAGACATTTTTTCTCCAGGCTTACCAATAAGGTTATAGGCTCAATTGAGCCGTTTTGCCTTTCAGGCTTCTCACACTGTATGATTTTACCTTGCAATATTCTGTCTTGGTTAACTTCACTCATTCCCTCTATGCTGGCTTTAGGGGAAGTTAATGGGAGGGCCTTAGGCCCCCCTGAATGCCCTAAGGAAATGACCCGGCATCCACAGTTAACAAACCTTTTTCCTTCCATTTCTAATTCCATGTGGGGGCGCTGTTTCTCCACAACAGCAGTCCAGAAGACTGCTTGATTTATAGGGTGGTCAAACTTCTCAAGTACTCTTTCCTGATAGGTATAAATTTTTACTCTAGAAATGCAAGGAAGGGAAAATTGGCTTAAGCGATCCTACATTTTTACAAACCATGGTATATCAGAACTCATTACTGCCTTAATTTCTTCTTCACAATCCTGACCAATAACTCCAGCAACACCTTGAGAATTTATGTTGGACTTTTTTTTTTTTTTTTGACTTTCTTAATAAACATCCTATAGTTCTTTTAGGTAGTGGACCCCAATTACTGCTCTTCGTTTCTGATTCAATCACAGTTTTGGGCTTTTTCTTACAACTCTTATCAACTCCAGTATCAATTTTAATTTCTTGAGTACTAAGGTTAAATCTTCCTGATAGAAACTGTATTAATCTTTCAATAAGAGGTCCCTGCTTTTGAGGATCAAGCTCCTGTGAAGGCTTCTGAGCCATCTCTTGGTTATTCAAACCAACTGCAGTGAGAACAGAGACTAGGTTTTTGCCTCTTTGGCTAGGTCTGTTCTCCTGCTGTGAGGCTGCTAGATAAAGGCGATTTCTCTCAAAGATCTTCTTTGCTTCAGTAGGCAGACACCTTGCCTACCACGCTCTGCTATGAGGGCTCTGCATCAAGCTTCTTCCACTATTTTCCCGCCGGGAAGTCTTTGCTAATGGCGACCCTTCACGGTTGATTTTTGAACGACATTGGCTCGCCCAATGAGTTCCCTTCCTACAATGGAGGCAGAGTTCAGGTTCGTTTAAACCCGATCTCCATGGTCCTGGCCCATGCTCTGACATTGGCCGCAGCCTGCTCTGCCTACACTCTTTTGAAGATGACTTGTCTTCCCACAACTAAAGCACTTTCTTCCAGGTCTGATATAGTTTGCCAATGAAGCTGCCATGAGGTCTGCCTTGTATTCCTCTGCCTCTACATTCCTGCATATCCTAAAATAACCCAGCAAAGTGCCCTGTTCGCTGTAGGGATGCAAGGCATTTTTACAGTGCTTATTAGAGAAATCATAAGATAGCTTGTGCACTAGGTCTCTTACTGCCTGAACATTCTTCACACATTTGGAAATAGCATCTTCCAGTCGGGACACAAAGTCAGCGTAACGCTCATCATATTCTGTTGTCTTATAGCCCTGTAACGCGGCGTTCTCTCTTCTGATGGAATTATCTTTTCCCAGGCCCTTAAGCAAACCTCATGTATCTGTCCTATTGTCTGTTCAGTAAACTGTAGTTGAGACTCAACTGTAATATAATTTGCATCCCCTAGCAATTGATGAATTCCTATATCTATCCCATCCTCAGCATTCTTCCCAGCTCTTGCAAGGGCTGCTTCCTTCCATAGCATTTGATATCACAAGCATTCTGAAGAGTAAAGACAAATTCTCACTAAAGCTTTCCAATCTGTAGGGGTCCAGCTGTCAGACTCTGCTAGAGCCCTTATCATGCTAATTACAAAATGTGAGTCTGGGCCGTAGTCATTGATTGCCTGCTTGAGATCTTTTAGCAACTTAAAAGGCAAAGGCACTGTGAATTCCTTTTGGTTCTAACAGGATAAGACATCTTGCATTCTAAATCTTCTTCTGCAATCCCTCTTCCTACTCTGGAGAGTAAAGGTGCTTTCCTATACTTTGCTTCTTTACGTCTATTCTCTGAGCTACTCTTTTCAATCTGGATATCTTGGAGTTCCACTTCCTGAACTTCACCTTCTGTGCTAGCTCTCCTAGTTTGCATTTCTTTGGAGCTAATCTCTCTACCTTCAGGGCTGGCTTGCTTGATTGTTTTACAATCTCTGGCCTTTCTTACACTAAATTCCAGCAGGAGAGCAGTTGCTTTTACTATGTCCCCTTCTGACTCAGGCTCATTCTTTTAGCTCTGCCTAAAATCTTCTCATCTGCCTGAAACCCGTTCTCACTGCTTCTCATCTGATTTAAATTTGGGCATCTTAGACGTTGCCTGTTCTGCTTCTTGGCTTTCTCTACCTTTGAAAGCAAGGGAGCTTCCTGGGATTGTTTAATAGCCATGCTTTGGATCTTGCAATCCACTGCCTCTAGTACTGTATCACCTTTAAACCTTCGGAGTCTGCAGTCTCGCGAGAGCATACAGGCTTTGGCAATGAGGTTCTGTTCTAGAATTGGAGGCTTTAGATAACAAACCAATCCCTGCCTTTTCAGTTTTTCCTAAAGTTTCATAACCTAAATCATGCTTATTCACAGACACTTTAGCTTGCTTTGCTAGATTTGAATAGACACAAGACTTCTCACTAGACTGTTCATCCTTATTCTCTTCCTCCTGCAAAAGTTTTAAAACCATCTTAACTTGTACCCACAGAGACCACTTCTCCATAGGGATACTCTCCCCATCTCTGTGCTTCCTTTAAGTTGACAATGACCTCCTCCCAGGTCTCTAAATCAAAAGTTCCTTCCTCTGAGAACCATGAATTATACCTTTTTACTACTTTTAGAAAACATTGTATCTTTTTCTTCGTTACTTTTACACCTTGTCTTTTCAGTAAGTAGAGAGCATGGTACCATAAGTTTCAGGTTTACTTTTACCTTGCTCCCATTATCCTCTTTAAAATTCTAATTCACTATTTCCACTACTTCTCTGTCAATCCCCACACCGGATCCTCACTTCGCACAATTTTCAAATTCACTCTACGTACCAATGGGGCCATATAATTGTTATATGGGATATAACTCATATTGTCCCACGTTGTGCGCCATTTGTCTGGGGAAGCCTGCCTTGTGCTGGGGCTCCAGCCTCCACCCCAGTCCTTGAGCCTCCTGCCTGGTCTCCATCCCACCTCCCTTAGTCCACACTGAGCGTGGGCCTGGCTGGTAAGATCATGGCCATCCAGGAGGTGAGCATGCTACCATGAATTGTGTCTGACTGCATTATTGTAATGTCTCTTCTATCGCTCATGCTCCCGGTGACTTTAATATAATATTTATATATCTCAACCATACAATTGTGCTTATTGAACCCAAGATTACTGGTGGGGGGCTGGCACCCCAACTCATACCACAGTACATACCATTTGTCTAGTTCTTCAATGCTTCCTCTCCCGCTCACTCCCTCCAACTATCATGACCTCAGCTCTACCTTACAAAGCCGGCTAGACCAGAGCATGTACACTGGTACAGATAAGAACTCTCAACACACAGAATCCAGGACAGATAAACCCTTCAGGAACAGTAATGGAAGTAGTGATAACATGAGGGTAGGGATCAGATAGAGGGAACTGATAGCAATGATTGATGTATTAACGCTCACACCCCAGGGGGACAAGCAACAGAAACATTGGTGAAGTGAGACCTTGGACATTGTAAAATATGAAAGTATAATTTATCAAGGTTTCATGAGGGTGGGAGAGTGGGAGAGAAGGGGGGAAAAGGAGCTGATACCAAGGGGTCAAGTATAAAGAAAATGATGATGGTACCGTAGGTACAAATGTGCTTGATACAATTGATGTATGCATTGTTATAAGTGGTGTAAGAGCCCCCGATAAAATGACTTAATTTTTTAAAAGTGTTTAGGTAGATCTTGATGGAGGATAGATTGAGAAACAATAGTTTCAGAATTTGATAATTTTGCTTAATAATCAAACTGAAAACTCACTGCCATTGCATCTTTTGTGACTCACAGCAACCCTGACTTTCAGCAACCCTATTGGACAGGGTAGAGCAGCCCCTGTGAGTTTCTGAGACTGCAACTCTTTACAGGGGTAGAAAGCCCTAACGTTTCTCTCTCAGAGCGGGTGGTGGTTTTGAACTATGTGGGTAGCAGCCCAAGTGAAAACCACTATGCCACCAGGGCTCCCTGTGCCACATAGCGGGAGCTGTTGTTTTCCCAAACATTCACTTGGCTATTTCTTTTATAAGAAGCCAAGTAATTTGGCAGCTTATTTCTGTTCCAGTTTTCTTATATAGAAAATGTGGTGACAGTGTGAACCTGTTTGTTGTAGTTTATGTGAACATAATTGAGTGATCTAGACCAAGTGAGCTAGACCAAGTGAGCTGACTGGTCAAAAATCAGACCTGTGGATTGCCAAATTGGTTCTGCTGAGATTGGGGCTTTCCTGGATCCACAGGCTTCCTCCAAGCTGTGTCCGAGAAGCTCTGCATTTTAGAGCTACATTTTATAGTTGAAAGAGAGGCCTAAGGAGGGAGGGAGTCCTTAAGCTCTAAGACCTTAATGCTGTCATTGCTGTCCTCTTTTAGTGTACCTGCAGTTTCCACACTGCAGTGGGAACCATTGAAACAGCTGTTCTCATTCTCTGAGATGGTGTGCCACCCCACTCCATACCACCACCCCCTCATCCCTTTCTCTTATTGTAGAGATAATGCCCCTTCCATATGTATCTCAGATATTCAATTAATGAAGAAAGACAAAAGTAGGAGAAATGATTTAGATGAAGGAGACCATAAGCATGAGGCCATAATGGGGTCCAAAGGCTGTGTGGCCATGTCGCTAATTATAGAAATGGATGAAATCTGCCACAAAAATGTGATTGGAGGCAGAGCAATTCATCACTCTCTCAGGCAGGACTACATAAGTGAGAATGGGGCCATTATGGAGACATGGAGACGATCACAGATTAGAAAGGCTTACTGGATTTGTTCTGGGGCCTTCCGACCACTATAACTCATGACCATAGGGTCTTAGACTTTCCCAATTTCCATTGAGGACCTTCCCAGGGAAGTCCCAGAGGGCAGATTGCTCCTCTCTGCTCTGGCTAGTTGTTGTTGCGTGCCATTGAGGACACTTGGACTCGTCGTGACCTCACATACAACCGAATGAAACACTGTAGGGTCGTGCACCATCCTCACAATTGTTCCTGTGCCTGAACCACCGATGAAGCCACTGAGTCCATCCACTTCTTCGAGGACCTCCTCTGTTTCATGGCTTCTCCACTGTACCAAATAGGATGTCCTTCTCCAGGGACTGGTCTCTCCTGACAACATGTCCAAAGTATGTAAGATGGCGTCTTGCCATCCTTGCCTCTAAGCAGCACTCTGGCCTTATTTCTTCTGATACAGATTGGTCAGTCCTTCAGCAGTCCATGGTACTGTCAGTAGTCTTCTGGTGGACCACAATTCGATGCATCTGTTCTTCTACAGCCTTCCTTATTCAGTGTCTAACTTTCACATGCATATGATGCAATGGAAAATAGCATGGCTTAGGTCATGTGCACCTTAGTCCTCAGAGTAACATCATTGTTCTTCAACACTATAAAGAGGTTTTCTGCAGCAGATTTACCCATTACAATACATCTTTTGATCGCCTGACTGCTGTTTCTATGAACATTGATAGTGGATCTAAGCAAGACAAAATCCTTGACAACTGAAGCCCTTTTCTCTGTTTATCACCTATTGGTCCAGTTTTGGGGATTTTGGTCTTCCTTATATTGAATTGTAACCCATATTGAAGGCTGCAATCCTTGATCTTCAGCAAGTGGTTCAATTCCTCCTCACTTTCAGCAAACAAATGGTGTCATATATGCACACAAGCAGGCTCCCAAAAGTTAGTGGAACAAGGAATCAAAAGAGAATGGAATTTTTCAGGGACTTTTTGAAATACCTGTGTGTGTGTGTGTGTGTGTGTGTGTGTGTGTGTGTGTGTGTGTGTGTGTGAGAGAGAGAGAGAGAAAGAGAGAGAGAGAGAGAGAGAGAGAGAGAGAGAGAGAGAGAGAGAGAGAGAGAGGAGATGTGGGCATAAAACAAACATCAAGCAACATAAGGGAGAATGCTGTTGGCTGCTGTTGAACTGATTCCGGTGCGCATGCACAGTGACCTGCTGTGTGCACCATAGTGACCCCTCAGAAGCAGATCATCAAGCCTACCTTTCAACTGAAATTCTGAGAATTCACAATTTTCAGAAGTATGTGGATAACAGTGAAAGCCAAAATTCTATTTGCACAGTCCCCACGTGGATTAAGCTTCCAGTGAATTCCTTCAGACCATTGACCAGGGATGTGAACACTCTTGCCACCAGGCAGAGGGCATTGGAAAGTGGATTACCCCTTAGGCAGCCCATGGTGGGGCTTAGAGACTTGCCTAAGTGTATCCTTGAATCGAGGCTGCCATTCTGGGCTGCGCGGTCATGAGTCATGCCCCCAAAGCCTTGGTTGTTTGGCCCTGGACCACTCTTGTAAACTGTCCTGTTTAACACAGGTCCCAATCCTTGTCCTATTCTTGCTTCTGTAGTCCCACCTGGAACTGTGATGTTGGGATCTGCCGCCATGTCCTTTCAAGTCTGTGAATCTCAGATAACCCTTACATATCAATAAGACCTCTTGCTAATAGTTTCCCTCCCCTCATCTCGATGGCATGTGTTGGCCCTTGGACTATCTAGGTTACCTAGCGGGCATTTGGATTATGTAGGCTCCCTAGCGGGAATTTGGACTATATAGATTGCCTAGCGGGCAATTAGACTTTGTAGGTTATCTAGCGGGCACTTTGACTATCTAGGTTACCTAGCTAGCACTTGAACTATCTACGTTACCTAGCGGTTACTTGGAGTATGTTGGTTACCTACCGGGCTGTTGGACTATCTAGGTTACCTAGCCGGCACTTGGGCTATCTAGGTTAACTAACGGGCACTTGGACTATGTAGGTTCCCTAGCGGGCCCTTGGACTATGTAAGTTCCCTAGCGGGCACTTGGACTATGTGGGTTCCCTAGCGGGCATTAGGACTATCTGGGTTACCTAACGGGCACTTGGACTATGTAGGTTAACTAGCGGGCTTTGGACTATGTAGGTTACCTAGCGGACACTTGGACTATGTAGGTTCCCTATCGTTCACTTGGAGAATGTAGGTTAACTAAGGGGCACTAGGACAATGTAGGTTACCTAGCGGGCCTTGGGACTATCTAGGTTACCTAGGGGGAACTTGGACTATGTAGGTTTACTATTGGCCACTTGGACTATCTAGGTTACCTAGCAGGCACTTGGACTATGTAGGTTAACTAGCGGGCACTTGGACTATCTAGGTTACCTAGCAGGCACTTGGACTATGTACGTTTCCTAGCGGGTACTTGGACTATCTATGTTAACTAGCGGGCACTTGGACTATGTAGATTCCCTATCGGGCACTTGGACTATGTAGGTAACCTAGTGGTCACTTGAACTGTCTAGGTTACCTAGCGGGCATTTTGGACTATGTAGGTTAACTAGCGAGCTCTTGGACTATCTAGGTTAACTAGCGGGCACTTGGACTATTAGGGTCCCTAGCGGGCATTTGGACTATATAGGTTACCTAGCGGGCACTTGGACTATGTAGGTTAACTAGCGGACACTTTGACTATCTAGGTTAGCTAACGGGCAATTGGACTATCTAGGTTACCTAGCGGGCACTTGGACTATGTAGGTTCCCTAGCGGGCACTTGGACTATCTAGGTTACCTAGCAGGCACTTTGACTATCTAGGTTAACTAACGGGCACTTGGACTATGGAAAGAAGTGCCTTGAAGACCCCTGATAGTATAGTGGGTTACAAATTGAGCTGCTAAGCACAAAATCAGCAGTTCAAGCCCGTCTGCCATTTCGCAAGGAAAGAAGTGCCTAATAATCACCAGGACCCATGGTTAATCCAGGCGTGGTCATCTGATTCCAATCGATCAGACCTAGCTATAAATCACTTACATGTCTGGGTAATTAAAAGCAAATATAAATTTTCAAAAAAAATAACGTTGCATGGGATAGAAAGAGAATACATAACAACATCAGACATAAATATGCCTCAAGACAAACTCATTGTGCACATCCAGAATACATAATGGCTCTTGCTAAGATGCATTTCCCACTAGACCCTACCCCAAGCCAGTAAAAGCCAGAAACTCTACAGTAAACTGTGGATTGTACTACTCTGAAATGGGAGCTGTGTCTCTAGACCTAATTTGGGGCTGTTCGTGCTGAGGACTCACCAATACCTGCTGCAGTGACAACAGTCCAGGTGAGAATAAGAAATCTGGATGACAGCCAGGATATAGGAGCACTGAGACCTCAAATTGCTTCTAGGCGAGCATGGCCTAATGGGCTTCCATTTATGCACCTCTGGCAGGAGGAGTTTGTTCTGGAAAGTAATGGTTTCTAAGGAAGTATTTCTTAAACTTTCACATGCATGCACTTACCGAGGTTCCTGGAAATCGGGCTGGGGGGCAGATTCTGATTTTGTGGGTTCAGGGTGGGGGGTCTAGGATCCAGCAGTTCTAGAGGCCCTGGTACTCTTGGGCTGTTAACCACAAGGACAGTAGTCCTAAACCACCAGCCACTCCTTGGGAGAAATATGAGGCTGTAGACTCCGGGCAAGAGTGACAGTCTGGGAAACCCACAAGGGCAGTTCTACCCTGTCCTGTAGGGTCACTATGAGTCAGCATCAACTCGATGGCATTAGCATGGGAGAAGCTAATGCTGATGTTGCTGGTTCCTTGACCTATCATACTTTGAGTGGCAAAGTCCCAAGGGCCTTCCCGGATGTGATGGCCAAAAGCAGTAGTGTTCACCCTTGGTCATACTTTGGAATCCCTTAGGAGCTTTCAAGCCTCCCATTGGCCTGGCGCCATCCCAGACCAATGAAGCAAGACTTAGTGGAAGCAGGATTCAGGTCACGGTCAGTGAGAAAGCCCCCTTGGCAATGCCAACGTACAGCCAGTGCAGAGTCGAACTGGTCGACGACTCCACATGACTCCATATACTTTGGTGAAGCCAGCTGTTTGGGCAAGGTTTTCAGAGTTACCACCCATGTAGACTTGTTGGTGATAGTGCATTAAATAGAGCACATGCAGTGCATTGCATGAGTGTCCTATGTCATGCAACCACATCAGGGGTATGTTGAGCCAATTTCTCTGGGAGACCAAGGGTGTTGGCTCCATCCTGAACGTTGGCAGGGTAATGGACTGACACAGAGGAAACTCATTCTCTTTGTGGTGGTGCACTAATGGGTTCTTCACAGAAGGCCAAGTCCATGGCTGCAGATGCTCACGGGGCTGAGGGAGCAGGTCAAATCCTAAGTCCGAGGTGGGTGTTTGCATATTTACATGCCCTCACTGCCATCAAGTCCATTCCAACTCACAGGCCCATGGGACTGAGTAAAATGGCCCCCGTGGGTTTCTGAGACTGTGATTCTTTAGAGGAGTAGAAAATCTCCTCTTTCTCCAGAGGAGCGGTTGGTCATTCAAACTGCTGACCTTGAGATAAACAGTCCAACTCCTGACCACTCTTGCCGTCAGAATTCTATTTATTTACACAAGTATATATATATCCTTTCCCAAAAGAACTCCACATTTTCAAATCATTCTTGACACTCATGGCCTTTTTTCCTTTATAGCCATGCCTTTGGTTGAAACACAGATATAAGAGAAATATTTATCTACTTATAGGGGTACAAAAGTAGCTTTGGTGGCATAGTGTTTGCATGTTGGGCTGCTAACACCAAAGTCAGCACTTTGAAACCACCAGCCACTCCGTGGGAAGAAGAGTCTGTCTACTCCTATAAAGAGTTACAGTCTCAGAAACTCACAGGGACAGATCTACTCTGCCTCATAGGGTCACTATGAGTCAGCATCACCTCCCTGGCAGTGAGGTAGATTTTGGTTTCATAGAGATACAAGTCAGTCCTGAGCTGCTAAAGACAAGGTTGGCAGTTTGAACCCACCAGCGGCAGAGAAAGAGGAGGCTTTCTATTCCCATAAGGAGCTACAGTTTCAGAAATACCCACAGGGGAAATTTTAACCTCTCCTGTAGGATCAATATGAGTCAGAATCGACTTATCGGTGGTGAGCAAGTGGAGGGGACCCTAAACAGGTTCCGGTGGACCTTAAGAGTTCTACTAATTGTGCATGCTCTGTAAAATGTAAACCAAGATTTTACTTTTGCAAACATTATTTTTTCTAAACACGTCTAACTGTGAAACTATACTCGCATGCGGGTCTTTGAACCTGGTCATTGGTCTGGGGAAGTGAAGGGGCCTGACATCCTTTGTTGTTGTTAGTGCTGTCCAGTCATTCTGACATCACAGGGACCTTCTTTGCAACACAAGGCAGCACTGCCCAGTCCTTTGCCAGCCTCAGGGGTAGTATGTTGGAGCCCATGGTTTCAGCTACCGTGTCCTCCAGTTCACCAAGGAGTTTCCTCTTTGTGCTGCTTACTAAACCCGTTTCTAAGGAGTCCATTCCAACTCACGGTGACGCCGTGTGGGTCAGCACCACGGGACCCCACATAATGCCTTATACCATATATATATATATATATATATACATATATTGTGCATAATGCCTTATACCTGGTCCCTTTGGCACCTTGTGATCGCACAGGCTGGTGTGCTTATTCCATGTGGGCTTTTTTGCTTCTGAGCCAGATGGCCGTTTGCTCACCTTCAAGCCTTTAAGACCCCAGACACTATCTCTTTTGATAGCCTCTGGCCTTTACTTCGGGGTCTTCGGTCCCTGCAGAGTGGACACATGCCTGCTGTGCGGGTATGGGACGTGTCGGAGCGCAGCCTGGTGGCGGAGCTTCAGGAGCATAAGTATGGCATGGCATGTGTGGCCTTCTCATCCAGTGCCAAGTACATTGTCTCAGTGGGCTACCAGCATGACATGATCGTCAATGTCTGGGCCTGGAAGGTGAGTGGGCTGCTGGCCTCAGGACAGGCGGGGCCGGGAGGGGAGCCAAGAAACTGCTGACCGGTGGCCTTTACTTCCGCCTGCTGGCCTCAGTCCCTTTCTAGAGAACTCTGAGCAGAAAGGAGCAACTGGGTATCTAGGATGCTGAAGAAGGGGCAGAAGGAGAGGTCAAGTTCACAGCTTGTCTAACCTTCAGTGTGTAAGTTTCTTTTCCCTCAGCTCCTAGAAGCAGAGCCTAGATTTCCCTTGACTTTCTCTCCAGAAAAACATTGTAGTGGCTTCCAACAAGGTGTCCAGTCAGGTGACAGCAGTATCCTTCTCTGAGGACTGCAGCTACTTTGTCACTGCAGGCAACCGGCACATCAAGTTCTGGTACCTCGATGACAGCAAGACCTCAAAGGTGAGGCAGCAAGTAGCCACTAGGGTGGGGTCTGCCCAGATATGTTCCACCTGCGCCCCCTTCTGCATGCTCAAAAGCCCCTTGGAAGTCTCAGCTGGGCCAGGTGCTATGTCAATATGCAAGGGAAGCCTTCTCCCTCCCTCCCCAGGGCCTGCTTTCCAGGGGGTAGCCTGCAGGGTGTGTGGGTGGCACCTGTGGTGGGTCTCCACAGGTGAATGCCACTGTACCCCTGCTGGGCCGCTCTGGGCTGCTGGGGGAACCTGCGGAACAACCTGTTCACTGATGTAGACTGTGGCTGCGGGAAGAAGACTGACAGCACCTTCTGTATCACATCCTCTGGGCAGCTGTGCGAGTTCAGTGACCCGGAGACTGTTGGACAAGTGGGTGGAGCTGAGTGTAAGTGAATGCTTTGTCGGCACCCTCCCGTCTGTCACCTCAGGGCTCCAGGGCACCTGAGTCTGCATGCACGCTGGGGGAGGCCCCAGGCGGAGGAATGTGTTTGGGAACCTCTCTGCTTGCTCGCCCTCTCTGTCTCTGCCTCTTCCTCTGCTTTCCTCTTCTGCTCAGCACACAGACAGCATCACAGTAAGTGTGCTGGCCCTGTCCGCTGCCTCTGCTGCCTTTCTCTGGGCCGGCCTTTTCTGGGTGTGTCTTTGCCCAAACCTCAGGTGCCTTATAAGGCTTGCTGACTCCTTCCCCCTAATTGCACGGGGCTGTGGGCCCTCTGGCCAGCTGCTGTTAGAGGGAGGGGCATTGAGGGGCTCTGCCCAGGGCAGCTGGCCTGCCTTGCGCTTGTCCTTGCCTCTTGGCTCATGGCTGTTGAGGTGTCCGGTGAAGGAGTGGACAGACGCCCTTGCTGACTGTGGCTTCTGTGCTCACAGACCACAGTGGCCCACTGCATCTCGGTGAGCCAGGACTACATCTTCTGCGGCTGTGCTGACGGCACCGTGTGCCTTTTCAACCCCTTCAACCTGCACTTCCTCAGCACACTGCCCCGGCCCCATGCCCTGGGCACAGACATTGCCAGCATCACAGAGGCCAGGTGAGCGGTGTGGGTGGGCCCCTGAGTCCTGTCAGAGCCCCACTCTGTGCCAGGCCGTCCCTGGCATGCTGCAAGGAGAGGAGGGCACACATAGACCTCTGGGAAGACCCTTGCAGTCAAGCACAGGTGGGTCTTTTAGCATTTGTTGCTCACTGTGGGCAACCGTGGTAATCTGAGTCTGCAGTGTGGTAATGCATTGTCCTGTAAACACCACAGCTAGGACAGACGGGCAGTTCCTTAGGGTTTCTGAGAGAGGCTGGAAACCTGACGGAGCAGGCCTTTCTCCCTCAGGGTGGTCCTGGGTAGCAGTTAAGGTAGGAGGGTCTTATTGTAGCCTCGGGCCTTGGGTTGGGTGATTGCAGGAAGTGAAGTTTTGCTCTGGTTTCAGTGCTGTCAGGAAGCGGGGCAGTTCTGCAGTTGGGTATATTAATTTCTCATTCAGGGAAGGAGTGGGCTAAATCTGCAAATGGCAGGAAATGATATATGACCATGACTGGTTTGCACAGTGCCCTTCCTTTTCCTCTGACGTGAGTCTAGAAGGGCCTGACATCTGCTTGGCTGCATCACGGCCACACACTGTCCCCGCCTGATGTTGGGGGCTATGAAATAGCTTGTGTTCTTTTGCAGAGCCCCATGGCAAGGAATGCCAGGCCAGCCGCTGCGTTCTTTCTCCAGTGACTGCTGGCCAACCTGCTGCTCCTCCCTTTAGTGCCCCTTTGCATTAGCGCTAACTCACCAGTTTGCCCTGTCTGCCCTGGACACCCTGACCCCCTCTTTCCTCAGTCGCCTTTTCGCTGGAGTGGCCAATGCGAAGTATCGGGACACCATCACCTTGACCTTTGATCCTGCAAATCCGTGGCTGTCTTGTGTGTACAATGACCATAGTACTTATGTCTGGGGTGTGAAGGGCCCCAAGAAAGTGGGCAAGGTGTATTCAGCTCTGTATCATTCCTCCTGCGTCTGGAGTGTAGAGGTACGTGGGCCAGGTCTGCTGAGACTGACCGTGTTTCCTGGCCTACCATTAGGAGCTGGGGTTCCTCAAGTGTGGAATTTGTTTCCTCCAGCACCCTTGCTCCCCAAGCTGTGCCCCTGGGTCCCTTCGTATCTGTTAATTGGCTCTGAGGATGGGAGGGGATTTTAGTGCTGACTCATCTCAGACGTTTTTCAGTATGCCCCTGTGCAGTCTTAGCTTGGCCTCTTTGGACATGTTCCTGAACTTGACCAAACCTTAGTTTCTGCAATTGTGAAATGACATACCTGATGCATTTGATTTTTACGAACAGGAGACAATGTAAGTGGGAGATTTAGAATGCCTAGTACTTACTAGGTGCTTGGTTAATGTATATTCCTTTACTTGTTAAAGACAAGAGCTAATCATTAAGACTTGCTTGCTATGGGACAAGCCGTTGCCTCCAGGGGACAGGATGGGGGAACTTTAGGCCCCCAAGGACAGAGGTTCAGGAGGGTTTAGCTGAAAAGGGTTGGGGACAAAATTTATTATCTCCAAGGGAAAGATACTAACTTGACAATGAAGAAACGGCAAAACCCACCCTTAGCCAAGTCATTAAGGTTAACATCCCGTGGCAGCAGCATGAATCTGGTGAGAGGGTACACTGAGAGGTTTCAAAATGTTCCCAGAAAATGTTATGACTCTTAAGAACTCCCAATAAAATGTTGAACAACAACAACCAACGTTGATGGAAAGTTTCTTTTAGTTCTGTTTTTCCATGCAGCCTCCTCCTAGCATTGTGTCTGGTATTCTTGACCCAAATGTATAAGGAACTTAGGATAGTCATGAGGAAACATCAGGCAACCTTCATTTGAGGTACACCTGCCAGAGTAACTTATCACACTCTCCCAGGTGTCAGGGTAGGAAAGACAAGCAAAGACTGAAAGCCGTTCTAGACTGGGACAGATGACACCCATGTGCCGTGGGGGCTCCTGGGATCCTGGAGCAGAAGAAGTACATTCGTGGGATAAACAAACAAACTCATTGGCATTGGGTTGATTCCAACTCAGAGCAACCCCCGCTGGTGACATTTAAATAAAGTCTAATAATGTTGTACCAGTGTGACCTCCGTGGTCCTTATCACTGTGTACTGTAGTGCATAAAACATTAATACGAAGGGAGACCAGGTGAGAGAGTTGAATGTGACATATCTTGACTCATTTTTCTAAAGGTTCAACCCAAAAGGTAAAGTAAAACAGCTCTTGATGGAGAGGAAAAGGTGGAAGGGGGTGGGTGATGATTCTTTCCCCCCGCTGCCTGGCACTGAACGGCCTCTCCTCTCTTCTCATTTTGCAGGGTCCACGAATTGCAGTTCCTGAGTGAAATGCTGAAGGTGGAGGCCCATGAGTCAGAGATTCTGTGCCTGGAGTACTCGAAGCCAGACACAGGTACCTGGCCCTGGCCTGGAATCGCCTTGAGTGAGCCCCTCCAGTCTGGCCAGAGCCACTGATACTTGTCCTGCCTCTTGACTATGGGGCTGATCGTTCTTTTGGCTACCAAAAGAGTTAGTGATCCTTCTTGATGTCTCTGAAGGCTTCTTGTTGTTTCTGAAGGCTTTGGGGAGGACTGCATCTCAACTCTGCCCGACTCCATGGCTCATGTGGCTTAAGGATGTGGGGCTCAGTTTCTCTGGGTGCTCTTTGCTGGGCACTCATGATGGGCTGCGATCCACAAGCTCAGCAGTTTGAAACTACCAGCCGCTCTGCAGGAGAAAGGTGGGCCTTTCTACTCCTGTAAACAGTTACAGTCTCAGAAGCCCATAGGGGGTATTCACTATGAGTCAGCATTAACTTGATAGCAGCAGATTTGATTTTTGTAAAGTCTTTTTAAAGCCAACCAAAAGCTGAATCAGTGAAGAAGATCTGCTTTAGACATTGTGCTCTTTTAAAGAATAATCTGTCTGTGATCAGATTGACACAGGAACTTGGAAGGTTAGGTGAAAAGTTTAAGGGGCAGTGAGCTTATGTGTGTGATGGAAATTTGGAATTGGAAAAGGACAGTGAGAATGGCTACATAATTTCAGAAATATAATGAATGTTAGCAAATTGTACATGTAGAAATGATTGAATTGGTATATATTTTTGTGTGCATTGTTTTAGATCAGGGAGAAGACTCGAAGTTCAAATATAATTTACAGAGACCCCCTTGTTAAATCTTGAATGGGACAAAGTCCAGAAAAAACAAATCATCTGGTTGAGGGAGACCGTAAGCATGAGGCCATAATGGGGACTGAAGGATTCACAACAGCTCGGTCACATGGAAAACAAAGGAAGCCCCTTTAAAAGTCAAGTTGCCAGCAGATCAGACCATCACAGTTGGAAATGTGACTACAGAAATGGGAAAGGGACCATGATTGGAGTAAATACATTATTGCAGACTAGAAAAGTTTACAGGACTGGTTCAGGGCCCTCCAACCATCTTGGTCAGGGCATGAACGTGCAACCTCAGTACCCCAATTCCCATCAAGGGCATACTCAGGCAAGTTCTTGAGGGCTAGACTACTCCTCACCAGGCTGGCCAGAGGAGTGGGTGGAAGCAAACAAACTCTGCCTGAGGGCAAAGCATTTTACGTTGCTAGTTCAGAGTCATGGAGCTCTAGTGCCATAGAAGGTTATGGGTTGGGCGGTTAACCACAAGGTTTCACTCTTCAAAACCACCAGCCAGCTCCAGGGAAGAAAGATGAGGCTTTCTACTCCAATAAAAATATATAGTCTGGAGATAAAAAGCCCCAATGTAAGTTAACTGGGTTGATTCCTACTAGAGGGATAATGTGTGTGGGCCAGATGCTTGCAAGGTCCCTCAAGGCAATGCTGCCAGACTGCAGTCTCTGCTCCCTGCTGGTGGAGACAATGGATTGCTTTTCTCTAAAACTTGGAACCATTAGCTTGGTTCCAGTAGGTGGAGTTCACACCCTACTGATAATGGTTCATATGGAGATCCAGAAAACAGGTCAAAGTTAAGCTGCCATTCTAAATGTAGGATCCGCCCATTTTGTCACCTGTATACCCCCAATCCCTCCTCTTCCTATTGCATGTATGCCCCTAGACCACCCCTTCTCACCGCTGTATAACATAGTCCAAGTCCTTCCTGTGATGTATGTCTTTACCCTCCCGTTTCCAATTCCCCTTGTCCTCCTTCCCTTCCCCCTCTCTCCATGTGGACCACCAAGTGGGGCTGAGGTGAGCAATGCTACCATGATATGTGTGTGACTGCATTATTGTAATATCTCTTCTATCTCTCATGCTCCCAATGACTTTAATATTTATATCTCAACCCTTTATGTTTCCAGGGCTTTCAATGACATTAGGCATCTTTTCAATGTTTATGAATCATGCTTATGAACCTCTCTTCTGTTAGTTGTCTGTGTGTATGCATTGCCTGTATTAAAAACATATAGAACCGAGCAATTTGTCTGGAAAAATAATTTATAGAAACTTTATGTTAGATTGCCATGCGTTTTGCATAGCCAATTGTTCTTTTAAAACACTTTTCTTGTCATTGTGATACCATGCTAAAAGGTAAAAACATCTGTATATAGTCAAATAGCTTTATCTTTCCTTTAAAGACATGAACCTTCGTGTCTTGCTTAAAGTTTCCACCTCACTAAAGCTAAATTGCTACCCTCGAAAATAAATCCCTCTAAGTTTTTAATGCTTTGAATATTTTATCGCTCTAATCCTCCTGGAGTTTATTTTTGAATGTAGTATGCTCCTTCCTTTGATTTCTTGTAAATTCAGCCAATTCAACCACTCATTAACCAAAGTATTCCTTTACCACTGGATTGTTTTGCCACCTTTGCTTTGCATAGCATATAGTTCTAAATTATATCCCAGACTACTGAATTATTTGCCAGAGTGGCTTTACTAATTGTACACTGGCATCACAACACGCGGGAGCTTCGGAAAGATCGTGGGAGAAAGGAATGAAAAGAGAAGATAATTTCCCATGAATTTTTGAAGCTTCCTCGTACAGGTGCTTTACAGTAAGTCGACATTAGGGTTTATAATCAATAAAAAATTCAACTGTGATCCAAGAATGAGGGGCGTGACATTTCCTGGTTGAGACAAAAGCGAACAGGCGAGCAGAATACGAAAAGAATTGGTTAACCGATGAAACTGCAGCCAAGTGTTAGCTGTTATCACAAAAATGAACACACAGAATATTCTTGAACTTGGAAGTGGGAACTTCAGCCTTTCAACGGCCATCGACGGTGCGGGGCAACATCCCCGCACTCCTACGCTCAGGAAGGGGGTTCTGGGGTCTGCGGCGCCGCGGGGCACAAGTGGGGCGAAGGGCTGCGAGGGAACGCCGAGGCAGAGGGGTCCCCGCGAGGCGGCTGCGGGCCGCTCCAGAAGGCAGGGGTCCGGGGGCTCTGCGGTCCCTCAGGACCCTCCAGGAGAGGCTCCAGAAAGGCAGCTGGAGGCCCCGGCCGGCCGTGCAGCTCGCTGGGAGGCGCGGGCGCACGTGCTCCGCCGGTCCGGGCGGCGGGGGCGGCTGAACGGGCCCTGGCCGTGGGCGGCGGGCGGCGGGCGGGCGCAGTGCGGCGCCGGGCAGGCGGGAGGTGACCGCGCGGGGCGGTCGCGGCGGCTGGGGCTACTGACGGCACACGGATCCGGAGCGCACTGCGCGGGGCGGGGCGCCGCGCAGGTGAGAGCGGCAGCGGACCCGGATGCGGCGCGGCTGAGGGCGGCCGAGGGCGGGGGGTCGCGGCGGCTAGCTCTTGGAGATCCCGGCCGGAGGCTCCGGCGCCGGTGCTGCGCTTCCTGCCGGCTCGAAGAACGAGCCCGAGCCTGGCCGCCCTCGGGATGCCTTGCTGAGGCTCCGCCGGACGTCCCCAACAGGGGGGGGGCGGGGCGGGGCGCGTTCGGGCGCCTCCCGAGGGCGCCTCAGCGGAGAGCGGCGTTGGCGCCGTGGAGTCTACGCGGGCGGCCCAACCCGCCTGCCACTCAGGTGTCTTTTTGCACGGAAGTGAGTTTTAGGAGCGGGAAACCTGTGGTGGGCGTGACTGACGTGTTTTTAAATCATTTTCTATACATTTAAAGCTGTAAAGGCAAAACTTCATGATCCAATTAATATAGCCAAAAATTCAGGCTTGATAGAAACATTTAGAATCCAGGCACTGGGGGTAAAGTCCCCTTATTCCCATCTGTTATTGGAGGAAGGTATGAGAGAGATTGGATACTGCGGTGGGAAGAAATAGAGCCAAATAGGAATGTCTGCTTCTATAGGGAGAATGTATCAGCCATGCGCTCACTTTAAGGCAGCACAGCTTTAAGGGAGAATCTGTGGAAATGATAGATTACCGCAGGAACATGAACTTGGAGTATATCTCCAACTAACAGAGTGGTGGTCTTCCAGCCATGGAACATTAGTCTCCCAGATTCCCTCTGTACCAGTCAGGGAATAAGTCCCAGTATTATTTCCCTTGGTGCTAGTATCCCACATTTCCCCTCTCTGCATTATGTTTAAGATTCAATAGTGTCACGGAGGCAACATGGTCTCTTTTCATATCTATTAGCTTCCTATAGAAGTGACATGAGACTGCAAGCATCACAATTATGATAAAAAACACAGTCAGACTGGAACTTAAGCTATGTGAAGTACTTTGCCCCCAAGCTCGCGGGTCCAACCCTTCCATGCTACTCATCAATTGCTTAATCACATCAGAGCCAGGAGAAGCCTCAAGCTTGTCTTTGAATGTATAGAAAATATCCTTTTTAAGCTGATCAATATCTAATGAAATGTTTCCCTTAAACCCTTGCAAATGTTTCCTAATCAAATTCCAATCATGCAATGTCTTATTATAAGGATAAGTGGTTATACAGAAATCAGTTACATTCCAATCACATTATAGCATTGACAAATTCAAAATCTTGATCTTTCAGCAAAGCAGTCTGCAGTAATGTAGGGACTTTATGGATGTGCTTTATACAATTGATGTATGTATACGTATGGATTGTGGTAAGAGTTGTATGAGTCCCTAATAAAATGTAAAAGAAGAAAAGAGAAAAAAAATGATTAGGGCAAAGACTGTACAGATGTGCTTTATACAATTGATGTATGTATATATATGAACGGTGAAAAGAATTGTATGAGCCCCAATAAATTGTTAAAATTTAAAAAAAAATTCATTAAAAAAAAATTAAATTAAATTTAAAAAAAAATGAGTAAATGAACTTTGTCACACATAAGATTCCTCTTCTCCTCCTTCTGTTTTAACAATTTAAATAGTAAAGCATTGCTAGATCTTGAACCAGTAAAAGTACTAGTTAGATAACCTTCATTGTTATGTAAATACCGGCTCCCATCCCTCAGAGAATTAAGAGAGCTAACTAATTGGGAGAACTTCTTATCATACTTTGAAAGACTGAAAAAATTCTTAATAAATTTGTTCAGCTGATCTTGAAGTAACTTACCAAGCAGACATTTTTTCTCCAGGCTTACCAATAAGGTTATAGGCTCAATTGAGCCGTTTTGCCTTTCAGGCTTCTCACACTGTATGATTTTACCTTGCAATATTCTGTCTTGGTTAACTTCACTCATTCCCTCTATGCTGGCTTTAGGGGAAGTTAATGGGAGGGCCTTAGGCCCCCCTGAATGCCCTAAGGAAATGACCCGGCATCCACAGTTAACAAACCTTTTTCCTTCCATTTCTAATTCCATGTGGGGGCGCTGTTTCTCCACAACAGCAGTCCAGAAGACTGCTTGATTTATAGGGTGGTCAAACTTCTCAAGTACTCTTTCCTGATAGGTATAAATTTTTACTCTAGAAATGCAAGGAAGGGAAAATTGGCTTAAGCGATCCTACATTTTTACAAACCATGGTATATCAGAACTCATTACTGCCTTAATTTCTTCTTCACAATCCTGACCAATAACTCCAGCAACACCTTGAGAATTTATGTTGGACTTTCTTTTTTTTTGACTTTCTTAATAAACTTCCTATAGTTCTTTTAGGTAGTGGACCCCAATTACTGCTCTTCGTTTCTGATTCAATCACAGTTTTGGGCTTTTTCTTACAACTCTTATCAACTCCAGTATCAATTTTAATTTCTTGAGTACTAAGGTTAAATCTTCCTGATAGAAACTGTATTAATCTTTCAATAAGAGGTCCCTGCTTTTGAGGATCAAGCTCCTGTGAAGGCTTCTGAGCCATCTCTTGGTTATTCAAACCAACTGCAGTGAGAACAGAGACTAGGTTTTTGCCTCTTTGGCTAGGTCTGTTCTCCTGCTGTGAGGCTGCTAGATAAAGGCGATTTCTCTCAAAGATCTTCTTTGCTCCAGTAGGCAGACACCTTGCCTACCACGCTCTGCTATGAGGGCTCTGCATCAAGCTTCTTCCACTATTTTCCCGCCGGGAAGTCTTTGCTAATGGCGACCCTTCACGGTTGATTTTTGAACGACATTGGCTCGCCCAATGAGTTCCCTTCCTACAATGGAGGCAGAGTTCAGGTTCGTTTAAACCCGATCTCCATGGTCCTGGCCCATGCTCTGACATTGGCCGCAGCCTGCTCTGCCTACACTCTTTTGAAGATGACTTGTCTTCCCACAACTAAAGCACTTTCTTCCAGGTCTGATATAGTTTGCCAATGAAGCTGCCATGAGGTCTGCCTTGTATTCCTCTGCCTCTACATTCCTGCATATCCTAAAATAACCCAGCAAAGTGCCCTGTTCGCTGTAGGGATGCAAGGCATTTTTACAGTGCTTATTAGAGAAATCATAAGATAGCTTGTGCACTAGGTCTCTTACTGCCTGAACATTCTTCACACATTTGGAAATAGCATCTTCCAGTCGGGACACAAAGTCAGCGTAACGCTCATCATATTCTGTTGTCTTATAGCCCTGTAACGCGGCGTTCTCTCTTCTGATGGAATTATCTTTTCCCAGGCCCTTAAGCAAACCTCATGTATCTGTCCTATTGTCTGTTCAGTAAACTGTAGTTGAGACTCAACTGTAATATAATTTGCATCCCCTAGCAATTGATGAATTCCTATATCTATCCCATCCTCAGCATTCTTCCCAGCTCTTGCAAGGGCTGCTTCCTTCCATAGCATTTGATATCACAAGCATTCTGAAGAGTAAAGACAAATTCTCACTAAAGCTTTCCAATCTGTAGGGGTCCAGCTGTCAGACTCTGCTAGAGCCCTTATCATGCTAATTACAAAATGTGAGTCTGGGCCGTAGTCATTGATTGCCTGCTTGAGATCTTTTAGCAACTTAAAAGGCAAAGGCACTGTGAATTCCTTTTGGTTCTAACAGGATAAGACATCTTGCATTCTAAATCTTCTTCTGCAATCCCTCTTCCTACTCTGGAGAGTAAAGGTGCTTTCCTATACTTTGCTTCTTTACGTCTATTCTCTGAGCTACTCTTTTCAATCTGGATATCTTGGAGTTCCACTTCCTGAACTTCACCTTCTGTGCTAGCTCTCCTAGTTTGCATTTCTTTGGAGCTAATCTCTCTACCTTCAGGGCTGGCTTGCTTGATTGTTTTACAATCTCTGGCCTTTCTTACACTAAATTCCAGCAGGAGAGCAGTTGCTTTTACTATGTCCCCTTCTGACTCAGGCTCATTCTTTTAGCTCTGCCTAAAATCTTCTCATCTGCCTGAAACCCGTTCTCACTGCTTCTCATCTGATTTAAATTTGGGCATCTTAGACGTTGCCTGTTCTGCTTCTTGGCTTTCTCTACCTTTGAAAGCAAGGGAGCTTCCTGGGATTGTTTAATAGCCATGCTTTGGATCTTGCAATCCACTGCCTCTAGTACTGTATCACCTTTAAACCTTCGGAGTCTGCAGTCTCGCGAGAGCATACAGGCTTTGGCAATGAGGTTCTGTTCTAGAATTGGAGGCTTTAGATAACAAACCAATCCCTGCCTTTTCAGTTTTTCCTAAAGTTTCATAACCTAAATCATGCTTATTCACAGACACTTTAGCTTGCTTTGCTAGATTTGAATAGACACAAGACTTCTCACTAGACTGTTCATCCTTATTCTCTTCCTCCTGCAAAAGTTTTAAAACCATCTTAACTTGTACCCACAGAGACCACTTCTCCATAGGGATACTCTCCCCATCTCTGTGCTTCCTTTAAGTTGACAATGACCTCCTCCCAGGTCTCTAAATCAAAAGTTCCTTCCTCTGAGAACCATGAATTATACCTTTTTACTACTTTTAGAAAACATTGTATCTTTTTCTTCGTTACTTTTACACCTTGTCTTTTCAGTAAGTAGAGAGCATGGTACCATAAGTTTCAGGTTTACTTTTACCTTGCTCCCATTATCCTCTTTAAAATTCTAATTCACTATTTCCACTACTTCTCTGTCAATCCCCACACCGGATCCTCACTTCACACAATTTTCAAATTCACTCTACGTACCAATGGGGCCATATAATTGTTATATGGGATATAACTCATATTGTCCCACGTTGTGCGCCATTTGTCTGGGGAAGCCCGCCTTGTGCTGGGGCTCCAGCCTCCAGCCCAGTCCTTGAGCCTCCTGCCTGGTCTCCATCCCACCTCCCTTCGTCCACACTGAGCGTGGGCCTGGCTGGTAAGATCATGGCCATCCAGGAGGTGAGCATGCTACCATGAATTGTGTCTGACTGCATTATTGTAATGTCTCTTCTATCGCTCATGCTCCCGGTGACTTTAATATAATATTTATATATCTCAACCATACAATTGTGCTTATTGAACCCAAGATTACTGGTGGGGGGCTGGCACCCCAACTCATATCACAGTACATACCATTTGTCTAGTTCTTCAATGCTTCCTCTCCCGCTCACTCCCTCCAACTATCATGACCTCAGCTCTACCTTACAAAGCCGGCTAGACCAGAGCATGTACACTGGTACAGATAAGAACTCTCAACACACAGAATCCAGGACAGATAAACCCTTCAGGAACAGTAATGGAAGTAGTGATAACATGAGGGTAGGGATGAGATAGAGGGAACTGATAGCAATGATTGATGTATTAACGCTCACACCCCAGGGGGACAAGCAACAGAAACATTGGTGAAGTGAGACCTTGGACATTGTAAAATATGAAAGTATAATTTATCAAGGTTTCATGAGGGTGGGAGAGTGGGAGAGAAGGGGGGAAAAGGAGCTGATACCAAGGGGTCAAGTATAAAGAAAATGATGATGGTACCGTAGGTACAAATGTGCTTGATACAATTGATGTATGCATTGTTATAAGTGGTGTAAGAGCCCCCGATAAAATGACTTAATTTTTTAAAAGTGTTTAGGTAGATCTTGATGGAGGATAGATTGAGAAACAATAGTTTCAGAATTTGATAATTTTGCTTAATAATCAAACTGAAAACTCACTGCCATTGCATCTTTTGTGACTCACAGCAACCCTGACTTTCAGCAACCCTATTGGACAGGGTAGAGCAGCCCCTGTGAGTTTCTGAGACTGCAACTCTTTACAGGGGTAGAAAGCCCTAACGTTTCTCTCTCAGAGCGGGTGGTGGTTTTGAACTATGTGGGTAGCAGCCCAAGTGAAAACCACTATGCCACCAGGGCTCCCTGTGCCACATAGCGGGAGCTGTTGTTTTCCCAAACATTCACTTGGCTATTTCTTTTATAAGAAGCCAAGTAATTTGGCAGCTTATTTCTGTTCCAGTTTTCTTATATAGAAAATGTGGTGACAGTGTGAACCTGTTTGTTGTAGTTTATGTGAACATAATTGAGTGATCTAGACCAAGTGAGCTAGACCAAGTGAGCTGACTGGTCAAAAATCAGACCTGTGGATTGCCAAATTGGTTCTGCTGAGATTGGGGCTTTCCTGGATCCACAGGCTTCCTCCAAGCTGTGTCCGAGAAGCTCTGAATTTTAGAGCTACATTTTATAGTTGAAAGAGAGGCCTAAGGAGGGAGGGAGTCCTTAAGCTCTAAGACCTTAATGCTGTCATTGCTGTCCTCTTTTAGTGTACCTGCAGTTTCCACACTGCAGTGGGAACCATTGAAACAGCTGTTCTCATTCTCTGAGATGGTGTGCCACCCCACTCCATACCACCACCACCTCATCCCTTTCTCTTATTGTAGAGATAATGCCCCTTCCATATGTATCTCAGATATTCAATTAATGAAGAAAGACAAAAGTAGGAGAAATGATTTAGATGAAGGAGACCATAAGCATGAGGCCATAATGGGGTCCAAAGGCTGTGTGGCCATGTCGCTAATTATAGAAATGGATGAAATCTGCCACAAAAATGTGATTGGAGGCAGAGCAATTCATCACTCTCTCAGGCAGGACTACATAAGTGAGAATGGGGCCATTATGGAGACATGGAGACGATCACAGATTAGAAAGGCTTACTGGATTTGTTCTGGGGCCTTCCGACCACTATAACTCATGACCATAGGGTCTTAGACTTTCCCAATTTCCATTGAGGACCTTCCCAGGGAAGTCCCAGAGGGCAGATTGCTCCTCTCTGCTCTGGCTAGTTGTTGTTGCGTGCCATTGAGGACACTTGGACTCGTCGTGACCTCACATACAACCGAATGAAACACTGTAGGGTCGTGCACCATCCTCACAATTGTTCCTGTGCCTGAACCACCGATGAAGCCACTGAGTCCATCCACTTCTTCGAGGACCTCCTCTGTTTCATGGCTTCTCCACTGTACCAAATAGGATGTCCTTCTCCAGGGACTGGTCTCTCCTGACAACATGTCCAAAGTATGTAAGATGGCGTCTTGCCATCCTTGCCTCTAAGCAGCACTCTGGCCTTATTTCTTCTGATACAGATTGGTCAGTCCTTCAGCAGTCCATGGTACTGTCAGTAGTCTTCTGGTGGACCACAATTCGATGCATCTGTTCTTCTACAGCCTTCCTTATTCAGTGTCTAACTTTCACATGCATATGATGCAATGGAAAATAGCATGGCTTAGGTCATGTGCACCTTAGTCCTCAGAGTAACATCATTGTTCTTCAACACTATAAAGAGGTTTTCTGCAGCAGATTTACCCATTACAATACATCTTTTGATCTCCTGACTGCTGTTTCTATGAACATTGATAGTGGATCTAAGCAAGACAAAATCCTTGACAACTGAAGCCCTTTTCTCTGTTTATCACCTATTGGTCCAGTTTTGGGGATTTTGGTCTTCCTTATATTGAATTGTAACCCATATTGAAGGCTGCAATCCTTGATCTTCAGCAAGTGGTTCAATTCCTCCTCACTTTCAGCAAACAAATGGTGTCATATATGCACACAAGCAGGCTCCCAAAAGTTAGTGGAACAAGGAATCAAAAGAGAATGGAATTTTTCAGGGACTTTTTGAAATACCAGTGTGTGTGTGTGTGTGTGTGTGTGAGAGAGAGAGAGAGAGAGAGAGAGAGAGAGAGAGAGAGAGAGAGAGAGAGAGGAGATGTGGGCATAAAACAAACATCAAGCAACATAAGGGAGAATGCTGTTGGCTGCTGTTGAACTGATTCCGGTGCGCATGCACAGTGACCTGCTGTGTGCACCATAGTGACCCCTCAGAAGCAGATCATCAAGCCTACCTTTCAACTGAAATTCTGAGAATTCACAATTTTCAGAAGTATGTGGATAACAGTGAAAGCCAAAATTCTATTTGCACAGTCCCCACGTGGATTAAGCTTCCAGTGAATTCCTTCAGACCATTGACCAGGGATGTGAACACTCTTGCCACCAGGCAGAGGGCATTGGAAAGTGGATTACCCCTTAGGCAGCCCATGGTGGGGCTTAGAGACTTGCCTAAGTGTATCCTTGAATCGAGGCTGCCATTCTGGGCTGCGCGGTCATGAGTCATGCCCCCAAAGCCTTGGTTGTTTGGCCCTGGACCACTCTTGTAAACTGTCCTGTTTAACACAGGTCCCAATCCTTGTCCTATTCTTGCTTCTGTAGTCCCACCTGGAACTGTGATGTTGGGATCTGCCGCCATGTCCTTTCAAGTCTGTGAATCTCAGATAACCCTTACATATCAATAAGACCTCTTGCTAATAGTTTCCCTCCCCTCATCTCGATGGCATGTGTTGGCCCTTGGACTATCTAGGTTACCTAGCGGGCATTTGGATTATGTAGGCTCCCTAGCGGGAATTTGGACTATATAGATTGCCTAGCGGGCAATTAGACTTTGTAGGTTATCTAGCGGGCACTTTGACTATCTAGGTTACCTAGCTAGCACTTGAACTATCTACGTTACCTAGCGGTTACTTGGAGTATGTTGGTTACCTACCGGGCTGTTGGACTATCTAGGTTACCTAGCCGGCACTTGGGCTATCTAGGTTAACTAACGGGCACTTGGACTATGTAGGTTCCCTAGCGGGCCCTTGGACTATGTAAGTTCCCTAGCGGGCACTTGGACTATGTGGGTTCCCTAGCGGGCATTAGGACTATCTGGGTTACCTAACGGGCACTTGGACTATGTAGGTTAACTAGCGGGCTTTGGACTATGTAGGTTACCTAGCGGACACTTGGACTATGTAGGTTCCCTATCGTTCACTTGGAGAATGTAGGTTAACTAAGGGGCACTAGGACAATGTAGGTTACCTAGCGGGCCTTGGGACTATCTAGGTTACCTAGGGGGAACTTGGACTATGTAGGTTTACTATTGGCCACTTGGACTATCTAGGTTACCTAGCAGGCACTTGGACTATGTAGGTTAACTAGCGGGCACTTGGACTATCTAGGTTACCTAGCAGGCACTTGGACTATGTACGTTTCCTAGCGGGTACTTGGACTATCTATGTTAACTAGCGGGCACTTGGACTATGTAGATTCCCTATCGGGCACTTGGACTATGTAGGTAACCTAGTGGTCACTTGAACTGTCTAGGTTACCTAGCGGGCATTTGGACTATGTAGGTTAACTAGCGAGCTCTTGGACTATCTAGGTTAACTAGCGGGCACTTGGACTATTAGGGTCCCTAGCGGGCATTTGGACTATATAGGTTACCTAGCGGGCACTTGGACTATGTAGGTTAACTAGCGGACACTTTGACTATCTAGGTTAGCTAACGGGCAATTGGACTATCTAGGTTACCTAGCGGGCACTTGGACTATGTAGGTTCCCTAGCGGGCACTTGGACTATCTAGGTTACCTAGCAGGCACTTTGACTATCTAGGTTAACTAACGGGCACTTGGACTATGGAAAGAAGTGCCTAATGGTCACCAGGACCCATGGTTAATCCAGGCGTGGTCATCTGATTCCAATCGATCAGACCTAGCTATAAATCACTTATATGTCTGGGTAATTAAAAGCAAATATAAATTTTCAAAAAAAATAACGTTGCATGGGATAGAAAGAGAATACATAACAACATCAGACATAAATATGCCTCAAGACAAACTCATTGTGCACATCCAGAATACATAATGGCTCTTGCTAAGATGCATTTCCCACTAGACCCTACCCCAAGCCAGTAAAAGCCAGAAACTCTACAGTAAACTGTGGATTGTACTACTCTGAAATGGGAGCTGTGTCTCTAGACCTAATTTGGGGCTGTTCGTGCTGAGGACTCACCAATACCTGCTGCAGTGACAACAGTCCAGGTGAGAATAAGGAAATCTGGATGACAGCCAGGATATAGGAGCACTGAGACCTCAAATTGCTTCTAGGCGAGCATGGCCTAATGGGCTTCCATTTATGCACCTCTGGCAGGAGGAGTTTGTTCTGGAAAGTAATGGTTTCTAAGGAAGTATTTCTTAAACTTTCACATGCATGCACTTACCCAGGTTCCTGGAAATCTGGCTGGGGGGCAGATTCTGATTTTGTGGGTTCAGGGTGGGGGGTCTAGGATCCAGCAGTTCTAGAGGCCCTGGTACTCTTGGGCTGTTAACCACAAGGACAGTAGTCCTAAACCACCAGCCACTCCTTGGGAGAAATATGAGGCTGTAGACTCCGGGCAAGAGTGACAGTCTGGGAAACCCACAAGGGCAGTTCTACCCTGTCCTGTAGGGTCACTATGAGTCAGCATCAACTCGATGGCATTAGCATGGGAGAAGCTAATGCTGATGTTGCTGGTTCCTTGACCTATCATACTTTGAGTGGCAAAGTCCCAAGGGCCTTCCCGGATGTGATGGCCAAAAGCAGTAGTGTTCACCCTTGGTCATACTTTGGAATCCCTTAGGAGCTTTCAAGCCTCCCATTGGCCTGGCGCCATCCCAGACCAATGAAGCAAGACTTAGTGGAAGCAGGATTCAGGTCACGGTCAGTGAGAAAGCCCCCTTGGCAATGCCAACGTACAGCCAGTGCAGAGTCGAACTGGTCGACGACTCCACATGACTCCATATACTTTGGTGAAGCCAGCTGTTTGGGCAAGGTTTTCAGAGTTACCACCCATGTAGACTTGTTGGTGATAGTGCATTAAATAGAGCACATGCAGTGCATTGCATGAGTGTCCTATGTCATGCAACCACATCAGGGGTATGTTGAGCCAATTTCTCTGGGAGACCAAGGGTGTTGGCTCCATCCTGAACGTTGGCAGGGTAATGGACTGACACAGAGGAAACTCATTCTCTTTGTGGTGGTGCACTAATGGGTTCTTCACAGAAGGCCAAGTCCATGGCTGCAGATGCTCACGGGGCTGAGGGAGCAGGTCAAATCCTAAGTCCGAGGTGGGTGTTTGCATATTTACATGCCCTCACTGCCATCAAGTCCATTCCAACTCACAGGCCCATGGGACTGAGTAAAATGGCCCCCGTGGGTTTCTGAGACTGTGATTCTTTAGAGGAGTAGAAAATCTCCTCTTTCTCCAGAGGAGCGGTTGGTCATTCAAACTGCTGACCTTGAGATAAACAGTCCAACTCCTGACCACTCTTGCCGTCAGAATTCTATTTATTTACACAAGTATATATATATCCTTTCCCAAAAGAACTCCACATTTTCAAATCATTCTTGACACTCATGGCCTTTTTTCCTTTATAGCCATGCCTTTGGTTGAAACACAGATATAAGAGAAATATTTATCTACTTATAGGGGTACAAAAGTAGCTTTGGTGGCATAGTGTTTGCATGTTGGGCTGCTAACACCAAAGTCAGCACTTTGAAACCACCAGCCACTCCGTGGGAAGAAGAGTCTGTCTACTCCTATAAAGAGTTACAGTCTCAGAAACTCACAGGGACAGATCTACTCTGCCTCATAGGGTCACTATGAGTCAGCATCACCTCCCTGGCAGTGAGGTAGATTTTGGTTTCATAGAGATACAAGTCAGTCCTGAGCTGCTAAAGACAAGGTTGGCAGTTTGAACCCACCAGCTGCAGAGAAAGAGGAGGCTTTCTATTCCCATAAGGAGCTACAGTTTCAGAAATACCCACAGGGGAAATTTTAACCTCTCCTGTAGGATCAATATGAGTCAGAATCGACTTATCGGTGGTGAGCAAGTGGAGGGGACCCTAAACAGGTTCCGGTGGACCTTAAGAGTTCTACTAATTGTGCATGCTCTGTAAAATGTAAACCAAGATTTTACTTTTGCAAACATTATTTTTTCTAAACACGTCTAACTGTGAAACTATACTCGCATGCGGGTCTTTGAACCTGGTCATTGGTCTGGGGAAGTGAAGGGGCCTGACATCCTTTGTTGTTGTTAGTGCTGTCCAGTCATTCTGACATCACAGGGACCTTCTTTGCAACACAAGGCAGCACTGCCCAGTCCTTTGCCAGCCTCAGGGGTAGTATGTTGGAGCCCATGGTTTCAGCTACCGTGTCCTCCAGTTCACCAAGGAGTTTCCTCTTTGTGCTGCTTACTAAACCCGTTTCTAAGGAGTCCATTCCAACTCACGGTGACGCCGTGTGGGTCAGCACCACGGGACCCCACATAATGCCTTATACCATATATATATATATATATATATATATACATATATTGTGCATAATGCCTTATACCTGGTCCCTTTGGCACCTTGTGATCGCACAGGCTGGTGTGCTTATTCCATGTGGGCTTTTTTGCTTCTGAGCCAGATGGCCGTTTGCTCACCTTCAAGCCTTTAAGACCCCAGACACTATCTCTTTTGATAGCCTCTGGCCTTTACTTCGGGGTCTTCGGTCCCTGCAGAGTGGACACATGCCTGCTGTGCGGGTATGGGACGTGTCGGAGCGCAGCCTGGTGGCGGAGCTTCAGGAGCATAAGTATGGCATGGCATGTGTGGCCTTCTCATCCAGTGCCAAGTACATTGTCTCAGTGGGCTACCAGCATGACATGATCGTCAATGTCTGGGCCTGGAAGGTGAGTGGGCTGCTGGCCTCAGGACAGGCGGGGCCGGGAGGGGAGCCAAGAAACTGCTGACCGGTGGCCTTTACTTCCGCCTGCTGGCCTCAGTCCCTTTCTAGAGAACTCTGAGCAGAAAGGAGCAACTGGGTATCTAGGATGCTGAAGAAGGGGCAGAAGGAGAGGTCAAGTTCACAGCTTGTCTAACCTTCAGTGTGTAAGTTTCTTTTCCCTCAGCTCCTAGAAGCAGAGCCTTGATTTCCCTTGACTTTCTCTCCAGAAAAACATTGTAGTGGCTTCCAACAAGGTGTCCAGTCAGGTGACAGCAGTATCCTTCTCTGAGGACTGCAGCTACTTTGTCACTGCAGGCAACCGGCACATCAAGTTCTGGTACCTCGATGACAGCAAGACCTCAAAGGTGAGGCAGCAAGTAGCCACTAGGGTGGGGTCTGCCCAGATATGTTCCACCTGCGCCCCCTTCTGCATGCTCAAAAGCCCCTTGGAAGTCTCAGCTGGGCCAGGTGCTATGTCAATATGCAAGGGAAGCCTTCTCCCTCCCTCCCCAGGGCCTGCTTTCCAGGGGGTAGCCTGCAGGGTGTGTGGGTGGCACCTGTGGTGGGTCTCCACAGGTGAATGCCACTGTACCCCTGCTGGGCCGCTCTGGGCTGCTGGGGGAACCTGCGGAACAACCTGTTCACTGATGTAGACTGTGGCTGCGGGAAGAAGACTGACAGCACCTTCTGTATCACATCCTCTGGGCAGCTGTGCGAGTTCAGTGACCCGGAGACTGTTGGACAAGTGGGTGGAGCTGAGTGTAAGTGAATGCTTTGTCGGCACCCTCCCGTCTGTCACCTCCGGGCTCCAGGGCACCTGAGTCTGCATGCACGCTGGGGGAGGCCCCAGGCGGAGGAATGTGTTTGGGAACCTCTCTGCTTGCTCGCCCTCTCTGTCTCTGCCTCTTCCTCTGCTTTCCTCTTCTGCTCAGCACACAGACAGCATCACAGTAAGTGTGCTGGCCCTGTCCGCTGCCTCTGCTGCCTTTCTCTGGGCCGGCCTCTTCTGGGTGTGTCTTTGCCCAAACCTCAGGTGCCTTATAAGGCTTGCTGACTCCTTCCCCCTAATTGCACGGGGCTGTGGGCCCTCTGGCCAGCTGCTGTTAGAGGGAGGGGCATTGAGGGGCTCTGCCCAGGGCAGCTGGCCTGCCTTGCGCTTGTCCTTGCCTCTTGGCTCATGGCTGTTGAGGTGTCCGGTGAAGGAGTGGACAGACGCCCTTGCTGACTGTGGCTTCTGTGCTCACAGACCACAGTGGCCCACTGCATCTCGGTGAGCCAGGACTACATCTTCTGCGGCTGTGCTGACGGCACCGTGTGCCTTTTCAACCCCTTCAACCTGCACTTCCTCAGCACACTGCCCCGGCCCCATGCCCTGGGCACAGACATTGCCAGCATCACAGAGGCCAGGTGAGCGGTGTGGGTGGGCCCCTGAGTCCTGTCAGAGCCCCACTCTGTGCCAGGCCGTCCCTGGCATGCTGCAAGGAGAGGAGGGCACACATAGACCTCTGGGAAGACCCTTGCAGTCAAGCACAGGTGGGTCTTTTAGCATTTGTTGCTCACTGTGGGCAACCGTGGTAATCTGAGTCTGCAGTGTGGTAATGCATTGTCCTGTAAACACCACAGCTAGGACAGACGGGCAGTTCCTTAGGGTTTCTGAGAGAGGCTGGAAACCTGACGGAGCAGGCCTTTCTCCCTCAGGGTGGTCCTGGGTAGCAGTTAAGGTAGGAGGGTCTTATTGTAGCCTCGGGCCTTGGGTTGGGTGATTGCAGGAAGTGAAGTTTTGCTCTGGTTTCAGTGCTGTCAGGAAGCGGGGCAGTTCTGCAGTTGGGTATATTAATTTCTCATTCAGGGAAGGAGTGGGCTAAATCTGCAAATGGCAGGAAATGATATATGACCATGACTGGTTTGCACAGTGCCCTTCCTTTTCCTCTGACGTGAGTCTAGAAGGGCCTGACATCTGCTTGGCTGCATCACGGCCACACACTGTCCCCGCCTGATGTTGGGGGCTATGAAATAGCTTGTGTTCTTTTGCAGAGCCCCATGGCAAGGAATGCCAGGCCAGCCGCTGCGTTCTTTCTCCAGTGACTGCTGGCCAACCTGCTGCTCCTCCCTTTAGTGCCCCTTTGCATTAGCGCTAACTCACCAGTTTGCCCTGTCTGCCCTGGACACCCTGACCCCCTCTTTCCTCAGTCGCCTTTTCGCTGGAGTGGCCAATGCGAAGTATCGGGACACCATCACCTTGACCTTTGATCCTGCAAATCCGTGGCTGTCTTGTGTGTACAATGACCATAGTACTTATGTCTGGGGTGTGAAGGGCCCCAAGAAAGTGGGCAAGGTGTATTCAGCTCTGTATCATTCCTCCTGCGTCTGGAGTGTAGAGGTACGTGGGCCAGGTCTGCTGAGACTGACCGTGTTTCCTGGCCTACCATTAGGAGCTGGGGTTCCTCAAGTGTGGAATTTGTTTCCTCCAGCACCCTTGCTCCCCAAGCTGTGCCCCTGGGTCCCTTCGTATCTGTTAATTGGCTCTGAGGATGGGAGGGGATTTTAGTGCTGACTCATCTCAGACGTTTTTCAGTATGCCCCTGTGCAGTCTTAGCTTGGCCTCTTTGGACATGTTCCTGAACTTGACCAAACCTTAGTTTCTGCAATTGTGAAATGACATACCTGATGCATTTGATTTTTACGAACAGGAGACAATGTAAGTGGGAGATTTAGAATGCCTAGTACTTACTAGGTGCTTGGTTAATGTATATTCCTTTACTTGTTAAAGACAAGAGCTAATCATTAAGACTTGCTTGCTATGGGACAAGCCGTTGCCTCCAGGGGACAGGATGGGGGAACTTTAGGCCCCCAAGGACAGAGGTTCAGGAGGGTTTAGCTGAAAAGGGTTGGGGACAAAATTTATTATCTCCAAGGGAAAGATACTAACTTGACAATGAAGAAACGGCAAAACCCACCCTTAGCCAAGTCATTAAGGTTAACATCCCGTGGCAGCAGCATGAATCTGGTGAGAGGGTACACTGAGAGGTTTCAAAATGTTCCCAGAAAATGTTATGACTCTTAAGAACTCCCAATAAAATGTTGAACAACAACAACCAACGTTGATGGAAAGTTTCTTTTAGTTCTGTTTTTCCATGCAGCCTCCTCCTAGCATTGTGTCTGGTATTCTTGACCCAAATGTATAAGGAACTTAGGATAGTCATGAGGAAACATCAGGCAACCTTCATTTGAGGTACACCTGCCAGAGTAACTTATCACACTCTCCCAGGTGTCAGGGTAGGAAAGACAAGCAAAGACTGAAAGCCGTTCTAGACTGGGACAGATGACACCCATGTGCCGTGGGGGCTCCTGGGATCCTGGAGCAGAAGAAGTACATTCGTGGGATAAACAAACAAACTCATTGGCATTGGGTTGATTCCAACTCAGAGCAACCCCCGCTGGTGACATTTAAATAAAGTCTAATAATGTTGTACCAGTGTGACCTCCGTGGTCCTTATCACTGTGTACTGTAGTGCATAAAACATTAATACGAAGGGAGACCAGGTGAGAGAGTTGAATGTGACATATCTTGACTCATTTTTCTAAAGGTTCAACCCAAAAGGTAAAGTAAAACAGCTCTTGATGGAGAGGAAAAGGTGGAAGGGGGTGGGTGATGATTCTTTCCCCCCGCTGCCTGGCACTGAACGGCCTCTCCTCTCTTCTCATTTTGCAGGGTCCACGAATTGCAGTTCCTGAGTGAAATGCTGAAGGTGGAGGCCCATGAGTCAGAGATTCTGTGCCTGGAGTACTCGAAGCCAGACACAGGTACCTGGCCCTGGCCTGGAATCGCCTTGAGTGAGCCCCTCCAGTCTGGCCAGAGCCACTGATACTTGTCCTGCCTCTTGACTATGGGGCTGATCGTTCTTTTGGCTACCAAAAGAGTTAGTGATCCTTCTTGATGTCTCTGAAGGCTTCTTGTTGTTTCTGAAGGCTTTGGGGAGGACTGCATCTCAACTCTGCCCGACTCCATGGCTCATGTGGCTTAAGGATGTGGGGCTCAGTTTCTCTGGGTGCTCTTTGCTGGGCACTCATGATGGGCTGCGATCCACAAGCTCAGCAGTTTGAAACTACCAGCCGCTCTGCAGGAGAAAGGTGGGCCTTTCTACTCCTGTAAACAGTTACAGTCTCAGAAGCCCATAGGGGGTATTCACTATGAGTCAGCATTAACTTGATAGCAGCAGATTTGATTTTTGTAAAGTCTTTTTAAAGCCAACCAAAAGCTGAATCAGTGAAGAAGATCTGCTTTAGACATTGTGCTCTTTTAAAGAATAATCTGTCTGTGATCAGATTGACACAGGAACTTGGAAGGTTAGGTGAAAAGTTTAAGGGGCAGTGAGCTTATGTGTGTGATGGAAATTTGGAATTGGAAAAGGACAGTGAGAATGGCTACATAATTTCAGAAATATAATGAATGTTAGCAAATTGTACATGTAGAAATGATCGAATTGGTATATATTTTTGTGTGCATTGTTTTAGATCAGGGAGAAGACTCGAAGTTCAAATATAATTTACAGAGACCCCCTTGTTAAATCTTGAATGGGACAAAGTCCAGAAAAAACAAATCATCTGGTTGAGGGAGACCGTAAGCATGAGGCCATAATGGGGACTGAAGGATTCACAACAGCTCGGTCACATGGAAAACAAAGGAAGCCCCTTTAAAAGTCAAGTTGCCAGCAGATCAGACCATCACAGTTGGAAATGTGACTACAGAAATGGGAAAGGGACCATGATTGGAGTAAATACATTATTGCAGACTAGAAAAGTTTACAGGACTGGTTCAGGGCCCTCCAACCATCTTGGTCAGGGCATGAACGTGCAACCTCAGTACCCCAATTCCCATCAAGGGCATACTCAGGCAAGTTCTTGAGGGCTAGACTACTCCTCACCAGGCTGGCCAGAGGAGTGGGTGGAAGCAAACAAACTCTGCCTGAGGGCAAAGCATTTTACGTTGCTAGTTCAGAGTCATGGAGCTCTAGTGCCATAGAAGGTTATGGGTTGGGCGGTTAACCACAAGGTTTCACTCTTCAAAACCACCAGCCAGCTCCAGGGAAGAAAGATGAGGCTTTCTACTCCAATAAAAATATATAGTCTGGAGATAAAAAGCCCCAATGTAAGTTAACTGGGTTGATTCCTACTAGAGGGATAATGTGTGTGGGCCAGATGCTTGCAAGGTCCCTCAAGGCAATGCTGCCAGACTGCAGTCTCTGCTCCCTGCTGGTGGAGACAATGGATTGCTTTTCTCTAAAACTTGGAACCATTAGCTTGGTTCCAGTAGGTGGAGTTCACACCCTACTGATAATGGTTCATATGGAGATCCAGAAAACAGGTCAAAGTTAAGCTGCCATTCTAAATGTAGGATCCGCCCATTTTGTCACCTGTATACCCCCAATCCCTCCTCTTCCTATTGCATGTATGCCCCTAGACCACCCCTTCTCACCGCTGTATAACATAGTCCAAGTCCTTCCTGTGATGTATGTCTTTACCCTCCCGTTTCCAATTCCCCTTGTCCTCCTTCCCTTCCCCCTCTCTCCATGTGGACCACCAAGTGGGGCTGAGGTGAGCAATGCTACCATGATATGTGTGTGACTGCATTATTGTAATATCTCTTCTATCTCTCATGCTCCCAATGACTTTAATATTTATATCTCAACCCTTTATGTTTCCAGGGCTTTCAATGACATTAGGCATCTTTTCAATGTTTATGAATCATGCTTATGAACCTCTCTTCTGTTAGTTGTCTGTGTGTATGCATTGCCTGTATTAAAAACATATAGAACCGAGCAATTTGTCTGGAAAAATAATTTATAGAAACTTTATGTTAGATTGCCATGCGTTTTGCATAGCCAATTGTTCTTTTAAAACACTTTTCTTGTCATTGTGATACCATGCTAAAAGGTAAAAACATCTGTATATAGTCAAATAGCTTTATCTTTCCTTTAAAGACATGAACCTTCGTGTCTTGCTTAAAGTTTCCACCTCACTAAAGCTAAATTGCTACCCTCGAAAATAAATCCCTCTAAGTTTTTAATGCTTTGAATATTTTATCGCTCTAATCCTCCTGGAGTTTATTTTTGAATGTAGTATGCTCCTTCCTTTGATTTCTTGTAAATTCAGCCAATTCAACCACTCATTAACCAAAGTATTCCTTTACCACTGGATTGTTTTGCCACCTTTGCTTTGCATAGCATATAGTTCTAAATTATATCCCAGACTACTGAATTATTTGCCAGAGTGGCTTTACTAATTGTACACTGGCATCACAACACGCGGGAGCTTCGGAAAGATCGTGGGAGAAAGGAATGAAAAGAGAAGATAATTTCCCATGAATTTTTGAAGCTTCCTCGTACAGGTGCTTTACAGTAAGTCGACATTAGGGTTTATAATCAATAAAAAATTCAACTGTGATCCAAGAATGAGGGGCGTGACATTTCCTGGTTGAGACAAAAGCGAACAGGCGAGCAGAATACGAAAAGAATTGGTTAACCGATGAAACTGCAGCCAAGTGTTAGCTGTTATCACAAAAATGAACACACAGAATATTCTTGAACTTGGAAGTGGGAACTTCAGCCTTTCAACGGCCATCGACGGTGCGGGGCAACATCCCCGCACTCCTACGCTCAGGAAGGGGGTTCTGGGGTCTGCGGCGCCGCGGGGCACAAGTGGGGCGAAGGGCTGCGAGGGAACGCCGAGGCAGAGGGGTCCCCGCGAGGCGGCTGCGGGCCGCTCCAGAAGGCAGGGGTCCGGGGGCTCTGCGGTCCCTCAGGACCCTCCAGGAGAGGCTCCAGAAAGGCAGCTGGAGGCCCCGGCCGGCCGTGCAGCTCGCTGGGAGGCGCGGGCGCACGTGCTCCGCCGGTCCGGGCGGCGGGGGCGGCTGAACGGGCCCTGGCCGTGGGCGGCGGGCGGCGGGCGGGCGCAGTGCGGCGCCGGGCAGGCGGGAGGTGACCGCGCGGGGCGGTCGCGGCGGCTGGGGCTACTGACGGCACACGGATCCGGAGCGCACTGCGCGGGGCGGGGCGCCGCGCAGGTGAGAGCGGCAGCGGACCCGGATGCGGCGCGGCTGAGGGCGGCCGAGGGCGGGGGGTCGCGGCGGCTAGCTCTTGGAGATCCCGGCCGGAGGCTCCGGCGCCGGTGCTGCGCTTCCTGCCGGCTCGAAGAACGAGCCCGAGCCTGGCCGCCCTCGGGATGCCTTGCTGAGGCTCCGCCGGACGTCCCCAACAGGGGGGGGGGCGGGGCGGGGCGCGTTCGGGCGCCTCCTGAGGGCGCCTCAGCGGAGAGCGGCGTTGGCGCCGAGGAGTCTACGCGGGCGGCCCAACCCGCCTGCCACTCAGGTGTCTTTTTGCACGGAAGTGAGTTTTAGGAGCGGGAAACCTGTGGTGGGCGTGACTGACGTGTTTTTAAATCATTTTCTATACATTTAAAGCTGTAAAGGCAAAACTTCATGATCCAATTAATATAGCCAAAAATTCAGGCTTGATAGAAACATTTAGAATCCAGCCACTGGGGGTAAAGTCCCCTTATTCCCATCTGTTATTGGAGGAAGGTATGAGAGAGATTGGATACTGCGGTGGGAAGAAATAGAGCCAAATAGGAATGTCTGCTTCTATAGGGAGAATGTATCAGCCATGCGCTCACTTTAAGGCAGCACAGCTTTAAGGGAGAATCTGTGGAAATGATAGATTACCGCAGGAACATGAACTTGGAGTATATCTCCAACTAACAGAGTGGTGGTCTTCCAGCCATGGAACATTAGTCTCCCAGATTCCCTCTGTACCAGTCAGGGAATAAGTCCCAGTATTATTTCCCTTGGTGCTAGTATCCCACATTTCCCCTCTCTGCATTATGTTTAAGATTCAATAGTGTCACGGAGGCAACATGGTCTCTTTTCATATCTATTAGCTTCCTATAGAAGTGACATGAGACTGCAAGCATCACAATTATGATAAAAAACACAGTCAGACTGGAACTTAAGCTATGTGAAGTACTTTGCCCCCAAGCTCGCGGGTCCAACCCTTCCATGCTACTCCTCAATTGCTTAATCACATCAGAGCCAGGAGAAGCCTCAAGCTTGTCTTTGAATGTATAGAAAATATCCTTTTTAAGCTGATCAATATCTAATGAAATGTTTCCCTTAAACCCTTGCAAATGTTTCCTAATCAAATTCCAATCATGCAATGTCTTATTATAAGGATAAGTGGTTATACAGAAATCAGTTACATTCCAATCACATTATAGCATTGACAAATTCAAAATCTTGATCTTTCAGCAAAGCAGTCTGCAGTAATGTAGGGACTTTATGGATGTGCTTTATACAATTGATGTATGTATACGTATGGATTGTGGTAAGAGTTGTATGAGTCCCTAATAAAATGTAAAAGAAGAAAAGAGAAAAAAAATGATTAGGGCAAAGACTGTACAGATGTGCTTTATACAATTGATGTATGTATATATATGAACGGTGAAAAGAATTGTATGAGCCCCAATAAATTGTTAAAATTAAAAAAAAAATTCATTAAAAAAAATTAAATTAAATTAAAAAAAAATGAGTAAATGAACTTTGTCACACATAAGATTCCTCTTCTCCTTCTGTTTTAACAATTTAAATAGTAAAGCATTGCTAGATCTTGAACCAGTAAAAGTACTAGTTAGATAACCTTCATTGTTATGTAAATACCGGCTCCCATCCCTCAGAGAATTAAGAGAGCTAACTAATTGGGAGAACTTCTTATCATACTTTGAAAGACTGAAAAAATTCTTAATAAATTTGTTCAGCTGATCTTGAAGTAACTTACCAAGCAGACATTTTTTCTCCAGGCTTACCAATAAGGTTATAGGCTCAATTGAGCCGTTTTGCCTTTCAGGCTTCTCACACTGTATGATTTTACCTTGCAATATTCTGTCTTGGTTAACTTCACTCATTCCCTCTATGCTGGCTTTAGGGGAAGTTAATGGGAGGGCCTTAGGCCCCCCTGAATGCCCTAAGGAAATGACCCGGCATCCACAGTTAACAAACCTTTTTCCTTCCATTTCTAATTCCATGTGGGGGCGCTGTTTCTCCACAACAGCAGTCCAGAAGACTGCTTGATTTATAGGGTGGTCAAACTTCTCAAGTACTCTTTCCTGATAGGTATAAATTTTTACTCTAGAAATGCAAGGAAGGGAAAATTGGCTTAAGCGATCCTACATTTTTACAAACCATGGTATATCAGAACTCATTACTGCCTTAATTTCTTCTTCACAATCCTGACCAATAACTCCAGCAACACCTTGAGAATTTATGTTGGACTTTCTTTTTTTTTTTTTTTCTTGACTTTCTTAATAAACTTCCTATAGTTCTTTTAGGTAGTGGACCCCAATTACTGCTCTTCGTTTCTGATTCAATCACAGTTTTGGGCTTTTTCTTACAACTCTTATCAACTCCAGTATCAATTTTAATTTCTTGAGTACTAAGGTTAAATCTTCCTGATAGAAACTGTATTAATCTTTCAATAAGAGGTCCCTGCTTTTGAGGATCAAGCTCCTGTGAAGGCTTCTGAGCCATCTCTTGGTTATTCAAACCAACTGCAGTGAGAACAGAGACTAGGTTTTTGCCTCTTTGGCTAGGTCTGTTCTCCTGCTGTGAGGCTGCTAGATAAAGGCGATTTCTCTCAAAGATCTTCTTTGCTCCAGTAGGCAGACACCTTGCCTACCACGCTCTGCTATGAGGGCTCTGCATCAAGCTTCTTCCACTATTTTCCCGCCGGGAAGTCTTTGCTAATGGCGACCCTTCACGGTTGATTTTTGAACGACATTGGCTCGCCCAATGAGTTCCCTTCCTACAATGGAGGCAGAGTTCAGGTTCGTTTAAACCCGATCTCCATGGTCCTGGCCCATGCTCTGACATTGGCCGCAGCCTGCTCTGCCTACACTCTTTTGAAGATGACTTGTCTTCCCACAACTAAAGCACTTTCTTCCAGGTCTGATATAGTTTGCCAATGAAGCTGCCATGAGGTCTGCCTTGTATTCCTCTGCCTCTACATTCCTGCATATCCTAAAATAACCCAGCAAAGTGCCCTGTTCGCTGTAGGGATGCAAGGCATTTTTACAGTGCTTATTAGAGAAATCATAAGATAGCTTGTGCACTAGGTCTCTTACTGCCTGAACATTCTTCACACATTTGGAAATAGCATCTTCCAGTCGGGACACAAAGTCAGCGTAACGCTCATCATATTCTGTTGTCTTATAGCCCTGTAACGCGGCGTTCTCTCTTCTGATGGAATTATCTTTTCCCAGGCCCTTAAGCAAACCTCATGTATCTGTCCTATTGTCTGTTCAGTAAACTGTAGTTGAGACTCAACTGTAATATAATTTGCATCCCCTAGCAATTGATGAATTCCTATATCTATCCCATCCTCAGCATTCTTCCCAGCTCTTGCAAGGGCTGCTTCCTTCCATAGCATTTGATATCACAAGCATTCTGAAGAGTAAAGACAAATTCTCACTAAAGCTTTCCAATCTGTAGGGGTCCAGCTGTCAGACTCTGCTAGAGCCCTTATCATGCTAATTACAAAATGTGAGTCTGGGCCTTAGTCATTGATTGCCTGCTTGAGATCTTTTAGCAACTTAAAAGGCAAAGGCACTGTGAATTCCTTTTGGTTCTAACAGGATAAGACATCTTGCATTCTAAATCTTCTTCTGCAATCCCTCTTCCTACTCTGGAGAGTAAAGGTGCTTTCCTATACTTTGCTTCTTTACGTCTATTCTCTGAGCTACTCTTTTCAATCTGGATATCTTGGAGTTCCACTTCCTGAACTTCACCTTCTGTGCTAGCTCTCCTAGTTTGCATTTCTTTGGAGCTAATCTCTCTACCTTCAGGGCTGGCTTGCTTGATTGTTTTACAATCTCTGGCCTTTCTTACACTAAATTCCAGCAGGGGAGCAGTTGCTTTTACTATGTCCCCTTCTGACTCAGGCTCATTCTTTTAGCTCTGCCTAAAATCTTCTCATCTGCCTGAAACCCGTTCTCACTGCTTCTCATCTGATTTAAATTTGGGCATCTTAGACGTTGCCTGTTCTGCTTCTTGGCTTTCTCTACCTTTGAAAGCAAGGGAGCTTCCTGGGATTGTTTAATAGCCATGCTTTGGATCTTGCAATCCACTGCCTCTAGTACTGTATCACCTTTAAACCTTCGGAGTCTGCAGTCTCGCGAGAGCATACAGGCTTTGGCAATGAGGTTCTGTTCTAGAATTGGAGGCTTTAGATAACAAACCAATCCCTGCCTTTTCAGTTTTTCCTAAAGTTTCATAACCTAAATCATGCTTATTCACAGACACTTTAGCTTGCTTTGCTAGATTTGAATAGACACAAGACTTCTCACTAGACTGTTCATCCTTATTCTCTTCCTCCTGCAAAAGTTTTAAAACCATCTTAACTTGTACCCACAGAGACCACTTCTCCATAGGGATACTCTCCCCATCTCTGTGCTTCCTTTAAGTTGACAATGACCTCCTCCCAGGTCTCTAAATCAAAAGTTCCTTCCTCTGAGAACCATGAATTATACCTTTTTACTACTTTTAGAAAACATTGTATCTTTTTCTTCGTTACTTTTACACCTTGTCTTTTCAGTAAGTAGAGAGCATGGTACCATAAGTTTCAGGTTTACTTTTACCTTGCTCCCATTATCCTCTTTAAAATTCTAATTCACTATTTCCACTACTTCTCTGTCAATCCCCACACCGGATCCTCACTTCGCACAATTTTCAAATTCACTCTACATACCAATGGGGCCATATAATTGTTATATGGGATATAACTCATATTGTCCCACGTTGTGCGCCATTTGTCTGGGGAAGCCCGCCTTGTGCTGGGGCTCCAGCCTCCAGCCCAGTCCTTGAGCCTCCTGCCTGGTCTCCATCCCACCTCCCTTCGTCCACACTGAGCGTGGACCTGGCTGGTAAGATCATGGCCATCCAGGAGGTGAGCATGCTACCATGAATTGTGTCTGACTGCATTATTGTAATGTCTCTTCTATCGCTCATGCTCCCGGTGACTTTAATATAATATTTATATATCTCAACCATACAATTGTGCTTATTGAACCCAAGATTACTGGTGGGGGGCTGGCACCCCAACTCATATCACAGTACATACCATTTGTCTAGTTCTTCAATGCTTCCTCTCCCGCTCACTCCCTCCAACTATCATGACCTCAGCTCTACCTTACAAAGCCGGCTAGACCAGAGCATGTACACTGGTACAGATAAGAACTCTCAACACACAGAATCCAGGACAGATAAACCCTTCAGGAACAGTAATGGAAGTAGTGATAACATGAGGGTAGGGATGAGATAGAGGGAACTGATAGCAATGATTGATGTATTAACGCTCACACCCCAGGGGGACAAGCAACAGAAACATTGGTGAAGTGAGACCTTGGACATTGTAAAATATGAAAGTATAATTTATCAAGGTTTCATGAGGGTGGGAGAGTGGGAGAGAAGGGGGGAAAAGGAGCTGATACCAAGGGGTCAAGTATAAAGAAAATGATGATGGTACCGTAGGTACAAATGTGCTTGATACAATTGATGTATGCATTGTTATAAGTGGTGTAAGAGCCCCCGATAAAATGACTTAATTTTTTAAAAGTGTTTAGGTAGATCTTGATGGAGGATAGATTGAGAAACAATAGTTTCAGAATTTGATAATTTTGCTTAATAATCAAACTGAAAACTCACTGCCATTGCATCTTTTGTGACTCACAGCAACCCTGACTTTCGGCAACCCTATTGGACAGGGTAGAGCAGCCCCTGTGAGTTTCTGAGACTGCAACTCTTTACAGGGGTAGAAAGCCCTAACGTTTCTCTCTCAGAGCGGGTGGTGGTTTTGAACTATGTGGGTAGCAGCCCAAGTGAAAACCACTATGCCACCAGGGCTCCCTGTGCCACATAGCGGGAGCTGTTGTTTTCCCAAACATTCACTTGGCTATTTCTTTTATAAGAAGCCAAGTAATTTGGCAGCTTATTTCTGTTCCAGTTTTCTTATATAGAAAATGTGGTGACAGTGTGAACCTGTTTGTTGTAGTTTATGTGAACATAATTGAGTGATCTAGACCAAGTGAGCTAGACCAAGTGAGCTGACTGGTCAAAAATCAGACCTGTGGATTGCCAAATTGGTTCTGCTGAGATTGGGGCTTTCCTGGATCCACAGGCTTCCTCCAAGCTGTGTCCGAGAAGCTCTGCATTTTAGAGCTACATTTTATAGTTGAAAGAGAGGCCTAAGGAGGGAGGGAGTCCTTAAGCTCTAAGACCTTAATGCTGTCATTGCTGTCCTCTTTTAGTGTACCTGCAGTTTCCACACTGCAGTGGGAACCATTGAAACAGCTGTTCTCATTCTCTGAGATGGTGTGCCACCCCACTCCATACCACCACCACCTCATCCCTTTCTCTTATTGTAGAGATAATTCCTCTTCCATATGTATCTCAGATATTCAATTAATGAAGAAAGACAAAAGTAGGAGAAATGATTTAGATGAAGGAGACCATAAGCATGAGGCCATAATGGGGTCCAAAGGCTGTGTGGCCATGTCGCTAATTATAGAAATGGATGAAATCTGCCACAAAAATGTGATTGGAGGCAGAGCAATTCATCACTCTCTCAGGCAGGACTACATAAGTGAGAATGGGGCCATTATGGAGACATGGAGACGATCACAGATTAGAAAGGCTTACTGGATTTGTTCTGGGGCCTTCCGACCACTATAACTCATGACCATAGGGTCTTAGACTTTCCCAATTTCCATTGAGGACCTTCCCAGGGAAGTCCCAGAGGGCAGATTGCTCCTCTCTGCTCTGGCTAGTTGTTGTTGCGTGCCATTGAGGACACTTGGACTCGTCGTGACCTCACATACAACCGAATGAAACACTGTAGGGTCGTGCACCATCCTCACAATTGTTCCTGTGCCTGAACCACCGATGAAGCCACTGAGTCCATCCACTTCTTCGAGGACCTCCTCTGTTTCATGGCTTCTCCACTGTACCAAATAGGATGTCCTTCTCCAGGGACTGGTCTCTCCTGACAACATGTCCAAAGTATGTAAGATGGCGTCTTGCCATCCTTGCCTCTAAGCAGCACTCTGGCCTTATTTCTTCTGATACAGATTGTTCAGTCCTTCAGCAGTCCATGGTACTGTCAGTAGTCTTCTGGTGGACCACAATTCGATGCATCTGTTCTTCTACAGCCTTCCTTATTCAGTGTCTAACTTTCACATGCATATGATGCAATGGAAAATAGCATGGCTTAGGTCATGTGCACCTTAGTCCTCAGAGTAACATCATTGTTCTTCAACACTATAAAGAGGTTTTCTGCAGCAGATTTACCCATTACAATACATCTTTTGATCTCCTGACTGCTGTTTCTATGAACATTGATAGTGGATCTAAGCAAGACAAAATCCTTGACAACTGAAGCCCTTTTCTCTGTTTATCACCTATTGGTCCAGTTTTGGGGATTTTGGTCTTCCTTATATTGAATTGTAACCCATATTGAAGGCTGCAATCCTTGATCTTCAGCAAGTGGTTCAATTCCTCCTCACTTTCAGCAAACAAATGGTGTCATATATGCACACAAGCAGGCTCCCAAAAGTTAGTGGAACAAGGAATCAAAAGAGAATGGAATTTTTCAGGGACTTTTTGAAATACCAGTGTGTGTGTGTGTGAGAGAGAGAGAGAGAGAGAGAGAGAGAGAGAGAGAGAGAGAGAGAGAGAGAGAGGAGATGTGGGCATAAAACAAACATCAAGCAACATAAGGGAGAATGCTGTTGGCTGCTGTTGAACTGATTCCGGTGCGCATGCACAGTGACCTGCTGTGTGCACCATAGTGACCCCTCAGAAGCAGATCATCAAGCCTACCTTTCAACTGAAATTCTGAGAATTCACAATTTTCAGAAGTATGTGGATAACAGTGAAAGCCAAAATTCTATTTGCACAGTCCCCACGTGGATTAAGCTTCCAGTGAATTCCTTCAGACCATTGACCAGGGATGTGAACACTCTTGCCACCAGGCAGAGGGCATTGGAAAGTGGATTACCCCTTAGGCAGCCCATGGTGGGGCTTAGAGACTTGCCTAAGTGTATCCTTGAATCGAGGCTGCCATTCTGGGCTGCACGGTCATGAGTCATGCCCCCAAAGCCTTGGTTGTTTGGCCCTGGACCACTCTTGTAAACTGTCCTGTTTAACACAGGTCCCAATCCTTGTCCTATTCTTGCTTCTGTAGTCCCACCTGGAACTGTGATGTTGGGATCTGCCGCCATGTCCTTTCAAGTCTGTGAATCTCAGATAACCCTTACATATCAATAAGACCTCTTGCTAATAGTTTCCCTCCCCTCATCTCGATGGCATGTGTTGGCCCTTGGACTATCTAGGTTACCTAGCGGGCATTTGGATTATGTAGGCTCCCTAGCGGGAATTTGGACTATATAGATTACCTAGCGGGCAATTAGACTTTGTAGGTTATCTAGCGGGCACTTTGACTATCTAGGTTACCTAGCTAGCACTTGAACTATCTACGTTACCTAGCGGTTACTTGGAGTATGTTGGTTACCTACCGGGCTGTTGGACTATCTAGGTTACCTAGCCGGCACTTGGGCTATCTAGGTTAACTAACGGGCACTTGGACTATGTAGGTTCCCTAGCGGGCCCTTGGACTATGTAAGTTCCCTAGCGGGCACTTGGACTATGTGGGTTCCCTAGCAGGCATTAGGACTATCTGGGTTACCTAACGGGCACTTGGACTATGTAGGTTAACTAGCGGGCTTTGGACTATGTAGGTTACCTAGCGGACACTTGGACTATGTAGGTTCCCTATCGTTCACTTGGAGAATGTAGGTTAACTAAGGGGCACTAGGACAATGTAGGTTACCTAGCGGGCCTTGGGACTATCTAGGTTACCTAGGGGGAACTTGGACTATGTAGGTTTACTATTGGCCACTTGGACTATCTAGGTTACCTAGCAGGCACTTGGACTATGTAGGTTAACTAGCGGGCACTTGGACTATCTAGGTTACCTAGCAGGCACTTGGACTATGTACGTTTCCTAGCGGGTACTTGGACTATCTATGTTAACTAGCGGGCACTTGGACTATGTAGATTCCCTATCGGGCACTTGGACTATGTAGGTAACCTAGTGGTCACTTGAACTGTCTAGGTTACCTAGCGGGCATTTGGACTATGTAGGTTAACTAGCGAGCTCTTGGACTATCTAGGTTAACTAGCGGGCACTTGGACTATTAGGGTCCCTAGCGGGCATTTGGACTATATAGGTTACCTAGCGGGCACTTGGACTATGTAGGTTAACTAGCGGACACTTTGACTATCTAGGTTAGCTAACGGGCAATTGGACTATCTAGGTTACCTAGCGGGCACTTGGACTATGTAGGTTCCCTAGCGGGCACTTGGACTACTTAGGTTACCTAGCAGGCACTTTGACTATCTAGGTTAACTAACGGGCACTTGGACTATGGAAAGAAGTGCCTAATGGTCACCAGGACCCATGGTTAATCCAGGCGTGGTCATCTGATTCCAATCGATCAGACCTAGCTATAAATCACTTATATGTCTGGGTAATTAAAAGCAAATATAAATTTTCAAAAAAAATAACGTTGCATGGGATAGAAAGAGAATACATAACAACATCAGACATAAATATGCCTCAAGACAAACTCATTGTGCACATCCAGAATACATAATGGCTCTTGCTAAGATGCATTTCCCACTAGACCCTACCCCAAGCCAGTAAAAGCCAGAAACTCTACAGTAAACTGTGGATTGTACTACTCTGAAATGGGAGGTGTGTCTCTAGACCTAATTTGGGGCTGTTCGTGCTGAGGACTCACCAATACCTGCTGCAGTGACAACAGTCCAGGTGAGAATAAGGAAATCTGGATGACAGCCAGGATATAGGAGCACTGAGACCTCAAATTGCTTCTAGGCGAGCATGGCCTAATGGGCTTCCATTTATGCACCTCTGGCAGGAGGAGTTTGTTCTGGAAAGTAATGGTTTCTAAGGAAGTATTTCTTAAACTTTCACATGCATGCACTTACCCAGGTTCCTGGAAATCGGGCTGGGGGGCAGATTCTGATTTTGTGGGTTCAGGGTGGGGGGTCTAGGATCCAGCAGTTCTAGAGGCCCTGGTACTCTTGGGCTGTTAACCACAAGGACAGTAGTCCTAAACCACCAGCCACTCCTTGGGAGAAATATGAGGCTGTAGACTCCGGGCAAGAGTGACAGTCTGGGAAACCCACAAGGGCAGTTCTACCCTGTCCTGTAGGGTCACTATGAGTCAGCATCAACTCGATGACATTAGCATGGGAGAAGCTAATGCTGATGTTGCTGGTTCCTTGACCTATCATACTTTGAGTGGCAAAGTCCCAAGGGCCTTCCCGGATGTGATGGCCAAAAGCAGTAGTGTTCACCCTTGGTCATACTTTGGAATCCCTTAGGAGCTTTCAAGCCTCCCATTGGCCTGGCGCCATCCCAGACCAATGAAGCAAGACTTAGTGGAAGCAGGATTCAGGTCACGGTCAGTGAGAAAGCCCCCTTGGCAATGCCAACGTACAGCCAGTGCAGAGTCGAACTGGTCGACGACTCCACATGACTCCATATACTTTGGTGAAGCCAGCTGTTTGGGCAAGGTTTTCAGAGTTACCACCCATGTAGACTTGTTGGTGATAGTGCATTAAATAGAGCACATGCAGTGCATTGCATGAGTGTCCTATGTCATGCAACCACATCAGGGGTATGTTGAGCCAATTTCTCTGGGAGACCAAGGGTGTTGGCTCCATCCTGAACGTTGGCAGGGTAATGGACTGACACAGAGGAAACTCATTCTCTTTGTGGTGGTGCACTAATGGGTTCTTCACAGAAGGCCAAGTCCATGGCTGCAGATGCTCACGGGGCTGAGGGAGCAGGTCAAATCCTAAGTCCGAGGTGGGTGTTTGCATATTTACATGCCCTCACTGCCATCAAGTCCATTCCAACTCACAGGCCCATGGGACTGAGTAAAATGGCCCCCGTGGGTTTCTGAGACTGTGATTCTTTAGAGGAGTAGAAAATCTCCTCTTTCTCCAGAGGAGCGGTTGGTCATTCAAACTGCTGACCTTGAGATAAACAGTCCAACTCCTGACCACTCTTGCCGTCAGAATTCTATTTATTTACACAAGTATATATATATCCTTTCCCAAAAGAACTCCACATTTTCAAATCATTCTTGACACTCATGGCCTTTTTTCCTTTATAGCCATGCCTTTGGTTGAAACACAGATATAAGAGAAATATTTATCTACTTATAGGGGTACAAAAGTAGCTTTGGTGGCATAGTGTTTGCATGTTGGGCTGCTAACACCAAAGTCAGCACTTTGAAACCACCAGCCACTCCGTGGGAAGAAGAGTCTGTCTACTCCTATAAAGAGTTACAGTCTCAGAAACTCACAGGGACAGATCTACTCTGCCTCATAGGGTCACTATGAGTCAGCATCACCTCCCTGGCAGTGAGGTAGATTTTGGTTTCATAGAGATACAAGTCAGTCCTGAGCTGCTAAAGACAAGGTTGGCAGTTTGAACCCACCAGCTGCAGAGAAAGAGGAGGCTTTCTATTCCCATAAGGAGCTACAGTTTCAGAAATACCCACAGGGGAAATTTTAACCTCTCCTGTAGGATCAATATGAGTCAGAATCGACTTATCGGTGGTGAGCAAGTGGAGGGGACCCTAAACAGGTTCCGGTGGACCTTAAGAGTTCTACTAATTGTGCATGCTCTGTAAAATGTAAACCAAGATTTTACTTTTGCAAACATTATTTTTTCTAAACACGTCTAACTGTGAAACTATACTCGCATGCGGGTCTTTGAACCTGGTCATTGGTCTGGGGAAGTGAAGGGGCCTGACATCCTTTGTTGTTGTTAGTGCTGTCCAGTCATTCTGACATCACAGGGACCTTCTTTGCAACACAAGGCAGCACTGCCCAGTCCTTTGCCAGCCTCAGGGGTAGTATGTTGGAGCCCATGGTTTCAGCTACCGTGTCCTCCAGTTCACCAAGGAGTTTCCTCTTTGTGCTGCTTACTAAACCCGTTTCTAAGGAGTCCATTCCAACTCACGGTGACGCCGTGTGGGTCAGCACCACGGGACCCCACATAATGCCTTATACCATATATATATATATATATATATACATATATTGTGCATAATGCCTTATACCTGGTCCCTTTGGCACCTTGTGATCGCACAGGCTGGTGTGCTTATTCCATGTGGGCTTTTTTGCTTCTGAGCCAGATGGCCGTTTGCTCACCTTCAAGCCTTTAAGACCCCAGACACTATCTCTTTTGATAGCCTCTGGCCTTTACTTCGGGGTCTTCGGTCCCTGCAGAGTGGACACATGCCTGCTGTGCGGGTATGGGACGTGTCGGAGCGCAGCCTGGTGGCGGAGCTTCAGGAGCATAAGTATGGCATGGCATGTGTGGCCTTCTCATCCAGTGCCAAGTACATTGTCTCAGTGGGCTACCAGCATGACATGATCGTCAATGTCTGGGCCTGGAAGGTGAGTGGGCTGCTGGCCTCAGGACAGGCGGGGCCGGGAGGGGAGCCAAGAAACTGCTGACCGGTGGCCTTTACTTCCGCCTGCTGGCCTCAGTCCCTTTCTAGAGAACTCTGAGCAGAAAGGAGCAACTGGGTATCTAGGATGCTGAAGAAGGGGCAGAAGGAGAGGTCAAGTTCACAGCTTGTCTAACCTTCAGTGTGTAAGTTTCTTTTCCCTCAGCTCCTAGAAGCAGAGCCTTGATTTCCCTTGACTTTCTCTCCAGAAAAACATTGTAGTGGCTTCCAACAAGGTGTCCAGTCAGGTGACAGCAGTATCCTTCTCTGAGGACTGCAGCTACTTTGTCACTGCAGGCAACCGGCACATCAAGTTCTGGTACCTCGATGACAGCAAGACCTCAAAGGTGAGGCAGCAAGTAGCCACTAGGGTGGGGTCTGCCCAGATATGTTCCACCTGCGCCCCCTTCTGCATGCTCAAAAGCCCCTTGGAAGTCTCAGCTGGGCCAGGTGCTATGTCAATATGCAAGGGAAGCCTTCTCCCTCCCTCCCCAGGGCCTGCTTTCCAGGGGGTAGCCTGCAGGGTGTGTGGGTGGCACCTGTGGTGGGTCTCCACAGGTGAATGGCACTGTACCCCTGCTGGGCCGCTCTGGGCTGCTGGGGGAACCTGCGGAACAACCTGTTCACTGATGTAGACTGTGGCTGCGGGAAGAAGACTGACAGCACCTTCTGTATCACATCCTCTGGGCAGCTGTGCGAGTTCAGTGACCCGGAGACTGTTGGACAAGTGGGTGGAGCTGAGTGTAAGTGAATGCTTTGTCGGCACCCTCCCGTCTGTCACCTCCGGGCTCCAGGGCACCTGAGTCTGCATGCACGCTGGGGGAGGCCCCAGGCGGAGGAATGTGTTTGGGAACCTCTCTGCTTGCTCGCCCTCTCTGTCTCTGCCTCTTCCTCTGCTTTCCTCTTCTGCTCAGCACACAGACAGCATCACAGTAAGTGTGCTGGCCCTGTCCGCTGCCTCTGCTGCCTTTCTCTGGGCCGGCCTTTTCTGGGTGTGTCTTTGCCCAAACCTCAGGTGCCTTATAAGGCTTGCTGACTCCTTCCCCCTAATTGCAGGGGGCTGTGGGCCCTCTGGCCAGCTGCTGTTAGAGGGAGGGGCATTGAGGGGCTCTGCCCAGGGCAGCTGGCCTGCCTTGCGCTTGTCCTTGCCTCTTGGCTCATGGCTGTTGAGGTGTCCGGTGAAGGAGTGGACAGACGCCCTTGCTGACTGTGGCTTCTGTGCTCACAGACCACAGTGGCCCACTGCATCTCGGTGAGCCAGGACTACATCTTCTGCGGCTGTGCTGACGGCACCGTGTGCCTTTTCAACCCCTTCAACCTGCACTTCCTCAGCACGCTGCCCCGGCCCCATGCCCTGGGCACAGACATTGCCAGCATCACAGAGGCCAGGTGAGCGGTGTGGGTGGGCCCCTGAGTCCTGTCAGAGCCCCACTCTGTGCCAGGCCGTCCCTGGCATGCTGCAAGGAGAGGAGGGCACACATAGACCTCTGGGAAGACCCTTGCAGTCAAGCACAGGTGGGTCTTTTAGCATTTGTTGCTCACTGTGGGCAACCGTGGTAATCTGAGTCTGCAGTGTGGTAATGCATTGTCCTGTAAACACCACAGCTAGGACAGACGGGCAGTTCCTTAGGGTTTCTGAGAGAGGCTGGAAACCTGACGGAGCAGGCCTTTCTCCCTCAGGGTGGTCCTGGGTAGCAGCTAAGGTAGGAGGGTCTTATTGTAGCCTCGGGCCTTGGGTTGGGTGATTGCAGGAAGTGAAGTTTTGCTCTGGTTTCAGTGCTGTCAGGAAGCGGGGCAGTTCTGCAGTTGGGTATATTAATTTCTCATTCAGGGAAGGAGTGGGCTAAATCTGCAAATGGCAGGAAATGATATATGACCATGACTGGTTTGCACAGTGCCCTTCCTTTTCCTCTGACGTGAGTCTAGAAGGGCCTGACATCTGCTTGGCTGCATCACGGCCACACACTGTCCCCGCCTGATGTTGGGGGCTATGAAATAGCTTGTGTTCTTTTGCAGAGCCCCATGGCAAGGAATGCCAGGCCAGCCGCTGCGTTCTTTCTCCAGTGACTGCTGGCCAACCTGCTGCTCCTCCCTTTAGTGCCCCTTTTCATTAGCGCTAACTCACCAGTTTGCCCTGTCTGCCCTGGACACCCTGACCCCCTCTTTCCTCAGTCGCCTTTTCGCTGGAGTGGCCAATGCGAAGTATCGGGACACCATCACCTTGACCTTTGATCCTGCAAATCCGTGGCTGTCTTGTGTATACAATGACCATAGTACTTATGTCTGGGGTGTGAAGGGCCCCAAGAAAGTGGGCAAGGTGTATTCAGCTCTGTATCATTCCTCCTGCGTCTGGAGTGTAGAGGTACGTGGGCCAGGTCTGCTGAGACTGACCGTGTTTCCTGGCCTACCATTAGGAGCTGGGGTTCCTCAAGTGTGGAATTTGTTTCCTCCAGCACCCTTGCTCCCCAAGCTGTGCCCCTGGGTCCCTTCGTATCTGTTAATTGGCTCTGAGGATGGGAGGGGATTTTAGTGCTGACTCATCTCAGACGTTTTTCAGTATGCCCCTGTGCAGTCTTAGCTTGGCCTCTTTGGACATGTTCCTGAACTTGACCAAACCTTAGTTTCTGCAATTGTGAAATGACATACCTGATGCATTTGATTTTTACGAACAGGAGACAATGTAAGTGGGAGATTTAGAATGCCTAGTACTTACTAGGTGCTTGGTTAATGTATATTCCTTTACTTGTTAAAGACAAGAGCTAATCATTAAGACTTGCTTGCTATGGGACAAGCCGTTGCCTCCAGGGGACAGGATGGGGGAACTTTAGGCCCCCAAGGACAGAGGTTCAGGAGGGTTTAGCTGAAAAGGGTTGGGGACAAAATTTATTATCTCCAAGGGAAAGATACTAACTTGACAATGAAGAAACGGCAAAACCCACCCTTAGCCAAGTCATTAAGGTTAACATCCCGTGGCAGCAGCATGAATCTGGTGAGAGGGTACACTGAGAGGTTTCAAAATGTTCCCAGAAAATGTTATGACTCTTAAGAACTCCCAATAAAATGTTGAACAACAACAACCAACGTTGATGGAAAGTTTCTTTTAGTTCTGTTTTTCCATGCAGCCTCCTCCTAGCATTGTGTCTGGTATTCTTGACCCAAATGTATAAGGAACTTAGGATAGTCATGAGGAAACATCAGGCAACCTTCATTTGAGGTACACCTGCCAGAGTAACTTATCACACTCTCCCAGGTGTCAGGGTAGGAAAGACAAGCAAAGACTGAAAGCCGTTCTAGACTGGGACAGATGACACCCATGTGCCGTGGGGGCTCCTGGGATCCTGGAGCAGAAGAAGTACATTCGTGGGATAAACAAACAAACTCATTGGCATTGGGTTGATTCCAACTCAGAGCAACCCCCGCTGGTGACATTTAAATAAAGTCTAATAATGTTGTACCAGTGTGACCTCCGTGGTCCTTATCACTGTGTACTGTAGTGCATAAAACATTAATACGAAGGGAGACCAGGTGAGAGAGTTGAATGTGACATATCTTGACTCATTTTTCTAAAGGTTCAACCCAAAAGGTAAAGTAAAACAGCTCTTGATGGAGAGGAAAAGGTGGAAGGGGGTGGGTGATGATTCTTTCCCCCCGCTGCCTGGCACTGAACGGCCTCTCCTCTCTTCTCATTTTGCAGGGTCCACGAATTGCAGTTCCTGAGTGAAATGCTGAAGGTGGAGGCCCATGAGTCAGAGATTCTGTGCCTGGAGTACTCGAAGCCAGACACAGGTACCTGGCCCTGGCCTGGAATGGCCTTGAGTGAGCCCCTCCAGTCTGGCCAGAGCCACTGATACTTGTCCTGCCTCTTGACTATGGGGCTGATCGTTCTTTTGGCTACCAAAAGAGTTAGTGATCCTTCTTGATGTCTCTGAAGGCTTCTTGTTGTTTCTGAAGGCTTTGGGGAGGACTGCATCTCAACTCTGCCCGACTCCATGGCTCATGTGGCTTAAGGATGTGGGGCTCAGTTTCTCTGGGTGCTCTTTGCTGGGCACTCATGTTGGGCTGCGATCCACAAGCTCAGCAGTTTGAAACTACCAGCCGCTCTGCAGGAGAAAGGTGGGCCTTTCTACTCCTGTAAACAGTTACAGTCTCAGAAGCCCATAGGGGGTATTCACTATGAGTCAGCATTAACTTGATAGCAGCAGATTTGATTTTTGTAAAGTCTTTTTAAAGCCAACCAAAAGCTGAATCAGTGAAGAAGATCTGCTTTAGACATTGTGCTCTTTTAAAGAATAATCTGTCTGTGATCAGATTGACACAGGAACTTGGAAGGTTAGGTGAAAAGTTTAAGGGGCAGTGAGCTTATGTGTGTGATGGAAATTTGGAATTGGAAAAGGACAGTGAGAATGGCTACATAATTTCAGAAATATAATGAATGTTAGCAAATTGTACATGTAGAAATGATCGAATTGGTATATATTTTTGTGTGCATTGTTTTAGATCAGGGAGAAGACTCGAAGTTCAAATATAATTTACAGAGACCCCCTTGTTAAATCTTGAATGGGACAAAGTCCAGAAAAAACAAATCATCTGGTTGAGGGAGACCGTAAGCATGAGGCCATAATGGGGACTGAAGGATTCACAACAGCTCGGTCACATGGAAAACAAAGGAAGCCCCTTTAAAAGTCAAGTTGCCAGCAGATCAGACCATCACAGTTGGAAATGTGACTACAGAAATGGGAAAGGGACCATGATTGGAGTAAATACATTATTGCAGACTAGAAAAGTTTACAGGACTGGTTCAGGGCCCTCCAACCATCTTGGTCAGGGCATGAACGTGCAACCTCAGTACCCCAATTCCCATCAAGGGCATACTCAGGCAAGTTCTTGAGGGCTAGACTACTCCTCACCAGGCTGGCCAGAGGAGTGGGTGGAAGCAAACAAACTCTGCCTGAGGGCAAAGCATTTTACGTTGCTAGTTCAGAGTCATGGAGCTCTAGTGCCATAGAAGGTTATGGGTTGGGCGGTTAACCACAAGGTTTCACTCTTCAAAACCACCAGCCAGCTCCAGGGAAGAAAGATGAGGCTTTCTACTCCAATAAAAATATATAGTCTGGAGATAAAAAGCCCCAATGTAAGTTAACTGGGTTGATTCCTACTAGAGGGATAATGTGTGTGGGCCAGATGCTTGCAAGGTCCCTCAAGGCAATGCTGCCAGACTGCAGTCTCTGCTCCCTGCTGGTGGAGACAATGGATTGCTTTTCTCTAAAACTTGGAACCATTAGCTTGGTTCCAGTAGGTGGAGTTCACACCCTACTGATAATGGTTCATATGGAGATCCAGAAAACAGGTCAAAGTTAAGCTGCCATTCTAAATGTAGGATCCGCCCATTTTGTCACCTGTATACCCCCAATCCCTCCTCTTCCTATTGCATGTATGCCCCTAGACCACCCCTTCTCACCGCTGTATAACATAGTCCAAGTCCTTCCTGTGATGTATGTCTTTACCCTCCCGTTTCCAATTCCCCTTGTCCTCCTTCCCTTCCCCCTCTCTCCATGTGGACCACCAAGTGGGGCTGAGGTGAGCAATGCTACCATGATATGTGTGTGACTGCATTATTGTAATATCTCTTCTATCTCTCATGCTCCCAATGACTTTAATATTTATATCTCAACCCTTTATGTTTCCAGGGCTTTCAATGACATTAGGCATCTTTTCAATGTTTATGAATCATGCTTATGAACCTCTCTTCTGTTAGTTGTCTGTGTGTATGCATTGCCTGTATTAAAAACATATAGAACCGAGCAATTTGTCTGGAAAAATAATTTATAGAAACTTTATGTTAGATTGCCATGCGTTTTGCATAGCCAATTGTTCTTTTAAAACACTTTTCTTGTCATTGTGATACCATGCTAAAAGGTAAAAACATCTGTATATAGTCAAATAGCTTTATCTTTCCTTTAAAGACATGAACCTTCGTGTCTTGCTTAAAGTTTCCACCTCACTAAAGCTAAATTGCTACCCTCGAAAATAAATCCCTCTAAGTTTTTAATGCTTTGAATATTTTATCGCTCTAATCCTCCTGGAGTTTATTTTTGAATGTAGTATGCTCCTTCCTTTGATTTCTTGTAAATTCAGCCAATTCAACCACTCATTAACCAAAGTATTCCTTTACCACTGGATTGTTTTGCCACCTTTGCTTTGCATAGCATATAGTTCTAAATTATATCCCAGACTACTGAATTATTTGCCAGAGTGGCTTTACTAATTGTACACTGGCATCACAACACGCGGGAGCTTCGGAAAGATCGTGGGAGAAAGGAATGAAAAGAGAAGATAATTTCCCATGAATTTTTGAAGCTTCCTCGTACAGGTGCTTTACAGTAAGTCGACATTAGGGTTTATAATCAATAAAAAATTCAACTGTGATCCAAGAATGAGGGGCGTGACATTTCCTGGTTGAGACAAAAGCGAACAGGCGAGCAGAATACGAAAAGAATTGGTTAACCGATGAAACTGCAGCCAAGTGTTAGCTGTTATCACAAAAATGAACACACAGAATATTCTTGAACTTGGAAGTGGGAACTTCAGCCTTTCAACGGCCATCGACGGTGCGGGGCAACATCCCCGCACTCCTACGCTCAGGAAGGGGGTTCTGGGGTCTGCGGCGCCGCGGGGCACAAGTGGGGCGAAGGGCTGCGAGGGAACGCCGAGGCAGAGGGGTCCCCGCGAGGCGGCTGCGGGCCGCTCCAGAAGGCAGGGGTCCGGGGGCTCTGCGGTCCCTCAGGACCCTCCAGGAGAGGCTCCAGAAAGGCAGCTGGAGGCCCCGGCCGGCCGTGCAGCTCGCTGGGAGGCGCGGGCGCACGTGCTCCGCCGGTCCGGGCGGCGGGGGCGGCTGAACGGGCCCTGGCCGTGGGCGGCGGGCGGCGGGCGGGCGCAGTGCGGCGCCGGGCAGGCGGGAGGTGACCGCGCGGGGCGGTCGCGGCGGCTGGGGCTACTGACGGCACACGGATCCGGAGCGCACTGCGCGGGGCGGGGCGCCGCGCAGGTGAGAGCGGCAGCGGACCCGGATGCGGCGCGGCTGAGGGCGGCCGAGGGCGGGGGGTCGCGGCGGCTAGCTCTTGGAGATCCCGGCCGGAGGCTCCGGCGCCGGTGCTGCGCTTCCTGCCGGCTCGAAGAACGAGCCCGAGCCTGGCCGCCCTCGGGATGCCTTGCTGAGGCTCCGCCGGACGTCCCCAACAGGGGGGGGGGGCGGGGCGGGGCGCGTTCGGGCGCCTCCTGAGGGCGCCTCAGCGGAGAGCGGCGTTGGCGCCGTGGAGTCTACGCGGGCGGCCCAACCCGCCTGCCACTCAGGTGTCTTTTTGCACGGAAGTGAGTTTTAGGAGCGGGAAACCTGTGGTGGGCGTGACTGACGTGTTTTTAAATCATTTTCTATACATTTAAAGCTGTAAAGGCAAAACTTCATGATCCAATTAATATAGCCAAAAATTCAGGCTTGATAGAAACATTTAGAATCCAGCCACTGGGGGTAAAGTCCCCTTATTCCCATCTGTTATTGGAGGAAGGTATGAGAGAGATTGGATACTGCGGTGGGAAGAAATAGAGCCAAATAGGAATGTCTGCTTCTATAGGGAGAATGTATCAGCCATGCGCTCACTTTAAGGCAGCACAGCTTTAAGGGAGAATCTGTGGAAATGATAGATTACCGCAGGAACATGAACTTGGAGTATATCTCCAACTAACAGAGTGGTGGTCTTCCAGCCATGGAACATTAGTCTCCCAGATTCCCTCTGTACCAGTCAGGGAATAAGTCCCAGTATTATTTCCCTTGGTGCTAGTATCCCACATTTCCCCTCTCTGCATTATGTTTAAGATTCAATAGTGTCACGGAGGCAACATGGTCTCTTTTCATATCTATTAGCTTCCTATAGAAGTGACATGAGACTGCAAGCATCACAATTATGATAAAAAACACAGTCAGACTGGAACTTAAGCTATGTGAAGTACTTTGCCCCCAAGCTCGCGGGTCCAACCCTTCCATGCTACTCCTCAATTGCTTAATCACATCAGAGCCAGGAGAAGCCTCAAGCTTGTCTTTGAATGTATAGAAAATATCCTTTTTAAGCTGATCAATATCTAATGAAATGTTTCCCTTAAACCCTTGCAAATGTTTCCTAATCAAATTCCAATCATGCAATGTCTTATTATAAGGATAAGTGGTTATACAGAAATCAGTTACATTCCAATCACATTATAGCATTGACAAATTCAAAATCTTGATCTTTCAGCAAAGCAGTCTGCAGTAATGTAGGGACTTTATGGATGTGCTTTATACAATTGATGTATGTATACGTATGGATTGTGGTAAGAGTTGTATGAGTCCCTAATAAAATGTAAAAGAAGAAAAGAGAAAAAAAATGATTAGGGCAAAGACTGTACAGATGTGCTTTATACAATTGATGTATGTATATATATGAACGGTGAAAAGAATTGTATGAGCCCCAATAAATTGTTAAAATTAAAAAAAAAATTCATTAAAAAAAAATTAAATTAAATTTAAAAAAAATGAGTAAATGAACTTTGTCACACATAAGATTCCTCTTCTCCTTCTGTTTTAACAATTTAAATAGTAAAGCATTGCTAGATCTTGAACCAGTAAAAGTACTAGTTAGATAACCTTCATTGTTATGTAAATACCGGCTCCCATCCCTCAGAGAATTAAGAGAGCTAACTAATTGGGAGAACTTCTTATCATACTTTGAAAGACTGAAAAAATTCTTAATAAATTTGTTCAGCTGATCTTGAAGTAACTTACCAAGCAGACATTTTTTCTCCAGGCTTACCAATAAGGTTATAGGCTCAATTGAGCCGTTTTGCCTTTCAGGCTTCTCACACTGTATGATTTTACCTTGCAATATTCTGTCTTGGTTAACTTCACTCATTCCCTCTATGCTGGCTTTAGGGGAAGTTAATGGGAGGGCCTTAGGCCCCCCTGAATGCCCTAAGGAAATGACCCGGCATCCACAGTTAACAAACCTTTTTCCTTCCATTTCTAATTCCATGTGGGGGCGCTGTTTCTCCACAACAGCAGTCCAGAAGACTGCTTGATTTATAGGGTGGTCAAACTTCTCAAGTACTCTTTCCTGATAGGTATAAATTTTTACTCTAGAAATGCAAGGAAGGGAAAATTGGCTTAAGCGATCCTACATTTTTACAAACCATGGTATATCAGAACTCATTACTGCCTTAATTTCTTCTTCACAATCCTGACCAATAACTCCAGCAACACCTTGAGAATTTATGTTGGACTTTCTTTTTTTTTTTTTCTTGACTTTCTTAATAAACTTCCTATAGTTCTTTTAGGTAGTGGACCCCAATTACTGCTCTTCGTTTCTGATTCAATCACAGTTTTGGGCTTTTTCTTACAACTCTTATCAACTCCAGTATCAATTTTAATTTCTTGAGTACTAAGGTTAAATCTTCCTGATAGAAACTGTATTAATCTTTCAATAAGAGGTCCCTGCTTTTGAGGATCAAGCTCCTGTGAAGGCTTCTGAGCCATCTCTTGGTTATTCAAACCAACTGCAGTGAGAACAGAGACTAGGTTTTTGCCTCTTTGGCTAGGTCTGTTCTCCTGCTGTGAGGCTGCTAGATAAAGGCGATTTCTCTCAAAGATCTTCTTTGCTCCAGTAGGCAGACACCTTGCCTACCACGCTCTGCTATGAGGGCTCTGCATCAAGCTTCTTCCACTATTTTCCCGCCGGGAAGTCTTTGCTAATGGCGACCCTTCACGGTTGATTTTTGAACGACATTGGCTCGCCCAATGAGTTCCCTTCCTACAATGGAGGCAGAGTTCAGGTTCGTTTAAACCCAATCTCCATGGTCCTGGCCCATGCTCTGACATTGGCCGCAGCCTGCTCTGCCTACACTCTTTTGAAGATGACTTGTCTTCCCACAACTAAAGCACTTTCTTCCAGGTCTGATATAGTTTGCCAATGAAGCTGCCATGAGGTCTGCCTTGTATTCCTCTGCCTCTACATTCCTGCATATCCTAAAATAACCCAGCAAAGTGCCCTGTTCGCTGTAGGGATGCAAGGCATTTTTACAGTGCTTATTAGAGAAATCATAAGATAGCTTGTGCACTAGGTCTCTTACTGCCTGAACATTCTTCACACATTTGGAAATAGCATCTTCCAGTCGGGACACAAAGTCAGCGTAACGCTCATCATATTCTGTTGTCTTATAGCCCTGTAACGCGGCGTTCTCTCTTCTGATGGAATTATCTTTTCCCAGGCCCTTAAGCAAACCTCATGTATCTGTCCTATTGTCTGTTCAGTAAACTGTAGTTGAGACTCAACTGTAATATAATTTGCATCCCCTAGCAATTGATGAATTCCTATATCTATCCCATCCTCAGCATTCTTCCCAGCTCTTGCAAGGGCTGCTTCCTTCCATAGCATTTGATATCACAAGCATTCTGAAGAGTAAAGACAAATTCTCACTAAAGCTTTCCAATCTGTAGGGGTCCAGCTGTCAGACTCTGCTAGAGCCCTTATCATGCTAATTACAAAATGTGAGTCTGGGCCGTAGTCATTGATTGCCTGCTTGAGATCTTTTAGCAACTTAAAAGGCAAAGGCACTGTGAATTCCTTTTGGTTCTAACAGGATAAGACATCTTGCATTCTAAATCTTCTTCTGCAATCCCTCTTCCTACTCTGGAGAGTAAAGGTGCTTTCCTATACTTTGCTTCTTTACGTCTATTCTCTGAGCTACTCTTTTCAATCTGGATATCTTGGAGTTCCACTTCCTGAACTTCACCTTCTGTGCTAGCTCTCCTAGTTTGCATTTCTTTGGAGCTAATCTCTCTACCTTCAGGGCTGGCTTGCTTGATTGTTTTACAATCTCTGGCCTTTCTTACACTAAATTCCAGCAGGGGAGCAGTTGCTTTTACTATGTCCCCTTCTGACTCAGGCTCATTCTTTTAGCTCTGCCTAAAATCTTCTCATCTGCCTGAAACCCGTTCTCACTGCTTCTCATCTGATTTAAATTTGGGCATCTTAGACGTTGCCTGTTCTGCTTCTTGGCTTTCTCTACCTTTGAAAGCAAGGGAGCTTCCTGGGATTGTTTAATAGCCATGCTTTGGATCTTGCAATCCACTGCCTCTAGTACTGTATCACCTTTAAACCTTCGGAGTCTGCAGTCTCGCGAGAGCATACAGGCTTTGGCAATGAGGTTCTGTTCTAGAATTGGAGGCTTTAGATAACAAACCAATCCCTGCCTTTTCAGTTTTTCCTAAAGTTTCATAACCTAAATCATGCTTATTCACAGACACTTTAGCTTGCTTTGCTAGATTTGAATAGACACAAGACTTCTCACTAGACTGTTCATCCTTATTCTCTTCCTCCTGCAAAAGTTTTAAAACCATCTTAACTTGTACCCACAGAGACCACTTCTCCATAGGGATACTCTCCCCATCTCTGTGCTTCCTTTAAGTTGACAATGACCTCCTCCCAGGTCTCTAAATCAAAAGTTCCTTCCTCTGAGAACCATGAATTATACCTTTTTACTACTTTTAGAAAACATTGTATCTTTTTCTTCGTTACTTTTACACCTTGTCTTTTCAGTAAGTAGAGAGCATGGTACCATAAGTTTCAGGTTTACTTTTACCTTGCTCCCATTATCCTCTTTAAAATTCTAATTCACTATTTCCACTACTTCTCTGTCAATCCCCACACCGGATCCTCACTTCGCACAATTTTCAAATTCACTCTACATACCAATGGGGCCATATAATTGTTATATGGGATATAACTCATATTGTCCCACGTTGTGCGCCATTTGTCTGGGGAAGCCCGCCTTGTGCTGGGGCTCCAGCCTCCAGCCCAGTCCTTGAGCCTCCTGCCTGGTCTCCATCCCACCTCCCTTCGTCCACACTGAGCGTGGACCTGGCTGGTAAGATCATGGCCATCCAGGAGGTGAGCATGCTACCATGAATTGTGTCTGACTGCATTATTGTAATGTCTCTTCTATCGCTCATGCTCCCGGTGACTTTAATATAATATTTATATATCTCAACCATACAATTGTGCTTATTGAACCCAAGATTACTGGTGGGGGGCTGGCACCCCAACTCATATCACAGTACATACCATTTGTCTAGTTCTTCAATGCTTCCTCTCCCGCTCACTCCCTCCAACTATCATGACCTCAGCTCTACCTTACAAAGCCGGCTAGACCAGAGCATGTACACTGGTACAGATAAGAACTCTCAACACACAGAATCCAGGACAGATAAACCCTTCAGGAACAGTAATGGAAGTAGTGATAACATGAGGGTAGGGATGAGATAGAGGGAACTGATAGCAATGATTGATGTATTAACGCTCACACCCCAGGGGGACAAGCAACAGAAACATTGGTGAAGTGAGACCTTGGACATTGTAAAATATGAAAGTATAATTTATCAAGGTTTCATGAGGGTGGGAGAGTGGGAGAGAAGGGGGGAAAAGGAGCTGATACCAAGGGGTCAAGTATAAAGAAAATGATGATGGTACCGTAGGTACAAATGTGCTTGATACAATTGATGTATGCATTGTTATAAGTGGTGTAAGAGCCCCCGATAAAATGACTTAATTTTTTAAAAGTGTTTAGGTAGATCTTGATGGAGGATAGATTGAGAAACAATAGTTTCAGAATTTGATAATTTTGCTTAATAATCAAACTGAAAACTCACTGCCATTGCATCTTTTGTGACTCACAGCTACCCTGACTTTCGGCAACCCTATTGGACAGGGTAGAGCAGCCCCTGTGAGTTTCTGAGACTGCAACTCTTTACAGGGGTAGAAAGCCCTAACGTTTCTCTCTCAGAGCGGGTGGTGGTTTTGAACTATGTGGGTAGCAGCCCAAGTGAAAACCACTATGCCACCAGGGCTCCCTGTGCCACATAGCGGGAGCTGTTGTTTTCCCAAACATTCACTTGGCTATTTCTTTTATAAGAAGCCAAGTAATTTGGCAGCTTATTTCTGTTCCAGTTTTCTTATATAGAAAATGTGGTGACAGTGTGAACCTGTTTGTTGTAGTTTATGTGAACATAATTGAGTGATCTAGACCAAGTGAGCTAGACCAAGTGAGCTGACTGGTCAAAAATCAGACCTGTGGATTGCCAAATTGGTTCTGCTGAGATTGGGGCTTTCCTGGATCCACAGGCTTCCTCCAAGCTGTGTCCGAGAAGCTCTGCATTTTAGAGCTACATTTTATAGTTGAAAGAGAGGCCTAAGGAGGGAGGGAGTCCTTAAGCTCTAAGACCTTAATGCTGTCATTGCTGTCCTCTTTTAGTGTACCTGCAGTTTCCACACTGCAGTGGGAACCATTGAAACAGCTGTTCTCATTCTCTGAGATGGTGTGCCACCCCACTCCATACCACCACCACCTCATCCCTTTCTCTTATTGTAGAGATAATGCCCCTTCCATATGTATCTCAGATATTCAATTAATGAAGAAAGACAAAAGTAGGAGAAATGATTTAGATGAAGGAGACCATAAGCATGAGGCCATAATGGGGTCCAAAGGCTGTGTGGCCATGTCGCTAATTATAGAAATGGATGAAATCTGCCACAAAAATGTGATTGGAGGCAGAGCAATTCATCACTCTCTCAGGCAGGACTACATAAGTGAGAATGGGGCCATTATGGAGACATGGAGACGATCACAGATTAGAAAGGCTTACTGGATTTGTTCTGGGGCCTTCCGACCACTATAACTCATGACCATAGGGTCTTAGACTTTCCCAATTTCCATTGAGGACCTTCCCAGGGAAGTCCCAGAGGGCAGATTGCTCCTCTCTGCTCTGGCTAGTTGTTGTTGCGTGCCATTGAGGACACTTGGACTCGTCGTGACCTCACATACAACCGAATGAAACACTGTAGGGTCGTGCACCATCCTCACAATTGTTCCTGTGCCTGAACCACCGATGAAGCCACTGAGTCCATCCACTTCTTCGAGGACCTCCTCTGTTTCATGGCTTCTCCACTGTACCAAATAGGATGTCCTTCTCCAGGGACTGGTCTCTCCTGACAACATGTCCAAAGTATGTAAGATGGCGTCTTGCCATCCTTGCCTCTAAGCAGCACTCTGGCCTTATTTCTTCTGATACAGATTGGTCAGTCCTTCAGCAGTCCATGGTACTGTCAGTAGTCTTCTGGTGGACCACAATTTGATGCATCTGTTCTTCTACAGCCTTCCTTATTCAGTGTCTAACTTTCACATGCATATGATGCAATGGAAAATAGCATGGCTTAGGTCATGTGCACCTTAGTCCTCAGAGTAACATCATTGTTCTTCAACACTATAAAGAGGTTTTCTGCAGCAGATTTACCCATTACAATACATCTTTTGATCTCCTGACTGCTGTTTCTATGAACATTGATAGTGGATCTAAGCAAGACAAAATCCTTGACAACTGAAGCCCTTTTCTCTGTTTATCACCTATTGGTCCAGTTTTGGGGATTTTGGTCTTCCTTATATTGAATTGTAACCCATATTGAAGGCTGCAATCCTTGATCTTCAGCAAGTGGTTCAATTCCTCCTCACTTTCAGCAAACAAATGGTGTCATATATGCACACAAGCAGGCTCCCAAAAGTTAGTGGAACAAGGAATCAAAAGAGAATGGAATTTTTCAGGGACTTTTTGAAATACCAGTGTGTGTGTGTGTGTGTGTGTGTGAGAGAGAGAGAGAGAGAGAGAGAGAGAGAGAGAGAGAGAGAGAGAGAGAGAGAGGAGATGTGGGCATAAAACAAACATCAAGCAACATAAGGGAGAATGCTGTTGGCTGCTGTTGAACTGATTCCGGTGCGCATGCACAGTGACCTGCTGTGTGCACCATAGTGACCCCTCAGAAGCAGATCATCAAGCCTACCTTTCAACTGAAATTCTGAGAATTCACAATTTTCAGAAGTATGTGGATAACAGTGAAAGCCAAAATTCTATTTGCACAGTCCCCACGTGGATTAAGCTTCCAGTGAATTCCTTCAGACCATTGACCAGGGATGTGAACACTCTTGCCACCAGGCAGAGGGCATTGGAAAGTGGATTACCCCTTAGGCAGCCCATGGTGGGGCTTAGAGACTTGCCTAAGTGTATCCTTGAATCGAGGCTGCCATTCTGGGCTGCGCGGTCATGAGTCATGCCCCCAAAGCCTTGGTTGTTTGGCCCTGGACCACTCTTGTAAACTGTCCTGTTTAACACAGGTCCCAATCCTTGTCCTATTCTTGCTTCTGTAGTCCCACCTGGAACTGTGATGTTGGGATCTGCCGCCATGTCCTTTCAAGTCTGTGAATCTCAGATAACCCTTACATATCAATAAGACCTCTTGCTAATAGTTTCCCTCCCCTCATCTCGATGGCATGTGTTGGCCCTTGGACTATCTAGGTTACCTAGCGGGCATTTGGATTATGTAGGCTCCCTAGCGGGAATTTGGACTATATAGATTGCCTAGCGGGCAATTAGACTTTGTAGGTTATCTAGCGGGCACTTTGACTATCTAGGTTACCTAGCTAGCACTTGAACTATCTACGTTACCTAGCGGTTACTTGGAGTATGTTGGTTACCTACCGGGCTGTTGGACTATCTAGGTTACCTAGCCGGCACTTGGGCTATCTAGGTTAACTAACGGGCACTTGGACTATGTAGGTTCCCTAGCGGGCCCTTGGACTATGTAAGTTCCCTAGCGGGCACTTGGACTATGTGGGTTCCCTAGCGGGCATTAGGACTATCTGGGTTACCTAACGGGCACTTGGACTATGTAGGTTAACTAGCGGGCTTTGGACTATGTAGGTTACCTAGCGGACACTTGGACTATGTAGGTTCCCTATCGTTCACTTGGAGAATGTAGGTTAACTAAGGGGCACTAGGACAATGTAGGTTACCTAGCGGGCCTTGGGACTATCTAGGTTACCTAGGGGGAACTTGGACTATGTAGGTTTACTATTGGCCACTTGGACTATCTAGGTTACCTAGCAGGCACTTGGACTATGTAGGTTAACTAGCGGGCACTTGGACTATCTAGGTTACCTAGCAGGCACTTGGACTATGTACGTTTCCTAGCGGGTACTTGGACTATCTATGTTAACTAGCGGGCACTTGGACTATGTAGATTCCCTATCGGGCACTTGGACTATGTAGGTAACCTAGTGGTCACTTGAACTGTCTAGGTTACCTAGCGGGCATTTGGACTATGTAGGTTAACTAGCGAGCTCTTGGACTATCTAGGTTAACTAGCGGGCACTTGGACTATTAGGGTCCCTAGCGGGCATTTGGACTATATAGGTTACCTAGCGGGCACTTGGACTATGTAGGTTAACTAGCGGACACTTTGACTATCTAGGTTAGCTAACGGGCAATTGGACTATCTAGGTTACCTAGCGGGCACTTGGACTATGTAGGTTCCCTAGCGGGCACTTGGACTATCTAGGTTACCTAGCAGGCACTTTGACTATCTAGGTTAACTAACGGGCACTTGGACTATGGAAAGAAGTGCCTAATGGTCACCAGGACCCATGGTTAATCCAGGCGTGGTCATCTGATTCCAATCGATCAGACCTAGCTATAAATCACTTATATGTCTGGGTAATTAAAAGCAAATATAAATTTTCAAAAAAAATAACGTTGCATGGGATAGAAAGAGAATACATAACAACATCAGACATAAATATGCCTCAAGACAAACTCATTGTGCACATCCAGAATACATAATGGCTCTTGCTAAGATGCATTTCCCACTAGACCCTACCCCAAGCCAGTAAAAGCCAGAAACTCTACAGTAAACTGTGGATTGTACTACTCTGAAATGGGAGCTGTGTCTCTAGACCTAATTTGGGGCTGTTCGTGCTGAGGACTCACCAATACCTGCTGCAGTGACAACAGTCCAGGTGAGAATAAGGAAATCTGGATGACAGCCAGGATATAGGAGCACTGAGACCTCAAATTGCTTCTAGGCGAGCATGGCCTAATGGGCTTCCATTTATGCACCTCTGGCAGGAGGAGTTTGTTCTGGAAAGTAATGGTTTCTAAGGAAGTATTTCTTAAACTTTCACATGCATGCACTTACCCAGGTTCCTGGAAATCGGGCTGGGGGGCAGATTCTGATTTTGTGGGTTCAGGGTGGGGGGTCTAGGATCCAGCAGTTCTAGAGGCCCTGGTACTCTTGGGCTGTTAACCACAAGGACAGTAGTCCTAAACCACCAGCCACTCCTTGGGAGAAATATGAGGCTGTAGACTCCGGGCAAGAGTGACAGTCTGGGAAACCCACAAGGGCAGTTCTACCCTGTCCTGTAGGGTCACTATGAGTCAGCATCAACTCGATGGCATTAGCATGGGAGAAGCTAATGCTGATGTTGCTGGTTCCTTGACCTATCATACTTTGAGTGGCAAAGTCCCAAGGGCCTTCCCGGATGTGATGGCCAAAAGCAGTAGTGTTCACCCTTGGTCATACTTTGGAATCCCTTAGGAGCTTTCAAGCCTCCCATTGGCCTGGCGCCATCCCAGACCAATGAAGCAAGACTTAGTGGAAGCAGGATTCAGGTCACGGTCAGTGAGAAAGCCCCCTTGGCAATGCCAACGTACAGCCAGTGCAGAGTCGAACTGGTCGACGACTCCACATGACTCCATATACTTTGGTGAAGCCAGCTGTTTGGGCAAGGTTTTCAGAGTTACCACCCATGTAGACTTGTTGGTGATAGTGCATTAAATAGAGCACATGCAGTGCATTGCATGAGTGTCCTATGTCATGCAACCACATCAGGGGTATGTTGAGCCAATTTCTCTGGGAGACCAAGGGTGTTGGCTCCATCCTGAACGTTGGCAGGGTAATGGACTGACACAGAGGAAACTCATTCTCTTTGTGGTGGTGCACTAATGGGTTCTTCACAGAAGGCCAAGTCCATGGCTGCAGATGCTCACGGGGCTGAGGGAGCAGGTCAAATCCTAAGTCCGAGGTGGGTGTTTGCATATTTACATGCCCTCACTGCCATCAAGTCCATTCCAACTCACAGGCCCATGGGACTGAGTAAAATGGCCCCCGTGGGTTTCTGAGACTGTGATTCTTTAGAGGAGTAGAAAATCTCCTCTTTCTCCAGAGGAGCGGTTGGTCATTCAAACTGCTGACCTTGAGATAAACAGTCCAACTCCTGACCACTCTTGCCGTCAGAATTCTATTTATTTACACAAGTATATATATATCCTTTCCCAAAAGAACTCCACATTTTCAAATCATTCTTGACACTCATGGCCTTTTTTCCTTTATAGCCATGCCTTTGGTTGAAACACAGATATAAGAGAAATATTTATCTACTTATAGGGGTACAAAAGTAGCTTTGGTGGCATAGTGTTTGCATGTTGGGCTGCTAACACCAAAGTCAGCACTTTGAAACCACCAGCCACTCCGTGGGAAGAAGAGTCTGTCTACTCCTATAAAGAGTTACAGTCTCAGAAACTCACAGGGACAGATCTACTCTGCCTCATAGGGTCACTATGAGTCAGCATCACCTCCCTGGCAGTGAGGTAGATTTTGGTTTCATAGAGATACAAGTCAGTCCTGAGCTGCTAAAGACAAGGTTGGCAGTTTGAACCCACCAGCTGCAGAGAAAGAGGAGGCTTTCTATTCCCATAAGGAGCTACAGTTTCAGAAATACCCACAGGGGAAATTTTAACCTCTCCTGTAGGATCAATATGAGTCAGAATCGACTTATCGGTGGTGAGCAAGTGGAGGGGACCCTAAACAGGTTCCGGTGGACCTTAAGAGTTCTACTAATTGTGCATGCTCTGTAAAATGTAAACCAAGATTTTACTTTTGCAAACATTATTTTTTCTAAACACGTCTAACTGTGAAACTATACTCGCATGCGGGTCTTTGAACCTGGTCATTGGTCTGGGGAAGTGAAGGGGCCTGACATCCTTTGTTGTTGTTAGTGCTGTCCAGTCATTCTGACATCACAGGGACCTTCTTTGCAACACAAGGCAGCACTGCCCAGTCCTTTGCCAGCCTCAGGGGTAGTATGTTGGAGCCCATGGTTTCAGCTACCGTGTCCTCCAGTTCACCAAGGAGTTTCCTCTTTGTGCTGCTTACTAAACCCGTTTCTAAGGAGTCCATTCCAACTCACGGTGACGCCGTGTGGGTCAGCACCACGGGACCCCACATAATGCCTTATACCATATATATATATATATATATATATATATATATATATATATATATATATATATTGTGCATAATGCCTTATACCTGGTCCCTTTGGCACCTTGTGATCGCACAGGCTGGTGTGCTTATTCCATGTGGGCTTTTTTGCTTCTGAGCCAGATGGCCGTTTGCTCACCTTCAAGCCTTTAAGACCCCAGACACTATCTCTTTTGATAGCCTCTGGCCTTTACTTCGGGGTCTTCGGTCCCTGCAGAGTGGACACATGCCTGCTGTGCGGGTATGGGACGTGTCGGAGCGCAGCCTGGTGGCGGAGCTTCAGGAGCATAAGTATGGCATGGCATGTGTGGCCTTCTCATCCAGTGCCAAGTACATTGTCTCAGTGGGCTACCAGCATGACATGATCGTCAATGTCTGGGCCTGGAAGGTGAGTGGGCTGCTGGCCTCAGGACAGGCGGGGCCGGGAGGGGAGCCAAGAAACTGCTGACCGGTGGCCTTTACTTCCGCCTGCTGGCCTCAGTCCCTTTCTAGAGAACTCTGAGCAGAAAGGAGCAACTGGGTATCTAGGATGCTGAAGAAGGGGCAGAAGGAGAGGTCAAGTTCACAGCTTGTCTAACCTTCAGTGTGTAAGTTTCTTTTCCCTCAGCTCCTAGAAGCAGAGCCTTGATTTCCCTTGACTTTCTCTCCAGAAAAACATTGTAGTGGCTTCCAACAAGGTGTCCAGTCAGGTGACAGCAGTATCCTTCTCTGAGGACTGCAGCTACTTTGTCACTGCAGGCAACCGGCACATCAAGTTCTGGTACCTCGATGACAGCAAGACCTCAAAGGTGAGGCAGCAAGTAGCCACTAGGGTGGGGTCTGCCCAGATATGTTCCACCTGCGCCCCCTTCTGCATGCTCAAAAGCCCCTTGGAAGTCTCAGCTGGGCCAGGTGCTATGTCAATATGCAAGGGAAGCCTTCTCCCTCCCTCCCCAGGGCCTGCTTTCCAGGGGGTAGCCTGCAGGGTGTGTGGGTGGCACCTGTGGTGGGTCTCCACAGGTGAATGGCACTGTACCCCTGCTGGGCCGCTCTGGGCTGCTGGGGGAACCTGCGGAACAACCTGTTCACTGATGTAGACTGTGGCTGCGGGAAGAAGACTGACAGCACCTTCTGTATCACATCCTCTGGGCAGCTGTGCGAGTTCAGTGACCCGGAGACTGTTGGACAAGTGGGTGGAGCTGAGTGTAAGTGAATGCTTTGTCGGCACCCTCCCGTCTGTCACCTCCGGGCTCCAGGGCACCTGAGTCTGCATGCACGCTGGGGGAGGCCCCAGGCGGAGGAATGTGTTTGGGAACCTCTCTGCTTGCTCGCCCTCTCTGTCTCTGCCTCTTCCTCTGCTTTCCTCTTCTGCTCAGCACACAGACAGCATCACAGTAAGTGTGCTGGCCCTGTCCGCTGCCTCTGCTGCCTTTCTCTGGGCCGGCCTTTTCTGGGTGTGTCTTTGCCCAAACCTCAGGTGCCTTATAAGGCTTGCTGACTCCTTCCCCCTAATTGCAGGGGGCTGTGGGCCCTCTGGCCAGCTGCTGTTAGAGGGAGGGGCATTGAGGGGCTCTGCCCAGGGCAGCTGGCCTGCCTTGCGCTTGTCCTTGCCTCTTGGCTCATGGCTGTTGAGGTGTCCGGTGAAGGAGTGGACAGACGCCCTTGCTGACTGTGGCTTCTGTGCTCACAGACCACAGTGGCCCACTGCATCTCGGTGAGCCAGGACTACATCTTCTGCGGCTGTGCTGACGGCACCGTGTGCCTTTTCAACCCCTTCAACCTGCACTTCCTCAGCACGCTGCCCCGGCCCCATGCCCTGGGCACAGACATTGCCAGCATCACAGAGGCCAGGTGAGCGGTGTGGGTGGGCCCCTGAGTCCTGTCAGAGCCCCACTCTGTGCCAGGCCGTCCCTGGCATGCTGCAAGGAGAGGAGGGCACACATAGACCTCTGGGAAGACCCTTGCAGTCAAGCACAGGTGGGTCTTTTAGCATTTGTTGCTCACTGTGGGCAACCGTGGTAATCTGAGTCTGCAGTGTGGTAATGCATTGTCCTGTAAACACCACAGCTAGGACAGACGGGCAGTTCCTTAGGGTTTCTGAGAGAGGCTGGAAACCTGACGGAGCAGGCCTTTCTCCCTCAGGGTGGTCCTGGGTAGCAGTTAAGGTAGGAGGGTCTTATTGTAGCCTCGGGCCTTGGGTTGGGTGATTGCAGGAAGTGAAGTTTTGCTCTGGTTTCAGTGCTGTCAGGAAGCGGGGCAGTTCTGCAGTTGGGTATATTAATTTCTCATTCAGGGAAGGAGTGGGCTAAATCTGCAAATGGCAGGAAATGATATATGACCATGACTGGTTTGCACAGTGCCCTTCCTTTTCCTCTGACGTGAGTCTAGAAGGGCCTGACATCTGCTTGGCTGCATCACGGCCACACACTGTCCCCGCCTGATGTTGGGGGCTATGAAATAGCTTGTGTTCTTTTGCAGAGCCCCATGGCAAGGAATGCCAGGCCAGCCGCTGCGTTCTTTCTCCAGTGACTGCTGGCCAACCTGCTGCTCCTCCCTTTAGTGCCCCTTTGCATTAGCGCTAACTCACCAGTTTGCCCTGTCTGCCCTGGACACCCTGACCCCCTCTTTCCTCAGTCGCCTTTTCGCTGGAGTGGCCAATGCGAAGTATCGGGACACCATCACCTTGACCTTTGATCCTGCAAATCCGTGGCTGTCTTGTGTGTACAATGACCATAGTACTTATGTCTGGGGTGTGAAGGGCCCCAAGAAAGTGGGCAAGGTGTATTCAGCTCTGTATCATTCCTCCTGCGTCTGGAGTGTAGAGGTACGTGGGCCAGGTCTGCTGAGACTGACCGTGTTTCCTGGCCTACCATTAGGAGCTGGGGTTCCTCAAGTGTGGAATTTGTTTCCTCCAGCACCCTTGCTCCCCAAGCTGTGCCCCTGGGTCCCTTCGTATCTGTTAATTGGCTCTGAGGATGGGAGGGGATTTTAGTGCTGACTCATCTCAGACGTTTTTCAGTATGCCCCTGTGCAGTCTTAGCTTGGCCTCTTTGGACATGTTCCTGAACTTGACCAAACCTTAGTTTCTGCAATTGTGAAATGACATACCTGATGCATTTGATTTTTACGAACAGGAGACAATGTAAGTGGGAGATTTAGAATGCCTAGTACTTACTAGGTGCTTGGTTAATGTATATTCCTTTACTTGTTAAAGACAAGAGCTAATCATTAAGACTTGCTTGCTATGGGACAAGCCGTTGCCTCCAGGGGACAGGATGGGGGAACTTTAGGCCCCCAAGGACAGAGGTTCAGGAGGGTTTAGCTGAAAAGGGTTGGGGACAAAATTTATTATCTCCAAGGGAAAGATACTAACTTGACAATGAAGAAACGGCAAAACCCACCCTTAGCCAAGTCATTAAGGTTAACATCCCGTGGCAGCAGCATGAATCTGGTGAGAGGGTACACTGAGAGGTTTCAAAATGTTCCCAGAAAATGTTATGACTCTTAAGAACTCCCAATAAAATGTTGAACAACAACAACCAACGTTGATGGAAAGTTTCTTTTAGTTCTGTTTTTCCATGCAGCCTCCTCCTAGCATTGTGTCTGGTATTCTTGACCCAAATGTATAAGGAACTTAGGATAGTCATGAGGAAACATCAGGCAACCTTCATTTGAGGTACACCTGCCAGAGTAACTTATCACACTCTCCCAGGTGTCAGGGTAGGAAAGACAAGCAAAGACTGAAAGCCGTTCTAGACTGGGACAGATGACACCCATGTGCCGTGGGGGCTCCTGGGATCCTGGAGCAGAAGAAGTACATTCGTGGGATAAACAAACAAACTCATTGGCATTGGGTTGATTCCAACTCAGAGCAACCCCCGCTGGTGACATTTAAATAAAGTCTAATAATGTTGTACCAGTGTGACCTCCGTGGTCCTTATCACTGTGTACTGTAGTGCATAAAACATTAATACGAAGGGAGACCAGGTGAGAGAGTTGAATGTGACATATCTTGACTCATTTTTCTAAAGGTTCAACCCAAAAGGTAAAGTAAAACAGCTCTTGATGGAGAGGAAAAGGTGGAAGGGGGTGGGTGATGATTCTTTCCCCCCGCTGCCTGGCACTGAACGGCCTCTCCTCTCTTCTCATTTTGCAGGGTCCACGAATTGCAGTTCCTGAGTGAAATGCTGAAGGTGGAGGCCCATGAGTCAGAGATTCTGTGCCTGGAGTACTCGAAGCCAGACACAGGTACCTGGCCCTGGCCTGGAATCGCCTTGAGTGAGCCCCTCCAGTCTGGCCAGAGCCACTGATACTTGTCCTGCCTCTTGACTATGGGGCTGATCGTTCTTTTGGCTACCAAAAGAGTTAGTGATCCTTCTTGATGTCTCTGAAGGCTTCTTGTTGTTTCTGAAGGCTTTGGGGAGGACTGCATCTCAACTCTGCCCGACTCCATGGCTCATGTGGCTTAAGGATGTGGGGCTCAGTTTCTCTGGGTGCTCTTTGCTGGGCACTCATGATGGGCTGCGATCCACAAGCTCAGCAGTTTGAAACTACCAGCCGCTCTGCAGGAGAAAGGTGGGCCTTTCTACTCCTGTAAACAGTTACAGTCTCAGAAGCCCATAGGGGGTATTCACTATGAGTCAGCATTAACTTGATAGCAGCAGATTTGATTTTTGTAAAGTCTTTTTAAAGCCAACCAAAAGCTGAATCAGTGAAGAAGATCTGCTTTAGACATTGTGCTCTTTTAAAGAATAATCTGTCTGTGATCAGATTGACACAGGAACTTGGAAGGTTAGGTGAAAAGTTTAAGGGGCAGTGAGCTTATGTGTGTGATGGAAATTTGGAATTGGAAAAGGACAGTGAGAATGGCTACATAATTTCAGAAATATAATGAATGTTAGCAAATTGTACATGTAGAAATGATCGAATTGGTATATATTTTTGTGTGCATTGTTTTAGATCAGGGAGAAGACTCGAAGTTCAAATATAATTTACAGAGACCCCCTTGTTAAATCTTGAATGGGACAAAGTCCAGAAAAAACAAATCATCTGGTTGAGGGAGACCGTAAGCATGAGGCCATAATGGGGACTGAAGGATTCACAACAGCTCGGTCACATGGAAAACAAAGGAAGCCCCTTTAAAAGTCAAGTTGCCAGCAGATCAGACCATCACAGTTGGAAATGTGACTACAGAAATGGGAAAGGGACCATGATTGGAGTAAATACATTATTGCAGACTAGAAAAGTTTACAGGACTGGTTCAGGGCCCTCCAACCATCTTGGTCAGGGCATGAACGTGCAACCTCAGTACCCCAATTCCCATCAAGGGCATACTCAGGCAAGTTCTTGAGGGCTAGACTACTCCTCACCAGGCTGGCCAGAGGAGTGGGTGGAAGCAAACAAACTCTGCCTGAGGGCAAAGCATTTTACGTTGCTAGTTCAGAGTCATGGAGCTCTAGTGCCATAGAAGGTTATGGGTTGGGCGGTTAACCACAAGGTTTCACTCTTCAAAACCACCAGCCAGCTCCAGGGAAGAAAGATGAGGCTTTCTACTCCAATAAAAATATATAGTCTGGAGATAAAAAGCCCCAATGTAAGTTAACTGGGTTGATTCCTACTAGAGGGATAATGTGTGTGGGCCAGATGCTTGCAAGGTCCCTCAAGGCAATGCTGCCAGACTGCAGTCTCTGCTCCCTGCTGGTGGAGACAATGGATTGCTTTTCTCTAAAACTTGGAACCATTAGCTTGGTTCCAGTAGGTGGAGTTCACACCCTACTGATAATGGTTCATATGGAGATCCAGAAAACAGGTCAAAGTTAAGCTGCCATTCTAAATGTAGGATCCGCCCATTTTGTCACCTGTATACCCCCAATCCCTCCTCTTCCTATTGCATGTATGCCCCTAGACCACCCCTTCTCACCGCTGTATAACATAGTCCAAGTCCTTCCTGTGATGTATGTCTTTACCCTCCCGTTTCCAATTCCCCTTGTCCTCCTTCCCTTCCCCCTCTCTCCATGTGGACCACCAAGTGGGGCTGAGGTGAGCAATGCTACCATGATATGTGTGTGACTGCATTATTGTAATATCTCTTCTATCTCTCATGCTCCCAATGACTTTAATATTTATATCTCAACCCTTTATGTTTCCAGGGCTTTCAATGACATTAGGCATCTTTTCAATGTTTATGAATCATGCTTATGAACCTCTCTTCTGTTAGTTGTCTGTGTGTATGCATTGCCTGTATTAAAAACATATAGAACCGAGCAATTTGTCTGGAAAAATAATTTATAGAAACTTTATGTTAGATTGCCATGCGTTTTGCATAGCCAATTGTTCTTTTAAAACACTTTTCTTGTCATTGTGATACCATGCTAAAAGGTAAAAACATCTGTATATAGTCAAATAGCTTTATCTTTCCTTTAAAGACATGAACCTTCGTGTCTTGCTTAAAGTTTCCACCTCACTAAAGCTAAATTGCTACCCTCGAAAATAAATCCCTCTAAGTTTTTAATGCTTTGAATATTTTATCGCTCTAATCCTCCTGGAGTTTATTTTTGAATGTAGTATGCTCCTTCCTTTGATTTCTTGTAAATTCAGCCAATTCAACCACTCATTAACCAAAGTATTCCTTTACCACTGGATTGTTTTGCCACCTTTGCTTTGCATAGCATATAGTTCTAAATTATATCCCAGACTACTGAATTATTTGCCAGAGTGGCTTTACTAATTGTACACTGGCATCACAACACGCGGGAGCTTCGGAAAGATCGTGGGAGAAAGGAATGAAAAGAGAAGATAATTTCCCATGAATTTTTGAAGCTTCCTCGTACAGGTGCTTTACAGTAAGTCGACATTAGGGTTTATAATCAATAAAAAATTCAACTGTGATCCAAGAATGAGGGGCGTGACATTTCCTGGTTGAGACAAAAGCGAACAGGCGAGCAGAATACGAAAAGAATTGGTTAACCGATGAAACTGCAGCCAAGTGTTAGCTGTTATCACAAAAATGAACACACAGAATATTCTTGAACTTGGAAGTGGGAACTTCAGCCTTTCAACGGCCATCGACGGTGCGGGGCAACATCCCCGCACTCCTACGCTCAGGAAGGGGGTTCTGGGGTCTGCGGCGCCGCGGGGCACAAGTGGGGCGAAGGGCTGCGAGGGAACGCCGAGGCAGAGGGGTCCCCGCGAGGCGGCTGCGGGCCGCTCCAGAAGGCAGGGGTCCGGGGGCTCTGCGGTCCCTCAGGACCCTCCAGGAGAGGCTCCAGAAAGGCAGCTGGAGGCCCCGGCCGGCCGTGCAGCTCGCTGGGAGGCGCGGGCGCACGTGCTCCGCCGGTCCGGGCGGCGGGGGCGGCTGAACGGGCCCTGGCCGTGGGCGGCGGGCGGCGGGCGGGCGCAGTGCGGCGCCGGGCAGGCGGGAGGTGACCGCGCGGGGCGGTCGCGGCGGCTGGGGCTACTGACGGCACACGGATCCGGAGCGCACTGCGCGGGGCGGGGCGCCGCGCAGGTGAGAGCGGCAGCGGACCCGGATGCGGCGCGGCTGAGGGCGGCCGAGGGCGGGGGGTCGCGGCGGCTAGCTCTTGGAGATCCCGGCCGGAGGCTCCGGCGCCGGTGCTGCGCTTTCTGCCGGCTCGAAGAACGAGCCCGAGCCTGGCCGCCCTCGGGATGCCTTGCTGAGGCTCCGCCGGACGTCCCCAACAGGGGGGGGGCGGGGCGGGGCGCGTTCGGGCGCCTCCCGAGGGCGCCTCAGCGGAGAGCGGCGTTGGCGCCGTGGAGTCTACGCGGGCGGCCCAACCCGCCTGCCACTCAGGTGTCTTTTTGCACGGAAGTGAGTTTTAGGAGCGGGAAACCTGTGGTGGGCGTGACTGACGTGTTTTTAAATCATTTTCTATACATTTAAAGCTGTAAAGGCAAAACTTCATGATCCAATTAATATAGCCAAAAATTCAGGCTTGATAGAAACATTTAGAATCCAGCCACTGGGGGTAAAGTCCCCTTATTCCCATCTGTTATTGGAGGAAGGTATGAGAGAGATTGGATACTGCGGTGGGAAGAAATAGAGCCAAATAGGAATGTCTGCTTCTATAGGGAGAATGTATCAGCCATGCGCTCACTTTAAGGCAGCACAGCTTTAAGGGAGAATCTGTGGAAATGATAGATTACCGCAGGAACATGAACTTGGAGTATATCTCCAACTAACAGAGTGGTGGTCTTCCAGCCATGGAACATTAGTCTCCCAGATTCCCTCTGTACCAGTCAGGGAATAAGTCCCAGTATTATTTCCCTTGGTGCTAGTATCCCACATTTCCCCTCTCTGCATTATGTTTAAGATTCAATAGTGTCACGGAGGCAACATGGTCTCTTTTCATATCTATTAGCTTCCTATAGAAGTGACATGAGACTGCAAGCATCACAATTATGATAAAAAACACAGTCAGACTGGAACTTAAGCTATGTGAAGTACTTTGCCCCCAAGCTCGCGGGTCCAACCCTTCCATGCTACTCATCAATTGCTTAATCACATCAGAGCCAGGAGAAGCCTCAAGCTTGTCTTTGAATGTATAGAAAATATCCTTTTTAAGCTGATCAATATCTAATGAAATGTTTCCCTTAAACCCTTGCAAATGTTTCCTAATCAAATTCCAATCATGCAATGTCTTATTATAAGGATAAGTGGTTATACAGAAATCAGTTACATTCCAATCACATTATAGCATTGACAAATTCAAAATCTTGATCTTTCAGCAAAGCAGTCTGCAGTAATGTAGGGACTTTATGGATGTACTTTATACAATTGATGTATGTATACGTATGGATTGTGGTAAGAGTTGTATGAGTCCCTAATAAAATGTAAAAGAAGAAAAGAGAAAAAAAATGATTAGGGCAAAGACTGTACAGATGTGCTTTATACAATTGATGTATGTATATATATGAACGGTGAAAAGAATTGTATGAGCCCCAATAAATTGTTAAAATTTAAAAAAAAATTCATTAAAAAAAAATTAAATTAAATTTAAAAAAAAATGAGTAAATGAACTTTGTCACACATAAGATTCCTCTTCTCCTTCTGTTTTAACAATTTAAATAGTAAAGCATTGCTAGATCTTGAACCAGTAAAAGTACTAGTTAGATAACCTTCATTGTTATGTAAATACCGGCTCCCATCCCTCAGAGAATTAAGAGAGCTAACTAATTGGGAGAACTTCTTATCATACTTTGAAAGACTGAAAAAATTCTTAATAAATTTGTTCAGCTGATCTTGAAGTAACTTACCAAGCAGACATTTTTTCTCCAGGCTTACCAATAAGGTTATAGGCTCAATTGAGCCGTTTTGCCTTTCAGGCTTCTCACACTGTATGATTTTACCTTGCAATATTCTGTCTTGGTTAACTTCACTCATTCCCTCTATGCTGGCTTTAGGGGAAGTTAATGGGAGGGCCTTAGGCCCCCCTGAATGCCCTAAGGAAATGACCCGGCATCCACAGTTAACAAACCTTTTTCCTTCCATTTCTAATTCCATGTGGGGGCGCTGTTTCTCCACAACAGCAGTCCAGAAGACTGCTTGATTTATAGGGTGGTCAAACTTCTCAAGTACTCTTTCCTGATAGGTATAAATTTTTACTCTAGAAATGCAAGGAAGGGAAAATTGGCTTAAGCGATCCTACATTTTTACAAACCATGGTATATCAGAACTCATTACTGCCTTAATTTCTTCTTCACAATCCTGACCAATAACTCCAGCAACACCTTGAGAATTTATGTTGGACTTTCTTTTTTTTTTGACTTTCTTAATAAACTTCCTATAGTTCTTTTAGGTAGTGGACCCCAATTACTGCTCTTCGTTTCTGATTCAATCACAGTTTTGGGCTTTTTCTTACAACTCTTATCAACTCCAGTATCAATTTTAATTTCTTGAGTACTAAGGTTAAATCTTCCTGATAGAAACTGTATTAATCTTTCAATAAGAGGTCCCTGCTTTTGAGGATCAAGCTCCTGTGAAGGCTTCTGAGCCATCTCTTGGTTATTCAAACCAACTGCAGTGAGAACAGAGACTAGGTTTTTGCCTCTTTGGCTAGGTCTGTTCTCCTGCTGTGAGGCTGCTAGATAAAGGCGATTTCTCTCAAAGATCTTCTTTGCTCCAGTAGGCAGACACCTTGCCTACCACGCTCTGCTATGAGGGCTCTGCATCAAGCTTCTTCCACTATTTTCCCGCCGGGAAGTCTTTGCTAATGGCGACCCTTCACGGTTGATTTTTGAACGACATTGGCTCGCCCAATGAGTTCCCTTCCTACAATGGAGGCAGAGTTCAGGTTCGTTTAAACCCGATCTCCATGGTCCTGGCCCATGCTCTGACATTGGCCGCAGCCTGCTCTGCCTACACTCTTTTGAAGATGACTTGTCTTCCCACAACTAAAGCACTTTCTTCCAGGTCTGATATAGTTTGCCAATGAAGCTGCCATGAGGTCTGCCTTGTATTCCTCTGCCTCTACATTCCTGCATATCCTAAAATAACCCCGCAAAGTGCCCTGTTCGCTGTAGGGATGCAAGGCATTTTTACAGTGCTTATTAGAGAAATCATAAGATAGCTTGTGCACTAGGTCTCTTACTGCCTGAACATTCTTCACACATTTGGAAATAGCATCTTCCAGTCGGGACACAAAGTCAGCGTAACGCTCATCATATTCTGTTGTCTTATAGCCCTGTAACGCGGCGTTCTCTCTTCTGATGGAATTATCTTTTCCCAGGCCCTTAAGCAAACCTCATGTATCTGTCCTATTGTCTGTTCAGTAAACTGTAGTTGAGACTCAACTGTAATATAATTTGCATCCCCTAGCAATTGATGAATTCCTATATCTATCCCATCCTCAGCATTCTTCCCAGCTCTTGCAAGGGCTGCTTCCTTCCATAGCATTTGATATCACAAGCATTCTGAAGAGTAAAGACAAATTCTCACTAAAGCTTTCCAATCTGTAGGGGTCCAGCTGTCAGACTCTGCTAGAGCCCTTATCATGCTAATTACAAAATGTGAGTCTGGGCCGTAGTCATTGATTGCCTGCTTGAGATCTTTTAGCAACTTAAAAGGCAAAGGCACTGTGAATTCCTTTTGGTTCTAACAGGATAAGACATCTTGCATTCTAAATCTTCTTCTGCAATCCCTCTTCCTACTCTGGAGAGTAAAGGTGCTTTCCTATACTTTGCTTCTTTACGTCTATTCTCTGAGCTACTCTTTTCAATCTGGATATCTTGGAGTTCCACTTCCTGAACTTCACCTTCTGTGCTAGCTCTCCTAGTTTGCATTTCTTTGGAGCTAATCTCTCTACCTTCAGGGCTGGCTTGCTTGATTGTTTTACAATCTCTGGCCTTTCTTACACTAAATTCCAGCAGGAGAGCAGTTGCTTTTACTATGTCCCCTTCTGACTCAGGCTCATTCTTTTAGCTCTGCCTAAAATCTTCTCATCTGCCTGAAACCCGTTCTCACTGCTTCTCATCTGATTTAAATTTGGGCATCTTAGACGTTGCCTGTTCTGCTTCTTGGCTTTCTCTACCTTTGAAAGCAAGGGAGCTTCCTGGGATTGTTTAATAGCCATGCTTTGGATCTTGCAATCCACTGCCTCTAGTACTGTATCACCTTTAAACCTTCGGAGTCTGCAGTCTCGCGAGAGCATACAGGCTTTGGCAATGAGGTTCTGTTCTAGAATTGGAGGCTTTAGATAACAAACCAATCCCTGCCTTTTCAGTTTTTCCTAAAGTTTCATAACCTAAATCATGCTTATTCACAGACACTTTAGCTTGCTTTGCTAGATTTGAATAGACACAAGACTTCTCACTAGACTGTTCATCCTTATTCTCTTCCTCCTGCAAAAGTTTTAAAACCATCTTAACTTGTACCCACAGAGACCACTTCTCCATAGGGATACTCTCCCCATCTCTGTGCTTCCTTTAAGTTGACAATGACCTCCTCCCAGGTCTCTAAATCAAAAGTTCCTTCCTCTGAGAACCATGAATTATACCTTTTTACTACTTTTAGAAAACATTGTATCTTTTTCTTCGTTACTTTTACACCTTGTCTTTTCAGTAAGTAGAGAGCATGGTACCATAAGTTTCAGGTTTACTTTTACCTTGCTCCCATTATCCTCTTTAAAATTCTAATTCACTATTTCCACTACTTCTCTGTCAATCCCCACACCGGATCCTCACTTCACACAATTTTCAAATTCACTCTACGTACCAATGGGGCCATATAATTGTTATATGGGATATAACTCATATTGTCCCACGTTGTGCGCCATTTGTCTGGGGAAGCCCGCCTTGTGCTGGGGCTCCAGCCTCCAGCCCAGTCCTTGAGCCTCCTGCCTGGTCTCCATCCCACCTCCCTTCGTCCACACTGAGCGTGGGCCTGGCTGGTAAGATCATGGCCATCCAGGAGGTGAGCATGCTACCATGAATTGTGTCTGACTGCATTATTGTAATGTCTCTTCTATCGCTCATGCTCCCGGTGACTTTAATATAATATTTATATATCTCAACCATACAATTGTGCTTATTGAACCCAAGATTACTGGTGGGGGGCTGGCACCCCAACTCATACCACAGTACATACCATTTGTCTAGTTCTTCAATGCTTCCTCTCCCGCTCACTCCCTCCAACTATCATGACCTCAGCTCTACCTTACAAAGCCGGCTAGACCAGAGCATGTACACTGGTACAGATAAGAACTCTCAACACACAGAATCCAGGACAGATAAACCCTTCAGGAACAGTAATGGAAGTAGTGATAACATGAGGGTAGGGATGAGATAGAGGGAACTGATAGCAATGATTGATGTATTAACGCTCACACCCCAGGGGGACAAGCAACAGAAACATTGGTGAAGTGAGACCTTGGACATTGTAAAATATGAAAGTATAATTTATCAAGGTTTCATGAGGGTGGGAGAGTGGGAGAGAAGGGGGGAAAAGGAGCTGATACCAAGGGGTCAAGTATAAAGAAAATGATGATGGTACCGTAGGTACAAATGTGCTTGATACAATTGATGTATGCATTGTTATAAGTGGTGTAAGAGCCCCCGATAAAATGACTTAATTTTTTAAAAGTGTTTAGGTAGATCTTGATGGAGGATAGATTGAGAAACAATAGTTTCAGAATTTGATAATTTTGCTTAATAATCAAACTGAAAACTCACTGCCATTGCATCTTTTGTGACTCACAGCAACCCTGACTTTCGGCAACCCTATTGGACAGGGTAGAGCAGCCCCTGTGAGTTTCTGAGACTGCAACTCTTTACAGGGGTAGAAAGCCCTAACGTTTCTCTCTCAGAGCGGGTGGTGGTTTTGAACTATGTGGGTAGCAGCCCAAGTGAAAACCACTATGCCACCAGGGCTCCCTGTGCCACATAGCGCGAGCTGTTGTTTTCCCAAACATTCACTTGGCTATTTCTTTTATAAGAAGCCAAGTAATTTGGCAGCTTATTTCTGTTCCAGTTTTCTTATATAGAAAATGTGGTGACAGTGTGAACCTGTTTGTTGTAGTTTATGTGAACATAATTGAGTGATCTAGACCAAGTGAGCTAGACCAAGTGAGCTGACTGGTCAAAAATCAGACCTGTGGATTGCCAAATTGGTTCTGCTGAGATTGGGGCTTTCCTGGATCCACAGGCTTCCTCCAAGCTGTGTCCGAGAAGCTCTGCATTTTAGAGCTACATTTTATAGTTGAAAGAGAGGCCTAAGGAGGGAGGGAGTCCTTAAGCTCTAAGACCTTAATGCTGTCATTGCTGTCCTCTTTTAGTGTACCTGCAGTTTCCACACTGCAGTGGGAACCATTGAAACAGCTGTTCTCATTCTCTGAGATGGTGTGCCACCCCACTCCATACCACCACCACCTCATCCCTTTCTCTTATTGTAGAGATAATGCCCCTTCCATATGTATCTCAGATATTCAATTAATGAAGAAAGACAAAAGTAGGAGAAATGATTTAGATGAAGGAGACCATAAGCATGAGGCCATAATGGGGTCCAAAGGCTGTGTGGCCATGTCGCTAATTATAGAAATGGATGAAATCTGCCACAAAAATGTGATTGGAGGCAGAGCAATTCATCACTCTCTCAGGCAGGACTACATAAGTGAGAATGGGGCCATTATGGAGACATGGAGACGATCACAGATTAGAAAGGCTTACTGGATTTGTTCTGGGGCCTTCCGACCACTATAACTCATGACCATAGGGTCTTAGACTTTCCCAATTTCCATTGAGGACCTTCCCAGGGAAGTCCCAGAGGGCAGATTGCTCCTCTCTGCTCTGGCTAGTTGTTGTTGCGTGCCATTGAGGACACTTGGACTCGTCGTGACCTCACATACAACCGAATGAAACACTGTAGGGTCGTGCACCATCCTCACAATTGTTCCTGTGCCTGAACCACCGATGAAGCCACTGAGTCCATCCACTTCTTCGAGGACCTCCTCTGTTTCATGGCTTCTCCACTGTACCAAATAGGATGTCCTTCTCCAGGGACTGGTCTCTCCTGACAACATGTCCAAAGTATGTAAGATGGCGTCTTGCCATCCTTGCCTCTAAGCAGCACTCTGGCCTTATTTCTTCTGATACAGATTGGTCAGTCCTTCAGCAGTCCATGGTACTGTCAGTAGTCTTCTGGTGGACCACAATTCGATGCATCTGTTCTTCTACAGCCTTCCTTATTCAGTGTCTAACTTTCACATGCATATGATGCAATGGAAAATAGCATGGCTTAGGTCATGTGCACCTTAGTCCTCAGAGTAACATCATTGTTCTTCAACACTATAAAGAGGTTTTCTGCAGCAGATTTACCCATTACAATACATCTTTTGATCTCCTGACTGCTGTTTCTATGAACATTGATAGTGGATCTAAGCAAGACAAAATCCTTGACAACTGAAGCCCTTTTCTCTGTTTATCACCTATTGGTCCAGTTTTGGGGATTTTGGTCTTCCTTATATTGAATTGTAACCCATATTGAAGGCTGCAATCCTTGATCTTCAGCAAGTGGTTCAATTCCTCCTCACTTTCAGCAAACAAATGGTGTCATATATGCACACAAGCAGGCTCCCAAAAGTTAGTGGAACAAGGAATCAAAAGAGAATGGAATTTTTCAGGGACTTTTTGAAATACCAGTGTGTGTGTGTGTGTGTGTGTGAGAGAGAGAGAGAGAGAGAGAGAGAGAGAGAGAGAGAGAGAGAGAGAGAGAGAGAGAGAGAGAGAGAGAGGAGATGTGGGCATAAAACAAACATCAAGCAACATAAGGGAGAATGCTGTTGGCTGCTGTTGAACTGATTCCGGTGCGCATGCACAGTGACCTGCTGTGTGCACCATAGTGACCCCTCAGAAGCAGATCATCAAGCCTACCTTTCAACTGAAATTCTGAGAATTCACAATTTTCAGAAGTATGTGGATAACAGTGAAAGCCAAAATTCTATTTGCACAGTCCCCACGTGGATTAAGCTTCCAGTGAATTCCTTCAGACCATTGACCAGGGATGTGAACACTCTTGCCACCAGGCAGAGGGCATTGGAAAGTGGATTACCCCTTAGGCAGCCCATGGTGGGGCTTAGAGACTTGCCTAAGTGTATCCTTGAATCGAGGCTGCCATTCTGGGCTGCGCGGTCATGAGTCATGCCCCCAAAGCCTTGGTTGTTTGGCCCTGGACCACTCTTGTAAACTGTCCTGTTTAACACAGGTCCCAATCCTTGTCCTATTCTTGCTTCTGTAGTCCCACCTGGAACTGTGATGTTGGGATCTGCCGCCATGTCCTTTCAAGTCTGTGAATCTCAGATAACCCTTACATATCAATAAGACCTCTTGCTAATAGTTTCCCTCCCCTCATCTCGATGGCATGTGTTGGCCCTTGGACTATCTAGGTTACCTAGCGGGCATTTGGATTATGTAGGCTCCCTAGCGGGAATTTGGACTATATAGATTGCCTAGCGGGCAATTAGACTTTGTAGGTTATCTAGCGGGCACTTTGACTATCTAGGTTACCTAGCTAGCACTTGAACTATCTACGTTACCTAGCGGTTACTTGGAGTATGTTGGTTACCTACCGGGCTGTTGGACTATCTAGGTTACCTAGCCGGCACTTGGGCTATCTAGGTTAACTAACGGGCACTTGGACTATGTAGGTTCCCTAGCGGGCCCTTGGACTATGTAAGTTCCCTAGCGGGCACTTGGACTATGTGGGTTCCCTAGCGGGCATTAGGACTATCTGGGTTACCTAACGGGCACTTGGACTATGTAGGTTAACTAGCGGGCTTTGGACTATGTAGGTTACCTAGCGGACACTTGGACTATGTAGGTTCCCTATCGTTCACTTGGAGAATGTAGGTTAACTAAGGGGCACTAGGACAATGTAGGTTACCTAGCGGGCCTTGGGACTATCTAGGTTACCTAGGGGGAACTTGGACTATGTAGGTTTACTATTGGCCACTTGGACTATCTAGGTTACCTAGCAGGCACTTGGACTATGTAGGTTAACTAGCGGGCACTTGGACTATCTAGGTTACCTAGCAGGCACTTGGACTATGTACGTTTCCTAGCGGGTACTTGGACTATCTATGTTAACTAGCGGGCACTTGGACTATGTAGATTCCCTATCGGGCACTTGGACTATGTAGGTAACCTAGTGGTCACTTGAACTGTCTAGGTTACCTAGCGGGCATTTGGACTATGTAGGTTAACTAGCGAGCTCTTGGACTATCTAGGTTAACTAGCGGGCACTTGGACTATTAGGGTCCCTAGCGGGCATTTGGACTATATAGGTTACCTAGCGGGCACTTGGACTATGTAGGTTAACTAGCGGACACTTTGACTATCTAGGTTAGCTAACGGGCAATTGGACTATCTAGGTTACCTAGCGGGCACTTGGACTATGTAGGTTCCCTAGCGGGCACTTGGACTATCTAGGTTACCTAGCAGGCACTTTGACTATCTAGGTTAACTAACGGGCACTTGGACTATGGAAAGAAGTGCCTAATGGTCACCAGGACCCATGGTTAATCCAGGCGTGGTCATCTGATTCCAATCGATCAGACCTAGCTATAAATCACTTATATGTCTGGGTAATTAAAAGCAAATATAAATTTTCAAAAAAAATAACGTTGCATGGGATAGAAAGAGAATACATAACAACATCAGACATAAATATGCCTCAAGACAAACTCATTGTGCACATCCAGAATACATAATGGCTCTTGCTAAGATGCATTTCCCACTAGACCCTACCCCAAGCCAGTAAAAGCCAGAAACTCTACAGTAAACTGTGGATTGTACTACTCTGAAATGGGAGCTGTGTCTCTAGACCTAATTTGGGGCTGTTCGTGCTGAGGACTCACCAATACCTGCTGCAGTGACAACAGTCCAGGTGAGAATAAGGAAATCTGGATGACAGCCAGGATATAGGAGCACTGAGACCTCAAATTGCTTCTAGGCGAGCATGGCCTAATGGGCTTCCATTTATGCACCTCTGGCAGGAGGAGTTTGTTCTGGAAAGTAATGGTTTCTAAGGAAGTATTTCTTAAACTTTCACATGCATGCACTTACCCAGGTTCCTGGAAATCGGGCTGGGGGGCAGATTCTGATTTTGTGGGTTCAGGGTGGGGGGTCTAGGATCCAGCAGTTCTAGAGGCCCTGGTACTCTTGGGCTGTTAACCACAAGGACAGTAGTCCTAAACCACCAGCCACTCCTTGGGAGAAATATGAGGCTGTAGACTCCGGGCAAGAGTGACAGTCTGGGAAACCCACAAGGGCAGTTCTACCCTGTCCTGTAGGGTCACTATGAGTCAGCATCAACTCGATGGCATTAGCATGGGAGAAGCTAATGCTGATGTTGCTGGTTCCTTGACCTATCATACTTTGAGTGGCAAAGTCCCAAGGGCCTTCCCGGATGTGATGGCCAAAAGCAGTAGTGTTCACCCTTGGTCATACTTTGGAATCCCTTAGGAGCTTTCAAGCCTCCCATTGGCCTGGCGCCATCCCAGACCAATGAAGCAAGACTTAGTGGAAGCAGGATTCAGGTCACGGTCAGTGAGAAAGCCCCCTTGGCAATGCCAACGTACAGCCAGTGCAGAGTCGAACTGGTCGACGACTCCACATGACTCCATATACTTTGGTGAAGCCAGCTGTTTGGGCAAGGTTTTCAGAGTTACCACCCATGTAGACTTGTTGGTGATAGTGCATTAAATAGAGCACATGCAGTGCATTGCATGAGTGTCCTATGTCATGCAACCACATCAGGGGTATGTTGAGCCAATTTCTCTGGGAGACCAAGGGTGTTGGCTCCATCCTGAACGTTGGCAGGGTAATGGACTGACACAGAGGAAACTCATTCTCTTTGTGGTGGTGCACTAATGGGTTCTTCACAGAAGGCCAAGTCCATGGCTGCAGATGCTCACGGGGCTGAGGGAGCAGGTCAAATCCTAAGTCCGAGGTGGGTGTTTGCATATTTACATGCCCTCACTGCCATCAAGTCCATTCCAACTCACAGGCCCATGGGACTGAGTAAAATGGCCCCCGTGGGTTTCTGAGACTGTGATTCTTTAGAGGAGTAGAAAATCTCCTCTTTCTCCAGAGGAGCGGTTGGTCATTCAAACTGCTGACCTTGAGATAAACAGTCCAACTCCTGACCACTCTTGCCGTCAGAATTCTATTTATTTACACAAGTATATATATATCCTTTCCCAAAAGAACTCCACATTTTCAAATCATTCTTGACACTCATGGCCTTTTTTCCTTTATAGCCATGCCTTTGGTTGAAACACAGATATAAGAGAAATATTTATCTACTTATAGGGGTACAAAAGTAGCTTTGGTGGCATAGTGTTTGCATGTTGGGCTGCTAACACCAAAGTCAGCACTTTGAAACCACCAGCCACTCCGTGGGAAGAAGAGTCTGTCTACTCCTATAAAGAGTTACAGTCTCAGAAACTCACAGGGACAGATCTACTCTGCCTCATAGGGTCACTATGAGTCAGCATCACCTCCCTGGCAGTGAGGTAGATTTTGGTTTCATAGAGATACAAGTCAGTCCTGAGCTGCTAAAGACAAGGTTGGCAGTTTGAACCCACCAGCTGCAGAGAAAGAGGAGGCTTTCTATTCCCATAAGGAGCTACAGTTTCAGAAATACCCACAGGGGAAATTTTAACCTCTCCTGTAGGATCAATATGAGTCAGAATCGACTTATCGGTGGTGAGCAAGTGGAGGGGACCCTAAACAGGTTCCGGTGGACCTTAAGAGTTCTACTAATTGTGCATGCTCTGTAAAATGTAAACCAAGATTTTACTTTTGCAAACATTATTTTTTCTAAACACGTCTAACTGTGAAACTATACTCGCATGCGGGTCTTTGAACCTGGTCATTGGTCTGGGGAAGTGAAGGGGCCTGACATCCTTTGTTGTTGTTAGTGCTGTCCAGTCATTCTGACATCACAGGGACCTTCTTTGCAACACAAGGCAGCACTGCCCAGTCCTTTGCCAGCCTCAGGGGTAGTATGTTGGAGCCCATGGTTTCAGCTACCGTGTCCTCCAGTTCACCAAGGAGTTTCCTCTTTGTGCTGCTTACTAAACCCGTTTCTAAGGAGTCCATTCCAACTCACGGTGACGCCGTGTGGGTCAGCACCACGGGACCCCACATAATGCCTTATACCATATATATATATATATATATATATTGTGCATAATGCCTTATACCTGGTCCCTTTGGCACCTTGTGATCGCACAGGCTGGTGTGCTTATTCCATGTGGGCTTTTTTGCTTCTGAGCCAGATGGCCGTTTGCTCACCTTCAAGCCTTTAAGACCCCAGACACTATCTCTTTTGATAGCCTCTGGCCTTTACTTCGGGGTCTTCGGTCCCTGCAGAGTGGACACATGCCTGCTGTGCGGGTATGGGACGTGTCGGAGCGCAGCCTGGTGGCGGAGCTTCAGGAGCATAAGTATGGCATGGCATGTGTGGCCTTCTCATCCAGTGCCAAGTACATTGTCTCAGTGGGCTACCAGCATGACATGATCGTCAATGTCTGGGCCTGGAAGGTGAGTGGGCTGCTGGCCTCAGGACAGGCGGGGCCGGGAGGGGAGCCAAGAAACTGCTGACCGGTGGCCTTTACTTCTGCCTGCTGGCCTCAGTCCCTTTCTAGAGAACTCTGAGCAGAAAGGAGCAACTGGGTATCTAGGATGCTGAAGAAGGGGCAGAAGGAGAGGTCAAGTTCACAGCTTGTCTAACCTTCAGTGTGTAAGTTTCTTTCCCCTCAGCTCCTAGAAGCAGAGCCTTGATTTCCCTTGACTTTCTCTCCAGAAAAACATTGTAGTGGCTTCCAACAAGGTGTCCAGTCAGGTGACAGCAGTATCCTTCTCTGAGGACTGCAGCTACTTTGTCACTGCAGGCAACCGGCACATCAAGTTCTGGTACCTCGATGACAGCAAGACCTCAAAGGTGAGGCAGCAAGTAGCCACTAGGGTGGGGTCTGCCCAGATATGTTCCACCTGCGCCCCCTTCTGCATGCTCAAAAGCCCCTTGGAAGTCTCAGCTGGGCCAGGTGCTATGTCAATATGCAAGGGAAGCCTTCTCCCTCCCTCCCCAGGGCCTGCTTTCCAGGGGGTAGCCTGCAGGGTGTGTGGGTGGCACCTGTGGTGGGTCTCCACAGGTGAATGCCACTGTACCCCTGCTGGGCCGCTCTGGGCTGCTGGGGGAACCTGCGGAACAACCTGTTCACTGATGTAGACTGTGGCTGCGGGAAGAAGACTGACAGCACCTTCTGTATCACATCCTCTGGGCAGCTGTGCGAGTTCAGTGACCCGGAGACTGTTGGACAAGTGGGTGGAGCTGAGTGTAAGTGAATGCTTTGTCGGCACCCTCCCGTCTGTCACCTCCGGGCTCCAGGGCACCTGAGTCTGCATGCACGCTGGGGGAGGCCCCAGGCGGAGGAATGTGTTTGGGAACCTCTCTGCTTGCTCGCCCTCTCTGTCTCTGCCTCTTCCTCTGCTTTCCTCTTCTGCTCAGCACACAGACAGCATCACAGTAAGTGTGCTGGCCCTGTCCGCTGCCTCTGCTGCCTTTCTCTGGGCCGGCCTTTTCTGGGTGTGTCTTTGCCCAAACCTCAGGTGCCTTATAAGGCTTGCTGACTCCTTCCCCCTAATTGCACGGGGCTGTGGGCCCTCTGGCCAGCTGCTGTTAGAGGGAGGGGCATTGAGGGGCTCTGCCCAGGGCAGCTGGCCTGCCTTGCGCTTGTCCTTGCCTCTTGGCTCATGGCTGTTGAGGTGTCCGGTGAAGGAGTGGACAGACGCCCTTGCTGACTGTGGCTTCTGTGCTCACAGACCACAGTGGCCCACTGCATCTCGGTGAGCCAGGACTACATCTTCTGCGGCTGTGCTGACGGCACCGTGTGCCTTTTCAACCCCTTCAACCTGCACTTCCTCAGCACGCTGCCCCGGCCCCATGCCCTGGGCACAGACATTGCCAGCATCACAGAGGCCAGGTGAGCGGTGTGGGTGGGCCCCTGAGTCCTGTCAGAGCCCCACTCTGTGCCAGGCCGTCCCTGGCATGCTGCAAGGAGAGGAGGGCACACATAGACCTCTGGGAAGACCCTTGCAGTCAAGCACAGGTGGGTCTTTTAGCATTTGTTGCTCACTGTGGGCAACCGTGGTAATCTGAGTCTGCAGTGTGGTAATGCATTGTCCTGTAAACACCACAGCTAGGACAGACGGGCAGTTCCTTAGGGTTTCTGAGAGAGGCTGGAAACCTGACGGAGCAGGCCTTTCTCCCTCAGGGTGGTCCTGGGTAGCAGCTAAGGTAGGAGGGTCTTATTGTAGCCTCGGGCCTTGGGTTGGGTGATTGCAGGAAGTGAAGTTTTGCTCTGGTTTCAGTGCTGTCAGGAAGCGGGGCAGTTCTGCAGTTGGGTATATTAATTTCTCATTCAGGGAAGGAGTGGGCTAAATCTGCAAATGGCAGGAAATGATATATGACCATGACTGGTTTGCACAGTGCCCTTCCTTTTCCTCTGACGTGAGTCTAGAAGGGCCTGACATCTGCTTGGCTGCATCACGGCCACACACTGTCCCCGCCTGATGTTGGGGGCTATGAAATAGCTTGTGTTCTTTTGCAGAGCCCCATGGCAAGGAATGCCAGGCCAGCCGCTGCGTTCTTTCTCCAGTGACTGCTGGCCAACCTGCTGCTCCTCCCTTTAGTGCCCCTTTTCATTAGCGCTAACTCACCAGTTTGCCCTGTCTGCCCTGGACACCCTGACCCCCTCTTTCCTCAGTCGCCTTTTCGCTGGAGTGGCCAATGCGAAGTATCGGGACACCATCACCTTGACCTTTGATCCTGCAAATCCGTGGCTGTCTTGTGTGTACAATGACCATAGTACTTATGTCTGGGGTGTGAAGGGCCCCAAGAAAGTGGGCAAGGTGTATTCAGCTCTGTATCATTCCTCCTGCGTCTGGAGTGTAGAGGTACGTGGGCCAGGTCTGCTGAGACTGACCGTGTTTCCTGGCCTACCATTAGGAGCTGGGGTTCCTCAAGTGTGGAATTTGTTTCCTCCAGCACCCTTGCTCCCCAAGCTGTGCCCCTGGGTCCCTTCGTATCTGTTAATTGGCTCTGAGGATGGGAGGGGATTTTAGTGCTGACTCATCTCAGACGTTTTTCAGTATGCCCCTGTGCAGTCTTAGCTTGGCCTCTTTGGACATGTTCCTGAACTTGACCAAACCTTAGTTTCTGCAATTGTGAAATGACATACCTGATGCATTTGATTTTTACGAACAGGAGACAATGTAAGTGGGAGATTTAGAATGCCTAGTACTTACTAGGTGCTTGGTTAATGTATATTCCTTTACTTGTTAAAGACAAGAGCTAATCATTAAGACTTGCTTGCTATGGGACAAGCCGTTGCCTCCAGGGGACAGGATGGGGGAACTTTAGGCCCCCAAGGACAGAGGTTCAGGAGGGTTTAGCTGAAAAGGGTTGGGGACAAAATTTATTATCTCCAAGGGAAAGATACTAACTTGACAATGAAGAAACGGCAAAACCCACCCTTAGCCAAGTCATTAAGGTTAACATCCCGTGGCAGCAGCATGAATCTGGTGAGAGGGTACACTGAGAGGTTTCAAAATGTTCCCAGAAAATGTTATGACTCTTAAGAACTCCCAATAAAATGTTGAACAACAACAACCAACGTTGATGGAAAGTTTCTTTTAGTTCTGTTTTTCCATGCAGCCTCCTCCTAGCATTGTGTCTGGTATTCTTGACCCAAATGTATAAGGAACTTAGGATAGTCATGAGGAAACATCAGGCAACCTTCATTTGAGGTACACCTGCCAGAGTAACTTATCACACTCTCCCAGGTGTCAGGGTAGGAAAGACAAGCAAAGACTGAAAGCCGTTCTAGACTGGGACAGATGACACCCATGTGCCGTGGGGGCTCCTGGGATCCTGGAGCAGAAGAAGTACATTCGTGGGATAAACAAACAAACTCATTGGCATTGGGTTGATTCCAACTCAGAGCAACCCCCGCTGGTGACATTTAAATAAAGTCTAATAATGTTGTACCAGTGTGACCTCCGTGGTCCTTATCACTGTGTACTGTAGTGCATAAAACATTAATACGAAGGGAGACCAGGTGAGAGAGTTGAATGTGACATATCTTGACTCATTTTTCTAAAGGTTCAACCCAAAAGGTAAAGTAAAACAGCTCTTGATGGAGAGGAAAAGGTGGAAGGGGGTGGGTGATGATTCTTTCCCCCCGCTGCCTGGCACTGAACGGCCTCTCCTCTCTTCTCATTTTGCAGGGTCCACGAATTGCAGTTCCTGAGTGAAATGCTGAAGGTGGAGGCCCATGAGTCAGAGATTCTGTGCCTGGAGTACTCGAAGCCAGACACAGGTACCTGGCCCTGGCCTGGAATCGCCTTGAGTGAGCCCCTCCAGTCTGGCCAGAGCCACTGATACTTGTCCTGCCTCTTGACTATGGGGCTGATCGTTCTTTTGGCTACCAAAAGAGTTAGTGATCCTTCTTGATGTCTCTGAAGGCTTCTTGTTGTTTCTGAAGGCTTTGGGGAGGACTGCATCTCAACTCTGCCCGACTCCATGGCTCATGTGGCTTAAGGATGTGGGGCTCAGTTTCTCTGGGTGCTCTTTGCTGGGCACTCATGATGGGCTGCGATCCACAAGCTCAGCAGTTTGAAACTACCAGCCGCTCTGCAGGAGAAAGGTGGGCCTTTCTACTCCTGTAAACAGTTACAGTCTCAGAAGCCCATAGGGGGTATTCACTATGAGTCAGCATTAACTTGATAGCAGCAGATTTGATTTTTGTAAAGTCTTTTTAAAGCCAACCAAAAGCTGAATCAGTGAAGAAGATCTGCTTTAGACATTGTGCTCTTTTAAAGAATAATCTGTCTGTGATCAGATTGACACAGGAACTTGGAAGGTTAGGTGAAAAGTTTAAGGGGCAGTGAGCTTATGTGTGTGATGGAAATTTGGAATTGGAAAAGGACAGTGAGAATGGCTACATAATTTCAGAAATATAATGAATGTTAGCAAATTGTACATGTAGAAATGATCGAATTGGTATATATTTTTGTGTGCATTGTTTTAGATCAGGGAGAAGACTCGAAGTTCAAATATAATTTACAGAGACCCCCTTGTTAAATCTTGAATGGGACAAAGTCCAGAAAAAACAAATCATCTGGTTGAGGGAGACCGTAAGCATGAGGCCATAATGGGGACTGAAGGATTCACAACAGCTCGGTCACATGGAAAACAAAGGAAGCCCCTTTAAAAGTCAAGTTGCCAGCAGATCAGACCATCACAGTTGGAAATGTGACTACAGAAATGGGAAAGGGACCATGATTGGAGTAAATACATTATTGCAGACTAGAAAAGTTTACAGGACTGGTTCAGGGCCCTCCAACCATCTTGGTCAGGGCATGAACGTGCAACCTCAGTACCCCAATTCCCATCAAGGGCATACTCAGGCAAGTTCTTGAGGGCTAGACTACTCCTCACCAGGCTGGCCAGAGGAGTGGGTGGAAGCAAACAAACTCTGCCTGAGGGCAAAGCATTTTACGTTGCTAGTTCAGAGTCATGGAGCTCTAGTGCCATAGAAGGTTATGGGTTGGGCGGTTAACCACAAGGTTTCACTCTTCAAAACCACCAGCCAGCTCCAGGGAAGAAAGATGAGGCTTTCTACTCCAATAAAAATATATAGTCTGGAGATAAAAAGCCCCAATGTAAGTTAACTGGGTTGATTCCTACTAGAGGGATAATGTGTGTGGGCCAGATGCTTGCAAGGTCCCTCAAGGCAATGCTGCCAGACTGCAGTCTCTGCTCCCTGCTGGTGGAGACAATGGATTGCTTTTCTCTAAAACTTGGAACCATTAGCTTGGTTCCAGTAGGTGGAGTTCACACCCTACTGATAATGGTTCATATGGAGATCCAGAAAACAGGTCAAAGTTAAGCTGCCATTCTAAATGTAGGATCCGCCCATTTTGTCACCTGTATACCCCCAATCCCTCCTCTTCCTATTGCATGTATGCCCCTAGACCACCCCTTCTCACCGCTGTATAACATAGTCCAAGTCCTTCCTGTGATGTATGTCTTTACCCTCCCGTTTCCAATTCCCCTTGTCCTCCTTCCCTTCCCCCTCTCTCCATGTGGACCACCAAGTGGGGCTGAGGTGAGCAATGCTACCATGATATGTGTGTGACTGCATTATTGTAATATCTCTTCTATCTCTCATGCTCCCAATGACTTTAATATTTATATCTCAACCCTTTATGTTTCCAGGGCTTTCAATGACATTAGGCATCTTTTCAATGTTTATGAATCATGCTTATGAACCTCTCTTCTGTTAGTTGTCTGTGTGTATGCATTGCCTGTATTAAAAACATATAGAACCGAGCAATTTGTCTGGAAAAATAATTTATAGAAACTTTATGTTAGATTGCCATGCGTTTTGCATAGCCAATTGTTCTTTTAAAACACTTTTCTTGTCATTGTGATACCATGCTAAAAGGTAAAAACATCTGTATATAGTCAAATAGCTTTATCTTTCCTTTAAAGACATGAACCTTCGTGTCTTGCTTAAAGTTTCCACCTCACTAAAGCTAAATTGCTACCCTCGAAAATAAATCCCTCTAAGTTTTTAATGCTTTGAATATTTTATCGCTCTAATCCTCCTGGAGTTTATTTTTGAATGTAGTATGCTCCTTCCTTTGATTTCTTGTAAATTCAGCCAATTCAACCACTCATTAACCAAAGTATTCCTTTACCACTGGATTGTTTTGCCACCTTTGCTTTGCATAGCATATAGTTCTAAATTATATCCCAGACTACTGAATTATTTGCCAGAGTGGCTTTACTAATTGTACACTGGCATCACAACACGCGGGAGCTTCGGAAAGATCGTGGGAGAAAGGAATGAAAAGAGAAGATAATTTCCCATGAATTTTTGAAGCTTCCTCGTACAGGTGCTTTACAGTAAGTCGACATTAGGGTTTATAATCAATAAAAAATTCAACTGTGATCCAAGAATGAGGGGCGTGACATTTCCTGGTTGAGACAAAAGCGAACAGGCGAGCAGAATACGAAAAGAATTGGTTAACCGATGAAACTGCAGCCAAGTGTTAGCTGTTATCACAAAAATGAACACACAGAATATTCTTGAACTTGGAAGTGGGAACTTCAGCCTTTCAACGGCCATCGACGGTGCGGGGCAACATCCCCGCACTCCTACGCTCAGGAAGGGGGTTCTGGGGTCTGCGGCGCCGCGGGGCACAAGTGGGGCGAAGGGCTGCGAGGGAACGCCGAGGCAGAGGGGTCCCCGCGAGGCGGCTGCGGGCCGCTCCAGAAGGCAGGGGTCCGGGGGCTCTGCGGTCCCTCAGGACCCTCCAGGAGAGGCTCCAGAAAGGCAGCTGGAGGCCCCGGCCGGCCGTGCAGCTCGCTGGGAGGCGCGGGCGCACGTGCTCCGCCGGTCCGGGCGGCGGGGGCGGCTGAACGGGCCCTGGCCGTGGGCGGCGGGCGGCGGGCGGGCGCAGTGCGGCGCCGGGCAGGCGGGAGGTGACCGCGCGGGGCGGTCGCGGCGGCTGGGGCTACTGACGGCACACGGATCCGGAGCGCACTGCGCGGGGCGGGGCGCCGCGCAGGTGAGAGCGGCAGCGGACCCGGATGCGGCGCGGCTGAGGGCGGCCGAGGGCGGGGGGTCGCGGCGGCTAGCTCTTGGAGATCCCGGCCGGAGGCTCCGGCGCCGGTGCTGCGCTTCCTGCCGGCTCGAAGAACGAGCCCGAGCCTGGCCGCCCTCGGGATGCCTTGCTGAGGCTCCGCCGGACGTCCCCAACAGGGGGGGGGCGGGGCGGGGCGCGTTCAGGCGCCTCCTGAGGGCGCCTCAGTGGAGAGCGGCGTTGGCGCCGTGGAGTCTACGCGGGCGGCCCAACCCGCCTGCCACTCAGGTGTCTTTTTGCACGGAAGTGAGTTTTAGGAGCGGTGGTGGGCGTGACTGACGTGTTTTTAAATCATTTTCTATACATTTAAAGCTGTAAAGGCAAAACTTCATGATCCAATTAATATAGCCAAAAATTCAGGCTTGATAGAAACATTTAGAATCCAGCCACTGGGGGTAAAGTCCCCTTATTCCCATCTGTTATTGGAGGAAGGTATGAGAGAGATTGGATACTGCGGTGGGAAGAAATAGAGCCAAATAGGAATGTCTGCTTCTATAGGGAGAATGTATCAGCCATGCGCTCACTTTAAGGCAGCACAGCTTTAAGGGAGAATCTGTGGAAATGATAGATTACCGCAGGAACATGAACTTGGAGTATATCTCCAACTAACAGAGTGGTGGTCTTCCAGCCATGGAACATTAGTCTCCCAGATTCCCTCTGTACCAGTCAGGGAATAAGTCCCAGTATTATTTCCCTTGGTGCTAGTATCCCACATTTCCCCTCTCTGCATTATGTTTAAGATTCAATAGTGTCACGGAGGCAACATGGTCTCTTTTCATATCTATTAGCTTCCTATAGAAGTGACATGAGACTGCAAGCATCACAATTATGATAAAAAACACAGTCAGACTGGAACTTAAGCTATGTGAAGTACTTTGCCCCCAAGCTCGCGGGTCCAACCCTTCCATGCTACTCCTCAATTGCTTAATCACATCAGAGCCAGGAGAAGCCTCAAGCTTGTCTTTGAATGTATAGAAAATATCCTTTTTAAGCTGATCAATATCTAATGAAATGTTTCCCTTAAACCCTTGCAAATGTTTCCTAATCAAATTCCAATCATGCAATGTCTTATTATAAGGATAAGTGGTTATACAGAAATCAGTTACATTCCAATCACATTATAGCATTGACAAATTCAAAATCTTGATCTTTCAGCAAAGCAGTCTGCAGTAATGTAGGGACTTTATGGATGTGCTTTATACAATTGATGTATGTATACGTATGGATTGTGGTAAGAGTTGTATGAGTCCCTAATAAAATGTAAAAGAAGAAAAGAGAAAAAAAATGATTAGGGCAAAGACTGTACAGATGTGCTTTATACAATTGATGTATGTATATATATGAACGGTGAAAAGAATTGTATGAGCCCCAATAAATTGTTAAAATTAAAAAAAAAATTCATTAAAAAAAAAATTAAATTAAATTTAAAAAAAATGAGTAAATGAACTTTGTCACACATAAGATTCCTCTTCTCCTTCTGTTTTAACAATTTAAATAGTAAAGCATTGCTAGATCTTGAACCAGTAAAAGTACTAGTTAGATAACCTTCATTGTTATGTAAATACCGGCTCCCATCCCTCAGAGAATTAAGAGAGCTAACTAATTGGGAGAACTTCTTATCATACTTTGAAAGACTGAAAAAATTCTTAATAAATTTGTTCAGCTGATCTTGAAGTAACTTACCAAGCAGACATTTTTTCTCCAGGCTTACCAATAAGGTTATAGGCTCAATTGAGCCGTTTTGCCTTTCAGGCTTCTCACACTGTATGATTTTACCTTGCAATATTCTGTCTTGGTTAACTTCACTCATTCCCTCTATGCTGGCTTTAGGGGAAGTTAATGGGAGGGCCTTAGGCCCCCCTGAATGCCCTAAGGAAATGACCCGGCATCCACAGTTAACAAACCTTTTTCCTTCCATTTCTAATTCCATGTGGGGGCGCTGTTTCTCCACAACAGCAGTCCAGAAGACTGCTTGATTTATAGGGTGGTCAAACTTCTCAAGTACTCTTTCCTGATAGGTATAAATTTTTACTCTAGAAATGCAAGGAAGGGAAAATTGGCTTAAGCGATCCTACATTTTTACAAACCATGGTATATCAGAACTCATTACTGCCTTAATTTCTTCTTCACAATCCTGACCAATAACTCCAGCAACACCTTGAGAATTTATGTTGGACTTTCTTTTTTTTTTTTTTCTTGACTTTCTTAATAAACTTCCTATAGTTCTTTTAGGTAGTGGACCCCAATTACTGCTCTTCGTTTCTGATTCAATCACAGTTTTGGGCTTTTTCTTACAACTCTTATCAACTCCAGTATCAATTTTAATTTCTTGAGTACTAAGGTTAAATCTTCCTGATAGAAACTGTATTAATCTTTCAATAAGAGGTCCCTGCTTTTGAGGATCAAGCTCCTGTGAAGGCTTCTGAGCCATCTCTTGGTTATTCAAACCAACTGCAGTGAGAACAGAGACTAGGTTTTTGCCTCTTTGGCTAGGTCTGTTCTCCTGCTGTGAGGCTGCTAGATAAAGGCGATTTCTCTCAAAGATCTTCTTTGCTCCAGTAGGCAGACACCTTGCCTACCACGCTCTGCTATGAGGGCTCTGCATCAAGCTTCTTCCACTATTTTCCCGCCGGGAAGTCTTTGCTAATGGCGACCCTTCACGGTTGATTTTTGAACGACATTGGCTCGCCCAATGAGTTCCCTTCCTACAATGGAGGCAGAGTTCAGGTTCGTTTAAACCCGATCTCCATGGTCCTGGCCCATGCTCTGACATTGGCCGCAGCCTGCTCTGCCTACACTCTTTTGAAGATGACTTGTCTTCCCACAACTAAAGCACTTTCTTCCAGGTCTGATATAGTTTGCCAATGAAGCTGCCATGAGGTCTGCCTTGTATTCCTCTGCCTCTACATTCCTGCATATCCTAAAATAACCCCGCAAAGTGCCCTGTTCGCTGTAGGGATGCAAGGCATTTTTACAGTGCTTATTAGAGAAATCATAAGATAGCTTGTGCACTAGGTCTCTTACTGCCTGAACATTCTTCACACATTTGGAAATAGCATCTTCCAGTCGGGACACAAAGTCAGCGTAACGCTCATCATATTCTGTTGTCTTATAGCCCTGTAACGCGGCGTTCTCTCTTCTGATGGAATTATCTTTTCCCAGGCCCTTAAGCAAACCTCATGTATCTGTCCTATTGTCTGTTCAGTAAACTGTAGTTGAGACTCAACTGTAATATAATTTGCATCCCCTAGCAATTGATGAATTCCTATATCTATCCCATCCTCAGCATTCTTCCCAGCTCTTGCAAGGGCTGCTTCCTTCCATAGCATTTGATATCACAAGCATTCTGAAGAGTAAAGACAAATTCTCACTAAAGCTTTCCAATCTGTAGGGGTCCAGCTGTCAGACTCTGCTAGAGCCCTTATCATGCTAATTACAAAATGTGAGTCTGGGCCGTAGTCATTGATTGCCTGCTTGAGATCTTTTAGCAACTTAAAAGGCAAAGGCACTGTGAATTCCTTTTGGTTCTAACAGGATAAGACATCTTGCATTCTAAATCTTCTTCTGCAATCCCTCTTCCTACTCTGGAGAGTAAAGGTGCTTTCCTATACTTTGCTTCTTTAAGTCTATTCTCTGAGCTACTCTTTTCAATCTGGATATCTTGGAGTTCCACTTCCTGAACTTCACCTTCTGTGCTAGCTCTCCTAGTTTGCATTTCTTTGGAGCTAATCTCTCTACCTTCAGGGCTGGCTTGCTTGATTGTTTTACAATCTCTGGCCTTTCTTACACTAAATTCCAGCAGGGGAGCAGTTGCTTTTACTATGTCCCCTTCTGACTCAGGCTCATTCTTTTAGCTCTGCCTAAAATCTTCTCATCTGCCTGAAACCCGTTCTCACTGCTTCTCATCTGATTTAAATTTGGGCATCTTAGACGTTGCCTGTTCTGCTTCTTGGCTTTCTCTACCTTTGAAAGCAAGGGAGCTTCCTGGGATTGTTTAATAGCCATGCTTTGGATCTTGCAATCCACTGCCTCTAGTACTGTATCACCTTTAAACCTTCGGAGTCTGCAGTCTCGCGAGAGCATACAGGCTTTGGCAATGAGGTTCTGTTCTAGAATTGGAGGCTTTAGATAACAAACCAATCCCTGCCTTTTCAGTTTTTCCTAAAGTTTCATAACCTAAATCATGCTTATTCACAGACACTTTAGCTTGCTTTGCTAGATTTGAATAGACACAAGACTTCTCACTAGACTGTTCATCCTTATTCTCTTCCTCCTGCAAAAGTTTTAAAACCATCTTAACTTGTACCCACAGAGACCACTTCTCCATAGGGATACTCTCCCCATCTCTGTGCTTCCTTTAAGTTGACAATGACCTCCTCCCAGGTCTCTAAATCAAAAGTTCCTTCCTCTGAGAACCATGAATTATACCTTTTTACTACTTTTAGAAAACATTGTATCTTTTTCTTCGTTACTTTTACACCTTGTCTTTTCAGTAAGTAGAGAGCATGGTACCATAAGTTTCAGGTTTACTTTTACCTTGCTCCCATTATCCTCTTTAAAATTCTAATTCACTATTTCCACTACTTCTCTGTCAATCCCCACACCGGATCCTCACTTCGCACAATTTTCAAATTCACTCTACGTACCAATGGGGCCATATAATTGTTATATGGGATATAACTCATATTGTCCCACGTTGTGCGCCATTTGTCTGGGGAAGCCCGCCTTGTGCTGGGGCTCCAGCCTCCAGCCCAGTCCTTGAGCCTCCTGCCTGGTCTCCATCCCACCTCCCTTCGTCCACACTGAGCGTGGACCTGGCTGGTAAGATCATGGCCATCCAGGAGGTGAGCATGCTACCATGAATTGTGTCTGACTGCATTATTGTAATGTCTCTTCTATCGCTCATGCTCCCGGTGACTTTAATATAATATTTATATATCTCAACCATACAATTGTGCTTATTGAACCCAAGATTACTGGTGGGGGGCTGGCACCCCAACTCATACCACAGTACATACCATTTGTCTAGTTCTTCAATGCTTCCTCTCCCGCTCACTCCCTCCAACTATCATGACCTCAGCTCTACCTTACAAAGCCGGCTAGACCAGAGCATGTACACTGGTACAGATAAGAACTCTCAACACACAGAATCCAGGACAGATAAACCCTTCAGGAACAGTAATGGAAGTAGTGATAACATGAGGGTAGGGATGAGATAGAGGGAACTGATAGCAATGATTGATGTATTAACGCTCACACCCCAGGGGGACAGGCAACAGAAACATTGGTGAAGTGAGACCTTGGACATTGTAAAATATGAAAGTATAATTTATCAAGGTTTCATGAGGGTGGGAGAGTGGGAGAGAAGGGGGGAAAAGGAGCTGATACCAAGGGGTCAAGTATAAAGAAAATGATGATGGTACCGTAGGTACAAATGTGCTTGATACAATTGATGTATGCATTGTTATAAGTGGTGTAAGAGCCCCCGATAAAATGACTTAATTTTTTAAAAGTGTTTAGGTAGATCTTGATGGAGGATAGATTGAGAAACAATAGTTTCAGAATTTGATAATTTTGCTTAATAATCAAACTGAAAACTCACTGCCATTGCATCTTTTGTGACTCACAGCAACCCTGACTTTCGGCAACCCTATTGGACAGGGTAGAGCAGCCCCTGTGAGTTTCTGAGACTGCAACTCTTTACAGGGGTAGAAAGCCCTAACGTTTCTCTCTCAGAGCGGGTGGTGGTTTTGAACTATGTGGGTAGCAGCCCAAGTGAAAACCACTATGCCACCAGTGCTCCCTGTGCCACATAGCGGGAGCTGTTGTTTTCCCAAACATTCACTTGGCTATTTCTTTTATAAGAAGCCAAGTAATTTGGCAGCTTATTTCTGTTCCAGTTTTCTTATATAGAAAATGTGGTGACAGTGTGAACCTGTTTGTTGTAGTTTATGTGAACATAATTGAGTGATCTAGACCAAGTGAGCTAGACCAAGTGAGCTGACTGGTCAAAAATCAGACCTGTGGATTGCCAAATTGGTTCTGCTGAGATTGGGGCTTTCCTGGATCCACAGGCTTCCTCCAAGCTGTGTCCGAGAAGCTCTGCATTTTAGAGCTACATTTTATAGTTGAAAGAGAGGCCTAAGGAGGGAGGGAGTCCTTAAGCTCTAAGACCTTAATGCTGTCATTGCTGTCCTCTTTTAGTGTACCTGCAGTTTCCACACTGCAGTGGGAACCATTGAAACAGCTGTTCTCATTCTCTGAGATGGTGTGCCACCCCACTCCATACCACCACCACCTCATCCCTTTCTCTTATTGTAGAGATAATGCCCCTTCCATATGTATCTCAGATATTCAATTAATGAAGAAAGACAAAAGTAGGAGAAATGATTTAGATGAAGGAGACCATAAGCATGAGGCCATAATGGGGTCCAAAGGCTGTGTGGCCATGTCGCTAATTATAGAAATGGATGAAATCTGCCACAAAAATGTGATTGGAGGCAGAGCAATTCATCACTCTCTCAGGCAGGACTACATAAGTGAGAATGGGGCCATTATGGAGACATGGAGACGATCACAGATTAGAAAGGCTTACTGGATTTGTTCTGGGGCCTTCCGACCACTATAACTCATGACCATAGGGTCTTAGACTTTCCCAATTTCCATTGAGGACCTTCCCAGGGAAGTCCCAGAGGGCAGATTGCTCCTCTCTGCTCTGGCTAGTTGTTGTTGCGTGCCATTGAGGACACTTGGACTCGTCGTGACCTCACATACAACCGAATGAAACACTGTAGGGTCGTGCACCATCCTCACAATTGTTCCTGTGCCTGAACCACCGATGAAGCCACTGAGTCCATCCACTTCTTCGAGGACCTCCTCTGTTTCATGGCTTCTCCACTGTACCAAATAGGATGTCCTTCTCCAGGGACTGGTCTCTCCTGACAACATGTCCAAAGTATGTAAGATGGCGTCTTGCCATCCTTGCCTCTAAGCAGCACTCTGGCCTTATTTCTTCTGATACAGATTGGTCAGTCCTTCAGCAGTCCATGGTACTGTCAGTAGTCTTCTGGTGGACCACAATTCGATGCATCTGTTCTTCTACAGCCTTCCTTATTCAGTGTCTAACTTTCACATGCATATGATGCAATGGAAAATAGCATGGCTTAGGTCATGTGCACCTTAGTCCTCAGAGTAACATCATTGTTCTTCAACACTATAAAGAGGTTTTCTGCAGCAGATTTACCCATTACAATACATCTTTTGATCTCCTGACTGCTGTTTCTATGAACATTGATAGTGGATCTAAGCAAGACAAAATCCTTGACAACTGAAGCCCTTTTCTCTGTTTATCACCTATTGGTCCAGTTTTGGGGATTTTGGTCTTCCTTATATTGAATTGTAACCCATATTGAAGGCTGCAATCCTTGATCTTCAGCAAGTGGTTCAATTCCTCCTCACTTTCAGCAAACAAATGGTGTCATATATGCACACAAGCAGGCTCCCAAAAGTTAGTGGAACAAGGAATCAAAAGAGAATGGAATTTTTCAGGGACTTTTTGAAATACCAGTGTGTGTGTGTGTGAGAGAGAGAGAGAGAGAGAGAGAGAGGAGATGTGGGCATAAAACAAACATCAAGCAACATAAGGGAGAATGCTGTTGGCTGCTGTTGAACTGATTCCGGTGCGCATGCACAGTGACCTGCTGTGTGCACCATAGTGACCCCTCAGAAGCAGATCATCAAGCCTACCTTTCAACTGAAATTCTGAGAATTCACAATTTTCAGAAGTATGTGGATAACAGTGAAAGCCAAAATTCTATTTGCACAGTCCCCACGTGGATTAAGCTTCCAGTGAATTCCTTCAGACCATTGACCAGGGATGTGAACACTCTTGCCACCAGGCAGAGGGCATTGGAAAGTGGATTACCCCTTAGGCAGCCCATGGTGGGGCTTAGAGACTTGCCTAAGTGTATCCTTGAATCGAGGCTGCCATTCTGGGCTGCACGGTCATGAGTCATGCCCCCAAAGCCTTGGTTGTTTGGCCCTGGACCACTCTTGTAAACTGTCCTGTTTAACACAGGTCCCAATCCTTGTCCTATTCTTGCTTCTGTAGTCCCACCTGGAACTGTGATGTTGGGATCTGCCGCCATGTCCTTTCAAGTCTGTGAATCTCAGATAACCCTTACATATCAATAAGACCTCTTGCTAATAGTTTCCCTCCCCTCATCTCGATGGCATGTGTTGGCCCTTGGACTATCTAGGTTACCTAGCGGGCATTTGGATTATGTAGGCTCCCCTAGCGGGAATTTGGACTATATAGATTACCTAGCGGGCAATTAGACTTTGTAGGTTATCTAGCGGGCACTTTGACTATCTAGGTTACCTAGCTAGCACTTGAACTATCTACGTTACCTAGCGGTTACTTGGAGTATGTTGGTTACCTACCGGGCTGTTGGACTATCTAGGTTACCTAGCCGGCACTTGGGCTATCTAGGTTAACTAACGGGCACTTGGACTATGTAGGTTCCCTAGCGGGCCCTTGGACTATGTAAGTTCCCTAGCGGGCACTTGGACTATGTGGGTTCCCTAGCGGGCATTAGGACTATCTGGGTTACCTAACGGGCACTTGGACTATGTAGGTTAACTAGCGGGCTTTGGACTATGTAGGTTACCTAGCGGACACTTGGACTATGTAGGTTCCCTATCGTTCACTTGGAGAATGTAGGTTAACTAAGGGGCACTAGGACAATGTAGGTTACCTAGCGGGCCTTGGGACTATCTAGGTTACCTAGGGGGAACTTGGACTATGTAGGTTTACTATTGGCCACTTGGACTATCTAGGTTACCTAGCAGGCACTTGGACTATGTAGGTTAACTAGCGGGCACTTGGACTATCTAGGTTACCTAGCAGGCACTTGGACTATGTACGTTTCCTAGCGGGTACTTGGACTATCTATGTTAACTAGCGGGCACTTGGACTATGTAGATTCCCTATCGGGCACTTGGACTATGTAGGTAACCTAGTGGTCACTTGAACTGTCTAGGTTACCTAGCGGGCATTTGGACTATGTAGGTTAACTAGCGAGCTCTTGGACTATCTAGGTGAACTAGCGGGCACTTGGACTATTAGGGTCCCTAGCGGGCATTTGGACTATATAGGTTACCTAGCGGGCACTTGGACTATGTAGGTTAACTAGCGGACACTTTGACTATCTAGGTTAGCTAACGGGCAATTGGACTATCTAGGTTACCTAGCGGGCACTTGGACTATGTAGGTTCCCTAGCGGGCACTTGGACTATTTAGGTTACCTAGCAGGCACTTTGACTATCTAGGTTAACTAATGGGCACTTGGACTATGGAAAGAAGTGCCTAATGGTCACCAGGACCCATGGTTAATCCAGGCGTGGTCATCTGATTCCAATCGATCAGACCTAGCTATAAATCACTTATATGTCTGGGTAATTAAAAGCAAATATAAATTTTCAAAAAAAATAACGTTGCATGGGATAGAAAGAGAATACATAACAACATCAGACATAAATATGCCTCAAGACAAACTCATTGTGCACATCCAGAATACATAATGGCTCTTGCTAAGATGCATTTCCCACTAGACCCTACCCCAAGCCAGTAAAAGCCAGAAACTCTACAGTAAACTGTGGATTGTACTACTCTGAAATGGGAGCTGTGTCTCTAGACCTAATTTGGGGCTGTTCGTGCTGAGGACTCACCAATACCTGCTGCAGTGACAACAGTCCAGGTGAGAATAAGGAAATCTGGATGACAGCCAGGATATAGGAGCACTGAGACCTCAAATTGCTTCTAGGCGAGCATGGCCTAATGGGCTTCCATTTATGCACCTCTGGCAGGAGGAGTTTGTTCTGGAAAGTAATGGTTTCTAAGGAAGTATTTCTTAAACTTTCACATGCATGCACTTACCCAGGTTCCTGGAAATCGGGCTGGGGGGCAGATTCTGATTTTGTGGGTTCAGGGTGGGGGGTCTAGGATCCAGCAGTTCTAGAGGCCCTGGTACTCTTGGGCTGTTAACCACAAGGACAGTAGTCCTAAACCACCAGCCACTCCTTGGGAGAAATATGAGGCTGTAGACTCCGGGCAAGAGTGACAGTCTGGGAAACCCACAAGGGCAGTTCTACCCTGTCCTGTAGGGTCACTATGAGTCAGCATCAACTCGATGGCATTAGCATGGGAGAAGCTAATGCTGATGTTGCTGGTTCCTTGACCTATCATACTTTGAGTGGCAAAGTCCCAAGGGCCTTCCCGGATGTGATGGCCAAAAGCAGTAGTGTTCACCCTTGGTCATACTTTGGAATCCCTTAGGAGCTTTCAAGCCTCCCATTGGCCTGGCGCCATCCCAGACCAATGAAGCAAGACTTAGTGGAAGCAGGATTCAGGTCACGGTCAGTGAGAAAGCCCCCTTGGCAATGCCAACGTACAGCCAGTGCAGAGTCGAACTGGTCGACGACTCCACATGACTCCATATACTTTGGTGAAGCCAGCTGTTTGGGCAAGGTTTTCAGAGTTACCACCCATGTAGACTTGTTGGTGATAGTGCATTAAATAGAGCACATGCAGTGCATTGCATGAGTGTCCTATGTCATGCAACCACATCAGGGGTATGTTGAGCCAATTTCTCTGGGAGACCAAGGGTGTTGGCTCCATCCTGAACGTTGGCAGGGTAATGGACTGACACAGAGGAAACTCATTCTCTTTGTGGTGGTGCACTAATGGGTTCTTCACAGAAGGCCAAGTCCATGGCTGCAGATGCTCACGGGGCTGAGGGAGCAGGTCAAATCCTAAGTCCGAGGTGGGTGTTTGCATATTTACATGCCCTCACTGCCATCAAGTCCATTCCAACTCACAGGCCCATGGGACTGAGTAAAATGGCCCCCGTGGGTTTCTGAGACTGTGATTCTTTAGAGGAGTAGAAAATCTCCTCTTTCTCCAGAGGAGCGGTTGGTCATTCAAACTGCTGACCTTGAGATAAACAGTCCAACTCCTGACCACTCTTGCCGTCAGAATTCTATTTATTTACACAAGTATATATATATCCTTTCCCAAAAGAACTCCACATTTTCAAATCATTCTTGACACTCATGGCCTTTTTTCCTTTATAGCCATGCCTTTGGTTGAAACACAGATATAAGAGAAATATTTATCTACTTATAGGGGTACAAAAGTAGCTTTGGTGGCATAGTGTTTGCATGTTGGGCTGCTAACACCAAAGTCAGCACTTTGAAACCACCAGCCACTCCGTGGGAAGAAGAGTCTGTCTACTCCTATAAAGAGTTACAGTCTCAGAAACTCACAGGGACAGATCTACTCTGCCTCATAGGGTCACTATGAGTCAGCATCACCTCCCTGGCAGTGAGGTAGATTTTGGTTTCATAGAGATACAAGTCAGTCCTGAGCTGCTAAAGACAAGGTTGGCAGTTTGAACCCACCAGCTGCAGAGAAAGAGGAGGCTTTCTATTCCCATAAGGAGCTACAGTTTCAGAAATACCCACAGGGGAAATTTTAACCTCTCCTGTAGGATCAATATGAGTCAGAATCGACTTATCGGTGGTGAGCAAGTGGAGGGGACCCTAAACAGGTTCCGGTGGACCTTAAGAGTTCTACTAATTGTGCATGCTCTGTAAAATGTAAACCAAGATTTTACTTTTGCAAACATTATTTTTTCTAAACACGTCTAACTGTGAAACTATACTCGCATGCGGGTCTTTGAACCTGGTCATTGGTCTGGGGAAGTGAAGGGGCCTGACATCCTTTGTTGTTGTTAGTGCTGTCCAGTCATTCTGACATCACAGGGACCTTCTTTGCAACACAAGGCAGCACTGCCCAGTCCTTTGCCAGCCTCAGGGGTAGTATGTTGGAGCCCATGGTTTCAGCTACCGTGTCCTCCAGTTCACCAAGGAGTTTCCTCTTTGTGCTGCTTACTAAACCCGTTTCTAAGGAGTCCATTCCAACTCACGGTGACGCCGTGTGGGTCAGCACCACGGGACCCCACATAATGCCTTATACCATATATATATATATATATATATATACATATATTGTGCATAATGCCTTATACCTGGTCCCTTTGGCACCTTGTGATCGCACAGGCTGTTGTGCTTATTCCATGTGGGCTTTTTTGCTTCTGAGCCAGATGGCCGTTTGCTCACCTTCAAGCCTTTAAGACCCCAGACACTATCTCTTTTGATAGCCTCTGGCCTTTACTTCGGGGTCTTCGGTCCCTGCAGAGTGGACACATGCCTGCTGTGCGGGTATGGGACGTGTCGGAGCGCAGCCTGGTGGCGGAGCTTCAGGAGCATAAGTATGGCATGGCATGTGTGGCCTTCTCATCCAGTGCCAAGTACATTGTCTCAGTGGGCTACCAGCATGACATGATCGTCAATGTCTGGGCCTGGAAGGTGAGTGGGCTGCTGGCCTCAGGACAGGCGGGGCCGGGAGGGGAGCCAAGAAACTGCTGACCGGTGGCCTTTACTTCCGCCTGCTGGCCTCAGTCCCTTTCTAGAGAACTCTGAGCAGAAAGGAGCAACTGGGTATCTAGGATGCTGAAGAAGGGGCAGAAGGAGAGGTCAAGTTCACAGCTTGTCTAACCTTCAGTGTGTAAGTTTCTTTTCCCTCAGCTCCTAGAAGCAGAGCCTTGATTTCCCTTGACTTTCTCTCCAGAAAAACATTGTAGTGGCTTCCAACAAGGTGTCCAGTCAGGTGACAGCAGTATCCTTCTCTGAGGACTGCAGCTACTTTGTCACTGCAGGCAACCGGCACATCAAGTTCTGGTACCTCGATGACAGCAAGACCTCAAAGGTGAGGCAGCAAGTAGCCACTAGGGTGGGGTCTGCCCAGATATGTTCCACCTGCGCCCCCTTCTGCATGCTCAAAAGCCCCTTGGAAGTCTCAGCTGGGCCAGGTGCTATGTCAATATGCAAGGGAAGCCTTCTCCCTCCCTCCCCAGGGCCTGCTTTCCAGGGGGTAGCCTGCAGGGTGTGTGGGTGGCACCTGTGGTGGGTCTCCACAGGTGAATGGCACTGTACCCCTGCTGGGCCGCTCTGGGCTGCTGGGGGAACCTGCGGAACAACCTGTTCACTGATGTAGACTGTGGCTGCGGGAAGAAGACTGACAGCACCTTCTGTATCACATCCTCTGGGCAGCTGTGCGAGTTCAGTGACCCGGAGACTGTTGGACAAGTGGGTGGAGCTGAGTGTAAGTGAATGCTTTGTCGGCACCCTCCCGTCTGTCACCTCCGGGCTCCAGGGCACCTGAGTCTGCATGCACGCTGGGGGAGGCCCCAGGCGGAGGAATGTGTTTGGGAACCTCTCTGCTTGCTCGCCCTCTCTGTCTCTGCCTCTTCCTCTGCTTTCCTCTTCTGCTCAGCACACAGACAGCATCACAGTAAGTGTGCTGGCCCTGTCCGCTGCCTCTGCTGCCTTTCTCTGGGCCGGCCTTTTCTGGGTGTGTCTTTGCCCAAACCTCAGGTGCCTTATAAGGCTTGCTGACTCCTTCCCCCTAATTGCACGGGGCTGTGGGCCCTCTGGCCAGCTGCTGTTAGAGGGAGGGGCATTGAGGGGCTCTGCCCAGGGCAGCTGGCCTGCCTTGCGCTTGTCCTTGCCTCTTGGCTCATGGCTGTTGAGGTGTCCGGTGAAGGAGTGGACAGACGCCCTTGCTGACTGTGGCTTCTGTGCTCACAGACCACAGTGGCCCACTGCATCTCGGTGAGCCAGGACTACATCTTCTGCGGCTGTGCTGACGGCACCGTGTGCCTTTTCAACCCCTTCAACCTGCACTTCCTCAGCACGCTGCCCCGGCCCCATGCCCTGGGCACAGACATTGCCAGCATCACAGAGGCCAGGTGAGCGGTGTGGGTGGGCCCCTGAGTCCTGTCAGAGCCCCACTCTGTGCCAGGCCGTCCCTGGCATGCTGCAAGGAGAGGAGGGCACACATAGACCTCTGGGAAGACCCTTGCAGTCAAGCACAGGTGGGTCTTTTAGCATTTGTTGCTCACTGTGGGCAACCGTGGTAATCTGAGTCTGCAGTGTGGTAATGCATTGTCCTGTAAACACCACAGCTAGGACAGACGGGCAGTTCCTTAGGGTTTCTGAGAGAGGCTGGAAACCTGACGGAGCAGGCCTTTCTCCCTCAGGGTGGTCCTGGGTAGCAGCTAAGGTAGGAGGGTCTTATTGTAGCCTCGGGCCTTGGGTTGGGTGATTGCAGGAAGTGAAGTTTTGCTCTGGTTTCAGTGCTGTCAGGAAGCGGGGCAGTTCTGCAGTTGGGTATATTAATTTCTCATTCAGGGAAGGAGTGGGCTAAATCTGCAAATGGCAGGAAATGATATATGACCATGACTGGTTTGCACAGTGCCCTTCCTTTTCCTCTGACGTGAGTCTAGAAGGGCCTGACATCTGCTTGGCTGCATCACGGCCACACACTGTCCCCGCCTGATGTTGGGGGCTATGAAATAGCTTGTGTTCTTTTGCAGAGCCCCATGGCAAGGAATGCCAGGCCAGCCGCTGCGTTCTTTCTCCAGTGACTGCTGGCCAACCTGCTGCTCCTCCCTTTAGTGCCCCTTTGCATTAGCGCTAACTCACCAGTTTGCCCTGTCTGCCCTGGACACCCTGACCCCCTCTTTCCTCAGTCGCCTTTTCGCTGGAGTGGCCAATGCGAAGTATCGGGACACCATCACCTTGACCTTTGATCCTGCAAATCCGTGGCTGTCTTGTGTGTACAATGACCATAGTACTTATGTCTGGGGTGTGAAGGGCCCCAAGAAAGTGGGCAAGGTGTATTCAGCTCTGTATCATTCCTCCTGCGTCTGGAGTGTAGAGGTACGTGGGCCAGGTCTGCTGAGACTGACCGTGTTTCCTGGCCTACCATTAGGAGCTGGGGTTCCTCAAGTGTGGAATTTGTTTCCTCCAGCACCCTTGCTCCCCAAGCTGTGCCCCTGGGTCCCTTCGTATCTGTTAATTGGCTCTGAGGATGGGAGGGGATTTTAGTGCTGACTCATCTCAGACGTTTTTCAGTATGCCCCTGTGCAGTCTTAGCTTGGCCTCTTTGGACATGTTCCTGAACTTGACCAAACCTTAGTTTCTGCAATTGTGAAATGACATACCTGATGCATTTGATTTTTACGAACAGGAGACAATGTAAGTGGGAGATTTAGAATGCCTAGTACTTACTAGGTGCTTGGTTAATGTATATTCCTTTACTTGTTAAAGACAAGAGCTAATCATTATGACTTGCTTGCTATGGGACAAGCCGTTGCCTCCAGGGGACAGGATGGGGGAACTTTAGGCCCCCAAGGACAGAGGTTCAGGAGGGTTTAGCTGAAAAGGGTTGGGGACAAAATTTATTATCTCCAAGGGAAAGATACTAACTTGACAATGAAGAAACGGCAAAACCCACCCTTAGCCAAGTCATTAAGGTTAACATCCCGTGGCAGCAGCATGAATCTGGTGAGAGGGTACACTGAGAGGTTTCAAAATGTTCCCAGAAAATGTTATGACTCTTAAGAACTCCCAATAAAATGTTGAACAACAACAACCAACGTTGATGGAAAGTTTCTTTTAGTTCTGTTTTTCCATGCAGCCTCCTCCTAGCATTGTGTCTGGTATTCTTGACCCAAATGTATAAGGAACTTAGGATAGTCATGAGGAAACATCAGGCAACCTTCATTTGAGGTACACCTGCCAGAGTAACTTATCACACTCTCCCAGGTGTCAGGGTAGGAAAGACAAGCAAAGACTGAAAGCCGTTCTAGACTGGGACAGATGACACCCATGTGCCGTGGGGGCTCCTGGGATCCTGGAGCAGAAGAAGTACATTCGTGGGATAAACAAACAAACTCATTGGCATTGGGTTGATTCCAACTCAGAGCAACCCCCGCTGGTGACATTTAAATAAAGTCTAATAATGTTGTACCAGTGTGACCTCCGTGGTCCTTATCACTGTGTACTGTAGTGCATAAAACATTAATACGAAGGGAGACCAGGTGAGAGAGTTGAATGTGACATATCTTGACTCATTTTTCTAAAGGTTCAACCCAAAAGGTAAAGTAAAACAGCTCTTGATGGAGAGGAAAAGGTGGAAGGGGGTGGGTGATGATTCTTTCCCCCCGCTGCCTGGCACTGAACGGCCTCTCCTCTCTTCTCATTTTGCAGGGTCCACGAATTGCAGTTCCTGAGTGAAATGCTGAAGGTGGAGGCCCATGAGTCAGAGATTCTGTGCCTGGAGTACTCGAAGCCAGACACAGGTACCTGGCCCTGGCCTGGAATGGCCTTGAGTGAGCCCCTCCAGTCTGGCCAGAGCCACTGATACTTGTCCTGCCTCTTGACTATGGGGCTGATCGTTCTTTTGGCTACCAAAAGAGTTAGTGATCCTTCTTGATGTCTCTGAAGGCTTCTTGTTGTTTCTGAAGGCTTTGGGGAGGACTGCATCTCAACTCTGCCCGACTCCATGGCTCATGTGGCTTAAGGATGTGGGGCTCAGTTTCTCTGGGTGCTCTTTGCTGGGCACTCATGTTGGGCTGCGATCCACAAGCTCAGCAGTTTGAAACTACCAGCCGCTCTGCAGGAGAAAGGTGGGCCTTTCTACTCCTGTAAACAGTTACAGTCTCAGAAGCCCATAGGGGGTATTCACTATGAGTCAGCATTAACTTGATAGCAGCAGATTTGATTTTTGTAAAGTCTTTTTAAAGCCAACCAAAAGCTGAATCAGTGAAGAAGATCTGCTTTAGACATTGTGCTCTTTTAAAGAATAATCTGTCTGTGATCAGATTGACACAGGAACTTGGAAGGTTAGGTGAAAAGTTTAAGGGGCAGTGAGCTTATGTGTGTGATGGAAATTTGGAATTGGAAAAGGACAGTGAGAATGGCTACATAATTTCAGAAATATAATGAATGTTAGCAAATTGTACATGTAGAAATGATCGAATTGGTATATATTTTTGTGTGCATTGTTTTAGATCAGGGAGAAGACTCGAAGTTCAAATATAATTTACAGAGACCCCCTTGTTAAATCTTGAATGGGACAAAGTCCAGAAAAAACAAATCATCTGGTTGAGGGAGACCGTAAGCATGAGGCCATAATGGGGACTGAAGGATTCACAACAGCTCGGTCACATGGAAAACAAAGGAAGCCCCTTTAAAAGTCAAGTTGCCAGCAGATCAGACCATCACAGTTGGAAATGTGACTACAGAAATGGGAAAGGGACCATGATTGGAGTAAATACATTATTGCAGACTAGAAAAGTTTACAGGACTGGTTCAGGGCCCTCCAACCATCTTGGTCAGGGCATGAACGTGCAACCTCAGTACCCCAATTCCCATCAAGGGCATACTCAGGCAAGTTCTTGAGGGCTAGACTACTCCTCACCAGGCTGGCCAGAGGAGTGGGTGGAAGCAAACAAACTCTGCCTGAGGGCAAAGCATTTTACGTTGCTAGTTCAGAGTCATGGAGCTCTAGTGCCATAGAAGGTTATGGGTTGGGCGGTTAACCACAAGGTTTCACTCTTCAAAACCACCAGCCAGCTCCAGGGAAGAAAGATGAGGCTTTCTACTCCAATAAAAATATATAGTCTGGAGATAAAAAGCCCCAATGTAAGTTAACTGGGTTGATTCCTACTAGAGGGATAATGTGTGTGGGCCAGATGCTTGCAAGGTCCCTCAAGGCAATGCTGCCAGACTGCAGTCTCTGCTCCCTGCTGGTGGAGACAATGGATTGCTTTTCTCTAAAACTTGGAACCATTAGCTTGGTTCCAGTAGGTGGAGTTCACACCCTACTGATAATGGTTCATATGGAGATCCAGAAAACAGGTCAAAGTTAAGCTGCCATTCTAAATGTAGGATCCGCCCATTTTGTCACCTGTATACCCCCAATCCCTCCTCTTCCTATTGCATGTATGCCCCTAGACCACCCCTTCTCACCGCTGTATAACATAGTCCAAGTCCTTCCTGTGATGTATGTCTTTACCCTCCCGTTTCCAATTCCCCTTGTCCTCCTTCCCTTCCCCCTCTCTCCATGTGGACCACCAAGTGGGGCTGAGGTGAGCAATGCTACCATGATATGTGTGTGACTGCATTATTGTAATATCTCTTCTATCTCTCATGCTCCCAATGACTTTAATATTTATATCTCAACCCTTTATGTTTCCAGGGCTTTCAATGACATTAGGCATCTTTTCAATGTTTATGAATCATGCTTATGAACCTCTCTTCTGTTAGTTGTCTGTGTGTATGCATTGCCTGTATTAAAAACATATAGAACCGAGCAATTTGTCTGGAAAAATAATTTATAGAAACTTTATGTTAGATTGCCATGCGTTTTGCATAGCCAATTGTTCTTTTAAAACACTTTTCTTGTCATTGTGATACCATGCTAAAAGGTAAAAACATCTGTATATAGTCAAATAGCTTTATCTTTCCTTTAAAGACATGAACCTTCGTGTCTTGCTTAAAGTTTCCACCTCACTAAAGCTAAATTGCTACCCTCGAAAATAAATCCCTCTAAGTTTTTAATGCTTTGAATATTTTATCGCTCTAATCCTCCTGGAGTTTATTTTTGAATGTAGTATGCTCCTTCCTTTGATTTCTTGTAAATTCAGCCAATTCAACCACTCATTAACCAAAGTATTCCTTTACCACTGGATTGTTTTGCCACCTTTGCTTTGCATAGCATATAGTTCTAAATTATATCCCAGACTACTGAATTATTTGCCAGAGTGGCTTTACTAATTGTACACTGGCATCACAACACGCGGGAGCTTCGGAAAGATCGTGGGAGAAAGGAATGAAAAGAGAAGATAATTTCCCATGAATTTTTGAAGCTTCCTCGTACAGGTGCTTTACAGTAAGTCGACATTAGGGTTTATAATCAATAAAAAATTCAACTGTGATCCAAGAATGAGGGGCGTGACATTTCCTGGTTGAGACAAAAGCGAACAGGCGAGCAGAATACGAAAAGAATTGGTTAACCGATGAAACTGCAGCCAAGTGTTAGCTGTTATCACAAAAATGAACACACAGAATATTCTTGAACTTGGAAGTGGGAACTTCAGCCTTTCAACGGCCATCGACGGTGCGGGGCAACATCCCCGCACTCCTACGCTCAGGAAGGGGGTTCTGGGGTCTGCGGCGCCGCGGGGCACAAGTGGGGCGAAGGGCTGCGAGGGAACGCCGAGGCAGAGGGGTCCCCGCGAGGCGGCTGCGGGCCGCTCCAGAAGGCAGGGGTCCGGGGGCTCTGCGGTCCCTCAGGACCCTCCAGGAGAGGCTCCAGAAAGGCAGCTGGAGGCCCCGGCCGGCCGTGCAGCTCGCTGGGAGGCGCGGGCGCACGTGCTCCGCCGGTCCGGGCGGCGGGGGCGGCTGAACGGGCCCTGGCCGTGGGCGGCGGGCGGCGGGCGGGCGCAGTGCGGCGCCGGGCAGGCGGGAGGTGACCGCGCGGGGCGGTCGCGGCGGCTGGGGCTACTGACGGCACACGGATCCGGAGCGCACTGCGCGGGGCGGGGCGCCGCGCAGGTGAGAGCGGCAGCGGACCCGGATGCGGCGCGGCTGAGGGCGGCCGAGGGCGGGGGGTCGCGGCGGCTAGCTCTTGGAGATCCCGGCCGGAGGCTCCGGCGCCGGTGCTGCGCTTCCTGCCGGCTCGAAGAACGAGCCCGAGCCTGGCCGCCCTCGGGATGCCTTGCTGAGGCTCCGCCGGACGTCCCCAACAGGGGGGGGGGGGCGGGGCGGGGCGCGTTCGGGCGCCTCCTGAGGGCGCCTCAGCGGAGAGCGGCGTTGGCGCCTTGGAGTCTACGCGGGCGGCCCAACCCGCCTGCCACTCAGGTGTCTTTTTGCACGGAAGTGAGTTTTAGGAGCGGGAAACCTGTGGTGGGCGTGACTGACGTGTTTTTAAATCATTTTCTATACATTTAAAGCTGTAAAGGCAAAACTTCATGATCCAATTAATATAGCCAAAAATTCAGGCTTGATAGAAACATTTAGAATCCAGCCACTGGGGGTAAAGTCCCCTTATTCCCATCTGTTATTGGAGGAAGGTATGAGAGAGATTGGATACTGCGGTGGGAAGAAATAGAGCCAAATAGGAATGTCTGCTTCTATAGGGAGAATGTATCAGCCATGCGCTCACTTTAAGGCAGCACAGCTTTAAGGGAGAATCTGTGGAAATGATAGATTACCGCAGGAACATGAACTTGGAGTATATCTCCAACTAACAGAGTGGTGGTCTTCCAGCCATGGAACATTAGTCTCCCAGATTCCCTCTGTACCAGTCAGGGAATAAGTCCCAGTATTATTTCCCTTGGTGCTAGTATCCCACATTTCCCCTCTCTGCATTATGTTTAAGATTCAATAGTGTCACGGAGGCAACATGGTCTCTTTTCATATCTATTAGCTTCCTATAGAAGTGACATGAGACTGCAAGCATCACAATTATGATAAAAAACACAGTCAGACTGGAACTTAAGCTATGTGAAGTACTTTGCCCCCAAGCTCGCGGGTCCAACCCTTCCATGCTACTCATCAATTGCTTAATCACATCAGAGCCAGGAGAAGCCTCAAGCTTGTCTTTGAATGTATAGAAAATATCCTTTTTAAGCTGATCAGTATCTAATGAAATGTTTCCCTTAAACCCTTGCAAATGTTTCCTAATCAAATTCCAATCATGCAATGTCTTATTATAAGGATAAGTGGTTATACAGAAATCAGTTACATTCCAATCACATTATAGCATTGACAAATTCAAAATCTTGATCTTTCAGCAAAGCAGTCTGCAGTAATGTAGGGACTTTATGGATGTGCTTTATACAATTGATGTATGTATACGTATGGATTGTGGTAAGAGTTGTATGAGTCCCTAATAAAATGTAAAAGAAGAAAAGAGAAAAAAAATGATTAGGGCAAAGACTGTACAGATGTGCTTTATACAATTGATGTATGTATATATATGAACGGTGAAAAGAATTGTATGAGCCCCAATAAATTGTTAAAATTAAAAAAAATTCATTAAAAAAAAATTAAATTAAATTAAAAAAAAATGAGTAAATGAACTTTGTCACACATAAGATTCCTCTTCTCCTTCTGTTTTAACAATTTAAATAGTAAAGCATTGCTAGATCTTGAACCAGTAAAAGTACTAGTTAGATAACCTTCATTGTTATGTAAATACCGGCTCCCATCCCTCAGAGAATTAAGAGAGCTAACTAATTGGGAGAACTTCTTATCATACTTTGAAAGACTGAAAAAATTCTTAATAAATTTGTTCAGCTGATCTTGAAGTAACTTACCAAGCAGACATTTTTTCTCCAGGCTTACCAATAAGGTTATAGGCTCAATTGAGCCGTTTTGCCTTTCAGGCTTCTCACACTGTATGATTTTACCTTGCAATATTCTGTCTTGGTTAACTTCACTCATTCCCTCTATGCTGGCTTTAGGGGAAGTTAATGGGAGGGCCTTAGGCCCCCCTGAATGCCCTAAGGAAATGACCCGGCATCCACAGTTAACAAACCTTTTTCCTTCCATTTCTAATTCCATGTGGGGGCGCTGTTTCTCCACAACAGCAGTCCAGAAGACTGCTTGATTTATAGGGTGGTCAAACTTCTCAAGTACTCTTTCCTGATAGGTATAAATTTTTACTCTAGAAATGCAAGGAAGGGAAAATTGGCTTAAGCGATCCTACATTTTTACAAACCATGGTATATCAGAACTCATTACTGCCTTAATTTCTTCTTCACAATCCTGACCAATAACTCCAGCAACACCTTGAGAATTTATGTTGGACTTTCTTTTTTTTTGACTTTCTTAATAAACTTCCTATAGTTCTTTTAGGTAGTGGACCCCAATTACTGCTCTTCGTTTCTGATTCAATCACAGTTTTGGGCTTTTTCTTACAACTCTTATCAACTCCAGTATCAATTTTAATTTCTTGAGTACTAAGGTTAAATCTTCCTGATAGAAACTGTATTAATCTTTCAATAAGAGGTCCCTGCTTTTGAGGATCAAGCTCCTGTGAAGGCTTCTGAGCCATCTCTTGGTTATTCAAACCAACTGCAGTGAGAACAGAGACTAGGTTTTTGCCTCTTTGGCTAGGTCTGTTCTCCTGCTGTGAGGCTGCTAGATAAAGGCGATTTCTCTCAAAGATCTTCTTTGCTCCAGTAGGCAGACACCTTGCCTACCACGCTCTGCTATGAGGGCTCTGCATCAAGCTTCTTCCACTATTTTCCCGCCGGGAAGTCTTTGCTAATGGCGACCCTTCACGGTTGATTTTTGAACGACATTGGCTCGCCCAATGAGTTCCCTTCCTACAATGGAGGCAGAGTTCAGGTTCGTTTAAACCCGATCTCCATGGTCCTGGCCCATGCTCTGACATTGGCCGCAGCCTGCTCTGCCTACACTCTTTTGAAGATGACTTGTCTTCCCACAACTAAAGCACTTTCTTCCAGGTCTGATATAGTTTGCCAATGAAGCTGCCATGAGGTCTGCCTTGTATTCCTCTGCCTCTACATTCCTGCATATCCTAAAATAACCCAGCAAAGTGCCCTGTTCGCTGTAGGGATGCAAGGCATTTTTACAGTGCTTATTAGAGAAATCATAAGATAGCTTGTGCACTAGGTCTCTTACTGCCTGAACATTCTTCACACATTTGGAAATAGCATCTTCCAGTCGGGACACAAAGTCAGCGTAACGCTCATCATATTCTGTTGTCTTATAGCCCTGTAACGCGGCGTTCTCTCTTCTGATGGAATTATCTTTTCCCAGGCCCTTAAGCAAACCTCATGTATCTGTCCTATTGTCTGTTCAATAAACTGTAGTTGAGACTCAACTGTAATATAATTTGCATCCCCTAGCAATTGATGAATTCCTATATCTATCCCATCCTCAGCATTCTTCCCAGCTCTTGCAAGGGCTGCTTCCTTCCATAGCATTTGATATCACAAGCATTCTGAAGAGTAAAGACAAATTCTCACTAAAGCTTTCCAATCTGTAGGGGTCCAGCTGTCAGACTCTGCTAGAGCCCTTATCATGCTAATTACAAAATGTGAGTCTGGGCCGTAGTCATTGATTGCCTGCTTGAGATCTTTTAGCAACTTAAAAGGCAAAGGCACTGTGAATTCCTTTTGGTTCTAACAGGATAAGACATCTTGCATTCTAAATCTTCTTCTGCAATCCCTCTTCCTACTCTGGAGAGTAAAGGTGCTTTCCTATACTTTGCTTCTTTACGTCTATTCTCTGAGCTACTCTTTTCAATCTGGATATCTTGGAGTTCCACTTCCTGAACTTCACCTTCTGTGCTAGCTCTCCTAGTTTGCATTTCTTTGGAGCTAATCTCTCTACCTTCAGGGCTGGCTTGCTTGATTGTTTTACAATCTCTGGCCTTTCTTACACTAAATTCCAGCAGGAGAGCAGTTGCTTTTACTATGTCCCCTTCTGACTCAGGCTCATTCTTTTAGCTCTGCCTAAAATCTTCTCATCTGCCTGAAACCCGTTCTCACTGCTTCTCATCTGATTTAAATTTGGGCATCTTAGACGTTGCCTGTTCTGCTTCTTGGCTTTCTCTACCTTTGAAAGCAAGGGAGCTTCCTGGGATTGTTTAATAGCCATGCTTTGGATCTTGCAATCCACTGCCTCTAGTACTGTATCACCTTTAAACCTTCGGAGTCTGCAGTCTCGCGAGAGCATACAGGCTTTGGCAATGAGGTTCTGTTCTAGAATTGGAGGCTTTAGATAACAAACCAATCCCTGCCTTTTCAGTTTTTCCTAAAGTTTCATAACCTAAATCATGCTTATTCACAGACACTTTAGCTTGCTTTGCTAGATTTGAATAGACACAAGACTTCTCACTAGACTGTTCATCCTTATTCTCTTCCTCCTGCAAAAGTTTTAAAACCATCTTAACTTGTACCCACAGAGACCACTTCTCCATAGGGATACTCTCCCCATCTCTGTGCTTCCTTTAAGTTGACAATGACCTCCTCCCAGGTCTCTAAATCAAAAGTTCCTTCCTCTGAGAACCATGAATTATACCTTTTTACTACTTTTAGAAAACATTGTATCTTTTTCTTCGTTACTTTTACACCTTGTCTTTTCAGTAAGTAGAGAGCATGGTACCATAAGTTTCAGGTTTACTTTTACCTTGCTCCCATTATCCTCTTTAAAATTCTAATTCACTATTTCCACTACTTCTCTGTCAATCCCCACACCGGATCCTCACTTCGCACAATTTTCAAATTCACTCTACGTACCAATGGGGCCATATAATTGTTATATGGGATATAACTCATATTGTCCCACGTTGTGCGCCATTTGTCTGGGGAAGCCCGCCTTGTGCTGGGGCTCCAGCCTCCAGCCCAGTCCTTGAGCCTCCTGCCTGGTCTCCATCCCACCTCCCTTCGTCCACACTGAGCGTGGACCTGGCTGGTAAGATCATGGCCATCCAGGAGGTGAGCATGCTACCATGAATTGTGTCTGACTGCATTATTGTAATGTCTCTTCTATCGCTCATGCTCCCGGTGACTTTAATATAATATTTATATATCTCAACCATACAATTGTGCTTATTGAACCCAAGATTACTGGTGGGGGGCTGGCACCCCAACTCATACCACAGTACATACCATTTGTCTAGTTCTTCAATGCTTCCTCTCCCGCTCACTCCCTCCAACTATCATGACCTCAGCTCTACCTTACAAAGCCGGCTAGACCAGAGCATGTACACTGGTACAGATAAGAACTCTCAACACACAGAATCCAGGACAGATAAACCCTTCAGGAACAGTAATGGAAGTAGTGATAACATGAGGGTAGGGATGAGATAGAGGGAACTGATAGCAATGATTGATGTATTAACGCTCACACCCCAGGGGGACAAGCAACAGAAACATTGGTGAAGTGAGACCTTGGACATTGTAAAATATGAAAGTATAATTTATCAAGGTTTCATGAGGGTGGGAGAGTGGGAGAGAAGGGGGGAAAAGGAGCTGATACCAAGGGGTCAAGTATAAAGAAAATGATGATGGTACCGTAGGTACAAATGTGCTTGATACAATTGATGTATGCATTGTTATAAGTGGTGTAAGAGCCCCCGATAAAATGACTTAATTTTTTAAAAGTGTTTAGGTAGATCTTGATGGAGGATAGATTGAGAAACAATAGTTTCAGAATTTGATAATTTTGCTTAATAATCAAACTGAAAACTCACTGCCATTGCATCTTTTGTGACTCACAGCAACCCTGACTTTCGGCAACCCTATTGGACAGGGTAGAGCAGCCCCTGTGAGTTTCTGAGACTGCAACTCTTTACAGGGGTAGAAAGCCCTAACGTTTCTCTCTCAGAGCGGGTGGTGGTTTTGAACTATGTGGGTAGCAGCCCAAGTGAAAACCACTATGCCACCAGGGCTCCCTGTGCCACATAGCGGGAGCTGTTGTTTTCCCAAACATTCACTTGGCTATTTCTTTTATAAGAAGCCAAGTAATTTGGCAGCTTATTTCTGTTCCAGTTTTCTTATATAGAAAATGTGGTGACAGTGTGAACCTGTTTGTTGTAGTTTATGTGAACATAATTGAGTGATCTAGACCAAGTGAGCTAGACCAAGTGAGCTGACTGGTCAAAAATCAGACCTGTGGATTGCCAAATTGGTTCTGCTGAGATTGGGGCTTTCCTGGATCCACAGGCTTCCTCCAAGCTGTGTCCGAGAAGCTCTGCATTTTAGAGCTACATTTTATAGTTGAAAGAGAGGCCTAAGGAGGGAGGGAGTCCTTAAGCTCTAAGACCTTAATGCTGTCATTGCTGTCCTCTTTTAGTGTACCTGCAGTTTCCACACTGCAGTGGGAACCATTGAAACAGCTGTTCTCATTCTCTGAGATGGTGTGCCACCCCACTCCATACCACCACCACCTCATCCCTTTCTCTTATTGTAGAGATAATGCCCCTTCCATATGTATCTCAGATATTCAATTAATGAAGAAAGACAAAAGTAGGAGAAATGATTTAGATGAAGGAGACCATAAGCATGAGGCCATAATGGGGTCCAAAGGCTGTGTGGCCATGTCGCTAATTATAGAAATGGATGAAATCTGCCACAAAAATGTGATTGGAGGCAGAGCAATTCATCACTCTCTCAGGCAGGACTACATAAGTGAGAATGGGGCCATTATGGAGACATGGAGACGATCACAGATTAGAAAGGCTTACTGGATTTGTTCTGGGGCCTTCCGACCACTATAACTCATGACCATAGGGTCTTAGACTTTCCCAATTTCCATTGAGGACCTTCCCAGGGAAGTCCCAGAGGGCAGATTGCTCCTCTCTGCTCTGGCTAGTTGTTGTTGCGTGCCATTGAGGACACTTGGACTCGTCGTGACCTCACATACAACCGAATGAAACACTGTAGGGTCGTGCACCATCCTCACAATTGTTCCTGTGCCTGAACCACCGATGAAGCCACTGAGTCCATCCACTTCTTCGAGGACCTCCTCTGTTTCATGGCTTCTCCACTGTACCAAATAGGATGTCCTTCTCCAGGGACTGGTCTCTCCTGACAACATGTCCAAAGTATGTAAGATGGCGTCTTGCCATCCTTGCCTCTAAGCAGCACTCTGGCCTTATTTCTTCTGATACAGATTGGTCAGTCCTTCAGCAGTCCATGGTACTGTCAGTAGTCTTCTGGTGGACCACAATTCGATGCATCTGTTCTTCTACAGCCTTCCTTATTCAGTGTCTAACTTTCACATGCATATGATGCAATGGAAAATAGCATGGCTTAGGTCATGTGCACCTTAGTCCTCAGAGTAACATCATTGTTCTTCAACACTATAAAGAGGTTTTCTGCAGCAGATTTACCCATTACAATACATCTTTTGATCTCCTGACTGCTGTTTCTATGAACATTGATAGTGGATCTAAGCAAGACAAAATCCTTGACAACTGAAGCCCTTTTCTCTGTTTATCACCTATTGGTCCAGTTTTGGGGATTTTGGTCTTCCTTATATTGAATTGTAACCCATATTGAAGGCTGCAATCCTTGATCTTCAGCAAGTGGTTCAATTCCTCCTCACTTTCAGCAAACAAATGGTGTCATATATGCACACAAGCAGGCTCCCAAAAGTTAGTGGAACAAGGAATCAAAAGAGAATGGAATTTTTCAGGGACTTTTTGAAATACCAGTGTGTGTGTGTGTGAGAGAGAGAGAGAGAGAGAGAGAGAGAGAGAGAGAGAGAGAGAGAGAGAGAGAGAGGAGATGTGGGCATAAAACAAACATCAAGCAACATAAGGGAGAATGCTGTTGGCTGCTGTTGAACTGATTCCGGTGCGCATGCACAGTGACCTGCTGTGTGCACCATAGTGACCCCTCAGAAGCAGATCATCAAGCCTACCTTTCAACTGAAATTCTGAGAATTCACAATTTTCAGAAGTATGTGGATAACAGTGAAAGCCAAAATTCTATTTGCACAGTCCCCACGTGGATTAAGCTTCCAGTGAATTCCTTCAGACCATTGACCAGGGATGTGAACACTCTTGCCACCAGGCAGAGGGCATTGGAAAGTGGATTACCCCTTAGGCAGCCCATGGTGGGGCTTAGAGACTTGCCTAAGTGTATCCTTGAATCGAGGCTGCCATTCTGGGCTGCACGGTCATGAGTCATGCCCCCAAAGCCTTGGTTGTTTGGCCCTGGACCACTCTTGTAAACTGTCCTGTTTAACACAGGTCCCAATCCTTGTCCTATTCTTGCTTCTGTAGTCCCACCTGGAACTGTGATGTTGGGATCTGCCGCCATGTCCTTTCAAGTCTGTGAATCTCAGATAACCCTTACATATCAATAAGACCTCTTGCTAATAGTTTCCCTCCCCTCATCTCGATGGCATGTGTTGGCCCTTGGACTATCTAGGTTACCTAGCGGGCATTTGGATTATGTAGGCTCCCTAGCGGGAATTTGGACTATATAGATTACCTAGCGGGCAATTAGACTTTGTAGGTTATCTAGCGGGCACTTTGACTATCTAGGTTACCTAGCTAGCACTTGAACTATCTACGTTACCTAGCGGTTACTTGGAGTATGTTGGTTACCTACCGGGCTGTTGGACTATCTAGGTTACCTAGCCGGCACTTGGGCTATCTAGGTTAACTAACGGGCACTTGGACTATGTAGGTTCCCTAGCGGGCCCTTGGACTATGTAAGTTCCCTAGCGGGCACTTGGACTATGTGGGTTCCCTAGCGGGCATTAGGACTATCTGGGTTACCTAACGGGCACTTGGACTATGTAGGTTAACTAGCGGGCTTTGGACTATGTAGGTTACCTAGCGGACACTTGGACTATGTAGGTTCCCTATCGTTCACTTGGAGAATGTAGGTTAACTAAGGGGCACTAGGACAATGTAGGTTACCTAGCGGGCCTTGGGACTATCTAGGTTACCTAGGGGGAACTTGGACTATGTAGGTTTACTATTGGGCACTTGGACTATCTAGGTTACCTAGCAGGCACTTGGACTATGTAGGTTAACTAGCGGGCACTTGGACTATCTAGGTTACCTAGCAGGCACTTGGACTATGTACGTTTCCTAGCGGGTACTTGGACTATCTATGTTAACTAGCGGGCACTTGGACTATGTAGATTCCCTATCGGGCACTTGGACTATGTAGGTAACCTAGTGGTCACTTGAACTGTCTAGGTTACCTAGCGGGCATTTGGACTATGTAGGTTAACTAGCGAGCTCTTGGACTATCTAGGTTAACTAGCGGGCACTTGGACTATTAGGGTCCCTAGCGGGCATTTGGACTATATAGGTTACCTAGCGGGCACTTGGACTATGTAGGTTAACTAGCGGACACTTTGACTATCTAGGTTAGCTAACGGGCAATTGGACTATCTAGGTTACCTAGCGGGCACTTGGACTATGTAGGTTCCCTAGCGGGCACTTGGACTACTTAGGTTACCTAGCAGGCACTTTGACTATCTAGGTTAACTAACGGGCACTTGGACTATGGAAAGAAGTGCCTAATGGTCACCAGGACCCATGGTTAATCCAGGCGTGGTCATCTGATTCCAATCGATCAGACCTAGCTATAAATCACTTATATGTCTGGGTAATTAAAAGCAAATATAAATTTTCAAAAAAAATAACGTTGCATGGGATAGAAAGAGAATACATAACAACATCAGACATAAATATGCCTCAAGACAAACTCATTGTGCACATCCAGAATACATAATGGCTCTTGCTAAGATGCATTTCCCACTAGACCCTACCCCAAGCCAGTAAAAGCCAGAAACTCTACAGTAAACTGTGGATTGTACTACTCTGAAATGGGAGCTGTGTCTCTAGACCTAATTTGGGGCTGTTCGTGCTGAGGACTCACCAATACCTGCTGCAGTGACAACAGTCCAGGTGAGAATAAGGAAATCTGGATGACAGCCAGGATATAGGAGCACTGAGACCTCAAATTGCTTCTAGGCGAGCATGGCCTAATGGGCTTCCATTTATGCACCTCTGGCAGGAGGAGTTTGTTCTGGAAAGTAATGGTTTCTAAGGAAGTATTTCTTAAACTTTCACATGCATGCACTTACCCAGGTTCCTGGAAATCGGGCTGGGGGGCAGATTCTGATTTTGTGGGTTCAGGGTGGGGGGTCTAGGATCCAGCAGTTCTAGAGGCCCTGGTACTCTTGGGCTGTTAACCACAAGGACAGTAGTCCTAAACCACCAGCCACTCCTTGGGAGAAATATGAGGCTGTAGACTCCGGGCAAGAGTGACAGTCTGGGAAACCCACAAGGGCAGTTCTACCCTGTCCTGTAGGGTCACTATGAGTCAGCATCAACTCGATGGCATTAGCATGGGAGAAGCTAATGCTGATGTTGCTGGTTCCTTGACCTATCATACTTTGAGTGGCAAAGTCCCAAGGGCCTTCCCGGATGTGATGGCCAAAAGCAGTAGTGTTCACCCTTGGTCATACTTTGGAATCCCTTAGGAGCTTTCAAGCCTCCCATTGGCCTGGCGCCATCCCAGACCAATGAAGCAAGACTTAGTGGAAGCAGGATTCAGGTCACGGTCAGTGAGAAAGCCCCCTTGGCAATGCCAACGTACAGCCAGTGCAGAGTCGAACTGGTCGACGACTCCACATGACTCCATATACTTTGGTGAAGCCAGCTGTTTGGGCAAGGTTTTCAGAGTTACCACCCATGTAGACTTGTTGGTGATAGTGCATTAAATAGAGCACATGCAGTGCATTGCATGAGTGTCCTATGTCATGCAACCACATCAGGGGTATGTTGAGCCAATTTCTCTGGGAGACCAAGGGTGTTGGCTCCATCCTGAACGTTGGCAGGGTAATGGACTGACACAGAGGAAACTCATTCTCTTTGTGGTGGTGCACTAATGGGTTCTTCACAGAAGGCCAAGTCCATGGCTGCAGATGCTCACGGGGCTGAGGGAGCAGGTCAAATCCTAAGTCCGAGGTGGGTGTTTGCATATTTACATGCCCTCACTGCCATCAAGTCCATTCCAACTCACAGGCCCATGGGACTGAGTAAAATGGCCCCCGTGGGTTTCTGAGACTGTGATTCTTTAGAGGAGTAGAAAATCTCCTCTTTCTCCAGAGGAGCGGTTGGTCATTCAAACTGCTGACCTTGAGATAAACAGTCCAACTCCTGACCACTCTTGCCGTCAGAATTCTATTTATTTACACAAGTATATATATATCCTTTCCCAAAAGAACTCCACATTTTCAAATCATTCTTGACACTCATGGCCTTTTTTCCTTTATAGCCATGCCTTTGGTTGAAACACAGATATAAGAGAAATATTTATCTACTTATAGGGGTACAAAAGTAGCTTTGGTGGCATAGTGTTTGCATGTTGGGCTGCTAACACCAAAGTCAGCACTTTGAAACCACCAGCCACTCCGTGGGAAGAAGAGTCTGTCTACTCCTATAAAGAGTTACAGTCTCAGAAACTCACAGGGACAGATCTACTCTGCCTCATAGGGTCACTATGAGTCAGCATCACCTCCCTGGCAGTGAGGTAGATTTTGGTTTCATAGAGATACAAGTCAGTCCTGAGCTGCTAAAGACAAGGTTGGCAGTTTGAACCCACCAGCTGCAGAGAAAGAGGAGGCTTTCTATTCCCATAAGGAGCTACAGTTTCAGAAATACCCACAGGGGAAATTTTAACCTCTCCTGTAGGATCAATATGAGTCAGAATCGACTTATCGGTGGTGAGCAAGTGGAGGGGACCCTAAACAGGTTCCGGTGGACCTTAAGAGTTCTACTAATTGTGCATGCTCTGTAAAATGTAAACCAAGATTTTACTTTTGCAAACATTATTTTTTCTAAACACGTCTAACTGTGAAACTATACTCGCATGCGGGTCTTTGAACCTGGTCATTGGTCTGGGGAAGTGAAGGGGCCTGACATCCTTTGTTGTTGTTAGTGCTGTCCAGTCATTCTGACATCACAGGGACCTTCTTTGCAACACAAGGCAGCACTGCCCAGTCCTTTGCCAGCCTCAGGGGTAGTATGTTGGAGCCCATGGTTTCAGCTACCGTGTCCTCCAGTTCACCAAGGAGTTTCCTCTTTGTGCTGCTTACTAAACCCGTTTCTAAGGAGTCCATTCCAACTCACGGTGACGCCGTGTGGGTCAGCACCACGGGACCCCACATAATGCCTTATACCATATATATATATATATATATATTGTGCATAATGCCTTATACCTGGTCCCTTTGGCACCTTGTGATCGCACAGGCTGGTGTGCTTATTCCATGTGGGCTTTTTTGCTTCTGAGCCAGATGGCCGTTTGCTCACCTTCAAGCCTTTAAGACCCCAGACACTATCTCTTTTGATAGCCTCTGGCCTTTACTTCGGGGTCTTCGGTCCCTGCAGAGTGGACACATGCCTGCTGTGCGGGTATGGGACGTGTCGGAGCGCAGCCTGGTGGCGGAGCTTCAGGAGCATAAGTATGGCATGGCATGTGTGGCCTTCTCATCCAGTGCCAAGTACATTGTCTCAGTGGGCTACCAGCATGACATGATCGTCAATGTCTGGGCCTGGAAGGTGAGTGGGCTGCTGGCCTCAGGACAGGCGGGGCCGGGAGGGGAGCCAAGAAACTGCTGACCGGTGGCCTTTACTTCCGCCTGCTGGCCTCAGTCCCTTTCTAGAGAACTCTGAGCAGAAAGGAGCAACTGGGTATCTAGGATGCTGAAGAAGGGGCAGAAGGAGAGGTCAAGTTCACAGCTTGTCTAACCTTCAGTGTGTAAGTTTCTTTTCCCTCAGCTCCTAGAAGCAGAGCCTTGATTTCCCTTGACTTTCTCTCCAGAAAAACATTGTAGTGGCTTCCAACAAGGTGTCCAGTCAGGTGACAGCAGTATCCTTCTCTGAGGACTGCAGCTACTTTGTCACTGCAGGCAACCGGCACATCAAGTTCTGGTACCTCGATGACAGCAAGACCTCAAAGGTGAGGCAGCAAGTAGCCACTAGGGTGGGGTCTGCCCAGATATGTTCCACCTGCGCCCCCTTCTGCATGCTCAAAAGCCCCTTGGAAGTCTCAGCTGGGCCAGGTGCTATGTCAATATGCAAGGGAAGCCTTCTCCCTCCCTCCCCAGGGCCTGCTTTCCAGGGGGTAGCCTGCAGGGTGTGTGGGTGGCACCTGTGGTGGGTCTCCACAGGTGAATGGCACTGTACCCCTGCTGGGCCGCTCTGGGCTGCTGGGGGAACCTGCGGAACAACCTGTTCACTGATGTAGACTGTGGCTGCGGGAAGAAGACTGACAGCACCTTCTGTATCACATCCTCTGGGCAGCTGTGCGAGTTCAGTGACCCGGAGACTGTTGGACAAGTGGGTGGAGCTGAGTGTAAGTGAATGCTTTGTCGGCACCCTCCCGTCTGTCACCTCTGGGCTCCAGGGCACCTGAGTCTGCATGCACGCTGGGGGAGGCCCCAGGCGGAGGAATGTGTTTGGGAACCTCTCTGCTTGCTCGCCCTCTCTGTCTCTGCCTCTTCCTCTGCTTTCCTCTTCTGCTCAGCACACAGACAGCATCACAGTAAGTGTGCTGGCCCTGTCCGCTGCCTCTGCTGCCTTTCTCTGGGCCGGCCTCTTCTGGGTGTGTCTTTGCCCAAACCTCAGGTGCCTTATAAGGCTTGCTGACTCCTTCCCCCTAATTGCAGGGGGCTGTGGGCCCTCTGGCCAGCTGCTGTTAGAGGGAGGGGCATTGAGGGGCTCTGCCCAGGGCAGCTGGCCTGCCTTGCGCTTGTCCTTGCCTCTTGGCTCATGGCTGTTGAGGTGTCCGGTGAAGGAGTGGACAGACGCCCTTGCTGACTGTGGCTTCTGTGCTCACAGACCACAGTGGCCCACTGCATCTCGGTGAGCCAGGACTACATCTTCTGCGGCTGTACTGACGGCACCGTGTGCCTTTTCAACCCCTTCAACCTGCACTTCCTCAGCACGCTGCCCCGGCCCCATGCCCTGGGCACAGACATTGCCAGCATCACAGAGGCCAGGTGAGCGGTGTGGGTGGGCCCCTGAGTCCTGTCAGAGCCCCACTCTGTGCCAGGCCGTCCCTGGCATGCTGCAAGGAGAGGAGGGCACACATAGACCTCTGGGAAGACCCTTGCAGTCAAGCACAGGTGGGTCTTTTAGCATTTGTTGCTCACTGTGGGCAACCGTGGTAATCTGAGTCTGCAGTGTGGTAATGCATTGTCCTGTAAACACCACAGCTAGGACAGACGGGCAGTTCCTTAGGGTTTCTGAGAGAGGCTGGAAACCTGACGGAGCAGGCCTTTCTCCCTCAGGGTGGTCCTGGGTAGCAGCTAAGGTAGGAGGGTCTTATTGTAGCCTCGGGCCTTGGGTTGGGTGATTGCAGGAAGTGAAGTTTTGCTCTGGTTTCAGTGCTGTCAGGAAGCGGGGCAGTTCTGCAGTTGGGTATATTAATTTCTCATTCAGGGAAGGAGTGGGCTAAATCTGCAAATGGCAGGAAATGATATATGACCATGACTGGTTTGCACAGTGCCCTTCCTTTTCCTCTGACGTGAGTCTAGAAGGGCCTGACATCTGCTTGGCTGCATCACGGCCACACACTGTCCCCGCCTGATGTTGGGGGCTATGAAATAGCTTGTGTTCTTTTGCAGAGCCCCATGGCAAGGAATGCCAGGCCAGCCGCTGCGTTCTTTCTCCAGTGACTGCTGGCCAACCTGCTGCTCCTCCCTTTAGTGCCCCTTTGCATTAGCGCTAACTCACCAGTTTGCCCTGTCTGCCCTGGACACCCTGACCCCCTCTTTCCTCAGTCGCCTTTTCGCTGGAGTGGCCAATGCGAAGTATCGGGACACCATCACCTTGACCTTTGATCCTGCAAATCCGTGGCTGTCTTGTGTGTACAATGACCATAGTACTTATGTCTGGGGTGTGAAGGGCCCCAAGAAAGTGGGCAAGGTGTATTCAGCTCTGTATCATTCCTCCTGCGTCTGGAGTGTAGAGGTACGTGGGCCAGGTCTGCTGAGACTGACCGTGTTTCCTGGCCTACCATTAGGAGCTGGGGTTCCTCAAGTGTGGAATTTGTTTCCTCCAGCACCCTTGCTCCCCAAGCTGTGCCCCTGGGTCCCTTCGTATCTGTTAATTGGCTCTGAGGATGGGAGGGGATTTTAGTGCTGACTCATCTCAGACGTTTTTCAGTATGCCCCTGTGCAGTCTTAGCTTGGCCTCTTTGGACATGTTCCTGAACTTGACCAAACCTTAGTTTCTGCAATTGTGAAATGACATACCTGATGCATTTGATTTTTACGAACAGGAGACAATGTAAGTGGGAGATTTAGAATGCCTAGTACTTACTAGGTGCTTGGTTAATGTATATTCCTTTACTTGTTAAAGACAAGAGCTAATCATTATGACTTGCTTGCTATGGGACAAGCCGTTGCCTCCAGGGGACAGGATGGGGGAACTTTAGGCCCCCAAGGACAGAGGTTCAGGAGGGTTTAGCTGAAAAGGGTTGGGGACAAAATTTATTATCTCCAAGGGAAAGATACTAACTTGACAATGAAGAAACGGCAAAACCCACCCTTAGCCAAGTCATTAAGGTTAACATCCCGTGGCAGCAGCATGAATCTGGTGAGAGGGTACACTGAGAGGTTTCAAAATGTTCCCAGAAAATGTTATGACTCTTAAGAACTCCCAATAAAATGTTGAACAACAACAACCAACGTTGATGGAAAGTTTCTTTTAGTTCTGTTTTTCCATGCAGCCTCCTCCTAGCATTGTGTCTGGTATTCTTGACCCAAATGTATAAGGAACTTAGGATAGTCATGAGGAAACATCAGGCAACCTTCATTTGAGGTACACCTGCCAGAGTAACTTATCACACTCTCCCAGGTGTCAGGGTAGGAAAGACAAGCAAAGACTGAAAGCCGTTCTAGACTGGGACAGATGACACCCATGTGCCGTGGGGGCTCCTGGGATCCTGGAGCAGAAGAAGTACATTCGTGGGATAAACAAACAAACTCATTGGCATTGGGTTGATTCCAACTCAGAGCAACCCCCGCTGGTGACATTTAAATAAAGTCTAATAATGTTGTACCAGTGTGACCTCCGTGGTCCTTATCACTGTGTACTGTAGTGCATAAAACATTAATACGAAGGGAGACCAGGTGAGAGAGTTGAATGTGACATATCTTGACTCATTTTTCTAAAGGTTCAACCCAAAAGGTAAAGTAAAACAGCTCTTGATGGAGAGGAAAAGGTGGAAGGGGGTGGGTGATGATTCTTTCCCCCCGCTGCCTGGCACTGAACGGCCTCTCCTCTCTTCTCATTTTGCAGGGTCCACGAATTGCAGTTCCTGAGTGAAATGCTGAAGGTGGAGGCCCATGAGTCAGAGATTCTGTGCCTGGAGTACTCGAAGCCAGACACAGGTACCTGGCCCTGGCCTGGAATGGCCTTGAGTGAGCCCCTCCAGTCTGGCCAGAGCCACTGATACTTGTCCTGCCTCTTGACTATGGGGCTGATCGTTCTTTTGGCTACCAAAAGAGTTAGTGATCCTTCTTGATGTCTCTGAAGGCTTCTTGTTGTTTCTGAAGGCTTTGGGGAGGACTGCATCTCAACTCTGCCCGACTCCATGGCTCATGTGGCTTAAGGATGTGGGGCTCAGTTTCTCTGGGTGCTCTTTGCTGGGCACTCATGTTGGGCTGCGATCCACAAGCTCAGCAGTTTGAAACTACCAGCCGCTCTGCAGGAGAAAGGTGGGCCTTTCTACTCCTGTAAACAGTTACAGTCTCAGAAGCCCATAGGGGGTATTCACTATGAGTCAGCATTAACTTGATAGCAGCAGATTTGATTTTTGTAAAGTCTTTTTAAAGCCAACCAAAAGCTGAATCAGTGAAGAAGATCTGCTTTAGACATTGTGCTCTTTTAAAGAATAATCTGTCTGTGATCAGATTGACACAGGAACTTGGAAGGTTAGGTGAAAAGTTTAAGGGGCAGTGAGCTTATGTGTGTGATGGAAATTTGGAATTGGAAAAGGACAGTGAGAATGGCTACATAATTTCAGAAATATAATGAATGTTAGCAAATTGTACATGTAGAAATGATCGAATTGGTATATATTTTTGTGTGCATTGTTTTAGATCAGGGAGAAGACTCGAAGTTCAAATATAATTTACAGAGACCCCCTTGTTAAATCTTGAATGGGACAAAGTCCAGAAAAAACAAATCATCTGGTTGAGGGAGACCGTAAGCATGAGGCCATAATGGGGACTGAAGGATTCACAACAGCTCGGTCACATGGAAAACAAAGGAAGCCCCTTTAAAAGTCAAGTTGCCAGCAGATCAGACCATCACAGTTGGAAATGTGACTACAGAAATGGGAAAGGGACCATGATTGGAGTAAATACATTATTGCAGACTAGAAAAGTTTACAGGACTGGTTCAGGGCCCTCCAACCATCTTGGTCAGGGCATGAACGTGCAACCTCAGTACCCCAATTCCCATCAAGGGCATACTCAGGCAAGTTCTTGAGGGCTAGACTACTCCTCACCAGGCTGGCCAGAGGAGTGGGTGGAAGCAAACAAACTCTGCCTGGGGGCAAAGCATTTTACGTTGCTAGTTCAGAGTCATGGAGCTCTAGTGCCATAGAAGGTTATGGGTTGGGCGGTTAACCACAAGGTTTCACTCTTCAAAACCACCAGCCAGCTCCAGGGAAGAAAGATGAGGCTTTCTACTCCAATAAAAATATATAGTCTGGAGATAAAAAGCCCCAATGTAAGTTAACTGGGTTGATTCCTACTAGAGGGATAATGTGTGTGGGCCAGATGCTTGCAAGGTCCCTCAAGGCAATGCTGCCAGACTGCAGTCTCTGCTCCCTGCTGGTGGAGACAATGGATTGCTTTTCTCTAAAACTTGGAACCATTAGCTTGGTTCCAGTAGGTGGAGTTCACACCCTACTGATAATGGTTCATATGGAGATCCAGAAAACAGGTCAAAGTTAAGCTGCCATTCTAAATGTAGGATCCGCCCATTTTGTCACCTGTATACCCCCAATCCCTCCTCTTCCTATTGCATGTATGCCCCTAGACCACCCCTTCTCACCGCTGTATAACATAGTCCAAGTCCTTCCTGTGATGTATGTCTTTACCCTCCCGTTTCCAATTCCCCTTGTCCTCCTTCCCTTCCCCCTCTCTCCATGTGGACCACCAAGTGGGGCTGAGGTGAGCAATGCTACCATGATATGTGTGTGACTGCATTATTGTAATATCTCTTCTATCTCTCATGCTCCCAATGACTTTAATATTTATATCTCAACCCTTTATGTTTCCAGGGCTTTCAATGACATTAGGCATCTTTTCAATGTTTATGAATCATGCTTATGAACCTCTCTTCTGTTAGTTGTCTGTGTGTATGCATTGCCTGTATTAAAAACATATAGAACCGAGCAATTTGTCTGGAAAAATAATTTATAGAAACTTTATGTTAGATTGCCATGCGTTTTGCATAGCCAATTGTTCTTTTAAAACACTTTTCTTGTCATTGTGATACCATGCTAAAAGGTAAAAACATCTGTATATAGTCAAATAGCTTTATCTTTCCTTTAAAGACATGAACCTTCGTGTCTTGCTTAAAGTTTCCACCTCACTAAAGCTAAATTGCTACCCTCGAAAATAAATCCCTCTAAGTTTTTAATGCTTTGAATATTTTATCGCTCTAATCCTCCTGGAGTTTATTTTTGAATGTAGTATGCTCCTTCCTTTGATTTCTTGTAAATTCAGCCAATTCAACCACTCATTAACCAAAGTATTCCTTTACCACTGGATTGTTTTGCCACCTTTGCTTTGCATAGCATATAGTTCTAAATTATATCCCAGACTACTGAATTATTTGCCAGAGTGGCTTTACTAATTGTACACTGGCATCACAACACGCGGGAGCTTCGGAAAGATCGTGGGAGAAAGGAATGAAAAGAGAAGATAATTTCCCATGAATTTTTGAAGCTTCCTCGTACAGGTGCTTTACAGTAAGTCGACATTAGGGTTTATAATCAATAAAAAATTCAACTGTGATCCAAGAATGAGGGGCGTGACATTTCCTGGTTGAGACAAAAGCGAACAGGCGAGCAGAATACGAAAAGAATTGGTTAACCGATGAAACTGCAGCCAAGTGTTAGCTGTTATCACAAAAATGAACACACAGAATATTCTTGAACTTGGAAGTGGGAACTTCAGCCTTTCAACGGCCATCGACGGTGCGGGGCAACATCCCCGCACTCCTACGCTCAGGAAGGGGGTTCTGGGGTCTGCGGCGCCGCGGGGCACAAGTGGGGCGAAGGGCTGCGAGGGAACGCCGAGGCAGAGGGGTCCCCGCGAGGCGGCTGCGGGCCGCTCCAGAAGGCAGGGGTCCGGGGGCTCTGCGGTCCCTCAGGACCCTCCAGGAGAGGCTCCAGAAAGGCAGCTGGAGGCCCCGGCCGGCCGTGCAGCTCGCTGGGAGGCGCGGGCGCACGTGCTCCGCCGGTCCGGGCGGCGGGGGCGGCTGAACGGGCCCTGGCCGTGGGCGGCGGGCGGCGGGCGGGCGCAGTGCGGCGCCGGGCAGGCGGGAGGTGACCGCGCGGGGCGGTCGCGGCGGCTGGGGCTACTGACGGCACACGGATCCGGAGCGCACTGCGCGGGGCGGGGCGCCGCGCAGGTGAGAGCGGCAGCGGACCCGGATGCGGCGCGGCTGAGGGCGGCCGAGGGCGGGGGGTCGCGGCGGCTAGCTCTTGGAGATCCCGGCCGGAGGCTCCGGCGCCGGTGCTGCGCTTCCTGCCGGCTCGAAGAACGAGCCCGAGCCTGGCCGCCCTCGGGATGCCTTGCTGAGGCTCCGCCGGACGTCCCCAACAGGGGGGGGGGGCGGGGCGGGGCGCGTTCGGGCGCCTCCTGAGGGCGCCTCAGCGGAGAGCGGCGTTGGCGCCTTGGAGTCTACGCGGGCGGCCCAACCCGCCTGCCACTCAGGTGTCTTTTTGCACGGAAGTGAGTTTTAGGAGCGGGAAACCTGTGGTGGGCGTGACTGACGTGTTTTTAAATCATTTTCTATACATTTAAAGCTGTAAAGGCAAAACTTCATGATCCAATTAATATAGCCAAAAATTCAGGCTTGATAGAAACATTTAGAATCCAGCCACTGGGGGTAAAGTCCCCTTATTCCCATCTGTTATTGGAGGAAGGTATGAGAGAGATTGGATACTGCGGTGGGAAGAAATAGAGCCAAATAGGAATGTCTGCTTCTATAGGGAGAATGTATCAGCCATGCGCTCACTTTAAGGCAGCACAGCTTTGAGGGAGAATCTGTGGAAATGATAGATTACCGCAGGAACATGAACTTGGAGTATATCTCCAACTAACAGAGTGGTGGTCTTCCAGCCATGGAACATTAGTCTCCCAGATTCCCTCTGTACCAGTCAGGGAATAAGTCCCAGTATTATTTCCCTTGGTGCTAGTATCCCACATTTCCCCTCTCTGCATTATGTTTAAGATTCAATAGTGTCACGGAGGCAACATGGTCTCTTTTCATATCTATTAGCTTCCTATAGAAGTGACATGAGACTGCAAGCATCACAATTATGATAAAAAACACAGTCAGACTGGAACTTAAGCTATGTGAAGTACTTTGCCCCCAAGCTCGCGGGTCCAACCCTTCCATGCTACTCCTCAATTGCTTAATCACATCAGAGCCAGGAGAAGCCTCAAGCTTGTCTTTGAATGTATAGAAAATATCCTTTTTAAGCTGATCAATATCTAATGAAATGTTTCCCTTAAACCCTTGCAAATGTTTCCTAATCAAATTCCAATCATGCAATGTCTTATTATAAGGATAAGTGGTTATACAGAAATCAGTTACATTCCAATCACATTATAGCATTGACAAATTCAAAATCTTGATCTTTCAGCAAAGCAGTCTGCAGTAATGTAGGGACTTTATGGATGTGCTTTATACAATTGATGTATGTATACGTATGGATTGTGGTAAGAGTTGTATGAGTCCCTAATAAAATGTAAAAGAAGAAAAGAGAAAAAAAATGATTAGGGCAAAGACTGTACAGATGTGCTTTATACAATTGATGTATGTATATATATGAACGGTGAAAAGAATTGTATGAGCCCCAATAAATTGTTAAAATTTAAAAAAAAATTCATTAAAAAAAATTAAATTAAATTAAAAAAAAATGAGTAAATGAACTTTGTCACACATAAGATTCCTCTTCTCCTTCTGTTTTAACAATTTAAATAGTAAAGCATTGCTAGATCTTGAACCAGTAAAAGTACTAGTTAGATAACCTTCATTGTTATGTAAATACCGGCTCCCATCCCTCAGAGAATTAAGAGAGCTAACTAATTGGGAGAACTTCTTATCATACTTTGAAAGACTGAAAAAATTCTTAATAAATTTGTTCAGCTGATCTTGAAGTAACTTACCAAGCAGACATTTTTTCTCCAGGCTTACCAATAAGGTTATAGGCTCAATTGAGCCGTTTTGCCTTTCAGGCTTCTCACACTGTATGATTTTACCTTGCAATATTCTGTCTTGGTTAACTTCACTCATTCCCTCTATGCTGGCTTTAGGGGAAGTTAATGGGAGGGCCTTAGGCCCCCCTGAATGCCCTAAGGAAATGACCCGGCATCCACAGTTAACAAACCTTTTTCCTTCCATTTCTAATTCCATGTGGGGGCGCTGTTTCTCCACAACAGCAGTCCAGAAGACTGCTTGATTTATAGGGTGGTCAAACTTCTCAAGTACTCTTTCCTGATAGGTATAAATTTTTACTCTAGAAATGCAAGGAAGGGAAAATTGGCTTAAGCGATCCTACATTTTTACAAACCATGGTATATCAGAACTCATTACTGCCTTAATTTCTTCTTCACAATCCTGACCAATAACTCCAGCAACACCTTGAGAATTTATGTTGGACTTTCTTTTTTTTTTTTTCTTGACTTTCTTAATAAACTTCCTATAGTTCTTTTAGGTAGTGGACCCCAATTACTGCTCTTCGTTTCTGATTCAATCACAGTTTTGGGCTTTTTCTTACAACTCTTATCAACTCCAGTATCAATTTTAATTTCTTGAGTACTAAGGTTAAATCTTCCTGATAGAAACTGTATTAATCTTTCAATAAGAGGTCCCTGCTTTTGAGGATCAAGCTCCTGTGAAGGCTTCTGAGCCATCTCTTGGTTATTCAAACCAACTGCAGTGAGAACAGAGACTAGGTTTTTGCCTCTTTGGCTAGGTCTGTTCTCCTGCTGTGAGGCTGCTAGATAAAGGCGATTTCTCTCAAAGATCTTCTTTGCTCCAGTAGGCAGACACCTTGCCTACCACGCTCTGCTATGAGGGCTCTGCATCAAGCTTCTTCCACTATTTTCCCGCCGGGAAGTCTTTGCTAATGGCGACCCTTCACGGTTGATTTTTGAACGACATTGGCTCGCCCAATGAGTTCCCTTCCTACAATGGAGGCAGAGTTCAGGTTCGTTTAAACCCGATCTCCATGGTCCTGGCCCATGCTCTGACATTGGCCGCAGCCTGCTCTGCCTACACTCTTTTGAAGATGACTTGTCTTCCCACAACTAAAGCACTTTCTTCCAGGTCTGATATAGTTTGCCAATGAAGCTGCCATGAGGTCTGCCTTGTATTCCTCTGCCTCTACATTCCTGCATATCCTAAAATAACCCAGCAAAGTGCCCTGTTCGCTGTAGGGATGCAAGGCATTTTTACAGTGCTTATTAGAGAAATCATAAGATAGCTTGTGCACTAGGTCTCTTACTGCCTGAACATTCTTCACACATTTGGAAATAGCATCTTCCAGTCGGGACACAAAGTCAGCGTAACGCTCATCATATTCTGTTGTCTTATAGCCCTGTAACGCGGCGTTCTCTCTTCTGATGGAATTATCTTTTCCCAGGCCCTTAAGCAAACCTCATGTATCTGTCCTATTGTCTGTTCAGTAAACTGTAGTTGAGACTCAACTGTAATATAATTTGCATCCCCTAGCAATTGATGAATTCCTATATCTATCCCATCCTCAGCATTCTTCCCAGCTCTTGCAAGGGCTGCTTCCTTCCATAGCATTTGATATCACAAGCATTCTGAAGAGTAAAGACAAATTCTCACTAAAGCTTTCCAATCTGTAGGGGTCCAGCTGTCAGACTCTGCTAGAGCCCTTATCATGCTAATTACAAAATGTGAGTCTGGGCCTTAGTCATTGATTGCCTGCTTGAGATCTTTTAGCAACTTAAAAGGCAAAGGCACTGTGAATTCCTTTTGGTTCTAACAGGATAAGACATCTTGCATTCTAAATCTTCTTCTGCAATCCCTCTTCCTACTCTGGAGAGTAAAGGTGCTTTCCTATACTTTGCTTCTTTACGTCTATTCTCTGAGCTACTCTTTTCAATCTGGATATCTTGGAGTTCCACTTCCTGAACTTCACCTTCTGTGCTAGCTCTCCTAGTTTGCATTTCTTTGGAGCTAATCTCTCTACCTTCAGGGCTGGCTTGCTTGATTGTTTTACAATCTCTGGCCTTTCTTACACTAAATTCCAGCAGGGGAGCAGTTGCTTTTACTATGTCCCCTTCTGACTCAGGCTCATTCTTTTAGCTCTGCCTAAAATCTTCTCATCTGCCTGAAACCCGTTCTCACTGCTTCTCATCTGATTTAAATTTGGGCATCTTAGACGTTGCCTGTTCTGCTTCTTGGCTTTCTCTACCTTTGAAAGCAAGGGAGCTTCCTGGGATTGTTTAATAGCCATGCTTTGGATCTTGCAATCCACTGCCTCTAGTACTGTATCACCTTTAAACCTTCGGAGTCTGCAGTCTCGCGAGAGCATACAGGCTTTGGCAATGAGGTTCTGTTCTAGAATTGGAGGCTTTAGATAACAAACCAATCCCTGCCTTTTCAGTTTTTCCTAAAGTTTCATAACCTAAATCATGCTTATTCACAGACACTTTAGCTTGCTTTGCTAGATTTGAATAGACACAAGACTTCTCACTAGACTGTTCATCCTTATTCTCTTCCTCCTGCAAAAGTTTTAAAACCATCTTAACTTGTACCCACAGAGACCACTTCTCCATAGGGATACTCTCCCCATCTCTGTGCTTCCTTTAAGTTGACAATGACCTCCTCCCAGGTCTCTAAATCAAAAGTTCCTTCCTCTGAGAACCATGAATTATACCTTTTTACTACTTTTAGAAAACATTGTATCTTTTTCTTCGTTACTTTTACACCTTGTCTTTTCAGTAAGTAGAGAGCATGGTACCATAAGTTTCAGGTTTACTTTTACCTTGCTCCCATTATCCTCTTTAAAATTCTAATTCACTATTTCCACTACTTCTCTGTCAATCCCCACACCGGATCCTCACTTCGCACAATTTTCAAATTCACTCTACATACCAATGGGGCCATATAATTGTTATATGGGATATAACTCATATTGTCCCACGTTGTGCGCCATTTGTCTGGGGAAGCCCGCCTTGTGCTGGGGCTCCAGCCTCCAGCCCAGTCCTTGAGCCTCCTGCCTGGTCTCCATCCCACCTCCCTTCGTCCACACTGAGCGTGGACCTGGCTGGTAAGATCATGGCCATCCAGGAGGTGAGCATGCTACCATGAATTGTGTCTGACTGCATTATTGTAATGTCTCTTCTATCGCTCATGCTCCCGGTGACTTTAATATAATATTTATATATCTCAACCATACAATTGTGCTTATTGAACCCAAGATTACTGGTGGGGGGCTGGCACCCCAACTCATACCACAGTACATACCATTTGTCTAGTTCTTCAATGCTTCCTCTCCCGCTCACTCCCTCCAACTATCATGACCTCAGCTCTACCTTACAAAGCCGGCTAGACCAGAGCATGTACACTGGTACAGATAAGAACTCTCAACACACAGAATCCAGGACAGATAAACCCTTCAGGAACAGTAATGGAAGTAGTGATAACATGAGGGTAGGGATGAGATAGAGGGAACTGATAGCAATGATTGATGTATTAACGCTCACACCCCAGGGGGACAAGCAACAGAAACATTGGTGAAGTGAGACCTTGGACATTGTAAAATATGAAAGTATAATTTATCAAGGTTTCATGAGGGTGGGAGAGTGGGAGAGAAGGGGGGAAAAGGAGCTGATACCAAGGGGTCAAGTATAAAGAAAATGATGATGGTACCGTAGGTACAAATGTGCTTGATACAATTGATGTATGCATTGTTATAAGTGGTGTAAGAGCCCCCGATAAAATGACTTAATTTTTTAAAAGTGTTTAGGTAGATCTTGATGGAGGATAGATTGAGAAACAATAGTTTCAGAATTTGATAATTTTGCTTAATAATCAAACTGAAAACTCACTGCCATTGCATCTTTTGTGACTCACAGCAACCCTGACTTTCGGCAACCCTATTGGACAGGGTAGAGCAGCCCCTGTGAGTTTCTGAGACTGCAACTCTTTACAGGGGTAGAAAGCCCTAACGTTTCTCTCTCAGAGCGGGTGGTGGTTTTGAACTATGTGGGTAGCAGCCCAAGTGAAAACCACTATGCCACCAGGGCTCCCTGTGCCACATAGCGGGAGCTGTTGTTTTCCCAAACATTCACTTGGCTATTTCTTTTATAAGAAGCCAAGTAATTTGGCAGCTTATTTCTGTTCCAGTTTTCTTATATAGAAAATGTGGTGACAGTGTGAACCTGTTTGTTGTAGTTTATGTGAACATAATTGAGTGATCTAGACCAAGTGAGCTAGACCAAGTGAGCTGACTGGTCAAAAATCAGACCTGTGGATTGCCAAATTGGTTCTGCTGAGATTGGGGCTTTCCTGGATCCACAGGCTTCCTCCAAGCTGTGTCCGAGAAGCTCTGCATTTTAGAGCTACATTTTATAGTTGAAAGAGAGGCCTAAGGAGGGAGGGAGTCCTTAAGCTCTAAGACCTTAATGCTGTCATTGCTGTCCTCTTTTAGTGTACCTGCAGTTTCCACACTGCAGTGGGAACCATTGAAACAGCTGTTCTCATTCTCTGAGATGGTGTGCCACCCCACTCCATACCACCACCACCTCATCCCTTTCTCTTATTGTAGAGATAATGCCCCTTCCATATGTATCTCAGATATTCAATTAATGAAGAAAGACAAAAGTAGGAGAAATGATTTAGATGAAGGAGACCATAAGCATGAGGCCATAATGGGGTCCAAAGGCTGTGTGGCCATGTCGCTAATTATAGAAATGGATGAAATCTGCCACAAAAATGTGATTGGAGGCAGAGCAATTCATCACTCTCTCAGGCAGGACTACATAAGTGAGAATGGGGCCATTATGGAGACATGGAGACGATCACAGATTAGAAAGGCTTACTGGATTTGTTCTGGGGCCTTCCGACCACTATAACTCATGACCATAGGGTCTTAGACTTTCCCAATTTCCATTGAGGACCTTCCCAGGGAAGTCCCAGAGGGCAGATTGCTCCTCTCTGCTCTGGCTAGTTGTTGTTGCGTGCCATTGAGGACACTTGGACTCGTCGTGACCTCACATACAACCGAATGAAACACTGTAGGGTCGTGCACCATCCTCACAATTGTTCCTGTGCCTGAACCACCGATGAAGCCACTGAGTCCATCCACTTCTTCGAGGACCTCCTCTGTTTCATGGCTTCTCCACTGTACCAAATAGGATGTCCTTCTCCAGGGACTGGTCTCTCCTGACAACATGTCCAAAGTATGTAAGATGGCGTCTTGCCATCCTTGCCTCTAAGCAGCACTCTGGCCTTATTTCTTCTGATACAGATTGGTCAGTCCTTCAGCAGTCCATGGTACTGTCAGTAGTCTTCTGGTGGACCACAATTCGATGCATCTGTTCTTCTACAGCCTTCCTTATTCAGTGTCTAACTTTCACATGCATATGATGCAATGGAAAATAGCATGGCTTAGGTCATGTGCACCTTAGTCCTCAGAGTAACATCATTGTTCTTCAACACTATAAAGAGGTTTTCTGCAGCAGATTTACCCATTACAATACATCTTTTGATCTCCTGACTGCTGTTTCTATGAACATTGATAGTGGATCTAAGCAAGACAAAATCCTTGACAACTGAAGCCCTTTTCTCTGTTTATCACCTATTGGTCCAGTTTTGGGGATTTTGGTCTTCCTTATATTGAATTGTAACCCATATTGAAGGCTGCAATCCTTGATCTTCAGCAAGTGGTTCAATTCCTCCTCACTTTCAGCAAACAAATGGTGTCATATATGCACACAAGCAGGCTCCCAAAAGTTAGTGGAACAAGGAATCAAAAGAGAATGGAATTTTTCAGGGACTTTTTGAAATACCAGTGTGTGTGTGTGTGTGAGAGAGAGAGAGAGAGAGAGAGAGAGAGAGAGAGAGAGAGAGAGAGAGAGAGAGAGAGAGGAGATGTGGGCATAAAACAAACATCAAGCAACATAAGGGAGAATGCTGTTGGCTGCTGTTGAACTGATTCCGGTGCGCATGCACAGTGACCTGCTGTGTGCACCATAGTGACCCCTCAGAAGCAGATCATCAAGCCTACCTTTCAACTGAAATTCTGAGAATTCACAATTTTCAGAAGTATGTGGATAACAGTGAAAGCCAAAATTCTATTTGCACAGTCCCCACGTGGATTAAGCTTCCAGTGAATTCCTTCAGACCATTGACCAGGGATGTGAACACTCTTGCCACCAGGCAGAGGGCATTGGAAAGTGGATTACCCCTTAGGCAGCCCATGGTGGGGCTTAGAGACTTGCCTAAGTGTATCCTTGAATCGAGGCTGCCATTCTGGGCTGCACGGTCATGAGTCATGCCCCCAAAGCCTTGGTTGTTTGGCCCTGGACCACTCTTGTAAACTGTCCTGTTTAACACAGGTCCCAATCCTTGTCCTATTCTTGCTTCTGTAGTCCCACCTGGAACTGTGATGTTGGGATCTGCCGCCATGTCCTTTCAAGTCTGTGAATCTCAGATAACCCTTACATATCAATAAGACCTCTTGCTAATAGTTTCCCTCCCCTCATCTCGATGGCATGTGTTGGCCCTTGGACTATCTAGGTTACCTAGCGGGCATTTGGATTATGTAGGCTCCCCTAGCGGGAATTTGGACTATATAGATTACCTAGCGGGCAATTAGACTTTGTAGGTTATCTAGCGGGCACTTTGACTATCTAGGTTACCTAGCTAGCACTTGAACTATCTACGTTACCTAGCGGTTACTTGGAGTATGTTGGTTACCTACCGGGCTGTTGGACTATCTAGGTTACCTAGCCGGCACTTGGGCTATCTAGGTTAACTAACGGGCACTTGGACTATGTAGGTTCCCTAGCGGGCCCTTGGACTATGTAAGTTCCCTAGCGGGCACTTGGACTATGTGGGTTCCCTAGCGGGCATTAGGACTATCTGGGTTACCTAACGGGCACTTGGACTATGTAGGTTAACTAGCGGGCTTTGGACTATGTAGGTTACCTAGCGGACACTTGGACTATGTAGGTTCCCTATCGTTCACTTGGAGAATGTAGGTTAACTAAGGGGCACTAGGACAATGTAGGTTACCTAGCGGGCCTTGGGACTATCTAGGTTACCTAGGGGGAACTTGGACTATGTAGGTTTACTATTGGCCACTTGGACTATCTAGGTTACCTAGCAGGCACTTGGACTATGTAGGTTAACTAGCGGGCACTTGGACTATCTAGGTTACCTAGCAGGCACTTGGACTATGTACGTTTCCTAGCGGGTACTTGGACTATCTATGTTAACTAGCGGGCACTTGGACTATGTAGATTCCCTATCGGGCACTTGGACTATGTAGGTAACCTAGTGGTCACTTGAACTGTCTAGGTTACCTAGCGGGCATTTGGACTATGTAGGTTAACTAGCGAGCTCTTGGACTATCTAGGTGAACTAGCGGGCACTTGGACTATTAGGGTCCCTAGCGGGCATTTGGACTATATAGGTTACCTAGCGGGCACTTGGACTATGTAGGTTAACTAGCGGACACTTTGACTATCTAGGTTAGCTAACGGGCAATTGGACTATCTAGGTTACCTAGCGGGCACTTGGACTATGTAGGTTCCCTAGCGGGCACTTGGACTATTTAGGTTACCTAGCAGGCACTTTGACTATCTAGGTTAACTAACGGGCACTTGGACTATGGAAAGAAGTGCCTAATGGTCACCAGGACCCATGGTTAATCCAGGCGTGGTCATCTGATTCCAATCGATCAGACCTAGCTATAAATCACTTATATGTCTGGGTAATTAAAAGCAAATATAAATTTTCAAAAAAAATAACGTTGCATGGGATAGAAAGAGAATACATAACAACATCAGACATAAATATGCCTCAAGACAAACTCATTGTGCACATCCAGAATACATAATGGCTCTTGCTAAGATGCATTTCCCACTAGACCCTACCCCAAGCCAGTAAAAGCCAGAAACTCTACAGTAAACTGTGGATTGTACTACTCTGAAATGGGAGCTGTGTCTCTAGACCTAATTTGGGGCTGTTCGTGCTGAGGACTCACCAATACCTGCTGCAGTGACAACAGTCCAGGTGAGAATAAGGAAATCTGGATGACAGCCAGGATATAGGAGCACTGAGACCTCAAATTGCTTCTAGGCGAGCATGGCCTAATGGGCTTCCATTTATGCACCTCTGGCAGGAGGAGTTTGTTCTGGAAAGTAATGGTTTCTAAGGAAGTATTTCTTAAACTTTCACATGCATGCACTTACCCAGGTTCCTGGAAATCGGGCTGGGGGGCAGATTCTGATTTTGTGGGTTCAGGGTGGGGGGTCTAGGATCCAGCAGTTCTAGAGGCCCTGGTACTCTTGGGCTGTTAACCACAAGGACAGTAGTCCTAAACCACCAGCCACTCCTTGGGAGAAATATGAGGCTGTAGACTCCGGGCAAGAGTGACAGTCTGGGAAACCCACAAGGGCAGTTCTACCCTGTCCTGTAGGGTCACTATGAGTCAGCATCAACTCGATGGCATTAGCATGGGAGAAGCTAATGCTGATGTTGCTGGTTCCTTGACCTATCATACTTTGAGTGGCAAAGTCCCAAGGGCCTTCCCGGATGTGATGGCCAAAAGCAGTAGTGTTCACCCTTGGTCATACTTTGGAATCCCTTAGGAGCTTTCAAGCCTCCCATTGGCCTGGCGCCATCCCAGACCAATGAAGCAAGACTTAGTGGAAGCAGGATTCAGGTCACGGTCAGTGAGAAAGCCCCCTTGGCAATGCCAACGTACAGCCAGTGCAGAGTCGAACTGGTCGACGACTCCACATGACTCCATATACTTTGGTGAAGCCAGCTGTTTGGGCAAGGTTTTCAGAGTTACCACCCATGTAGACTTGTTGGTGATAGTGCATTAAATAGAGCACATGCAGTGCATTGCATGAGTGTCCTATGTCATGCAACCACATCAGGGGTATGTTGAGCCAATTTCTCTGGGAGACCAAGGGTGTTGGCTCCATCCTGAACGTTGGCAGGGTAATGGACTGACACAGAGGAAACTCATTCTCTTTGTGGTGGTGCACTAATGGGTTCTTCACAGAAGGCCAAGTCCATGGCTGCAGATGCTCACGGGGCTGAGGGAGCAGGTCAAATCCTAAGTCCGAGGTGGGTGTTTGCATATTTACATGCCCTCACTGCCATCAAGTCCATTCCAACTCACAGGCCCATGGGACTGAGTAAAATGGCCCCCGTGGGTTTCTGAGACTGTGATTCTTTAGAGGAGTAGAAAATCTCCTCTTTCTCCAGAGGAGCGGTTGGTCATTCAAACTGCTGACCTTGAGATAAACAGTCCAACTCCTGACCACTCTTGCCGTCAGAATTCTATTTATTTACACAAGTATATATATATCCTTTCCCAAAAGAACTCCACATTTTCAAATCATTCTTGACACTCATGGCCTTTTTTCCTTTATAGCCATGCCTTTGGTTGAAACACAGATATAAGAGAAATATTTATCTACTTATAGGGGTACAAAAGTAGCTTTGGTGGCATAGTGTTTGCATGTTGGGCTGCTAACACCAAAGTCAGCACTTTGAAACCACCAGCCACTCCGTGGGAAGAAGAGTCTGTCTACTCCTATAAAGAGTTACAGTCTCAGAAACTCACAGGGACAGATCTACTCTGCCTCATAGGGTCACTATGAGTCAGCATCACCTCCCTGGCAGTGAGGTAGATTTTGGTTTCATAGAGATACAAGTCAGTCCTGAGCTGCTAAAGACAAGGTTGGCAGTTTGAACCCACCAGCTGCAGAGAAAGAGGAGGCTTTCTATTCCCATAAGGAGCTACAGTTTCAGAAATACCCACAGGGGAAATTTTAACCTCTCCTGTAGGATCAATATGAGTCAGAATCGACTTATCGGTGGTGAGCAAGTGGAGGGGACCCTAAACAGGTTCCGGTGGACCTTAAGAGTTCTACTAATTGTGCATGCTCTGTAAAATGTAAACCAAGATTTTACTTTTGCAAACATTATTTTTTCTAAACACGTCTAACTGTGAAACTATACTCGCATGCGGGTCTTTGAACCTGGTCATTGGTCTGGGGAAGTGAAGGGGCCTGACATCCTTTGTTGTTGTTAGTGCTGTCCAGTCATTCTGACATCACAGGGACCTTCTTTGCAACACAAGGCAGCACTGCCCAGTCCTTTGCCAGCCTCAGGGGTAGTATGTTGGAGCCCATGGTTTCAGCTACCGTGTCCTCCAGTTCACCAAGGAGTTTCCTCTTTGTGCTGCTTACTAAACCCGTTTCTAAGGAGTCCATTCCAACTCACGGTGACGCCGTGTGGGTCAGCACCACGGGACCCCACATAATGCCTTATACCATATATATATATATATATATATATATATATATATATATATATATATATATATATATATATATATATATATATATATTGTGCATAATGCCTTATACCTGGTCCCTTTGGCACCTTGTGATCGCACAGGCTGGTGTGCTTATTCCATGTGGGCTTTTTTGCTTCTGAGCCAGATGGCCGTTTGCTCACCTTCAAGCCTTTAAGACCCCAGACACTATCTCTTTTGATAGCCTCTGGCCTTTACTTCGGGGTCTTCGGTCCCTGCAGAGTGGACACATGCCTGCTGTGCGGGTATGGGACGTGTCGGAGCGCAGCCTGGTGGCGGAGCTTCAGGAGCATAAGTATGGCATGGCATGTGTGGCCTTCTCATCCAGTGCCAAGTACATTGTCTCAGTGGGCTACCAGCATGACATGATCGTCAATGTCTGGGCCTGGAAGGTGAGTGGGCTGCTGGCCTCAGGACAGGCGGGGCCGGGAGGGGAGCCAAGAAACTGCTGACCGGTGGCCTTTACTTCCGCCTGCTGGCCTCAGTCCCTTTCTAGAGAACTCTGAGAAGAAAGGAGCAACTGGGTATCTAGGATGCTGAAGAAGGGGCAGAAGGAGAGGTCAAGTTCACAGCTTGTCTAACCTTCAGTGTGTAAGTTTCTTTTCCCTCAGCTCCTAGAAGCAGAGCCTTGATTTCCCTTGACTTTCTCTCCAGAAAAACATTGTAGTGGCTTCCAACAAGGTGTCCAGTCAGGTGACAGCAGTATCCTTCTCTGAGGACTGCAGCTACTTTGTCACTGCAGGCAACCGGCACATCAAGTTCTGGTACCTCGATGACAGCAAGACCTCAAAGGTGAGGCAGCAAGTAGCCACTAGGGTGGGGTCTGCCCAGATATGTTCCACCTGCGCCCCCTTCTGCATGCTCAAAAGCCCCTTGGAAGTCTCAGCTGGGCCAGGTGCTATGTCAATATGCAAGGGAAGCCTTCTCCCTCCCTCCCCAGGGCCTGCTTTCCAGGGGGTAGCCTGCAGGGTGTGTGGGTGGCACCTGTGGTGTGTCTCCACAGGTGAATGGCACTGTACCCCTGCTGGGCCGCTCTGGGCTGCTGGGGGAACCTGCGGAACAACCTGTTCACTGATGTAGACTGTGGCTGCGGGAAGAAGACTGACAGCACCTTCTGTATCACATCCTCTGGGCAGCTGTGCGAGTTCAGTGACCCGGAGACTGTTGGACAAGTGGGTGGAGCTGAGTGTAAGTGAATGCTTTGTCGGCACCCTCCCGTCTGTCACCTCCGGGCTCCAGGGCACCTGAGTCTGCATGCACGCTGGGGGAGGCCCCAGGCGGAGGAATGTGTTTGGGAACCTCTCTGCTTGCTCGCCCTCTCTGTCTCTGCCTCTTCCTCTGCTTTCCTCTTCTGCTCAGCACACAGACAGCATCACAGTAAGTGTGCTGGCCCTGTCCGCTGCCTCTGCTGCCTTTCTCTGGGCCGGCCTTTTCTGGGTGTGTCTTTGCCCAAACCTCAGGTGCCTTATAAGGCTTGCTGACTCCTTCCCCCTAATTGCAGGGGGCTGTGGGCCCTCTGGCCAGCTGCTGTTAGAGGGAGGGGCATTGAGGGGCTCTGCCCAGGGCAGCTGGCCTGCCTTGCGCTTGTCCTTGCCTCTTGGCTCATGGCTGTTGAGGTGTCCGGTGAAGGAGTGGACAGACGCCCTTGCTGACTGTGGCTTCTGTGCTCACAGACCACAGTGGCCCACTGCATCTCGGTGAGCCAGGACTACATCTTCTGCGGCTGTACTGACGGCACCGTGTGCCTTTTCAACCCCTTCAACCTGCACTTCCTCAGCACGCTGCCCCGGCCCCATGCCCTGGGCACAGACATTGCCAGCATCACAGAGGCCAGGTGAGCGGTGTGGGTGGGCCCCTGAGTCCTGTCAGAGCCCCACTCTGTGCCAGGCCGTCCCTGGCATGCTGCAAGGAGAGGAGGGCACACATAGACCTCTGGGAAGACCCTTGCAGTCAAGCACAGGTGGGTCTTTTAGCATTTGTTGCTCACTGTGGGCAACCGTGGTAATCTGAGTCTGCAGTGTGGTAATGCATTGTCCTGTAAACACCACAGCTAGGACAGACGGGCAGTTCCTTAGGGTTTCTGAGAGAGGCTGGAAACCTGACGGAGCAGGCCTTTCTCCCTCAGGGTGGTCCTGGGTAGCAGCTAAGGTAGGAGGGTCTTATTGTAGCCTCGGGCCTTGGGTTGGGTGATTGCAGGAAGTGAAGTTTTGCTCTGGTTTCAGTGCTGCCAGGAAGCGGGGCAGTTCTGCAGTTGGGTATATTAATTTCTCATTCAGGGAAGGAGTGGGCTAAATCTGCAAATGGCAGGAAATGATATATGACCATGACTGGTTTGCACAGTGCCCTTCCTTTTCCTCTGACGTGAGTCAAGAAGGGCCTGACATCTGCTTGGCTGCATCACGGCCACACACTGTCCCCGCCTGATGTTGGGGGCTATGAAATAGCTTGTGTTCTTTTGCAGAGCCCCATGGCAAGGAATGCCAGGCCAGCCGCTGCGTTCTTTCTCCAGTGACTGCTGGCCAACCTGCTGCTCCTCCCTTTAGTGCCCCTTTGCATTAGCGCTAACTCACCAGTTTGCCCTGTCTGCCCTGGACACCCTGACCCCCTCTTTCCTCAGTCGCCTTTTCGCTGGAGTGGCCAATGCGAAGTATCGGGACACCATCACCTTGACCTTTGATCCTGCAAATCCGTGGCTGTCTTGTGTGTACAATGACCATAGTACTTATGTCTGGGGTGTGAAGGGCCCCAAGAAAGTGGGCAAGGTGTATTCAGCTCTGTATCATTCCTCCTGCGTCTGGAGTGTAGAGGTACGTGGGCCAGGTCTGCTGAGACTGACCGTGTTTCCTGGCCTACCATTAGGAGCTGGGGTTCCTCAAGTGTGGAATTTGTTTCCTCCAGCACCCTTGCTCCCCAAGCTGTGCCCCTGGGTCCCTTCGTATCTGTTAATTGGCTCTGAGGATGGGAGGGGATTTTAGTGCTGACTCATCTCAGACGTTTTTCAGTATGCCCCTGTGCAGTCTTAGCTTGGCCTCTTTGGACATGTTCCTGAACTTGACCAAACCTTAGTTTCTGCAATTGTGAAATGACATACCTGATGCATTTGATTTTTACGAACAGGAGACAATGTAAGTGGGAGATTTAGAATGCCTAGTACTTACTAGGTGCTTGGTTAATGTATATTCCTTTACTTGTTAAAGACAAGAGCTAATCATTATGACTTGCTTGCTATGGGACAAGCCGTTGCCTCCAGGGGACAGGATGGGGGAACTTTAGGCCCCCAAGGACAGAGGTTCAGGAGGGTTTAGCTGAAAAGGGTTGGGGACAAAATTTATTATCTCCAAGGGAAAGATACTAACTTGACAATGAAGAAACGGCAAAACCCACCCTTAGCCAAGTCATTAAGGTTAACATCCCGTGGCAGCAGCATGAATCTGGTGAGAGGGTACACTGAGAGGTTTCAAAATGTTCCCAGAAAATGTTATGACTCTTAAGAACTCCCAATAAAATGTTGAACAACAACAACCAACGTTGATGGAAAGTTTCTTTTAGTTCTGTTTTTCCATGCAGCCTCCTCCTAGCATTGTGTCTGGTATTCTTGACCCAAATGTATAAGGAACTTAGGATAGTCATGAGGAAACATCAGGCAACCTTCATTTGAGGTATACCTGCCAGAGTAACTTATCACACTCTCCCAGGTGTCAGGGTAGGAAAGACAAGCAAAGACTGAAAGCCATTCTAGACTGGGACAGATGACACCCATGTGCCGTGGGGGCTCCTAGGATCCTGGAGCAGAAGAAGTCCATTCGTGGGATATACAAACAAACTCATTGGCATTGGGTTGATTCCAACTCAGAGCAACCCCCGCTGGTGACATTTAAATAAAGTCTAATAATGTTGTTCCAGTGTGACCTCCGTGGTCCTTATCACTGTGTACTGTAGTGCATAAAACATTAATACGAAGGGAGACCAGGTGAGAGAGTTGAATGTGACATATCTTGACTCATTTTTCTAAAGGTTCAACCCAAAAGGTAAAGTAAAACAGCTCTTGATGGAGAGGAAAAGGTGGAAGGGGGTGGGTGATGATTCTTTCCCCCCGCTGCCTGGCACTGAACGGCCTCTCCTCTCTTCTCATTTTGCAGGGTCCACGAATTGCAGTTCCTGAGTGAAATGCTGAAGGTGGAGGCCCATGAGTCAGAGATTCTGTGCCTGGAGTACTCGAAGCCAGACACAGGTACCTGGCCCTGGCCTGGAATGGCCTTGAGTGAGCCCCTCCAGTCTGGCCAGAGCCACTGATACTTGTCCTGCCTCTTGACTATGGTGCTGATCGTTCTTTTGGCTACCAAAAGAGTTAGTGATCCTTCTTGATGTCTCTGAAGGCTTCTTGTTGTTTCTGAAGGCTTTGGGGAGGACTGCATCTCAACTCTGCCCGACTCCATGGCTCATGTGGCTTAAGGATGTGGGGCTCAGTTTCTCTGGGTGCTCTTTGCTGGGCACTCATGTTGGGCTGCGATCCACAAGCTCAGCAGTTTGAAACTACCAGCCGCTCTGCAGGAGAAAGGTGGGCCTTTCTACTCCTGTAAACAGTTACAGTCTCAGAAGCCCATAGGGGGTATTCACTATGAGTCAGCATTAACTTGATAGCAGCAGATTTGATTTTTGTAAAGTCTTTTTAAAGCCAACCAAAAGCTGAATCAGTGAAGAAGATCTGCTTTAGACATTGTGCTCTTTTAAAGAATAATCTGTCTGTGATCAGATTGACACAGGAACTTGGAAGGTTAGGTGAAAAGTTTAAGGGGCAGTGAGCTTATGTGTGTGATGGAAATTTGGAATTGGAAAAGGACAGTGAGAATGGCTACATAATTTCAGAAATATAATGAATGTTAGCAAATTGTACATGTAGAAATGATCGAATTGGTATATATTTTTGTGTGCATTGTTTTAGATCAGGGAGAAGACTCGAAGTTCAAATATAATTTACAGAGACCCCCTTGTTAAATCTTGAATGGGACAAAGTCCAGAAAAAACAAATCATCTGGTTGAGGGAGACCGTAAGCATGAGGCCATAATGGGGACTGAAGGATTCACAACAGCTCGGTCACATGGAAAACAAAGGAAGCCCCTTTAAAAGTCAAGTTGCCAGCAGATCAGACCATCACAGTTGGAAATGTGACTACAGAAATGGGAAAGGGACCATGATTGGAGTAAATACATTATTGCAGACTAGAAAAGTTTACAGGACTGGTTCAGGGCCCTCCAACCATCTTGGTCAGGGCATGAACGTGCAACCTCAGTACCCCAATTCCCATCAAAGGCATACTCAGGCAAGTTCTTGAGGGCTAGACTACTCCTCACCAGGCTGGCCAGAGGAGTGGGTGGAAGCAAACAAACTCTGCCTGAGGGCAAAGCATTTTACGTTGCTAGTTCAGAGTCATGGAGCTCTAATGCCATAGAAGGTTATGGGTTGGGCGGTTAACCACAAGGTTTCACTCTTCAAAACCACCAGCCAGCTCCAGGGAAGAAAGATGAGGCTTTCTACTCCAATAAAAATATATAGTCTGGAGATAAAAAGCCCCAATGTAAGTTAACTGGGTTGATTCCTACTAGAGGGATAATGTGTGTGGGCCAGATGCTTGCAAGGTCCCTCAAGGCAATGCTGCCAGACTGCAGTCTCTGCTCCCTGCTGGTGGAGACAATGGATTGCTTTTCTCTAAAACTTGGAACCATTAGCTTGGTTCCAGTAGGTGGAGTTCACACCCTACTGATAATGGTTCATATGGAGATCCAGAAAACAGGTCAAAGTTAAGCTGCCATTCTAAATGTAGGATCCGCCCATTTTGTCACCTGTATACCCCCAATCCCTCCTCTTCCTATTGCATGTATGCCCCTAGACCACCCCTTCTCACCGCTGTATAACATAGTCCAAGTCCTTCCTGTGATGTATGTCTTTACCCTCCCGTTTCCAATTCCCCTTGTCCTCCTTCCCTTCCCCCTCTCTCCATGTGGACCACCAAGTGGGGCTGAGGTGAGCAATGCTACCATGATATGTGTGTGACTGCATTATTGTAATATCTCTTCTATCTCTCATGCTCCCAATGACTTTAATATTTATATCTCAACCCTTTATGTTTCCAGGGCTTTCAATGACATTAGGCATCTTTTCAATGTTTATGAATCATGCTTATGAACCTCTCTTCTGTTAGTTGTCTGTGTGTATGCATTGCCTGTATTAAAAACATATAGAACCGAGCAATTTGTCTGGAAAAATAATTTATAGAAACTTTATGTTAGATTGCCATGCGTTTTGCATAGCCAATTGTTCTTTTAAAACACTTTTCTTGTCATTGTGATACCATGCTAAAAGGTAAAAACATCTGTATATAGTCAAATAGCTTTATCTTTCCTTTAAAGACATGAACCTTCGTGTCTTGCTTAAAGTTTCCACCTCACTAAAGCTAAATTGCTACCCTCGAAAATAAATCCCTCTAAGTTTTTAATGCTTTGAATATTTTATCGCTCTAATCCTCCTGGAGTTTATTTTTGAATGTAGTATGCTCCTTCCTTTGATTTCTTGTAAATTCAGCCAATTCAACCACTCATTAACCAAAGTATTCCTTTACCACTGGATTGTTTTGCCACCTTTGCTTTGCATAGCATATAGTTCTAAATTATATCCCAGACTACTGAATTATTTGCCAGAGTGGCTTTACTAATTGTACACTGGCATCACAACACGCGGGAGCTTCGGAAAGATCGTGGGAGAAAGGAATGAAAAGAGAAGATAATTTCCCATGAATTTTTGAAGCTTCCTCGTACAGGTGCTTTACAGTAAGTCGACATTAGGGTTTATAATCAATAAAAAATTCAACTGTGATCCAAGAATGAGGGGCGTGACATTTCCTGGTTGAGACAAAAGCGAACAGGCGAGCAGAATACGAAAAGAATTGGTTAACCGATGAAACTGCAGCCAAGTGTTAGCTGTTATCACAAAAATGAACACACAGAATATTCTTGAACTTGGAAGTGGGAACTTCAGCCTTTCAACGGCCATCGACGGTGCGGGGCAACATCCCCGCACTCCTACGCTCAGTAAGGGGGTTCTGGGGTCTGCGGCGCCGCGGGGCACAAGTGGGGCGAAGGGCTGCGAGGGAACGCCGAGGCAGAGGGGTCCCCGCGAGGCGGCTGTGGGCCGCTCCAGAAGGCAGGGGTCCGGGGGCTCTGCGGTCCCTCAGGACCCTCCAGGAGAGGCTCCAGAAAGGCAGCTGGAGGCCCCGGCCGGCCGTGCAGCTCGCTGGGAGGCGCGGGCGCACGTGCTCCGCCGGTCCGGGCGGCGGGGGCGGCTGAACGGGCCCTGGCCGTGGGCGGCGGGCGGCGGGCGGGCGCAGTGCGGCGCCGGGCAGGCGGGAGGTGACCGCGCGGGGCGGTCGCGGCGGCTGGGGCTACTGACGGCACACGGATCCGGAGCGCACTGCGCGGGGCGGGGCGCCGCGCAGGTGAGAGCGGCAGCGGACCCGGATGCGGCGCGGCTGAGGGCGGCCGAGGGCGGGGGGTCGCGGCGGCTAGCTCTTGGAGATCCCGGCCGGAGGCTCCGGCGCCGGTGCTGCGCTTCCTGCCGGCTCGAAGAACGAGCCCGAGCCTGGCCGCCCTCGGGATGCCTTGCTGAGGCTCCGCCGGACGTCCCCAACAGGGGGGGGGGCGGGGCGGGGCGCGTTCGGGCGCCTCCTGAGGGCGCCTCAGCGGAGAGCGGCGTTGGCGCCGTGGAAGTGGAGTCTACGCGGGCGGCCCAACCCGCCTGCCACTCAGGTGTCTTTTTGCACGGAAGTGAGTTTTAGGAGCGGGAAACCTGTGGTGGGCGTGACTGACGTGTTTTTAAATCATTTTCTATACATTTAAAGCTGTAAAGGCAAAACTTCATGATCCAATTAATATAGCCAAAAATTCAGGCTTGATAGAAACATTTAGAATCCAGCCACTGGGGGTAAAGTCCCCTTATTCCCATCTGTTATTGGAGGAAGGTATGAGAGAGATTGGATACTGCGGTGGGAAGAAATAGAGCCAAATAGGAATGTCTGCTTCTATAGGGAGAATGTATCAGCCATGCGCTCACTTTAAGGCAGCACAGCTTTAAGGGAGAATCTGTGGAAATGATAGATTACCGCAGGAACATGAACTTGGAGTATATCTCCAACTAACAGAGTGGTGGTCTTCCAGCCATGGAACATTAGTCTCCCAGATTCCCTCTGTACCAGTCAGGGAATAAGTCCCAGTATTATTTCCCTTGGTGCTAGTATCCCACATTTCCCCTCTCTGCATTATGTTTAAGATTCAATAGTGTCACGGAGGCAACATGGTCTCTTTTCATATCTATTAGCTTCCTATAGAAGTGACATGAGACTGCAAGCATCACAATTATGATAAAAAACACAGTCAGACTGGAACTTAAGCTATGTGAAGTACTTTGCCCCCAAGCTCGCGGGTCCAACCCTTCCATGCTACTCCTCAATTGCTTAATCACATCAGAGCCAGGAGAAGCCTCAAGCTTGTCTTTGAATGTATAGAAAATATCCTTTTTAAGCTGATCAATATCTAATGAAATGTTTCCCTTAAACCCTTGCAAATGTTTCCTAATCAAATTCCAATCATGCAATGTCTTATTATAAGGATAAGTGGTTATACAGAAATCAGTTACATTCCAATCACATTATAGCATTGACAAATTCAAAATCTTGATCTTTCAGCAAAGCAGTCTGCAGTAATGTAGGGACTTTATGGATGTGCTTTATACAATTGATGTATGTATACGTATGGATTGTGGTAAGAGTTGTATGAGTCCCTAATAAAATGTAAAAGAAGAAAAGAGAAAAAAAATGATTAGGGCAAAGACTGTACAGATGTGCTTTATACAATTGATGTATGTATATATATGAACGGTGAAAAGAATTGTATGAGCCCCAATAAATTGTTAAAATTAAAAAAAAATTCATTAAAAAAAATTAAATTAAATTAAAAAAAAATGAGTAAATGAACTTTGTCACACATAAGATTCCTCTTCTCCTTCTGTTTTAACAATTTAAATAGTAAAGCATTGCTAGATCTTGAACCAGTAAAAGTACTAGTTAGATAACCTTCATTGTTATGTAAATACCGGCTCCCATCCCTCAGAGAATTAAGAGAGCTAACTAATTGGGAGAACTTCTTATCATACTTTGAAAGACTGAAAAAATTCTTAATAAATTTGTTCAGCTGATCTTGAAGTAACTTACCAAGCAGACATTTTTTCTCCAGGCTTACCAATAAGGTTATAGGCTCAATTGAGCCGTTTTGCCTTTCAGGCTTCTCACACTGTATGATTTTACCTTGCAATATTCTGTCTTGGTTAACTTCACTCATTCCCTCTATGCTGGCTTTAGGGGAAGTTAATGGGAGGGCCTTAGGCCCCCCTGAATGCCCTAAGGAAATGACCCGGCATCCACAGTTAACAAACCTTTTTCCTTCCATTTCTAATTCCATGTGGGGGCGCTGTTTCTCCACAACAGCAGTCCAGAAGACTGCTTGATTTATAGGGTGGTCAAACTTCTCAAGTACTCTTTCCTGATAGGTATAAATTTTTACTCTAGAAATGCAAGGAAGGGAAAATTGGCTTAAGCGATCCTACATTTTTACAAACCATGGTATATCAGAACTCATTACTGCCTTAATTTCTTCTTCACAATCCTGACCAATAACTCCAGCAACACCTTGAGAATTTATGTTGGACTTTCTTTTTTTTTTTTTTCTTGACTTTCTTAATAAACTTCCTATAGTTCTTTTAGGTAGTGGACCCCAATTACTGCTCTTCGTTTCTGATTCAATCACAGTTTTGGGCTTTTTCTTACAACTCTTATCAACTCCAGTATCAATTTTAATTTCTTGAGTACTAAGGTTAAATCTTCCTGATAGAAACTGTATTAATCTTTCAATAAGAGGTCCCTGCTTTTGAGGATCAAGCTCCTGTGAAGGCTTCTGAGCCATCTCTTGGTTATTCAAACCAACTGCAGTGAGAACAGAGACTAGGTTTTTGCCTCTTTGGCTAGGTCTGTTCTCCTGCTGTGAGGCTGCTAGATAAAGGCGATTTCTCTCAAAGATCTTCTTTGCTCCAGTAGGCAGACACCTTGCCTACCACGCTCTGCTATGAGGGCTCTGCATCAAGCTTCTTCCACTATTTTCCCGCCGGGAAGTCTTTGCTAATGGCGACCCTTCACGGTTGATTTTTGAACGACATTGGCTCGCCCAATGAGTTCCCTTCCTACAATGGAGGCAGAGTTCAGGTTCGTTTAAACCCGATCTCCATGGTCCTGGCCCATGCTCTGACATTGGCCGCAGCCTGCTCTGCCTACACTCTTTTGAAGATGACTTGTCTTCCCACAACTAAAGCACTTTCTTCCAGGTCTGATATAGTTTGCCAATGAAGCTGCCATGAGGTCTGCCTTGTATTCCTCTGCCTCTACATTCCTGCATATCCTAAAATAACCCAGCAAAGTGCCCTGTTCGCTGTAGGGATGCAAGGCATTTTTACAGTGCTTATTAGAGAAATCATAAGATAGCTTGTGCACTAGGTCTCTTACTGCCTGAACATTCTTCACACATTTGGAAATAGCATCTTCCAGTCGGGACACAAAGTCAGCGTAACGCTCATCATATTCTGTTGTCTTATAGCCCTGTAACGCGGCGTTCTCTCTTCTGATGGAATTATCTTTTCCCAGGCCCTTAAGCAAACCTCATGTATCTGTCCTATTGTCTGTTCAGTAAACTGTAGTTGAGACTCAACTGTAATATAATTTGCATCCCCTAGCAATTGATGAATTCCTATATCTATCCCATCCTCAGCATTCTTCCCAGCTCTTGCAAGGGCTGCTTCCTTCCATAGCATTTGATATCACAAGCATTCTGAAGAGTAAAGACAAATTCTCACTAAAGCTTTCCAATCTGTAGGGGTCCAGCTGTCAGACTCTGCTAGAGCCCTTATCATGCTAATTACAAAATGTGAGTCTGGGCCGTAGTCATTGATTGCCTGCTTGAGATCTTTTAGCAACTTAAAAGGCAAAGGCACTGTGAATTCCTTTTGGTTCTAACAGGATAAGACATCTTGCATTCTAAATCTTCTTCTGCAATCCCTCTTCCTACTCTGGAGAGTAAAGGTGCTTTCCTATACTTTGCTTCTTTACGTCTATTCTCTGAGCTACTCTTTTCAATCTGGATATCTTGGAGTTCCACTTCCTGAACTTCACCTTCTGTGCTAGCTCTCCTAGTTTGCATTTCTTTGGAGCTAATCTCTCTACCTTCAGGGCTGGCTTGCTTGATTGTTTTACAATCTCTGGCCTTTCTTACACTAAATTCCAGCAGGGGAGCAGTTGCTTTTACTATGTCCCCTTCTGACTCAGGCTCATTCTTTTAGCTCTGCCTAAAATCTTCTCATCTGCCTGAAACCCGTTCTCACTGCTTCTCATCTGATTTAAATTTGGGCATCTTAGACGTTGCCTGTTCTGCTTCTTGGCTTTCTCTACCTTTGAAAGCAAGGGAGCTTCCTGGGATTGTTTAATAGCCATGCTTTGGATCTTGCAATCCACTGCCTCTAGTACTGTATCACCTTTAAACCTTCGGAGTCTGCAGTCTCGCGAGAGCATACAGGCTTTGGCAATGAGGTTCTGTTCTAGAATTGGAGGCTTTAGATAACAAACCAATCCCTGCCTTTTCAGTTTTTCCTAAAGTTTCATAACCTAAATCATGCTTATTCACAGACACTTTAGCTTGCTTTGCTAGATTTGAATAGACACAAGACTTCTCACTAGACTGTTCATCCTTATTCTCTTCCTCCTGCAAAAGTTTTAAAACCATCTTAACTTGTACCCACAGAGACCACTTCTCCATAGGGATACTCTCCCCATCTCTGTGCTTCCTTTAAGTTGACAATGACCTCCTCCCAGGTCTCTAAATCAAAAGTTCCTTCCTCTGAGAACCATGAATTATACCTTTTTACTACTTTTAGAAAACATTGTATCTTTTTCTTCGTTACTTTTACACCTTGTCTTTTCAGTAAGTAGAGAGCATGGTACCATAAGTTTCAGGTTTACTTTTACCTTGCTCCCATTATCCTCTTTAAAATTCTAATTCACTATTTCCACTACTTCTCTGTCAATCCCCACACCGGATCCTCACTTCGCACAATTTTCAAATTCACTCTACATACCAATGGGGCCATATAATTGTTATATGGGATATAACTCATATTGTCCCACGTTGTGCGCCATTTGTCTGGGGAAGCCCGCCTTGTGCTGGGGCTCCAGCCTCCAGCCCAGTCCTTGAGCCTCCTGCCTGGTCTCCATCCCACCTCCCTTCGTCCACACTGAGCGTGGGCCTGGCTGGTAAGATCATGGCCATCCAGGAGGTGAGCATGCTACCATGAATTGTGTCTGACTGCATTATTGTAATGTCTCTTCTATCGCTCATGCTCCCGGTGACTTTAATATAATATTTATATATCTCAACCATACAATTGTGCTTATTGAACCCAAGATTACTGGTGGGGGGCTGGCACCCCAACTCATACCACAGTACATACCATTTGTCTAGTTCTTCAATGCTTCCTCTCCCGCTCACTCCCTCCAACTATCATGACCTCAGCTCTACCTTACAAAGCCGGCTAGACCAGAGCATGTACACTGGTACAGATAAGAACTCTCAACACACAGAATCCAGGACAGATAAACCCTTCAGGAACAGTAATGGAAGTAGTGATAACATGAGGGTAGGGATGAGATAGAGGGAACTGATAGCAATGATTGATGTATTAACGCTCACACCCCAGGGGGACAAGCAACAGAAACATTGGTGAAGTGAGACCTTGGACATTGTAAAATATGAAAGTATAATTTATCAAGGTTTCATGAGGGTGGGAGAGTGGGAGAGAAGGGGGGAAAAGGAGCTGATACCAAGGGGTCAAGTATAAAGAAAATGATGATGGTACCGTAGGTACAAATGTGCTTGATACAATTGATGTATGCATTGTTATAAGTGGTGTAAGAGCCCCCGATAAAATGACTTAATTTTTTAAAAGTGTTTAGGTAGATCTTGATGGAGGATAGATTGAGAAACAATAGTTTCAGAATTTGATAATTTTGCTTAATAATCAAACTGAAAACTCACTGCCATTGCATCTTTTGTGACTCACAGCAACCCTGACTTTCGGCAACCCTATTGGACAGGGTAGAGCAGCCCCTGTGAGTTTCTGAGACTGCAACTCTTTACAGGGGTAGAAAGCCCTAACGTTTCTCTCTCAGAGCGGGTGGTGGTTTTGAACTATGTGGGTAGCAGCCCAAGTGAAAACCACTATGCCACCAGGGCTCCCTGTGCCACATAGCGGGAGCTGTTGTTTTCCCAAACATTCACTTGGCTATTTCTTTTATAAGAAGCCAAGTAATTTGGCAGCTTATTTCTGTTCCAGTTTTCTTATATAGAAAATGTGGTGACAGTGTGAACCTGTTTGTTGTAGTTTATGTGAACATAATTGAGTGATCTAGACCAAGTGAGCTAGACCAAGTGAGCTGACTGGTCAAAAATCAGACCTGTGGATTGCCAAATTGGTTCTGCTGAGATTGGGGCTTTCCTGGATCCACAGGCTTCCTCCAAGCTGTGTCCGAGAAGCTCTGCATTTTAGAGCTACATTTTATAGTTGAAAGAGAGGCCTAAGGAGGGAGGGAGTCCTTAAGCTCTAAGACCTTAATGCTGTCATTGCTGTCCTCTTTTAGTGTACCTGCAGTTTCCACACTGCAGTGGGAACCATTGAAACAGCTGTTCTCATTCTCTGAGATGGTGTGCCACCCCACTCCATACCACCACCACCTCATCCCTTTCTCTTATTGTAGAGATAATGCCCCTTCCATATGTATCTCAGATATTCAATTAATGAAGAAAGACAAAAGTAGGAGAAATGATTTAGATGAAGGAGACCATAAGCATGAGGCCATAATGGGGTCCAAAGGCTGTGTGGCCATGTCGCTAATTATAGAAATGGATGAAATCTGCCACAAAAATGTGATTGGAGGCAGAGCAATTCATCACTCTCTCAGGCAGGACTACATAAGTGAGAATGGGGCCATTATGGAGACATGGAGACGATCACAGATTAGAAAGGCTTACTGGATTTGTTCTGGGGCCTTCCGACCACTATAACTCATGACCATAGGGTCTTAGACTTTCCCAATTTCCATTGAGGACCTTCCCAGGGAAGTCCCAGAGGGCAGATTGCTCCTCTCTGCTCTGGCTAGTTGTTGTTGCGTGCCATTGAGGACACTTGGACTCGTCGTGACCTCACATACAACCGAATGAAACACTGTAGGGTCGTGCACCATCCTCACAATTGTTCCTGTGCCTGAACCACCGATGAAGCCACTGAGTCCATCCACTTCTTCGAGGACCTCCTCTGTTTCATGGCTTCTCCACTGTACCAAATAGGATGTCCTTCTCCAGGGACTGGTCTCTCCTGACAACATGTCCAAAGTATGTAAGATGGCGTCTTGCCATCCTTGCCTCTAAGCAGCACTCTGGCCTTATTTCTTCTGATACAGATTGGTCAGTCCTTCAGCAGTCCATGGTACTGTCAGTAGTCTTCTGGTGGACCACAATTCGATGCATCTGTTCTTCTACAGCCTTCCTTATTCAGTGTCTAACTTTCACATGCATATGATGCAATGGAAAATAGCATGGCTTAGGTCATGTGCACCTTAGTCCTCAGAGTAACATCATTGTTCTTCAACACTATAAAGAGGTTTTCTGCAGCAGATTTACCCATTACAATACATCTTTTGATCTCCTGACTGCTGTTTCTATGAACATTGATAGTGGATCTAAGCAAGACAAAATCCTTGACAACTGAAGCCCTTTTCTCTGTTTATCACCTATTGGTCCAGTTTTGGGGATTTTGGTCTTCCTTATATTGAATTGTAACCCATATTGAAGGCTGCAATCCTTGATCTTCAGCAAGTGGTTCAATTCCTCCTCACTTTCAGCAAACAAATGGTGTCATATATGCACACAAGCAGGCTCCCAAAAGTTAGTGGAACAAGGAATCAAAAGAGAATGGAATTTTTCAGGGACTTTTTGAAATACCAGTGTGTGTGTGTGTGAGAGAGAGAGAGAGAGAGAGAGAGAGAGAGAGAGAGAGAGAGAGAGAGAGAGAGGAGATGTGGGCATAAAACAAACATCAAGCAACATAAGGGAGAATGCTGTTGGCTGCTGTTGAACTGATTCCGGTGCGCATGCACAGTGACCTGCTGTGTGCACCATAGTGACCCCTCAGAAGCAGATCATCAAGCCTACCTTTCAACTGAAATTCTGAGAATTCACAATTTTCAGAAGTATGTGGATAACAGTGAAAGCCAAAATTCTATTTGCACAGTCCCCACGTGGATTAAGCTTCCAGTGAATTCCTTCAGACCATTGACCAGGGATGTGAACACTCTTGCCACCAGGCAGAGGGCATTGGAAAGTGGATTACCCCTTAGGCAGCCCATGGTGGGGCTTAGAGACTTGCCTAAGTGTATCCTTGAATCGAGGCTGCCATTCTGGGCTGCACGGTCATGAGTCATGCCCCCAAAGCCTTGGTTGTTTGGCCCTGGACCACTCTTGTAAACTGTCCTGTTTAACACAGGTCCCAATCCTTGTCCTATTCTTGCTTCTGTAGTCCCACCTGGAACTGTGATGTTGGGATCTGCCGCCATGTCCTTTCAAGTCTGTGAATCTCAGATAACCCTTACATATCAATAAGACCTCTTGCTAATAGTTTCCCTCCCCTCATCTCGATGGCATGTGTTGGCCCTTGGACTATCTAGGTTACCTAGCGGGCATTTGGATTATGTAGGCTCCCTAGCGGGAATTTGGACTATATAGATTACCTAGCGGGCAATTAGACTTTGTAGGTTATCTAGCGGGCACTTTGACTATCTAGGTTACCTAGCTAGCACTTGAACTATCTACGTTACCTAGCGGTTACTTGGAGTATGTTGGTTACCTACCGGGCTGTTGGACTATCTAGGTTACCTAGCCGGCACTTGGGCTATCTAGGTTAACTAACGGGCACTTGGACTATGTAGGTTCCCTAGCGGGCCCTTGGACTATGTAAGTTCCCTAGCGGGCACTTGGACTATGTGGGTTCCCTAGCGGGCATTAGGACTATCTGGGTTACCTAACGGGCACTTGGACTATGTAGGTTAACTAGCGGGCTTTGGACTATGTAGGTTACCTAGCGGACACTTGGACTATGTAGGTTCCCTATCGTTCACTTGGAGAATGTAGGTTAACTAAGGGGCACTAGGACAATGTAGGTTACCTAGCGGGCCTTGGGACTATCTAGGTTACCTAGGGGGAACTTGGACTATGTAGGTTTACTATTGGCCACTTGGACTATCTAGGTTACCTAGCAGGCACTTGGACTATGTAGGTTAACTAGCGGGCACTTGGACTATCTAGGTTACCTAGCAGGCACTTGGACTATGTACGTTTCCTAGCGGGTACTTGGACTATCTATGTTAACTAGCGGGCACTTGGACTATGTAGATTCCCTATCGGGCACTTGGACTATGTAGGTAACTTAGTGGTCACTTGAACTGTCTAGGTTACCTAGCGGGCATTTGGACTATGTAGGTTAACTAGCGAGCTCTTGGACTATCTAGGTTAACTAGCGGGCACTTGGACTATTAGGGTCCCTAGCGGGCATTTGGACTATATAGGTTACCTAGCGGGCACTTGGACTATGTAGGTTAACTAGCGGACACTTTGACTATCTAGGTTAGCTAACGGGCAATTGGACTATCTAGGTTACCTAGCGGGCACTTGGACTATGTAGGTTCCCTAGCGGGCACTTGGACTATTTAGGTTACCTAGCAGGCACTTTGACTATCTAGGTTAACTAACGGGCACTTGGACTATGGAAAGAAGTGCCTAATGGTCACCAGGACCCATGGTTAATCCAGGCGTGGTCATCTGATTCCAATCGATCAGACCTAGCTATAAATCACTTATATGTCTGGGTAATTAAAAGCAAATATAAATTTTCAAAAAAAATAACGTTGCATGGGATAGAAAGAGAATACATAACAACATCAGACATAAATATGCCTCAAGACAAACTCATTGTGCACATCCAGAATACATAATGGCTCTTGCTAAGATGCATTTCCCACTAGACCCTACCCCAAGCCAGGAAAAGCCAGAAACTCTACAGTAAACTGTGGATTGTACTACTCTGAAATGGGAGCTGTGTCTCTAGACCTAATTTGGGGCTGTTCGTGCTGAGGACTCACCAATACCTGCTGCAGTGACAACAGTCCAGGTGAGAATAAGGAAATCTGGATGACAGCCAGGATATAGGAGCACTGAGACCTCAAATTGCTTCTAGGCGAGCATGGCCTAATGGGCTTCCATTTATGCACCTCTGGCAGGAGGAGTTTGTTCTGGAAAGTAATGGTTTCTAAGGAAGTATTTCTTAAACTTTCACATGCATGCACTTACCCAGGTTCCTGGAAATCGGGCTGGGGGGCAGATTCTGATTTTGTGGGTTCAGGGTGGGGGGTCTAGGATCCAGCAGTTCTAGAGGCCCTGGTACTCTTGGGCTGTTAACCACAAGGACAGTAGTCCTAAACCACCAGCCACTCCTTGGGAGAAATATGAGGCTGTAGACTCCGGGCAAGAGTGACAGTCTGGGAAACCCACAAGGGCAGTTCTACCCTGTCCTGTAGGGTCACTATGAGTCAGCATCAACTCGATGGCATTAGCATGGGAGAAGCTAATGCTGATGTTGCTGGTTCCTTGACCTATCATACTTTGAGTGGCAAAGTCCCAAGGGCCTTCCCGGATGTGATGGCCAAAAGCAGTAGTGTTCACCCTTGGTCATACTTTGGAATCCCTTAGGAGCTTTCAAGCCTCCCATTGGCCTGGCGCCATCCCAGACCAATGAAGCAAGACTTAGTGGAAGCAGGATTCAGGTCACGGTCAGTGAGAAAGCCCCCTTGGCAATGCCAACGTACAGCCAGTGCAGAGTCGAACTGGTCGACGACTCCACATGACTCCATATACTTTGGTGAAGCCAGCTGTTTGGGCAAGGTTTTCAGAGTTACCACCCATGTAGACTTGTTGGTGATAGTGCATTAAATAGAGCACATGCAGTGCATTGCATGAGTGTCCTATGTCATGCAACCACATCAGGGGTATGTTGAGCCAATTTCTCTGGGAGACCAAGGGTGTTGGCTCCATCCTGAACGTTGGCAGGGTAATGGACTGACACAGAGGAAACTCATTCTCTTTGTGGTGGTGCACTAATGGGTTCTTCACAGAAGGCCAAGTCCATGGCTGCAGATGCTCACGGGGCTGAGGGAGCAGGTCAAATCCTAAGTCCGAGGTGGGTGTTTGCATATTTACATGCCCTCACTGCCATCAAGTCCATTCCAACTCACAGGCCCATGGGACTGAGTAAAATGGCCCCCGTGGGTTTCTGAGACTGTGATTCTTTAGAGGAGTAGAAAATCTCCTCTTTCTCCAGAGGAGCGGTTGGTCATTCAAACTGCTGACCTTGAGATAAACAGTCCAACTCCTGACCACTCTTGCCGTCAGAATTCTATTTATTTACACAAGTATATATATATCCTTTCCCAAAAGAACTCCACATTTTCAAATCATTCTTGACACTCATGGCCTTTTTTCCTTTATAGCCATGCCTTTGGTTGAAACACAGATATAAGAGAAATATTTATCTACTTATAGGGGTACAAAAGTAGCTTTGGTGGCATAGTGTTTGCATGTTGGGCTGCTAACACCAAAGTCAGCACTTTGAAACCACCAGCCACTCCGTGGGAAGAAGAGTCTGTCTACTCCTATAAAGAGTTACAGTCTCAGAAACTCACAGGGACAGATCTACTCTGCCTCATAGGGTCACTATGAGTCAGCATCACCTCCCTGGCAGTGAGGTAGATTTTGGTTTCATAGAGATACAAGTCAGTCCTGAGCTGCTAAAGACAAGGTTGGCAGTTTGAACCCACCAGCTGCAGAGAAAGAGGAGGCTTTCTATTCCCATAAGGAGCTACAGTTTCAGAAATACCCACAGGGGAAATTTTAACCTCTCCTGTAGGATCAATATGAGTCAGAATCGACTTATCGGTGGTGAGCAAGTGGAGGGGACCCTAAACAGGTTCCGGTGGACCTTAAGAGTTCTACTAATTGTGCATGCTCTGTAAAATGTAAACCAAGATTTTACTTTTGCAAACATTATTTTTTCTAAACACGTCTAACTGTGAAACTATACTCGCATGCGGGTCTTTGAACCTGGTCATTGGTCTGGGGAAGTGAAGGGGCCTGACATCCTTTGTTGTTGTTAGTGCTGTCCAGTCATTCTGACATCACAGGGACCTTCTTTGCAACACAAGGCAGCACTGCCCAGTCCTTTGCCAGCCTCAGGGGTAGTATGTTGGAGCCCATGGTTTCAGCTACCGTGTCCTCCAGTTCACCAAGGAGTTTCCTCTTTGTGCTGCTTACTAAACCCGTTTCTAAGGAGTCCATTCCAACTCACGGTGACGCCGTGTGGGTCAGCACCACGGGACCCCACATAATGCCTTATACCATATATATATATATATATATATATACATATATTGTGCATAATGCCTTATACCTGGTCCCTTTGGCACCTTGTGATCGCACAGGCTGGTGTGCTTATTCCATGTGGGCTTTTTTGCTTCTGAGCCAGATGGCCGTTTGCTCACCTTCAAGCCTTTAAGACCCCAGACACTATCTCTTTTGATAGCCTCTGGCCTTTACTTCGGGGTCTTCGGTCCCTGCAGAGTGGACACATGCCTGCTGTGCGGGTATGGGACGTGTCGGAGCGCAGCCTGATGGCGGAGCTTCAGGAGCATAAGTATGGCATGGCATGTGTGGCCTTCTCATCCAGTGCCAAGTACATTGTCTCAGTGGGCTACCAGCATGACATGATCGTCAATGTCTGGGCCTGGAAGGTGAGTGGGCTGCTGGCCTCAGGACAGGCGGGGCCGGGAGGGGAGCCAAGAAACTGCTGACCGGTGGCCTTTACTTCCGCCTGCTGGCCTCAGTCCCTTTCTAGAGAACTCTGAGCAGAAAGGAGCAACTGGGTATCTAGGATGCTGAAGAAGGGGCAGAAGGAGAGGTCAAGTTCACAGCTTGTCTAACCTTCAGTGTGTAAGTTTCTTTTCCCTCAGCTCCTAGAAGCAGAGCCTTGATTTCCCTTGACTTTCTCTCCAGAAAAACATTGTAGTGGCTTCCAACAAGGTGTCCAGTCAGGTGACAGCAGTATCCTTCTCTGAGGACTGCAGCTACTTTGTCACTGCAGGCAACCGGCACATCAAGTTCTGGTACCTCGATGACAGCAAGACCTCAAAGGTGAGGCAGCAAGTAGCCACTAGGGTGGGGTCTGCCCAGATATGTTCCACCTGCGCCCCCTTCTGCATGCTCAAAAGCCCCTTGGAAGTCTCAGCTGGGCCAGGTGCTATGTCAATATGCAAGGGAAGCCTTCTCCCTCCCTCCCCAGGGCCTGCTTTCCAGGGGGTAGCCTGCAGGGTGTGTGGGTGGCACCTGTGGTGGGTCTCCACAGGTGAATGGCACTGTACCCCTGCTGGGCCGCTCTGGGCTGCTGGGGGAACCTGCGGAACAACCTGTTCACTGATGTAGACTGTGGCTGCGGGAAGAAGACTGACAGCACCTTCTGTATCACATCCTCTGGGCAGCTGTGCGAGTTCAGTGACCCGGAGACTGTTGGACAAGTGGGTGGAGCTGAGTGTAAGTGAATGCTTTGTCGGCACCCTCCCGTCTGTCACCTCCGGGCTCCAGGGCACCTGAGTCTGCATGCACGCTGGGGGAGGCCCCAGGCGGAGGAATGTGTTTGGGAACCTCTCTGCTTGCTCGCCCTCTCTGTCTCTGCCTCTTCCTCTGCTTTCCTCTTCTGCTCAGCACACAGACAGCATCACAGTAAGTGTGCTGGCCCTGTCCGCTGCCTCTGCTGCCTTTCTCTGGGCCGGCCTCTTCTGGGTGTGTCTTTGCCCAAACCTCAGGTGCCTTATAAGGCTTGCTGACTCCTTCCCCCTAATTGCAGGGGGCTGTGGGCCCTCTGGCCAGCTGCTGTTAGAGGGAGGGGCATTGAGGGGCTCTGCCCAGGGCAGCTGGCCTGCCTTGCGCTTGTCCTTGCCTCTTGGCTCATGGCTGTTGAGGTGTCCGGTGAAGGAGTGGACAGACGCCCTTGCTGACTGTGGCTTCTGTGCTCACAGACCACAGTGGCCCACTGCATCTCGGTGAGCCAGGACTACATCTTCTGCGGCTGTGCTGACGGCACCGTGTGCCTTTTCAACCCCTTCAACCTGCACTTCCTCAGCACGCTGCCCCGGCCCCATGCCCTGGGCACAGACATTGCCAGCATCACAGAGGCCAGGTGAGCGGTGTGGGTGGGCCCCTGAGTCCTGTCAGAGCCCCACTCTGTGCCAGGCCGTCCCTGGCATGCTGCAAGGAGAGGAGGGCACACATAGACCTCTGGGAAGACCCTTGCAGTCAAGCACAGGTGGGTCTTTTAGCATTTGTTGCTCACTGTGGGCAACCGTGGTAATCTGAGTCTGCAGTGTGGTAATGCATTGTCCTGTAAACACCACAGCTAGGACAGACGGGCAGTTCCTTAGGGTTTCTGAGAGAGGCTGGAAACCTGACGGAGCAGGCCTTTCTCCCTCAGGGTGGTCCTGGGTAGCAGCTAAGGTAGGAGGGTCTTATTGTAGCCTCGGGCCTTGGGTTGGGTGATTGCAGGAAGTGAAGTTTTGCTCTGGTTTCAGTGCTGTCAGGAAGCGGGGCAGTTCTGCAGTTGGGTATATTAATTTCTCATTCAGGGAAGGAGTGGGCTAAATCTGCAAATGGCAGGAAATGATATATGACCATGACTGGTTTGCACAGTGCCCTTCCTTTTCCTCTGACGTGAGTCTAGAAGGGCCTGACATCTGCTTGGCTGCATCACGGCCACACACTGTCCCCGCCTGATGTTGGGGGCTATGAAATAGCTTGTGTTCTTTTGCAGAGCCCCATGGCAAGGAATGCCAGGCCAGCCGCTGCGTTCTTTCTCCAGTGACTGCTGGCCAACCTGCTGCTCCTCCCTTTAGTGCCCCTTTGCATTAGCGCTAACTCACCAGTTTGCCCTGTCTGCCCTGGACACCCTGACCCCCTCTTTCCTCAGTCGCCTTTTCGCTGGAGTGGCCAATGCGAAGTATCGGGACACCATCACCTTGACCTTTGATCCTGCAAATCCGTGGCTGTCTTGTGTGTACAATGACCATAGTACTTATGTCTGGGGTGTGAAGGGCCCCAAGAAAGTGGGCAAGGTGTATTCAGCTCTGTATCATTCCTCCTGCGTCTGGAGTGTAGAGGTACGTGGGCCAGGTCTGCTGAGACTGACCGTGTTTCCTGGCCTACCATTAGGAGCTGGGGTTCCTCAAGTGTGGAATTTGTTTCCTCCAGCACCCTTGCTCCCCAAGCTGTGCCCCTGGGTCCCTTCGTATCTGTTAATTGGCTCTGAGGATGGGAGGGGATTTTAGTGCTGACTCATCTCAGACGTTTTTCAGTATGCCCCTGTGCAGTCTTAGCTTGGCCTCTTTGGACATGTTCCTGAACTTGACCAAACCTTAGTTTCTGCAATTGTGAAATGACATACCTGATGCATTTGATTTTTACGAACAGGAGACAATGTAAGTGGGAGATTTAGAATGCCTAGTACTTACTAGGTGCTTGGTTAATGTATATTCCTTTACTTGTTAAAGACAAGAGCTAATCATTATGACTTGCTTGCTATGGGACAAGCCGTTGCCTCCAGGGGACAGGATGGGGGAACTTTAGGCCCCCAAGGACAGAGGTTCAGGAGGGTTTAGCTGAAAAGGGTTGGGGACAAAATTTATTATCTCCAAGGGAAAGATACTAACTTGACAATGAAGAAACGGCAAAACCCACCCTTAGCCAAGTCATTAAGGTTAACATCCCGTGGCAGCAGCATGAATCTGGTGAGAGGGTACACTGAGAGGTTTCAAAATGTTCCCAGAAAATGTTATGACTCTTAAGAACTCCCAATAAAATGTTGAACAACAACAACCAACGTTGATGGAAAGTTTCTTTTAGTTCTGTTTTTCCATGCAGCCTCCTCCTAGCATTGTGTCTGGTATTCTTGACCCAAATGTATAAGGAACTTAGGATAGTCATGAGGAAACATCAGGCAACCTTCATTTGAGGTACACCTGCCAGAGTAACTTATCACACTCTCCCAGGTGTCAGGGTAGGAAAGACAAGCAAAGACTGAAAGCCGTTCTAGACTGGGACAGATGACACCCATGTGCCGTGGGGGCTCCTGGGATCCTGGAGCAGAAGAAGTACATTCGTGGGATAAACAAACAAACTCATTGGCATTGGGTTGGTTCCAACTCAGAGCAACCCCCGCTGGTGACATTTAAATAAAGTCTAATAATGTTGTACCAGTGTGACCTCCGTGGTCCTTATCACTGTGTACTGTAGTGCATAAAACATTAATACGAAGGGAGACCAGGTGAGAGAGTTGAATGTGACATATCTTGACTCATTTTTCTAAAGGTTCAACCCAAAAGGTAAAGTAAAACAGCTCTTGATGGAGAGGAAAAGGTGGAAGGGGGTGGGTGATGATTCTTTCCCCCCGCTGCCTGGCACTGAACGGCCTCTCCTCTCTTCTCATTTTGCAGGGTCCACGAATTGCAGTTCCTGAGTGAAATGCTGAAGGTGGAGGCCCATGAGTCAGAGATTCTGTGCCTGGAGTACTCGAAGCCAGACACAGGTACCTGGCCCTGGCCTGGAATGGCCTTGAGTGAGCCCCTCCAGTCTGGCCAGAGCCACTGATACTTGTCCTGCCTCTTGACTATGGGGCTGATCGTTCTTTTGGCTACCAAAAGAGTTAGTGATCCTTCTTGATGTCTCTGAAGGCTTCTTGTTGTTTCTGAAGGCTTTGGGGAGGACTGCATCTCAACTCTGCCCGACTCCATGGCTCATGTGGCTTAAGGATGTGGGGCTCAGTTTCTCTGGGTGCTCTTTGCTGGGCACTCATGTTGGGCTGCGATCCACAAGCTCAGCAGTTTGAAACTACCAGCCGCTCTGCAGGAGAAAGGTGGGCCTTTCTACTCCTGTAAACAGTTACAGTCTCAGAAGCCCATAGGGGGTATTCACTATGAGTCAGCATTAACTTGATAGCAGCAGATTTGATTTTTGTAAAGTCTTTTTAAAGCCAACCAAAAGCTGAATCAGTGAAGAAGATCTGCTTTAGACATTGTGCTCTTTTAAAGAATAATCTGTCTGTGATCAGATTGACACAGGAACTTGGAAGGTTAGGTGAAAAGTTTAAGGGGCAGTGAGCTTATGTGTGTGATGGAAATTTGGAATTGGAAAAGGACAGTGAGAATGGCTACATAATTTCAGAAATATAATGAATGTTAGCAAATTGTACATGTAGAAATGATCGAATTGGTATATATTTTTGTGTGCATTGTTTTAGATCAGGGAGAAGACTCGAAGTTCAAATATAATTTACAGAGACCCCCTTGTTAAATCTTGAATGGGACAAAGTCCAGAAAAAACAAATCATCTGGTTGAGGGAGACCGTAAGCATGAGGCCATAATGGGGACTGAAGGATTCACAACAGCTCGGTCACATGGAAAACAAAGGAAGCCCCTTTAAAAGTCAAGTTGCCAGCAGATCAGACCATCACAGTTGGAAATGTGACTACAGAAATGGGAAAGGGACCATGATTGGAGTAAATACATTATTGCAGACTAGAAAAGTTTACAGGACTGGTTCAGGGCCCTCCAACCATCTTGGTCAGGGCATGAACGTGCAACCTCAGTACCCCAATTCCCATCAAGGGCATACTCAGGCAAGTTCTTGAGGGCTAGACTACTCCTCACCAGGCTGGCCAGAGGAGTGGGTGGAAGCAAACAAACTCTGCCTGAGGGCAAAGCATTTTACGTTGCTAGTTCAGAGTCATGGAGCTCTAGTGCCATAGAAGGTTATGGGTTGGGCGGTTAACCACAAGGTTTCACTCTTCAAAACCACCAGCCAGCTCCAGGGAAGAAAGATGAGGCTTTCTACTCCAATAAAAATATATAGTCTGGAGATTAAAAGCCCCAATGTAAGTTAACTGGGTTGATTCCTACTAGAGGGATAATGTGTGTGGGCCAGATGCTTGCAAGGTCCCTCAAGGCAATGCTGCCAGACTGCAGTCTCTGCTCCCTGCTGGTGGAGACAATGGATTGCTTTTCTCTAAAACTTGGAACCATTAGCTTGGTTCCAGTAGGTGGAGTTCACACCCTACTGATAATGGTTCATATGGAGATCCAGAAAACAGGTCAAAGTTAAGCTGCCATTCTAAATGTAGGATCCGCCCATTTTGTCACCTGTATACCCCCAATCCCTCCTCTTCCTATTGCATGTATGCCCCTAGACCACCCCTTCTCACCGCTGTATAACATAGTCCAAGTCCTTCCTGTGATGTATGTCTTTACCCTCCCGTTTCCAATTCCCCTTGTCCTCCTTCCCTTCCCCCTCTCTCCATGTGGACCACCAAGTGGGGCTGAGGTGAGCAATGCTACCATGATATGTGTGTGACTGCATTATTGTAATATCTCTTCTATCTCTCATGCTCCCAATGACTTTAATATTTATATCTCAACCCTTTATGTTTCCAGGGCTTTCAATGACATTAGGCATCTTTTCAATGTTTATGAATCATGCTTATGAACCTCTCTTCTGTTAGTTGTCTGTGTGTATGCATTGCCTGTATTAAAAACATATAGAACCGAGCAATTTGTCTGGAAAAATAATTTATAGAAACTTTATGTTAGATTGCCATGCGTTTTGCATAGCCAATTGTTCTTTTAAAACACTTTTCTTGTCATTGTGATACCATGCTAAAAGGTAAAAACATCTGTATATAGTCAAATAGCTTTATCTTTCCTTTAAAGACATGAACCTTCCTGTCTTGCTTAAAGTTTCCACCTACTAAAGCTAAATTGCTACCCTCGAAAATAAATCCCTCTAAGTTTTTAATGCTTTGAATATTTTATCGCTCTAATCCTCCTGGAGTTTATTTTTGAATGTAGTATGCTCCTTCCTTTGATTTCTTGTAAATTCAGCCAATTCAACCACTCATTAACCAAAGTATTCCTTTACCACTGGATTGTTTTGCCACCTTTGCTTTGCATAGCATATAGTTCTAAATTATATCCCAGACTACTGAATTATTTGCCAGAGTGGCTTTACTAATTGTACACTGGCATCACAACACGCGGGAGCTTCGGAAAGATCGTGGGAGAAAGGAATGAAAAGAGAAGATAATTTCCCATGAATTTTTGAAGCTTCCTCGTACAGGTGCTTTACAGTAAGTCGACATTAGGGTTTATAATCAATAAAAAATTCAACTGTGATCCAAGAATGAGGGGCGTGACATTTCCTGGTTGAGACAAAAGCGAACAGGCGAGCAGAATACGAAAAGAATTGGTTAACCGATGAAACTGCAGCCAAGTGTTAGCTGTTATCACAAAAATGAACACACAGAATATTCTTGAACTTGGAAGTGGGAACTTCAGCCTTTCAACGGCCATCGACGGTGCGGGGCAACATCCCCGCACTCCTACGCTCAGGAAGGGGGTTCTGGGGTCTGCGGCGCCGCGGGGCACAAGTGGGGCGAAGGGCTGCGAGGGAACGCCGAGGCAGAGGGGTCCCCGCGAGGCGGCTGCGGGCCGCTCCAGAAGGCAGGGGTCCGGGGGCTCTGCGGTCCCTCAGGACCCTCCAGGAGAGGCTCCAGAAAGGCAGCTGGAGGCCCCGGCCGGCCGTGCAGCTCGCTGGGAGGCGCGGGCGCACGTGCTCCGCCGGTCCGGGCGGCGGGGGCGGCTGAACGGGCCCTGGCCGTGGGCGGCGGGCGGCGGGCGGGCGCAGTGCGGCGCCGGGCAGGCGGGAGGTGACCGCGCGGGGCGGTCGCGGCGGCTGGGGCTACTGACGGCACACGGATCCGGAGCGCACTGCGCGGGGCGGGGCGCCGCGCAGGTGAGAGCGGCAGCGGACCCGGATGCGGCGCGGCTGAGGGCGGCCGAGGGCGGGGGGGTCGCGGCGGCTAGCTCTTGGAGATCCCGGCCGGAGGCTCCGGCGCCGGTGCTGCGCTTCCTGCCGGCTCGAAGAACGAGCCCGAGCCTGGCCGCCCTCGGGATGCCTTGCTGAGGCTCCGCCGGACGTCCCCAACAGGGGGGGGGGGGCGGGGCGGGGCGCGTTCGGGCGCCTCCTGAGGGCGCCTCAGCGGAGAGCGGCGTTGGCGCCGTGGAAGTGGAGTCTACGCGGGCGGCCCAACCCGCCTGCCACTCAGGTGTCTTTTTGCACGGAAGTGAGTTTTAGGAGCGGGAAACCTGTGGTGGGCGTGACTGACGTGTTTTTAAATCATTTTCTATACATTTAAAGCTGTAAAGGCAAAACTTCATGATCCAATTAATATAGCCAAAAATTCAGGCTTGATAGAAACATTTAGAATCCAGCCACTGGGGGTAAAGTCCCCTTATTCCCATCTGTTATTGGAGGAAGGTATGAGAGAGATTGGATACTGCGGTGGGAAGAAATAGAGCCAAATAGGAATGTCTGCTTCTATAGGGAGAATGTATCAGCCATGCGCTCACTTTAAGGCAGCACAGCTTTAAGGGAGAATCTGTGGAAATGATAGATTACCGCAGGAACATGAACTTGGAGTATATCTCCAACTAACAGAGTGGTGGTCTTCCAGCCATGGAACATTAGTCTCCCAGATTCCCTCTGTACCAGTCAGGGAATAAGTCCCAGTATTATTTCCCTTGGTGCTAGTATCCCACATTTCCCCTCTCTGCATTATGTTTAAGATTCAATAGTGTCACGGAGGCAACATGGTCTCTTTTCATATCTATTAGCTTCCTATAGAAGTGACATGAGACTGCAAGCATCACAAATATGATAAAAAACACAGTCAGAGTGGAACTTAAGCTATGTGAAGTACTTTGCCCCCAAGCTCGCGGGTCCAACCCTTCCATGCTACTCATCAATTGCTTAATCACATCAGAGCCAGGAGAAGCCTCAAGCTTGTCTTTGAATGTATAGAAAATATCCTTTTTAAGCTGATCAATATCTAATGAAATGTTTCCCTTAAACCCTTGCAAATGTTTCCTAATCAAATTCCAATCATGCAATGTCTTATTATAAGGATAAGTGGTTATACAGAAATCAGTTACATTCCAATCACATTATAGCATTGACAAATTCAAAATCTTGATCTTTCAGCAAAGCAGTCTGCAGTAATGTAGGGACTTTATGGATGTGCTTTATACAATTGATATATGTATACGTATGGATTGTGGTAAGAGTTGTATGAGTCCCTAATAAAATGTAAAAGAAGAAAAGAGAAAAAAAATGATTAGGGCAAAGACTGTACAGATGTGCTTTATACAATTGATGTATGTATATATATGAACGGTGAAAAGAATTGTATGAGCCCCAATAAATTGTTAAAATTAAAAAAAAATTCATTAAAAAAAATTAAATTAAATTAAAAAAAATGAGTAAATGAACTTTGTCACACATAAGATTCCTCTTCTCCTTCTGTTTTAACAATTTAAATAGTAAAGCATTGCTAGATCTTGAACCAGTAAAAGTACTAGTTAGATAACCTTCATTGTTATGTAAATACCGGCTCCCATCCCTCAGAGAATTAAGAGAGCTAACTAATTGGGAGAACTTCTTATCATACTTTGAAAGACTGAAAAAATTCTTAATAAATTTGTTCAGCTGATCTTGAAGTAACTTACCAAGCAGACATTTTTTCTCCAGGCTTACCAATAAGGTTATAGGCTCAATTGAGCCGTTTTGCCTTTCAGGCTTCTCACACTGTATGATTTTACCTTGCAATATTCTGTCTTGGTTAACTTCACTCATTCCCTCTATGCTGGCTTTAGGGGAAGTTAATGGGAGGGCCTTAGGCCCCCCTGAATGCCCTAAGGAAATGACCCGGCATCCACAGTTAACAAACCTTTTTCCTTCCATTTCTAATTCCATGTGGGGGCGCTGTTTCTCCACAACAGCAGTCCAGAAGACTGCTTGATTTATAGGGTGGTCAAACTTCTCAAGTACTCTTTCCTGATAGGTATAAATTTTTACTCTAGAAATGCAAGGAAGGGAAAATTGGCTTAAGCGATCCTACATTTTTACAAACCATGGTATATCAGAACTCATTACTGCCTTAATTTCTTCTTCACAATCCTGACCAATAACTCCAGCAACACCTTGAGAATTTATGTTGGACTTTCTTTTTTTTTTTTTTCTTGACTTTCTTAATAAACTTCCTATAGTTCTTTTAGGTAGTGGACCCCAATTACTGCTCTTCGTTTCTGATTCAATCACAGTTTTGGGCTTTTTCTTACAACTCTTATCAACTCCAGTATCAATTTTAATTTCTTGAGTACTAAGGTTAAATCTTCCTGATAGAAACTGTATTAATCTTTCAATAAGAGGTCCCTGCTTTTGAGGATCAAGCTCCTGTGAAGGCTTCTGAGCCATCTCTTGGTTATTCAAACCAACTGCAGTGAGAACAGAGACTAGGTTTTTGCCTCTTTGGCTAGGTCTGTTCTCCTGCTGTGAGGCTGCTAGATAAAGGCGATTTCTCTCAAAGATCTTCTTTGCTCCAGTAGGCAGACACCTTGCCTACCACGCTCTGCTATGAGGGCTCTGCATCAAGCTTCTTCCACTATTTTCCCGCCGGGAAGTCTTTGCTAATGGCGACCCTTCACGGTTGATTTTTGAACGACATTGGCTCGCCCAATGAGTTCCCTTCCTACAATGGAGGCAGAGTTCAGGTTCGTTTAAACCCGATCTCCATGGTCCTGGCCCATGCTCTGACATTGGCCGCAGCCTGCTCTGCCTACACTCTTTTGAAGATGACTTGTCTTCCCACAACTAAAGCACTTTCTTCCAGGTCTGATATAGTTTGCCAATGAAGCTGCCATGAGGTCTGCCTTGTATTCCTCTGCCTCTACATTCCTGCATATCCTAAAATAACCCAGCAAAGTGCCCTGTTCGCTGTAGGGATGCAAGGCATTTTTACAGTGCTTATTAGAGAAATCATAAGATAGCTTGTGCACTAGGTCTCTTACTGCCTGAACATTCTTCACACATTTGGAAATAGCATCTTCCAGTCGGGACACAAAGTCAGCGTAACGCTCATCATATTCTGTTGTCTTATAGCCCTGTAACGCGGCGTTCTCTCTTCTGATGGAATTATCTTTTCCCAGGCCCTTAAGCAAACCTCATGTATCTGTCCTATTGTCTGTTCAGTAAACTGTAGTTGAGACTCAACTGTAATATAATTTGCATCCCCTAGCAATTGATGAATTCCTATATCTATCCCATCCTCAGCATTCTTCCCAGCTCTTGCAAGGGCTGCTTCCTTCCATAGCATTTGATATCACAAGCATTCTGAAGAGTAAAGACAAATTCTCACTAAAGCTTTCCAATCTGTAGGGGTCCAGCTGTCAGACTCTGCTAGAGCCCTTATCATGCTAATTACAAAATGTGAGTCTGGGCCGTAGTCATTGATTGCCTGCTTGAGATCTTTTAGCAACTTAAAAGGCAAAGGCACTGTGAATTCCTTTTGGTTCTAACAGGATAAGACATCTTGCATTCTAAATCTTCTTCTGCAATCCCTCTTCCTACTCTGGAGAGTAAAGGTGCTTTCCTATACTTTGCTTCTTTACGTCTATTCTCTGAGCTACTCTTTTCAATCTGGATATCTTGGAGTTCCACTTCCTGAACTTCACCTTCTGTGCTAGCTCTCCTAGTTTGCATTTCTTTGGAGCTAATCTCTCTACCTTCAGGGCTGGCTTGCTTGATTGTTTTACAATCTCTGGCCTTTCTTACACTAAATTCCAGCAGGGGAGCAGTTGCTTTTACTATGTCCCCTTCTGACTCAGGCTCATTCTTTTAGCTCTGCCTAAAATCTTCTCATCTGCCTGAAACCCGTTCTCACTGCTTCTCATCTGATTTAAATTTGGGCATCTTAGACGTTGCCTGTTCTGCTTCTTGGCTTTCTCTACCTTTGAAAGCAAGGGAGCTTCCTGGGATTGTTTAATAGCCATGCTTTGGATCTTGCAATCCACTGCCTCTAGTACTGTATCACCTTTAAACCTTCGGAGTCTGCAGTCTCGCGAGAGCATACAGGCTTTGGCAATGAGGTTCTGTTCTAGAATTGGAGGCTTTAGATAACAAACCAATCCCTGCCTTTTCAGTTTTTCCTAAAGTTTCATAACCTAAATCATGCTTATTCACAGACACTTTAGCTTGCTTTGCTAGATTTGAATAGACACAAGACTTCTCACTAGACTGTTCATCCTTATTCTCTTCCTCCTGCAAAAGTTTTAAAACCATCTTAACTTGTACCCACAGAGACCACTTCTCCATAGGGATACTCTCCCCATCTCTGTGCTTCCTTTAAGTTGACAATGACCTCCTCCCAGGTCTCTAAATCAAAAGTTCCTTCCTCTGAGAACCATGAATTATACCTTTTTACTACTTTTAGAAAACATTGTATCTTTTTCTTCGTTACTTTTACACCTTGTCTTTTCAGTAAGTAGAGAGCATGGTACCATAAGTTTCAGGTTTACTTTTACCTTGCTCCCATTATCCTCTTTAAAATTCTAATTCACTATTTCCACTACTTCTCTGTCAATCCCCACACCGGATCCTCACTTCACACAATTTTCAAATTCACTCTACATACCAATGGGGCCATATAATTGTTATATGGGATATAACTCATATTGTCCCACGTTGTGCGCCATTTGTCTGGGGAAGCCCGCCTTGTGCTGGGGCTCCAGCCTCCAGCCCAGTCCTTGAGCCTCCTGCCTGGTCTCCATCCCACCTCCCTTCGTCCACACTGAGCGTGGACCTGGCTGGTAAGATCATGGCCATCCAGGAGGTGAGCATGCTACCATGAATTGTGTCTGACTGCATTATTGTAATGTCTCTTCTATCGCTCATGCTCCCGGTGACTTTAATATAATATTTATATATCTCAACCATACAATTGTGCTTATTGAACCCAAGATTACTGGTGGGGGGCTGGCACCCCAACTCATACCACAGTACATACCATTTGTCTAGTTCTTCAATGCTTCCTCTCCCGCTCACTCCCTCCAACTATCATGACCTCAGCTCTACCTTACAAAGCCGGCTAGACCAGAGCATGTACACTGGTACAGATAAGAACTCTCAACACACAGAATCCAGGACAGATAAACCCTTCAGGAACAGTAATGGAAGTAGTGATAACATGAGGGTAGGGATGAGATAGAGGGAACTGATAGCAATGATTGATGTATTAACGCTCACACCCCAGGGGGACAAGCAACAGAAACATTGGTGAAGTGAGACCTTGGACATTGTAAAATATGAAAGTATAATTTATCAAGGTTTCATGAGGGTGGGAGAGTGGGAGAGAAGGGGGGAAAAGGAGCTGATACCAAGGGGTCAAGTATAAAGAAAATGATGATGGTACCGTAGGTACAAATGTGCTTGATACAATTGATGTATGCATTGTTATAAGTGGTGTAAGAGCCCCCGATAAAATGACTTAATTTTTTAAAAGTGTTTAGGTAGATCTTGATGGAGGATAGATTGAGAAACAATAGTTTCAGAATTTGATAATTTTGCTTAATAATCAAACTGAAAACTCACTGCCATTGCATCTTTTGTGACTCACAGCAACCCTGACTTTCGGCAACCCTATTGGACAGGGTAGAGCAGCCCCTGTGAGTTTCTGAGACTGCAACTCTTTACAGGGGTAGAAAGCCCTAACGTTTCTCTCTCAGAGCGGGTGGTGGTTTTGAACTATGTGGGTAGCAGCCCAAGTGAAAACCACTATGCCACCAGGGCTCCCTGTGCCACATAGCGGGAGCTGTTGTTTTCCCAAACATTCACTTGGCTATTTCTTTTATAAGAAGCCAAGTAATTTGGCAGCTTATTTCTGTTCCAGTTTTCTTATATAGAAAATGTGGTGACAGTGTGAACCTGTTTGTTGTAGTTTATGTGAACATAATTGAGTGATCTAGACCAAGTGAGCTAGACCAAGTGAGCTGACTGGTCAAAAATCAGACCTGTGGATTGCCAAATTGGTTCTGCTGAGATTGGGGCTTTCCTGGATCCACAGGCTTCCTCCAAGCTGTGTCCGAGAAGCTCTGCATTTTAGAGCTACATTTTATAGTTGAAAGAGAGGCCTAAGGAGGGAGGGAGTCCTTAAGCTCTAAGACCTTAATGCTGTCATTGCTGTCCTCTTTTAGTGTACCTGCAGTTTCCACACTGCAGTGGGAACCATTGAAACAGCTGTTCTCATTCTCTGAGATGGTGTGCCACCCCACTCCATACCACCACCACCTCATCCCTTTCTCTTATTGTAGAGATAATGCCCCTTCCATATGTATCTCAGATATTCAATTAATGAAGAAAGACAAAAGTAGGAGAAATGATTTAGATGAAGGAGACCATAAGCATGAGGCCATAATGGGGTCCAAAGGCTGTGTGGCCATGTCGCTAATTATAGAAATGGATGAAATCTGCCACAAAAATGTGATTGGAGGCAGAGCAATTCATCACTCTCTCAGGCAGGACTACATAAGTGAGAATGGGGCCATTATGGAGACGATCACAGATTAGAAAGGCTTACTGGATTTGTTCTGGGGCCTTCCGACCACTATAACTCATGACCATAGGGTCTTAGACTTTCCCAATTTCCATTGAGGACCTTCCCAGGGAAGTCCCAGAGGGCAGATTGCTCCTCTCTGCTCTGGCTAGTTGTTGTTGCGTGCCATTGAGGACACTTGGACTCGTCGTGATCTCACATACAACCGAATGAAACACTGTAGGGTCGTGCACCATCCTCACAATTGTTCCTGTGCCTGAACCACCGATGAAGCCACTGAGTCCATCCACTTCTTCGAGGACCTCCTCTGTTTCATGGCTTCTCCACTGTACCAAATAGGATGTCCTTCTCCAGGGACTGGTCTCTCCTGACAACATGTCCAAAGTATGTAAGATGGCGTCTTGCCATCCTTGCCTCTAAGCAGCACTCTGGCCTTATTTCTTCTGATACAGATTGGTCAGTCCTTCAGCAGTCCATGGTACTGTCAGTAGTCTTCTGGTGGACCACAATTCGATGCATCTGTTCTTCTACAGCCTTCCTTATTCAGTGTCTAACTTTCACATGCATATGATGCAATGGAAAATAGCATGGCTTAGGTCATGTGCACCTTAGTCCTCAGAGTAACATCATTGTTCTTCAACACTATAAAGAGGTTTTCTGCAGCAGATTTACCCATTACAATACATCTTTTGATCTCCTGACTGCTGTTTCTATGAACATTGATAGTGGATCTAAGCAAGACAAAATCCTTGACAACTGAAGCCCTTTTCTCTGTTTATCACCTATTGGTCCAGTTTTGGGGATTTTGGTCTTCCTTATATTGAATTGTAACCCATATTGAAGGCTGCAATCCTTGATCTTCAGCAAGTGGTTCAATTCCTCCTCACTTTCAGCAAACAAATGGTGTCATATATGCACACAAGCAGGCTCCCAAAAGTTAGTGGAACAAGGAATCAAAAGAGAATGGAATTTTTCAGGGACTTTTTGAAATACCAGTGTGTGTGTGTGTGTGTGTGTGAGAGAGAGAGAGAGAGAGAGAGAGAGAGAGAGAGAGAGAGAGAGAGAGAGGAGATGTGGGCATAAAACAAACATCAAGCAACATAAGGGAGAATGCTGTTGGCTGCTGTTGAACTGATTCCGGTGCGCATGCACAGTGACCTGCTGTGTGCACCATAGTGACCCCTCAGAAGCAGATCATCAAGCCTACCTTTCAACTGAAATTCTGAGAATTCACAATTTTCAGAAGTATGTGGATAACAGTGAAAGCCAAAATTCTATTTGCACAGTCCCCACGTGGATTAAGCTTCCAGTGAATTCCTTCAGACCATTGACCAGGGATGTGAACACTCTTGCCACCAGGCAGAGGGCATTGGAAAGTGGATTACCCCTTAGGCAGCCCATGGTGGGGCTTAGAGACTTGCCTAAGTGTATCCTTGAATCGAGGCTGCCATTCTGGGCTGCACGGTCATGAGTCATGCCCCCAAAGCCTTGGTTGTTTGGCCCTGGACCACTCTTGTAAACTGTCCTGTTTAACACAGGTCCCAATCCTTGTCCTATTCTTGCTTCTGTAGTCCCACCTGGAACTGTGATGTTGGGATCTGCCGCCATGTCCTTTCAAGTCTGTGAATCTCAGATAACCCTTACATATCAATAAGACCTCTTGCTAATAGTTTCCCTCCCCTCATCTCGATGGCATGTGTTGGCCCTTGGACTATCTAGGTTACCTAGCGGGCATTTGGATTATGTAGGCTCCCTAGCGGGAATTTGGACTATATAGATTACCTAGCGGGCAATTAGACTTTGTAGGTTATCTAGCGGGCACTTTGACTATCTAGGTTACCTAGCTAGCACTTGAACTATCTACGTTACCTAGCGGTTACTTGGAGTATGTTGGTTACCTACCGGGCTGTTGGACTATCTAGGTTACCTAGCCGGCACTTGGGCTATCTAGGTTAACTAACGGGCACTTGGACTATGTAGGTTCCCTAGCGGGCCCTTGGACTATGTAAGTTCCCTAGCGGGCACTTGGACTATGTGGGTTCCCTAGCGGGCATTAGGACTATCTGGGTTACCTAACGGGCACTTGGACTATGTAGGTTAACTAGCGGGCTTTGGACTATGTAGGTTACCTAGCGGACACTTGGACTATGTAGGTTCCCTATCGTTCACTTGGAGAATGTAGGTTAACTAAGGGGCACTAGGACAATGTAGGTTACCTAGCGGGCCTTGGGACTATCTAGGTTACCTAGGGGGAACTTGGACTATGTAGGTTTACTATTGGCCACTTGGACTATCTAGGTTACCTAGCAGGCACTTGGACTATGTAGGTTAACTAGCGGGCACTTGGACTATCTAGGTTACCTAGCAGGCACTTGGACTATGTACGTTTCCTAGCGGGTACTTGGACTATCTATGTTAACTAGCGGGCACTTGGACTATGTAGATTCCCTATCGGGCACTTGGACTATGTAGGTAACTTAGTGGTCACTTGAACTGTCTAGGTTACCTAGCGGGCATTTGGACTATGTAGGTTAACTAGCGAGCTCTTGGACTATCTAGGTTAACTAGCGGGCACTTGGACTATTAGGGTCCCTAGCGGGCATTTGGACTATATAGGTTACCTAGCGGGCACTTGGACTATGTAGGTTAACTAGCGGACACTTTGACTATCTAGGTTAGCTAACGGGCAATTGGACTATCTAGGTTACCTAGCGGGCACTTGGACTATGTAGGTTCCCTAGCGGGCACTTGGACTATTTAGGTTACCTAGCAGGCACTTTGACTATCTAGGTTAACTAACGGGCACTTGGACTATGGAAAGAAGTGCCTAATGGTCACCAGGACCCATGGTTAATCCAGGCGTGGTCATCTGATTCCAATCGATCAGACCTAGCTATAAATCACTTATATGTCTGGGTAATTAAAAGCAAATATAAATTTTCAAAAAAAATAACGTTGCATGGGATAGAAAGAGAATACATAACAACATCAGACATAAATATGCCTCAAGACAAACTCATTGTGCACATCCAGAATACATAATGGCTCTTGCTAAGATGCATTTCCCACTAGACCCTACCCCAAGCCAGGAAAAGCCAGAAACTCTACAGTAAACTGTGGATTGTACTACTCTGAAATGGGAGCTGTGTCTCTAGACCTAATTTGGGGCTGTTCGTGCTGAGGACTCACCAATACCTGCTGCAGTGACAACAGTCCAGGTGAGAATAAGGAAATCTGGATGACAGCCAGGATATAGGAGCACTGAGACCTCAAATTGCTTCTAGGCGAGCATGGCCTAATGGGCTTCCATTTATGCACCTCTGGCAGGAGGAGTTTGTTCTGGAAAGTAATGGTTTCTAAGGAAGTATTTCTTAAACTTTCACATGCATGCACTTACCCAGGTTCCTGGAAATCGGGCTGGGGGGCAGATTCTGATTTTGTGGGTTCAGGGTGGGGGGTCTAGGATCCAGCAGTTCTAGAGGCCCTGGTACTCTTGGGCTGTTAACCACAAGGACAGTAGTCCTAAACCACCAGCCACTCCTTGGGAGAAATATGAGGCTGTAGACTCCGGGCAAGAGTGACAGTCTGGGAAACCCACAAGGGCAGTTCTACCCTGTCCTGTAGGGTCACTATGAGTCAGCATCAACTCGATGGCATTAGCATGGGAGAAGCTAATGCTGATGTTGCTGGTTCCTTGACCTATCATACTTTGAGTGGCAAAGTCCCAAGGGCCTTCCCGGATGTGATGGCCAAAAGCAGTAGTGTTCACCCTTGGTCATACTTTGGAATCCCTTAGGAGCTTTCAAGCCTCCCATTGGCCTGGCGCCATCCCAGACCAATGAAGCAAGACTTAGTGGAAGCAGGATTCAGGTCACGGTCAGTGAGAAAGCCCCCTTGGCAATGCCAACGTACAGCCAGTGCAGAGTCGAACTGGTCGACGACTCCACATGACTCCATATACTTTGGTGAAGCCAGCTGTTTGGGCAAGGTTTTCAGAGTTACCACCCATGTAGACTTGTTGGTGATAGTGCATTAAATAGAGCACATGCAGTGCATTGCATGAGTGTCCTATGTCATGCAACCACATCAGGGGTATGTTGAGCCAATTTCTCTGGGAGACCAAGGGTGTTGGCTCCATCCTGAACGTTGGCAGGGTAATGGACTGACACAGAGGAAACTCATTCTCTTTGTGGTGGTGCACTAATGGGTTCTTCACAGAAGGCCAAGTCCATGGCTGCAGATGCTCACGGGGCTGAGGGAGCAGGTCAAATCCTAAGTCCGAGGTGGGTGTTTGCATATTTACATGCCCTCACTGCCATCAAGTCCATTCCAACTCACAGGCCCATGGGACTGAGTAAAATGGCCCCCGTGGGTTTCTGAGACTGTGATTCTTTAGAGGAGTAGAAAATCTCCTCTTTCTCCAGAGGAGCGGTTGGTCATTCAAACTGCTGACCTTGAGATAAACAGTCCAACTCCTGACCACTCTTGCCGTCAGAATTCTATTTATTTACACAAGTATATATATATCCTTTCCCAAAAGAACTCCACATTTTCAAATCATTCTTGACACTCATGGCCTTTTTTCCTTTATAGCCATGCCTTTGGTTGAAACACAGATATAAGAGAAATATTTATCTACTTATAGGGGTACAAAAGTAGCTTTGGTGGCATAGTGTTTGCATGTTGGGCTGCTAACACCAAAGTCAGCACTTTGAAACCACCAGCCACTCCGTGGGAAGAAGAGTCTGTCTACTCCTATAAAGAGTTACAGTCTCAGAAACTCACAGGGACAGATCTACTCTGCCTCATAGGGTCACTATGAGTCAGCATCACCTCCCTGGCAGTGAGGTAGATTTTGGTTTCATAGAGATACAAGTCAGTCCTGAGCTGCTAAAGACAAGGTTGGCAGTTTGAACCCACCAGCTGCAGAGAAAGAGGAGGCTTTCTATTCCCATAAGGAGCTACAGTTTCAGAAATACCCACAGGGGAAATTTTAACCTCTCCTGTAGGATCAATATGAGTCAGAATCGACTTATCGGTGGTGAGCAAGTGGAGGGGACCCTAAACAGGTTCCGGTGGACCTTAAGAGTTCTACTAATTGTGCATGCTCTGTAAAATGTAAACCAAGATTTTACTTTTGCAAACATTATTTTTTCTAAACACGTCTAACTGTGAAACTATACTCGCATGCGGGTCTTTGAACCTGGTCATTGGTCTGGGGAAGTGAAGGGGCCTGACATCCTTTGTTGTTGTTAGTGCTGTCCAGTCATTCTGACATCACAGGGACCTTCTTTGCAACACAAGGCAGCACTGCCCAGTCCTTTGCCAGCCTCAGGGGTAGTATGTTGGAGCCCATGGTTTCAGCTACCGTGTCCTCCAGTTCACCAAGGAGTTTCCTCTTTGTGCTGCTTACTAAACCCGTTTCTAAGGAGTCCATTCCAACTCACGGTGACGCCGTGTGGGTCAGCACCACGGGACCCCACATAATGCCTTATACCATATATATATATATATATATATATATATATATATACATATATTGTGCATAATGCCTTATACCTGGTCCCTTTGGCACCTTGTGATCGCACAGGCTGGTGTGCTTATTCCATGTGGGCTTTTTTGCTTCTGAGCCAGATGGCCGTTTGCTCACCTTCAAGCCTTTAAGACCCCAGACACTATCTCTTTTGATAGCCTCTGGCCTTTACTTCGGGGTCTTCGGTCCCTGCAGAGTGGACACATGCCTGCTGTGCGGGTATGGGACGTGTCGGAGCGCAGCCTGATGGCGGAGCTTCAGGAGCATAAGTATGGCATGGCATGTGTGGCCTTCTCATCCAGTGCCAAGTACATTGTCTCAGTGGGCTACCAGCATGACATGATCGTCAATGTCTGGGCCTGGAAGGTGAGTGGGCTGCTGGCCTCAGGACAGGCGGGGCCGGGAGGGGAGCCAAGAAACTGCTGACCGGTGGCCTTTACTTCCGCCTGCTGGCCTCAGTCCCTTTCTAGAGAACTCTGAGCAGAAAGGAGCAACTGGGTATCTAGGATGCTGAAGAAGGGGCAGAAGGAGAGGTCAAGTTCACAGCTTGTCTAACCTTCAGTGTGTAAGTTTCTTTTCCCTCAGCTCCTAGAAGCAGAGCCTTGATTTCCCTTGACTTTCTCTCCAGAAAAACATTGTAGTGGCTTCCAACAAGGTGTCCAGTCAGGTGACAGCAGTATCCTTCTCTGAGGACTGCAGCTACTTTGTCACTGCAGGCAACCGGCACATCAAGTTCTGGTACCTCGATGACAGCAAGACCTCAAAGGTGAGGCAGCAAGTAGCCACTAGGGTGGGGTCTGCCCAGATATGTTCCACCTGCGCCCCATTCTGCATGCTCAAAAGCCCCTTGGAAGTCTCAGCTGGGCCAGGTGCTATGTCAATATGCAAGGGAAGCCTTCTCCCTCCCTCCCCAGGGCCTGCTTTCCAGGGGGTAGCCTGCAGGGTGTGTGGGTGGCACCTGTGGTGGGTCTCCACAGGTGAATGGCACTGTACCCCTGCTGGGCCGCTCTGGGCTGCTGGGGGAACCTGCGGAACAACCTGTTCACTGATGTAGACTGTGGCTGCGGGAAGAAGACTGACAGCACCTTCTGTATCACATCCTCTGGGCAGCTGTGCGAGTTCAGTGACCCGGAGACTGTTGGACAAGTGGGTGGAGCTGAGTGTAAGTGAATGCTTTGTCGGCACCCTCCCGTCTGTCACCTCCGGGCTCCAGGGCACCTGAGTCTGCATGCACGCTGGGGGAGGCCCCAGGCGGAGGAATGTGTTTGGGAACCTCTCTGCTTGCTCGCCCTCTCTGTCTCTGCCTCTTCCTCTGCTTTCCTCTTCTGCTCAGCACACAGACAGCATCACAGTAAGTGTGCTGGCCCTGTCCGCTGCCTCTGCTGCCTTTCTCTGGGCCGGCCTCTTCTGGGTGTGTCTTTGCCCAAACCTCAGGTGCCTTATAAGGCTTGCTGACTCCTTCCCCCTAATTGCAGGGGGCTGTGGGCCCTCTGGCCAGCTGCTGTTAGAGGGAGGGGCATTGAGGGGCTCTGCCCAGGGCAGCTGGCCTGCCTTGCGCTTGTCCTTGCCTCTTGGCTCATGGCTGTTGAGGTGTCCGGTGAAGGAGTGGACAGACGCCCTTGCTGACTGTGGCTTCTGTGCTCACAGACCACAGTGGCCCACTGCATCTCGGTGAGCCAGGACTACATCTTCTGCGGCTGTGCTGACGGCACCGTGTGCCTTTTCAACCCCTTCAACCTGCACTTCCTCAGCACGCTGCCCCGGCCCCATGCCCTGGGCACAGACATTGCCAGCATCACAGAGGCCAGGTGAGCGGTGTGGGTGGGCCCCTGAGTCCTGTCAGAGCCCCACTCTGTGCCAGGCCGTCCCTGGCATGCTGCAAGGAGAGGAGGGCACACATAGACCTCTGGGAAGACCCTTGCAGTCAAGCACAGGTGGGTCTTTTAGCATTTGTTGCTCACTGTGGGCAACCGTGGTAATCTGAGTCTGCAGTGTGGTAATGCATTGTCCTGTAAACACCACAGCTAGGACAGACGGGCAGTTCCTTAGGGTTTCTGAGAGAGGCTGGAAACCTGACGGAGCAGGCCTTTCTCCCTCAGGGTGGTCCTGGGTAGCAGCTAAGGTAGGAGGGTCTTATTGTAGCCTCGGGCCTTGGGTTGGGTGATTGCAGGAAGTGAAGTTTTGCTCTGGTTTCAGTGCTGTCAGGAAGCGGGGCAGTTCTGCAGTTGGGTATATTAATTTCTCATTCAGGGAAGGAGTGGGCTAAATCTGCAAATGGCAGGAAATGATATATGACCATGACTGGTTTGCACAGTGCCCTTCCTTTTCCTCTGACGTGAGTCTAGAAGGGCCTGACATCTGCTTGGCTGCATCACGGCCACACACTGTCCCCGCCTGATGTTGGGGGCTATGAAATAGCTTGTGTTCTTTTGCAGAGCCCCATGGCAAGGAATGCCAGGCCAGCCGCTGCGTTCTTTCTCCAGTGACTGCTGGCCAACCTGCTGCTCCTCCCTTTAGTGCCCCTTTGCATTAGCGCTAACTCACCAGTTTGCCCTGTCTGCCCTGGACACCCTGACCCCCTCTTTCCTCAGTCGCCTTTTCGCTGGAGTGGCCAATGCGAAGTATCGGGACACCATCACCTTGACCTTTGATCCTGCAAATCCGTGGCTGTCTTGTGTGTACAATGACCATAGTACTTATGTCTGGGGTGTGAAGGGCCCCAAGAAAGTGGGCAAGGTGTATTCAGCTCTGTATCATTCCTCCTGCGTCTGGAGTGTAGAGGTACGTGGGCCAGGTCTGCTGAGACTGACCGTGTTTCCTGGCCTACCATTAGGAGCTGGGGTTCCTCAAGTGTGGAATTTGTTTCCTCCAGCACCCTTGCTCCCCAAGCTGTGCCCTTGGGTCCCTTCGTATCTGTTAATTGGCTCTGAGGATGGGAGGGGATTTTAGTGCTGACTCATCTCAGACGTTTTTCAGTATGCCCCTGTGCAGTCTTAGCTTGGCCTCTTTGGACATGTTCCTGAACTTGACCAAACCTTAGTTTCTGCAATTGTGAAATGACATACCTGATGCATTTGATTTTTACGAACAGGAGACAATGTAAGTGGGAGATTTAGAATGCCTAGTACTTACTAGGTGCTTGGTTAATGTATATTCCTTTACTTGTTAAAGACAAGAGCTAATCATTATGACTTGCTTGCTATGGGACAAGCCGTTGCCTCCAGGGGACAGGATGGGGGAACTTTAGGCCCCCAAGGACAGAGGTTCAGGAGGGTTTAGCTGAAAAGGGTTGGGGACAAAATTTATTATCTCCAAGGGAAAGATACTAACTTGACAATGAAGAAACGGCAAAACCCACCCTTAGCCAAGTCATTAAGGTTAACATCCCGTGGCAGCAGCATGAATCTGGTGAGAGGGTACACTGAGAGGTTTCAAAATGTTCCCAGAAAATGTTATGACTCTTAAGAACTCCCAATAAAATGTTGAACAACAACAACCAACGTTGATGGAAAGTTTCTTTTAGTTCTGTTTTTCCATGCAGCCTCCTCCTAGCATTGTGTCTGGTATTCTTGACCCAAATGTATAAGGAACTTAGGATAGTCATGAGGAAACATCAGGCAACCTTCATTTGAGGTACACCTGCCAGAGTAACTTATCACACTCACAGGTGTCAGGGTAGGAAAGACAAGCAAAGACTGAAAGCCGTTCTAGACTGGGACAGATGACACCCATGTGCCGTGGGGGCTCCTGGGATCCTGGAGCAGAAGAAGTACATTCGTGGGATAAACAAACAAACTCATTGGCATTGGGTTGGTTCCAACTCAGAGCAACCCCCGCTGGTGACATTTAAATAAAGTCTAATAATGTTGTACCAGTGTGACCTCCGTGGTCCTTATCACTGTGTACTGTAGTGCATAAAACATTAATACGAAGGGAGACCAGGTGAGAGAGTTGAATGTGACATATCTTGACTCATTTTTCTAAAGGTTCAACCCAAAAGGTAAAGTAAAACAGCTCTTGATGGAGAGGAAAAGGTGGAAGGGGGTGGGTGATGATTCTTTCCCCCCGCTGCCTGGCACTGAACGGCCTCTCCTCTCTTCTCATTTTGCAGGGTCCACGAATTGCAGTTCCTGAGTGAAATGCTGAAGGTGGAGGCCCATGAGTCAGAGATTCTGTGCCTGGAGTACTCGAAGCCAGACACAGGTACCTGGCCCTGGCCTGGAATGGCCTTGAGTGAGCCCCTCCAGTCTGGCCAGAGCCACTGATACTTGTCCTGCCTCTTGACTATGGGGCTGATCGTTCTTTTGGCTACCAAAAGAGTTAGTGATCCTTCTTGATGTCTCTGAAGGCTTCTTGTTGTTTCTGAAGGCTTTGGGGAGGACTGCATCTCAACTCTGCCCGACTCCATGGCTCATGTGGCTTAAGGATGTGGGGCTCAGTTTCTCTGGGTGCTCTTTGCTGGGCACTCATGTTGGGCTGCGATCCACAAGCTCAGCAGTTTGAAACTACCAGCCGCTCTGCAGGAGAAAGGTGGGCCTTTCTACTCCTGTAAACAGTGACAGTCTCAGAAGCCCATAGGGGGTATTCACTATGAGTCAGCATTAACTTGATAGCAGCAGATTTGATTTTTGTAAAGTCTTTTTAAAGCCAACCAAAAGCTGAATCAGTGAAGAAGATCTGCTTTAGACATTGTGCTCTTTTAAAGAATAATCTGTCTGTGATCAGATTGACACAGGAACTTGGAAGGTTAGGTGAAAAGTTTAAGGGGCAGTGAGCTTATGTGTGTGATGGAAATTTGGAATTGGAAAAGGACAGTGAGAATGGCTACATAATTTCAGAAATATAATGAATGTTAGCAAATTGTACATGTAGAAATGATCGAATTGGTATATATTTTTGTGTGCATTGTTTTAGATCAGGGAGAAGACTCGAAGTTCAAATATAATTTACAGAGACCCCCTTGTTAAATCTTGAATGGGACAAAGTCCAGAAAAAACAAATCATCTGGTTGAGGGAGACCGTAAGCATGAGGCCATAATGGGGACTGAAGGATTCACAACAGCTCGGTCACATGGAAAACAAAGGAAGCCCCTTTAAAAGTCAAGTTGCCAGCAGATCAGACCATCACAGTTGGAAATGTGACTACAGAAATGGGAAAGGGACCATGATTGGAGTAAATACATTATTGCAGACTAGAAAAGTTTACAGGACTGGTTCAGGGCCCTCCAACCATCTTGGTCAGGGCATGAACGTGCAACCTCAGTACCCCAATTCCCATCAAGGGCATACTCAGGCAAGTTCTTGAGGGCTAGACTACTCCTCACCAGGCTGGCCAGAGGAGTGGGTGGAAGCAAACAAACTCTGCCTGAGGGCAAAGCATTTTACGTTGCTAGTTCAGAGTCATGGAGCTCTAGTGCCATAGAAGGTTATGGGTTGGGCGGTTAACCACAAGGTTTCACTCTTCAAAACCACCAGCCAGCTCCAGGGAAGAAAGATGAGGCTTTCTACTCCAATAAAAATATATAGTCTGGAGATTAAAAGCCCCAATGTAAGTTAACTGGGTTGATTCCTACTAGAGGGATAATGTGTGTGGGCCAGATGCTTGCAAGGTCCCTCAAGGCAATGCTGCCAGACTGCAGTCTCTGCTCCCTGCTGGTGGAGACAATGGATTGCTTTTCTCTAAAACTTGGAACCATTAGCTTGGTTCCAGTAGGTGGAGTTCACACCCTACTGATAATGGTTCATATGGAGATCCAGAAAACAGGTCAAAGTTAAGCTGCCATTCTAAATGTAGGATCCGCCCATTTTGTCACCTGTATACCCCCAATCCCTCCTCTTCCTATTGCATGTATGCCCCTAGACCACCCCTTCTCACCGCTGTATAACATAGTCCAAGTCCTTCCTGTGATGTATGTCTTTACCCTCCCGTTTCCAATTCCCCTTGTCCTCCTTCCCTTCCCCCTCTCTCCATGTGGACCACCAAGTGGGGCTGAGGTGAGCAATGCTACCATGATATGTGTGTGACTGCATTATTGTAATATCTCTTCTATCTCTCATGCTCCCAATGACTTTAATATTTATATCTCAACCCTTTATGTTTCCAGGGCTTTCAATGACATTAGGCATCTTTTCAATGTTTATGAATCATGCTTATGAACCTCTCTTCTGTTAGTTGTCTGTGTGTATGCATTGCCTGTATTAAAAACATATAGAACCGAGCAATTTGTCTGGAAAAATAATTTATAGAAACTTTATGTTAGATTGCCATGCGTTTTGCATAGCCAATTGTTCTTTTAAAACACTTTTCTTGTCATTGTGATACCATGCTAAAAGGTAAAAACATCTGTATATAGTCAAATAGCTTTATCTTTCCTTTAAAGACATGAACCTTCGTGTCTTGCTTAAAGTTTCCACCTACTAAAGCTAAATTGCTACCCTCGAAAATAAATCCCTCTAAGTTTTTAATGCTTTGAATATTTTATCGCTCTAATCCTCCTGGAGTTTATTTTTGAATGTAGTATGCTCCTTCCTTTGATTTCTTGTAAATTCAGCCAATTCAACCACTCATTAACCAAAGTATTCCTTTACCACTGGATTGTTTTGCCACCTTTGCTTTGCATAGCATATAGTTCTAAATTATATCCCAGACTACTGAATTATTTGCCAGAGTGGCTTTACTAATTGTACACTGGCATCACAACACGCGGGAGCTTCGGAAAGATCGTGGGAGAAAGGAATGAAAAGAGAAGATAATTTCCCATGAATTTTTGAAGCTTCCTCGTACAGGTGCTTTACAGTAAGTCGACATTAGGGTTTATAATCAATAAAAAATTCAACTGTGATCCAAGAATGAGGGGCGTGACATTTCCTGGTTGAGACAAAAGCGAACAGGCGAGCAGAATACGAAAAGAATTGGTTAACCGATGAAACTGCAGCCAAGTGTTAGCTGTTATCACAAAAATGAACACACAGAATATTCTTGAACTTGGAAGTGGGAACTTCAGCCTTTCAACGGCCATCGACGGTGCGGGGCAACATCCCCGCACTCCTACGCTCAGGAAGGGGGTTCTGGGGTCTGCGGCGCCGCGGGGCACAAGTGGGGCGAAGGGCTGCGAGGGAACGCCGAGGCAGAGGGGTCCCCGCGAGGCGGCTGCGGGCCGCTCCAGAAGGCAGGGGTCCGGGGGCTCTGCGGTCCCTCAGGACCCTCCAGGAGAGGCTCCAGAAAGGCAGCTGGAGGCCCCGGCCGGCCGTGCAGCTCGCTGGGAGGCGCGGGCGCACGTGCTCCGCCGGTCCGGGCGGCGGGGGCGGCTGAACGGGCCCTGGCCGTGGGCGGCGGGCGGCGGGCGGGCGCAGTGCGGCGCCGGGCAGGCGGGAGGTGACCGCGCGGGGCGGTCGCGGCGGCTGGGGCTACTGACGGCACACGGATCCGGAGCGCACTGCGCGGGGCGGGGCGCCGCGCAGGTGAGAGCGGCAGCGGACCCGGATGCGGCGCGGCTGAGGGCGGCCGAGGGCGGGGGGTCGCGGCGGCTAGCTCTTGGAGATCCCGGCCGGAGGCTCCGGCGCCGGTGCTGCGCTTCCTGCCGGCTCGAAGAACGAGCCCGAGCCTGGCCGCCCTCGGGATGCCTTGCTGAGGCTCCGCCGGACGTCCCCAACAGGGGGGGGGGCGGGGCGGGGCGCGTTCGGGCGCCTCCTGAGGGCGCCTCAGCGGAGAGCGGCGTTGGCGCCGTGGAAGTGGAGTCTACGCGGGCAGCCCAACCCGCCTGCCACTCAGGTGTCTTTTTGCACGGAAGTGAGTTTTAGGAGCGGGAAACCTGTGGTGGGCGTGACTGACGTGTTTTTAAATCATTTTCTATACATTTAAAGCTGTAAAGGCAAAACTTCATGATCCAATTAATATAGCCAAAAATTCAGGCTTGATAGAAACATTTAGAATCCAGCCACTGGGGGTAAAGTCCCCTTATTCCCATCTGTTATTGGAGGAAGGTATGAGAGAGATTGGATACTGCGGTGGGAAGAAATAGAGCCAAATAGGAATGTCTGCTTCTATAGGGAGAATGTATCAGCCATGCGCTCACTTTAAGGCAGCACAGCTTTAAGGGAGAATCTGTGGAAATGATAGATTACCGCAGGAACATGAACTTGGAGTATATCTCCAACTAACAGAGTGGTGGTCTTCCAGCCATGGAACATTAGTCTCCCAGATTCCCTCTGTACCAGTCAGGGAATAAGTCCCAGTATTATTTCCCTTGGTGCTAGTATCCCACATTTCCCCTCTCTGCATTATGTTTAAGATTCAATAGTGTCACGGAGGCAACATGGTCTCTTTTCATATCTATTAGCTTCCTATAGAAGTGACATGAGACTGCAAGCATCACAATTATGATAAAAAACACAGTCAGACTGGAACTTAAGCTATGTGAAGTACTTTGCCCCCAAGCTCGCGGGTCCAACCCTTCCATGCTACTCCTCAATTGCTTAATCACATCAGAGCCAGGAGAAGCCTCAAGCTTGTCTTTGAATGTATAGAAAATATCCTTTTTAAGCTGATCAATATCTAATGAAATGTTTCCCTTAAACCCTTGCAAATGTTTCCTAATCAAATTCCAATCATGCAATGTCTTATTATAAGGATAAGTGGTTATACAGAAATCAGTTACATTCCAATCACATTATAGCATTGACAAATTCAAAATCTTGATCTTTCAGCAAAGCAGTCTGCAGTAATGTAGGGACTTTATGGATGTGCTTTATACAATTGATGTATGTATACGTATGGATTGTGGTAAGAGTTGTATGAGTCCCTAATAAAATGTAAAAGAAGAAAAGAGAAAAAAAATGATTAGGGCAAAGACTGTACAGATGTGCTTTATACAATTGATGTATGTATATATATGAACGGTGAAAAGAATTGTATGAGCCCCAATAAATTGTTAAAATTAAAAAAAAATTCATTAAAAAAAATTAAATTAAATTAAAAAAAATGAGTAAATGAACTTTGTCACACATAAGATTCCTCTTCTCCTTCTGTTTTAACAATTTAAATAGTAAAGCATTGCTAGATCTTGAACCAGTAAAAGTACTAGTTAGATAACCTTCATTGTTATGTAAATACCGGCTCCCATCCCTCAGAGAATTAAGAGAGCTAACTAATTGGGAGAACTTCTTATCATACTTTGAAAGACTGAAAAAATTCTTAATAAATTTGTTCAGCTGATCTTGAAGTAACTTACCAAGCAGACATTTTTTCTCCAGGCTTACCAATAAGGTTATAGGCTCAATTGAGCCGTTTTGCCTTTCAGGCTTCTCACACTGTATGATTTTACCTTGCAATATTCTGTCTTGGTTAACTTCACTCATTCCCTCTATGCTGGCTTTAGGGGAAGTTAATGGGAGGGCCTTAGGCCCCCCTGAATGCCCTAAGGAAATGACCCGGCATCCACAGTTAACAAACCTTTTTCCTTCCATTTCTAATTCCATGTGGGGGCGCTGTTTCTCCACAACAGCAGTCCAGAAGACTGCTTGATTTATAGGGTGGTCAAACTTCTCAAGTACTCTTTCCTGATAGGTATAAATTTTTACTCTAGAAATGCAAGGAAGGGAAAATTGGCTTAAGCGATCCTACATTTTTACAAACCATGGTATATCAGAACTCATTACTGCCTTAATTTCTTCTTCACAATCCTGACCAATAACTCCAGCAACACCTTGAGAATTTATGTTGGACTTTCTTTTTTTTTTTTTTTTCTTGACTTTCTTAATAAACTTCCTATAGTTCTTTTAGGTAGTGGACCCCAATTACTGCTCTTCGTTTCTGATTCAATCACAGTTTTGGGCTTTTTCTTACAACTCTTATCAACTCCAGTATCAATTTTAATTTCTTGAGTACTAAGGTTAAATCTTCCTGATAGAAACTGTATTAATCTTTCAATAAGAGGTCCCTGCTTTTGAGGATCAAGCTCCTGTGAAGGCTTCTGAGCCATCTCTTGGTTATTCAAACCAACTGCAGTGAGAACAGAGACTAGGTTTTTGCCTCTTTGGCTAGGTCTGTTCTCCTGCTGTGAGGCTGCTAGATAAAGGCGATTTCTCTCAAAGATCTTCTTTGCTCCAGTAGGCAGACACCTTGCCTACCACGCTCTGCTATGAGGGCTCTGCATCAAGCTTCTTCCACTATTTTCCCGCCGGGAAGTCTTTGCTAATGGCGACCCTTCACGGTTGATTTTTGAACGACATTGGCTCGCCCAATGAGTTCCCTTCCTACAATGGAGGCAGAGTTCAGGTTCGTTTAAACCCGATCTCCATGGTCCTGGCCCATGCTCTGACATTGGCCGCAGCCTGCTCTGCCTACACTCTTTTGAAGATGACTTGTCTTCCCACAACTAAAGCACTTTCTTCCAGGTCTGATATAGTTTGCCAATGAAGCTGCCATGAGGTCTGCCTTGTATTCCTCTGCCTCTACATTCCTGCATATCCTAAAATAACCCAGCAAAGTGCCCTGTTCGCTGTAGGGATGCAAGGCATTTTTACAGTGCTTATTAGAGAAATCATAAGATAGCTTGTGCACTAGGTCTCTTACTGCCTGAACATTCTTCACACATTTGGAAATAGCATCTTCCAGTCGGGACACAAAGTCAGCGTAACGCTCATCATATTCTGTTGTCTTATAGCCCTGTAACGCGGCGTTCTCTCTTCTGATGGAATTATCTTTTCCCAGGCCCTTAAGCAAACCTCATGTATCTGTCCTATTGTCTGTTCAGTAAACTGTAGTTGAGACTCAACTGTAATATAATTTGCATCCCCTAGCAATTGATGAATTCCTATATCTATCCCATCCTCAGCATTCTTCCCAGCTCTTGCAAGGGCTGCTTCCTTCCATAGCATTTGATATCACAAGCATTCTGAAGAGTAAAGACAAATTCTCACTAAAGCTTTCCAATCTGTAGGGGTCCAGCTGTCAGACTCTGCTAGAGCCCTTATCATGCTAATTACAAAATGTGAGTCTGGGCCTTAGTCATTGATTGCCTGCTTGAGATCTTTTAGCAACTTAAAAGGCAAAGGCACTGTGAATTCCTTTTGGTTCTAACAGGATAAGACATCTTGCATTCTAAATCTTCTTCTGCAATCCCTCTTCCTACTCTGGAGAGTAAAGGTGCTTTCCTATACTTTGCTTCTTTAAGTCTATTCTCTGAGCTACTCTTTTCAATCTGGATATCTTGGAGTTCCACTTCCTGAACTTCACCTTCTGTGCTAGCTCTCCTAGTTTGCATTTCTTTGGAGCTAATCTCTCTACCTTCAGGGCTGGCTTGCTTGATTGTTTTACAATCTCTGGCCTTTCTTACACTAAATTCCAGCAGGGGAGCAGTTGCTTTTACTATGTCCCCTTCTGACTCAGGCTCATTCTTTTAGCTCTGCCTAAAATCTTCTCATCTGCCTGAAACCCGTTCTCACTGCTTCTCATCTGATTTAAATTTGGGCATCTTAGACGTTGCCTGTTCTGCTTCTTGGCTTTCTCTACCTTTGAAAGCAAGGGAGCTTCCTGGGATTGTTTAATAGCCATGCTTTGGATCTTGCAATCCACTGCCTCTAGTACTGTATCACCTTTAAACCTTCGGAGTCTGCAGTCTCGCGAGAGCATACAGGCTTTGGCAATGAGGTTCTGTTCTAGAATTGGAGGCTTTAGATAACAAACCAATCCCTGCCTTTTCAGTTTTTCCTAAAGTTTCATAACCTAAATCATGCTTATTCACAGACACTTTAGCTTGCTTTGCTAGATTTGAATAGACACAAGACTTCTCACTAGACTGTTCATCCTTATTCTCTTCCTCCTGCAAAAGTTTTAAAACCATCTTAACTTGTACCCACAGAGACCACTTCTCCATAGGGATACTCTCCCCATCTCTGTGCTTCCTTTAAGTTGACAATGACCTCCTCCCAGGTCTCTAAATCAAAAGTTCCTTCCTCTGAGAACCATGAATTATACCTTTTTACTACTTTTAGAAAACATTGTATCTTTTTCTTCGTTACTTTTACACCTTGTCTTTTCAGTAAGTAGAGAGCATGGTACCATAAGTTTCAGGTTTACTTTTACCTTGCTCCCATTATCCTCTTTAAAATTCTAATTCACTATTTCCACTACTTCTCTGTCAATCCCCACACCGGATCCTCACTTCACACAATTTTCAAATTCACTCTACATACCAATGGGGCCATATAATTGTTATATGGGATATAACTCATATTGTCCCACGTTGTGCGCCATTTGTCTGGGGAAGCCCGCCTTGTGCTGGGGCTCCAGCCTCCAGCCCAGTCCTTGAGCCTCCTGCCTGGTCTCCATCCCACCTCCCTTCGTCCACACTGAGCGTGGACCTGGCTGGTAAGATCATGGCCATCCAGGAGGTGAGCATGCTACCATGAATTGTGTCTGACTGCATTATTGTAATGTCTCTTCTATCGCTCATGCTCCCGGTGACTTTAATATAATATTTATATATCTCAACCATACAATTGTGCTTATTGAACCCAAGATTACTGGTGGGGGGCTGGCACCCCAACTCATACCACAGTACATACCATTTGTCTAGTTCTTCAATGCTTCCTCTCCCGCTCACTCCCTCCAACTATCATGACCTCAGCTCTACCTTACAAAGCCGGCTAGACCAGAGCATGTACACTGGTACAGATAAGAACTCTCAACACACAGAATCCAGGACAGATAAACCCTTCAGGAACAGTAATGGAAGTAGTGATAACATGAGGGTAGGGATGAGATAGAGGGAACTGATAGCAATGATTGATGTATTAACGCTCACACCCCAGGGGGACAAGCAACAGAAACATTGGTGAAGTGAGACCTTGGACATTGTAAAATATGAAAGTATAATTTATCAAGGTTTCATGAGGGTGGGAGAGTGGGAGAGAAGGGGGGAAAAGGAGCTGATACCAAGGGGTCAAGTATAAAGAAAATGATGATGGTACCGTAGGTACAAATGTGCTTGATACAATTGATGTATGCATTGTTATAAGTGGTGTAAGAGCCCCCGATAAAATGACTTAATTTTTTAAAAGTGTTTAGGTAGATCTTGATGGAGGATAGATTGAGAAACAATAGTTTCAGAATTTGATAATTTTGCTTAATAATCAAACTGAAAACTCACTGCCATTGCATCTTTTGTGACTCACAGCAACCCTGACTTTCGGCAACCCTATTGGACAGGGTAGAGCAGCCCCTGTGAGTTTCTGAGACTGCAACTCTTTACAGGGGTAGAAAGCCCTAACGTTTCTCTCTCAGAGCGGGTGGTGGTTTTGAACTATGTGGGTAGCAGCCCAAGTGAAAACCACTATGCCACCAGGGCTCCCTGTGCCACATAGCGGGAGCTGTTGTTTTCCCAAACATTCACTTGGCTATTTCTTTTATAAGAAGCCAAGTAATTTGGCAGCTTATTTCTGTTCCAGTTTTCTTATATAGAAAATGTGGTGACAGTGTGAACCTGTTTGTTGTAGTTTATGTGAACATAATTGAGTGATCTAGACCAAGTGAGCTAGACCAAGTGAGCTGACTGGTCAAAAATCAGACCTGTGGATTGCCAAATTGGTTCTGCTGAGATTGGGGCTTTCCTGGATCCACAGGCTTCCTCCAAGCTGTGTCCGAGAAGCTCTGCATTTTAGAGCTACATTTTATAGTTGAAAGAGAGGCCTAAGGAGGGAGGGAGTCCTTAAGCTCTAAGACCTTAATGCTGTCATTGCTGTCCTCTTTTAGTGTACCTGCAGTTTCCACACTGCAGTGGGAACCATTGAAACAGCTGTTCTCATTCTCTGAGATGGTGTGCCACCCCACTCCATACCACCACCACCTCATCCCTTTCTCTTATTGTAGAGATAATGCCCCTTCCATATGTATCTCAGATATTCAATTAATGAAGAAAGACAAAAGTAGGAGAAATGATTTAGATGAAGGAGACCATAAGCATGAGGCCATAATGGGGTCCAAAGGCTGTGTGGCCATGTCGCTAATTATAGAAATGGATGAAATCTGCCACAAAAATGTGATTGGAGGCAGAGCAATTCATCACTCTCTCAGGCAGGACTACATAAGTGAGAATGGGGCCATTATGGAGACATGGAGACGATCACAGATTAGAAAGGCTTACTGGATTTGTTCTGGGGCCTTCCGACCACTATAACTCATGACCATAGGGTCTTAGACTTTCCCAATTTCCATTGAGGACCTTCCCAGGGAAGTCCCAGAGGGCAGATTGCTCCTCTCTGCTCTGGCTAGTTGTTGTTGCGTGCCATTGAGGACACTTGGACTCGTCGTGACCTCACATACAACCGAATGAAACACTGTAGGGTCGTGCACCATCCTCACAATTGTTCCTGTGCCTGAACCACCGATGAAGCCACTGAGTCCATCCACTTCTTCGAGGACCTCCTCTGTTTCATGGCTTCTCCACTGTACCAAATAGGATGTCCTTCTCCAGGGACTGGTCTCTCCTGACAACATGTCCAAAGTATGTAAGATGGCGTCTTGCCATCCTTGCCTCTAAGCAGCACTCTGGCCTTATTTCTTCTGATACAGATTGGTCAGTCCTTCAGCAGTCCATGGTACTGTCAGTAGTCTTCTGGTGGACCACAATTCGATGCATCTGTTCTTCTACAGCCTTCCTTATTCAGTGTCTAACTTTCACATGCATATGATGCAATGGAAAATAGCATGGCTTAGGTCATGTGCACCTTAGTCCTCAGAGTAACATCATTGTTCTTCAACACTATAAAGAGGTTTTCTGCAGCAGATTTACCCATTACAATACATCTTTTGATCTCCTGACTGCTGTTTCTATGAACATTGATAGTGGATCTAAGCAAGACAAAATCCTTGACAACTGAAGCCCTTTTCTCTGTTTATCACCTATTGGTCCAGTTTTGGGGATTTTGGTCTTCCTTATATTGAATTGTAACCCATATTGAAGGCTGCAATCCTTGATCTTCAGCAAGTGGTTCAATTCCTCCTCACTTTCAGCAAACAAATGGTGTCATATATGCACACAAGCAGGCTCCCAAAAGTTAGTGGAACAAGGAATCAAAAGAGAATGGAATTTTTCAGGGACTTTTTGAAATACCAGTGTGTGTGTGTGTGTGTGTGTGAGAGAGAGAGAGAGAGAGAGAGAGAGAGAGAGAGAGAGAGAGAGAGAGAGAGAGAGAGAGGAGATGTGGGCATAAAACAAACATCAAGCAACATAAGGGAGAATGCTGTTGGCTGCTGTTGAACTGATTCCGGTGCGCATGCACAGTGACCTGCTGTGTGCACCATAGTGACCCCTCAGAAGCAGATCATCAAGCCTACCTTTCAACTGAAATTCTGAGAATTCACAATTTTCAGAAGTATGTGGATAACAGTGAAAGCCAAAATTCTATTTGCACAGTCCCCACGTGGATTAAGCTTCCAGTGAATTCCTTCAGACCATTGACCAGGGATGTGAACACTCTTGCCACCAGGCAGAGGGCATTGGAAAGTGGATTACCCCTTAGGCAGCCCATGGTGGGGCTTAGAGACTTGCCTAAGTGTATCCTTGAATCGAGGCTGCCATTCTGGGCTGCACGGTCATGAGTCATGCCCCCAAAGCCTTGGTTGTTTGGCCCTGGACCACTCTTGTAAACTGTCCTGTTTAACACAGGTCCCAATCCTTGTCCTATTCTTGCTTCTGTAGTCCCACCTGGAACTGTGATGTTGGGATCTGCCGCCATGTCCTTTCAAGTCTGTGAATCTCAGATAACCCTTACATATCAATAAGACCTCTTGCTAATAGTTTCCCTCCCCTCATCTCGATGGCATGTGTTGGCCCTTGGACTATCTAGGTTACCTAGCGGGCATTTGGATTATGTAGGCTCCCTAGCGGGAATTTGGACTATATAGATTACCTAGCGGGCAATTAGACTTTGTAGGTTATCTAGCGGGCACTTTGACTATCTAGGTTACCTAGCTAGCACTTGAACTATCTACGTTACCTAGCGGTTACTTGGAGTATGTTGGTTACCTACCGGGCTGTTGGACTATCTAGGTTACCTAGCCGGCACTTGGGCTATCTAGGTTAACTAACGGGCACTTGGACTATGTAGGTTCCCTAGCGGGCCCTTGGACTATGTAAGTTCCCTAGCGGGCACTTGGACTATGTGGGTTCCCTAGCGGGCATTAGGACTATCTGGGTTACCTAACGGGCACTTGGACTATGTAGGTTAACTAGCGGGCTTTGGACTATGTAGGTTACCTAGCGGACACTTGGACTATGTAGGTTCCCTATCGTTCACTTGGAGAATGTAGGTTAACTAAGGGGCACTAGGACAATGTAGGTTACCTAGCGGGCCTTGGGACTATCTAGGTTACCTAGGGGGAACTTGGACTATGTAGGTTTACTATTGGCCACTTGGACTATCTAGGTTACCTAGCAGGCACTTGGACTATGTAGGTTAACTAGCGGGCACTTGGACTATCTAGGTTACCTAGCAGGCACTTGGACTATGTACGTTTCCTAGCGGGTACTTGGACTATCTATGTTAACTAGCGGGCACTTGGACTATGTAGATTCCCTATCGGGCACTTGGACTATGTAGGTAACCTAGTGGTCACTTGAACTGTCTAGGTTACCTAGCGGGCATTTGGACTATGTAGGTTAACTAGCGAGCTCTTGGACTATCTAGGTGAACTAGCGGGCACTTGGACTATTAGGGTCCCTAGCGGGCATTTGGACTATATAGGTTACCTAGCGGGCACTTGGACTATGTAGGTTAACTAGCGGACACTTTGACTATCTAGGTTAGCTAACGGGCAATTGGACTATCTAGGTTACCTAGCGGGCACTTGGACTATGTAGGTTCCCTAGCGGGCACTTGGACTATTTAGGTTACCTAGCAGGCACTTTGACTATCTAGGTTAACTAACGGGCACTTGGACTATGGAAAGAAGTGCCTAATGGTCACCAGGACCCATGGTTAATCCAGGCGTGGTCATCTGATTCCAATCGATCAGACCTAGCTATAAATCACTTATATGTCTGGGTAATTAAAAGCAAATATAAATTTTCAAAAAAAATAACGTTGCATGGGATAGAAAGAGAATACATAACAACATCAGACATAAATATGCCTCAAGACAAACTCATTGTGCACATCCAGAATACATAATGGCTCTTGCTAAGATGCATTTCCCACTAGACCCTACCCCAAGCCAGGAAAAGCCAGAAACTCTACAGTAAACTGTGGATTGTACTACTCTGAAATGGGAGGTGTGTCTCTAGACCTAATTTGGGGCTGTTCGTGCTGAGGACTCACCAATACCTGCTGCAGTGACAACAGTCCAGGTGAGAATAAGGAAATCTGGATGACAGCCAGGATATAGGAGCACTGAGACCTCAAATTGCTTCTAGGCGAGCATGGCCTAATGGGCTTCCATTTATGCACCTCTGGCAGGAGGAGTTTGTTCTGGAAAGTAATGGTTTCTAAGGAAGTATTTCTTAAACTTTCACATGCATGCACTTACCCAGGTTCCTGGAAATCGGGCTGGGGGGCAGATTCTGATTTTGTGGGTTCAGGGTGGGGGGTCTAGGATCCAGCAGTTCTAGAGGCCCTGGTACTCTTGGGCTGTTAACCACAAGGACAGTAGTCCTAAACCACCAGCCACTCCTTGGGAGAAATATGAGGCTGTAGACTCCGGGCAAGAGTGACAGTCTGGGAAACCCACAAGGGCAGTTCTACCCTGTCCTGTAGGGTCACTATGAGTCAGCATCAACTCGATGGCATTAGCATGGGAGAAGCTAATGCTGATGTTGCTGGTTCCTTGACCTATCATACTTTGAGTGGCAAAGTCCCAAGGGCCTTCCCGGATGTGATGGCCAAAAGCAGTAGTGTTCACCCTTGGTCATACTTTGGAATCCCTTAGGAGCTTTCAAGCCTCCCATTGGCCTGGCGCCATCCCAGACCAATGAAGCAAGACTTAGTGGAAGCAGGATTCAGGTCACGGTCAGTGAGAAAGCCCCCTTGGCAATGCCAACGTACAGCCAGTGCAGAGTCGAACTGGTCGACGACTCCACATGACTCCATATACTTTGGTGAAGCCAGCTGTTTGGGCAAGGTTTTCAGAGTTACCACCCATGTAGACTTGTTGGTGATAGTGCATTAAATAGAGCACATGCAGTGCATTGCATGAGTGTCCTATGTCATGCAACCACATCAGGGGTATGTTGAGCCAATTTCTCTGGGAGACCAAGGGTGTTGGCTCCATCCTGAACATTGGCAGGGTAATGGACTGACACAGAGGAAACTCATTCTCTTTGTGGTGGTGCACTAATGGGTTCTTCACAGAAGGCCAAGTCCATGGCTGCAGATGCTCACGGGGCTGAGGGAGCAGGTCAAATCCTAAGTCCGAGGTGGGTGTTTGCATATTTACATGCCCTCACTGCCATCAAGTCCATTCCAACTCACAGGCCCATGGGACTGAGTAAAATGGCCCCCGTGGGTTTCTGAGACTGTGATTCTTTAGAGGAGTAGAAAATCTCCTCTTTCTCCAGAGGAGCGGTTGGTCATTCAAACTGCTGACCTTGAGATAAACAGTCCAACTCCTGACCACTCTTGCCGTCAGAATTCTATTTATTTACACAAGTATATATATATCCTTTCCCAAAAGAACTCCACATTTTCAAATCATTCTTGACACTCATGGCCTTTTTTCCTTTATAGCCATGCCTTTGGTTGAAACACAGATATAAGAGAAATATTTATCTACTTATAGGGGTACAAAAGTAGCTTTGGTGGCATAGTGTTTGCATGTTGGGCTGCTAACACCAAAGTCAGCACTTTGAAACCACCAGCCACTCCGTGGGAAGAAGAGTCTGTCTACTCCTATAAAGAGTTACAGTCTCAGAAACTCACAGGGACAGATCTACTCTGCCTCATAGGGTCACTATGAGTCAGCATCACCTCCCTGGCAGTGAGGTAGATTTTGGTTTCATAGAGATACAAGTCAGTCCTGAGCTGCTAAAGACAAGGTTGGCAGTTTGAACCCACCAGCTGCAGAGAAAGAGGAGGCTTTCTATTCCCATAAGGAGCTACAGTTTCAGAAATACCCACAGGGGAAATTTTAACCTCTCCTGTAGGATCAATATGAGTCAGAATCGACTTATCGGTGGTGAGCAAGTGGAGGGGACCCTAAACAGGTTCCGGTGGACCTTAAGAGTTCTACTAATTGTGCATGCTCTGTAAAATGTAAACCAAGATTTTACTTTTGCAAACATTATTTTTTCTAAACACGTCTAACTGTGAAACTATACTCGCATGCGGGTCTTTGAACCTGGTCATTGGTCTGGGGAAGTGAAGGGGCCTGACATCCTTTGTTGTTGTTAGTGCTGTCCAGTCATTCTGACATCACAGGGACCTTCTTTGCAACACAAGGCAGCACTGCCCAGTCCTTTGCCAGCCTCAGGGGTAGTATGTTGGAGCCCATGGTTTCAGCTACCGTGTCCTCCAGTTCACCAAGGAGTTTCCTCTTTGTGCTGCTTACTAAACCCGTTTCTAAGGAGTCCATTCCAACTCACGGTGACGCCGTGTGGGTCAGCACCACGGGACCCCACATAATGCCTTATACCATATATATATATATATATATATATATATATATATATATATATATATATATATATATATATATATAGTGCATAATGCCTTATACCTGGTCCCTTTGGCACCTTGTGATCGCACAGGCTGGTGTGCTTATTCCATGTGGGCTTTTTTGCTTCTGAGCCAGATGGCCGTTTGCTCACCTTCAAGCCTTTAAGACCCCAGACACTATCTCTTTTGATAGCCTCTGGCCTTTACTTCGGGGTCTTCGGTCCCTGCAGAGTGGACACATGCCTGCTGTGCGGGTATGGGACGTGTCGGAGCGCAGCCTGGTGGCGGAGCTTCAGGAGCATAAGTATGGCATGGCATGTGTGGCCTTCTCATCCAGTGCCAAGTACATTGTCTCAGTGGGCTACCAGCATGACATGATCGTCAATGTCTGGGCCTGGAAGGTGAGTGGGCTGCTGGCCTCAGGACAGGCGGGGCCGGGAGGGGAGCCAAGAAACTGCTGACCGGTGGCCTTTACTTCCGCCTGCTGGCCTCAGTCCCTTTCTAGAGAACTCTGAGCAGAAAGGAGCAACTGGGTATCTAGGATGCTGAAGAAGGGGCAGAAGGAGAGGTCAAGTTCACAGCTTGTCTAACCTTCAGTGTGTAAGTTTCTTTCCCCTCAGCTCCTAGAAGCAGAGCCTTGATTTCCCTTGACTTTCTCTCCAGAAAAACATTGTAGTGGCTTCCAACAAGGTGTCCAGTCAGGTGACAGCAGTATCCTTCTCTGAGGACTGCAGCTACTTTGTCACTGCAGGCAACCGGCACATCAAGTTCTGGTACCTCGATGACAGCAAGACCTCAAAGGTGAGGCAGCAAGTAGCCACTAGGGTGGGGTCTGCCCAGATATGTTCCACCTGCGCCCCCTTCTGCATGCTCAAAAGCCCCTTGGAAGTCTCAGCTGGGCCAGGTGCTATGTCAATATGCAAGGGAAGCCTTCTCCCTCCCTCCCCAGGGCCTGCTTTCCAGGGGGTAGCCTGCAGGGTGTGTGGGTGGCACCTGTGGTGGGTCTCCACAGGTGAATGCCACTGTACCCCTGCTGGGCCGCTCTGGGCTGCTGGGGGAACCTGCGGAACAACCTGTTCACTGATGTAGACTGTGGCTGCGGGAAGAAGACTGACAGCACCTTCTGTATCACATCCTCTGGGCAGCTGTGCGAGTTCAGTGACCCGGAGACTGTTGGACAAGTGGGTGGAGCTGAGTGTAAGTGAATGCTTTGTCGGCACCCTCCCGTCTGTCACCTCCGGGCTCCAGGGCACCTGAGTCTGCATGCACGCTGGGGGAGGCCCCAGGCGGAGGAATGTGTTTGGGAACCTCTCTGCTTGCTCGCCCTCTCTGTCTCTGCCTCTTCCTCTGCTTTCCTCTTCTGCTCAGCACACAGACAGCATCACAGTAAGTGTGCTGGCCCTGTCCGCTGCCTCTGCTGCCTTTCTCTGGGCCGGCCTCTTCTGGGTGTGTCTTTGCCCAAACCTCAGGTGCCTTATAAGGCTTGCTGACTCCTTCCCCCTAATTGCAGGGGGCTGTGGGCCCTCTGGCCAGCTGCTGTTAGAGGGAGGGGCATTGAGGGGCTCTGCCCAGGGCAGCTGGCCTGCCTTGCGCTTGTCCTTGCCTCTTGGCTCATGGCTGTTGAGGTGTCCGGTGAAGGAGTGGACAGACGCCCTTGCTGACTGTGGCTTCTGTGCTCACAGACCACAGTGGCCCACTGCATCTCGGTGAGCCAGGACTACATCTTCTGCGGCTGTGCTGACGGCACCGTGTGCCTTTTCAACCCCTTCAACCTGCACTTCCTCAGCACGCTGCCCCGGCCCCATGCCCTGGGCACAGACATTGCCAGCATCACAGAGGCCAGGTGAGCGGTGTGGGTGGGCCCCTGAGTCCTGTCAGAGCCCCACTCTGTGCCAGGCCGTCCCTGGCATGCTGCAAGGAGAGGAGGGCACACATAGACCTCTGGGAAGACCCTTGCAGTCAAGCACAGGTGGGTCTTTTAGCATTTGTTGCTCACTGTGGGCAACCGTGGTAATCTGAGTCTGCAGTGTGGTAATGCATTGTCCTGTAAACACCACAGCTAGGACAGACGGGCAGTTCCTTAGGGTTTCTGAGAGAGGCTGGAAACCTGACGGAGCAGGCCTTTCTCCCTCAGGGTGGTCCTGGGTAGCAGCTAAGGTAGGAGGGTCTTATTGTAGCCTCGGGCCTTGGGTTGGGTGATTGCAGGAAGTGAAGTTTTGCTCTGGTTTCAGTGCTGTCAGGAAGCGGGGCAGTTCTGCAGTTGGGTATATTAATTTCTCATTCAGGGAAGGAGTGGGCTAAATCTGCAAATGGCAGGAAATGATATATGACCATGACTGGTTTGCACAGTGCCCTTCCTTTTCCTCTGACGTGAGTCTAGAAGGGCCTGACATCTGCTTGGCTGCATCACGGCCACACACTGTCCCCGCCTGATGTTGGGGGCTATGAAATAGCTTGTGTTCTTTTGCAGAGCCCCATGGCAAGGAATGCCAGGCCAGCCGCTGCGTTCTTTCTCCAGTGACTGCTGGCCAACCTGCTGCTCCTCCCTTTAGTGCCCCTTTGCATTAGCGCTAACTCACCAGTTTGCCCTGTCTGCCCTGGACACCCTGACCCCCTCTTTCCTCAGTCGCCTTTTCGCTGGAGTGGCCAATGCGAAGTATCGGGACACCATCACCTTGACCTTTGATCCTGCAAATCCGTGGCTGTCTTGTGTGTACAATGACCATAGTACTTATGTCTGGGGTGTGAAGGGCCCCAAGAAAGTGGGCAAGGTGTATTCAGCTCTGTATCATTCCTCCTGCGTCTGGAGTGTAGAGGTACGTGGGCCAGGTCTGCTGAGACTGACCGTGTTTCCTGGCCTACCATTAGGAGCTGGGGTTCCTCAAGTGTGGAATTTGTTTCCTCCAGCACCCTTGCTCCCCAAGCTGTGCCCCTGGGTCCCTTCGTATCTGTTAATTGGCTCTGAGGATGGGAGGGGATTTTAGTGCTGACTCATCTCAGACGTTTTTCAGTATGCCCCTGTGCAGTCTTAGCTTGGCCTCTTTGGACATGTTCCTGAACTTGACCAAACCTTAGTTTCTGCAATTGTGAAATGACATACCTGATGCATTTGATTTTTACGAACAGGAGACAATGTAAGTGGGAGATTTAGAATGCCTAGTACTTACTAGGTGCTTGGTTAATGTATATTCCTTTACTTGTTAAAGACAAGAGCTAATCATTATGACTTGCTTGCTATGGGACAAGCCGTTGCCTCCAGGGGACAGGATGGGGGAACTTTAGGCCCCCAAGGACAGAGGTTCAGGAGGGTTTAGCTGAAAAGGGTTGGGGACAAAATTTATTATCTCCAAGGGAAAGATACTAACTTGACAATGAAGAAACGGCAAAACCCACCCTTAGCCAAGTCATTAAGGTTAACATCCCGTGGCAGCAGCATGAATCTGGTGAGAGGGTACACTGAGAGGTTTCAAAATGTTCCCAGAAAATGTTATGACTCTTAAGAACTCCCAATAAAATGTTGAACAACAACAACCAACGTTGATGGAAAGTTTCTTTTAGTTCTGTTTTTCCATGCAGCCTCCTCCTAGCATTGTGTCTGGTATTCTTGACCCAAATGTATAAGGAACTTAGGATAGTCATGAGGAAACATCAGGCAACCTTCATTTGAGGTACACCTGCCAGAGTAACTTATCACACTCTCCCAGGTGTCAGGGTAGGAAAGACAAGCAAAGACTGAAAGCCGTTCTAGACTGGGACAGATGACACCCATGTGCCGTGGGGGCTCCTGGGATCCTGGAGCAGAAGAAGTACATTCGTGGGATAAACAAACAAACTCATTGGCATTGGGTTGGTTCCAACTCAGAGCAACCCCCGCTGGTGACATTTAAATAAAGTCTAATAATGTTGTACCAGTGTGACCTCCGTGGTCCTTATCACTGTGTACTGTAGTGCATAAAACATTAATACGAAGGGAGACCAGGTGAGAGAGTTGAATGTGACATATCTTGACTCATTTTTCTAAAGGTTCAACCCAAAAGGTAAAGTAAAACAGCTCTTGATGGAGAGGAAAAGGTGGAAGGGGGTGGGTGATGATTCTTTCCCCCCGCTGCCTGGCACTGAACGGCCTCTCCTCTCTTCTCATTTTGCAGGGTCCACGAATTGCAGTTCCTGAGTGAAATGCTGAAGGTGGAGGCCCATGAGTCAGAGATTCTGTGCCTGGAGTACTCGAAGCCAGACACAGGTACCTGGCCCTGGCCTGGAATGGCCTTGAGTGAGCCCCTCCAGTCTGGCCAGAGCCACTGATACTTGTCCTGCCTCTTGACTATGGGGCTGATCGTTCTTTTGGCTACCAAAAGAGTTAGTGATCCTTCTTGATGTCTCTGAAGGCTTCTTGTTGTTTCTGAAGGCTTTGGGGAGGACTGCATCTCAACTCTGCCCGACTCCATGGCTCATGTGGCTTAAGGATGTGGGGCTCAGTTTCTCTGGGTGCTCTTTGCTGGGCACTCATGTTGGGCTGCGATCCACAAGCTCAGCAGTTTGAAACTACCAGCCGCTCTGCAGGAGAAAGGTGGGCCTTTCTACTCCTGTAAACAGTGACAGTCTCAGAAGCCCATAGGGGGTATTCACTATGAGTCAGCATTAACTTGATAGCAGCAGATTTGATTTTTGTAAAGTCTTTTTAAAGCCAACCAAAAGCTGAATCAGTGAAGAAGATCTGCTTTAGACATTGTGCTCTTTTAAAGAATAATCTGTCTGTGATCAGATTGACACAGGAACTTGGAAGGTTAGGTGAAAAGTTTAAGGGGCAGTGAGCTTATGTGTGTGATGGAAATTTGGAATTGGAAAAGGACAGTGAGAATGGCTACATAATTTCAGAAATATAATGAATGTTAGCAAATTGTACATGTAGAAATGATCGAATTGGTATATATTTTTGTGTGCATTGTTTTAGATCAGGGAGAAGACTCGAAGTTCAAATATAATTTACAGAGACCCCCTTGTTAAATCTTGAATGGGACAAAGTCCAGAAAAAACAAATCATCTGGTTGAGGGAGACCGTAAGCATGAGGCCATAATGGGGACTGAAGGATTCACAACAGCTCGGTCACATGGAAAACAAAGGAAGCCCCTTTAAAAGTCAAGTTGCCAGCAGATCAGACCATCACAGTTGGAAATGTGACTACAGAAATGGGAAAGGGACCATGATTGGAGTAAATACATTATTGCAGACTAGAAAAGTTTACAGGACTGGTTCAGGGCCCTCCAACCATCTTGGTCAGGGCATGAACGTGCAACCTCAGTACCCCAATTCCCATCAAGGGCATACTCAGGCAAGTTCTTGAGGGCTAGACTACTCCTCACCAGGCTGGCCAGAGGAGTGGGTGGAAGCAAACAAACTCTGCCTGAGGGCAAAGCATTTTACGTTGCTAGTTCAGAGTCATGGAGCTCTAGTGCCATAGAAGGTTATGGGTTGGGCGGTTAACCACAAGGTTTCACTCTTCAAAACCACCAGCCAGCTCCAGGGAAGAAAGATGAGGCTTTCTACTCCAATAAAAATATATAGTCTGGAGATAAAAAGCCCCAATGTAAGTTAACTGGGTTGATTCCTACTAGAGGGATAATGTGTGTGGGCCAGATGCTTGCAAGGTCCCTCAAGGCAATGCTGCCAGACTGCAGTCTCTGCTCCCTGCTGGTGGAGACAATGGATTGCTTTTCTCTAAAACTTGGAACCATTAGCTTGGTTCCAGTAGGTGGAGTTCACACCCTACTGATAATGGTTCATATGGAGATCCAGAAAACAGGTCAAAGTTAAGCTGCCATTCTAAATGTAGGATCCGCCCATTTTGTCACCTGTATACCCCCAATCCCTCCTCTTCCTATTGCATGTATGCCCCTAGACCACCCCTTCTCACCGCTGTATAACATAGTCCAAGTCCTTCCTGTGATGTATGTCTTTACCCTCCCGTTTCCAATTCCCCTTGTCCTCCTTCCCTTCCCCCTCTCTCCATGTGGACCACCAAGTGGGGCTGAGGTGAGCAATGCTACCATGATATGTGTGTGACTGCATTATTGTAATATCTCTTCTATCTCTCATGCTCCCAATGACTTTAATATTTATATCTCAACCCTTTATGTTTCCAGGGCTTTCAATGACATTAGGCATCTTTTCAATGTTTATGAATCATGCTTATGAACCTCTCTTCTGTTAGTTGTCTGTGTGTATGCATTGCCTGTATTAAAAACATATAGAACCGAGCAATTTGTCTGGAAAAATAATTTATAGAAACTTTATGTTAGATTGCCATGCGTTTTGCATAGGCAATTGTTCTTTTAAAACACTTTTCTTGTCATTGTGATACCATGCTAAAAGGTAAAAACATCTGTATATAGTCAAATAGCTTTATCTTTCCTTTAAAGACATGAACCTTCCTGTCTTGCTTAAAGTTTCCACCTCACTAAAGCTAAATTGCTACCCTCGAAAATAAATCCCTCTAAGTTTTTAATGCTTTGAATATTTTATCGCTCTAATCCTCCTGGAGTTTATTTTTGAATGTAGTATGCTCCTTCCTTTGATTTCTTGTAAATTCAGCCAATTCAACCACTCATTAACCAAAGTATTCCTTTACCACTGGATTGTTTTGCCACCTTTGCTTTGCATAGCATATAGTTCTAAATTATATCCCAGACTACTGAATTATTTGCCAGAGTGGCTTTACTAATTGTACACTGGCATCACAACACGCGGGAGCTTCGGAAAGATCGTGGGAGAAAGGAATGAAAAGAGAAGATAATTTCCCATGAATTTTTGAAGCTTCCTCGTACAGGTGCTTTACAGTAAGTCGACATTAGGGTTTATAATCAATAAAAAATTCAACTGTGATCCAAGAATGAGGGGCGTGACATTTCCTGGTTGAGACAAAAGCGAACAGGCGAGCAGAATACGAAAAGAATTGGTTAACCGATGAAACTGCAGCCAAGTGTTAGCTGTTATCACAAAAATGAACACACAGAATATTCTTGAACTTGGAAGTGGGAACTTCAGCCTTTCAACGGCCATCGACGGTGCGGGGCAACATCCCCGCACTCCTACGCTCAGGAAGGGGGTTCTGGGGTCTGCGGCGCCGCGGGGCACAAGTGGGGCGAAGGGCTGCGAGGGAACGCCGAGGCAGAGGGGTCCCCGCGAGGCGGCTGCGGGCCGCTCCAGAAGGCAGGGGTCCGGGGGCTCTGCGGTCCCTCAGGACCCTCCAGGAGAGGCTCCAGAAAGGCAGCTGGAGGCCCCGGCCGGCCGTGCAGCTCGCTGGGAGGCGCGGGCGCACGTGCTCCGCCGGTCCGGGCGGCGGGGGCGGCTGAACGGGCCCTGGCCGTGGGCGGCGGGCGGCGGGCGGGCGCAGTGCGGCGCCGGGCAGGCGGGAGGTGACCGCGCGGGGCGGTCGCGGCGGCTGGGGCTACTGACGGCACACGGATCCGGAGCGCACTGCGCGGGGCGGGGCGCCGCGCAGGTGAGAGCGGCAGCGGACCCGGATGCGGCGCGGCTGAGGGCGGCCGAGGGCGGGGGGTCGCGGCGGCTAGCTCTTGGAGATCCCGGCCGGAGGCTCCGGCGCCGGTGCTGCGCTTCCTGCCGGCTCGAAGAACGAGCCCGAGCCTGGCCGCCCTCGGGATGCCTTGCTGAGGCTCCGCCGGACGTCCCCAACAGGGGGGGGGGGCGGGGCGGGGCGCGTTCGGGCGCCTCCTGAGGGCGCCTCAGCGGAGAGCGGCGTTGGCGCCGTGGAGTCTACGCGGGCGGCCCAACCCGCCTGCCACTCAGGTGTCTTTTTGCACGGAAGTGAGTTTTAGGAGCGGGAAACCTGTGGTGGGCGTGACTGAAGTGTTTTTAAATCATTTTCTATACATTTAAAGCTGTAAAGGCAAAACTTCATGATCCAATTAATATAGCCAAAAATTCAGGCTTGATAGAAACATTTAGAATCCAGCCACTGGGGGTAAAGTCCCCTTATTCCCATCTGTTATTGGAGGAAGGTATGAGAGAGATTGGATACTGCGGTGGGAAGAAATAGAGCCAAATAGGAATGTCTGCTTCTATAGGGAGAATGTATCAGCCATGCGCTCACTTTAAGGCAGCACAGCTTTAAGGGAGAATCTGTGGAAATGATAGATTACCGCAGGAACATGAACTTGGAGTATATCTCCAACTAACAGAGTGGTGGTCTTCCAGCCATGGAACATTAGTCTCCCAGATTCCCTCTGTACCAGTCAGGGAATAAGTCCCAGTATTATTTCCCTTGGTGCTAGTATCCCACATTTCCCCTCTCTGCATTATGTTTAAGATTCAATAGTGTCACGGAGGCAACATGGTCTCTTTTCATATCTATTAGCTTCCTATAGAAGTGACATGAGACTGCAAGCATCACAATTATGATAAAAAACACAGTCAGACTGGAACTTAAGCTATGTGAAGTACTTTGCCCCCAAGCTCGCGGGTCCAACCCTTCCATGCTACTCCTCAATTGCTTAATCACATCAGAGCCAGGAGAAGCCTCAAGCTTGTCTTTGAATGTATAGAAAATATCCTTTTTAAGCTGATCAATATCTAATGAAATGTTTCCCTTAAACCCTTGCAAATGTTTCCTAATCAAATTCCAATCATGCAATGTCTTATTATAAGGATAAGTGGTTATACAGAAATCAGTTACATTCCAATCACATTATAGCATTGACAAATTCAAAATCTTGATCTTTCAGCAAAGCAGTCTGCAGTAATGTAGGGACTTTATGGATGTGCTTTATACAATTGATGTATGTATACGTATGGATTGTGGTAAGAGTTGTATGAGTCCCTAATAAAATGTAAAAGAAGAAAAGAGAAAAAAAATGATTAGGGCAAAGACTGTACAGATGTGCTTTATACAATTGATGTATGTATATATATGAACGGTGAAAAGAATTGTATGAGCCCCAATAAATTGTTAAAATTAAAAAAAAATTCATTAAAAAAAAATTAAATTAAATTAAAAAAAAATGAGTAAATGAACTTTGTCACACATAAGATTCCTCTTCTCCTTCTGTTTTAACAATTTAAATAGTAAAGCATTGCTAGATCTTGAACCAGTAAAAGTACTAGTTAGATAACCTTCATTGTTATGTAAATACCGGCTCCCATCCCTCAGAGAATTAAGAGAGCTAACTAATTGGGAGAACTTCTTATCATACTTTGAAAGACTGAAAAAATTCTTAATAAATTTGTTCAGCTGATCTTGAAGTAACTTACCAAGCAGACATTTTTTCTCCAGGCTTACCAATAAGGTTATAGGCTCAATTGAGCCGTTTTGCCTTTCAGGCTTCTCACACTGTATGATTTTACCTTGCAATATTCTGTCTTGGTTAACTTCACTCATTCCCTCTATGCTGGCTTTAGGGGAAGTTAATGGGAGGGCCTTAGGCCCCCCTGAATGCCCTAAGGAAATGACCCGGCATCCACAGTTAACAAACCTTTTTCCTTCCATTTCTAATTCCATGTGGGGGCGCTGTTTCTCCACAACAGCAGTCCAGAAGACTGCTTGATTTATAGGGTGGTCAAACTTCTCAAGTACTCTTTCCTGATAGGTATAAATTTTTACTCTAGAAATGCAAAGAAGGGAAAATTGGCTTAAGCGATCCTACATTTTTACAAACCATGGTATATCAGAACTCATTACTGCCTTAATTTCTTCTTCACAATCCTGACCAATAACTCCAGCAACACCTTGAGAATTTATGTTGGACTTTCTTTTTTTTTTTTTTCTTGACTTTCTTAATAAACTTCCTATAGTTCTTTTAGGTAGTGGACCCCAATTACTGCTCTTCGTTTCTGATTCAATCACAGTTTTGGGCTTTTTCTTACAACTCTTATCAACTCCAGTATCAATTTTAATTTCTTGAGTACTAAGGTTAAATCTTCCTGATAGAAACTGTATTAATCTTTCAATAAGAGGTCCCTGCTTTTGAGGATCAAGCTCCTGTGAAGGCTTCTGAGCCATCTCTTGGTTATTCAAACCAACTGCAGTGAGAACAGAGACTAGGTTTTTGCCTCTTTGGCTAGGTCTGTTCTCCTGCTGTGAGGCTGCTAGATAAAGGCGATTTCTCTCAAAGATCTTCTTTGCTCCAGTAGGCAGACACCTTGCCTACCACGCTCTGCTATGAGGGCTCTGCATCAAGCTTCTTCCACTATTTTCCCGCCGGGAAGTCTTTGCTAATGGCGACCCTTCACGGTTGATTTTTGAACGACATTGGCTCGCCCAATGAGTTCCCTTCCTACAATGGAGGCAGAGTTCAGGTTCGTTTAAACCCGATCTCCATGGTCCTGGCCCATGCTCTGACATTGGCCGCAGCTTGCTCTGCCTACACTCTTTTGAAGATGACTTGTCTTCCCACAACTAAAGCACTTTCTTCCAGGTCTGATATAGTTTGCCAATGAAGCTGCCATGAGGTCTGCCTTGTATTCCTCTGCCTCTACATTCCTGCATATCCTAAAATAACCCAGCAAAGTGCCCTGTTCGCTGTAGGGATGCAAGGCATTTTTACAGTGCTTATTAGAGAAATCATAAGATAGCTTGTGCACTAGGTCTCTTACTGCCTGAACATTCTTCACACATTTGGAAATAGCATCTTCCAGTCGGGACACAAAGTCAGCGTAACGCTCATCATATTCTGTTGTCTTATAGCCCTGTAACGCGGCGTTCTCTCTTCTGATGGAATTATCTTTTCCCAGGCCCTTAAGCAAACCTCATGTATCTGTCCTATTGTCTGTTCAGTAAACTGTAGTTGAGACTCAACTGTAATATAATTTGCATCCCCTAGCAATTGATGAATTCCTATATCTATCCCATCCTCAGCATTCTTCCCAGCTCTTGCAAGGGCTGCTTCCTTCCATAGCATTTGATATCACAAGCATTCTGAAGAGTAAAGACAAATTCTCACTAAAGCTTTCCAATCTGTAGGGGTCCAGCTGTCAGACTCTGCTAGAGCCCTTATCATGCTAATTACAAAATGTGAGTCTGGGCCTTAGTCATTGATTGCCTGCTTGAGATCTTTTAGCAACTTAAAAGGCAAAGGCACTGTGAATTCCTTTTGGTTCTAACAGGATAAGACATCTTGCATTCTAAATCTTCTTCTGCAATCCCTCTTCCTACTCTGGAGAGTAAAGGTGCTTTCCTATACTTTGCTTCTTTACGTCTATTCTCTGAGCTACTCTTTTCAATCTGGATATCTTGGAGTTCCACTTCCTGAACTTCACCTTCTGTGCTAGCTCTCCTAGTTTGCATTTCTTTGGAGCTAATCTCTCTACCTTCAGGGCTGGCTTGCTTGATTGTTTTACAATCTCTGGCCTTTCTTACACTAAATTCCAGCAGGGGAGCAGTTGCTTTTACTATGTCCCCTTCTGACTCAGGCTCATTCTTTTAGCTCTGCCTAAAATCTTCTCATCTGCCTGAAACCCGTTCTCACTGCTTCTCATCTGATTTAAATTTGGGCATCTTAGACGTTGCCTGTTCTGCTTCTTGGCTTTCTCTACCTTTGAAAGCAAGGGAGCTTCCTGGGATTGTTTAATAGCCATGCTTTGGATCTTGCAATCCACTGCCTCTAGTACTGTATCACCTTTAAACCTTCGGAGTCTGCAGTCTCGCGAGAGCATACAGGCTTTGGCAATGAGGTTCTGTTCTAGAATTGGAGGCTTTAGATAACAAACCAATCCCTGCCTTTTCAGTTTTTCCTAAAGTTTCATAACCTAAATCATGCTTATTCACAGACACTTTAGCTTGCTTTGCTAGATTTGAATAGACACAAGACTTCTCACTAGACTGTTCATCCTTATTCTCTTCCTCCTGCAAAAGTTTTAAAACCATCTTAACTTGTACCCACAGAGACCACTTCTCCATAGGGATACTCTCCCCATCTCTGTGCTTCCTTTAAGTTGACAATGACCTCCTCCCAGGTCTCTAAATCAAAAGTTCCTTCCTCTGAGAACCATGAATTATACCTTTTTACTACTTTTAGAAAACATTGTATCTTTTTCTTCGTTACTTTTACACCTTGTCTTTTCAGTAAGTAGAGAGCATGGTACCATAAGTTTCAGGTTTACTTTTACCTTGCTCCCATTATCCTCTTTAAAATTCTAATTCACTATTTCCACTACTTCTCTGTCAATCCCCACACCGGATCCTCACTTCACACAATTTTCAAATTCACTCTACGTACCAATGGGGCCATATAATTGTTATATGGGATATAACTCATATTGTCCCACGTTGTGTGCCATTTGTCTGGGGAAGCCCGCCTTGTGCTGGGGCTCCAGCCTCCAGCCCAGTCCTTGAGCCTCCTGCCTGGTCTCCATCCCACCTCCCTTCGTCCACACTGAGCGTGGACCTGGCTGGTAAGATCATGGCCATCCAGGAGGTGAGCATGCTACCATGAATTGTGTCTGACTGCATTATTGTAATGTCTCTTCTATCGCTCATGCTCCCGGTGACTTTAATATAATATTTATATATCTCAACCATACAATTGTGCTTATTGAACCCAAGATTACTGGTGGGGGGCTGGCACCCCAACTCATACCACAGTACATACCATTTGTCTAGTTCTTCAATGCTTCCTCTCCCGCTCACTCCCTCCAACTATCATGACCTCAGCTCTACCTTACAAAGCCGGCTAGACCAGAGCATGTACACTGGTACAGATAAGAACTCTCAACACACAGAATCCAGGACAGATAAACCCTTCAGGAACAGTAATGGAAGTAGTGATAACATGAGGGTAGGGATGAGATAGAGGGAACTGATAGCAATGATTGATGTATTAACACTCACACCCCAGGGGGACAAGCAACAGAAACATTGGTGAAGTGAGACCTTGGACATTGTAAAATATGAAAGTATAATTTATCAAGGTTTCATGAGGGTGGGAGAGTGGGAGAGAAGGGGGGAAAAGGAGCTGATACCAAGGGGTCAAGTATAAAGAAAATGATGATGGTACCGTAGGTACAAATGTGCTTGATACAATTGATGTATGCATTGTTATAAGTGGTGTAAGAGCCCCCGATAAAATGACTTAATTTTTTAAAAGTGTTTAGGTAGATCTTGATGGAGGATAGATTGAGAAACAATAGTTTCAGAATTTGATAATTTTGCTTAATAATCAAACTGAAAACTCACTGCCATTGCATCTTTTGTGACTCACAGCAACCCTGACTTTCGGCAACCCTATTGGACAGGGTAGAGCAGCCCCTGTGAGTTTCTGAGACTGCAACTCTTTACAGGGGTAGAAAGCCCTAACGTTTCTCTCTCAGAGCGGGTGGTGGTTTTGAACTATGTGGGTAGCAGCCCAAGTGAAAACCACTATGCCACCAGGGCTCCCTGTGCCACATAGCGGGAGCTGTTGTTTTCCCAAACATTCACTTGGCTATTTCTTTTATAAGAAGCCAAGTAATTTGGCAGCTTATTTCTGTTCCAGTTTTCTTATATAGAAAATGTGGTGACAGTGTGAACCTGTTTGTTGTAGTTTATGTGAACATAATTGAGTGATCTAGACCAAGTGAGCTAGACCAAGTGAGCTGACTGGTCAAAAATCAGACCTGTGGATTGCCAAATTGGTTCTGCTGAGATTGGGGCTTTCCTGGATCCACAGGCTTCCTCCAAGCTGTGTCCGAGAAGCTCTGCATTTTAGAGCTACATTTTATAGTTGAAAGAGAGGCCTAAGGAGGGAGGGAGTCCTTAAGCTCTAAGACCTTAATGCTGTCATTGCTGTCCTCTTTTAGTGTACCTGCAGTTTCCACACTGCAGTGGGAACCATTGAAACAGCTGTTCTCATTCTCTGAGATGGTGTGCCACCCCACTCCATACCACCACCCCCTCATCCCTTTCTCTTATTGTAGAGATAATGCCCCTTCCATATGTATCTCAGATATTCAATTAATGAAGAAAGACAAAAGTAGGAGAAATGATTTAGATGAAGGAGACCATAAGCATGAGGCCATAATGGGGTCCAAAGGCTGTGTGGCCATGTCGCTAATTATAGAAATGGATGAAATCTGCCACAAAAATGTGATTGGAGGCAGAGCAATTCATCACTCTCTCAGGCAGGACTACATAAGTGAGAATGGGGCCATTATGGAGACATGGAGACGATCACAGATTAGAAAGGCTTACTGGATTTGTTCTGGGGCCTTCCGACCACTATAACTCATGACCATAGGGTCTTAGACTTTCCCAATTTCCATTGAGGACCTTCCCAGGGAAGTCCCAGAGGGCAGATTGCTCCTCTCTGCTCTGGCTAGTTGTTGTTGCGTGCCATTGAGGACACTTGGACTCGTCGTGACCTCACATACAACCGAATGAAACACTGTAGGGTCGTGCACCATCCTCACAATTGTTCCTGTGCCTGAACCACCGATGAAGCCACTGAGTCCATCCACTTCTTCGAGGACCTCCTCTGTTTCATGGCTTCTCCACTGTACCAAATAGGATGTCCTTCTCCAGGGACTGGTCTCTCCTGACAACATGTCCAAAGTATGTAAGATGGCGTCTTGCCATCCTTGCCTCTAAGCAGCACTCTGGCCTTATTTCTTCTGATACAGATTGGTCAGTCCTTCAGCAGTCCATGGTACTGTCAGTAGTCTTCTGGTGGACCACAATTCGATGCATCTGTTCTTCTACAGCCTTCCTTATTCAGTGTCTAACTTTCACATGCATATGATGCAATGGAAAATAGCATGGCTTAGGTCATGTGCACCTTAGTCCTCAGAGTAACATCATTGTTCTTCAACACTATAAAGAGGTTTTCTGCAGCAGATTTACCCATTACAATACATCTTTTGATCTCCTGACTGCTGTTTCTATGAACATTGATAGTGGATCTAAGCAAGACAAAATCCTTGACAACTGAAGCCCTTTTCTCTGTTTATCACCTATTGGTCCAGTTTTGGGGATTTTGGTCTTCCTTATATTGAATTGTAACCCATATTGAAGGCTGCAATCCTTGATCTTCAGCAAGTGGTTCAATTCCTCCTCACTTTCAGCAAACAAATGGTGTCATATATGCACACAAGCAGGCTCCCAAAAGTTAGTGGAACAAGGAATCAAAAGAGAATGGAATTTTTCAGGGACTTTTTGAAATACCAGTGTGTGTGTGTGTGTGTGTGTGTGTGAGAGAGAGAGAGAGAGAGAGAGAGAGAGAGAGGAGATGTGGGCATAAAACAAACATCAAGCAACATAAGGGAGAATGCTGTTGGCTGCTGTTGAACTGATTCCGGTGCGCATGCACAGTGACCTGCTGTGTGCACCATAGTGACCCCTCAGAAGCAGATCATCAAGCCTACCTTTCAAATGAAATTCTGAGAATTCACAATTTTCAGAAGTATGTGGATAACAGTGAAAGCCAAAATTCTATTTGCACAGTCCCCACGTGGATTAAGCTTCCAGTGAATTCCTTCAGACCATTGACCAGGGATGTGAACACTCTTGCCACCAGGCAGAGGGCATTGGAAAGTGGATTACCCCTTAGGCAGCCCATGGTGGGGCTTAGAGACTTGCCTAAGTGTATCCTTGAATCGAGGCTGCCATTCTGGGCTGCGCGGTCATGAGTCATGCCCCCAAAGCCTTGGTTGTTTGGCCCTGGACCACTCTTGTAAACTGTCCTGTTTAACACAGGTCCCAATCCTTGTCCTATTCTTGCTTCTGTAGTCCCACCTGGAACTGTGATGTTGGGATCTGCCGCCATGTCCTTTCAAGTCTGTGAATCTCAGATAACCCTTACATATCAATAAGACCTCTTGCTAATAGTTTCCCTCCCCTCATCTCGATTGCATGTGTAGGCCCTTGGACTATCTAGGTTACCTAGCGGGCATTTGGATTATGTAGGCTCCCTAGCGGGAATTTGGACTATATAGATTACCTAGCGGGCAATTAGACTTTGTAGGTTATCTAGCGGGCACTTTGACTATCTAGGTTACCTAGCTAGCACTTGAACTATCTACGTTACCTAGCGGTTACTTGGAGTATGTTGGTTACCTACCGGGCTGTTGGACTATCTAGGTTACCTAGCCGGCACTTGGGCTATCTAGGTTAACTAACGGGCACTTGGACTATGTAGGTTCCCTAGCGGGCCCTTGGACTATGTAAGTTCCCTAGCGGGCACTTGGACTATGTGGGTTCCCTAGCGGGCATTAGGACTATCTGGGTTACCTAACGGGCACTTGGACTATGTAGGTTAACTAGCGGGCTTTGGACTATGTAGGTTACCTAGCGGACACTTGGACTATGTAGGTTCCCTATCGTTCACTTGGAGAATGTAGGTTAACTAAGGGGCACTAGGACAATGTAGGTTACCTAGCGGGCCTTGGGACTATCTAGGTTACCTAGGGGGAACTTGGACTATGTAGGTTTACTATTGGCCACTTGGACTATCTAGGTTACCTAGCAGGCACTTGGACTATGTAGGTTAACTAGCGGGCACTTGGACTATCTAGGTTACCTAGCAGGCACTTGGACTATGTACGTTTCCTAGCGGGTACTTGGACTATCTATGTTAACTAGCGGGCACTTGGACTATGTAGATTCCCTATCGGGCACTTGGACTATGTAGGTAACCTAGTGGTCACTTGAACTGTCTAGGTTACCTAGCGGGCATTTGGACTATGTAGGTTAACTAGCGAGCTCTTGGACTATCTAGGTTAACTAGCGGGCACTTGGACTATTAGGGTCCCTAGCGGGCATTTGGACTATATAGGTTACCTAGCGGGCACTTGGACTATGTAGGTTAACTAGCGGACACTTTGACTATCTAGGTTAGCTAACGGGCAATTGGACTATCTAGGTTACCTAGCGGGCACTTGGACTATGTAGGTTCCCTAGCGGGCACTTGGACTATTTAGGTTACCTAGCAGGCACTTTGACTATCTAGGTTAACTAACGGGCACTTGGACTATGGAAAGAAGTGCCTAATGGTCACCAGGACCCATGGTTAATCCAGGCGTGGTCATCTGATTCCAATCGATCAGACCTAGCTATAAATCACTTATATGTCTGGGTAATTAAAAGCAAATATAAATTTTCAAAAAAAATAACGTTGCATGGGATAGAAAGAGAATACATAACAACATCAGACATAAATATGCCTCAAGACAAACTCATTGTGCACATCCAGAATACATAATGGCTCTTGCTAAGATGCATTTCCCACTAGACCCTACCCCAAGCCAGTAAAAGCCAGAAACTCTACAGTAAACTGTGGATTGTACTACTCTGAAATGGGAGCTGTGTCTCTAGACCTAATTTGGGGCTGTTCGTGCTGAGGACTCACCAATACCTGCTGCAGTGACAACAGTCCAGGTGAGAATAAGGAAATCTGGATGACAGCCAGGATATAGGAGCACTGAGACCTCAAATTGCTTCTAGGCGAGCATGGCCTAATGGGCTTCCATTTATGCACCTCTGGCAGGAGGAGTTTGTTCTGGAAAGTAATGGTTTCTAAGGAAGTATTTCTTAAACTTTCACATGCATGCACTTACCCAGGTTCCTGGAAATCGGGCTGGGGGGCAGATTCTGATTTTGTGGGTTCAGGGTGGGGGGTCTAGGATCCAGCAGTTCTAGAGGCCCTGGTACTCTTGGGCTGTTAACCACAAGGACAGTAGTCCTAAACCACCAGCCACTCCTTGGGAGAAATATGAGGCTGTAGACTCCGGGCAAGAGTGACAGTCTGGGAAACCCACAAGGGCAGTTCTACCCTGTCCTGTAGGGTCACTATGAGTCAGCATCAACTCGATGGCATTAGCATGGGAGAAGCTAATGCTGATGTTGCTGGTTCCTTGACCTATCATACTTTGAGTGGCAAAGTCCCAAGGGCCTTCCCGGATGTGATGGCCAAAAGCAGTAGTGTTCACCCTTGGTCATACTTTGGAATCCCTTAGGAGCTTTCACGCCTCCCATTGGCCTGGCGCCATCCCAGACCAATGAAGCAAGACTTAGTGGAAGCAGGATTCAGGTCACGGTCAGTGAGAAAGCCCCCTTGGCAATGCCAACGTACAGCCAGTGCAGAGTCGAACTGGTCGACGAATCCACATGACTCCATATACTTTGGTGAAGCCAGCTGTTTGGGCAAGGTTTTCAGAGTTACCACCCATGTAGACTTGTTGGTGATAGTGCATTAAATAGAGCACATGCCGTGCATTGCATGAGTGTCCTATGTCATGCAACCACATCAGGGGTATGTTGAGCCAATTTCTCTGGGAGACCAAGGGTGTTGGCTCCATCCTGAACGTTGGCAGGGTAATGGACTGACACAGAGGAAACTCATTCTCTTTGTGGTGGTGCACTAATGGGTTCTTCACAGAAGGCCAAGTCCATGGCTGCAGATGCTCACGGGGCTGAGGGAGCAGGTCAAATCCTAAGTCCGAGGTGGGTGTTTGCATATTTACATGCCCTCACTGCCATCAAGTCCATTCCAACTCACAGGCCCATGGGACTGAGTAAAATGGCCCCCGTGGGTTTCTGAGACTGTGATTCTTTAGAGGAGTAGAAAATCTCCTCTTTCTCCAGAGGAGCGGTTGGTCATTCAAACTGCTGACCTTGAGATTAACAGTCCAACTCCTGACCACTCTTGCCGTCAGAATTCTATTTATTTACACAAGTATATATATATCCTTTCCCAAAAGAACTCCACATTTTCAAATCATTCTTGACACTCATGGCCTTTTTTCCTTTATAGCCATGCCTTTGGTTGAAACACAGATATAAGAGAAATATTTATCTACTTATAGGGGTACAAAAGTAGCTTTGGTGGCATAGTGTTTGCATGTTGGGCTGCTAACACCAAAGTCAGCACTTTGAAACCACCAGCCACTCCGTGGGAAGAAGAGTCTGTCTACTCCCATAAAGAGTTACAGTCTCAGAAACTCACAGGGACAGATCTACTCTGCCTCATAGGGTCACTATGAGTCAGCATCACCTCCCTGGCAGTGAGGTAGATTTTGGTTTCATAGAGATACAAGTCAGTCCTGAGCTGCTAAAGACAAGGTTGGCAGTTTGAACCCACCAGCGGCAGAGAAAGAGGAGGCTTTCTATTCCCATAAGGAGCTACAGTTTCAGAAATACCCACAGGGGAAATTTTAACCTCTCCTGTAGGATCAATATGAGTCAGAATCGACTTATCGGTGGTGAGCAAGTGGAGGGGACCCTAAACAGGTTCCGGTGGACCTTAAGAGTTCTACTAATTGTGCATGCTCTGTAAAATGTAAACCAAGATTTTACTTTTGCAAACATTATTTTTTCTAAACACGTCTAACTGTGAAACTATACTCGCATGCGGGTCTTTGAACCTGGTCTGTGGTCTGGGGAAGTGAAGGGGCCTGACATCCTTTGTTGTTGTTAGTGCTGTCCAGTCATTCTGACATCACAGGGACCTTCTTTGCAACACAAGGCAGCACTGCCCAGTCCTTTGCCAGCCTCAGGGGTAGTATGTTGGAGCCCATGGTTTCAGCTACCGTGTCCTCCAGTTCACCAAGGAGTTTCCTCTTTGTGCTGCTTACTAAACCCGTTTCTAAGGAGTCCATTCCAACTCACGGTGACGCCGTGTGGGTCAGCACCACGGGACCCCACATAATGCCTTATACCATATATATATATATATATATATATATATATATATATATATATATATATATATATATATATATTGTGCATAATGCCTTATACCTGGTCCCTTTGGCACCTTGTGATCGCACAGGCTGGTGTGCTTATTCCATGTGGGCTTTTTTGCTTCTGAGCCAGATGGCCGTTTGCTCACCTTCAAGCCTTTAAGACCCCAGACACTATCTCTTTTGATAGCCTCTGGCCTTTACTTCGGGGTCTTCGGTCCCTGCAGAGTGGACACATGCCTGCTGTGCGGGTATGGGACGTGTCGGAGCGCAGCCTGGTGGCGGAGCTTCAGGAGCATAAGTATGGCATGGCATGTGTGGCCTTCTCATCCAGTGCCAAGTACATTGTCTCAGTGGGCTACCAGCATGACATGATCGTCAATGTCTGGGCCTGGAAGGTGAGTGGGCTGCTGGCCTCAGGACAGGCGGGGCCGGGAGGGGAGCCAAGAAACTGCTGACCGGTGGCCTTTACTTCCGCCTGCTGGCCTCAGTCCCTTTCTAGAGAACTCTGAGCAGAAAGGAGCAACTGGGTATCTAGGATGCTGAAGAAGGGGCAGAAGGAGAGGTCAAGTTCACAGCTTGTCTAACCTTCAGTGTGTAAGTTTCTTTTCCCTCAGCTCCTAGAAGCAGAGCCTTGATTTCCCTTGACTTTCTCTCCAGAAAAACATTGTAGTGGCTTCCAACAAGGTGTCCAGTCAGGTGACAGCAGTATCCTTCTCTGAGGACTGCAGCTACTTTGTCACTGCAGGCAACCGGCACATCAAGTTCTGGTACCTCGATGACAGCAAGACCTCAAAGGTGAGGCAGCAAGTAGCCACTAGGGTGGGGTCTGCCCAGATATGTTCCACCTGCGCCCCCTTCTGCATGCTCAAAAGCCCCTTGGAAGTCTCAGCTGGGCCAGGTGCTATGTCAATATGCAAGGGAAGCCTTCTCCCTCCCTCCCCAGGGCCTGCTTTCCAGGGGGTAGCCTGCAGGGTGTGTGGGTGGCACCTGTGGTGGGTCTCCACAGGTGAATGCCACTGTACCCCTGCTGGGCCGCTCTGGGCTGCTGGGGGAACCTGCGGAACAACCTGTTCACTGATGTAGACTGTGGCCGCGGGAAGAAGACTGACAGCACCTTCTGTATCACATCCTCTGGGCAGCTGTGCGAGTTCAGTGACCCGGAGACTGTTGGACAAGTGGGTGGAGCTGAGTGTGAGTGAATGCTTTGTCGGCACCCTCCCGTCTGTCACCTCCGGGCTCCAGGGCACCTGAGTCTGCATGCACGCTGGGGGAGGCCCCAGGCGGAGGAATGTGTTTGGGAACCTCTCTGCTTGCTCGCCCTCTCTGTCTCTGCCTCTTCCTCTGCTTTCCTCTTCTGCTCAGCACACAGACAGCATCACAGTAAGTGTGCTGGCCCTGTCCGCTGCCTCTGCTGCCTTTCTCTGGGCCGGCCTTTTCTGGGTGTGTCTTTGCCCAAACCTCAGGTGCCTTATAAGGCTTGCTGACTCCTTCCCCCTAATTGCAGGGGGCTGTGGGCCCTCTGGCCAGCTGCTGTTAGAGGGAGGGGCATTGAGGGGCTCTGCCCAGGGCAGCTGGCCTGCCTTGCGCTTGTCCTTGCCTCTTGGCTCATGGCTGTTGAGGTGTCCGGTGAAGGAGTGGACAGACGCCCTTGCTGACTGTGGCTTCTGTGCTCACAGACCACAGTGGCCCACTGCATCTCGGTGAGCCAGGACTACATCTTCTGCGGCTGTGCTGACGGCACCGTGTGCCTTTTCAACCCCTTCAACCTGCACTTCCTCAGCACGCTGCCCCGGCCCCATGCCCTGGGCACAGACATTGCCAGCATCACAGAGGCCAGGTGAGCGGTGTGGGTGGGCCCCTGAGTCCTGTCAGAGCCCCACTCTGTGCCAGGCCGTCCCTGGCATGCTGCAAGGAGAGGAGGGCACACATAGACCTCTGGGAAGACCCTTGCAGTCAAGCACAGGTGGGTCTTTTAGCATTTGTTGCTCACTGTGGGCAACCGTGGTAATCTGAGTCTGCAGTGTGGTAATGCATTGTCCTGTAAACACCACAGCTAGGACAGACGGGCAGTTCCTTAGGGTTTCTGAGAGAGGCTGGAAACCTGACGGAGCAGGCCTTTCTCCCTCAGGGTGGTCCTGGGTAGCAGCTAAGGTAGGAGGGTCTTATTGTAGCCTCGGGCCTTGGGTTGGGTGATTGCAGGAAGTGAAGTTTTGCTCTGGTTTCAGTGCTGCCAGGAAGCGGGGCAGTTCTGCAGTTGGGTATATTAATTTCTCATTCAGGGAAGGAGTGGGCTAAATCTGCAAATGGCAGGAAATGATATATGACCATGACTGGTTTGCACAGTGCCCTTCCTTTTCCTCTGACGTGAGTCTAGAAGGGCCTGACATCTGCTTGGCTGCATCACGGCCACACACTGTCCCCGCCTGATGTTGGGGGCTATGAAATAGCTTGTGTTCTTTTGCAGAGCCCCATGGCAAGGAATGCCAGGCCAGCCGCTGCGTTCTTTCTCCAGTGACTGCTGGCCAACCTGCTGCTCCTCCCTTTAGTGCCCCTTTGCATTAGCGCTAACTCACCAGTTTGCCCTGTCTGCCCTGGACACCCTGACCCCCTCTTTCCTCAGTCGCCTTTTCGCTGGAGTGGCCAATGCGAAGTATCGGGACACCATCACCTTGACCTTTGATCCTGCAAATCCGTGGCTGTCTTGTGTGTACAATGACCATAGTACTTATGTCTGGGGTGTGAAGGGCCCCAAGAAAGTGGGCAAGGTGTATTCAGCTCTGTATCATTCCTCCTGCGTCTGGAGTGTAGAGGTACGTGGGCCAGGTCTGCTGAGACTGACCGTGTTTCCTGGCCTACCATTAGGAGCTGGGGTTCCTCAAGTGTGGAATTTGTTTCCTCCAGCACCCTTGCTCCCCAAGCTGTGCCCCTGGGTCCCTTCGTATCTGTTAATTGGCTCTGAGGATGGGAGGGGATTTTAGTGCTGACTCATCTCAGACGTTTTTCAGTATGCCCCTGTGCAGTCTTAGCTTGGCCTCTTTGGACATGTTCCTGAACTTGACCAAACCTTAGTTTCTGCAATTGTGAAATGACATACCTGATGCATTTGATTTTTACGAACAGGAGACAATGTAAGTGGGAGATTTAGAATGCCTAGTACTTACTAGGTGCTTGGTTAATGTATATTCCTTTACTTGTTAAAGACAAGAGCTAATCATTATGACTTGCTTGCTATGGGACAAGCCGTTGCCTCCAGGGGACAGGATGGGGGAACTTTAGGCCCCCAAGGACAGAGGTTCAGGAGGGTTTAGCTGAAAAGGGTTGGGGACAAAATTTATTATCTCCAAGGGAAAGATACTAACTTGACAATGAAGAAACGGCAAAACCCACCCTTAGCCAAGTCATTAAGGTTAACATCCCGTGGCAGCAGCATGAATCTGGTGAGAGGGTACACTGAGAGGTTTCAAAATGTTCCCAGAAAATGTTATGACTCTTAAGAACTCCCAATAAAATGTTGAACAACAACAACCAACGTTGATGGAAAGTTTCTTTTAGTTCTGTTTTTCCATGCAGCCTCCTCCTAGCATTGTGTCTGGTATTCTTGACCCAAATGTATAAGGAACTTAGGATAGTCATGAGGAAACATCAGGCAACCTTCATTTGAGGTATACCTGCCAGAGTAACTTATCACACTCTCCCAGGTGTCAGGGTAGGAAAGACAAGCAAAGACTGAAAGCCATTCTAGACTGGGACAGATGACACCCATGTGCCGTGGGGGCTCCTAGGATCCTGGAGCAGAAGAAGTCCATTCGTGGGATATACAAACAAACTCATTGGCATTGGGTTGATTCCAACTCAGAGCAACCCCCGCTGGTGACATTTAAATAAAGTCTAATAATGTTGTTCCAGTGTGACCTCCGTGGTCCTTATCACTGTGTACTGTAGTGCATAAAACATTAATACGAAGGGAGACCAGGTGAGAGAGTTGAATGTGACATATCTTGACTCATTTTTCTAAAGGTTCAACCCAAAAGGTAAAGTAAAACAGCTCTTGATGGAGAGGAAAAGGTGGAAGGGGGTGGGTGATGATTCTTTCCCCCCGCTGCCTGGCACTGAACGGCCTCTCCTCTCTTCTCATTTTGCAGGGTCCACGAATTGCAGTTCCTGAGTGAAATGCTGAAGGTGGAGGCCCATGAGTCAGAGATTCTGTGCCTGGAGTACTCGAAGCCAGACACAGGTACCTGGCCCTGGCCTGGAATGGCCTTGAGTGAGCCCCTCCAGTCTGGCCAGAGCCACTGATACTTGTCCTGCCTCTTGACTATGGGGCTGATCGTTCTTTTGGCTACCAAAAGAGTTAGTGATCCTTCTTGATGTCTCTGAAGGCTTCTTGTTGTTTCTGAAGGCTTTGGGGAGGACTGCATCTCAACTCTGCCCGACTCCATGGCTCATGTGGCTTAAGGATGTGGGGCTCAGTTTCTCTGGGTGCTCTTTGCTGGGCACTCATGTTGGGCTGCGATCCACAAGCTCAGCAGTTTGAAACTACCAGCCGCTCTGCAGGAGAAAGGTGGGCCTTTCTACTCCTGTAAACAGTGACAGTCTCAGAAGCCCATAGGGGGTATTCACTATGAGTCAGCATTAACTTGATAGCAGCAGATTTGATTTTTGTAAAGTCTTTTTAAAGCCAACCAAAAGCTGAATCAGTGAAGAAGATCTGCTTTAGACATTGTGCTCTTTTAAAGAATAATCTGTCTGTGATCAGATTGACACAGGAACTTGGAAGGTTAGGTGAAAAGTTTAAGGGGCAGTGAGCTTATGTGTGTGATGGAAATTTGGAATTGGAAAAGGACAGTGAGAATGGCTACATAATTTCAGAAATATAATGAATGTTAGCAAATTGTACATGTAGAAATGATCGAATTGGTATATATTTTTGTGTGCATTGTTTTAGATCAGGGAGAAGACTCGAAGTTCAAATATAATTTACAGAGACCCCCTTGTTAAATCTTGAATGGGACAAAGTCCAGAAAAAACAAATCATCTGGTTGAGGGAGACCGTAAGCATGAGGCCATAATGGGGACTGAAGGATTCACAACAGCTCGGTCACATGGAAAACAAAGGAAGCCCCTTTAAAAGTCAAGTTGCCAGCAGATCAGACCATCACAGTTGGAAATGTGACTACAGAAATGGGAAAGGGACCATGATTGGAGTAAATACATTATTGCAGACTAGAAAAGTTTACAGGACTGGTTCAGGGCCCTCCAACCATCTTGGTCAGGGCATGAACGTGCAACCTCAGTACCCCAATTCCCATCAAGGGCATACTCAGGCAAGTTCTTGAGGGCTAGACTACTCCTCACCAGGCTGGCCAGAGGAGTGGGTGGAAGCAAACAAACTCTGCCTGAGGGCAAAGCATTTTACGTTGCTAGTTCAGAGTCATGGAGCTCTAATGCCATAGAAGGTTATGGGTTGGGCGGTTAACCACAAGGTTTCACTCTTCAAAACCACCAGCCAGCTCCAGGGAAGAAAGATGAGGCTTTCTACTCCAATAAAAATATATAGTCTGGAGATAAAAAGCCCCAATGTAAGTTAACTGGGTTGATTCCTACTAGAGGGATAATGTGTGTGGGCCAGATGCTTGCAAGGTCCCTCAAGGCAATGCTGCCAGACTGCAGTCTCTGCTCCCTGCTGGTGGAGACAATGGATTGCTTTTCTCTAAAACTTGGAACCATTAGCTTGGTTCCAGTAGGTGGAGTTCACACCCTACTGATAATGGTTCATATGGAGATCCAGAAAACAGGTCAAAGTTAAGCTGCCATTCTAAATGTAGGATCCGCCCATTTTGTCACCTGTATACCCCCAATCCCTCCTCTTCCTATTGCATGTATGCCCCTAGACCACCCCTTCTCACCGCTGTATAACATAGTCCAAGTCCTTCCTGTGATGTATGTCTTTACCCTCCCGTTTCCAATTCCCCTTGTCCTCCTTCCCTTCCCCCTCTCTCCATGTGGACCACCAAGTGGGGCTGAGGTGAGCAATGCTACCATGATATGTGTGTGACTGCATTATTGTAATATCTCTTCTATCTCTCATGCTCCCAATGACTTTAATATTTATATCTCAACCCTTTATGTTTCCAGGGCTTTCAATGACATTAGGCATCTTTTCAATGTTTATGAATCATGCTTATGAACCTCTCTTCTGTTAGTTGTCTGTGTGTATGCATTGCCTGTATTAAAAACATATAGAACCGAGCAATTTGTCTGGAAAAATAATTTATAGAAACTTTATGTTAGATTGCCATGCGTTTTGCATAGCCAATTGTTCTTTTAAAACACTTTTCTTGTCATTGTGATACCATGCTAAAAGGTAAAAACATCTGTATATAGTCAAATAGCTTTATCTTTCCTTTAAAGACATGAACCTTCGTGTCTTGCTTAAAGTTTCCACCTCACTAAAGCTAAATTGCTACCCTCGAAAATAAATCCCTCTAAGTTTTTAATGCTTTGAATATTTTATCGCTCTAATCCTCCTGGAGTTTATTTTTGAATGTAGTATGCTCCTTCCTTTGATTTCTTGTAAATTCAGCCAATTCAACCACTCATTAACCAAAGTATTCCTTTACCACTGGATTGTTTTGCCACCTTTGCTTTGCATAGCATATAGTTCTAAATTATATCCCAGACTACTGAATTATTTGCCAGAGTGGCTTTACTAATTGTACACTGGCATCACAACACGCGGGAGCTTCGGAAAGATCGTGGGAGAAAGGAATGAAAAGAGAAGATAATTTCCCATGAATTTTTGAAGCTTCCTCGTACAGGTGCTTTACAGTAAGTCGACATTAGGGTTTATAATCAATAAAAAATTCAACTGTGATCCAAGAATGAGGGGCGTGACATTTCCTGGTTGAGACAAAAGCGAACAGGCGAGCAGAATACGAAAAGAATTGGTTAACCGATGAAACTGCAGCCAAGTGTTAGCTGTTATCACAAAAATGAACACACAGAATATTCTTGAACTTGGAAGTGGGAACTTCAGCCTTTCAACGGCCATCGACGGTGCGGGGCAACATCCCCGCACTCCTACGCTCAGGAAGGGGGTTCTGGGGTCTGCGGCGCCGCGGGGCACAAGTGGGGCGAAGGGCTGCGAGGGAACGCCGAGGCAGAGGGGTCCCCGCGAGGCGGCTGCGGGCCGCTCCAGAAGGCAGGGGTCCGGGGGCTCTGCGGTCCCTCAGGACCCTCCAGGAGAGGCTCCAGAAAGGCAGCTGGAGGCCCCGGCCGGCCGTGCAGCTCGCTGGGAGGCGCGGGCGCACGTGCTCCGCCGGTCCGGGCGGCGGGGGCGGCTGAACGGGCCCTGGCCGTGGGCGGCGGGCGGCGGGCGGGCGCAGTGCGGCGCCGGGCAGGCGGGAGGTGACCGCGCGGGGCGGTCGCGGCGGCTGGGGCTACTGACGGCACACGGATCCGGAGCGCACTGCGCGGGGCGGGGCGCCGCGCAGGTGAGAGCGGCAGCGGACCCGGATGCGGCGCGGCTGAGGGCGGCCGAGGGCGGGGGGTCGCGGCGGCTAGCTCTTGGAGATCCCGGCCGGAGGCTCCGGCGCCGGTGCTGCGCTTCCTGCCGGCTCGAAGAACGAGCCCGAGCCTGGCCGCCCTCGGGATGCCTTGCTGAGGCTCCGCCGGACGTCCCCAACAGGGGGGGGGCGGGGCGGGGCGCGTTCGGGCGCCTCCTGAGGGCGCCTCAGCGGAGAGCGGCGTTGGCGCCGTGGAGTCTACGCGGGCGGCCCAACCCGCCTGCCACTCAGGTGTCTTTTTGCACGGAAGTGAGTTTTAGGAGCGGGAAACCTGTGGTGGGCGTGACTGACGTGTTTTTAAATCATTTTCTATACATTTAAAGCTGTAAAGGCAAAACTTCATGATCCAATTAATATAGCCAAAAATTCAGGCTTGATAGAAACATTTAGAATCCAGCCACTGGGGGTAAAGTCCCCTTATTCCCATCTGTTATTGGAGGAAGGTATGAGAGAGATTGGATACTGCGGTGGGAAGAAATAGAGCCAAATAGGAATGTCTGCTTCTATAGGGAGAATGTATCAGCCATGCGCTCACTTTAAGGCAGCACAGCTTTAAGGGAGAATCTGTGGAAATGATAGATTACCGCAGGAACATGAACTTGGAGTATATCTCCAACTAACAGAGTGGTGGTCTTCCAGCCATGGAACATTAGTCTCCCAGATTCCCTCTGTACCAGTCAGGGAATAAGTCCCAGTATTATTTCCCTTGGTGCTAGTATCCCACATTTCCCCTCTCTGCATTATGTTTAAGATTCAATAGTGTCACGGAGGCAACATGGTCTCTTTTCATATCTATTAGCTTCCTATAGAAGTGACATGAGACTGCAAGCATCACAATTATGATAAAAAACACAGTCAGACTGGAACTTAAGCTATGTGAAGTACTTTGCCCCCAAGCTCGCGGGTCCAACCCTTCCATGCTACTCCTCAATTGCTTAATCACATCAGAGCCAGGAGAAGCCTCAAGCTTGTCTTTGAATGTATAGAAAATATCCTTTTTAAGCTGATCAATATCTAATGAAATGTTTCCCTTAAACCCTTGCAAATGTTTCCTAATCAAATTCCAATCATGCAATGTCTTATTATAAGGATAAGTGGTTATACAGAAATCAGTTACATTCCAATCACATTATAGCATTGACAAATTCAAAATCTTGATCTTTCAGCAAAGCAGTCTGCAGTAATGTAGGGACTTTATGGATGTGCTTTATACAATTGATGTATGTATACGTATGGATTGTGGTAAGAGTTGTATGAGTCCCTAATAAAATGTAAAAGAAGAAAAGAGAAAAAAAATGATTAGGGCAAAGACTGTACAGATGTGCTTTATACAATTGATGTATGTATATATATGAACGGTGAAAAGAATTGTATGAGCCCCAATAAATTGTTAAAATTAAAAAAAAATTCATTAAAAAAAAATTAAATTAAATTAAAAAAAAATGAGTAAATGAACTTTGTCACACATAAGATTCCTCTTCTCCTTCTGTTTTAACAATTTAAATAGTAAAGCATTGCTAGATCTTGAACCAGTAAAAGTACTAGTTAGATAACCTTCATTGTTATGTAAATACCGGCTCCCATCCCTCAGAGAATTAAGAGAGCTAACTAATTGGGAGAACTTCTTATCATACTTTGAAAGACTGAAAAAATTCTTAATAAATTTGTTCAGCTGATCTTGAAGTAACTTACCAAGCAGACATTTTTTCTCCAGGCTTACCAATAAGGTTATAGGCTCAATTGAGCCGTTTTGCCTTTCAGGCTTCTCACACTGTATGATTTTACCTTGCAATATTCTGTCTTGGTTAACTTCACTCATTCCCTCTATGCTGGCTTTAGGGGAAGTTAATGGGAGGGCCTTAGGCCCCCCTGAATGCCCTAAGGAAATGACCCGGCATCCACAGTTAACAAACCTTTTTCCTTCCATTTCTAATTCCATGTGGGGGCGCTGTTTCTCCACAACAGCAGTCCAGAAGACTGCTTGATTTATAGGGTGGTCAAACTTCTCAAGTACTCTTTCCTGATAGGTATAAATTTTTACTCTAGAAATGCAAGGAAGGGAAAATTGGCTTAAGCGATCCTACATTTTTACAAACCATGGTATATCAGAACTCATTACTGCCTTAATTTCTTCTTCACAATCCTGACCAATAACTCCAGCAACACCTTGAGAATTTATGTTGGACTTTCTTTTTTTTTTTTTTTTCTTGACTTTCTTAATAAACTTCCTATAGTTCTTTTAGGTAGTGGACCCCAATTACTGCTCTTCGTTTCTGATTCAATCACAGTTTTGGGCTTTTTCTTACAACTCTTATCAACTCCAGTATCAATTTTAATTTCTTGAGTACTAAGGTTAAATCTTCCTGATAGAAACTGTATTAATCTTTCAATAAGAGGTCCCTGCTTTTGAGGATCAAGCTCCTGTGAAGGCTTCTGAGCCATCTCTTGGTTATTCAAACCAACTGCAGTGAGAACAGAGACTAGGTTTTTGCCTCTTTGGCTAGGTCTGTTCTCCTGCTGTGAGGCTGCTAGATAAAGGCGATTTCTCTCAAAGATCTTCTTTGCTCCAGTAGGCAGACACCTTGCCTACCACGCTCTGCTATGAGGGCTCTGCATCAAGCTTCTTCCACTATTTTCCCGCCGGGAAGTCTTTGCTAATGGCGACCCTTCACGGTTGATTTTTGAACGACATTGGCTCGCCCAATGAGTTCCCTTCCTACAATGGAGGCAGAGTTCAGGTTCGTTTAAACCCGATCTCCATGGTCCTGGCCCATGCTCTGACATTGGCCGCAGCCTGCTCTGCCTACACTCTTTTGAAGATGACTTGTCTTCCCACAACTAAAGCACTTTCTTCCAGGTCTGATATAGTTTGCCAATGAAGCTGCCATGAGGTCTGCCTTGTATTCCTCTGCCTCTACATTCCTGCATATCCTAAAATAACCCCGCAAAGTGCCCTGTTCGCTGTAGGGATGCAAGGCATTTTTACAGTGCTTATTAGAGAAATCATAAGATAGCTTGTGCACTAGGTCTCTTACTGCCTGAACATTCTTCACACATTTGGAAATAGCATCTTCCAGTCGGGACACAAAGTCAGCGTAACGCTCATCATATTCTGTTGTCTTATAGCCCTGTAACGCGGCGTTCTCTCTTCTGATGGAATTATCTTTTCCCAGGCCCTTAAGCAAACCTCATGTATCTGTCCTATTGTCTGTTCAGTAAACTGTAGTTGAGACTCAACTGTAATATAATTTGCATCCCCTAGCAATTGATGAATTCCTATATCTATCCCATCCTCAGCATTCTTCCCAGCTCTTGCAAGGGCTGCTTCCTTCCATAGCATTTGATATCACAAGCATTCTGAAGAGTAAAGACAAATTCTCACTAAAGCTTTCCAATCTGTAGGGGTCCAGCTGTCAGACTCTGCTAGAGCCCTTATCATGCTAATTACAAAATGTGAGTCTGGGCCTTAGTCATTGATTGCCTGCTTGAGATCTTTTAGCAACTTAAAAGGCAAAGGCACTGTGAATTCCTTTTGGTTCTAACAGGATAAGACATCTTGCATTCTAAATCTTCTTCTGCAATCCCTCTTCCTACTCTGGAGAGTAAAGGTGCTTTCCTATACTTTGCTTCTTTAAGTCTATTCTCTGAGCTACTCTTTTCAATCTGGATATCTTGGAGTTCCACTTCCTGAACTTCACCTTCTGTGCTAGCTCTCCTAGTTTGCATTTCTTTGGAGCTAATCTCTCTACCTTCAGGGCTGGCTTGCTTGATTGTTTTACAATCTCTGGCCTTTCTTACACTAAATTCCAGCAGGAGAGCAGTTGCTTTTACTATGTCCCCTTCTGACTCAGGCTCATTCTTTTAGCTCTGCCTAAAATCTTCTCATCTGCCTGAAACCCGTTCTCACTGCTTCTCATCTGATTTAAATTTGGGCATCTTAGACGTTGCCTGTTCTGCTCCTTGGCTTTCTCTACCTTTGAAAGCAAGGGAGCTTCCTGGGATTGTTTAATAGCCATGCTTTGGATCTTGCAATCCACTGCCTCTAGTACTGTATCACCTTTAAACCTTCGGAGTCTGCAGTCTCGCGAGAGCATACAGGCTTTGGCAATGAGGTTCTGTTCTAGAATTGGAGGCTTTAGATAACAAACCAATCCCTGCCTTTTCAGTTTTTCCTAAAGTTTCATAACCTAAATCATGCTTATTCACAGACACTTTAGCTTGCTTTGCTAGATTGGAATAGACACAAGACTTCTCACTAGACTGTTCATCCTTATTCTCTTCCTCCTGCAAAAGTTTTAAAACCATCTTAACTTGTACCCACAGAGACCACTTCTCCATAGGGATACTCTCCCCATCTCTGTGCTTCCTTTAAGTTGACAATGACCTCCTCCCAGGTCTCTAAATCAAAAGTTCCTTCCTCTGAGAACCATGAATTATACCTTTTTACTACTTTTAGAAAACATTGTATCTTTTTCTTCGTTACTTTTACACCTTGTCTTTTCAGTAAGTAGAGAGCATGGTACCATAAGTTTCAGGTTTACTTTTACCTTGCTCCCATTATCCTCTTTAAAATTCTAATTCACTATTTCCACTACTTCTCTGTCAATCCCCACACCGGATCCTCACTTCGCACAATTTTCAAATTCACTCTACGTACCAATGGGGCCATATAATTGTTATATGGGATATAACTCATATTGTCCCACGTTGTGCGCCATTTGTCTGGGGAAGCCCGCCTTGTGCTGGGGCTCCAGCCTCCAGCCCAGTCCTTAAGCCTCCTGCCTGGTCTCCATCCCACCTCCCTTCGTCCACACTGAGCATGGGCCTGGCTGGTAAGATCATGGCCATCCAGGAGGTGAGCATGCTACCATGAATTGTGTCTGACTGCATTATTGTAATGTCTCTTCTATCGCTCATGCTCCCGGTGACTTTAATATAATATTTATATATCTCAACCATACAATTGTGCTTATTGAACCCAAGATTACTGGTGGGGGGCTGGCACCCCAACTCATACCACAGTACATACCATTTGTCTAGTTCTTCAATGCTTCCTCTCCCGCTCACTCCCTCCAACTATCATGACCTCAGCTCTACCTTACAAAGCCGGCTAGACCAGAGCATGTACACTGGTACAGATAAGAACTCTCAACACGCAGAATCCAGGACAGATAAACCCTTCAGGAACAGTAATGGAAGTAGTGATAACATGAGGGTAGGGATGAGATAGAGGGAACTGATAGCAATGATTGATGTATTAACGCTCACACCCCAGGGGGACAAGCAACAGAAACATTGGTGAAGTGAGACCTTGGACATTGTAAAATATGAAAGTATAATTTATCAAGGTTTCATGAGGGTGGGAGAGTGGGAGAGAAGGGGGGAAAAGGAGCTGATACCAAGGGGTCAAGTATAAAGAAAATGATGATGGTACCGTAGGTACAAATGTGCTTGATACAATTGATGTATGCATTGTTATAAGTGGTGTAAGAGCCCCCGATAAAATGACTTAATTTTTTAAAAGTGTTTAGGTAGATCTTGATGGAGGATAGATTGAGAAACAATAGTTTCAGAATTTGATAATTTTGCTTAATAATCAAACTGAAAACTCACTGCCATTGCATCTTTTGTGACTCACAGCAACCCTGACTTTCGGCAACCCTATTGGACAGGGTAGAGCAGCCCCTGTGAGTTTCTGAGACTGCAACTCTTTACAGGGGTAGAAAGCCCTAACGTTTCTCTCTCAGAGCGGGTGGTGGTTTTGAACTATGTGGGTAGCAGCCCAAGTGAAAACCACTATGCCACCAGGGCTCCCTGTGCCACATAGCGGGAGCTGTTGTTTTCCCAAACATTCACTTGGCTATTTCTTTTATAAGAAGCCAAGTAATTTGGCAGCTTATTTCTGTTCCAGTTTTCTTATATAGAAAATGTGGTGACAGTGTGAACCTGTTTGTTGTAGTTTATGTGAACATAATTGAGTGATCTAGACCAAGTGAGCTAGACCAAGTGAGCTGACTGGTCAAAAATCAGACCTGTGGATTGCCAAATTGGTTCTGCTGAGATTGGGGCTTTCCTGGATCCACAGGCTTCCTCCAAGCTGTGTCCGAGAAGCTCTGCATTTTAGAGCTACATTTTATAGTTGAAAGAGAGGCCTAAGGAGGGAGGGAGTCCTTAAGCTCTAAGACCTTAATGCTGTCATTGCTGTCCTCTTTTAGTGTACCTGCAGTTTCCACACTGCAGTGGGAACCATTGAAACAGCTGTTCTCATTCTCTGAGATGGTGTGCCACCCCACTCCATACCACCACCACCTCATCCCTTTCTCTTATTGTAGAGATAATGCCCCTTCCATATGTATCTCAGATATTCAATTAATGAAGAAAGACAAAAGTAGGAGAAATGATTTAGATGAAGGAGACCATAAGCATGAGGCCATAATGGGGTCCAAAGGCTGTGTGGCCATGTCGCTAATTATAGAAATGGATGAAATCTGCCACAAAAATGTGATTGGAGGCAGAGCAATTCATCACTCTCTCAGGCAGGACTACATAAGTGAGAATGGGGCCATTATGGAGACATGGAGACGATCACAGATTAGAAAGGCTTACTGGATTTGTTCTGGGGCCTTCCGACCACTATAACTCATGACCATAGGGTCTTAGACTTTCCCAATTTCCATTGAGGACCTTCCCAGGGAAGTCCCAGAGGGCAGATTGCTCCTCTCTGCTCTGGCTAGTTGTTGTTGCGTGCCATTGAGGACACTTGGACTCGTCGTGACCTCACATACAACCGAATGAAACACTGTAGGGTCGTGCACCATCCTCACAATTGTTCCTGTGCCTGAACCACCGATGAAGCCACTGAGTCCATCCACTTCTTCGAGGACCTCCTCTGTTTCATGGCTTCTCCACTGTACCAAATAGGATGTCCTTCTCCAGGGACTGGTCTCTCCTGACAACATGTCCAAAGTATGTAAGATGGCGTCTTGCCATCCTTGCCTCTAAGCAGCACTCTGGCCTTATTTCTTCTGATACAGATTGGTCAGTCCTTCAGCAGTCCATGGTACTGTCAGTAGTCTTCTGGTGGACCACAATTCGATGCATCTGTTCTTCTACAGCCTTCCTTATTCAGTGTCTAACTTTCACATGCATATGATGCAATGGAAAATAGCATGGCTTAGGTCATGTGCACCTTAGTCCTCAGAGTAACATCATTGTTCTTCAACACTATAAAGAGGTTTTCTGCAGCAGATTTACCCATTACAATACATCTTTTGATCTCCTGACTGCTGTTTCTATGAACATTGATAGTGGATCTAAGCAAGACAAAATCCTTGACAACTGAAGCCCTTTTCTCTGTTTATCACCTATTGGTCCAGTTTTGGGGATTTTGGTCTTCCTTATATTGAATTGTAACCCATATTGAAGGCTGCAATCCTTGATCTTCAGCAAGTGGTTCAATTCCTCCTCACTTTCAGCAAACAAATGGTGTCATATATGCACACAAGCAGGCTCCCAAAAGTTAGTGGAACAAGGAATCAAAAGAGAATGGAATTTTTCAGGGACTTTTTGAAATACCAGTGTGTGTGTGTGTGTGTGAGAGAGAGAGAGAGAGAGAGAGAGAGAGAGAGAGAGAGAGAGAGAGAGAGAGAGAGAGGAGATGTGGGCATAAAACAAACATCAAGCAACATAAGGGAGAATGCTGTTGGCTGCTGTTGAACTGATTCCGGTGCGCATGCACAGTGACCTGCTGTGTGCACCATAGTGACCCCTCAGAAGCAGATCATCAAGCCTACCTTTCAACTGAAATTCTGAGAATTCACAATTTTCAGAAGTATGTGGATAACAGTGAAAGCCAAAATTCTATTTGCACAGTCCCCACGTGGATTAAGCTTCCAGTGAATTCCTTCAGACCATTGACCAGGGATGTGAACACTCTTGCCACCAGGCAGAGGGCATTGGAAAGTGGATTACCCCTTAGGCAGCCCATGGTGGGGCTTAGAGACTTGCCTAAGTGTATCCTTGAATCGAGGCTGCCATTCTGGGCTGCGCGGTCATGAGTCATGCCCCCAAAGCCTTGGTTGTTTGGCCCTGGACCACTCTTGTAAACTGTCCTGTTTAACACAGGTCCCAATCCTTGTCCTATTCTTGCTTCTGTAGTCCCACCTGGAACTGTGATGTTGGGATCTGCCGCCATGTCCTTTCAAGTCTGTGAATCTCAGATAACCCTTACATATCAATAAGACCTCTTGCTAATAGTTTCCCTCCCCTCATCTCGATGGCATGTGTTGGCCCTTGGACTATCTAGGTTACCTAGCGGGCATTTGGATTATGTAGGCTCCCTAGCGGGAATTTGGACTATATAGATTACCTAGCGGGCAATTAGACTTTGTAGGTTATCTAGCGGGCACTTTGACTATCTAGGTTACCTAGCTAGCACTTGAACTATCTACGTTACCTAGCGGTTACTTGGAGTATGTTGGTTACCTACCGGGCTGTTGGACTATCTAGGTTACCTAGCCGGCACTTGGGCTATCTAGGTTAACTAACGGGCACTTGGACTATGTAGGTTCCCTAGCGGGCCCTTGGACTATGTAAGTTCCCTAGCGGGCACTTGGACTATGTGGGTTCCCTAGCGGGCATTAGGACTATCTGGGTTACCTAACGGGCACTTGGACTATGTAGGTTAACTAGCGGGCTTTGGACTATGTAGGTTACCTAGCGGACACTTGGACTATGTAGGTTCCCTATCGTTCACTTGGAGAATGTAGGTTAACTAAGGGGCACTAGGACAATGTAGGTTACCTAGCGGGCCTTGGGACTACCTAGGTTACCTAGGGGGAACTTGGACTATGTAGGTTTACTATTGGGCACTTGGACTATCTAGGTTACCTAGCAGGCACTTGGACTATGTAGGTTAACTAGCGGGCACTTGGACTATCTAGGTTACCTAGCAGGCACTTGGACTATGTACGTTTCCTAGCGGGTACTTGGACTATCTATGTTAACTAGCGGGCACTTGGACTATGTAGATTCCCTATCGGGCACTTGGACTATGTAGGTAACCTAGTGGTCACTTGAACTGTCTAGGTTACCTAGCGGGCATTTGGACTATGTAGGTTAACTAGCGAGCTCTTGGACTATCTAGGTTAACTAGCGGGCACTTGGACTATTAGGGTCCCTAGCGGGCATTTGGACTATATAGGTTACCTAGCGGGCACTTGGACTATGTAGGTTAACTAGCGGACACTTTGACTATCTAGGTTAGCTAACGGGCAATTGGACTATCTAGGTTACCTAGCGGGCACTTGGACTATGTAGGTTCCCTAGCGGGCACTTGGACTATTTAGGTTACCTAGCAGGCACTTTGACTATCTAGGTTAACTAACGGGCACTTGGACTATGGAAAGAAGTGCCTAATGGTCACCAGGACCCATGGTTAATCCAGGCGTGGTCATCTGATTCCAATCGATCAGACCTAGCTATAAATCACTTATATGTCTGGGTAATTAAAAGCAAATATAAATTTTCAAAAAAAATAACGTTGCATGGGATAGAAAGAGAATACATAACAACATCAGACATAAATATGCCTCAAGACAAACTCATTGTGCACATCCAGAATACATAATGGCTCTTGCTAAGATGCATTTCCCACTAGACCCTACCCCAAGCCAGTAAAAGCCAGAAACTCTACAGTAAACTGTGGATTGTACTACTCTGAAATGGGAGCTGTGTCTCTAGACCTAACTTGGGGCTGTTCGTGCTGAGGACTCACCAATACCTGCTGCAGTGACAACAGTCCAGGTGAGAATAAGGAAATCTGGATGACAGCCAGGATATAGGAGCACTGAGACCTCAAATTGCTTCTAGGCGAGCATGGCCTAATGGGCTTCCATTTATGCACCTCTGGCAGGAGGAGTTTGTTCTGGAAAGTAATGGTTTCTAAGGAAGTATTTCTTAAACTTTCACATGCATGCACTTACCCAGGTTCCTGGAAATCGGGCTGGGGGGCAGATTCTGATTTTGTGGGTTCAGGGTGGGGGGTCTAGGATCCAGCAGTTCTAGAGGCCCTGGTACTCTTGGGCTGTTAACCACAAGGACAGTAGTCCTAAACCACCAGCCACTCCTTGGGAGAAATATGAGGCTGTAGACTCCGGGCAAGAGTGACAGTCTGGGAAACCCACAAGGGCAGTTCTACCCTGTCCTGTAGGGTCACTATGAGTCAGCATCAACTCGATGGCATTAGCATGGGAGAAGCTAATGCTGATGTTGCTGGTTCCTTGACCTATCATACTTTGAGTGGCAAAGTCCCAAGGGCCTTCCCGGATGTGATGGCCAAAAGCAGTAGTGTTCACCCTTGGTCATACTTTGGAATCCCTTAGGAGCTTTCAAGCCTCCCATTGGCCTGGCGCCATCCCAGACCAATGAAGCAAGACTTAGTGGAAGCAGGATTCAGGTCACGGTCAGTGAGAAAGCCCCCTTGGCAATGCCAACGTACAGCCAGTGCAGAGTCGAACTGGTCGACGACTCCACATGACTCCATATACTTTGGTGAAGCCAGCTGTTTGGGCAAGGTTTTCAGAGTTACCACCCATGTAGACTTGTTGGTGATAGTGCATTAAATAGAGCACATGCAGTGCATTGCATGAGTGTCCTATGTCATGCAACCACATCAGGGGTATGTTGAGCCAATTTCTCTGGGAGACCAAGGGTGTTGGCTCCATCCTGAACGTTGGCAGGGTAATGGACTGACACAGAGGAAACTCATTCTCTTTGTGGTGGTGCACTAATGGGTTCTTCACAGAAGGCCAAGTCCATGGCTGCAGATGCTCACGGGGCTGAGGGAGCAGGTCAAATCCTAAGTCCGAGGTGGGTGTTTGCATATTTACATGCCCTCACTGCCATCAAGTCCATTCCAACTCACAGGCCCATGGGACTGAGTAAAATGGCCCCCGTGGGTTTCTGAGACTGTGATTCTTTAGAGGAGTAGAAAATCTCCTCTTTCTCCAGAGGAGCGGTTGGTCATTCAAACTGCTGACCTTGAGATAAACAGTCCAACTCCTGACCACTCTTGCCGTCAGAATTCTATTTATTTACACAAGTATATATATATCCTTTCCCAAAAGAACTCCACATTTTCAAATCATTCTTGACACTCATGGCCTTTTTTCCTTTATAGCCATGCCTTTGGTTGAAACACAGATATAAGAGAAATATTTATCTACTTATAGGGGTACAAAAGTAGCTTTGGTGGCATAGTGTTTGCATGTTGGGCTGCTAACACCAAAGTCAGCACTTTGAAACCACCAGCGACTCCGTGGGAAGAAGAGTCTGTCTACTCCTATAAAGAGTTACAGTCTCAGAAACTCACAGGGACAGATCTACTCTGCCTCATAGGGTCACTATGAGTCAGCATCACCTCCCTGGCAGTGAGGTAGATTTTGGTTTCATAGAGATACAAGTCAGTCCTGAGCTGCTAAAGACAAGGTTGGCAGTTTGAACCCACCAGCTGCAGAGAAAGAGGAGGCTTTCTATTCCCATAAGGAGCTACAGTTTCAGAAATACCCACAGGGGAAATTTTAACCTCTCCTGTAGGATCAATATGAGTCAGAATCGACTTATCGGTGGTGAGCAAGTGGAGGGGACCCTAAACAGGTTCCGGTGGACCTTAAGAGTTCTACTAATTGTGCATGCTCTGTAAAATGTAAACCAAGATTTTACTTTTGCAAACATTATTTTTTCTAAACACGTCTAACTGTGAAACTATACTCGCATGCGGGTCTTTGAACCTGGTCATTGGTCTGGGGAAGTGAAGGGGCCTGACATCCTTTGTTGTTGTTAGTGCTGTCCAGTCATTCTGACATCACAGGGACCTTCTTTGCAACACAAGGCAGCACTGCCCAGTCCTTTGCCAGCCTCAGGGGTAGTATGTTGGAGCCCATGGTTTCAGCTACCGTGTCCTCCAGTTCACCAAGGAGTTTCCTCTTTGTGCTGCTTACTAAACCCGTTTCTAAGGAGTCCATTCCAACTCACGGTGACGCCGTGTGGGTCAGCACCACGGGACCCCACATAATGCCTTATACCATATATATATATATATATATATATATACATATATTGTGCATAATGCCTTATACCTGGTCCCTTTGGCACCTTGTGATCGCACAGGCTGGTGTGCTTATTCCATGTGGGCTTTTTTGCTTCTGAGCCAGATGGCCGTTTGCTCACCTTCAAGCCTTTAAGACCCCAGACACTATCTCTTTTGATAGCCTCTGGCCTTTACTTCGGGGTCTTCGGTCCCTGCAGAGTGGACACATGCCTGCTGTGCGGGTATGGGACGTGTCGGAGCGCAGCCTGGTGGCGGAGCTTCAGGAGCATAAGTATGGCATGGCATGTGTGGCCTTCTCATCCAGTGCCAAGTACATTGTCTCAGTGGGCTACCAGCATGACATGATCGTCAATGTCTGGGCCTGGAAGGTGAGTGGGCTGCTGGCCTCAGGACAGGCGGGGCCGGGAGGGGAGCCAAGAAACTGCTGACCGGTGGCCTTTACTTCCGCCTGCTGGCCTCAGTCCCTTTCTAGAGAACTCTGAGCAGAAAGGAGCAACTGGGTATCTAGGATGCTGAAGAAGGGGCAGAAGGAGAGGTCAAGTTCACAGCTTGTCTAACCTTCAGTGTGTAAGTTTCTTTTCCCTCAGCTCCTAGAAGCAGAGCCTTGATTTCCCTTGACTTTCTCTCCAGAAAAACATTGTAGTGGCTTCCAACAAGGTGTCCAGTCAGGTGACAGCAGTATCCTTCTCTGAGGACTGCAGCTACTTTGTCACTGCAGGCAACCGGCACATCAAGTTCTGGTACCTCGATGACAGCAAGACCTCAAAGGTGAGGCAGCAAGTAGCCACTAGGGTGGGGTCTGCCCAGATATGTTCCACCTGCGCCCCCTTCTGCATGCTCAAAAGCCCCTTGGAAGTCTCAGCTGGGCCAGGTGCTATGTCAATATGCAAGGGAAGCCTTCTCCCTCCCTCCCCAGGGCCTGCTTTCCAGGGGGTAGCCTGCAGGGTGTGTGGGTGGCACCTGTGGTGGGTCTCCACAGGTGAATGCCACTGTACCCCTGCTGGGCCGCTCTGGGCTGCTGGGGGAACCTGCGGAACAACCTGTTCACTGATGTAGACTGTGGCTGCGGGAAGAAGACTGACAGCACCTTCTGTATCACATCCTCTGGGCAGCTGTGCGAGTTCAGTGACCCGGAGACTGTTGGACAAGTGGGTGGAGCTGAGTGTAAGTGAATGCTTTGTCGGCACCCTCCCGTCTGTCACCTCCGGGCTCCAGGGCACCTGAGTCTGCATGCACGCTGGGGGAGGCCCCAGGCGGAGGAATGTGTTTGGGAACCTCTCTGCTTGCTCGCCCTCTCTGTCTCTGCCTCTTCCTCTGCTTTCCTCTTCTGCTCAGCACACAGACAGCATCACAGTAAGTGTGCTGGCCCTGTCCGCTGCCTCTGCTGCCTTTCTCTGGGCCGGCCTCTTCTGGGTGTGTCTTTGCCCAAACCTCAGGTGCCTTATAAGGCTTGCTGACTCCTTCCCCCTAATTGCAGGGGGCTGTGGGCCCTCTGGCCAGCTGCTGTTAGAGGGAGGGGCATTGAGGGGCTCTGCCCAGGGCAGCTGGCCTGCCTTGCGCTTGTCCTTGCCTCTTGGCTCATGGCTGTTGAGGTGTCCGGTGAAGGAGTGGACAGACGCCCTTGCTGACTGTGGCTTCTGTGCTCACAGACCACAGTGGCCCACTGCATCTCGGTGAGCCAGGACTACATCTTCTGCGGCTGTGCTGACGGCACCGTGTGCCTTTTCAACCCCTTCAACCTGCACTTCCTCAGCACGCTGCCCCGGCCCCATGCCCTGGGCACAGACATTGCCAGCATCACAGAGGCCAGGTGAGCGGTGTGGGTGGGCCCCTGAGTCCTGTCAGAGCCCCACTCTGTGCCAGGCCGTCCCTGGCATGCTGCAAGGAGAGGAGGGCACACATAGACCTCTGGGAAGACCCTTGCAGTCAAGCACAGGTGGGTCTTTTAGCATTTGTTGCTCACTGTGGGCAACCGTGGTAATCTGAGTCTGCAGTGTGGTAATGCATTGTCCTGTAAACACCACAGCTAGGACAGACGGGCAGTTCCTTAGGGTTTCTGAGAGAGGCTGGAAACCTGACGGAGCAGGCCTTTCTCCCTCAGGGTGGTCCTGGGTAGCAGCTAAGGTAGGAGGGTCTTATTGTAGCCTCGGGCCTTGGGTTGGGTGATTGCAGGAAGTGAAGTTTTGCTCTGGTTTCAGTGCTGTCAGGAAGCGGGGCAGTTCTGCAGTTGGGTATATTAATTTCTCATTCAGGGAAGGAGTGGGCTAAATCTGCAAATGGCAGGAAATGATATATGACCATGACTGGTTTGCACAGTGCCCTTCCTTTTCCTCTGACGTGAGTCTAGAAGGGCCTGACATCTGCTTGGCTGCATCATGGCCACACACTGTCCCCGCCTGATGTTGGGGGCTATGAAATAGCTTGTGTTCTTTTGCAGAGCCCCATGGCAAGGAATGCCAGGCCAGCCGCTGCGTTCTTTCTCCAGTGACTGCTGGCCAACCTGCTGCTCCTCCCTTTAGTGCCCCTTTGCATTAGCGCTAACTCACCAGTTTGCCCTGTCTGCCCTGGACACCCTGACCCCCTCTTTCCTCAGTCGCCTTTTCGCTGGAGTGGCCAATGCGAAGTATCGGGACACCATCACCTTGACCTTTGATCCTGCAAATCCGTGGCTGTCTTGTGTGTACAATGACCATAGTACTTATGTCTGGGGTGTGAAGGGCCCCAAGAAAGTGGGCAAGGTGTATTCAGCTCTGTATCATTCCTCCTGCGTCTGGAGTGTAGAGGTACGTGGGCCAGGTCTGCTGAGACTGACCGTGTTTCCTGGCCTACCATTAGGAGCTGGGGTTCCTCAAGTGTGGAATTTGTTTCCTCCAGCACCCTTGCTCCCCAAGCTGTGCCCCTGGGTCCCTTCGTATCTGTTAATTGGCTCTGAGGATGGGAGGGGATTTTAGTGCTGACTCATCTCAGACGTTTTTCAGTATGCCCCTGTGCAGTCTTAGCTTGGCCTCTTTGGACATGTTCCTGAACTTGACCAAACCTTAGTTTCTGCAATTGTGAAATGACATACCTGATGCATTTGATTTTTACGAACAGGAGACAATGTAAGTGGGAGATTTAGAATGCCTAGTACTTACTAGGTGCTTGGTTAATGTATATTCCTTTACTTGTTAAAGACAAGAGCTAATCATTAAGACTTGCTTGCTATGGGACAAGCCGTTGCCTCCAGGGGACAGGATGGGGGAACTTTAGGCCCCCAAGGACAGAGGTTCAGGAGGGTTTAGCTGAAAAGGGTTGGGGACAAAATTTATTATCTCCAAGGGAAAGATACTAACTTGACAATGAAGAAACGGCAAAACCCACCCTTAGCCAAGTCATTAAGGTTAACATCCCGTGGCAGCAGCATGAATCTGGTGAGAGGGTACACTGAGAGGTTTCAAAATGTTCCCAGAAAATGTTATGACTCTTAAGAACTCCCAATAAAATGTTGAACAACAACAACCAACGTTGATGGAAAGTTTCTTTTAGTTCTGTTTTTCCATGCAGCCTCCTCCTAGCATTGTGTCTGGTATTCTTGACCCAAATGTATAAGGAACTTAGGATAGTCATGAGGAAACATCAGGCAACCTTCATTTGAGGTACACCTGCCAGAGTAACTTATCACACTCTCCCAGGTGTCAGGGTAGGAAAGACAAGCAAAGACTGAAAGCCGTTCTAGACTGGGACAGATGACACCCATGTGCCGTGGGGGCTCCTGGGATCCTGGAGCAGAAGAAGTACATTCGTGGGATAAACAAACAAACTCATTGGCATTGGGTTGATTCCAACTCAGAGCAACCCCCGCTGGTGACATTTAAATAAAGTCTAATAATGTTGTACCAGTGTGACCTCCGTGGTCCTTATCACTGTGTACTGTAGTGCATAAAACATTAATACGAAGGGAGACCAGGTGAGAGAGTTGAATGTGACATATCTTGACTCATTTTTCTAAAGGTTCAACCCAAAAGGTAAAGTAAAACAGCTCTTGATGGAGAGGAAAAGGTGGAAGGGGGTGGGTGATGATTCTTTCCCCCCGCTGCCTGGCACTGAACGGCCTCTCCTCTCTTCTCATTTTGCAGGGTCCACGAATTGCAGTTCCTGAGTGAAATGCTGAAGGTGGAGGCCCATGAGTCAGAGATTCTGTGCCTGGAGTACTCGAAGCCAGACACAGGTACCTGGCCCTGGCCTGGAATGGCCTTGAGTGAGCCCCTCCAGTCTGGCCAGAGCCACTGATACTTGTCCTGCCTCTTGACTATGGGGCTGATCGTTCTTTTGGCTACCAAAAGAGTTAGTGATCCTTCTTGATGTCTCTGAAGGCTTCTTGTTGTTTCTGAAGGCTTTGGGGAGGACTGCATCTCAACTCTGCCCGACTCCATGGCTCATGTGGCTTAAGGATGTGGGGCTCAGTTTCTCTGGGTGCTCTTTGCTGGGCACTCATGTTGGGCTGCGATCCACAAGCTCAGCAGTTTGAAACTACCAGCCGCTCTGCAGGAGAAAGGTGGGCCTTTCTACTCCTGTAAACAGTTACAGTCTCAGAAGCCCATAGGGGGTATTCACTATGAGTCAGCATTAACTTGATAGCAGCAGATTTGATTTTTGTAAAGTCTTTTTAAAGCCAACCAAAAGCTGAATCAGTGAAGAAGATCTGCTTTAGACATTGTGCTCTTTTAAAGAATAATCTGTCTGTGATCAGATTGACACAGGAACTTGGAAGGTTAGGTGAAAAGTTTAAGGGGCAGTGAGCTTATGTGTGTGATGGAAATTTGGAATTGGAAAAGGACAGTGAGAATGGCTACATAATTTCAGAAATATAATGAATGTTAGCAAATTGTACATGTAGAAATGATCGAATTGGTATATATTTTTGTGTGCATTGTTTTAGATCAGGGAGAAGACTCGAAGTTCAAATATAATTTACAGAGACCCCCTTGTTAAATCTTGAATGGGACAAAGTCCAGAAAAAACAAATCATCTGGTTGAGGGAGACCGTAAGCATGAGGCCATAATGGGGACTGAAGGATTCACAACAGCTCGGTCACATGGAAAACAAAGGAAGCCCCTTTAAAAGTCAAGTTGCCAGCAGATCAGACCATCACAGTTGGAAATGTGACTACAGAAATGGGAAAGGGACCATGATTGGAGTAAATACATTATTGCAGACTAGAAAAGTTTACAGGACTGGTTCAGGGCCCTCCAACCATCTTGGTCAGGGCATGAACGTGCAACCTCAGTACCCCAATTCCCATCAAGGGCATACTCAGGCAAGTTCTTGAGGGCTAGACTACTCCTCACCAGGCTGGCCAGAGGAGTGGGTGGAAGCAAACAAACTCTGCCTGAGGGCAAAGCATTTTACGTTGCTAGTTCAGAGTCATGGAGCTCTAGTGCCATAGAAGGTTATGGGTTGGGCGGTTAACCACAAGGTTTCACTCTTCAAAACCACCAGCCAGCTCCAGGGAAGAAAGATGAGGCTTTCTACTCCAATAAAAATATATAGTCTGGAGATTAAAAGCCCCAATGTAAGTTAACTGGGTTGATTCCTACTAGAGGGATAATGTGTGTGGGCCAGATGCTTGCAAGGTCCCTCAAGGCAATGCTGCCAGACTGCAGTCTCTGCTCCCTGCTGGTGGAGACAATGGATTGCTTTTCTCTAAAACTTGGAACCATTAGCTTGGTTCCAGTAGGTGGAGTTCACACCCTACTGATAATGGTTCATATGGAGATCCAGAAAACAGGTCAAAGTTAAGCTGCCATTCTAAATGTAGGATCCGCCCATTTTGTCACCTGTATACCCCCAATCCCTCCTCTTCCTATTGCATGTATGCCCCTAGACCACCCCTTCTCACCGCTGTATAACATAGTCCAAGTCCTTCCTGTGATGTATGTCTTTACCCTCCCGTTTCCAATTCCCCTTGTCCTCCTTCCCTTCCCCCTCTCTCCATGTGGACCACCAAGTGGGGCTGAGGTGAGCAATGCTACCATGATATGTGTGTGACTGCATTATTGTAATATCTCTTCTATCTCTCATGCTCCCAATGACTTTAATATTTATATCTCAACCCTTTATGTTTCCAGGGCTTTCAATGACATTAGGCATCTTTTCAATGTTTATGAATCATGCTTATGAACCTCTCTTCTGTTAGTTGTCTGTGTGTATGCATTGCCTGTATTAAAAACATATAGAACCGAGCAATTTGTCTGGAAAAATAATTTATAGAAACTTTATGTTAGATTGCCATGCGTTTTGCATAGCCAATTGTTCTTTTAAAACACTTTTCTTGTCATTGTGATACCATGCTAAAAGGTAAAAACATCTGTATATAGTCAAATAGCTTTATCTTTCCTTTAAAGACATGAACCTTCGTGTCTTGCTTAAAGTTTCCACCTCACTAAAGCTAAATTGCTACCCTCGAAAATAAATCCCTCTAAGTTTTTAATGCTTTGAATATTTTATCGCTCTAATCCTCCTGGAGTTTATTTTTGAATGTAGTATGCTCCTTCCTTTGATTTCTTGTAAATTCAGCCAATTCAACCACTCATTAACCAAAGTATTCCTTTACCACTGGATTGTTTTGCCACCTTTGCTTTGCATAGCATATAGTTCTAAATTATATCCCAGACTACTGAATTATTTGCCAGAGTGGCTTTACTAATTGTACACTGGCATCACAACACGCGGGAGCTTCGGAAAGATCGTGGGAGAAAGGAATGAAAAGAGAAGATAATTTCCCATGAATTTTTGAAGCTTCCTCGTACAGGTGCTTTACAGTAAGTCGACATTAGGGTTTATAATCAATAAAAAATTCAACTGTGATCCAAGAATGAGGGGCGTGACATTTCCTGGTTGAGACAAAAGCGAACAGGCGAGCAGAATACGAAAAGAATTGGTTAACCGATGAAACTGCAGCCAAGTGTTAGCTGTTATCACAAAAATGAACACACAGAATATTCTTGAACTTGGAAGTGGGAACTTCAGCCTTTCAACGGCCATCGACGGTGCGGGGCAACATCCCCGCACTCCTACGCTCAGGAAGGGGGTTCTGGGGTCTGCGGCGCCGCGGGGCACAAGTGGGGCGAAGGGCTGCGAGGGAACGCCGAGGCAGAGGGGTCCCCGCGAGGCGGCTGCGGGCCGCTCCAGAAGGCAGGGGTCCGGGGGCTCTGCGGTCCCTCAGGACCCTCCAGGAGAGGCTCCAGAAAGGCAGCTGGAGGCCCCGGCCGGCCGTGCAGCTCGCTGGGAGGCGCGGGCGCACGTGCTCCGCCGGTCCGGGCGGCGGGGGCGGCTGAACGGGCCCTGGCCGTGGGCGGCGGGCGGCGGGCGGGCGCAGTGCGGCGCCGGGCAGGCGGGAGGTGACCGCGCGGGGCGGTCGCGGCGGCTGGGGCTACTGACGGCACACGGATCCGGAGCGCACTGCGCGGGGCGGGGCGCCGCGCAGGTGAGAGCGGCAGCGGACCCGGATGCGGCGCGGCTGAGGGCGGCCGAGGGCGGGGGGTCGCGGCGGCTAGCTCTTGGAGATCCCGGCCGGAGGCTCCGGCGCCGGTGCTGCGCTTCCTGCCGGCTCGAAGAACCAGCCCGAGCCTGGCCGCCCTCGGGATGCCTTGCTGAGGCTCCGCCGGACGTCCCCAACAGGGGGGGGGCGGGGCGGGGCGCGTTCGGGCGCCTCCTGAGGGCGCCTCAGCGGAGAGCGGCGTTGGCGCCGTGGAAGTGGAGTCTACGCGGGCGGCCCAACCCGCCTGCCACTCAGGTGTCTTTTTGCACGGAAGTGAGTTTTAGGAGCGGGAAACCTGTGGTGGGCGTGACTGACGTGTTTTTAAATCATTTTCTATACATTTAAAGCTGTAAAGGCAAAACTTCATGATCCAATTAATATAGCCAAAAATTCAGGCTTGATAGAAACATTTAGAATCCAGCCACTGGGGGTAAAGTCCCCTTATTCCCATCTGTTATTGGAGGAAGGTATGAGAGAGATTGGATACTGCGGTGGGAAGAAATAGAGCCAAATAGGAATGTCTGCTTCTATAGGGAGAATGTATCAGCCATGCGCTCACTTTAAGGCAGCACAGCTTTAAGGGAGAATCTGTGGAAATGATAGATTACCGCAGGAACATGAACTTGGAGTATATCTCCAACTAACAGAGTGGTGGTCTTCCAGCCATGGAACATTAGTCTCCCAGATTCCCTCTGTACCAGTCAGGGAATAAGTCCCAGTATTATTTCCCTTGGTGCTAGTATCCCACATTTCCCCTCTCTGCATTATGTTTAAGATTCAATAGTGTCACGGAGGCAACATGGTCTCTTTTCATATCTATTAGCTTCCTATAGAAGTGACATGAGACTGCAAGCATCACAATTATGATAAAAAACACAGTCAGACTGGAACTTAAGCTATGTGAAGTACTTTGCCCCCAAGCTCGCGGGTCCAACCCTTCCATGCTACTCCTCAATTGCTTAATCACATCAGAGCCAGGAGAAGCCTCAAGCTTGTCTTTGAATGTATAGAAAATATCCTTTTTAAGCTGATCAATATCTAATGAAATGTTTCCCTTAAACCCTTGCAAATGTTTCCTAATCAAATTCCAATCATGCAATGTCTTATTATAAGGATAAGTGGTTATACAGAAATCAGTTACATTCCAATCACATTATAGCATTGACAAATTCAAAATCTTGATCTTTCAGCAAAGCAGTCTGCAGTAATGTAGGGACTTTATGGATGTGCTTTATACAATTGATGTATGTATACGTATGGATTGTGGTAAGAGTTGTATGAGTCCCTAATAAAATGTAAAAGAAGAAAAGAGAAAAAAAATGATTAGGGCAAAGACTGTACAGATGTGCTTTATACAATTGATGTATGTATATATATGAACGGTGAAAAGAATTGTATGAGCCCCAATAAATTGTTAAAATTAAAAAAAAATTCATTAAAAAAAAATTAAATTAAATTAAAAAAAAATGAGTAAATGAACTTTGTCACACATAAGATTCCTCTTCTCCTTCTGTTTTAACAATTTAAATAGTAAAGCATTGCTAGATCTTGAACCAGTAAAAGTACTAGTTAGATAACCTTCATTGTTATGTAAATACCGGCTCCCATCCCTCAGAGAATTAAGAGAGCTAACTAATTGGGAGAACTTCTTATCATACTTTGAAAGACTGAAAAAATTCTTAATAAATTTGTTCAGCTGATCTTGAAGTAACTTACCAAGCAGACATTTTTTCTCCAGGCTTACCAATAAGGTTATAGGCTCAATTGAGCCGTTTTGCCTTTCAGGCTTCTCACACTGTATGATTTTACCTTGCAATATTCTGTCTTGGTTAACTTCACTCATTCCCTCTATGCTGGCTTTAGGGGAAGTTAATGGGAGGGCCTTAGGCCCCCCTGAATGCCCTAAGGAAATGACCCGGCATCCACAGTTAACAAACCTTTTTCCTTCCATTTCTAATTCCATGTGGGGGCGCTGTTTCTCCACAACAGCAGTCCAGAAGACTGCTTGATTTATAGGGTGGTCAAACTTCTCAAGTACTCTTTCCTGATAGGTATAAATTTTTACTCTAGAAATGCAAGGAAGGGAAAATTGGCTTAAGCGATCCTACATTTTTACAAACCATGGTATATCAGAACTCATTACTGCCTTAATTTCTTCTTCACAATCCTGACCAATAACTCCAGCAACACCTTGAGAATTTATGTTGGACTTTCTTTTTTTTTTTTTTCTTGACTTTCTTAATAAACTTCCTATAGTTCTTTTAGGTAGTGGACCCCAATTACTGCTCTTCGTTTCTGATTCAATCACAGTTTTGGGCTTTTTCTTACAACTCTTATCAACTCCAGTATCAATTTTAATTTCTTGAGTACTAAGGTTAAATCTTCCTGATAGAAACTGTATTAATCTTTCAATAAGAGGTCCCTGCTTTTGAGGATCAAGCTCCTGTGAAGGCTTCTGAGCCATCTCTTGGTTATTCAAACCAACTGCAGTGAGAACAGAGACTAGGTTTTTGCCTCTTTGGCTAGGTCTGTTCTCCTGCTGTGAGGCTGCTAGATAAAGGCGATTTCTCTCAAAGATCTTCTTTGCTCCAGTAGGCAGACACCTTGCCTACCACGCTCTGCTATGAGGGCTCTGCATCAAGCTTCTTCCACTATTTTCCCGCCGGGAAGTCTTTGCTAATGGCGACCCTTCACGGTTGATTTTTGAACGACATTGGCTCGCCCAATGAGTTCCCTTCCTACAATGGAGGCAGAGTTCAGGTTCGTTTAAACCCGATCTCCATGGTCCTGGCCCATGCTCTGACATTGGCCGCAGCCTGCTCTGCCTACACTCTTTTGAAGATGACTTGTCTTCCCACAACTAAAGCACTTTCTTCCAGGTCTGATATAGTTTGCCAATGAAGCTGCCATGAGGTCTGCCTTGTATTCCTCTGCCTCTACATTCCTGCATATCCTAAAATAACCCAGCAAAGTGCCCTGTTCGCTGTAGGGATGCAAGGCATTTTTACAGTGCTTATTAGAGAAATCATAAGATAGCTTGTGCACTAGGTCTCTTACTGCCTGAACATTCTTCACACATTTGGAAATAGCATCTTCCAGTCGGGACACAAAGTCAGCGTAACGCTCATCATATTCTGTTGTCTTATAGCCCTGTAACGCGGCGTTCTCTCTTCTGATGGAATTATCTTTTCCCAGGCCCTTAAGCAAACCTCATGTATCTGTCCTATTGTCTGTTCAGTAAACTGTAGTTGAGACTCAACTGTAATATAATTTGCATCCCCTAGCAATTGATGAATTCCTATATCTATCCCATCCTCAGCATTCTTCCCAGCTCTTGCAAGGGCTGCTTCCTTCCATAGCATTTGATATCACAAGCATTCTGAAGAGTAAAGACAAATTCTCACTAAAGCTTTCCAATCTGTAGGGGTCCAGCTGTCAGACTCTGCTAGAGCCCTTATCATGCTAATTACAAAATGTGAGTCTGGGCCGTAGTCATTGATTGCCTGCTTGAGATCTTTTAGCAACTTAAAAGGCAAAGGCACTGTGAATTCCTTTTGGTTCTAACAGGATAAGACATCTTGCATTCTAAATCTTCTTCTGCAATCCCTCTTCCTACTCTGGAGAGTAAAGGTGCTTTCCTATACTTTGCTTCTTTACGTCTATTCTCTGAGCTACTCTTTTCAATCTGGATATCTTGGAGTTCCACTTCCTGAACTTCACCTTCTGTGCTAGCTCTCCTAGTTTGCATTTCTTTGGAGCTAATCTCTCTACCTTCAGGGCTGGCTTGCTTGATTGTTTTACAATCTCTGGCCTTTCTTACACTAAATTCCAGCAGGGGAGCAGTTGCTTTTACTATGTCCCCTTCTGACTCAGGCTCATTCTTTTAGCTCTGCCTAAAATCTTCTCATCTGCCTGAAACCCGTTCTCACTGCTTCTCATCTGATTTAAATTTGGGCATCTTAGACGTTGCCTGTTCTGCTTCTTGGCTTTCTCTACCTTTGAAAGCAAGGGAGCTTCCTGGGATTGTTTAATAGCCATGCTTTGGATCTTGCAATCCACTGCCTCTAGTACTGTATCACCTTTAAACCTTCGGAGTCTGCAGTCTCGCGAGAGCATACAGGCTTTGGCAATGAGGTTCTGTTCTAGAATTGGAGGCTTTAGATAACAAACCAATCCCTGCCTTTTCAGTTTTTCCTAAAGTTTCATAACCTAAATCATGCTTATTCACAGACACTTTAGCTTGCTTTGCTAGATTTGAATAGACACAAGACTTCTCACTAGACTGTTCATCCTTATTCTCTTCCTCCTGCAAAAGTTTTAAAACCATCTTAACTTGTACCCACAGAGACCACTTCTCCATAGGGATACTCTCCCCATCTCTGTGCTTCCTTTAAGTTGACAATGACCTCCTCCCAGGTCTCTAAATCAAAAGTTCCTTCCTCTGAGAACCATGAATTATACCTTTTTACTACTTTTAGAAAACATTGTATCTTTTTCTTCGTTACTTTTACACCTTGTCTTTTCAGTAAGTAGAGAGCATGGTACCATAAGTTTCAGGTTTACTTTTACCTTGCTCCCATTATCCTCTTTAAAATTCTAATTCACTATTTCCACTACTTCTCTGTCAATCCCCACACCGGATCCTCACTTCACACAATTTTCAAATTCACTCTACGTACCAATGGGGCCATATAATTGTTATATGGGATATAACTCATATTGTCCCACGTTGTGTGCCATTTGTCTGGGGAAGCCCGCCTTGTGCTGGGGCTCCAGCCTCCAGCCCAGTCCTTGAGCCTCCTGCCTGGTCTCCATCCCACCTCCCTTCGTCCACACTGAGCGTGGACCTGGCTGGTAAGATCATGGCCATCCAGGAGGTGAGCATGCTACCATGAATTGTGTCTGACTGCATTATTGTAATGTCTCTTCTATCGCTCATGCTCCCGGTGACTTTAATATAATATTTATATATCTCAACCATACAATTGTGCTTATTGAACCCAAGATTACTGGTGGGGGGCTGGCACCCCAACTCATACCACAGTACATACCATTTGTCTAGTTCTTCAATGCTTCCTCTCCCGCTCACTCCCTCCAACTATCATGACCTCAGCTCTACCTTACAAAGCCGGCTAGACCAGAGCATGTACACTGGTACAGATAAGAACTCTCAACACACAGAATCCAGGACAGATAAACCCTTCAGGAACAGTAATGGAAGTAGTGATAACATGAGGGTAGGGATGAGATAGAGGGAACTGATAGCAATGATTGATGTATTAACACTCACACCCCAGGGGGACAAGCAACAGAAACATTGGTGAAGTGAGACCTTGGACATTGTAAAATATGAAAGTATAATTTATCAAGGTTTCATGAGGGTGGGAGAGTGGGAGAGAAGGGGGGAAAAGGAGCTGATACCAAGGGGTCAAGTATAAAGAAAATGATGATGGTACCGTAGGTACAAATGTGCTTGATACAATTGATGTATGCATTGTTATAAGTGGTGTAAGAGCCCCCGATAAAATGACTTAATTTTTTAAAAGTGTTTAGGTAGATCTTGATGGAGGATAGATTGAGAAACAATAGTTTCAGAATTTGATAATTTTGCTTAATAATCAAACTGAAAACTCACTGCCATTGCATCTTTTGTGACTCACAGCAACCCTGACTTTCGGCAACCCTATTGGACAGGGTAGAGCAGCCCCTGTGAGTTTCTGAGACTGCAACTCTTTACAGGGGTAGAAAGCCCTAACGTTTCTCTCTCAGAGCGGGTGGTGGTTTTGAACTATGTGGGTAGCAGCCCAAGTGAAAACCACTATGCCACCAGGGCTCCCTGTGCCACATAGCGGGAGCTGTTGTTTTCCCAAACATTCACTTGGCTATTTCTTTTATAAGAAGCCAAGTAATTTGGCAGCTTATTTCTGTTCCAGTTTTCTTATATAGAAAATGTGGTGACAGTGTGAACCTGTTTGTTGTAGTTTATGTGAACATAATTGAGTGATCTAGACCAAGTGAGCTAGACCAAGTGAGCTGACTGGTCAAAAATCAGACCTGTGGATTGCCAAATTGGTTCTGCTGAGATTGGGGCTTTCCTGGATCCACAGGCTTCCTCCAAGCTGTGTCCGAGAAGCTCTGCATTTTAGAGCTACATTTTATAGTTGAAAGAGAGGCCTAAGGAGGGAGGGAGTCCTTAAGCTCTAAGACCTTAATGCTGTCATTGCTGTCCTCTTTTAGTGTACCTGCAGTTTCCACACTGCAGTGGGAACCATTGAAACAGCTGTTCTCATTCTCTGAGATGGTGTGCCACCCCACTCCATACCACCACCACCTCATCCCTTTCTCTTATTGTAGAGATAATGCCCCTTCCATATGTATCTCAGATATTCAATTAATGAAGAAAGACAAAAGTAGGAGAAATGATTTAGATGAAGGAGACCATAAGCATGAGGCCATAATGGGGTCCAAAGGCTGTGTGGCCATGTCGCTAATTATAGAAATGGATGAAATCTGCCACAAAAATGTGATTGGAGGCAGAGCAATTCATCACTCTCTCAGGCAGGACTACATAAGTGAGAATGGGGCCATTATGGAGACATGGAGACGATCACAGATTAGAAAGGCTTACTGGATTTGTTCTGGGGCCTTCCGACCACTATAACTCATGACCATAGGGTCTTAGACTTTCCCAATTTCCATTGAGGACCTTCCCAGGGAAGTCCCAGAGGGCAGATTGCTCCTCTCTGCTCTGGCTAGTTGTTGTTGCGTGCCATTGAGGACACTTGGACTCGTCGTGACCTCACATACAACCGAATGAAACACTGTAGGGTCGTGCACCATCCTCACAATTGTTCCTGTGCCTGAACCACCGATGAAGCCACTGAGTCCATCCACTTCTTCGAGGACCTCCTCTGTTTCATGGCTTCTCCACTGTACCAAATAGGATGTCCTTCTCCAGGGACTGGTCTCTCCTGACAACATGTCCAAAGTATGTAAGATGGCGTCTTGCCATCCTTGCCTCTAAGCAGCACTCTGGCCTTATTTCTTCTGATACAGATTGGTCAGTCCTTCAGCAGTCCATGGTACTGTCAGTAGTCTTCTGGTGGACCACAATTCGATGCATCTGTTCTTCTACAGCCTTCCTTATTCAGTGTCTAACTTTCACATGCATATGATGCAATGGAAAATAGCATGGCTTAGGTCATGTGCACCTTAGTCCTCAGAGTAACATCATTGTTCTTCAACACTATAAAGAGGTTTTCTGCAGCAGATTTACCCATTACAATACATCTTTTGATCTCCTGACTGCTGTTTCTATGAACATTGATAGTGGATCTAAGCAAGACAAAATCCTTGACAACTGAAGCCCTTTTCTCTGTTTATCACCTATTGGTCCAGTTTTGGGGATTTTGGTCTTCCTTATATTGAATTGTAACCCATATTGAAGGCTGCAATCCTTGATCTTCAGCAAGTGGTTCAATTCCTCCTCACTTTCAGCAAACAAATGGTGTCATATATGCACACAAGCAGGCTCCCAAAAGTTAGTGGAACAAGGAATCAAAAGAGAATGGAATTTTTCAGGGACTTTTTGAAATACCAGTGTGTGTGTGTGTGTGTGAGAGAGAGAGAGAGAGAGAGAGAGAGAGAGAGAGAGAGAGAGAGAGAGAGAGAGAGAGGAGATGTGGGCATAAAACAAACATCAAGCAACATAAGGGAGAATGCTGTTGGCTGCTGTTGAACTGATTCCGGTGCGCATGCACAGTGACCTGCTGTGTGCACCATAGTGACCCCTCAGAAGCAGATCATCAAGCCTACCTTTCAACTGAAATTCTGAGAATTCACAATTTTCAGAAGTATGTGGATAACAGTGAAAGCCAAAATTCTATTTGCACAGTCCCCACGTGGATTAAGCTTCCAGTGAATTCCTTCAGACCATTGACCAGGGATGTGAACACTCTTGCCACCAGGCAGAGGGCATTGGAAAGTGGATTACCCCTTAGGCAGCCCATGGTGGGGCTTAGAGACTTGCCTAAGTGTATCCTTGAATCGAGGCTGCCATTCTGGGCTGCGCGGTCATGAGTCATGCCCCCAAAGCCTTGGTTGTTTGGCCCTGGACCACTCTTGTAAACTGTCCTGTTTAACACAGGTCCCAATCCTTGTCCTATTCTTGCTTCTGTAGTCCCACCTGGAACTGTGATGTTGGGATCTGCCGCCATGTCCTTTCAAGTCTGTGAATCTCAGATAACCCTTACATATCAATAAGACCTCTTGCTAATAGTTTCCCTCCCCTCATCTCGATGGCATGTGTTGGCCCTTGGACTATCTAGGTTACCTAGCGGGCATTTGGATTATGTAGGCTCCCTAGCGGGAATTTGGACTATATAGATTACCTAGCGGGCAATTAGACTTTGTAGGTTATCTAGCGGGCACTTTGACTATCTAGGTTACCTAGCTAGCACTTGAACTATCTACGTTACCTAGCGGTTACTTGGAGTATGTTGGTTACCTACCGGGCTGTTGGACTATCTAGGTTACCTAGCCGGCACTTGGGCTATCTAGGTTAACTAACGGGCACTTGGACTATGTAGGTTCCCTAGCGGGCCCTTGGACTATGTAAGTTCCCTAGCGGGCACTTGGACTATGTGGGTTCCCTAGCGGGCATTAGGACTATCTGGGTTACCTAACGGGCACTTGGACTATGTAGGTTAACTAGCGGGCTTTGGACTATGTAGGTTACCTAGCGGACACTTGGACTATGTAGGTTCCCTATCGTTCACTTGGAGAATGTAGGTTAACTAAGGGGCACTAGGACAATGTAGGTTACCTAGCGGGCCTTGGGACTATCTAGGTTACCTAGGGGGAACTTGGACTATGTAGGTTTACTATTGGCCACTTGGACTATCTAGGTTACCTAGCAGGCACTTGGACTATGTAGGTTAACTAGCGGGCACTTGGACTATCTAGGTTACCTAGCAGGCACTTGGACTATGTACGTTTCCTAGCGGGTACTTGGACTATCTATGTTAACTAGCGGGCACTTGGACTATGTAGATTCCCTATCGGGCACTTGGACTATGTAGGTAACCTAGTGGTCACTTGAACTGTCTAGGTTACCTAGCGGGCATTTGGACTATGTAGGTTAACTAGCGAGCTCTTGGACTATCTAGGTTAACTAGCGGGCACTTGGACTATTAGGGTCCCTAGCGGGCATTTGGACTATATAGGTTACCTAGCGGGCACTTGGACTATGTAGGTTAACTAGCGGACACTTTGACTATCTAGGTTAGCTAACGGGCAATTGGACTATCTAGGTTACCTAGCGGGCACTTGGACTATGTAGGTTCCCTAGCGGGCACTTGGACTATTTAGGTTACCTAGCAGGCACTTTGACTATCTAGGTTAACTAACGGGCACTTGGACTATGGAAAGAAGTGCCTAATGGTCACCAGGACCCATGGTTAATCCAGGCGTGGTCATCTGATTCCAATCGATCAGACCTAGCTATAAATCACTTATATGTCTGGGTAATTAAAAGCAAATATAAATTTTCAAAAAAAATAACGTTGCATGGGATAGAAAGAGAATACATAACAACATCAGACATAAATATGCCTCAAGACAAACTCATTGTGCACATCCAGAATACATAATGGCTCTTGCTAAGATGCATTTCCCACTAGACCCTACCCCAAGCCAGTAAAAGCCAGAAACTCTACAGTAAACTGTGGATTGTACTACTCTGAAATGGGAGCTGTGTCTCTAGACCTAACTTGGGGCTGTTCGTGCTGAGGACTCACCAATACCTGCTGCAGTGACAACAGTCCAGGTGAGAATAAGGAAATCTGGATGACAGCCAGGATATAGGAGCACTGAGACCTCAAATTGCTTCTAGGCGAGCATGGCCTAATGGGCTTCCATTTATGCACCTCTGGCAGGAGGAGTTTGTTCTGGAAAGTAATGGTTTCTAAGGAAGTATTTCTTAAACTTTCACATGCATGCACTTACCCAGGTTCCTGGAAATCTGGCTGGGGGGCAGATTCTGATTTTGTGGGTTCAGGGTGGGGGGTCTAGGATCCAGCAGTTCTAGAGGCCCTGGTACTCTTGGGCTGTTAACCACAAGGACAGTAGTCCTAAACCACCAGCCACTCCTTGGGAGAAATATGAGGCTGTAGACTCCGGGCAAGAGTGACAGTCTGGGAAACCCACAAGGGCAGTTCTACCCTGTCCTGTAGGGTCACTATGAGTCAGCATCAACTCGATGGCATTAGCATGGGAGAAGCTAATGCTGATGTTGCTGGTTCCTTGACCTATCATACTTTGAGTGGCAAAGTCCCAAGGGCCTTCCCGGATGTGATGGCCAAAAGCAGTAGTGTTCACCCTTGGTCATACTTTGGAATCCCTTAGGAGCTTTCACGCCTCCCATTGGCCTGGCGCCATCCCAGACCAATGAAGCAAGACTTAGTGGAAGCAGGATTCAGGTCACGGTCAGTGAGAAAGCCCCCTTGGCAATGCCAACGTACAGCCAGTGCAGAGTCGAACTGGTCGACGACTCCACATGACTCCATATACTTTGGTGAAGCCAGCTGTTTGGGCAAGGTTTTCAGAGTTACCACCCATGTAGACTTGTTGGTGATAGTGCATTAAATAGAGCACATGCCGTGCATTGCATGAGTGTCCTATGTCATGCAACCACATCAGGGGTATGTTGAGCCAATTTCTCTGGGAGACCAAGGGTGTTGGCTCCATCCTGAACGTTGGCAGGGTAATGGACTGACACAGAGGAAACTCATTCTCTTTGTGGTGGTGCACTAATGGGTTCTTCACAGAAGGCCAAGTCCATGGCTGCAGATGCTCACGGGGCTGAGGGAGCAGGTCAAATCCTAAGTCCGAGGTGGGTGTTTGCATATTTACATGCCCTCACTGCCATCAAGTCCATTCCAACTCACAGGCCCATGGGACTGAGTAAAATGGCCCCCGTGGGTTTCTGAGACTGTGATTCTTTAGAGGAGTAGAAAATCTCCTCTTTCTCCAGAGGAGCGGTTGGTCATTCAAACTGCTGACCTTGAGATTAACAGTCCAACTCCTGACCACTCTTGCCGTCAGAATTCTATTTATTTACACAAGTATATATATATCCTTTCCCAAAAGAACTCCACATTTTCAAATCATTCTTGACACTCATGGCCTTTTTTCCTTTATAGCCATGCCTTTGGTTGAAACACAGATATAAGAGAAATATTTATCTACTTATAGGGGTACAAAAGTAGCTTTGGTGGCATAGTGTTTGCATGTTGGGCTGCTAACACCAAAGTCAGCACTTTGAAACCACCAGCCACTCCGTGGGAAGAAGAGTCTGTCTACTCCCATAAAGAGTTACAGTCTCAGAAACTCACAGGGACAGATCTACTCTGCCTCATAGGGTCACTATGAGTCAGCATCACCTCCCTGGCAGTGAGGTAGATTTTGGTTTCATAGAGATACAAGTCAGTCCTGAGCTGCTAAAGACAAGGTTGGCAGTTTGAACCCACCAGCGGCAGAGAAAGAGGAGGCTTTCTATTCCCATAAGGAGCTACAGTTTCAGAAATACCCACAGGGGAAATTTTAACCTCTCCTGTAGGATCAATATGAGTCAGAATCGACTTATCGGTGGTGAGCAAGTGGAGGGGACCCTAAACAGGTTCCGGTGGACCTTAAGAGTTCTACTAATTGTGCATGCTCTGTAAAATGTAAACCAAGATTTTACTTTTGCAAACATTATTTTTTCTAAACACGTCTAACTGTGAAACTATACTCGCATGCGGGTCTTTGAACCTGGTCATTGGTCTGGGGAAGTGAAGGGGCCTGACATCCTTTGTTGTTGTTAGTGCTGTCCAGTCATTCTGACATCACAGGGACCTTCTTTGCAACACAAGGCAGCACTGCCCAGTCCTTTGCCAGCCTCAGGGGTAGTATGTTGGAGCCCATGGTTTCAGCTACCGTGTCCTCCAGTTCACCAAGGAGTTTCCTCTTTGTGCTGCTTACTAAACCCGTTTCTAAGGAGTCCATTCCAACTCACGGTGACGCCGTGTGGGTCAGCACCACGGGACCCCACATAATGCCTTATACCATATATATATATATATATATATATACATATATTGTGCATAATGCCTTATACCTGGTCCCTTTGGCACCTTGTGATCGCACAGGCTGGTGTGCTTATTCCATGTGGGCTTTTTTGCTTCTGAGCCAGATGGCCGTTTGCTCACCTTCAAGCCTTTAAGACCCCAGACACTATCTCTTTTGATAGCCTCTGGCCTTTACTTCGGGGTCTTCGGTCCCTGCAGAGTGGACACATGCCTGCTGTGCGGGTATGGGACGTGTCGGAGCGCAGCCTGGTGGCGGAGCTTCAGGAGCATAAGTATGGCATGGCATGTGTGGCCTTCTCATCCAGTGCCAAGTACATTGTCTCAGTGGGCTACCAGCATGACATGATCGTCAATGTCTGGGCCTGGAAGGTGAGTGGGCTGCTGGCCTCAGGACAGGCGGGGCCGGGAGGGGAGCCAAGAAACTGCTGACCGGTGGCCTTTACTTCCGCCTGCTGGCCTCAGTCCCTTTCTAGAGAACTCTGAGCAGAAAGGAGCAACTGGGTATCTAGGATGCTGAAGAAGGGGCAGAAGGAGAGGTCAAGTTCACAGCTTGTCTAACCTTCAGTGTGTAAGTTTCTTTTCCCTCAGCTCCTAGAAGCAGAGCCTTGATTTCCCTTGACTTTCTCTCCAGAAAAACATTGTAGTGGCTTCCAACAAGGTGTCCAGTCAGGTGACAGCAGTATCCTTCTCTGAGGACTGCAGCTACTTTGTCACTGCAGGCAACCGGCACATCAAGTTCTGGTACCTCGATGACAGCCAAGACCTCAAAGGTGAGGCAGCAAGTAGCCACTAGAGTGGGGTCTGCCCAGATATGTTCCACCTGCGCCCCCTTCTGCATGCTCAAAAGCCCCTTGGAAGTCTCAGCTGGGCCAGGTGCTATGTCAATATGCAAGGGAAGCCTTCTCCCTCCCTCCCCAGGGCCTGCTTTCCAGGGGGTAGCCTGCAGGGTGTGTGGGTGGCACCTGTGGTGGGTCTCCACAGGTGAATGGCACTGTACCCCTGCTGGGCCGCTCTGGGCTGCTGGGGGAACCTGCGGAACAACCTGTTCACTGATGTAGACTGTGGCTGCGGGAAGAAGACTGACAGCACCTTCTGTATCACATCCTCTGGGCAGCTGTGCGAGTTCAGTGACCCGGAGACTGTTGGACAAGTGGGTGGAGCTGAGTGTAAGTGAATGCTTTGTCGGCACCCTCCCGTCTGTCACCTCCGGGCTCCAGGGCACCTGAGTCTGCATGCACGCTGGGGGAGGCCCCAGGCGGAGGAATGTGTTTGGGAACCTCTCTGCTTGCTCGCCCTCTCTGTCTCTGCCTCTTCCTCTGCTTTCCTCTTCTGCTCAGCACACAGACAGCATCACAGTAAGTGTGCTGGCCCTGTCCGCTGCCTCTGCTGCCTTTCTCTGGGCCGGCCTCTTCTGGGTGTGTCTTTGCCCAAACCTCAGGTGCCTTATAAGGCTTGCTGACTCCTTCCCCCTAATTGCAGGGGGCTGTGGGCCCTCTGGCCAGCTGCTGTTAGAGGGAGGGGCATTGAGGGGCTCTGCCCAGGGCAGCTGGCCTGCCTTGCGCTTGTCCTTGCCTCTTGGCTCATGGCTGTTGAGGTGTCCGGTGAAGGAGTGGACAGACGCCCTTGCTGACTGTGGCTTCTGTGCTCACAGACCACAGTGGCCCACTGCATCTCGGTGAGCCAGGACTACATCTTCTGCGGCTGTGCTGACGGCACCGTGTGCCTTTTCAACCCCTTCAACCTGCACTTCCTCAGCACGCTGCCCCGGCCCCATGCCCTGGGCACAGACATTGCCAGCATCACAGAGGCCAGGTGAGCGGTGTGGGTGGGCCCCTGAGTCCTGTCAGAGCCCCACTCTGTGCCAGGCCGTCCCTGGCATGCTGCAAGGAGAGGAGGGCACACATAGACCTCTGGGAAGACCCTTGCAGTCAAGCACAGGTGGGTCTTTTAGCATTTGTTGCTCACTGTGGGCAACCGTGGTAATCTGAGTCTGCAGTGTGGTAATGCATTGTCCTGTAAACACCACAGCTAGGACAGACGGGCAGTTCCTTAGGGTTTCTGAGAGAGGCTGGAAACCTGACGGAGCAGGCCTTTCTCCCTCAGGGTGGTCCTGGGTAGCAGCTAAGGTAGGAGGGTCTTATTGTAGCCTCGGGCCTTGGGTTGGGTGATTGCAGGAAGTGAAGTTTTGCTCTGGTTTCAGTGCTGTCAGGAAGCGGGGCAGTTCTGCAGTTGGGTATATTAATTTCTCATTCAGGGAAGGAGTGGGCTAAATCTGCAAATGGCAGGAAATGATATATGACCATGACTGGTTTGCACAGTGCCCTTCCTTTTCCTCTGACGTGAGTCTAGAAGGGCCTGACATCTGCTTGGCTGCATCACGGCCACACACTGTCCCCGCCTGATGTTGGGGGCTATGAAATAGCTTGTGTTCTTTTGCAGAGCCCCATGGCAAGGAATGCCAGGCCAGCCGCTGCGTTCTTTCTCCAGTGACTGCTGGCCAACCTGCTGCTCCTCCCTTTAGTGCCCCTTTGCATTAGCGCTAACTCACCAGTTTGCCCTGTCTGCCCTGGACACCCTGACCCCCTCTTTCCTCAGTCGCCTTTTCGCTGGAGTGGCCAATGCGAAGTATCGGGACACCATCACCTTGACCTTTGATCCTGCAAATCCGTGGCTGTCTTGTGTGTACAATGACCATAGTACTTATGTCTGGGGTGTGAAGGGCCCCAAGAAAGTGGGCAAGGTGTATTCAGCTCTGTATCATTCCTCCTGCGTCTGGAGTGTAGAGGTACGTGGGCCAGGTCTGCTGAGACTGACCGTGTTTCCTGGCCTACCATTAGGAGCTGGGGTTCCTCAAGTGTGGAATTTGTTTCCTCCAGCACCCTTGCTCCCCAAGCTGTGCCCCTGGGTCCCTTCGTATCTGTTAATTGGCTCTGAGGATGGGAGGGGATTTTAGTGCTGACTCATCTCAGACGTTTTTCAGTATGCCCCTGTGCAGTCTTAGCTTGGCCTCTTTGGACATGTTCCTGAACTTGACCAAACCTTAGTTTCTGCAATTGTGAAATGACATACCTGATGCATTTGATTTTTACGAACAGGAGACAATGTAAGTGGGAGATTTAGAATGCCTAGTACTTACTAGGTGCTTGGTTAATGTATATTCCTTTACTTGTTAAAGACAAGAGCTAATCATTATGACTTGCTTGCTATGGGACAAGCCGTTGCCTCCAGGGGACAGGATGGGGGAACTTTAGGCCCCCAAGGACAGAGGTTCAGGAGGGTTTAGCTGAAAAGGGTTGGGGACAAAATTTATTATCTCCAAGGGAAAGATACTAACTTGACAATGAAGAAACGGCAAAACCCACCCTTAGCCAAGTCATTAAGGTTAACATCCCGTGGCAGCAGCATGAATCTGGTGAGAGGGTACACTGAGAGGTTTCAAAATGTTCCCAGAAAATGTTATGACTCTTAAGAACTCCCAATAAAATGTTGAACAACAACAACCAACGTTGATGGAAAGTTTCTTTTAGTTCTGTTTTTCCATGCAGCCTCCTCCTAGCATTGTGTCTGGTATTCTTGACCCAAATGTATAAGGAACTTAGGATAGTCATGAGGAAACATCAGGCAACCTTCATTTGAGGTACACCTGCCAGAGTAACTTATCACACTCTCCCAGGTGTCAGGGTAGGAAAGACAAGCAAAGACTGAAAGCCGTTCTAGACTGGGACAGATGACACCCATGTGCCGTGGGGGCTCCTGGGATCCTGGAGCAGAAGAAGTACATTCGTGGGATAAACAAACAAACTCATTGGCATTGGGTTGATTCCAACTCAGAGCAACCCCCGCTGGTGACATTTAAATAAAGTCTAATAATGTTGTACCAGTGTGACCTCCGTGGTCCTTATCACTGTGTACTGTAGTGCATAAAACATTAATACGAAGGGAGACCAGGTGAGAGAGTTGAATGTGACATATCTTGACTCATTTTTCTAAAGGTTCAACCCAAAAGGTAAAGTAAAACAGCTCTTGATGGAGAGGAAAAGGTGGAAGGGGGTGGGTGATGATTCTTTCCCCCCGCTGCCTGGCACTGAACGGCCTCTCCTCTCTTCTCATTTTGCAGGGTCCACGAATTGCAGTTCCTGAGTGAAATGCTGAAGGTGGAGGCCCATGAGTCAGAGATTCTGTGCCTGGAGTACTCGAAGCCAGACACAGGTACCTGGCCCTGGCCTGGAATGGCCTTGAGTGAGCCCCTCCAGTCTGGCCAGAGCCACTGATACTTGTCCTGCCTCTTGACTATGGGGCTGATCGTTCTTTTGGCTACCAAAAGAGTTAGTGATCCTTCTTGATGTCTCTGAAGGCTTCTTGTTGTTTCTGAAGGCTTTGGGGAGGACTGCATCTCAACTCTGCCCGACTCCATGGCTCATGTGGCTTAAGGATGTGGGGCTCAGTTTCTCTGGGTGCTCTTTGCTGGGCACTCATGTTGGGCTGCGATCCACAAGCTCAGCAGTTTGAAACTACCAGCCGCTCTGCAGGAGAAAGGTGGGCCTTTCTACTCCTGTAAACAGTTACAGTCTCAGAAGCCCATAGGGGGTATTCACTATGAGTCAGCATTAACTTGATAGCAGCAGATTTGATTTTTGTAAAGTCTTTTTAAAGCCAACCAAAAGCTGAATCAGTGAAGAAGATCTGCTTTAGACATTGTGCTCTTTTAAAGAATAATCTGTCTGTGATCAGATTGACACAGGAACTTGGAAGGTTAGGTGAAAAGTTTAAGGGGCAGTGAGCTTATGTGTGTGATGGAAATTTGGAATTGGAAAAGGACAGTGAGAATGGCTACATAATTTCAGAAATATAATGAATGTTAGCAAATTGTACATGTAGAAATGATCGAATTGGTATATATTTTTGTGTGCATTGTTTTAGATCAGGGAGAAGACTCGAAGTTCAAATATAATTTACAGAGACCCCCTTGTTAAATCTTGAATGGGACAAAGTCCAGAAAAAACAAATCATCTGGTTGAGGGAGACCGTAAGCATGAGGCCATAATGGGGACTGAAGGATTCACAACAGCTCGGTCACATGGAAAACAAAGGAAGCCCCTTTAAAAGTCAAGTTGCCAGCAGATCAGACCATCACAGTTGGAAATGTGACTACAGAAATGGGAAAGGGACCATGATTGGAGTAAATACATTATTGCAGACTAGAAAAGTTTACAGGACTGGTTCAGGGCCCTCCAACCATCTTGGTCAGGGCATGAACGTGCAACCTCAGTACCCCAATTCCCATCAAGGGCATACTCAGGCAAGTTCTTGAGGGCTAGACTACTCCTCACCAGGCTGGCCAGAGGAGTGGGTGGAAGCAAACAAACTCTGCCTGAGGGCAAAGCATTTTACGTTGCTAGTTCAGAGTCATGGAGCTCTAGTGCCATAGAAGGTTATGGGTTGGGCGGTTAACCACAAGGTTTCACTCTTCAAAACCACCAGCCAGCTCCAGGGAAGAAAGATGAGGCTTTCTACTCCAATAAAAATATATAGTCTGGAGATAAAAAGCCCCAATGTAAGTTAACTGGGTTGATTCCTACTAGAGGGATAATGTGTGTGGGCCAGATGCTTGCAAGGTCCCTCAAGGCAATGCTGCCAGACTGCAGTCTCTGCTCCCTGCTGGTGGAGACAATGGATTGCTTTTCTCTAAAACTTGGAACCATTAGCTTGGTTCCAGTAGGTGGAGTTCACACCCTACTGATAATGGTTCATATGGAGATCCAGAAAACAGGTCAAAGTTAAGCTGCCATTCTAAATGTAGGATCCGCCCATTTTGTCACCTGTATACCCCCAATCCCTCCTCTTCCTATTGCATGTATGCTCCTAGACCACCCCTTCTCACCGCTGTATAACATAGTCCAAGTCCTTCCTGTGATGTATGTCTTTACCCTCCCGTTTCCAATTCCCCTTGTCCTCCTTCCCTTCCCCCTCTCTCCATGTGGACCACCAAGTGGGGCTGAGGTGAGCAATGCTACCATGATATGTGTGTGACTGCATTATTGTAATATCTCTTCTATCTCTCATGCTCCCAATGACTTTAATATTTATATCTCAACCCTTTATGTTTCCAGGGCTTTCAATGACATTAGGCATCTTTTCAATGTTTATGAATCATGCTTATGAACCTCTCTTCTGTTAGTTGTCTGTGTGTATGCATTGCCTGTATTAAAAACATATAGAACCGAGCAATTTGTCTGGAAAAATAATTTATAGAAACTTTATGTTAGATTGCCATGCGTTTTGCATAGCCAATTGTTCTTTTAAAACACTTTTCTTGTCATTGTGATACCATGCTAAAAGGTAAAAACATCTGTATATAGTCAAATAGCTTTATCTTTCCTTTAAAGACATGAACCTTCGTGTCTTGCTTAAAGTTTCCACCTCACTAAAGCTAAATTGCTACCCTCGAAAATAAATCCCTCTAAGTTTTTAATGCTTTGAATATTTTATCGCTCTAATCCTCCTGGAGTTTATTTTTGAATGTAGTATGCTCCTTCCTTTGATTTCTTGTAAATTCAGCCAATTCAACCACTCATTAACCAAAGTATTCCTTTACCACTGGATTGTTTTGCCACCTTTGCTTTGCATAGCATATAGTTCTAAATTATATCCCAGACTACTGAATTATTTGCCAGAGTGGCTTTACTAATTGTACACTGGCATCACAACACGCGGGAGCTTCGGAAAGATCGTGGGAGAAAGGAATGAAAAGAGAAGATAATTTCCCATGAATTTTTGAAGCTTCCTCGTACAGGTGCTTTACAGTAAGTCGACATTAGGGTTTATAATCAATAAAAAATTCAACTGTGATCCAAGAATGAGGGGCGTGACATTTCCTGGTTGAGACAAAAGCGAACAGGCGAGCAGAATACGAAAAGAATTGGTTAACCGATGAAACTGCAGCCAAGTGTTAGCTGTTATCACAAAAATGAACACACAGAATATTCTTGAACTTGGAAGTGGGAACTTCAGCCTTTCAACGGCCATCGACGGTGCGGGGCAACATCCCCGCACTCCTACGCTCAGGAAGGGGGTTCTGGGGTCTGCGGCGCCGCGGGGCACAAGTGGGGCGAAGGGCTGCGAGGGAACGCCGAGGCAGAGGGGTCCCCGCGAGGCGGCTGCGGGCCGCTCCAGAAGGCAGGGGTCCGGGGGCTCTGCGGTCCCTCAGGACCCTCCAGGAGAGGCTCCAGAAAGGCAGCTGGAGGCCCCGGCCGGCCGTGCAGCTCGCTGGGAGGCGCGGGCGCACGTGCTCCGCCGGTCCGGGCGGCGGGGGCGGCTGAACGGGCCCTGGCCGTGGGCGGCGGGCGGCGGGCGGGCGCAGTGCGGCGCCGGGCAGGCGGGAGGTGACCGCGCGGGGCGGTCGCGGCGGCTGGGGCTACTGACGGCACACGGATCCGGAGCGCACTGCGCGGGGCGGGGCGCCGCGCAGGTGAGAGCGGCAGCGGACCCGGATGCGGCGCGGCTGAGGGCGGCCGAGGGCGGGGGGTCGCGGCGGCTAGCTCTTGGAGATCCCGGCCGGAGGCTCCGGCGCCGGTGCTGCGCTTCCTGCCGGCTCGAAGAACGAGCCCGAGCCTGGCCGCCCTCGGGATGCCTTGCTGAGGCTCCGCCGGACGTCCCCAACAGGGGGGGGGGGCGGGGCGGGGCGCGTTCGGGCGCCTCCTGAGGGCGCCTCAGCGGAGAGCGGCGTTGGCGCCGTGGAGTCTACGCGGGCGGCCCAACCCGCCTGCCACTCAGGTGTCTTTTTGCACGGAAGTGAGTTTTAGGAGCGGGAAACCTGTGGTGGGCGTGACTGACGTGTTTTTAAATCATTTTCTATACATTTAAAGCTGTAAAGGCAAAACTTCATGATCCAATTAATATAGCCAAAAATTCAGGCTTGATAGAAACATTTAGAATCCAGCCACTGGGGGTAAAGTCCCCTTATTCCCATCTGTTATTGGAGGAAGGTATGAGAGAGATTGGATACTGCGGTGGGAAGAAATAGAGCCAAATAGGAATGTCTGCTTCTATAGGGAGAATGTATCAGCCATGCGCTCACTTTAAGGCAGCACAGCTTTAAGGGAGAATCTGTGGAAATGATAGATTACCGCAGGAACATGAACTTGGAGTATATCTCCAACTAACAGAGTGGTGGTCTTCCAGCCATGGAACATTAGTCTCCCAGATTCCCTCTGTACCAGTCAGGGAATAAGTCCCAGTATTATTTCCCTTGGTGCTAGTATCCCACATTTCCCCTCTCTGCATTATGTTTAAGATTCAATAGTGTCACGGAGGCAACATGGTCTCTTTTCATATCTATTAGCTTCCTATAGAAGTGACATGAGACTGCAAGCATCACAAATATGATAAAAAACACAGTCAGAGTGGAACTTAAGCTATGTGAAGTACTTTGCCCCCAAGCTCGCGGGTCCAACCCTTCCATGCTACTCCTCAATTGCTTAATCACATCAGAGCCAGGAGAAGCCTCAAGCTTGTCTTTGAATGTATAGAAAATATCCTTTTTAAGCTGATCAATATCTAATGAAATGTTTCCCTTAAACCCTTGCAAATGTTTCCTAATCAAATTCCAATCATGCAATGTCTTATTATAAGGATAAGTGGTTATACAGAAATCAGTTACATTCCAATCACATTATAGCATTGACAAATTCAAAATCTTGATCTTTCAGCAAAGCAGTCTGCAGTAATGTAGGGACTTTATGGATGTGCTTTATACAATTGATGTATGTATACGTATGGATTGTGGTAAGAGTTGTATGAGTCCCTAATAAAATGTAAAAGAAGAAAAGAGAAAAAAAATGATTAGGGCAAAGACTGTACAGATGTGCTTTATACAATTGATGTATGTATATATATGAACGGTGAAAAGAATTGTATGAGCCCCAATAAATTGTTAAAATTAAAAAAAAATTCATTAAAAAAAAATTAAATTAAAAAAAATGAGTAAATGAACTTTGTCACACATAAGATTCCTCTTCTCCTTCTGTTTTAACAATTTAAATAGTAAAGCATTGCTAGATCTTGAACCAGTAAAAGTACTAGTTAGATAACCTTCATTGTTATGTAAATACCGGCTCCCATCCCTCAGAGAATTAAGAGAGCTAACTAATTGGGAGAACTTCTTATCATACTTTGAAAGACTGAAAAAATTCTTAATAAATTTGTTCAGCTGATCTTGAAGTAACTTACCAAGCAGACATTTTTTCTCCAGGCTTACCAATAAGGTTATAGGCTCAATTGAGCCGTTTTGCCTTTCAGGCTTCTCACACTGTATGATTTTACCTTGCAATATTCTGTCTTGGTTAACTTCACTCATTCCCTCTATGCTGGCTTTAGGGGAAGTTAATGGGAGGGCCTTAGGCCCCCCTGAATGCCCTAAGGAAATGACCCGGCATCCACAGTTAACAAACCTTTTTCCTTCCATTTCTAATTCCATGTGGGGGCGCTGTTTCTCCACAACAGCAGTCCAGAAGACTGCTTGATTTATAGGGTGGTCAAACTTCTCAAGTACTCTTTCCTGATAGGTATAAATTTTTACTCTAGAAATGCAAGGAAGGGAAAATTGGCTTAAGCGATCCTACATTTTTACAAACCATGGTATATCAGAACTCATTACTGCCTTAATTTCTTCTTCACAATCCTGACCAATAACTCCAGCAACACCTTGAGAATTTATGTTGGACTTTCTTTTTTTTTTTTTTTTTTGACTTTCTTAATAAACTTCCTATAGTTCTTTTAGGTAGTGGACCCCAATTACTGCTCTTCGTTTCTGATTCAATCACAGTTTTGGGCTTTTTCTTACAACTCTTATCAACTCCAGTATCAATTTTAATTTCTTGAGTACTAAGGTTAAATCTTCCTGATAGAAACTGTATTAATCTTTCAATAAGAGGTCCCTGCTTTTGAGGATCAAGCTCCTGTGAAGGCTTCTGAGCCATCTCTTGGTTATTCAAACCAACTGCAGTGAGAACAGAGACTAGGTTTTTGCCTCTTTGGCTAGGTCTGTTCTCCTGCTGTGAGGCTGCTAGATAAAGGCGATTTCTCTCAAAGATCTTCTTTGCTCCAGTAGGCAGACACCTTGCCTACCACGCTCTGCTATGAGGGCTCTGCATCAAGCTTCTTCCACTATTTTCCCGCCGGGAAGTCTTTGCTAATGGCGACCCTTCACGGTTGATTTTTGAACGACATTGGCTCGCCCAATGAGTTCCCTTCCTACAATGGAGGCAGAGTTCAGGTTCGTTTAAACCCGATCTCCATGGTCCTGGCCCATGCTCTGACATTGGCCGCAGCCTGCTCTGCCTACACTCTTTTGAAGATGACTTGTCTTCCCACAACTAAAGCACTTTCTTCCAGGTCTGATATAGTTTGCCAATGAAGCTGCCATGAGGTCTGCCTTGTATTCCTCTGCCTCTACATTCCTGCATATCCTAAAATAACCCAGCAAAGTGCCCTGTTCGCTGTAGGGATGCAAGGCATTTTTACAGTGCTTATTAGAGAAATCATAAGATAGCTTGTGCACTAGGTCTCTTACTGCCTGAACATTCTTCACACATTTGGAAATAGCATCTTCCAGTCGGGACACAAAGTCAGCGTAACGCTCATCATATTCTGTTGTCTTATAGCCCTGTAACGCGGCGTTCTCTCTTCTGATGGAATTATCTTTTCCCAGGCCCTTAAGCAAACCTCATGTATCTGTCCTATTGTCTGTTCAGTAAACTGTAGTTGAGACTCAACTGTAATATAATTTGCATCCCCTAGCAATTGATGAATTCCTATATCTATCCCATCCTCAGCATTCTTCCCAGCTCTTGCAAGGGCTGCTTCCTTCCATAGCATTTGATATCACAAGCATTCTGAAGAGTAAAGACAAATTCTCACTAAAGCTTTCCAATCTGTAGGGGTCCAGCTGTCAGACTCTGCTAGAGCCCTTATCATGCTAATTACAAAATGTGAGTCTGGGCCGTAGTCATTGATTGCCTGCTTGAGATCTTTTAGCAACTTAAAAGGCAAAGGCACTGTGAATTCCTTTTGGTTCTAACAGGATAAGACATCTTGCATTCTAAATCTTCTTCTGCAATCCCTCTTCCTACTCTGGAGAGTAAAGGTGCTTTCCTATACTTTGCTTCTTTACGTCTATTCTCTGAGCTACTCTTTTCAATCTGGATATCTTGGAGTTCCACTTCCTGAACTTCACCTTCTGTGCTAGCTCTCCTAGTTTGCATTTCTTTGGAGCTAATCTCTCTACCTTCAGGGCTGGCTTGCTTGATTGTTTTACAATCTCTGGCCTTTCTTACACTAAATTCCAGCAGGGGAGCAGTTGCTTTTACTATGTCCCCTTCTGACTCAGGCTCATTCTTTTAGCTCTGCCTAAAATCTTCTCATCTGCCTGAAACCCGTTCTCACTGCTTCTCATCTGATTTAAATTTGGGCATCTTAGACGTTGCCTGTTCTGCTTCTTGGCTTTCTCTACCTTTGAAAGCAAGGGAGCTTCCTGGGATTGTTTAATAGCCATGCTTTGGATCTTGCAATCCACTGCCTCTAGTACTGTATCACCTTTAAACCTTCGGAGTCTGCAGTCTCGCGAGAGCATACAGGCTTTGGCAATGAGGTTCTGTTCTAGAATTGGAGGCTTTAGATAACAAACCAATCCCTGCCTTTTCAGTTTTTCCTAAAGTTTCATAACCTAAATCATGCTTATTCACAGACACTTTAGCTTGCTTTGCTAGATTTGAATAGACACAAGACTTCTCACTAGACTGTTCATCCTTATTCTCTTCCTCCTGCAAAAGTTTTAAAACCATCTTAACTTGTACCCACAGAGACCACTTCTCCATAGGGATACTCTCCCCATCTCTGTGCTTCCTTTAAGTTGACAATGACCTCCTCCCAGGTCTCTAAATCAAAAGTTCCTTCCTCTGAGAACCATGAATTATACCTTTTTACTACTTTTAGAAAACATTGTATCTTTTTCTTCGTTACTTTTACACCTTGTCTTTTCAGTAAGTAGAGAGCATGGTACCATAAGTTTCAGGTTTACTTTTACCTTGCTCCCATTATCCTCTTTAAAATTCTAATTCACTATTTCCACTACTTCTCTGTCAATCCCCACACCGGATCCTCACTTCACACAATTTTCAAATTCACTCTACATACGAATGGGGCCATATAATTGTTATATGGGATATAACTCATATTGTCCCACGTTGTGCGCCATTTGTCTGGGGAAGCCCGCCTTGTGCTGGGGCTCCAGCCTCCAGCCCAGTCCTTGAGCCTCCTGCCTGGTCTCCATCCCACCTCCCTTCGTCCACACTGAGCGTGGACCTGGCTGGTAAGATCATGGCCATCCAGGAGGTGAGCATGCTACCATGAATTGTGTCTGACTGCATTATTGTAATGTCTCTTCTATCGCTCATGCTCCCGGTGACTTTAATATAATATTTATATATCTCAACCATACAATTGTGCTTATTGAACCCAAAATTACTGGTGGGGGGCTGGCACCCCAACTCATACCACAGTACATACCATTTGTCTAGTTCTTCAATGCTTCCTCTCCCGCTCACTCCCTCCAACTATCATGACCTCAGCTCTACCTTACAAAGCCGGCTAGACCAGAGCATGTACACTGGTACAGATAAGAACTCTCAACACACAGAATCCAGGACAGATAAGCCCTTCAGGAACAGTAATGGAAGTAGTGATAACATGAGGGTAGGGATGAGATAGAGGGAACTGATAGCAATGATTGATGTATTAACGCTCACACCCCAGGGGGACAAGCAACAGAAACATTGGTGAAGTGAGACCTTGGACATTGTAAAATATGAAAGTATAATTTATCAAGGTTTCATGAGGGTGGGAGAGTGGGAGAGAAGGGGGGAAAAGGAGCTGATACCAAGGGGTCAAGTATAAAGAAAATGATGATGGTACCGTAGGTACAAATGTGCTTGATACAATTGATGTATGCATTGTTATAAGTGGTGTAAGAGCCCCCGATAAAATGACTTAATTTTTTAAAAGTGTTTAGGTAGATCTTGATGGAGGATAGATTGAGAAACAATAGTTTCAGAATTTGATAATTTTGCTTAATAATCAAACTGAAAACTCACTGCCATTGCATCTTTTGTGACTCACAGCAACCCTGACTTTCAGCAACCCTATTGGACAGGGTAGAGCAGCCCCTGTGAGTTTCTGAGACTGCAACTCTTTACAGGGGTAGAAAGCCCTAACGTTTCTCTCTCAGAGCGGGTGGTGGTTTTGAACTATGTGGGTAGCAGCCCAAGTGAAAACCACTATGCCACCAGGGCTCCCTGTGCCACATAGCGGGAGCTGTTGTTTTCCCAAACATTCACTTGGCTATTTCTTTTATAAGAAGCCAAGTAATTTGGCAGCTTATTTCTGTTCCAGTTTTCTTATATAGAAAATGTGGTGACAGTGTGAACCTGTTTGTTGTAGTTTATGTGAACATAATTGAGTGATCTAGACCAAGTGAGCTAGACCAAGTGAGCTGACTGGTCAAAAATCAGACCTGTGGATTGCCAAATTGGTTCTGCTGAGATTGGGGCTTTCCTGGATCCACAGGCTTCCTCCAAGCTGTGTCCGAGAAGCTCTGCATTTTAGAGCTACATTTTATAGTTGAAAGAGAGGCCTAAGGAGGGAGGGAGTCCTTAAGCTCTAAGACCTTAATGCTGTCATTGCTGTCCTCTTTTAGTGTACCTGCAGTTTCCACACTGCAGTGGGAACCATTGAAACAGCTGTTCTCATTCTCTGAGATGGTGTGCCACCCCACTCCATACCACCACCACCTCATCCCTTTCTCTTATTGTAGAGATAATGCCCCTTCCATATGTATCTCAGATATTCAATTAATGAAGAAAGACAAAAGTAGGAGAAATGATTTAGATGAAGGAGACCATAAGCATGAGGCCATAATGGGGTCCAAAGGCTGTGTGGCCATGTCGCTAATTATAGAAATGGATGAAATCTGCCACAAAAATGTGATTGGAGGCAGAGCAATTCATCACTCTCTCAGGCAGGACTACATAAGTGAGAATGGGGCCATTATGGAGACATGGAGACGATCACAGATTAGAAAGGCTTACTGGATTTGTTCTGGGGCCTTCCGACCACTATAACTCATGACCATAGGGTCTTAGACTTTCCCAATTTCCATTGAGGACCTTCCCAGGGAAGTCCCAGAGGGCAGATTGCTCCTCTCTGCTCTGGCTAGTTGTTGTTGCGTGCCATTGAGGACACTTGGACTCGTCGTGACCTCACATACAACCGAATGAAACACTGTAGGGTCGTGCACCATCCTCACAATTGTTCCTGTGCCTGAACCACCGATGAAGCCACTGAGTCCATCCACTTCTTCGAGGACCTCCTCTGTTTCATGGCTTCTCCACTGTACCAAATAGGATGTCCTTCTCCAGGGACTGGTCTCTCCTGACAACATGTCCAAAGTATGTAAGATGGCGTCTTGCCATCCTTGCCTCTAAACAGCACTCTGGCCTTATTTCTTCTGATACAGATTGGTCAGTCCTTCAGCAGTCCATGGTACTGTCAGTAGTCTTCTGGTGGACCACAATTCGATGCATCTGTTCTTCTACAGCCTTCCTTATTCAGTGTCTAACTTTCACATGCATATGATGCAATGGAAAATAGCATGGCTTAGGTCATGTGCACCTTAGTCCTCAGAGTAACATCATTGTTCTTCAACACTATAAAGAGGTTTTCTGCAGCAGATTTACCCATTACAATACATCTTTTGATCTCCTGACTGCTGTTTCTATGAACATTGATAGTGGATCTAAGCAAGACAAAATCCTTGACAACTGAAGCCCTTTTCTCTGTTTATCACCTATTGGTCCAGTTTTGGGGATTTTGGTCTTCCTTATATTGAATTGTAACCCATATTGAAGGCTGCAATCCTTGATCTTCAGCAAGTGGTTCAATTCCTCCTCACTTTCAGCAAACAAATGGTGTCATATATGCACACAAGTAAGCTCCCAAAAGTTAGTGGAACAAGGAATCAAAAGAGAATGGAATTTTTCAGGGACTTTTTTAAATACCAGTGTGTGTGTGTGTGTGTGTGAGAGAGAGAGAGAGAGAGAGAGAGAGAGGAGATGTGGGCATAAAACAAACATCAAGCAACATAATGGAGAATGCTGTTGGCTGCTGTTGAACTGATTCCGGTGCGCATGCACAGTGACCTGCTGTGTGCACCATAGTGACCCCTCAGAAGCAGATCATCAAGCCTACCTTTCAACTGAAATTCTGAGAATTCACAATTTTCAGAAGTATGTGGATAACAGTGAAAGCCAAAATTCTATTTGCACAGTCCCCACGTGGATTAAGCTTCCAGTGAATTCCTTCAGACCATTGACCAGGGATGTGAACACTCTTGCCACCAGGCAGAGGGCATTGGAAAGTGGATTACCCCTTAGGCAGCCCATGGTGGGGCTTAGAGACTTGCCTAAGTGTATCCTTGAATCGAGGCTGCCATTCTGGGCTGCACGGTCATGAGTCATGCCCCCAAAGCCTTGGTTGTTTGGCCCTGGACCACTCTTGTAAACTGTCCTGTTTAACACAGGTCCCAATCCTTGTCCTATTCTTGCTTCTGTAGTCCCACCTGGAACTGTGATGTTGGGATCTGCCGCCATGTCCTTTCAAGTCTGTGAATCTCAGATAACCCTTACATATCAATAAGACCTCTTGCTAATAGTTTCCCTCCCCTCATCTCGATGGCATGTGTTGGCCCTTGGACTATCTAGGTTACCTAGCGGGCATTTGGATTATGTAGGCTCCCTAGCGGGAATTTGGACTATATAGATTACCTAGCGGGCAATTAGACTTTGTAGGTTATCTAGCGGGCACTTTGACTATCTAGGTTACCTAGCTAGCACTTGAACTATCTACGTTACCTAGCGGTTACTTGGAGTATGTTGGTTACCTACCGGGCTGTTGGACTATCTAGGTTACCTAGCCGGCACTTGGGCTATCTAGGTTAACTAACGGGCACTTGGACTATGTAGGTTCCCTAGCGGGCCCTTGGACTATGTAAGTTCCCTAGCGGGCACTTGGACTATGTGGGTTCCCTAGCGGGCATTAGGACTATCTGGGTTACCTAACGGGCACTTGGACTATGGAAAGAAGTGCCTAATGGTCACCAGGACCCATGGTTAATCCAGGCGTGGTCATCTGATTCCAATCGATCAGACCTAGCTATAAATCACTTATATGTCTGGGTAATTAAAAGCAAATATAAATTTTCAAAAAAAATAACGTTGCATGGGATAGAAAGAGAATACATAACAACATCAGACATAAATATGCCTCAAGACAAACTCATTGTGCACATCCAGAATACATAATGGCTCTTGCTAAGATGCATTTCCCACTAGACCCTACCCCAAGCCAGTAAAAGCCAGAAACTCTACAGTAAACTGTGGATTGTACTACTCTGAAATGGGAGCTGTGTCTCTAGACCTAATTTGGGGCTGTTCGTGCTGAGGACTCACCAATACCTGCTTCAGTGACAACAGTCCAGGTGAGAATAAGGAAATCTGGATGACAGCCAGGATATAGGAGCACTGAGACCTCAAATTGCTTCTAGGCGAGCATGGCCTAATGGGCTTCCATTTATGCACCTCTGGCAGGAGGAGTTTGTTCTGGAAAGTAATGGTTTCTAAGGAAGTATTTCTTAAACTTTCACATGCATGCACTTACCCAGGTTCCTGGAAATCGGGCTGGGGGGCAGATTCTGATTTTGTGGGTTCAGGGTGGGGGGTCTAGGATCCAGCAGTTCTAGAGGCCCTGGTACTCTTGGGCTGTTAACCACAAGGACAGTAGTCCTAAACCACCAGCCACTCCTTGGGAGAAATATGAGGCTGTAGACTCCGGGCAAGAGTGACAGTCTGGGAAACCCACAAGGGCAGTTCTACCCTGTCCTGTAGGGTCACTATGAGTCAGCATCAGCTCGATGGCATTAGCATGGGAGAAGCTAATGCTGATGTTGCTGGTTCCTTGACCTATCATACTTTGAGTGGCAAAGTCCCAAGGGCCTTCCCGGATGTGATGGCCAAAAGCAGTAGTGTTCACCCTTGGTCATACTTTGGAATCCCTTAGGAGCTTTCAAGCCTCCCATTGGCCTGGCGCCATCCCAGACCAATGAAGCAAGACTTAGTGGAAGCAGGATTCAGGTCACGGTCAGTGAGAAAGCCCCCTTGGCAATGCCAACGTACAGCCAGTGCAGAGTCGAACTGGTCGACGACTCCACATGACTCCATATACTTTGGTGAAGCCAGCTGTTTGGGCAAGGTTTTCAGAGTTACCACCCATGTAGACTTGTTGGTGATAGTGCATTAAATAGAGCACATGCAGTGCATTGCATGAGTGTCCTATGTCATGCAACCACATCAGGGGTATGTTGAGCCAATTTCTCTGGGAGACCAAGGGTGTTGGCTCCATCCTGAACGTTGGCAGGGTAATGGACTGACACAGAGGAAACTCATTCTCTTTGTGGTGGTGCACTAATGGGTTCTTCACAGAAGGCCAAGTCCATGGCTGCAGATGCTCATGGGGCTGAGGGAGCAGGTCAAATCCTAAGTCCGAGGTGGGTGTTTGCATATTTACATGCCCTCACTGCCATCAAGTCCATTCCAACTCACAGGCCCATGGGACTGAGTAAAATGGCCCCCGTGGGTTTCTGAGACTGTGATTCTTTAGAGGAGTAGAAAATCTCCTCTTTCTCCAGAGGAGCGGTTGGTCATTCAAACTGCTGACCTTGAGATTAACAGTCCAACTCCTGACCACTCTTGCCGTCAGAATTCTATTTATTTACACAAGTATATATATATCCTTTCCCAAAAGAACTCCACATTTTCAAATCATTCTTGACACTCATGGCCTTTTTTCCTTTATAGCCATGCCTTTGGTTGAAACACAGATATAAGAGAAATATTTATCTACTTATAGGGGTACAAAAGTAGCTTTGGTGGCATAGTGTTTGCATGTTGGGCTGCTAACACCAAAGTCAGCACTTTGAAACCACCAGCCACTCCGTGGGAAGAAGAGTCTGTCTACTCCTATAAAGAGTTACAGTCTCAGAAACTCACAGGGACAGATCTACTCTGCCTCATAGGGTCACTATGAGTCAGCATCACCTCCCTGGCAGTGAGGTAGATTTTGGTTTCATAGAGATACAAGTCAGTCCTGAGCTGCTAAAGACAAGGTTGGCAGTTTGAACCCACCAGCGGCAGAGAAAGAGGAGGCTTTCTATTCCCATAAGGAGCTACAGTTTCAGAAATACCCACAGGGGAAATTTTAACCTCTCCTGTAGGATCAATATGAGTCAGAATCGACTTATCGGTGGTGAGCAAGTGGAGGGGACCCTAAACAGGTTCCGGTGGAACTTAAGAGTTCTACTAATTGTGCATGCTCTGTAAAATGTAAACCAAGATTTTACTTTTGCAAACATTATTTTTTCTAAACACGTCTAACTGTGAAACTATACTCGCATGCGGGTCTTTGAACCTGGTCAGTGGTCTGGGGAAGTGAAGGGGCCTGACATCCTTTGTTGTTGTTAGTGCTGTCCAGTCATTCTGACATCACAGGGACCTTCTTTGCAACACAAGGCAGCACTGCCCAGTCCTTTGCCAGCCTCAGGGGTAGTATGTTGGAGCCCATGGTTTCAGCTACCGTGTCCTCCAGTTCACCAAGGAGTTTCCTCTTTGTGCTGCTTACTAAACCCGTTTCTAAGGAGTCCATTCCAACTCACGGTGACGCCGTGTGGGTCAGCACCACGGGACCCCACATAATGCCTTATACCATATATATATATATATATATATATATATATTGTGCATAATGCCTTATACCTGGTCCCTTTGGCACCTTGTGATCGCACAGGCTGGTGTGCTTATTCCATGTGGGCTTTTTTGCTTCTGAGCCAGATGGCCGTTTGCTCACCTTCAAGCCTTTAAGACCCCAGACACTATCTCTTTTGATAGCCTCTGGCCTTTACTTCGGGGTCTTCGGTCCCTGCAGAGTGGACACATGCCTGCTGTGCGGGTATGGGACGTGTCGGAGCGCAGCCTGGTGGCGGAGCTTCAGGAGCATAAGTATGGCATGGCATGTGTGGCCTTCTCATCCAGTGCCAAGTACATTGTCTCAGTGGGCTACCAGCATGACATGATCGTCAATGTCTGGGCCTGGAAGGTGAGTGGGCTGCTGGCCTCAGGACAGGCGGGGCCGGGAGGGGAGCCAAGAAACTGCTGACCGGTGGCCTTTACTTCCGCCTGCTGGCCTCAGTCCCTTTCTAGAGAACTCTGAGCAGAAAGGAGCAAATGGGTATCTAGGATGCTGAAGAAGGGGCAGAAGGAGAGGTCAAGTTCACAGCTTGTCTAACCTTCAGTGTGTAAGTTTCTTTTCCCTCAGCTCCTAGAAGCAGAGCCTTGATTTCCCTTGACTTTCTCTCCAGAAAAACATTGTAGTGGCTTCCAACAAGGTGTCCAGTCAGGTGACAGCAGTATCCTTCTCTGAGGACTGCAGCTACTTTGTCACTGCAGGCAACCGGCACATCAAGTTCTGGTACCTCGATGACAGCCAAGACCTCAAAGGTGAGGCAGCAAGTAGCCACTAGAGTGGGGTCTGCCCAGATATGTTCCACCTGCGCCCCCTTCTGCATGCTCAAAAGCCCCTTGGAAGTCTCAGCTGGGCCAGGTGCTATGTCAATATGCAAGGGAAGCCTTCTCCCTCCCTCCCCAGGGCCTGCTTTCCAGGGGGTAGCCTGCAGGGTGTGTGGGTGGCACCTGTGGTGGGTCTCCACAGGTGAATGCCACTGTACCCCTGCTGGGCCGCTCTGGGCTGCTGGGGGAACCTGCGGAACAACCTGTTCACTGATGTAGACTGTGGCTGCGGGAAGAAGACTGACAGCACCTTCTGTATCACATCCTCTGGGCAGCTGTGCGAGTTCAGTGACCCGGAGACTGTTGGACAAGTGGGTGGAGCTGAGTGTAAGTGAATGCTTTGTCGGCACCCTCCCGTCTGTCACCTCCGGGCTCCAGGGCACCTGAGTCTGCATGCACGCTGGGGGAGGCCCCAGGCGGAGGAAGGTGTTTGGGAACCTCTCTGCTTGCTCGCCCTCTCTGTCTCTGCCTCTTCCTCTGCTTTCCTCTTCTGCTCAGCACACAGACAGCATCACAGTAAGTGTGCTGGCCCTGTCCGCTGCCTCTGCTGCCTTTCTCTGGGCCGGCCTTTTCTGGGTGTGTCTTTGCCCAAACCTCAGGTGCCTTATAAGGCTTGCTGACTCCTTCCCCCTAATTGCACGGGGCTGTGGGCCCTCTGGCCAGCTGCTGTTAGAGGGAGGGGCATTGAGGGGCTCTGCCCAGGGCAGCTGGCCTGCCTTGCGCTTGTCCTTGCCTCTTGGCTCATGGCTGTTGAGGTGTCCGGTGAAGGAGTGGACAGACGCCCTTGCTGACTGTGGCTTCTGTGCTCACAGACCACAGTGGCCCACTGCATCTCGGTGAGCCAGGACTACATCTTCTGCGGCTGTGCTGACGGCACCGTGTGCCTTTTCAACCCCTTCAACCTGCACTTCCTCAGCACGCTGCCCCGGCCCCATGCCCTGGGCACAGACATTGCCAGCATCACAGAGGCCAGGTGAGCGGTGTGGGTGGGCCCCTGAGTCCTGTCAGAGCCCCACTCTGTGCCAGGCCGTCCCTGGCATGCTGCAAGGAGAGGAGGGCACACATAGACCTCTGGGAAGACCCTTGCAGTCAAGCACAGGTGGGTCTTTTAGCATTTGTTGCTCACTGTGGGCAACCGTGGTAATCTGAGTCTGCAGTGTGGTAATGCATTGTCCTGTAAACACCACAGCTAGGACAGACGGGCAGTTCCTTAGGGTTTCTGAGAGAGGCTGGAAACCTGACGGAGCAGGCCTTTCTCCCTCAGGGTGGTCCTGGGTAGCAGCTAAGGTAGGAGGGTCTTATTGTAGCCTCGGGCCTTGGGTTGGGTGATTGCAGGAAGTGAAGTTTTGCTCTGGTTTCAGTGCTGTCAGGAAGCGGGGCAGTTCTGCAGTTGGGTATATTAATTTCTCATTCAGGGAAGGAGTGGGCTAAATCTGCAAATGGCAGGAAATGATATATGACCATGACTGGTTTGCACAGTGCCCTTCCTTTTCCTCTGACGTGAGTCTAGAAGGGCCTGACATCTGCTTGGCTGCATCACGGCCACACACTGTCCCCGCCTGATGTTGGGGGCTATGAAATAGCTTGTGTTCTTTTGCAGAGCCCCATGGCAAGGAATGCCAGGCCAGCCGCTGCGTTCTTTCTCCAGTGACTGCTGGCCAACCTGCTGCTCCTCCCTTTAGTGCCCCTTTGCATTAGCGCTAACTCACCAGTTTGCCCTGTCTGCCCTGGACACCCTGACCCCCTCTTTCCTCAGTCGCCTTTTCGCTGGAGTGGCCAATGCGAAGTATCGGGACACCATCACCTTGACCTTTGATCCTGCAAATCCGTGGCTGTCTTGTGTGTACAATGACCATAGTACTTATGTCTGGGGTGTGAAGGGCCCCAAGAAAGTGGGCAAGGTGTATTCAGCTCTGTATCATTCCTCCTGCGTCTGGAGTGTAGAGGTACGTGGGCCAGGTCTGCTGAGACTGACCGTGTTTCCTGGCCTACCATTAGGAGCTGGGGTTCCTCAAGTGTGGAATTTGTTTCCTCCAGCACCCTTGCTCCCCAAGCTGTGCCCCTGGGTCCCTTCGTATCTGTTAATTGGCTCTGAGGATGGGAGGGGATTTTAGTGCTGACTCATCTCAGACGTTTTTCAGTATGCCCCTGTGCAGTCTTAGCTTGGCCTCTTTGGACATGTTCCTGAACTTGACCAAACCTTAGTTTCTGCAATTGTGAAATGACATACCTGATGCATTTGATTTTTACGAACAGGAGACAATGTAAGTGGGAGATTTAGAATGCCTAGTACTTACTAGGTGCTTGGTTAATGTATATTCCTTTACTTGTTAAAGACAAGAGCTAATCATTATGACTTGCTTGCTATGGGACAAGCCGTTGCCTCCAGGGGACAGGATGGGGGAACTTTAGGCCCCCAAGGACAGAGGTTCAGGAGGGTTTAGCTGAAAAGGGTTGGGGACAAAATTTATTATCTCCAAGGGAAAGATACTAACTTGACAATGAAGAAACGGCAAAACCCACCCTTAGCCAAGTCATTAAGGTTAACATCCCGTGGCAGCAGCATGAATCTGGTGAGAGGGTACACTGAGAGGTTTCAAAATGTTCCCAGAAAATGTTATGACTCTTAAGAACTCCCAATAAAATGTTGAACAACAACAACCAACGTTGATGGAAAGTTTCTTTTAGTTCTGTTTTTCCATGCAGCCTCCTCCTAGCATTGTGTCTGGTATTCTTGACCCAAATGTATAAGGAACTTAGGATAGTCATGAGGAAACATCAGGCAACCTTCATTTGAGGTACACCTGCCAGAGTAACTTATCACACTCTCCCAGGTGTCAGGGTAGGAAAGACAAGCAAAGACTGAAAGCCGTTCTAGACTGGGACAGATGACACCCATGTGCCGTGGGGGCTCCTGGGATCCTGGAGCAGAAGAAGTACATTCGTGGGATAAACAAACAAACTCATTGGCATTGGGTTGATTCCAACTCAGAGCAACCCCCGCTGGTGACATTTAAATAAAGTCTAATAATGTTGTACCAGTGTGACCTCCGTGGTCCTTATCACTGTGTACTGTAGTGCATAAAACATTAATACGAAGGGAGACCAGGTGAGAGAGTTGAATGTGACATATCTTGACTCATTTTTCTAAAGGTTCAACCCAAAAGGTAAAGTAAAACAGCTCTTGATGGAGAGGAAAAGGTGGAAGGGGGTGGGTGATGATTCTTTCCCCCCGCTGCCTGGCACTGAACGGCCTCTCCTCTCTTCTCATTTTGCAGGGTCCACGAATTGCAGTTCCTGAGTGAAATGCTGAAGGTGGAGGCCCATGAGTCAGAGATTCTGTGCCTGGAGTACTCGAAGCCAGACACAGGTACCTGGCCCTGGCCTGGAATGGCCTTGAGTGAGCCCCTCCAGTCTGGCCAGAGCCACTGATACTTGTCCTGCCTCTTGACTATGGGGCTGATCGTTCTTTTGGCTACCAAAAGAGTTAGTGATCCTTCTTGATGTCTCTGAAGGCTTCTTGTTGTTTCTGAAGGCTTTGGGGAGGACTGCATCTCAACTCTGCCCGACTCCATGGCTCATGTGGCTTAAGGATGTGGGGCTCAGTTTCTCTGGGTGCTCTTTGCTGGGCACTCATGTTGGGCTGCGATCCACAAGCTCAGCAGTTTGAAACTACCAGCCGCTCTGCAGGAGAAAGGTGGGCCTTTCTACTCCTGTAAACAGTTACAGTCTCAGAAGCCCATAGGGGGTATTCACTATGAGTCAGCATTAACTTGATAGCAGCAGATTTGATTTTTGTAAAGTCTTTTTAAAGCCAACCAAAAGCTGAATCAGTGAAGAAGATCTGCTTTAGACATTGTGCTCTTTTAAAGAATAATCTGTCTGTGATCAGATTGACACAGGAACTTGGAAGGTTAGGTGAAAAGTTTAAGGGGCAGTGAGCTTATGTGTGTGATGGAAATTTGGAATTGGAAAAGGACAGTGAGAATGGCTACATAATTTCAGAAATATAATGAATGTTAGCAAATTGTACATGTAGAAATGATCGAATTGGTATATATTTTTGTGTGCATTGTTTTAGATCAGGGAGAAGACTCGAAGTTCAAATATAATTTACAGAGACCCCCTTGTTAAATCTTGAATGGGACAAAGTCCAGAAAAAACAAATCATCTGGTTGAGGGAGACCGTAAGCATGAGGCCATAATGGGGACTGAAGGATTCACAACAGCTCGGTCACATGGAAAACAAAGGAAGCCCCTTTAAAAGTCAAGTTCCCAGCAGATCAGACCATCACAGTTGGAAATGTGACTACAGAAATGGGAAAGGGACCATGATTGGAGTAAATACATTATTGCAGACTAGAAAAGTTTACAGGACTGGTTCAGGGCCCTCCAACCATCTTGGTCAGGGCATGAACGTGCAACCTCAGTACCCCAATTCCCATCAAGGGCATACTCAGGCAAGTTCTTGAGGGCTAGACTACTCCTCACCAGGCTGGCCAGAGGAGTGGGTGGAAGCAAACAAACTCTGCCTGAGGGCAAAGCATTTTACGTTGCTAGTTCAGAGTCATGGAGCTCTAGTGCCATAGAAGGTTATGGGTTGGGCGGTTAACCACAAGGTTTCACTCTTCAAAACCACCAGCCAGCTCCAGGGAAGAAAGATGAGGCTTTCTACTCCAATAAAAATATATAGTCTGGAGATAAAAAGCCCCAATGTAAGTTAACTGGGTTGATTCCTACTAGAGGGATAATGTGTGTGGGCCAGATGCTTGCAAGGTCCCTCAAGGCAATGCTGCCAGACTGCAGTCTCTGCTCCCTGCTGGTGGAGACAATGGATTGCTTTTCTCTAAAACTTGGAACCATTAGCTTGGTTCCAGTAGGTGGAGTTCACACCCTACTGATAATGGTTCATATGGAGATCCAGAAAACAGGTCAAAGTTAAGCTGCCATTCTAAATGTAGGATCCGCCCATTTTGTCACCTGTATACCCCCAATCCCTCCTCTTCCTATTGCATGTATGCCCCTAGACCACCCCTTCTCACCGCTGTATAACATAGTCCAAGTCCTTCCTGTGATGTATGTCTTTACCCTCCCGTTTCCAATTCCCCTTGTCCTCCTTCCCTTCCCCCTCTCTCCATGTGGACCACCAAGTGGGGCTGAGGTGAGCAATGCTACCATGATATGTGTGTGACTGCATTATTGTAATATCTCTTCTATCTCTCATGCTCCCAATGACTTTAATATTTATATCTCAACCCTTTATGTTTCCAGGGCTTTCAATGACATTAGGCATCTTTTCAATGTTTATGAATCATGCTTATGAACCTCTCTTCTGTTAGTTGTCTGTGTGTATGCATTGCCTGTATTAAAAACATATAGAACCGAGCAATTTGTCTGGAAAAATAATTTATAGAAACTTTATGTTAGATTGCCATGCGTTTTGCATAGCCAATTGTTCTTTTAAAACACTTTTCTTGTCATTGTGATACCATGCTAAAAGGTAAAAACATCTGTATATAGTCAAATAGCTTTATCTTTCCTTTAAAGACATGAACCTTCGTGTCTTGCTTAAAGTTTCCACCTCACTAAAGCTAAATTGCTACCCTCGAAAATAAATCCCTCTAAGTTTTTAATGCTTTGAATATTTTATCGCTCTAATCCTCCTGGAGTTTATTTTTGAATGTAGTATGCTCCTTCCTTTGATTTCTTGTAAATTCAGCCAATTCAACCACTCATTAACCAAAGTATTCCTTTACCACTGGATTGTTTTGCCACCTTTGCTTTGCATAGCATATAGTTCTAAATTATATCCCAGACTACTGAATTATTTGCCAGAGTGGCTTTACTAATTGTACACTGGCATCACAACACGCGGGAGCTTCGGAAAGATCGTGGGAGAAAGGAATGAAAAGAGAAGATAATTTCCCATGAATTTTTGAAGCTTCCTCGTACAGGTGCTTTACAGTAAGTCGACATTAGGGTTTATAATCAATAAAAAATTCAACTGTGATCCAAGAATGAGGGGCGTGACATTTCCTGGTTGAGACAAAAGCGAACAGGCGAGCAGAATACGAAAAGAATTGGTTAACCGATGAAACTGCAGCCAAGTGTTAGCTGTTATCACAAAAATGAACACACAGAATATTCTTGAACTTGGAAGTGGGAACTTCAGCCTTTCAACGGCCATCGACGGTGCGGGGCAACATCCCCGCACTCCTACGCTCAGGAAGGGGGTTCTGGGGTCTGCGGCGCCGCGGGGCACAAGTGGGGCGAAGGGCTGCGAGGGAACGCCGAGGCAGAGGGGTCCCCGCGAGGCGGCTGCGGGCCGCTCCAGAAGGCAGGGGTCCGGGGGCTCTGCGGTCCCTCAGGACCCTCCAGGAGAGGCTCCAGAAAGGCAGCTGGAGGCCCCGGCCGGCCGTGCAGCTCGCTGGGAGGCGCGGGCGCACGTGCTCCGCCGGTCCGGGCGGCGGGGGCGGCTGAACGGGCCCTGGCCGTGGGCGGCGGGCGGCGGGCGGGCGCAGTGCGGCGCCGGGCAGGCGGGAGGTGACCGCGCGGGGCGGTCGCGGCGGCTGGGGCTACTGACGGCACACGGATCCGGAGCGCACTGCGCGGGGCGGGGCGCCGCGCAGGTGAGAGCGGCAGCGGACCCGGATGCGGCGCGGCTGAGGGCGGCCGAGGGCGGGGGGTCGCGGCGGCTAGCTCTTGGAGATCCCGGCCGGAGGCTCCGGCGCCGGTGCTGCGCTTCCTGCCGGCTCGAAGAACGAGCCCGAGCCTGGCCGCCCTCGGGATGCCTTGCTGAGGCTCCGCCGGACGTCCCCAACAGGGGGGGGGGGCGGGGCGGGGCGCGTTCGGGCGCCTCCTGAGGGCGCCTCAGCGGAGAGCGGCGTTGGCGCCGTGGAGTCTACGCGGGCGGCCCGACCCGCCTGCCACTCAGGTGTCTTTTTGCACGGAAGTGAGTTTTAGGAGCGGGAAACCTGTGGTGGGCGTGACTGACGTGTTTTTAAATCATTTTCTATACATTTAAAGCTGTAAAGGCAAAACTTCATGATCCAATTAATATAGCCAAAAATTCAGGCTTGATAGAAACATTTAGAATCCAGCCACTGGGGGTAAAGTCCCCTTATTCCCATCTGTTATTGGAGGAAGGTATGAGAGAGATTGGATACTGCGGTGGGAAGAAATAGAGCCAAATAGGAATGTCTGCTTCTATAGGGAGAATGTATCAGCCATGCGCTCACTTTAAGGCAGCACAGCTTTAAGGGAGAATCTGTGGAAATGATAGATTACCGCAGGAACATGAACTTGGAGTATATCTCCAACTAACAGAGTGGTGGTCTTCCAGCCATGGAACATTAGTCTCCCAGATTCCCTCTGTACCAGTCAGGGAATAAGTCCCAGTATTATTTCCCTTGGTGCTAGTATCCCACATTTCCCCTCTCTGCATTATGTTTAAGATTCAATAGTGTCACGGAGGCAACATGGTCTCTTTTCATATCTATTAGCTTCCTATAGAAGTGACATGAGACTGCAAGCATCACAATTATGATAAAAAACACAGTCAGACTGGAACTTAAGCTATGTGAAGTACTTTGCCCCCAAGCTCGCGGGTCCAACCCTTCCATGCTACTCCTCAATTGCTTAATCACATCAGAGCCAGGAGAAGCCTCAAGCTTGTCTTTGAATGTATAGAAAATATCCTTTTTAAGCTGATCAATATCTAATGAAATGTTTCCCTTAAACCCTTGCAAATGTTTCCTAATCAAATTCCAATCATGCAATGTCTTATTATAAGGATAAGTGGTTATACAGAAATCAGTTACATTCCAATCACATTATAGCATTGACAAATTCAAAATCTTGATCTTTCAGCAAAGCAGTCTGCAGTAATGTAGGGACTTTATGGATGTGCTTTATACAATTGATGTATGTATACGTATGGATTGTGGTAAGAGTTGTATGAGTCCCTAATAAAATGTAAAAGAAGAAAAGAGAAAAAAAATGATTAGGGCAAAGACTGTACAGATGTGCTTTATACAATTGATGTATGTATATATATGAACGGTGAAAAGAATTGTATGAGCCCCAATAAATTGTTAAAATTAAAAAAAAATTCATTAAAAAAATTAAATTAAATAAAAAAAAAATGAGTAAATGAACTTTGTCACACATAAGATTCCTCTTCTCCTTCTGTTTTAACAATTTAAATAGTAAAGCATTGCTAGATCTTGAACCAGTAAAAGTACTAGTTAGATAACCTTCATTGTTATGTAAATACCGGCTCCCATCCCTCAGAGAATTAAGAGAGCTAACTAATTGGGAGAACTTCTTATCATACTTTGAAAGACTGAAAAAATTCTTAATAAATTTGTTCAGCTGATCTTGAAGTAACTTACCAAGCAGACATTTTTTCTCCAGGCTTACCAATAAGGTTATAGGCTCAATTGAGCCATTTTGCCTTTCAGGCTTCTCACACTGTATGATTTTACCTTGCAATATTCTGTCTTGGTTAACTTCACTCATTCCCTCTATGCTGGCTTTAGGGGAAGTTAATGGGAGGGCCTTAGGCCCCCCTGAATGCCCTAAGGAAATGACCCGGCATCCACAGTTAACAAACCTTTTTCCTTCCATTTCTAATTCCATGTGGGGGCGCTGTTTCTCCACAACAGCAGTCCAGAAGACTGCTTGATTTATAGGGTGGTCAAACTTCTCAAGTACTCTTTCCTGATAGGTATAAATTTTTACTCTAGAAATGCAAGGAAGGGAAAATTGGCTTAAGCGATCCTACATTTTTACAAACCATGGTATATCAGAACTCATTACTGCCTTAATTTCTTCTTCACAATCCTGACCAATAACTCCAGCAACACCTTGAGAATTTATGTTGGACTTTCTTTTTTTTTTTTTTTTTGACTTTCTTAATAAACTTCCTATAGTTCTTTTAGGTAGTGGACCCCAATTACTGCTCTTCGTTTCTGATTCAATCACAGTTTTGGGCTTTTTCTTACAACTCTTATCAACTCCAGTATCAATTTTAATTTCTTGAGTACTAAGGTTAAATCTTCCTGATAGAAACTGTATTAATCTTTCAATAAGAGGTCCCTGCTTTTGAGGATCAAGCTCCTGTGAAGGCTTCTGAGCCATCTCTTGGTTATTCAAACCAACTGCAGTGAGAACAGAGACTAGGTTTTTGCCTCTTTGGCTAGGTCTGTTCTCCTGCTGTGAGGCTGCTAGATAAAGGCGATTTCTCTCAAAGATCTTCTTTGCTCCAGTAGGCAGACACCTTGCCTACCACGCTCTGCTATGAGGGCTCTGCATCAAGCTTCTTCCACTATTTTCCCGCCGGGAAGTCTTTGCTAATGGCGACCCTTCACGGTTGATTTTTGAACGACATTGGCTCGCCCAATGAGTTCCCTTCCTACAATGGAGGCAGAGTTCAGGTTCGTTTAAACCCGATCTCCATGGTCCTGGCCCATGCTCTGACATTGGCCGCAGCCTGCTCTGCCTACACTCTTTTGAAGATGACTTGTCTTCCCACAACTAAAGCACTTTCTTCCAGGTCTGATATAGTTTGCCAATGAAGCTGCCATGAGGTCTGCCTTGTATTCCTCTGCCTCTACATTCCTGCATATCCTAAAATAACCCAGCAAAGTGCCCTGTTCGCTGTAGGGATGCAAGGCATTTTTACAGTGCTTATTAGAGAAATCATAAGATAGCTTGTGCACTAGGTCTCTTACTGCCTGAACATTCTTCACACATTTGGAAATAGCATCTTCCAGTCGGGACACAAAGTCAGCGTAACGCTCATCATATTCTGTTGTCTTATAGCCCTGTAACGCGGCGTTCTCTCTTCTGATGGAATTATCTTTTCCCAGGCCCTTAAGCAAACCTCATGTATCTGTCCTATTGTCTGTTCAGTAAACTGTAGTTGAGACTCAACTGTAATATAATTTGCATCCCCTAGCAATTGATGAATTCCTATATCTATCCCATCCTCAGCATTCTTCCCAGCTCTTGCAAGGGCTGCTTCCTTCCATAGCATTTGATATCACAAGCATTCTGAAGAGTAAAGACAAATTCTCACTAAAGCTTTCCAATCTGTAGGGGTCCAGCTGTCAGACTCTGCTAGAGCCCTTATCATGCTAATTACAAAATGTGAGTCTGGGCCGTAGTCATTGATTGCCTGCTTGAGATCTTTTAGCAACTTAAAAGGCAAAGGCACTGTGAATTCCTTTTGGTTCTAACAGGATAAGACATCTTGCATTCTAAATCTTCTTCTGCAATCCCTCTTCCTACTCTGGAGAGTAAAGGTGCTTTCCTATACTTTGCTTCTTTACGTCTATTCTCTGAGCTACTCTTTTCAATCTGGATATCTTGGAGTTCCACTTCCTGAACTTCACCTTCTGTGCTAGCTCTCCTAGTTTGCATTTCTTTGGAGCTAATCTCTCTACCTTCAGGGCTGGCTTGCTTGATTGTTTTACAATCTCTGGCCTTTCTTACACTAAATTCCAGCAGGAGAGCAGTTGCTTTTACTATGTCCCCTTCTGACTCAGGCTCATTCTTTTAGCTCTGCCTAAAATCTTCTCATCTGCCTGAAACCCGTTCTCACTGCTTCTCATCTGATTTAAATTTGGGCATCTTAGACGTTGCCTGTTCTGCTTCTTGGCTTTCTCTACCTTTGAAAGCAAGGGAGCTTCCTGGGATTGTTTAATAGCCATGCTTTGGATCTTGCAATCCACTGCCTCTAGTACTGTATCACCTTTAAACCTTCGGAGTCTGCAGTCTCGCGAGAGCATACAGGCTTTGGCAATGAGGTTCTGTTCTAGAATTGGAGGCTTTAGATAACAAACCAACCCCTGCCTTTTCAGTTTTTCCTAAAGTTTCATAACCTAAATCATGCTTATTCACAGACACTTTAGCTTGCTTTTCTAGATTTGAATAGACACAAGACTTCTCACTAGACTGTTCATCCTTATTCTCTTCCTCCTGCAAAAGTTTTAAAACCATCTTAACTTGTACCCACAGAGACCACTTCTCCATAGGGATACTCTCCCCATCTCTGTGCTTCCTTTAAGTTGACAATGACCTCCTCCCAGGTCTCTAAATCAAAAGTTCCTTCCTCTGAGAACCATGAATTATACCTTTTTACTACTTTTAGAAAACATTGTATCTTTTTCTTCGTTACTTTTACACCTTGTCTTTTCAGTAAGTAGAGAGCATGGTACCATAAGTTTCAGGTTTACTTTTACCTTGCTCCCATTATCCTCTTTAAAATTCTAATTCACTATTTCCACTACTTCTCTGTCAATCCCCACACCGGATCCTCACTTCACACAATTTTCAAATTCACTCTACGTACCAATGGGGCCATATAATTGTTATATGGGATATAACTCATATTGTCCCACGTTGTGCGCCATTTGTCTGGGGAAGCCCGCCTTGTGCTGGGGCTCCAGCCTCCAGCCCAGTCCTTGAGCCTCCTGCCTGGTCTCCATCCCACCTCCCTTCGTCCACACTGAGCGTGGGCCTGGCTGGTAAGATCATGGCCATCCAGGAGGTGAGCATGCTACCATGAATTGTGTCTGACTGCATTATTGTAATGTCTCTTCTATCGCTCATGCTCCCGGTGACTTTAATATAATATTTATATATCTCAACCATACAATTGTGCTTATTGAACCCAAGATTACTGGTGGGGGGCTGGCACCCCAACTCATACCACAGTACATACCATTTGTCTAGTTCTTCAATGCTTCCTCTCCCGCTCACTCCCTCCAACTATCATGACCTCAGCTCTACCTTACAAAGCCGGCTAGACCAGAGCATGTACACTGGTACAGATAAGAACTCTCAACACACAGAATCCAGGACAGATAAACCCTTCAGGAACAGTAATGGAAGTAGTGATAACATGAGGGTAGGGATGAGATAGAGGGAACTGATAGCAATGATTGATGTATTAACGCTCACACCCCAGGGGGACAAGCAACAGAAACATTGGTGAAGTGAGACCTTGGACATTGTAAAATATGAAAGTATAATTTATCAAGGTTTCATGAGGGTGGGAGAGTGGGAGAGAAGGGGGGAAAAGGAGCTGATACCAAGGGGTCAAGTATAAAGAAAATGATGATGGTACCGTAGGTACAAATGTGCTTGATACAATTGATGTATGCATTGTTATAAGTGGTGTAAGAGCCCCCGATAAAATGACTTAATTTTTTAAAAGTGTTTAGGTAGATCTTGATGGAGGATAGATTGAGAAACAATAGTTTCAGAATTTGATAATTTTGCTTAATAATCAAACTGAAAACTCACTGCCATTGCATCTTTTGTGACTCACAGCAACCCTGACTTTCAGCAACCCTATTGGACAGGGTAGAGCAGCCCCTGTGAGTTTCTGAGACTGCAACTCTTTACAGGGGTAGAAAGCCCTAACGTTTCTCTCTCAGAGCGGGTGGTGGTTTTGAACTATGTGGGTAGCAGCCCAAGTGAAAACCACTATGCCACCAGGGCTCCCTGTGCCACATAGCGGGAGCTGTTGTTTTCCCAAACATTCACTTGGCTATTTCTTTTATAAGAAGCCAAGTAATTTGGCAGCTTATTTCTGTTCCAGTTTTCTTATATAGAAAATGTGGTGACAGTGTGAACCTGTTTGTTGTAGTTTATGTGAACATAATTGAGTGATCTAGACCAAGTGAGCTAGACCAAGTGAGCTGACTGGTCAAAAATCAGACCTGTGGATTGCCAAATTGGTTCTGCTGAGATTGGGGCTTTCCTGGATCCACAGGCTTCCTCCAAGCTGTGTCCGAGAAGCTCTGCATTTTAGAGCTACATTTTATAGTTGAAAGAGAGGCCTAAGGAGGGAGGGAGTCCTTAAGCTCTAAGACCTTAATGCTGTCATTGCTGTCCTCTTTTAGTGTACCTGCAGTTTCCACACTGCAGTGGGAACCATTGAAACAGCTGTTCTCATTCTCTGAGATGGTGTGCCACCCCACTCCATACCACCACCCCCTCATCCCTTTCTCTTATTGTAGAGATAATGCCCCTTCCATATGTATCTCAGATATTCAATTAATGAAGAAAGACAAAAGTAGGAGAAATGATTTAGATGAAGGAGACCATAAGCATGAGGCCATAATGGGGTCCAAAGGCTGTGTGGCCATGTCGCTAATTATAGAAATGGATGAAATCTGCCACAAAAATGTGATTGGAGGCAGAGCAATTCATCACTCTCTCAGGCAGGACTACATAAGTGAGAATGGGGCCATTATGGAGACATGGAGACGATCACAGATTAGAAAGGCTTACTGGATTTGTTCTGGGGCCTTCCGACCACTATAACTCATGACCATAGGGTCTTAGACTTTCCCAATTTCCATTGAGGACCTTCCCAGGGAAGTCCCAGAGGGCAGATTGCTCCTCTCTGCTCTGGCTAGTTGTTGTTGCGTGCCATTGAGGACACTTGGACTCGTCGTGACCTCACATACAACCGAATGAAACACTGTAGGGTCGTGCACCATCCTCACAATTGTTCCTGTGCCTGAACCACCGATGAAGCCACTGAGTCCATCCACTTCTTCGAGGACCTCCTCTGTTTCATGGCTTCTCCACTGTACCAAATAGGATGTCCTTCTCCAGGGACTGGTCTCTCCTGACAACATGTCCAAAGTATGTAAGATGGCGTCTTGCCATCCTTGCCTCTAAGCAGCACTCTGGCCTTATTTCTTCTGATACAGATTGGTCAGTCCTTCAGCAGTCCATGGTACTGTCAGTAGTCTTCTGGTGGACCACAATTCGATGCATCTGTTCTTCTACAGCCTTCCTTATTCAGTGTCTAACTTTCACATGCATATGATGCAATGGAAAATAGCATGGCTTAGGTCATGTGCACCTTAGTCCTCAGAGTAACATCATTGTTCTTCAACACTATAAAGAGGTTTTCTGCAGCAGATTTACCCATTACAATACATCTTTTGATCTCCTGACTGCTGATTCTATGAACATTGATAGTGGATCTAAGCAAGACAAAATCCTTGACAACTGAAGCCCTTTTCTCTGTTTATCACCTATTGGTCCAGTTTTGGGGATTTTGGTCTTCCTTATATTGAATTGTAACCCATATTGAAGGCTGCAATCCTTGATCTTCAGCAAGTGGTTCAATTCCTCCTCACTTTCAGCAAACAAATGGTGTCATATATGCACACAAGCAGGCTCCCAAAAGTTAGTGGAACAAGGAATCAAAAGAGAATGGAATTTTTCAGGGACTTTTTGAAATACCAGTGTGTGTGTGTGTGTGAGAGAGAGAGAGAGAGAGAGAGAGAGAGAGAGAGAGAGAGAGAGAGAGAGAGAGGAGATGTGGGCATAAAACAAACATCAAGCAACATAAGGGAGAATGCTGTTGGCTGCTGTTGAACTGATTCCGGTGCGCATGCACAGTGACCTGCTGTGTGCACCATAGTGACCCCTCAGAAGCAGATCATCAAGCCTACCTTTCAACTGAAATTCTGAGAATTCACAATTTTCAGAAGTATGTGGATAACAGTGAAAGCCAAAATTCTATTTGCACAGTCCCCACGTGGATTAAGCTTCCAGTGAATTCCTTCACACCATTGACCAGGGATGTGAACACTCTTGCCACCAGGCAGAGGGCATTGGAAAGTGGATTACCCCTTAGGCAGCCCATGGTGGGGCTTAGAGACTTGCCTAAGTGTATCCTTGAATCGAGGCTGCCATTCTGGGCTGCACGGTCATGAGTCATGCCCCCAAAGCCTTGGTTGTTTGGCCCTGGACCACTCTTGTAAACTGTCCTGTTTAACACAGGTCCCAATCCTTGTCCTATTCTTGCTTCTGTAGTCCCACCTGGAACTGTGATGTTGGGATCTGCCGCCATGTCCTTTCAAGTCTGTGAATCTCAGATAACCCTTACATATCAATAAGACCTCTTGCTAATAGTTTCCCTCCCCTCATCTCGATGGCATGTGTTGGCCCTTGGACTATCTAGGTTACCTAGCGGGCATTTGGATTATGTAGGCTCCCTAGCGGGAATTTGGACTATATAGATTACCTAGCGGGCAATTAGACTTTGTAGGTTATCTAGCGGGCACTTTGACTATCTAGGTTACCTAGCTAGCACTTGAACTATCTACGTTACCTAGCGGTTACTTGGAGTATGTTGGTTACCTACCGGGCTGTTGGACTATCTAGGTTACCTAGCCGGCACTTGGGCTATCTAGGTTAACTAACGGGCACTTGGACTATGTAGGTGCCCTAGCGGGCCCTTGGACTATGTAAGTTCCCTAGCGGGCACTTGGACTATGTGGGTTCCCTAGCGGGCATTAGGACTATCTGGGTTACCTAACGGGCACTTGGACTATGTAGGTTAACTAGCGGGCTTTGGACTATGTAGGTTACCTAGCGGACACTTGGACTATGTAGGTTCCCTATCGTTCACTTGGAGAATGTAGGTTAACTAAGGGGCACTAGGACAATGTAGGTTACCTAGCGGGCCTTGGGACTATCTAGGTTACCTAGGGGGAACTTGGACTATGTAGGTTTACTATTGGCCACTTGGACTATCTAGGTTACCTAGCAGGCACTTGGACTATGTAGGTTAACTAGCGGGCACTTGGACTATCTAGGTTACCTAGCAGGCACTTGGACTATGTACGTTTCCTAGCGGGTACTTGGACTATCTATGTTAACTAGCGGGCACTTGGACTATGTAGATTCCCTATCGGGCACTTGGACTATGTAGGTAACCTAGTGGTCACTTGAACTGTCTAGGTTACCTAGCGGGCATTTGGACTATGTAGGTTAACTAGCGAGCTCTTGGACTATCTAGGTTAACTAGCGGGCACTTGGACTATTAGGGTCCCTAGCGGGCATTTGGACTATATAGGTTACCTAGCGGGCACTTGGACTATGTAGGTTAACTAGCGGACACTTTGACTATCTAGGTTAGCCAACGGGCAATTGGACTATCTAGGTTACCTAGCGGGCACTTGGACTATGTAGGTTCCCTAGCGGGCACTTGGACTATTTAGGTTACCTAGCAGGCACTTTGACTATCTAGGTTAACTAACGGGCACTTGGACTATGGAAAGAAGGGCCTAATGGTCACCAGGACCCATGGTTAATCCAGGCGTGGTCATCTGATTCCAATCGATCAGACCTAGCTATAAATCACTTATATGTCTGGGTAATTAAAAGCAAATATAAATTTTCAAAAAAAATAACGTTGCATGGGATAGAAAGAGAATACATAACAACATCAGACATAAATATGCCTCAAGACAAACTCATTGTGCACATCCAGAATACATAATGGCTCTTGCTAAGATGCATTTCCCACTAGACCCTACCCCAAGCCAGTAAAAGTCAGAAACTCTACAGTAAACTGTGGATTGTACTACTCTGAAATGGGAGCTGTGTCTCTAGACCTAATTTGGGGCTGTTCGTGCTGAGGACTCACCAATACCTGCTGCAGTGACAACAGTCCAGGTGAGAATAAGGAAATCTGGATGACAGCCAGGATATAGGAGCACTGAGACCTCAAATTGCTTCTAGGCGAGCATGGCCTAATGGGCTTCCATTTATGCACCTCTGGCAGGAGGAGTTTGTTCTGGAAAGTAATGGTTTCTAAGGAAGTATTTCTTAAACTTTCACATGCATGCACTTACCCAGGTTCCTGGAAATCGGGCTGGGGGGCAGATTCTGATTTTGTGGGTTCAGGGTGGGGGGTCTAGGATCCAGCAGTTCTAGAGGCCCTGGTACTCTTGGGCTGTTAACCACAAGGACAGTAGTCCTAAACCACCAGCCACTCCTTGGGAGAAATATGAGGCTGTAGACTCCGGGCAAGAGTGACAGTCTGGGAAACCCACAAGGGCAGTTCTACCCTGTCCTGTAGGGTCACTATGAGTCAGCATCAACTCGATGGCATTAGCATGGGAGAAGCTAATGCTGATGTTGCTGGTTCCTTGACCTATCATACTTTGAGTGGCAAAGTCCCAAGGGCCTTCCCGGATGTGATGGCCAAAAGCAGTAGTGTTCACCCTTGGTCATACTTTGGAATCCCTTAGGAGCTTTCAAGCCTCCCATTGGCCTGGCGCCATCCCAGACCAATGAAGCAAGACTTAGTGGAAGCAGGATTCAGGTCACGGTCAGTGAGAAAGCCCCCTTGGCAATGCCAACGTACAGCCAGTGCAGAGTCGAACTGGTCGACGACTCCACATGACTCCATATACTTTGGTGAAGCCAGCTGTTTGGGCAAGGTTTTCAGAGTTACCACCCATGTAGACTTGTTGGTGATAGTGCATTAAATAGAGTACATGCAGTGCATTGCATGAGTGTCCTATGTCATGCAACCACATCAGGGGTATGTTGAGCCAATTTCTCTGGGAGACCAAGGGTGTTGGCTCCATCCTGAACGTTGGCAGGGTAATGGACTGACACAGAGGAAACTCATTCTCTTTGTGGTGGTGCACTAATGGGTTCTTCACAGAAGGCCAAGTCCATGGCTGCAGATGCTCACGGGGCTGAGGGAGCAGGTCAAATCCTAAGTCCGAGGTGGGTGTTTGCATATTTACATGCCCTCACTGCCATCAAGTCCATTCCAACTCACAGGCCCATGGGACTGAGTAAAATGGCCCCCGTGGGTTTCTGAGACTGTGATTCTTTAGAGGAGTAGAAAATCTCCTCTTTCTCCAGAGGAGCGGTTGGTCATTCAAACTGCTGACCTTGAGATTAACAGTCCAACTCCTGACCACTCTTGCCGTCAGAATTCTATTTATTTACACAAGTATATATATATCCTTTCCCAAAAGAACTCCACATTTTCAAATCATTCTTGACACTCATGGCCTTTTTTCCTTTATAGCCATGCCTTTGGTTGAAACACAGATATAAGAGAAATATTTATCTACTTATAGGGGTACAAAAGTAGCTTTGGTGGCATAGTGTTTGCATGTTGGGCTGCTAACACCAAAGTCAGCACTTTGAAACCACCAGCCACTCCGTGGGAAGAAGAGTCTGTCTACTCCTATAAAGAGTTACAGTCTCAGAAACTCACAGGGACAGATCTACTCTGCCTCATAGGGTCACTATGAGTCAGCATCACCTCCCTGGCAGTGAGGTAGATTTTGGTTTCATAGAGATACAAGTCAGTCCTGAGCTGCTAAAGACAAGGTTGGCAGTTTGAACCCACCAGCTGCAGAGAAAGAGGAGGCTTTCTATTCCCATAAGGAGCTACAGTTTCAGAAATACCCACAGGGGAAATTTTAACCTCTCCTGTAGGATCAATATGAGTCAGAATCGACTTATCGGTGGTGAGCAAGTGGAGGGGACCCTAAACAGGTTCCGGTGGACCTTAAGAGTTCTACTAATTGTGCATGCTCTGTAAAATGTAAACCAAGATTTTACTTTTGCAAACATTATTTTTTCTAAACACGTCTAACTGTGAAACTATACTCGCATGCGGGTCTTTGAACCTGGTCATTGGTCTGGGGAAGTGAAGGGGCCTGACATCCTTTGTTGTTGTTAGTGCTGTCCAGTCATTCTGACATCACAGGGACCTTCTTTGCAACACAAGGCAGCACTGCCCAGTCCTTTGCCAGCCTCAGGGGTAGTATGTTGGAGCCCATGGTTTCAGCTACCGTGTCCTCCAGTTCACCAAGGAGTTTCCTCTTTGTGCTGCTTACTAAACCCGTTTCTAAGGAGTCCATTCCAACTCACGGTGACGCCGTGTGGGTCAGCACCACGGGACCCCACATAATGCCTTATACCATATATATATATATATATATATATATATATATATATATATATATATATATATATATATATATATATTGTGCATAATGCCTTATACCTGGTCCCTTTGGCACCTTGTGATCGCACAGGCTGGTGTGCTTATTCCATGTGGGCTTTTTTGCTTCTGAGCCAGATGGCCGTTTGCTCACCTTCAAGCCTTTAAGACCCCAGACACTATCTCTTTTGATAGCCTCTGGCCTTTACTTCGGGGTCTTCGGTCCCTGCAGAGTGGACACATGCCTGCTGTGCGGGTATGGGACGTGTCGGAGCGCAGCCTGGTGGCGGAGCTTCAGGAGCATAAGTATGGCATGGCATGTGTGGCCTTCTCATCCAGTGCCAAGTACATTGTCTCAGTGGGCTACCAGCATGACATGATCGTCAATGTCTGGGCCTGGAAGGTGAGTGGGCTGCTGGCCTCAGGACAGGCGGGGCCGGGAGGGGAGCCAAGAAACTGCTGACCGGTGGCCTTTACTTCCGCCTGCTGGCCTCAGTCCCTTTCTAGAGAACTCTGAGCAGAAAGGAGCAACTGGGTATCTAGGATGCTGAAGAAGGGGCAGAAGGAGAGGTCAAGTTCACAGCTTGTCTAACCTTCAGTGTGTAAGTTTCTTTTCCCTCAGCTCCTAGAAGCAGAGCCTTGATTTCCCTTGACTTTCTCTCCAGAAAAACATTGTAGTGGCTTCCAACAAGGTGTCCAGTCAGGTGACAGCAGTATCCTTCTCTGAGGACTGCAGCTACTTTGTCACTGCAGGCAACCGGCACATCAAGTTCTGGTACCTCGATGACAGCAAGACCTCAAAGGTGAGGCAGCAAGTAGCCACTAGGGTGGGGTCTGCCCAGATATGTTCCACCTGCGCCCCCTTCTGCATGCTCAAAAGCCCCTTGGAAGTCTCAGCTGGGCCAGGTGCTATGTCAATATGCAAGGGAAGCCTTCTCCCTCCCTCCCCAGGGCCTGCTTTCCAGGGGGTAGCCTGCAGGGTGTGTGGGTGGCACCTGTGGTGGGTCTCCACAGGTGAATGCCACTGTACCCCTGCTGGGCCGCTCTGGGCTGCTGGGGGAACCTGCGGAACAACCTGTTCACTGATGTAGACTGTGGCTGCGGGAAGAAGACTGACAGCACCTTCTGTATCACATCCTCTGGGCAGCTGTGCGAGTTCAGTGACCCGGAGACTGTTGGACAAGTGGGTGGAGCTGAGTGTAAGTGAATGCTTTGTCGGCACCCTCCCGTCTGTCACCTCCGGGCTCCAGGGCACCTGAGTCTGCATGCACACTGGGGGAGGCCCCAGGCGGAGGAATGTGTTTGGGAACCTCTCTGCTTGCTCGCCCTCTCTGTCTCTGCCTCTTCCTCTGCTTTCCTCTTCTGCTCAGCACACAGACAGCATCACAGTAAGTGTGCTGGCCCTGTCCGCTGCCTCTGCTGCCTTTCTCTGGGCCGGCCTTTTCTGGGTGTGTCTTTGCCCAAACCTCAGGTGCCTTATAAGGCTTGCTGACTCCTTCCCCCTAATTGCAGGGGGCTGTGGGCCCTCTGGCCAGCTGCTGTTAGAGGGAGGGGCATTGAGGGGCTCTGCCCAGGGCAGCTGGCCTGCCTTGCGCTTGTCCTTGCCTCTTGGCTCATGGCTGTTGAGGTGTCCGGTGAAGGAGTGGACAGACGCCCTTGCTGACTGTGGCTTCTGTGCTCACAGACCACAGTGGCCCACTGCATCTCGGTGAGCCAGGACTACATCTTCTGCGGCTGTGCTGACGGCACCGTGTGCCTTTTCAACCCCTTCAACCTGCACTTCCTCAGCACGCTGCCCCGGCCCCATGCCCTGGGCACAGACATTGCCAGCATCACAGAGGCCAGGTGAGCGGTGTGGGTGGGCCCCTGAGTCCTGTCAGAGCCCCACTCTGTGCCAGGCCGTCCCTGGCATGCTGCAAGGAGAGGAGGGCACACATAGACCTCTGGGAAGACCCTTGCAGTCAAGCACAGGTGGGTCTTTTAGCATTTGTTGCTCACTGTGGGCAACCGTGGTAATCTGAGTCTGCAGTGTGGTAATGCATTGTCCTGTAAACACCACAGCTAGGACAGACGGGCAGTTCCTTAGGGTTTCTGAGAGAGGCTGGAAACCTGACGGAGCAGGCCTTTCTCCCTCAGGGTGGTCCTGGGTAGCAGCTAAGGTAGGAGGGTCTTATTGTAGCCTCGGGCCTTGGGTTGGGTGATTGCAGGAAGTGAAGTTTTGCTCTGGTTTCAGTGCTGCCAGGAAGCGGGGCAGTTCTGCAGTTGGGTATATTAATTTCTCATTCAGGGAAGGAGTGGGCTAAATCTGCAAATGGCAGGAAATGATATATGACCATGACTGGTTTGCACAGTGCCCTTCCTTTTCCTCTGACGTGAGTCTAGAAGGGCCTGACATCTGCTTGGCTGCATCACGGCCACACACTGTCCCCGCCTGATGTTGGGGGCTATGAAATAGCTTGTGTTCTTTTGCAGAGCCCCATGGCAAGGAATGCCAGGCCAGCCGCTGCGTTCTTTCTCCAGTGACTGCTGGCCAACCTGCTGCTCCTCCCTTTAGTGCCCCTTTGCATTAGCGCTAACTCACCAGTTTGCCCTGTCTGCCCTGGACACCCTGACCCCCTCTTTCCTCAGTCGCCTTTTCGCTGGAGTGGCCAATGCGAAGTATCGGGACACCATCACCTTGACCTTTGATCCTGCAAATCCGTGGCTGTCTTGTGTGTACAATGACCATAGTACTTATGTCTGGGGTGTGAAGGGCCCCAAGAAAGTGGGCAAGGTGTATTCAGCTCTGTATCATTCCTCCTGCGTCTGGAGTGTAGAGGTACGTGGGCCAGGTCTGCTGAGACTGACCGTGTTTCCTGGCCTACCATTAGGAGCTGGGGTTCCTCAAGTGTGGAATTTGTTTCCTCCAGCACCCTTGCTCCCCAAGCTGTGCCCCTGGGTCCCTTCGTATCTGTTAATTGGCTCTGAGGATGGGAGGGGATTTTAGTGCTGACTCATCTCAGACGTTTTTCAGTATGCCCCTGTGCAGTCTTAGCTTGGCCTCTTTGGACATGTTCCTGAACTTGACCAAACCTTAGTTTCTGCAATTGTGAAATGACATACCTGATGCATTTGATTTTTACGAACAGGAGACAATGTAAGTGGGAGATTTAGAATGCCTAGTACTTACTAGGTGCTTGGTTAATGTATATTCCTTTACTTGTTAAAGACAAGAGCTAATCATTATGACTTGCTTGCTATGGGACAAGCCGTTGCCTCCAGGGGACAGGATGGGGGAACTTTAGGCCCCCAAGGACAGAGGTTCAGGAGGGTTTAGCTGAAAAGGGTTGGGGACAAAATTTATTATCTCCAAGGGAAAGATACTAACTTGACAATGAAGAAACGGCAAAACCCACCCTTAGCCAAGTCATTAAGGTTAACATCCCGTGGCAGCAGCATGAATCTGGTGAGAGGGTACACTGAGAGGTTTCAAAATGTTCCCAGAAAATGTTATGACTCTTAAGAACTCCCAATAAAATGTTGAACAACAACAACCAACGTTGATGGAAAGTTTCTTTTAGTTCTGTTTTTCCATGCAGCCTCCTCCTAGCATTGTGTCTGGTATTCTTGACCCAAATGTATAAGGAACTTAGGATAGTCATGAGGAAACATCAGGCAACCTTCATTTGAGGTACACCTGCCAGAGTAACTTATCACACTCTCCCAGGTGTCAGGGTAGGAAAGACAAGCAAAGACTGAAAGCCGTTCTAGACTGGGACAGATGACACCCATGTGCCGTGGGGGCTCCTGGGATCCTGGAGCAGAAGAAGTACATTCGTGGGATAAACAAACAAACTCATTGGCATTGGGTTGATTCCAACTCAGAGCAACCCCCGCTGGTGACATTTAAATAAAGTCTAATAATGTTGTACCAGTGTGACCTCCGTGGTCCTTATCACTGTGTACTGTAGTGCATAAAACATTAATACGAAGGGAGACCAGGTGAGAGAGTTGAATGTGACATATCTTGACTCATTTTTCTAAAGGTTCAACCCAAAAGGTAAAGTAAAACAGCTCTTGATGGAGAGGAAAAGGTGGAAGGGGGTGGGTGATGATTCTTTCCCCCCGCTGCCTGGCACTGAACGGCCTCTCCTCTCTTCTCATTTTGCAGGGTCCACGAATTGCAGTTCCTGAGTGAAATGCTGAAGGTGGAGGCCCATGAGTCAGAGATTCTGTGCCTGGAGTACTCGAAGCCAGACACAGGTACCTGGCCCTGGCCTGGAATGGCCTTGAGTGAGCCCCTCCAGTCTGGCCAGAGCCACTGATACTTGTCCTGCCTCTTGACTATGGGGCTGATCGTTCTTTTGGCTACCAAAAGAGTTAGTGATCCTTCTTGATGTCTCTGAAGGCTTCTTGTTGTTTCTGAAGGCTTTGGGGAGGACTGCATCTCAACTCTGCCCGACTCCATGGCTCATGTGGCTTAAGGATGTGGGGCTCAGTTTCTCTGGGTGCTCTTTGCTGGGCACTCATGTTGGGCTGCGATCCACAAGCTCAGCAGTTTGAAACTACCAGCCGCTCTGCAGGAGAAAGGTGGGCCTTTCTACTCCTGTAAACAGTGACAGTCTCAGAAGCCCATAGGGGGTATTCACTATGAGTCAGCATTAACTTGATAGCAGCAGATTTGATTTTTGTAAAGTCTTTTTAAAGCCAACCAAAAGCTGAATCAGTGAAGAAGATCTGCTTTAGACATTGTGCTCTTTTAAAGAATAATCTGTCTGTGATCAGATTGACACAGGAACTTGGAAGGTTAGGTGAAAAGTTTAAGGGGCAGTGAGCTTATGTGTGTGATGGAAATTTGGAATTGGAAAAGGACAGTGAGAATGGCTACATAATTTCAGAAATATATTGAATGTTAGCAAATTGTACATGTAGAAATGATCGAATTGGTATATATTTTTGTGTGCATTGTTTTAGATCAGGGAGAAGACTCGAAGTTCAAATATAATTTACAGAGACCCCCTTGTTAAATCTTGAATGGGACAAAGTCCAGAAAAAACAAATCATCTGGTTGAGGGAGACCGTAAGCATGAGGCCATAATGGGGACTGAAGGATTCACAACAGCTCGGTCACATGGAAAACAAAGGAAGCCCCTTTAAAAGTCAAGTTGCCAGCAGATCAGACCATCACAGTTGGAAATGTGACTACAGAAATGGGAAAGGGACCATGATTGGAGTAAATACATTATTGCAGACTAGAAAAGTTTACAGGACTGGTTCAGGGCCCTCCAACCATCTTGGTCAGGGCATGAACGTGCAACCTCAGTACCCCAATTCCCATCAAGGGCATACTCAGGCAAGTTCTTGAGGGCTAGACTACTCCTCACCAGGCTGGCCAGAGGAGTGGGTGGAAGCAAACAAACTCTGCCTGAGGGCAAAGCATTTTACGTTGCTAGTTCAGAGTCATGGAGCTCTAGTGCCATAGAAGGTTATGGGTTGGGCGGTTAACCACAAGGTTTCACTCTTCAAAACCACCAGCCAGCTCCAGGGAAGAAAGATGAGGCTTTCTACTCCAATAAAAATATATAGTCTGGAGATAAAAAGCCCCAATGTAAGTTAACTGGGTTGATTCCTACTAGAGGGATAATGTGTGTGGGCCAGATGCTTGCAAGGTCCCTCAAGGCAATGCTGCCAGACTGCAGTCTCTGCTCCCTGCTGGTGGAGACAATGGATTGCTTTTCTCTAAAACTTGGAACCATTAGCTTGGTTCCAGTAGGTGGAGTTCACACCCTACTGATAATGGTTCATATGGAGATCCAGAAAACAGGTCAAAGTTAAGCTGCCATTCTAAATGTAGGATCCGCCCATTTTGTCACCTGTATACCCCCAATCCCTCCTCTTCCTATTGCATGTATGCTCCTAGACCACCCCTTCTCACCGCTGTATAACATAGTCCAAGTCCTTCCTGTGATGTATGTCTTTACCCTCCCGTTTCCAATTCCCCTTGTCCTCCTTCCCTTCCCCCTCTCTCCATGTGGACCACCAAGTGGGGCTGAGGTGAGCAATGCTACCATGATATGTGTGTGACTGCATTATTGTAATATCTCTTCTATCTCTCATGCTCCCAATGACTTTAATATTTATATCTCAACCCTTTATGTTTCCAGGGCTTTCAATGACATTAGGCATCTTTTCAATGTTTATGAATCATGCTTATGAACCTCTCTTCTGTTAGTTGTCTGTGTGTATGCATTGCCTGTATTAAAAACATATAGAACCGAGCAATTTGTCTGGAAAAATAATTTATAGAAACTTTATGTTAGATTGCCATGCGTTTTGCATAGCCAATTGTTCTTTTAAAACACTTTTCTTGTCATTGTGATACCATGCTAAAAGGTAAAAACATCTGTATATAGTCAAATAGCTTTATCTTTCCTTTAAAGACATGAACCTTCGTGTCTTGCTTAAAGTTTCCACCTCACTAAAGCTAAATTGCTACCCTCGAAAATAAATCCCTCTAAGTTTTTAATGCTTTGAATATTTTATCGCTCTAATCCTCCTGGAGTTTATTTTTGAATGTAGTATGCTCCTTCCTTTGATTTCTTGTAAATTCAGCCAATTCAACCACTCATTAACCAAAGTATTCCTTTACCACTGGATTGTTTTGCCACCTTTGCTTTGCATAGCATATAGTTCTAAATTATATCCCAGACTACTGAATTATTTGCCAGAGTGGCTTTACTAATTGTACACTGGCATCACAACACGCGGGAGCTTCGGAAAGATCGTGGGAGAAAGGAATGAAAAGAGAAGATAATTTCCCATGAATTTTTGAAGCTTCCTCGTACAGGTGCTTTACAGTAAGTCGACATTAGGGTTTATAATCAATAAAAAATTCAACTGTGATCCAAGAATGAGGGGCGTGACATTTCCTGGTTGAGACAAAAGCGAACAGGCGAGCAGAATACGAAAAGAATTGGTTAACCGATGAAACTGCAGCCAAGTGTTAGCTGTTATCACAAAAATGAACACACAGAATATTCTTGAACTTGGAAGTGGGAACTTCAGCCTTTCAACGGCCATCGACGGTGCGGGGCAACATCCCCGCACTCCTACGCTCAGGAAGGGGGTTCTGGGGTCTGCGGCGCCGCGGGGCACAAGTGGGGCGAAGGGCTGCGAGGGAACGCCGAGGCAGAGGGGTCCCCGCGAGGCGGCTGCGGGCCGCTCCAGAAGGCAGGGGTCCGGGGGCTCTGCGGTCCCTCAGGACCCTCCAGGAGAGGCTCCAGAAAGGCAGCTGGAGGCCCCGGCCGGCCGTGCAGCTCGCTGGGAGGCGCGGGCGCACGTGCTCCGCCGGTCCGGGCGGCGGGGGCGGCTGAACGGGCCCTGGCCGTGGGCGGCGGGCGGCGGGCGGGCGCAGTGCGGCGCCGGGCAGGCGGGAGGTGACCGCGCGGGGCGGTCGCGGCGGCTGGGGCTACTGACGGCACACGGATCCGGAGCGCACTGCGCGGGGCGGGGCGCCGCGCAGGTGAGAGCGGCAGCGGACCCGGATGCGGCGCGGCTGAGGGCGGCCGAGGGCGGGGGGTCGCGGCGGCTAGCTCTTGGAGATCCCGGCCGGAGGCTCCGGCGCCGGTGCTGCGCTTCCTGCCGGCTCGAAGAACGAGCCCGAGCCCGAGCCTGGCCGCCCTCGGGATGCCTTGCTGAGGCTCCGCCGGACGTCCCCAACAGGGGGGGGGGCGGGGCGGGGCGCGTTCGGGCGCCTCCTGAGGGCGCCTCAGCGGAGAGCGGCGTTGGCGCCGTGGAGTCTACGCGGGCGGCCCGACCCGCCTGCCACTCAGGTGTCTTTTTGCACGGAAGTGAGTTTTAGGAGCGGGAAACCTGTGGTGGGCGTGACTGACGTGTTTTTAAATCATTTTCTATACATTTAAAGCTGTAAAGGCAAAACTTCATGATCCAATTAATATAGCCAAAAATTCAGGCTTGATAGAAACATTTAGAATCCAGCCACTGGGGGTAAAGTCCCCTTATTCCCATCTGTTATTGGAGGAAGGTATGAGAGAGATTGGATACTGCGGTGGGAAGAAATAGAGCCAAATAGGAATGTCTGCTTCTATAGGGAGAATGTATCAGCCATGCGCTCACTTTAAGGCAGCACAGCTTTAAGGGAGAATCTGTGGAAATGATAGATTACCGCAGGAACATGAACTTGGAGTATATCTCCAACTAACAGAGTGGTGGTCTTCCAGCCATGGAACATTAGTCTCCCAGATTCCCTCTGTACCAGTCAGGGAATAAGTCCCAGTATTATTTCCCTTGGTGCTAGTATCCCACATTTCCCCTCTCTGCATTATGTTTAAGATTCAATAGTGTCACGGAGGCAACATGGTCTCTTTTCATATCTATTAGCTTCCTATAGAAGTGACATGAGACTGCAAGCATCACAATTATGATAAAAAACACAGTCAGACTGGAACTTAAGCTATGTGAAGTACTTTGCCCCCAAGCTCGCGGGTCCAACCCTTCCATGCTACTCCTCAATTGCTTAATCACATCAGAGCCAGGAGAAGCCTCAAGCTTGTCTTTGAATGTATAGAAAATATCCTTTTTAAGCTGATCAATATCTAATGAAATGTTTCCCTTAAACCCTTGCAAATGTTTCCTAATCAAATTCCAATCATGCAATGTCTTATTATAAGGATAAGTGGTTATACAGAAATCAGTTACATTCCAATCACATTATAGCATTGACAAATTCAAAATCTTGACCTTTCAGCAAAGCAGTCTGCAGTAATATTCCAGTCACATTGTATAAAATGTTCAGTTATGATAGCATCCCAGAGTGTCTCTTAGACAGCGTCAGCAATGGAAGAAATATCTCAGCAGTCAGCAATCGCCATTCTCAGGAATCTTCGAGGTCTTCTTGCCGTTTTGAATAACTTCAATAACAGTGACCCGCTTTCTTCTGGGCCTTGCTGGCTGAAGAGAAATCCACCTATCTCCTTTGCCTGTGAAAATATAAAGAAATAGCCCCTCTCTTTGGGGTATCATTAACCTGAAAAAAGGATTTATGATTAATATTGGTTGGCCTCTCCATCTCTTCCTTGTCCATCTTTCTCCAAAGGTGGTTGCGTCCTTTTAAAGGGAGTCCATCAGTTTTATTCTGTAAAAAACATACATGCATAGCCTTTTCTCCAGGTGAATGGACCTGGATCCCAAACACAGTTTCCATCATCCTCAGATTTCTTAGGATCAATTTTCTCTGTAGAATTGAAAACGTGTTTATCTTCCCTAATTTTATTACAAGCTTTTAGTAAGGAGAAAAATTTTTTAGTTAAAATGAGTAAATGAACTTTGTCACACATAAGATTCCTCTTCTCCTCCTTCTGTTTTAACAATTTAAATAGTAAAGCATTGCTAGATCTTGAACCAGTAAAAGTACTAGTTAGATAACCTTCATTGTTATGTAAATACCGGCTCCCATCCCTCAGAGAATTAAGAGAGCTAACTAATTGGGAGAACTTCTTATCATACTTTGAAAGACTGAAAAAATTCTTAATAAATTTGTTCAGCTGATCTTGAAGTAACTTACCAAGCAGACATTTTTTCTCCAGGCTTACCAATAAGGTTATAGGCTCAATTGAGCCGTTTTGCCTTTCAGGCTTCTCACACTGTATGATTTTACCTTGCAATATTCTGTCTTGGTTAACTTCACTCATTCCCTCTATGCTGGCTTTAGGGGAAGTTAATGGGAGGGCCTTAGGCCCCCCTGAATGCCCTAAGGAAATGACCCGGCATCCACAGTTAACAAACCTTTTTCCTTCCATTTCTAATTCCATGTGGGGGCGCTGTTTCTCCACAACAGCAGTCCAGAAGACTGCTTGATTTATAGGGTGGTCAAACTTCTCAAGTACTCTTTCCTGATAGGTATAAATTTTTACTCTAGAAATGCAAGGAAGGGAAAATTGGCTTAAGCGATCCTACATTTTTACAAACCATGGTATATCAGAACTCATTACTGCCTTAATTTCTTCTTCACAATCCTGACCAATAACTCCAGCAACACCTTGAGAATTTATGTTGGACTTTCTTTTTTTTTTTTTTTTTTACTTTCTTAATAAACATCCTATAGTTCTTTTAGGTAGTGGACCCCAATTACTGCTCTTCGTTTCTGATTCAATCACAGTTTTGGGCTTTTTCTTACAACTCTTATCAACTCCAGTATCAATTTTAATTTCTTGAGTACTAAGGTTAAATCTTCCTGATAGAAACTGTATTAATCTTTCAATAAGAGGTCCCTGCTTTTGAGGATCAAGCTCCTGTGAAGGCTTCTGAGCCATCTCTTGGTTATTCAAACCAACTGCAGTGAGAACAGAGACTAGGTTTTTGCCTCTTTGGCTAGGTCTGTTCTCCTGCTGTGAGGCTGCTAGATAAAGGCGATTTCTCTCAAAGATCTTCTTTGCTCCAGTAGGCAGACACCTTGCCTACCACGCTCTGCTATGAGGGCTCTGCATCAAGCTTCTTCCACTATTTTCCCGCCGGGAAGTCTTTGCTAATGGCGACCCTTCACGGTTGATTTTTGAACGACATTGGCTCGCCCAATGAGTTCCCTTCCTACAATGGAGGCAGAGTTCAGGTTCGTTTAAACCCGATCTCCATGGTCCTGGCCCATGCTCTGACATTGGCCACAGCCTGCTCTGCCTACACTCTTTTGAAGATGACTTGTCTTCCCACAACTAAAGCACTTTCTTCCAGGTCTGATATAGTTTGCCAATGAAGCTGCCATGAGGTCTGCCTTGTATTCCTCTGCCTCTACATTCCTGCATATCCTAAAATAACCCAGCAAAGTGCCCTGTTCGCTGTAGGGATGCAAGGCATTTTTACAGTGCTTATTAGAGAAATCATAAGATAGCTTGTGCACTAGGTCTCTTACTGCCTGAACATTCTTCACACATTTGGAAATAGCATCTTCCAGTCGGGACACAAAGTCAGCGTAACGCTCATCATATTCTGTTGTCTTATAGCCCTGTAACGCGGCGTTCTCTCTTCTGATGGAATTATCTTTTCCCAGGCCCTTAAGCAAACCTCATGTATCTGTCCTATTGTCTGTTCAGTAAACTGTAGTTGAGACTCAACTGTAATATAATTTGCATCCCCTAGCAATTGATGAATTCCTATATCTATCCCATCCTCAGCATTCTTCCCAGCTCTTGCAAGGGCTGCTTCCTTCCATAGCATTTGATATCACAAGCATTCTGAAGAGTAAAGACAAATTCTCACTAAAGCTTTCCAATCTGTAGGGGTCCAGCTGTCAGACTCTGCTAGAGCCCTTATCATGCTAATTACAAAATGTGAGTCTGGGCCTTAGTCATTGATTGCCTGCTTGAGACCTTTTAGCAACTTAAAAGGCAAAGGCACTGTGAATTCCTTTTGGTTCTAACAGGATAAGACATCTTGCATTCTAAATCTTCTTCTGCAATCCCTCTTCCTACTCTGGAGAGTAAAGGTGCTTTCCTATACTTTGCTTCTTTACGTCTATTCTCTGAGCTACTCTTTTCAATCTGGATATCTTGGAGTTCCACTTCCTGAACTTCACCTTCTGTGCTAGCTCTCCTAGTTTGCATTTCTTTGGAGCTAATCTCTCTACCTTCAGGGCTGGCTTGCTTGATTGTTTTACAATCTCTGGCCTTTCTTACACTAAATTCCAGCAGGAGAGCAGTTGCTTTTACTATGTCCCCTTCTGACTCAGGCTCATTCTTTTAGCTCTGCCTAAAATCTTCTCATCTGCCTGAAACCCGTTCTCACTGCTTCTCATCTGATTTAAATTTGGGCATCTTAGACGTTGCCTGTTCTGCTTCTTGGCTTTCTCTACCTTTGAAAGCAAGGGAGCTTCCTGGGATTGTTTAATAGCCATGCTTTGGATCTTGCAATCCACTGCCTCTAGTACTGTATCACCTTTAAACCTTCGGAGTCTGCAGTCTCGCGAGAGCATACAGGCTTTGGCAATGAGGTTCTGTTCTAGAATTGGAGGCTTTAGATAACAAACCAATCCCTGCCTTTTCAGTTTTTCCTAAAGTTTCATAACCTAAATCATGCTTATTCACAGACACTTTAGCTTGCTTTTCTAGATTTGAATAGACACAAGACTTCTCACTAGACTGTTCATCCTTATTCTCTTCCTCCTGCAAAAGTTTTAAAACCATCTTAACTTGTACCCACAGAGACCACTTCTCCATAGGGATACTCTCCCCATCTCTGTGCTTCCTTTAAGTTGACAATGACCTCCTCCCAGGTCTCTAAATCAAAAGTTCCTTCCTCTGAGAACCATGAATTATACCTTTTTACTACTTTTAGAAAACATTGTATCTTTTTCTTCGTTACTTTTACACCTTGTCTTTTCAGTAAGTAGAGAGCATGGTACCATAAGTTTCAGGTTTACTTTTACCTTGCTCCCATTATCCTCTTTAAAATTCTAATTCACTATTTCCACTACTTCTCTGTCAATCCCCACACCGGATCCTCACTTCACACAATTTTCAAATTCACTCTACATACCAATGGGGCCATATAATTGTTATATGGGATATAACTCATATTGTCCCACATTGTGCGCCATTTGTCTGGGGAAGCCCGCCTTGTGCTGGGGCTCCAGCCTCCAGCCCAGTCCTTGAGCCTCCTGCCTGGTCTCCATCCCACCTCCCTTCGTCCACACTGAGCGTGGGCCTGGCTGGTAAGATCATGGCCATCCAGGAGGTGAGCATGCTACCATGAATTGTGTCTGACTGCATTATTGTAATGTCTCTTCTATCGCTCATGCTCCCGGTGACTTTAATATAATATTTATATATCTCAACCATACAATTGTGCTTATTGAACCCAAGATTACTGGTGGGGGGCTGGCACCCCAACTCATACCACAGTACATACCATTTGTCTAGTTCTTCAATGCTTCCTCTCCCGCTCACTCCCTCCAACTATCATGACCTCAGCTCTACCTTACAAAGCCGGCTAGACCAGAGCATGTACACTGGTACAGATAAGAACTCTCAACACACAGAATCCAGGACAGATAAACCCTTCAGGAACAGTAATGGAAGTAGTGATAACATGAGGGTAGGGATGAGATAGAGGGAACTGATAGCAATGATTGATGTATTAACGCTCACACCCCAGGGGGACAAGCAACAGAAACATTGGTGAAGTGAGACCTTGGACATTGTAAAATATGAAAGTATAATTTATCAAGGTTTCATGAGGGTGGGAGAGTGGGAGAGAAGGGGGGAAAAGGAGCTGATACCAAGGGGTCAAGTATAAAGAAAATGATGATGGTACCGTAGGTACAAATGTGCTTGATACAATTGATGTATGCATTGTTATAAGTGGTGTAAGAGCCCCCGATAAAATGACTTAATTTTTTAAAAGTGTTTAGGTAGATCTTGATGGAGGATAGATTGAGAAACAATAGTTTCAGAATTTGATAATTTTGCTTAATAATCAAACTGAAAACTCACTGCCATTGCATCTTTTGTGACTCACAGCAACCCTGACTTTCAGCAACCCTATTGGACAGGGTAGAGCAGCCCCTGTGAGTTTCTGAGACTGCAACTCTTTACAGGGGTAGAAAGCCCTAACGTTTCTCTCTCAGAGCGGGTGGTGGTTTTGAACTATGTGGGTAGCAGCCCAAGTGAAAACCACTATGCCACCAGGGCTCCCTGTGCCACATAGCGGGAGCTGTTGTTTTCCCAAACATTCACTTGGCTATTTCTTTTATAAGAAGCCAAGTAATTTGGCAGCTTATTTCTGTTCCAGTTTTCTTATATAGAAAATGTGGTGACAGTGTGAACCTGTTTGTTGTAGTTTATGTGAACATAATTGAGTGATCTAGACCAAGTGAGCTAGACCAAGTGAGCTGACTGGTCAAAAATCAGACCTGTGGATTGCCAAATTGGTTCTGCTGAGATTGGGGCTTTCCTGGATCCACAGGCTTCCTCCAAGCTGTGTCCGAGAAGCTCTGCATTTTAGAGCTACATTTTATAGTTGAAAGAGAGGCCTAAGGAGGGAGGGAGTCCTTAAGCTCTAAGACCTTAATGCTGTCATTGCTGTCCTCTTTTAGTGTACCTGCAGTTTCCACACTGCAGTGGGAACCATTGAAACAGCTGTTCTCATTCTCTGAGATGGTGTGCCACCCCACTCCATACCACCACCCCCTCATCCCTTTCTCTTATTGTAGAGATAATGCCCCTTCCATATGTATCTCAGATATTCAATTAATGAAGAAAGACAAAAGTAGGAGAAATGATTTAGATGAAGGAGACCATAAGCATGAGGCCATAATGGGGTCCAAAGGCTGTGTGGCCATGTCGCTAATTATAGAAATGGATGAAATCTGCCACAAAAATGTGATTGGAGGCAGAGCAATTCATCACTCTCTCAGGCAGGACTACATAAGTGAGAATGGGGCCATTATGGAGACATGGAGACGATCACAGATTAGAAAGGCTTACTGGATTTGTTCTGGGGCCTTCCGACCACTATAACTCATGACCATAGGGTCTTAGACTTTCCCAATTTCCATTGAGGACCTTCCCAGGGAAGTCCCAGAGGGCAGATTGCTCCTCTCTGCTCTGGCTAGTTGTTGTTGCATGCCATTGAGGACACTTGGACTCGTCGTGACCTCACATACAACCGAATGAAACACTGTAGGGTCGTGCACCATCCTCACAATTGTTCCTGTGCCTGAACCACCGATGAAGCCACTGAGTCCATCCACTTCTTCGAGGACCTCCTCTGTTTCATGGCTTCTCCACTGTACCAAATAGGATGTCCTTCTCCAGGGACTGGTCTCTCCTGACAACATGTCCAAAGTATGTAAGATGGCGTCTTGCCATCCTTGCCTCTAAGCAGCACTCTGGCCTTATTTCTTCTGATACAGATTGGTCAGTCCTTCAGCAGTCCATGGTACTGTCAGTAGTCTTCTGGTGGACCACAATTCGATGCATCTGTTCTTCTACAGCCTTCCTTATTCAGTGTCTAACTTTCACATGCATATGATGCAATGGAAAATAGCATGGCTTAGGTCATGTGCACCTTAGTCCTCAGAGTAACATCATTGTTCTTCAACACTATAAAGAGGTTTTCTGCAGCAGATTTACCCATTACAATACATCTTTTGATCGCCTGACTGCTGTTTCTATGAACATTGATAGTGGATCTAAGCAAGACAAAATCCTTGACAACTGAAGCCCTTTTCTCTGTTTATCACCTATTGGTCCAGTTTTGGGGATTTTGGTCTTCCTTATATTGAATTGTAACCCATATTGAAGGCTGCAATCCTTGATCTTCAGCAAGTGGTTCAATTCCTCCTCACTTTCAGCAAACAAATGGTGTCATATATGCACACAAGCAAGCTCCCAAAAGTTAGTGGAACAAGGAATCAAAAGAGAATGGAATTTTTCAGGGACTTTTTGAAATACCAGTGTGTGTGTGTGTGTGTGTGAGAGAGAGAGAGAGAGAGAGAGGAGATGTGGGCATAAAACAAACATCAAGCAACATAAGGGAGAATGCTGTTGGCTGCTGTTGAACTGATTCCGGTGCGCATGCACAGTGACCTGCTGTGTGCACCATAGTGACCCCTCAGAAGCAGATCATCAAGCCTACCTTTCAACTGAAATTCTGAGAATTCACAATTTTCAGAAGTATGTGGATAACAGTGAAAGCCAAAATTCTATTTGCACAGTCCCCACGTGGATTAAGCTTCCAGTGAATTCCTTCAGACCATTGACCAGGGATGTGAACACTCTTGCCACCAGGCAGAGGGCATTGGAAAGTGGATTACCCCTTAGGCAGCCCATGGTGGGGCTTAGAGACTTGCCTAAGTGTATCCTTGAATCGAGGCTGCCATTCTGGGCTGCACGGTCATGAGTCATGCCCCCAAAGCCTTGGTTGTTTGGCCCTGGACCACTCTTGTAAACTGTCCTGTTTAACACAGGTCCCAATCCTTGTCCTATTCTTGCTTCTGTAGTCCCACCTGGAACTGTGATGTTGGGATCTGCCGCCATGTCCTTTCAAGTCTGTGAATCTCAGATAACCCTTACATATCAATAAGACCTCTTGCTAATAGTTTCCCTCCCCTCATCTCGATGGCATGTGTTGGCCCTTGGACTATCTAGGTTACCTAGCGGGCATTTGGATTATGTAGGCTCCCTAGCGGGAATTTGGACTATATAGATTACCTAGCGGGCAATTAGACTTTGTAGGTTATCTAGCGGGCACTTTGACTATCTAGGTTACCTAGCTAGCACTTGAACTATCTACGTTACCTAGCGGTTACTTGGAGTATGTTGGTTACCTACCGGGCTGTTGGACTATCTAGGTTACCTAGCCGGCACTTGGGCTATCTAGGTTAACTAACGGGCACTTGGACTATGTAGGTTCCCTAGCGGGCCCTTGGACTATGTAAGTTCCCTAGCGGGCACTTGGACTATGTGGGTTCCCTAGCGGGCATTAGGACTATCTGGGTTACCTAACGGGCACTTGGACTATGTAGGTTAACTAGCGGGCTTTGGACTATGTAGGTTACCTAGCGGACACTTGGACTATGTAGGTTCCCTATCGTTCACTTGGAGAATGTAGGTTAACTAAGGGGCACTAGGACAATGTAGGTTACCTAGCGGGCCTTGGGACTATCTAGGTTACCTAGGGGGAACTTGGACTATGTAGGTTTACTATTGGGCACTTGGACTATCTAGGTTACCTAGCAGGCACTTGGACTATGTAGGTTAACTAGCGGGCACTTGGACTATCTAGGTTACCTAGCAGGCACTTGGACTATGTACGTTTCCTAGCGGGTACTTGGACTATCTATGTTAACTAGCGGGCACTTGGACTATGTAGATTCCCTATCGGGCACTTGGACTATGTAGGTAACCTAGTGGTCACTTGAACTGTCTAGGTTACCTAGCGGGCATTTGGACTATGTAGGTTAACTAGCGAGCTCTTGGACTATCTAGGTTAACTAGCGGGCACTTGGACTATTAGGGTCCCTAGCGGGCATTTGGACTATATAGGTTACCTAGCGGGCACTTGGACTATGTAGGTTAACTAGCGGACACTTTGACTATCTAGGTTAGCTAACGGGCAATTGGACTATCTAGGTTACCTAGCGGGCACTTGGACTATGTAGGTTCCCTAGCGGGCACTTGGACTATTTAGGTTACCTAGCAGGCACTTTGACTATCTAGGTTAACTAACGGGCACTTGGACTATGGAAAGAAGTGCCTAATGGTCACCAGGACCCATGGTTAATCCAGGCGTGGTCATCTGATTCCAATCGATCAGACCTAGCTATAAATCACTTATATGTCTGGGTAATTAAAAGCAAATATAAATTTTCAAAAAAAATAACGTTGCATGGGATAGAAAGAGAATACATAACAACATCAGACATAAATATGCCTCAAGACAAACTCATTGTGCACATCCAGAATACATAATGGCTCTTGCTAAGATGCATTTCCCACTAGACCCTACCCCAAGCCAGTAAAAGCCAGAAACTCTACAGTAAACTGTGGATTGTACTACTCTGAAATGGGAGCTGTGTCTCTAGACCTAATTTGGGGCTGTTCGTGCTGAGGACTCACCAATACCTGCTGCAGTGACAACAGTCCAGGTGAGAATAAGGAAATCTGGATGACAGCCAGGATATAGGAGCACTGAGACCTCAAATTGCTTCTAGGCGAGCATGGCCTAATGGGCTTCCATTTATGCACCTCTGGCAGGAGGAGTTTGTTCTGGAAAGTAATGGTTTCTAAGGAAGTATTTCTTAAACTTTCACATGCATGCACTTACCCAGGTTCCTGGAATTCGGGCTGGGGGGCAGATTCTGATTTTGTGGGTTCAGGGTGGGGGGTCTAGGATCCAGCAGTTCTAGAGGTCCTGGTACTCTTGGGCTGTTAACCACAAGGACAGTAGTCCTAAACCACCAGCCACTCCTTGGGAGAAATATGAGGCTGTAGACTCCGGGCAAGAGTGACAGTCTGGGAAACCCACAAGGGCAGTTCTACCCTGTCCTGTAGGGTCACTATGAGTCAGCATCAACTCGATGGCATTAGCATGGGAGAAGCTAATGCTGATGTTGCTGGTTCCTTGACCTATTATACTTTGAGTGGCAAAGTCCCAAGGGCCTTCCCGGATGTGATGGCCAAAAGCAGTAGTGTTCACCCTTGGTCATACTTTGGAATCCCTTAGGAGCTTTCAAGCCTCCCATTGGCCTGGCGCCATCCCAGACCAATGAAGCAAGACTTAGTGGAAGCAGGATTCAGGTCACGGTCAGTGAGAAAGCCCCCTTGGCAATGCCAACGTACAGCCAGTGCAGAGTCGAACTGGTCGACGACTCCACATGACTCCATATACTTTGGTGAAGCCAGCTGTTTGGGCAAGGTTTTCAGAGTTACCACCCATGTAGACTTGTTGGTGATAGTGCATTAAATAGAGCACATGCAGTGCATTGCATGAGTGTCCTATGTCATGCAACCACATCAGGGGTATGTTGAGCCAATTTCTCTGGGAGACCAAGGGTATTGGCTCCATCCTGAACGTTGGCAGGGTAATGGACTGACACAGAGGAAACTCATTCTCTTTGTGGTGGTGCACTAATGGGTTCTTCACAGAAGGCCAAGTCCATGGCTGCAGATGCTCACGGGGCTGAGGGAGCAGGTCAAATCCTAAGTCCGAGGTGGGTGTTTGCATATTTACATGCCCTCACTGCCATCAAGTCCATTCCAACTCACAGGCCCATGGGACTGAGTAAAATGGCCCCCGTGGGTTTCTGAGACTGTGATTCTTTAGAGGAGTAGAAAATCTCCTCTTTCTCCAGAGGAGCGGTTGGTCATTCAAACTGCTGACCTTGAGATTAACAGTCCAACTCCTGACCACTCTTGCCGTCAGAATTCTATTTATTTACACAAGTATATATATATCCTTTCCCAAAAGAACTCCACATTTTCAAATCATTCTTGACACTCATGGCCTTTTTTCCTTTATAGCCATGCCTTTGGTTGAAACACAGATATAAGAGAAATATTTATCTACTTATAGGGGTACAAAAGTAGCTTTGGTGGCATAGTGTTTGCATGTTGGGCTGCTAACACCAAAGTCAGCACTTTGAAACCACCAGCCACTCTGTGGGAAGAAGAGTCTGTCTACTCCTATAAAGAGTTACAGTCTCAGAAACTCACAGGGACAGATCTACTCTGCCTCATAGGTTCACTATGAGTCAGCATCACCTCCCAGGCAGTGAGGTAGATTTTGGTTTCATAGAGATACAAGTCAGTCCTGAGCTGCTAAAGACAAGGTTGGCAGTTTGAACCCACCAGCGGCAGAGAAAGAGGAGGCTTTCTATTCCCATAAGGAGCTACAGTTTCAGAAATACCCACAGGGGAAATTTTAACCTCTCCTGTAGGATCAATATGAGTCAGAATCGACTTATCGGTGGTGAGCAAGTGGAGGGGACCCTAAACAGGTTCCGGTGGACCTTAAGAGTTCTACTAATTGTGCATGCTCTGTAAAATGTAAACCAAGATTTTACTTTTGCAAACATTATTTTTTCTAAACACGTCTAACTGTGAAACTATACTCGCATGCGGGTCTTTGAACCTGGTCAGTGGTCTGGGGAAGTGAAGGGGCCTGACATCCTTTGTTGTTGTTAGTGCTGTCCAGTCATTCTGACATCACAGGGACCTTCTTTGCAACACAAGGCAGCACTGCCCAGTCCTTTGCCAGCCTCAGGGGTAGTATGTTGGAGCCCATGGTTTCAGCTACCGTGTCCTCCAGTTCACCAAGGAGTTTCCTCTTTGTGCTGCTTACTAAACCCGTTTCTAAGGAGTCCATTCCAACTCACGGTGACGCCGTGTGGGTCAGCACCACGGGACCCCACATAATGCCTTATACCATATATATATATATGTATATATATATTGTGCATAATGCCTTATACCTGGTCCCTTTGGCACCTTGTGATCGCACAGGCTGGTGTGCTTATTCCATGTGGGCTTTTTTGCTTCTGAGCCAGATGGCCGTTTGCTCACCTTCAAGCCTTTAAGACCCCAGACACTATCTCTTTTGATAGCCTCTGGCCTTTACTTCGGGGTCTTCGGTCCCTGCAAGGTGGACACATGCCTGCTGTGCGGGTATGGGACGTGTCGGAGCGCAGCCTGGTGGCGGAGCTTCAGGAGCATAAGTATGGCATGGCATGTGTGGCCTTCTCATCCAGTGCCAAGTACATTGTCTCAGTGGGCTACCAGCATGACATGATCGTCAATGTCTGGGCCTGGAAGGTGAGTGGGCTGCTGGCCTCAGGACAGGCGGGGCCGGGAGGGGAGCCAAGAAACTGCTGACCGGTGGCCTTTACTTCCGCCTGCTGGCCTCAGTCCCTTTCTAGAGAACTCTGAGCAGAAAGGAGCAACTGGGTATCTAGGATGCTGAAGAAGGGGCAGAAGGAGAGGTCAAGTTCACAGCTTGTCTAACCTTCAGTGTGTAAGTTTCTTTTCCCTCAGCTCCTAGAAGCAGAGCCTTGATTTCCCTTGACTTTCTCTCCAGAAAAACATTGTAGTGGCTTCCAACAAGGTGTCCAGTCAGGTGACAGCAGTATCCTTCTCTGAGGACTGCAGCTACTTTGTCACTGCAGGCAACCGGCACATCAAGTTCTGGTACCTCGATGACAGCAAGACCTCAAAGGTGAGGCAGCAAGTAGCCACTAGGGTGGGGTCTGCCCAGATATGTTCCACCTGCGCCCCCTTCTGCATGCTCAAAAGCCCCTTGGAAGTCTCAGCTGGGCCAGGTGCTATGTCAATATGCAAGGGAAGCCTTCTCCCTCCCTCCCCAGGGCCTGCTTTCCAGGGGGTAGCCTGCAGGGTGTGTGGGTGGCACCTGTGTTGGGTCTCCACAGGTGAATGCCACTGTACCCCTGCTGGGCCGCTCTGGGCTGCTGGGGGAACCTGCGGAACAACCTGTTCACTGATGTAGACTGTGGCTGCGGGAAGAAGACTGACAGCACCTTCTGTATCACATCCTCTGGGCAGCTGTGCGAGTTCAGTGACCCGGAGACTGTTGGACAAGTGGGTGGAGCTGAGTGTAAGTGAATGCTTTGTCGGCACCCTCCCGTCTGTCACCTCCGGGCTCCAGGGCACCTGAGTCTGCATGCACACTGGGGGAGGCCCCAGGCGGAGGAATGTGTTTGGGAACCTCTCTGCTTGCTCGCCCTCTCTGTCTCTGCCTCTTCCTCTGCTTTCCTCTTCTGCTCAGCACACAGACAGCATCACAGTAAGTGTGCTGGCCCTGTCCGCTGCCTCTGCTGCCTTTCTCTGGGCCGGCCTTTTCTGGGTGTGTCTTTGCCCAAACCTCAGGTGCCTTATAAGGCTTGCTGACTCCTTCCCCCTAATTGCAGGGGGCTGTGGGCCCTCTGGCCAGCTGCTGTTAGAGGGAGGGGCATTGAGGGGCTCTGCCCAGGGCAGCTGGCCTGCCTTGCGCTTGTCCTTGCCTCTTGGCTCATGGCTGTTGAGGTGTCCGGTGAAGGAGTGGACAGACGCCCTTGCTGACTGTGGCTTCTGTGCTCACAGACCACAGTGGCCCACTGCATCTCGGTGAGCCAGGACTACATCTTCTGCGGCTGTGCTGACGGCACCGTGTGCCTTTTCAACCCCTTCAACCTGCACTTCCTCAGCACGCTGCCCCGGCCCCATGCCCTGGGCACAGACATTGCCAGCATCACAGAGGCCAGGTGAGCGGTGTGGGTGGGCCCCTGAGTCCTGTCAGAGCCCCACTCTCTGCCAGGCCGTCCCTGGCATGCTGCAAGGAGAGGAGGGCACACATAGACCTCTGGGAAGACCCTTGCAGTCAAGCACAGGTGGGTCTTTTAGCATTTGTTGCTCACTGTGGGCAACCGTGGTAATCTGAGTCTGCAGTGTGGTAATGCATTGTCCTGTAAACACCACAGCTAGGACAGACGGGCAGTTCCTTAGGGTTTCTGAGAGAGGCTGGAAACCTGACGGAGCAGGCCTTTCTCCCTCAGGGTGGTCCTGGGTAGCAGCTAAGGTAGGAGGGTCTTATTGTAGCCTCGGGCCTTGGGTTGGGTGATTGCAGGAAGTGAAGTTTTGCTCTGGTTTCAGTGCTGCCAGGAAGCGGGGCAGTTCTGCAGTTGGGTATATTAATTTCTCATTCAGGGAAGGAGTGGGCTAAATCTGCAAATGGCAGGAAATGATATATGACCATGACTGGTTTGCACAGTGCCCTTCCTTTTCCTCTGACGTGAATCTAGAAGGGCCTGACATCTGCTTGGCTGCATCACGGCCACACACTGTCCCCGCCTGATGTTGGGGGCTATGAAATAGCTTGTGTTCTTTTGCAGAGCCCCATGGCAAGGAATGCCAGGCCAGCCGCTGCGTTCTTTCTCCAGTGACTGCTGGCCAACCTGCTGCTCCTCCCTTTAGTGCCCCTTTTCATTAGCGCTAACTCACCAGTTTGCCCTGTCTGCCCTGGACACCCTGACCCCCTCTTTCCTCAGTCGCCTTTTCGCTGGAGTGGCCAATGCGAAGTATCGGGACACCATCACCTTGACCTTTGATCCTGCAAATCAGTGGCTGTCTTGTGTGTACAATGACCATAGTACTTATGTCTGGGATGTGAAGGACCCCAAGAAAGTGGGCAAGGTGTATTCAGCTCTGTATCATTCCTCCTGCGTCTGGAGTGTAGAGGTACGTGGGCCAGGTCTGCTGAGACTGACCGTGTTTCCTGGCCTACCATTAGGAGCTGGGGTTCCTCAAGTGTGGAATTTGTTTCCTCCAGCACCCTTGCTCCCCAAGCTGTGCCCCTGGGTCCCTTCGTATCTGTTAATTGGCTCTGAGGATGGGAGGGGATTTTAGTGCTGACTCATCTCAGACGTTTTTCAGTATGCCCCTGTGCAGTCTTAGCTTGGCCTCTTTGGACATGTTCCTGAACTTGACCAAACCTTAGTTTCTGCAATTGTGAAATGACATACCTGATGCATTTGATTTTTACGAACAGGAGACAATGTAAGTGGGAGATTTAGAATGCCTAGTACTTACTAGGTGCTTGGTTAATGTATATTCCTTTACTTGTTAAAGACAAGAGCTAATCATTATGACTTGCTTGCTATGGGATAAGCCGTTGCCTCCAGGGGACAGGATGGGGGAACTTTAGGCCCCCAAAGACAGAGGTTCAGGAGGGTTTAGCTGAAAAGGGTTGGGGACAAAATTTATTATCTCCAAGGGAAAGATACTAACTTGACAATGAAGAAACGGCAAAACCCACCCTTAGCCAAGTCATTAAGGTTAACATCCCGTGGCAGCAGCATGAATCTGGTGAGAGGGTACACTGAGAGGTTTCAAAATGTTCCCAGAAAATGTTATGACTCTTAAGAACTCCCAATAAAATGTTGAACAACAACAACCAACGTTGATGGAAAGTTTCTTTTAGTTCTGTTTTTCCATGCAGCCTCCTCCTAGCATTGTGTCTGGTATTCTTGACCCAAATGTATAAGGAACTTAGGATAGTCATGAGGAAACATCAGGCAACCTTCATTTGAGGTACACCTGCCAGAGTAACTTATCACACTCTCCCAGGTGTCAGGGTAGGAAAGACAAGCAAAGACTGAAAGCCATTCTAGACTGGGACAGATGACACCCATGTGCCGTGGGGGCTCCTAGGATCCTGGAACAGAAGAAGTCCATTCGTGGGATAAAGAAACAAACTCATTGGCATTGGGTTGATTCCAACTCAGAGCAACCCCCGCTGGTGACATTTAAATAAAGTCTAATAATGTTGTACCAGTGTGACCTCCGTGGTCCTTATCACTGTGTACTGTAGTGCATAAAACATTAATACGAAGGGAGACCAGGTGAGAGAGTTGAATGTGACATATCTTGACTCATTTTTCTAAAGGTTCAACCCAAAAGGTAAAGTAAAACAGCTCTTGATGGAGAGGAAAAGGTGGAAGGGGGTGGGTGATGATTCTTTCCCCCCGCTGCCTGGCACTGAACGGCCTCTCCTCTCTTCTCATTTTGCAGGGTCCACGAATTGCAGTTCCTGAGTGAAATGCTGAAGGTGGAGGCCCATGAGTCAGAGATTCTGTGCCTGGAGTACTCGAAGCCAGACACAGGTACCTGGCCCTGGCCTGGAATGGCCTTGAGTGAGCCCCTCCAGTCTGGCCAGAGCCACTGATACTTGTCCTGCCTCTTGACTATGGGGCTGATCGTTCTTTTGGCTACCAAAAGAGTTAGTGATCCTTCTTGATGTCTCTGAAGGCTTCTTGTTGTTTCTGAAGGCTTTGGGGAGGACTGCATCTCAACTCTGCCCGACTCCATGGCTCATGTGGCTTAAGGATGTGGGGCTCAGTTTCTCTGGGTGCTCTTTGCTGGGCACTCATGTTGGGCTGCGATCCACAAGCTCAGCAGTTTGAAACTACCAGCCGCTCTGCAGGAGAAAGGTGGGCCTTTCTACTCCTGTAAACAGTTACAGTCTCAGAAGCCCATAGGGGGTATTCACTATGAGTCAGCATTAACTTGATAGCAGCAGATTTGATTTTTGTAAAGTCTTTTTAAAGCCAACCAAAAGCTGAATCAGTGAAGAAGATCTGCTTTAGACATTGTGCTCTTTTAAAGAATAATCTGTCTGTGATCAGATTGACACAGGAACTTGGAAGGTTAGGTGAAAAGTTTAAGGGGCAGTGAGCTTATGTGTGTGATGGAAATTTGGAATTGGAAAAGGACAGTGAGAATGGCTACATAATTTCAGAAATATAATGAATGTTAGCAAATTGTACATGTAGAAATGATCGAATTGGTATATATTTTTGTGTGTATTGTTTTAGATCAGGGAGAAGACTCGAAGTTCAAATATAATTTACAGAGACCCCCTTGTTAAATCTTGAATGGGACAAAGTCCAGAAAAAACAAATCATCTGGTTGAGGGAGACCGTAAGCATGAGGCCATAATGGGGACTGAAGGATTCACAACAGCTCGGTCACATGGAAAACAAAGGAAGCCCCTTTAAAAGTCAAGTTCCCAGCAGATCAGACCATCACAGTTGGAAATGTGACTACAGAAATGGGAAAGGGACCATGATTGGAGTAAATACATTATTGCAGACTAGAAAAGTTTACAGGACTGGTTCAGGGCCCTCCAACCATCTTGGTCAGGGCATGAACGTGCAACCTCAGTACCCCAATTCCCATCAAAGGCATACTCAGGCAAGTTCTTGAGGGCTAGACTACTCCTCACCAGGCTGGCCAGAGGAGTGGGTGGAAGCAAACAAACTCTGCCTGAGGGCAAAGCATTTTACGTTGCTAGTTCAGAGTCATGGAGCTCTAGTGCCATAGAAGGTTATGGGTTGGGCGGTTAACCACAAGGTTTCACTCTTCAAAACCACCAGCCAGCTCCAGGGAAGAAAGATGAGGCTTTCTACTCCAATAAAAATATATAGTCTGGAGATTAAAAGCCCCAATGTAAGTTAACTGGGTTGATTCCTACTAGAGGGATAATGTGTGTGGGCCAGATGCTTGCAAGGTCCCTCAAGGCAATGCTGCCAGACTGCAGTCTCTGCTCCCTGCTGGTGGAGACAATGGATTGCTTTTCTCTTAAACTTGGAACCATTAGCTTGGTTCCAGTAGGTGGAGTTCACACCCTACTGATAATGGTTCATATGGAGATCCAGAAAACAGGTCAAAGTTAAGCTGCCATTCTAAATGTAGGATCCGCCCATTTTGTCACCTGTATACCCCCAATCCCTCCTCTTCCTATTGCATGTATGCCCCTAGACCACCCCTTCTCACCGCTGTATAACATAGTCCAAGTCCTTCCTGTGATGTATGTCTTTACCCTCCCGTTTCCAATTCCCCTTGTCCTCCTTCCCTTCCCCCTCTCTCCATGTGGACCCCCAAGTGGGGCTGAGGTGAGCAATGCTACCATGATATGTGTGTGACTGCATTATTGTAATATCTCTTCTATCTCTCATGCTCCCAATGACTTTAATATTTATATCTCAACCCTTTATGTTTCCAGGGCTTTCAATGACATTAGGCATCTTTTCAATGTTTATGAATCATGCTTATGAACCTCTCTTCTGTTAGTTGTCTGTGTGTATGCATTGCCTGTATTAAAAACATATAGAACCGAGCAATTTGTCTGGAAAAATAATTTATAGAAACTTTATGTTAGATTGCCATGCGTTTTGCATAGCCAATTGTTCTTTTAAAACACTTTTCTTGTCATTGTGATACCATGCTAAAAGGTAAAAACATCTGTATATAGTCAAATAGCTTTATCTTTCCTTTAAAGACATGAACCTTCGTGTCTTGCTTAAAGTTTCCACCTCACTAAAGCTAAATTGCTACCCTCGAAAATAAATCCCTCTAAGTTTTTAATGCTTTGAATATTTTATCGCTCTAATCCTCCTGGAGTTTATTTTTGAATGTAGTATGCTCCTTCCTTTGATTTCTTGTAAATTCAGCCAATTCAACCACTCATTCCTTTACCACTGGATTGTTTTGCCACCTTTGCTTTGCATAGCATATAGTTCTAAATTATATCCCAGACTACTGAATTATTTGCCAGAGTGGCTTTACTAATTGTACACTGGCATCACAACACGCGGGAGCTTCGGAAAGATCGTGGGAGAAAGGAATGAAAAGAGAAGATAATTTCCCATGAATTTTTGAAGCTTCCTCGTACAGGTGCTTTACAGTAAGTCGACATTAGGGTTTATAATCAATAAAAAATTCAACTGTGATCCAAGAATGAGGGGCGTGACATTTCCTGGTTGAGACAAAAGCGAACAGGCGAGCAGAATACGAAAAGAATTGGTTAACCGATGAAACTGCAGCCAAGTGTTAGCTGTTATCACAAAAATGAACACACAGAATATTCTTGAACTTGGAAGTGGGAACTTCAGCCTTTCAACGGCCATCGACGGTGCGGGGCAACATCCCCGCACTCCTACGCTCAGGAAGGGGGTTCTGGGGTCTGCGGCGCCGCGGGGCACAAGTGGGGCGAAGGGCTGCGAGGGAACGCCGAGGCAGAGGGGTCCCCGCGAGGCGGCTGCGGGCCGCTCCAGAAGGCAGGGGTCCGGGGGCTCTGCGGTCCCTCAGGACCCTCCAGGAGAGGCTCCAGAAAGGCAGCTGGAGGCCCCGGCCGGCCGTGCAGCTCGCTGGGAGGCGCGGGCGCACGTGCTCCGCCGGTCCGGGCGGCGGGGGCGGCTGAACGGGCCCTGGCCGTGGGCGGCGGGCGGCGGGCGGGCGCAGTGCGGCGCCGGGCAGGCGGGAGGTGACCGCGCGGGGCGGTCGCGGCGGCTGGGGCTACTGACGGCACACGGATCCAGAGCGCACTGCGCGGGGCGGGGCGCCGCGCAGGTGAGAGCGGCAGCGGACCCGGATGCGGCGCGGCTGAGGGCGGCCGAGGGCAGGGGGTCGCGGCGGCTAGCTCTTGGAGATCCCGGCCGGAGGCTCCGGCGCCGGTGCTGCGCTTCCTGCCGGCTCGAAGAACGAGCCCGAGCCCGAGCCTGGCCGCCCTCGGGATGCCTTGCTGAGGCTCCGCCGGACGTCCCCAACAGGGGGGGGGGCGGGGCGGGGCGCGTTCGGGCGCCTCCTGAGGGCGCCTCAGCGGAGAGCGGCGTTGGCGCCGTGGAGTCTACGCGGGCGGCCCGACCCGCCTGCCACTCAGGTGTCTTTTTGCACGGAAGTGAGTTTTAGGAGCGGGAAACCTGTGGTGGGCGTGACTGACGTGTTTTTAAATCATTTTCTATACATTTAAAGCTGTAAAGGCAAAACTTCATGATCCAATTAATATAGCCAAAAATTCAGGCTTGATAGAAACATTTAGAATCCAGCCACTGGGGGTAAAGTCCCCTTATTCCCATCTGTTATTGGAGGAAGGTATGAGAGAGATTGGATACTGCGGTGGGAAGAAATAGAGCCAAATAGGAATGTCTGCTTCTATAGGGAGAATGTATCAGCCATGCGCTCACTTTAAGGCAGCACAGCTTTAAGGGAGAATCTGTGGAAATGATAGATTACCGCAGGAACATGAACTTGGAGTATATCTCCAACTAACAGAGTGGTGGTCTTCCAGCCATGGAACATTAGTCTCCCAGATTCCCTCTGTACCAGTCAGGGAATAAGTCCCAGTATTATTTCCCTTGGTGCTAGTATCCCACATTTCCCCTCTCTGCATTATGTTTAAGATTCAATAGTGTCACGGAGGCAACATGGTCTCTTTTCATATCTATTAGCTTCCTATAGAAGTGACATGAGACTGCAAGCATCACAATTATGATAAAAAACACAGTCAGACTGGAACTTAAGCTATGTGAAGTACTTTGCCCCCAAGCTCGCGGGTCCAACCCTTCCATGCTACTCCTCAATTGCTTAATCACATCAGAGCCAGGAGAAGCCTCAAGCTTGTCTTTGAATGTATAGAAAATATCCTTTTTAAGCTGATCAATATCTAATGAAATGTTTCCCTTAAACCCTTGCAAATGTTTCCTAATCAAATTCCAATCATGCAATGTCTTATTATAAGGATAAGTGGTTATACAGAAATCAGTTACATTCCAATCACATTATAGCATTGACAAATTCAAAATCTTGACCTTTCAGCAAAGCAGTCTGCAGTAATATTCCAGTCACATTGTATAAAATGTTCAGTTATGATAGCATCCCAGAGTGTCTCTTAGACAGCGTCAGCAATGGAAGAAATATCTCAGCAGTCAGCAATCGCCATTCTCAGGAATCTTCGAGGTCTTCTTGCCGTTTTGAATAACTTCAATAACAGTGACCCGCTTTCTTCTGGGCCTTGCTGGCTGAAGAGAAATCCACCTATCTCCTTTGCCTGTGAAAATATAAAGAAATAGCCCCTCTCTTTGGGGTATCATTAACCTGAAAAAAGGATTTATGATTAATATTGGTTGGCCTCTCCATCTCTTCCTTGTCCATCTTTCTCCAAAGGTGGTTGCGTCCTTTTAAAGGGAGTCCATCAGTTTTATTCTGTAAAAAACATACATGCATAGCCTTTTCTCCAGGTGAATGGACCTGGATCCCAAACACAGTTTCCATCATCCTCAGATTTCTTAGGATCAATTTTCTCTGTAGAATTGAAAACGTGTTTATCTTCCCTAATTTTATTACAAGCTTTTAGTAAGGAGAAAAATTTTTTAGTTAAAATGAGTAAATGAACTTTGTCACACATAAGATTCCTCTTCTCCTCCTTCTGTTTTAACAATTTAAATAGTAAAGCATTGCTAGATCTTGAACCAGTAAAAGTACTAGTTAGATAACCTTCATTGTTATGTAAATACCGGCTCCCATCCCTCAGAGAATTAAGAGAGCTAACTAATTGGGAGAACTTCTTATCATACTTTGAAAGACTGAAAAAATTCTTAATAAATTTGTTCAGCTGATCTTGAAGTAACTTACCAAGCAGACATTTTTTCTCCAGGCTTACCAATAAGGTTATAGGCTCAATTGAGCCGTTTTGCCTTTCAGGCTTCTCACACTGTATGATTTTACCTTGCAATATTCTGTCTTGGTTAACTTCACTCATTCCCTCTATGCTGGCTTTAGGGGAAGTTAATGGGAGGGCCTTAGGCCCCCCTGAATGCCCTAAGGAAATGACCCGGCATCCACAGTTAACAAACCTTTTTCCTTCCATTTCTAATTCCATGTGGGGGCGCTGTTTCTCCACAACAGCAGTCCAGAAGACTGCTTGATTTACAGGGTGGTCAAACTTCTCAAGTACTCTTTCCTGATAGGTATAAATTTTTACTCTAGAAATGCAAGGAAGGGAAAATTGGCTTAAGCGATCCTACATTTTTACAAACCATGGTATATCAGAACTCATTACTGCCTTAATTTCTTCTTCACAATCCTGACCAATAACTCCAGCAACACCTTGAGAATTTATGTTGGACTTTCTTTTTTTTTTTTTTTTTTTTGGACTTTCTTAATAAACTTCCTATAGTTCTTTTAGGTAGTGGACCCCAATTACTGCTCTTCGTTTCTGATTCAATCACAGTTTTGGGCTTTTTCTTACTACTCTTATCAACTCCAGTATCAATTTTAATTTCTTGAGTACTAAGGTTAAATCTTCCTGATAGAAACTGTATTAATCTTTCAATAAGAGGTCCCTGCTTTTGAGGATCAAGCTCCTGTGAAGGCTTCTGAGCCATCTCTTGGTTATTCAAACCAACTGCAGTGAGAACAGAGACTAGGTTTTTGCCTCTTTGGCTAGGTCTGTTCTCCTGCTGTGAGGCTGCTAGATAAAGGCGATTTCTCTCAAAGATCTTCTTTGCTCCAGTAGGCAGACACCTTGCCTACCACGCTCTGCTATGAGGGCTCTGCATCAAGCTTCTTCCACTATTTTCCCGCCGGGAAGTCTTTGCTAATGGCGACCCTTCACGGTTGATTTTTGAACGACATTGGCTCGCCCAATGAGTTCCCTTCCTACAATGGAGGCAGAGTTCAGGTTCGTTTAAACCCGATCTCCATGGTCCTGGCCCATGCTCTGACATTGGCCGCAGCCTGCTCTGCCTACACTCTTTTGAAGATGACTTGTCTTCCCACAACTAAAGCACTTTCTTCCAGGTCTGATATAGTTTGCCAATGAAGCTGCCATGAGGTCTGCCTTGTATTCCTCTGCCTCTACATTCCTGCATATCCTAAAATAACCCAGCAAAGTGCCCTGTTCGCTGTAGGGATGCAAGGCATTTTTACAGTGCTTATTAGAGAAATCATAAGATAGCTTGTGCACTAGGTCTCTTACTGCCTGAACATTCTTCACACATTTGGAAATAGCATCTTCCAGTCGGGACACAAAGTCAGCGTAACGCTCATCATATTCTGTTGTCTTATAGCCCTGTAACGCGGCGTTCTCTCTTCTGATGGAATTATCTTTTCCCAGGCCCTTAAGCAAACCTCATGTATCTGTCCTATTGTCTGTTCAGTAAACTGTAGTTGAGACTCAACTGTAATATAATTTGCATCCCCTAGCAATTGATGAATTCCTATATCTATCCCATCCTCAGCATTCTTCCCAGCTCTTGCAAGGGCTGCTTCCTTCCATAGCATTTGATATCACAAGCATTCTGAAGAGTAAAGACAAATTCTCACTAAAGCTTTCCAATCTGTAGGGGTCCAGCTGTCAGACTCTGCTAGAGCCCTTATCATGCTAATTACAAAATGTGAGTCTGGGCCGTAGTCATTGATTGCCTGCTTGAGATCTTTTAGCAACTTAAAAGGCAAAGGCACTGTGAATTCCTTTTGGTTCTAACAGGATAAGACATCTTGCATTCTAAATCTTCTTCTGCAATCCCTCTTCCTACTCTGGAGAGTAAAGGTGCTTTCCTATACTTTGCTTCTTTACGTCTATTCTCTGAGCTACTCTTTTCAATCTGGATATCTTGGAGTTCCACTTCCTGAACTTCACCTTCTGTGCTAGCTCTCCTAGTTTGCATTTCTTTGGAGCTAATCTCTCTACCTTCAGGGCTGGCTTGCTTGATTGTTTTACAATCTCTGGCCTTTCTTACACTAAATTCCAGCAGGAGAGCAGTTGCTTTTACTATGTCCCCTTCTGACTCAGGCTCATTCTTTTAGCTCTGCCTAAAATCTTCTCATCTGCCTGAAACCCGTTCTCACTGCTTCTCATCTGATTTAAATTTGGGCATCTTAGACGTTGCCTGTTCTGCTTCTTGGCTTTCTCTACCTTTGAAAGCAAGGGAGCTTCCTGGGATTGTTTAATAGCCATGCTTTGGATCTTGCAATCCACTGCCTCTAGTACTGTATCACCTTTAAACCTTCGGAGTCTGCAGTCTCGCGAGAGCATACAGGCTTTGGCAATGAGGTTCTGTTCTAGAATTGGAGGCTTTAGATAACAAACCAATCCCTGCCTTTTCAGTTTTTCCTAAAGTTTCATAACCTAAATCATGCTTATTCACAGACACTTTAGCTTGCTTTTCTAGATTTGAATAGACACAAGACTTCTCACTAGACTGTTCATCCTTATTCTCTTCCTCCTGCAAAAGTTTTAAAACCATCTTAACTTGTACCCACAGAGACCACTTCTCCATAGGGATACTCTCCCCATCTCTGTGCTTCCTTTAAGTTGACAATGACCTCCTCCCAGGTCTCTAAATCAAAAGTTCCTTCCTCTGAGAACCATGAATTATACCTTTTTACTACTTTTAGAAAACATTGTATCTTTTTCTTCGTTACTTTTACACCTTGTCTTTTCAGTAAGTAGAGAGCATGGTACCATAAGTTTCAGGTTTACTTTTACCTTGCTCCCATTATCCTCTTTAAAATTCTAATTCACTATTTCCACTACTTCTCTGTCAATCCCCACACCGGATCCTCACTTCGCACAATTTTCAAATTCACTCTACGTACCAATGGGGCCATATAATTGTTATATGGGATATAACTCATATTGTCCCACGTTGTGCGCCATTTGTCTGGGGAAGCCCGCCTTGTGCTGGGGCTCCAGCCTCCAGCCCAGTCCTTGAGCCTCCTGCCTGGTCTCCATCCCACCTCCCTTCGTCCACACTGAGCGTGGGCCTGGCTGGTAAGATCATGGCCATCCAGGAGGTGAGCATGCTACCATGAATTGTGTCTGACTGCATTATTGTAATGTCTCTTCTATCGCTCATGCTCCCGGTGACTTTAATATAATATTTATATATCTCAACCATACAATTGTGCTTATTGAACCCAAGATTACTGGTGGGGGGCTGGCACCCCAACTCATACCACAGTACATACCATTTGTCTAGTTCTTCAATGCTTCCTCTCCCGCTCACTCCCTCCAACTATCATGACCTCAGCTCTACCTTACAAAGCCGGCTAGACCAGAGCATGTACACTGGTACAGATAAGAACTCTCAACACACAGAATCCAGGACAGATAAACCCTTCAGGAACAGTAATGGAAGTAGTGATAACATGAGGGTAGGGATGAGATAGAGGGAACTGATAGCAATGATTGATGTATTAACGCTCACACCCCAGGGGGACAAGCAACAGAAACATTGGTGAAGTGAGACCTTGGACATTGTAAAATATGAAAGTATAATTTATCAAGGTTTCATGAGGGTGGGAGAGTGGGAGAGAAGGGGGGAAAAGGAGCTGATACCAAGGGGTCAAGTATAAAGAAAATGATGATGGTACCGTAGGTACAAATGTGCTTGATACAATTGATGTATGCATTGTTATAAGTGGTGTAAGAGCCCCCGATAAAATGACTTAATTTTTTAAAAGTGTTTAGGTAGATCTTGATGGAGGATAGATTGAGAAACAATAGTTTCAGAATTTGATAATTTTGCTTAATAATCAAACTGAAAACTCACTGCCATTGCATCTTTTGTGACTCACAGCAACCCTGACTTTCAGCAACCCTATTGGACAGGGTAGAGCAGCCCCTGTGAGTTTCTGAGACTGCAACTCTTTACAGGGGTAGAAAGCCCTAACGTTTCTCTCTCAGAGCGGGTGGTGGTTTTGAACTATGTGGGTAGCAGCCCAAGTGAAAACCACTATGCCACCAGGGCTCCCTGTGCCACATAGCGGGAGCTGTTGTTTTCCCAAACATTCACTTGGCTATTTCTTTTATAAGAAGCCAAGTAATTTGGCAGCTTATTTCTGTTCCAGTTTTCTTATATAGAAAATGTGGTGACAGTGTGAACCTGTTTGTTGTAGTTTATGTGAACATAATTGAGTGATCTAGACCAAGTGAGCTAGACCAAGTGAGCTGACTGGTCAAAAATCAGACCTGTGGATTGCCAAATTGGTTCTGCTGAGATTGGGGCTTTCCTGGATCCACAGGCTTCCTCCAAGCTGTGTCCGAGAAGCTCTGCATTTTAGAGCTACATTTTATAGTTGAAAGAGAGGCCTAAGGAGGGAGGGAGTCCTTAAGCTCTAAGACCTTAATGCTGTCATTGCTGTCCTCTTTTAGTGTACCTGCAGTTTCCACACTGCAGTGGGAACCATTGAAACAGCTGTTCTCATTCTCTGAGATGGTGTGCCACCCCACTCCATACCACCACCCCCTCATCCCTTTCTCTTATTGTAGAGATAATGCCCCTTCCATATGTATCTCAGATATTCAATTAATGAAGAAAGACAAAAGTAGGAGAAATGATTTAGATGAAGGAGACCATAAGCATGAGGCCATAATGGGGTCCAAAGGCTGTGTGGCCATGTCGCTAATTATAGAAATGGATGAAATCTGCCACAAAAATGTGATTGGAGGCAGAGCAATTCATCACTCTCTCAGGCAGGACTACATAAGTGAGAATGGGGCCATTATGGAGACATGGAGACGATCACAGATTAGAAAGGCTTACTGGATTTGTTCTGGGGCCTTCCGACCACTATAACTCATGACCATAGGGTCTTAGACTTTCCCAATTTCCATTGAGGACCTTCCCAGGGAAGTCCCAGAGGGCAGATTGCTCCTCTCTGCTCTGGCTAGTTGTTGTTGCGTGCCATTGAGGACACTTGGACTCGTCGTGACCTCACATACAACCGAATGAAACACTGTAGAGTCGTGCACCATCCTCACAATTGTTCCTGTGCCTGAACCACCGATGAAGCCACTGAGTCCATCCACTTCTTCGAGGACCTCCTCTGTTTCATGGCTTCTCCACTGTACCAAATAGGATGTCCTTCTCCAGGGACTGGTCTCTCCTGACAACATGTCCAAAGTATGTAAGATGGCGTCTTGCCATCCTTGCCTCTAAGCAGCACTCTGGCCTTATTTCTTCTGATACAGATTGGTCAGTCCTTCAGCAGTCCATGGTACTGTCAGTAGTCTTCTGGTGGACCACAATTCGATGCATCTGTTCTTCTACAGCCTTCCTTATTCAGTGTCTAACTTTCACATGCATATGATGCAATGGAAAATAGCATGGCTTAGGTCATGTGCACCTTAGTCCTCAGAGTAACATCATTGTTCTTCAACACTATAAAGAGGTTTTCTGCAGCAGATTTACCCATTACAATACATCTTTTGATCGCCTGACTGCTGTTTCTATGAACATTGATAGTGGATCTAAGCAAGACAAAATCCTTGACAACTGAAGCCCTTTTCTCTGTTTATCACCTATTGGTCCAGTTTTGGGGATTTTGGTCTTCCTTATATTGAATTGTAACCCATATTGAAGGCTGCAATCCTTGATCTTCAGCAAGTGGTTCAATTCCTCCTCACTTTCAGCAAACAAATGGTGTCATATATGCACACAAGCAGGCTCCCAAAAGTTAGTGGAACAAGGAATCAAAAGAGAATGGAATTTTTCAGGGACTTTTTGAAATACCAGTGTGTGTGTGTGTGTGTGTGTGTGAGAGAGAGAGAGAGAGAGAGAGAGAGAGAGAGAGAGAGAGAGAGAGAGAGAGAGAGGAGATGTGGGCATAAAACAAACATCAAGCAACATAAGGGAGAATGCTGTTGGCTGCTGTTGAACTGATTCCGGTGCGCATGCACAGTGACCTGCTGTGTGCACCATAGTGACCCCTCAGAAGCAGATCATCAAGCCTACCTTTCAACTGAAATTCTGAGAATTCACAATTTTCAGAAGTATGTGGATAACAGTGAAAGCCAAAATTCTATTTGCACAGTCCCCACGTGGATTAAGCTTCCAGTGAATTCCTTCAGACCATTGACCAGGGATGTGAACACTCTTGCCACCAGGCAGAGGGCATTGGAAAGTGGATTACCCCTTAGGCAGCCCATGGTGGGGCTTAGAGACTTGCCTAAGTGTATCCTTGAATCGAGGCTGCCATTCTGGGCTGCGCGGTCATGAGTCATGCCCCCAAAGCCTTGGTTGTTTGGCCCTGGACCACTCTTGTAAACTGTCCTGTTTAACACAGGTCCCAATCCTTGTCCTATTCTTGCTTCTGTAGTCCCACCTGGAACTGTGATGTTGGGATCTGCCGCCATGTCCTTTCAAGTCTGTGAATCTCAGATAACCCTTACATATCAATAAGACCTCTTGCTAATAGTTTCCCTCCCCTCATCTCGATGGCATGTGTTGGCCCTTGGACTATCTAGGTTACCTAGCGGGCATTTGGATTATGTAGGCTCCCTAGCGGGAATTTGGACTATATAGATTACCTAGCGGGCAATTAGACTTTGTAGGTTATCTAGCGGGCACTTTGACTATCTAGGTTACCTAGCTAGCACTTGAACTATCTACGTTACCTAGCGGTTACTTGGAGTATGTTGGTTACCTACCGGGCTGTTGGACTATCTAGGTTACCTAGCCGGCACTTGGGCTATCTAGGTTAACTAACGGGCACTTGGACTATGTAGGTTCCCTAGCGGGCCCTTGGACTATGTAAGTTCCCTAGCGGGCACTTGGACTATGTGGGTTCCCTAGCGGGCATTAGGACTATCTGGGTTACCTAACGGGCACTTGGACTATGTAGGTTAACTAGCGGGCTTTGGACTATGTAGGTTACCTAGCGGACACTTGGACTATGTAGGTTCCCTATCGTTCACTTGGAGAATGTAGGTTAACTAAGGGGCACTAGGACAATGTAGGTTACCTAGCGGGCCTTGGGACTATCTAGGTTACCTAGGGGGAACTTGGACTATGTAGGTTTACTATTGGCCACTTGGACTATCTAGGTTACCTAGCAGGCACTTGGACTATGTAGGTTAACTAGCGGGCACTTAGACTATCTAGGTTACCTAGCAGGCACTTGGACTATGTACGTTTCCTAGCGGGTACTTGGACTATCTATGTTAACTAGCGGGCACTTGGACTATGTAGATTCCCTATCGGGCACTTGGACTATGTAGGTAACCTAGTGGTCACTTGAACTGTCTAGGTTACCTAGCGGGCATTTGGACTATGTAGGTTAACTAGCGAGCTCTTGGACTATCTAGGTTAACTAGCGGGCACTTGGACTATTAGGGTCCCTAGCGGGCATTTGGACTATATAGGTTACCTAGCGGGCACTTGGACTATGTAGGTTAACTAGCGGACACTTTGACTATCTAGGTTAGCTAACGGGCAATTGGACTATCTAGGTTACCTAGCGGGCACTTGGACTATGTAGGTTCCCTAGCGGGCACTTGGACTATTTAGGTTACCTAGCAGGCACTTTGACTATCTAGGTTAACTAACGGGCACTTGGACTATGGAAAGAAGTGCCTAATGGTCACCAGGACCCATGGTTAATCCAGGCGTGGTCATCTGATTCCAATCGATCAGACCTAGCTATAAATCACTTATATGTCTGGGTAATTAAAAGCAAATATAAATTTTCAAAAAAAATAACGTTGCATGGGATAGAAAGAGAATACATAACAACATCAGACATAAATATGCCTCAAGACAAACTCATTGTGCACATCCAGAATACATAATGGCTCTTGCTAAGATGCATTTCCCACTAGACCCTACCCCAAGCCAGTAAAAGCCAGAAACTCTACAGTAAACTGTGGATTGTACTACTCTGAAATGGGAGCTGTGTCTCTAGACCTAATTTGGGGCTGTTCGTGCTGAGGACTCACCAATACCTGCTGCAGTGACAACAGTCCAGGTGAGAATAAGGAAATCTGGATGACAGCCAGGATATAGGAGCACTGAGACCTCAAATTGCTTCTAGGCGAGCATGGCCTAATGGGCTTCCATTTATGCACCTCTGGCAGGAGGAGTTTGTTCTGGAAAGTAATGGTTTCTAAGGAAGTATTTCTTAAACTTTCACATGCATGCACTTACCCAGGTTCCTGGAAATCGGGCTGGGGGGCAGATTCTGATTTTGTGGGTTCAGGGTGGGGGGTCTAGGATCCAGCAGTTCTAGAGGTCCTGGTACTCTTGGGCTGTTAACCACAAGGACAGTAGTCCTAAACCACCAGCCACTCCTTGGGAGAAATATGAGGCTGTAGACTCCGGGCAAGAGTGACAGTCTGGGAAACCCACAAGGGCAGTTCTACCCTGTCCTGTAGGGTCACTATGAGTCAGCATCAACTCGATGGCATTAGCATGGGAGAAGCTAATGCTGATGTTGCTGGTTCCTTGACCTATCATACTTTGAGTGGCAAAGTCCCAAGGGCCTTCCCGGATGTGATGGCCAAAAGCAGTAGTGTTCACCCTTGGTCATACTTTGGAATCCCTTAGGAGCTTTCAAGCCTCCCATTGGCCTGGCGCCATCCCAGACCAATGAAGCAAGACTTAGTGGAAGCAGGATTCAGGTCACGGTCAGTGAGAAAGCCCCCTTGGCAATGCCAACGTACAGCCAGTGCAGAGTCGAACTGGTCGACGACTCCACATGACTCCATATACTTTGGTGAAGCCAGCTGTTTGGGCAAGGTTTTCAGAGTTACCACCCATGTAGACTTGTTGGTGATAGTGCATTAAATAGAGCACATGCAGTGCATTGCATGAGTGTCCTATGTCATGCAACCACATCAGGGGTATGTTGAGCCAATTTCTCTGGGAGACCAAGGGTGTTGGCTCCATCCTGAACGTTGGCAGGGTAATGGACTGACACAGAGGAAACTCATTCTCTTTGTGGTGGTGCACTAATGGGTTCTTCACAGAAGGCCAAGTCCATGGCTGCAGATGCTCACGGGGCTGAGGGAGCAGGTCAAATCCTAAGTCCGAGGTGGGTGTTTGCATATTTACATGCCCTCACTGCCATCAAGTCCATTCCAACTCACAGGCCCATGGGACTGAGTAAAATGGCCCCCGTGGGTTTCTGAGACTGTGATTCTTTAGAGGAGTAGAAAATCTCCTCTTTCTCCAGAGGAGCGGTTGGTCATTCAAACTGCTGACCTTGAGATTAACAGTCCAACTCCTGACCACTCTTGCCGTCAGAATTCTATTTATTTACACAAGTATATATATATCCTTTCCCAAAAGAACTCCACATTTTCAAATCATTCTTGACACTCATGGCCTTTTTTCCTTTATAGCCATGCCTTTGGTTGAAACACAGATATAAGAGAAATATTTATCTACTTATAGGGGTACAAAAGTAGCTTTGGTGGCATAGTGTTTGCATGTTGGGCTGCTAACACCAAAGTCAGCACTTTGAAACCACCAGCCACTCCGTGGGAAGAAGAGTCTGTCTACTCCCATAAAGAGTTACAGTCTCAGAAACTCACAGGGACAGATCTACTCTGCCTCATAGGGTCACTATGAGTCAGCATCACCTCCCTGGCAGTGAGGTAGATTTTGGTTTCATAGAGATACAAGTCAGTCCTGAGCTGCTAAAGACAAGGTTGGCAGTTTGAACCCACCAGCGGCAGAGAAAGAGGAGGCTTTCTATTCCCATAAGGAGCTACAGTTTCAGAAATACCCACAGGGGAAATTTTAACCTCTCCTGTAGGATCAATATGAGTCAGAATCGACTTATCGGTGGTGAGCAAGTGGAGGGGACCCTAAACAGGTTCCGGTGGACCTTAAGAGTTCTACTAATTGTGCATGCTCTGTAAAATGTAAACCAAGATTTTACTTTTGCAAACATTATTTTTTCTAAACACGTCTAACTGTGAAACTATACTCGCATGCGGGTCTTTGAACCTGGTCAGTGGTCTGGGGAAGTGAAGGGGCCTGACATCCTTTGTTGTTGTTAGTGCTGTCCAGTCATTCTGACATCACAGGGACCTTCTTTGCAACACAAGGCAGCACTGCCCAGTCCTTTGCCAGCCTCAGGGGTAGTATGTTGGAGCCCATGGTTTCAGCTACCGTGTCCTCCAGTTCACCAAGGAGTTTCCTCTTTGTGCTGCTTACTAAACCCGTTTCTAAGGAGTCCATTCCAACTCACGGTGACGCCGTGTGGGTCAGCACCACGGGACCCCACATAATGCCTTATACCATATATATATATATATATATATATATATATATATATATATATATATATATATATATAGTGCATAATGCCTTATACCTGGTCCCTTTGGCACCTTGTGATCGCACAGGCTGGTGTGCTTATTCCATGTGGGCTTTTTTGCTTCTGAGCCAGATGGCCGTTTGCTCACCTTCAAGCCTTTAAGACCCCAGACACTATCTCTTTTGATAGCCTCTGGCCTTTACTTCGGGGTCTTCGGTCCCTGCAGAGTGGACACATGCCTGCTGTGCGGGTATGGGACGTGTCGGAGCGCAGCCTGGTGGCGGAGCTTCAGGAGCATAAGTATGGCATGGCATGTGTGGCCTTCTCATCCAGTGCCAAGTACATTGTCTCAGTGGGCTACCAGCATGACATGATCGTCAATGTCTGGGCCTGGAAGGTGAGTGGGCTGCTGGCCTCAGGACAGGCGGGGCCGGGAGGGGAGCCAAGAAACTGCTGACCGGTGGCCTTTACTTCCGCCTGCTGGCCTCAGTCCCTTTCTAGAGAACTCTGAGCAGAAAGGAGCAAATGGGTATCTAGGATGCTGAAGAAGGGGCAGAAGGAGAGGTCAAGTTCACAGCTTGTCTAACCTTCAGTGTGTAAGTTTCTTTTCCCTCAGCTCCTAGAAGCAGAGCCTTGATTTCCCTTGACTTTCTCTCCAGAAAAACATTGTAGTGGCTTCCAACAAGGTGTCCAGTCAGGTGACAGCAGTATCCTTCTCTGAGGACTGCAGCTACTTTGTCACTGCAGGCAACCGGCACATCAAGTTCTGGTACCTCGATGACAGCCAAGACCTCAAAGGTGAGGCAGCAAGTAGCCACTAGGGTGGGGTCTGCCCAGATATGTTCCACCTGCGCCCCCTTCTGCATGCTCAAAAGCCCCTTGGAAGTCTCAGCTGGGCCAGGTGCTATGTCAATATGCAAGGGAAGCCTTCTCCCTCCCTCCCCAGGGCCTGCTTTCCAGGGGGTAGCCTGCAGGGTGTGTGGGTGGCACCTGTGGTGGGTCTCCACAGGTGAATGCCACTGTACCCCTGCTGGGCCGCTCTGGGCTGCTGGGGGAACCTGCGGAACAACCTGTTCACTGATGTAGACTGTGGCTGCGGGAAGAAGACTGACAGCACCTTCTGTATCACATCCTCTGGGCAGCTGTGCGAGTTCAGTGACCCGGAGACTGTTGGACAAGTGGGTGGAGCTGAGTGTAAGTGAATGCTTTGTCGGCACCCTCCCGTCTGTCACCTCCGGGCTCCAGGGCACCTGAGTCTGCATGCACGCTGGGGGAGGCCCCAGGCGGAGGAATGTGTTTGGGAACCTCTCTGCTTGCTCGCCCTCTCTGTCTCTGCCTCTTCCTCTGCTTTCCTCTTCTGCTCAGCACACAGACAGCATCACAGTAAGTGTGCTGGCCCTGTCCGCTGCCTCTGCTGCCTTTCTCTGGGCCGGCCTTTTCTGGGTGTGTCTTTGCCCAAACCTCAGGTGCCTTATAAGGCTTGCTGACTCCTTCCCCCTAATTGCACGGGGCTGTGGGCCCTCTGGCCAGCTGCTGTTAGAGGGAGGGGCATTGAGGGGCTCTGCCCAGGGCAGCTGGCCTGCCTTGCGCTTGTCCTTGCCTCTTGGCTCATGGCTGTTGAGGTGTCCGGTGAAGGAGTGGACAGACGCCCTTGCTGACTGTGGCTTCTGTGCTCACAGACCACAGTGGCCCACTGCATCTCGGTGAGCCAGGACTACATCTTCTGCGGCTGTGCTGACGGCACCGTGTGCCTTTTCAACCCCTTCAACCTGCACTTCCTCAGCACGCTGCCCCGGCCCCATGCCCTGGGCACAGACATTGCCAGCATCACAGAGGCCAGGTGAGCGGTGTGGGTGGGCCCCTGAGTCCTGTCAGAGCCCCACTCTGTGCCAGGCCGTCCCTGGCATGCTGCAAGGAGAGGAGGGCACACATAGACCTCTGGGAAGACCCTTGCAGTCAAGCACAGGTGGGTCTTTTAGCATTTGTTGCTCACTGTGGGCAACCGTGGTAATCTGAGTCTGCAGTGTGGTAATGCATTGTCCTGTAAACACCACAGCTAGGACAGACGGGCAGTTCCTTAGGGTTTCTGAGAGAGGCTGGAAACCTGACGGAGCAGGCCTTTCTCCCTCAGGGTGGTCCTGGGTAGCAGCTAAGGTAGGAGGGTCTTATTGTAGCCTCGGGCCTTGGGTTGGGTGATTGCAGGAAGTGAAGTTTTGCTCTGGTTTCAGTGCTGCCAGGAAGCGGGGCAGTTCTGCAGTTGGGTATATTAATTTCTCATTCAGGGAAGGAGTGGGCTAAATCTGCAAATGGCAAGAAATGATATATGACCATGACTGGTTTGCACAGTGCCCTTCCTTTTCCTCTGACGTGAGTCTAGAAGGGCCTGACATCTGCTTGGCTGCATCACGGCCACACACTGTCCCCGCCTGATGTTGGGGGCTATGAAATAGCTTGTGTTCTTTTGCAGAGCCCCATGGCAAGGAATGCCAGGCCAGCCGCTGCGTTCTTTCTCCAGTGACTGCTGGCCAACCTGCTGCTCCTCCCTTTAGTGCCCCTTTTCATTAGCGCTAACTCACCAGTTTACCCTGTCTGCCCTGGACACCCTGACCCCCTCTTTCCTCAGTCGCCTTTTCGCTGGAGTGGCCAATGCGAAGTATCGGGACACCATCACCTTGACCTTTGATCCTGCAAATCCGTGGCTGTCTTGTGTGTACAATGACCATAGTACTTATGTCTGGGATGTGAAGGACCCCAAGAAAGTGGGCAAGGTGTATTCAGCTCTGTATCATTCCTCCTGCGTCTGGAGTGTAGAGGTACGTGGGCCAGGTCTGCTGAGACTGACCGTGTTTCCTGGCCTACCATTAGGAGCTGGGGTTCCTCAAGTGTGGAATTTGTTTCCTCCAGCACCCTTGCTCCCCAAGCTGTGCCCCTGGGTCCCTTCGTATCTGTTAATTGGCTCTGAGGATGGGAGGGGATTTTAGTGCTGACTCATCTCAGACGTTTTTCAGTATGCCCCTGTGCAGTCTTAGCTTGGCCTCTTTGGACATGTTCCTGAACTTGACCAAACCTTAGTTTCTGCAATTGTGAAATGACATACCTGATGCATTTGATTTTTACGAACAGGAGACAATGTAAGTGGGAGATTTAGAATGCCTAGTACTTACTAGGTGCTTGGTTAATGTATATTCCTTTACTTGTTAAAGACAAGAGCTAATCATTATGACTTGCTTGCTATGGGATAAGCCGTTGCCTCCAGGGGACAGGATGGGGGAACTTTAGGCCCCCAAGGACAGAGGTTCAGGAGGGTTTAGCTGAAAAGGGTTGGGGACAAAATTTATTATCTCCAAGGGAAAGATACTAACTTGACAATGAAGAAACGGCAAAACCCACCCTTAGCCAAGTCATTAAGGTTAACATCCCGTGGCAGCAGCATGAATCTGGTGAGAGGGTACACTGAGAGGTTTCAAAATGTTCCCAGAAAATGTTATGACTCTTAAGAACTCCCAATAAAATGTTGAACAACAACAACCAACGTTGATGGAAAGTTTCTTTTAGTTCTGTTTTTCCATGCAGCCTCCTCCTAGCATTGTGTCTGGTATTCTTGACCCAAATGTATAAGGAACTTAGGATAGTCATGAGGAAACATCAGGCAACCTTCATTTGAGGTACACCTGCCAGAGTAACTTATCACACTCTCCCAGGTGTCAGGGTAGGAAAGACAAGCAAAGACTGAAAGCCGTTCTAGACTGGGACAGATGACACCCATGTGCCGTGGGGGCTCCTAGGATCCTGGAGCAGAAGAAGTCCATTCGTGGGATAAACAAACAAACTCATTGGCATTGGGTTGATTCCAACTCAGAGCAACCCCCGCTGGTGACATTTAAATAAAGTCTAATAATGTTGTACCAGTGTGACCTCCGTGGTCCTTATCACTGTGTACTGTAGTGCATAAAACATTAATACGAAGGGAGACCAGGTGAGAGAGTTGAATGTGACATATCTTGACTCATTTTTCTAAAGGTTCAACCCAAAAGATAAAGTAAAACAGCTCTTGATGGAGAGGAAAAGGTGGAAGGGGGTGGGTGATGATTCTTTCCCCCCGCTGCCTGGCACTGAACGGGCTCTCCTCTCTTCTCATTTTGCAGGGTCTACGAATTGCAGTTCCTGAGTGAAATGCTGAAGGTGGAGGCCCATGAGTCAGAGATTCTGTGCCTGGAGTACTCGAAGCCAGACACAGGTACCTGGCCCTGGCCTGGAATGGCCTTGAGTGAGCCCCTCCAGTCTGGCCAGAGCCACTGATACTTGTCCTGCCTCTTGACTATGGGGCTGATCGTTCTTTTGGCTACCAAAAGAGTTAGTGATCCTTCTTGATGTCTCTGAAGGCTTCTTGTTGTTTCTGAAGGCTTTGGGGAGGACTGCATCTCAACTCTGCCCGACTCCATGGCTCATGTGGCTTAAGGATGTGGGGCTCAGTTTCTCTGGGTGCTCTTTGCTGGGCACTCATGTTGGGCTGCGATCCACAAGCTCAGCAGTTTGAAACTACCAGCCGCTCTGCAGGAGAAAGGTGGGCCTTTCTACTCCTGTAAACAGTTACAGTCTCAGAAGCCCATAGGGGGTATTCACTATGAGTCAGCATTAACTTGATAGCAGCAGATTTGATTTTTGTAAAGTCTTTTTAAAGCCAACCAAAAGCTGAATCAGTGAAGAAGATCTGCTTTAGACACTGTGCTCTTTTAAAGAATAATCTGTCTGTGATCAGATTGACACAGGAACTTGGAAGGTTAGGTGAAAAGTTTAAGGGGCAGTGAGCTTATGTGTGTGATGGAAATTTGGAATTGGAAAAGGACAGTGAGAATGGCTACATAATTTCAGAAATATAATGAATGTTAGCAAATTGTACATGTAGAAATGATCGAATTGGTATATATTTTTGTGTGCATTGTTTTAGATCAGGGAGAAGACTCGAAGTTCAAATATAATTTACAGAGACCCCCTTGTTAAATCTTGAATGGGACAAAGTCCAGAAAAAACAAATCATCTGGTTGAGGGAGACCGTAAGCATGAGGCCATAATGGGGACTGAAGGATTCACAACAGCTCGGTCACATGGAAAACAAAGGAAGCCCCTTTAAAAGTCAAGTTGCCAGCAGATCAGACCATCACAGTTGGAAATGTGACTACAGAAATGGGAAAGGGACCATGATTGGAGTAAATACATTATTGCAGACTAGAAAAGTTTACAGGACTGGTTCAGGGCCCTCCAACCATCTTGGTCAGGGCATGAACGTGCAACCTCAGTACCCCAATTCCCATCAAGGGCATACTCAGGCAAGTTCTTGAGGGCTAGACTACTCCTCACCAGGCTGGCCAGAGGAGTGGGTGGAAGCAAACAAACTCTGCCTGAGGGCAAAGCATTTTACGTTGCTAGTTCAGAGTCATGGAGCTCTAGTGCCATAGAAGGTTATGGGTTGGGCGGTTAACCACAAGGTTTCACTCTTCAAAACCACCAGCCAGCTCCAGGGAAGAAAGATGAGGCTTTCTACTCCAATAAAAATATATAGTCTGGAGATTAAAAGCCCCAATGTAAGTTAACTGGGTTGATTCCTACTAGAGGGATAATGTGTGTGGGCCAGATGCTTGCAAGGTCCCTCAAGGCAATGCTGCCAGACTGCAGTCTCTGCTCCCTGCTGGTGGAGACAATGGATTGCTTTTCTCTAAAACTTGGAACCATTAGCTTGGTTCCAGTAGGTGGAGTTCACACCCTACTGATAATGGTTCATATGGAGATCCAGAAAACAGGTCAAAGTTAAGCTGCCATTCTAAATGTAGGATCCGCCCATTTTGTCACCTGTATACCCCCAATCCCTCCTCTTCCTATTGCATGTATGCCCCTAGACCACCCCTTCTCACCGCTGTATAACATAGTCCAAGTCCTTCCTGTGATGTATGTCTTTACCCTCCCGTTTCCAATTCCCCTTGTCCTCCTTCCCTTCCCCCTCTCTCCATGTGGACCACCAAGTGGGGCTGAGGTGAGCAATGCTACCATGATATGTGTGTGACTGCATTATTGTAATATCTCTTCTATCTCTCATGCTCCCAATGACTTTAATATTTATATCTCAACCCTTTATGTTTCCAGGGCTTTCAATGACATTAGGCATCTTTTCAATGTTTATGAATCATGCTTATGAACCTCTCTTCTGTTAGTTGTCTGTGTGTATGCATTGCCTGTATTAAAAACATATAGAACCGAGCAATTTGTCTGGAAAAATAATTTATAGAAACTTTATGTTAGATTGCCATGCGTTTTGCATAGCCAATTGTTCTTTTAAAACACTTTTCTTGTCATTGTGATACCATGCTAAAAGGTAAAAACATCTGTATATAGTCAAATAGCTTTATCTTTCCTTTAAAGACATGAACCTTCGTGTCTTGCTTAAAGTTTCCACCTCACTAAAGCTAAATTGCTACCCTCGAAAATAAACCCCTCTAAGTTTTTAATGCTTTGAATATTTTATCGCTCTAATCCTCCTGGAGTTTATTTTTGAATGTAGTATGCTCCTTCCTTTGATTTCTTGTAAATTCAGCCAATTCAACCACTCATTAACCAAAGTATTCCTTTACCACTGGATTGTTTTGCCACCTTTGCTTTGCATAGCATATAGTTCTAAATTATATCCCAGACTACTGAATTATTTGCCAGAGTGGCTTTACTAATTGTACACTGGCATCACAACACGCGGGAGCTTCGGAAAGATCGTGGGAGAAAGGAATGAAAAGAGAAGATAATTTCCCATGAATTTTTGAAGCTTCCTCGTACAGGTGCTTTACAGTAAGTCGACATTAGGGTTTATAATCAATAAAAAATTCAACTGTGATCCAAGAATGAGGGGCGTGACATTTCCTGGTTGAGACAAAAGCGAACAGGCGAGCAGAATACGAAAAGAATTGGTTAACCGATGAAACTGCAGCCAAGTGTTAGCTGTTATCACAAAAATGAACACACAGAATATTCTTGAACTTGGAAGTGGGAACTTCAGCCTTTCAACGGCCATCGACGGTGCGGGGCAACATCCCCGCACTCCTACGCTCAGGAAGGGGGTTCTGGGGTCTGCGGCGCCGCGGGGCACAAGTGGGGCGAAGGGCTGCGAGGGAACGCCGAGGCAGAGGGGTCCCCGCGAGGCGGCTGCGGGCCGCTCCAGAAGGCAGGGGTCCGGGGGCTCTGCGGTCCCTCAGGACCCTCCAGGAGAGGCTCCAGAAAGGCAGCTGGAGGCCCCGGCCGGCCGTGCAGCTCGCTGGGAGGCGCGGGCGCACGTGCTCCGCCGGTCCGGGCGGCGGGGGCGGCTGAACGGGCCCTGGCCGTGGGCGGCGGGCGGCGGGCGGGCGCAGTGCGGCGCCGGGCAGGCGGGAGGTGACCGCGCGGGGCGGTCGCGGCGGCTGGGGCTACTGACGGCACACGGATCCGGAGCGCACTGCGCGGGGCGGGGCGCCGCGGAGGTGAGAGCGGCAGCGGACCCGGATGCGGCGCGGCTGAGGGCGGCCGAGGGCGGGGGGTCGCGGCGGCTAGCTCTTGGAGATCCCGGCCAGAGGCTCCGGCGCCGGTGCTGCGCTTCCTGCCGGCTCGAAGAACGAGCCCGAGCCTGGCCGCCCTCGGGATGCCTTGCTGAGGCTCCGCCGGACGTCCCCAACAGGGGGGGGGGCGGGGCGGGGCGCGTTCGGGCGCCTCCTGAGGGCGCCTCAGCGGAGAGCGGCGTTGGCGCCGTGGAGTCTACGCGGGCGGCCCAACCCGCCTGCCACTCAGGTGTCTTTTTGCACGGAAGTGAGTTTTAGGAGCGGGAAACCTGTGGTGGGCGTGACTGACGTGTTTTTAAATCATTTTCTATACATTTAAAGCTGTAAAGGCAAAACTTCATGATCCAATTAATATAGCCAAAAATTCAGGCTTGATAGAAACATTTAGAATCCAGCCACTGGGGGTAAAGTCCCCTTATTCCCATCTGTTATTGGAGGAAGGTATGAGAGAGATTGGATACTGCGGTGGGAAGAAATAGAGCCAAATAGGAATGTCTGCTTCTATAGGGAGAATGTATCAGCCATGAGCTCACTTTAAGGCAGCACAGCTTTAAGGGAGAATCTGTGGAAATGATAGATTACCGCAGGAACATGAACTTGGAGTATATCTCCAACTAACAGAGTGGTGGTCTTCCAGCCATGGAACATTAGTCTCCCAGATTCCCTCTGTACCAGTCAGGGAATAAGTCCCAGTATTATTTCCCTTGGTGCTAGTATCCCACATTTCCCCTCTCTGCATTATGTTTAAGATTCAATAGTGTCACGGAGGCAACATGGTCTCTTTTCATATCTATTAGCTTCCTATAGAAGTGACATGAGACTGCAAGCATCACAATTATGATAAAAAACACAGTCAGACTGGAACTTAAGCTATGTGAAGTACTTTGCCCCCAAGCTCGCGGGTCCAACCCTTCCATGCTACTCCTCAATTGCTTAATCACATCAGAGCCAGGAGAAGCCTCAAGCTTGTCTTTGAATGTATAGAAAATATCCTTTTTAAGCTGATCAATATCTAATGAAATGTTTCCCTTAAACCCTTGCAAATGTTTCCTAATCAAATTCCAATCATGCAATGTCTTATTATAAGGATAAGTGGTTATACAGAAATCAGTTACATTCCAATCACATTATAGCATTGACAAATTCAAAATCTTGACCTTTCAGCAAAGCAGTCTGCAGTAATATTCCAGTCACATTGTATAAAATGTTCAGTTATGATAGCATCCCAGAGTGTCTCTTAGACAGCGTCAGCAATGGAAGAAATATCTCAGCAGTCAGCAATCGCCATTCTCAGGAATCTTCGAGGTCTTCTTGCCGTTTTGAATAACTTCAATAACAGTGACCCGCTTTCTTCTGGGCCTTGCTGGCTGAAGAGAAATCCACCTATCTCCTTTGCCTGTGAAAATATAAAGAAATAGCCCCTCTCTTTGGGGTATCATTAACCTGAAAAAAGGATTTATGATTAATATTGGTTGGCCTCTCCATCTCTTCCTTGTCCATCTTTCTCCAAAGGTGGTTGCGTCCTTTTAAAGGGAGTCCATCAGTTTTATTCTGTAAAAAACATACATGCATAGCCTTTTCTCCAGGTGAATGGACCTGGATCCCAAACACAGTTTCCATCATCCTCAGATTTCTTAGGATCAATTTTCTCTGTAGAATTGAAAACGTGTTTATCTTCCCTAATTTTATTACAAGCTTTTAGTAAGGAGAAAAATTTTTTAGTTAAAATGAGTAAATGAACTTTGTCACACATAAGATTCCTCTTCTCCTCCTTCTGTTTTAACAATTTAAATAGTAAAGCATTGCTAGATCTTGAACCAGTAAAAGTACTAGTTAGATAACCTTCATTGTTATGTAAATACCGGCTCCCATCCCTCAGAGAATTAAGAGAGCTAACTAATTGGGAGAACTTCTTATCATACTTTGAAAGACTGAAAAAATTCTTAATAAATTTGTTCAGCTGATCTTGAAGTAACTTACCAAGCAGACATTTTTTCTCCAGGCTTACCAATAAGGTTATAGGCTCAATTGAGCCGTTTTGCCTTTCAGGCTTCTCACACTGTATGATTTTACCTTGCAATATTCTGTCTTGGTTAACTTCACTCATTCCCTCTATGCTGGCTTTAGGGGAAGTTAATGGGAGGGCCTTAGGCCCCCCTGAATGCCCTAAGGAAATGACCCGGCATCCACAGTTAACAAACCTTTTTCCTTCCATTTCTAATTCCATGTGGGGGCGCTGTTTCTCCACAACAGCAGTCCAGAAGACTGCTTGATTTACAGGGTGGTCAAACTTCTCAAGTACTCTTTCCTGATAGGTATAAATTTTTACTCTAGAAATGCAAGGAAGGGAAAATTGGCTTAAGCGATCCTACATTTTTACAAACCATGGTATATCAGAACTCATTACTGCCTTAATTTCTTCTTCACAATCCTGACCAATAACTCCAGCAACACCTTGAGAATTTATGTTGGACTTTTTTTTTTTTTTTGACTTTCTTAATAAACATCCTATAGTTCTTTTAGGTAGTGGACCCCAATTACTGCTCTTCGTTTCTGATTCAATCACAGTTTTGGGCTTTTTCTTACAACTCTTATCAACTCCAGTATCAATTTTAATTTCTTGAGTACTAAGGTTAAATCTTCCTGATAGAAACTGTATTAATCTTTCAATAAGAGGTCCCTGCTTTTGAGGATCAAGCTCCTGTGAAGGCTTCTGAGCCATCTCTTGGTTATTCAAACCAACTGCAGTGAGAACAGAGACTAGGTTTTTGCCTCTTTGGCTAGGTCTGTTCTCCTGCTGTGAGGCTGCTAGATAAAGGCGATTTCTCTCAAAGATCTTCTTTGCTTCAGTAGGCAGACACCTTGCCTACCACGCTCTGCTATGAGGGCTCTGCATCAAGCTTCTTCCACTATTTTCCCGCCGGGAAGTCTTTGCTAATGGCGACCCTTCACGGTTGATTTTTGAACGACATTGGCTCGCCCAATGAGTTCCCTTCCTACAATGGAGGCAGAGTTCAGGTTCGTTTAAACCCGATCTCCATGGTCCTGGCCCATGCTCTGACATTGGCCGCAGCCTGCTCTGCCTACACTCTTTTGAAGATGACTTGTCTTCCCACAACTAAAGCACTTTCTTCCAGGTCTGATATAGTTTGCCAATGAAGCTGCCATGAGGTCTGCCTTGTATTCCTCTGCCTCTACATTCCTGCATATCCTAAAATAACCCAGCAAAGTGCCCTGTTCGCTGTAGGGATGCAAGGCATTTTTACAGTGCTTATTAGAGAAATCATAAGATAGCTTGTGCACTAGGTCTCTTACTGCCTGAACATTCTTCACACATTTGGAAATAGCATCTTCCAGTCGGGACACAAAGTCAGCGTAACGCTCATCATATTCTGTTGTCTTATAGCCCTGTAACGCGGCGTTCTCTCTTCTGATGGAATTATCTTTTCCCAGGCCCTTAAGCAAACCTCATGTATCTGTCCTATTGTCTGTTCAGTAAACTGTAGTTGAGACTCAACTGTAATATAATTTGCATCCCCTAGCAATTGATGAATTCCTATATCTATCCCATCCTCAGCATTCTTCCCAGCTCTTGCAAGGGCTGCTTCCTTCCATAGCATTTGATATCACAAGCATTCTGAAGAGTAAAGACAAATTCTCACTAAAGCTTTCCAATCTGTAGGGGTCCAGCTGTCAGACTCTGCTAGAGCCCTTATCATGCTAATTACAAAATGTGAGTCTGGGCCGTAGTCATTGATTGCCTGCTTGAGATCTTTTAGCAACTTAAAAGGCAAAGGCACTGTGAATTCCTTTTGGTTCTAACAGGATAAGACATCTTGCATTCTAAATCTTCTTCTGCAATCCCTCTTCCTACTCTGGAGAGTAAAGGTGCTTTCCTATACTTTGCTTCTTTACGTCTATTCTCTGAGCTACTCTTTTCAATCTGGATATCTTGGAGTTCCACTTCCTGAACTTCACCTTCTGTGCTAGCTCTCCTAGTTTGCATTTCTTTGGAGCTAATCCCTCTACCTTCAGGGCTGGCTTGCTTGATTGTTTTACAATCTCTGGCCTTTCTTACACTAAATTCCAGCAGGAGAGCAGTTGCTTTTACTATGTCCCCTTCTGACTCAGGCTCATTCTTTTAGCTCTGCCTAAAATCTTCTCATCTGCCTGAAACCCGTTCTCACTGCTTCTCATCTGATTTAAATTTGGGCATCTTAGACGTTGCCTGTTCTGCTTCTTGGCTTTCTCTACCTTTGAAAGCAAGGGAGCTTCCTGGGATTGTTTAATAGCCATGCTTTGGATCTTGCAATCCACTGCCTCTAGTACTGTATCACCTTTAAACCTTCGGAGTCTGCAGTCTCGCGAGAGCATACAGGCTTTGGCAATGAGGTTCTGTTCTAGAATTGGAGGCTTTAGATAACAAACCAATCCCTGCCTTTTCAGTTTTTCCTAAAGTTTCATAACCTAAATCATGCTTATTCACAGACACTTTAGCTTGCTTTGCTAGATTTGAATAGACACAAGACTTCTCACTAGACTGTTCATCCTTATTCTCTTCCTCCTGCAAAAGTTTTAAAACCATCTTAACTTGTACCCACAGAGACCACTTCTCCATAGGGATACTCTCCCCATCTCTGTGCTTCCTTTAAGTTGACAATGACCTCCTCCCAGGTCTCTAAATCAAAAGTTCCTTCCTCTGAGAACCATGAATTATACCTTTTTACTACTTTTAGAAAACATTGTATCTTTTTCTTCGTTACTTTTACACCTTGTCTTTTCAGTAAGTAGAGAGCATGGTACCATAAGTTTCAGGTTTACTTTTACCTTGCTCCCATTATCCTCTTTAAAATTCTAATTCACTATTTCCACTACTTCTCTGTCAATCCCCACACCGGATCCTCACTTCGCACAATTTTCAAATTCACTCTACGTACCAATGGGGCCATATAATTGTTATATGGGATATAACTCATATTGTCCCACGTTGTGCGCCATTTGTCTGGGGAAGCCTGCCTTGTGCTGGGGCTCCAGCCTCCACCCCAGTCCTTGAGCCTCCTGCCTGGTCTCCATCCCACCTCCCTTAGTCCACACTGAGCGTGGGCCTGGCTGGTAAGATCATGGCCATCCAGGAGGTGAGCATGCTACCATGAATTGTGTCTGACTGCATTATTGTAATGTCTCTTCTATCGCTCATGCTCCCGGTGACTTTAATATAATATTTATATATCTCAACCATACAATTGTGCTTATTGAACCCAAGATTACTGGTGGGGGGCTGGCACCCCAACTCATACCACAGTACATACCATTTGTCTAGTTCTTCAATGCTTCCTCTCCCGCTCACTCCCTCCAACTATCATGACCTCAGCTCTACCTTACAAAGCCGGCTAGACCAGAGCATGTACACTGGTACAGATAAGAACTCTCAACACACAGAATCCAGGACAGATAAACCCTTCAGGAACAGTAATGGAAGTAGTGATAACATGAGGGTAGGGATCAGATAGAGGGAACTGATAGCAATGATTGATGTATTAACGCTCACACCCCAGGGGGACAAGCAACAGAAACATTGGTGAAGTGAGACCTTGGACATTGTAAAATATGAAAGTATAATTTATCAAGGTTTCATGAGGGTGGGAGAGTGGGAGAGAAGGGGGGAAAAGGAGCTGATACCAAGGGGTCAAGTATAAAGAAAATGATGATGGTACCGTAGGTACAAATGTGCTTGATACAATTGATGTATGCATTGTTATAAGTGGTGTAAGAGCCCCCGATAAAATGACTTAATTTTTTAAAAGTGTTTAGGTAGATCTTGATGGAGGATAGATTGAGAAACAATAGTTTCAGAATTTGATAATTTTGCTTAATAATCAAACTGAAAACTCACTGCCATTGCATCTTTTGTGACTCACAGCAACCCTGACTTTCAGCAACCCTATTGGACAGGGTAGAGCAGCCCCTGTGAGTTTCTGAGACTGCAACTCTTTACAGGGGTAGAAAGCCCTAACGTTTCTCTCTCAGAGCGGGTGGTGGTTTTGAACTATGTGGGTAGCAGCCCAAGTGAAAACCACTATGCCACCAGGGCTCCCTGTGCCACATAGCGGGAGCTGTTGTTTTCCCAAACATTCACTTGGCTATTTCTTTTATAAGAAGCCAAGTAATTTGGCAGCTTATTTCTGTTCCAGTTTTCTTATATAGAAAATGTGGTGACAGTGTGAACCTGTTTGTTGTAGTTTATGTGAACATAATTGAGTGATCTAGACCAAGTGAGCTAGACCAAGTGAGCTGACTGGTCAAAAATCAGACCTGTGGATTGCCAAATTGGTTCTGCTGAGATTGGGGCTTTCCTGGATCCACAGGCTTCCTCCAAGCTGTGTCCGAGAAGCTCTGCATTTTAGAGCTACATTTTATAGTTGAAAGAGAGGCCTAAGGAGGGAGGGAGTCCTTAAGCTCTAAGACCTTAATGCTGTCATTGCTGTCCTCTTTTAGTGTACCTGCAGTTTCCACACTGCAGTGGGAACCATTGAAACAGCTGTTCTCATTCTCTGAGATGGTGTGCCACCCCACTCCATACCACCACCCCCTCATCCCTTTCTCTTATTGTAGAGATAATGCCCCTTCCATATGTATCTCAGATATTCAATTAATGAAGAAAGACAAAAGTAGGAGAAATGATTTAGATGAAGGAGACCATAAGCATGAGGCCATAATGGGGTCCAAAGGCTGTGTGGCCATGTCGCTAATTATAGAAATGGATGAAATCTGCCACAAAAATGTGATTGGAGGCAGAGCAATTCATCACTCTCTCAGGCAGGACTACATAAGTGAGAATGGGGCCATTATGGAGACATGGAGACGATCACAGATTAGAAAGGCTTACTGGATTTGTTCTGGGGCCTTCCGACCACTATAACTCATGACCATAGGGTCTTAGACTTTCCCAATTTCCATTGAGGACCTTCCCAGGGAAGTCCCAGAGGGCAGATTGCTCCTCTCTGCTCTGGCTAGTTGTTGTTGCGTGCCATTGAGGACACTTGGACTCGTCGTGACCTCACATACAACCGAATGAAACACTGTAGGGTCGTGCACCATCCTCACAATTGTTCCTGTGCCTGAACCACCGATGAAGCCACTGAGTCCATCCACTTCTTCGAGGACCTCCTCTGTTTCATGGCTTCTCCACTGTACCAAATAGGATGTCCTTCTCCAGGGACTGGTCTCTCCTGACAACATGTCCAAAGTATGTAAGATGGCGTCTTGCCATCCTTGCCTCTAAGCAGCACTCTGGCCTTATTTCTTCTGATACAGATTGGTCAGTCCTTCAGCAGTCCATGGTACTGTCAGTAGTCTTCTGGTGGACCACAATTCGATGCATCTGTTCTTCTACAGCCTTCCTTATTCAGTGTCTAACTTTCACATGCATATGATGCAATGGAAAATAGCATGGCTTAGGTCATGTGCACCTTAGTCCTCAGAGTAACATCATTGTTCTTCAACACTATAAAGAGGTTTTCTGCAGCAGATTTACCCATTACAATACATCTTTTGATCTCCTGACTGCTGTTTCTATGAACATTGATAGTGGATCTAAGCAAGACAAAATCCTTGACAACTGAAGCCCTTTTCTCTGTTTATCACCTATTGGTCCAGTTTTGGGGATTTTGGTCTTCCTTATATTGAATTGTAACCCATATTGAAGGCTGCAATCCTTGATCTTCAGCAAGTGGTTCAATTCCTCCTCACTTTCAGCAAACAAATGGTGTCATATATGCACACAAGCAGGCTCCCAAAAGTTAGTGGAACAAGGAATCAAAAGAGAATGGAATTTTTCAGGGACTTTTTGAAATACCTGTGTGTGTGTGTGTGTGTGTGTGTGTGTGTGTGAGAGAGAGAGAGAGAGAAAGAGAGAGAGAGAGAGAGAGAGAGAGAGAGAGAGAGAGAGAGAGAGAGAGGAGATGTGGGCATAAAACAAACATCAAGCAACATAAGGGAGAATGCTGTTGGCTGCTGTTGAACTGATTCCGGTGCGCATGCACAGTGACCTGCTGTGTGCACCATAGTGACCCCTCAGAAGCAGATCATCAAGCCTACCTTTCAACTGAAATTCTGAGAATTCACAATTTTCAGAAGTATGTGGATAACAGTGAAAGCCAAAATTCTATTTGCACAGTCCCCACGTGGATTAAGCTTCCAGTGAATTCCTTCAGACCATTGACCAGGGATGTGAACACTCTTGCCACCAGGCAGAGGGCATTGGAAAGTGGATTACCCCTTAGGCAGCCCATGGTGGGGCTTAGAGACTTGCCTAAGTGTATCCTTGAATCGAGGCTGCCATTCTGGGCTGCGCGGTCATGAGTCATGCCCCCAAAGCCTTGGTTGTTTGGCCCTGGACCACTCTTGTAAACTGTCCTGTTTAACACAGGTCCCAATCCTTGTCCTATTCTTGCTTCTGTAGTCCCACCTGGAACTGTGATGTTGGGATCTGCCGCCATGTCCTTTCAAGTCTGTGAATCTCAGATAACCCTTACATATCAATAAGACCTCTTGCTAATAGTTTCCCTCCCCTCATCTCGATGGCATGTGTTGGCCCTTGGACTATCTAGGTTACCTAGCGGGCATTTGGATTATGTAGGCTCCCTAGCGGGAATTTGGACTATATAGATTACCTAGCGGGCAATTAGACTTTGTAGGTTATCTAGCGGGCACTTTGACTATCTAGGTTACCTAGCTAGCACTTGAACTATCTACGTTACCTAGCGGTTACTTGGAGTATGTTGGTTACCTACCGGGCTGTTGGACTATCTAGGTTACCTAGCCGGCACTTGGGCTATCTAGGTTAACTAACGGGCACTTGGACTATGTAGGTTCCCTAGCGGGCCCTTGGACTATGTAAGTTCCCTAGCGGGCACTTGGACTATGTGGGTTCCCTAGCGGGCATTAGGACTATCTGGGTTACCTAACGGGCACTTGGACTATGTAGGTTAACTAGCGGGCTTTGGACTATGTAGGTTACCTAGCGGACACTTGGACTATGTAGGTTCCCTATCGTTCACTTGGAGAATGTAGGTTAACTAAGGGGCACTAGGACAATGTAGGTTACCTAGCGGGCCTTGGGACTATCTAGGTTACCTAGGGGGAACTTGGACTATGTAGGTTTACTATTGGGCACTTGGACTATCTAGGTTACCTAGCAGGCACTTGGACTATGTAGGTTAACTAGCGGGCACTTGGACTATCTAGGTTACCTAGCAGGCACTTGGACTATGTACGTTTCCTAGCGGGTACTTGGACTATCTATGTTAACTAGCGGGCACTTGGACTATGTAGATTCCCTATCGGGCACTTGGACTATGTAGGTAACCTAGTGGTCACTTGAACTGTCTAGGTTACCTAGCGGGCATTTGGACTATGTAGGTTAACTAGCGAGCTCTTGGACTATCTAGGTTAACTAGCGGGCACTTGGACTATTAGGGTCCCTAGCGGGCATTTGGACTATATAGGTTACCTAGCGGGCACTTGGACTATGTAGGTTAACTAGCGGACACTTTGACTATCTAGGTTAGCTAACGGGCAATTGGACTATCTAGGTTACCTAGCTGGCACTTGGACTATGTAGGTTCCCTAGCGGGCACTTGGACTATTTAGGTTACCTAGCAGGCACTTTGACTATCTAGGTTAACTAACGGGCACTTGGACTATGGAAAGAAGTGCCTTGAAGACCCCTGATAGTATAGTGGGTTACAAATTGAGCTGCTAAGCACAAAATCAGCAGTTCAAGCCCGTCTGCCATTTCGCAAGGAAAGAAGTGCCTAATAATCACCAGGACCCATGGTTAATCCAGGCGTGGTCATCTGATTCCAATCGATCAGACCTAGCTATAAATCACTTATATGTCTGGGTAATTAAAAGCAAATATAAATTTTCAAAAAAAATAACGTTGCATGGGATAGAAAGAGAATACATAACAACATCAGACATAAATATGCCTCAAGACAAACTCATTGTGCACATCCAGAATACATAATGGCTCTTGCTAAGATGCATTTCCCACTAGACCCTACCCCAAGCCAGTAAAAGCCAGAAACTCTACAGTAAACTGTGGATTGTACTACTCTGAAATGGGAGCTGTGTCTCTAGACCTAATTTGGGGCTGTTCGTGCTGAGGACTCACCAATACCTGCTGCAGTGACAACAGTCCAGGTGAGAATAAGAAATCTGGATGACAGCCAGGATATAGGAGCACTGAGACCTCAAATTGCTTCTAGGCGAGCATGGCCTAATGGGCTTCCATTTATGCACCTCTGGCAGGAGGAGTTTGTTCTGGAAAGTAATGGTTTCTAAGGAAGTATTTCTTAAACTTTCACATGCATGCACTTACCGAGGTTCCTGGAAATCGGGCTGGGGGGCAGATTCTGATTTTGTGGGTTCAGGGTGGGGGGTCTAGGATCCAGCAGTTCTAGAGGCCCTGGTACTCTTGGGCTGTTAACCACAAGGACAGTAGTCCTAAACCACCAGCCACTCCTTGGGAGAAATATGAGGCTGTAGACTCCGGGCAAGAGTGACAGTCTGGGAAACCCACAAGGGCAGTTCTACCCTGTCCTGTAGGGTCACTATGAGTCAGCATCAACTCGATGGCATTAGCATGGGAGAAGCTAATGCTGATGTTGCTGGTTCCTTGACCTATCATACTTTGAGTGGCAAAGTCCCAAGGGCCTTCCCGGATGTGATGGCCAAAAGCAGTAGTGTTCACCCTTGGTCATACTTTGGAATCCCTTAGGAGCTTTCAAGCCTCCCATTGGCCTGGCGCCATCCCAGACCAATGAAGCAAGACTTAGTGGAAGCAGGATTCAGGTCACGGTCAGTGAGAAAGCCCCCTTGGCAATGCCAACGTACAGCCAGTGCAGAGTCGAACTGGTCGACGACTCCACATGACTCCATATACTTTGGTGAAGCCAGCTGTTTGGGCAAGGTTTTCAGAGTTACCACCCATGTAGACTTGTTGGTGATAGTGCATTAAATAGAGCACATGCAGTGCATTGCATGAGTGTCCTATGTCATGCAACCACATCAGGGGTATGTTGAGCCAATTTCTCTGGGAGACCAAGGGTGTTGGCTCCATCCTGAACGTTGGCAGGGTAATGGACTGACACAGAGGAAACTCATTCTCTTTGTGGTGGTGCACTAATGGGTTCTTCACAGAAGGCCAAGTCCATGGCTGCAGATGCTCACGGGGCTGAGGGAGCAGGTCAAATCCTAAGTCCGAGGTGGGTGTTTGCATATTTACATGCCCTCACTGCCATCAAGTCCATTCCAACTCACAGGCCCATGGGACTGAGTAAAATGGCCCCCGTGGGTTTCTGAGACTGTGATTCTTTAGAGGAGTAGAAAATCTCCTCTTTCTCCAGAGGAGCGGTTGGTCATTCAAACTGCTGACCTTGAGATAAACAGTCCAACTCCTGACCACTCTTGCCGTCAGAATTCTATTTATTTACACAAGTATATATATATCCTTTCCCAAAAGAACTCCACATTTTCAAATCATTCTTGACACTCATGGCCTTTTTTCCTTTATAGCCATGCCTTTGGTTGAAACACAGATATAAGAGAAATATTTATCTACTTATAGGGGTACAAAAGTAGCTTTGGTGGCATAGTGTTTGCATGTTGGGCTGCTAACACCAAAGTCAGCACTTTGAAACCACCAGCCACTCCGTGGGAAGAAGAGTCTGTCTACTCCTATAAAGAGTTACAGTCTCAGAAACTCACAGGGACAGATCTACTCTGCCTCATAGGGTCACTATGAGTCAGCATCACCTCCCTGGCAGTGAGGTAGATTTTGGTTTCATAGAGATACAAGTCAGTCCTGAGCTGCTAAAGACAAGGTTGGCAGTTTGAACCCACCAGCGGCAGAGAAAGAGGAGGCTTTCTATTCCCATAAGGAGCTACAGTTTCAGAAATACCCACAGGGGAAATTTTAACCTCTCCTGTAGGATCAATATGAGTCAGAATCGACTTATCGGTGGTGAGCAAGTGGAGGGGACCCTAAACAGGTTCCGGTGGACCTTAAGAGTTCTACTAATTGTGCATGCTCTGTAAAATGTAAACCAAGATTTTACTTTTGCAAACATTATTTTTTCTAAACACGTCTAACTGTGAAACTATACTCGCATGCGGGTCTTTGAACCTGGTCAGTGGTCTGGGGAAGTGAAGGGGCCTGACATCCTTTGTTGTTGTTAGTGCTGTCCAGTCATTCTGACATCACAGGGACCTTCTTTGCAACACAAGGCAGCACTGCCCAGTCCTTTGCCAGCCTCAGGGGTAGTATGTTGGAGCCCATGGTTTCAGCTACCGTGTCCTCCAGTTCACCAAGGAGTTTCCTCTTTGTGCTGCTTACTAAACCCGTTTCTAAGGAGTCCATTCCAACTCACGGTGACGCCGTGTGGGTCAGCACCACGGGACCCCACATAATGCCTTATACCATATATATATATATATATATATATATATACATATATTGTGCATAATGCCTTATACCTGGTCCCTTTGGCACCTTGTGATCGCACAGGCTGGTGTGCTTATTCCATGTGGGCTTTTTTGCTTCTGAGCCAGATGGCCGTTTGCTCACCTTCAAGCCTTTAAGACCCCAGACACTATCTCTTTTGATAGCCTCTGGCCTTTACTTCGGGGTCTTCGGTCCCTGCAGAGTGGACACATGCCTGCTGTGCGGGTATGGGACGTGTCGGAGCGCAGCCTGGTGGCGGAGCTTCAGGAGCATAAGTATGGCATGGCATGTGTGGCCTTCTCATCCAGTGCCAAGTACATTGTCTCAGTGGGCTACCAGCATGACATGATCGTCAATGTCTGGGCCTGGAAGGTGAGTGGGCTGCTGGCCTCAGGACAGGCGGGGCCGGGAGGGGAGCCAAGAAACTGCTGACCGGTGGCCTTTACTTCCGCCTGCTGGCCTCAGTCCCTTTCTAGAGAACTCTGAGCAGAAAGGAGCAACTGGGTATCTAGGATGCTGAAGAAGGGGCAGAAGGAGAGGTCAAGTTCACAGCTTGTCTAACCTTCAGTGTGTAAGTTTCTTTTCCCTCAGCTCCTAGAAGCAGAGCCTAGATTTCCCTTGACTTTCTCTCCAGAAAAACATTGTAGTGGCTTCCAACAAGGTGTCCAGTCAGGTGACAGCAGTATCCTTCTCTGAGGACTGCAGCTACTTTGTCACTGCAGGCAACCGGCACATCAAATTCTGGTACCTCGATGACAGCAAGACCTCAAAGGTGAGGCAGCAAGTAGCCACTAGGGTGGGGTCTGCCCAGATATGTTCCACCTGCGCCCCCTTCTGCATGCTCAAAAGCCCCTTGGAAGTCTCAGCTGGGCCAGGTGCTATGTCAATATGCAAGGGAAGCCTTCTCCCTCCCTCCCCAGGGCCTGCTTTCCAGGGGGTAGCCTGCAGGGTGTGTGGGTGGCACCTGTGGTGGGTCTCCACAGGTGAATGCCACTGTACCCCTGCTGGGCCGCTCTGGGCTGCTGGGGGAACCTGCGGAACAACCTGTTCACTGATGTAGACTGTGGCTGCGGGAAGAAGACTGACAGCACCTTCTGTATCACATCCTCTGGGCAGCTGTGCGAGTTCAGTGACCCGGAGACTGTTGGACAAGTGGGTGGAGCTGAGTGTAAGTGAATGCTTTGTCGGCACCCTCCCGTCTGTCACCTCCGGGCTCCAGGGCACCTGAGTCTGCATGCATGCTGGGGGAGGCCCCAGGCGGAGGAATGTGTTTGGGAACCTCTCTGCTTGCTCGCCCTCTCTGTCTCTGCCTCTTCCTCTGCTTTCCTCTTCTGCTCAGCACACAGACAGCATCACAGTAAGTGTGCTGGCCCTGTCCGCTGCCTCTGCTGCCTTTCTCTGGGCCGGCCTTTTCTGGGTGTGTCTTTGCCCAAACCTCAGGTGCCTTATAAGGCTTGCTGACTCCTTCCCCCTAATTGCAGGGGGCTGTGGGCCCTCTGGCCAGCTGCTGTTAGAGGGAGGGGCATTGAGGGGCTCTGCCCAGGGCAGCTGGCCTGCCTTGCGCTTGTCCTTGCCTCTTGGCTCATGGCTGTTGAGGTGTCCGGTGAAGGAGTGGACAGACGCCCTTGCTGACTGTGGCTTCTGTGCTCACAGACCACAGTGGCCCACTGCATCTCGGTGAGCCAGGACTACATCTTCTGCGGCTGTGCTGACGGCACCGTGTGCCTTTTCAACCCCTTCAACCTGCACTTCCTCAGCACGCTGCCCCGGCCCCATGCCCTGGGCACAGACATTGCCAGCATCACAGAGGCCAGGTGAGCGGTGTGGGTGGGCCCCTGAGTCCTGTCAGAGCCCCACTCTGTGCCAGGCCGTCCCTGGCATGCTGCAAGGAGAGGAGGGCACACATAGACCTCTGGGAAGACCCTTGCAGTCAAGCACAGGTGGGTCTTTTAGCATTTGTTGCTCACTGTGGGCAACCGTGGTAATCTGAGTCTGCAGTGTGGTAATGCATTGTCCTGTAAACACCACAGCTAGGACAGACGGGCAGTTCCTTAGGGTTTCTGAGAGAGGCTGGAAACCTGACGGAGCAGGCCTTTCTCCCTCAGGGTGGTCCTGGGTAGCAGCTAAGGTAGGAGGGTCTTATTGTAGCCTCGGGCCTTGGGTTGGGTGATTGCAGGAAGTGAAGTTTTGCTCTGGTTTCAGTGCTGTCAGGAAGCGGGGCAGTTCTGCAGTTGGGTATATTAATTTCTCATTCAGGGAAGGAGTGGGCTAAATCTGCAAATGGCAGGAAATGATATATGACCATGACTGGTTTGCACAGTGCCCTTCCTTTTCCTCTGACGTGAGTCTAGAAGGGCCTGACATCTGCTTGGCTGCATCACGGCCACACACTGTCCCCGCCTGATGTTGGGGGCTATGAAATAGCTTGTGTTCTTTTGCAGAGCCCCATGGCAAGGAATGCCAGGCCAGCCGCTGCGTTCTTTCTCCAGTGACTGCTGGCCAACCTGCTGCTCCTCCCTTTAGTGCCCCTTTGCATTAGCGCTAACTCACCAGTTTGCCCTGTCTGCCCTGGACACCCTGACCCCCTCTTTCCTCAGTCGCCTTTTCGCTGGAGTGGCCAATGCGAAGTATCGGGACACCATCACCTTGACCTTTGATCCTGCAAATCCGTGGCTGTCTTGTGTGTACAATGACCATAGTACTTATGTCTGGGGTGTGAAGGGCCCCAAGAAAGTGGGCAAGGTGTATTCAGCTCTGTATCATTCCTCCTGCGTCTGGAGTGTAGAGGTACGTGGGCCAGGTCTGCTGAGACTGACCGTGTTTCCTGGCCTACCATTAGGAGCTGGGGTTCCTCAAGTGTGGAATTTGTTTCCTCCAGCACCCTTGCTCCCCAAGCTGTGCCCCTGGGTCCCTTCGTATCTGTTAATTGGCTCTGAGGATGGGAGGGGATTTTAGTGCTGACTCATCTCAGACGTTTTTCAGTATGCCCCTGTGCAGTCTTAGCTTGGCCTCTTTGGACATGTTCCTGAACTTGACCAAACCTTAGTTTCTGCAATTGTGAAATGACATACCTGATGCATTTGATTTTTACGAACAGGAGACAATGTAAGTGGGAGATTTAGAATGCCTAGTACTTACTAGGTGCTTGGTTAATGTATATTCCTTTACTTGTTAAAGACAAGAGCTAATCATTATGACTTGCTTGCTATGGGACAAGCCGTTGCCTCCAGGGGACAGGATGGGGGAACTTTAGGCCCCCAAGGACAGAGGTTCAGGAGGGTTTAGCTGAAAAGGGTTGGGGACAAAATTTATTATCTCCAAGGGAAAGATACTAACTTGACAATGAAGAAACGGCAAAACCCACCCTTAGCCAAGTCATTAAGGTTAACATCCCGTGGCAGCAGCATGAATCTGGTGAGAGGGTACACTGAGAGGTTTCAAAATGTTCCCAGAAAATGTTATGACTCTTAAGAACTCCCAATAAAATGTTGAACAACAACAACCAACGTTGATGGAAAGTTTCTTTTAGTTCTGTTTTTCCATGCAGCCTCCTCCTAGCATTGTGTCTGGTATTCTTGACCCAAATGTATAAGGAACTTAGGATAGTCATGAGGAAACATCAGGCAACCTTCATTTGAGGTACACCTGCCAGAGTAACTTATCACACTCTCCCAGGTGTCAGGGTAGGAAAGACAAGCAAAGACTGAAAGCCGTTCTAGACTGGGACAGATGACACCCATGTGCCGTGGGGGCTCCTGGGATCCTGGAGCAGAAGAAGTACATTCGTGGGATAAACAAACAAACTCATTGGCATTGGGTTGATTCCAACTCAGAGCAACCCCCGCTGGTGACATTTAAATAAAGTCTAATAATGTTGTACCAGTGTGACCTCCGTGGTCCTTATCACTGTGTACTGTAGTGCATAAAACATTAATACGAAGGGAGACCAGGTGAGAGAGTTGAATGTGACATATCTTGACTCATTTTTCTAAAGGTTCAACCCAAAAGGTAAAGTAAAACAGCTCTTGATGGAGAGGAAAAGGTGGAAGGGGGTGGGTGATGATTCTTTCCCCCCGCTGCCTGGCACTGAACGGCCTCTCCTCTCTTCTCATTTTGCAGGGTCCACGAATTGCAGTTCCTGAGTGAAATGCTGAAGGTGGAGGCCCATGAGTCAGAGATTCTGTGCCTGGAGTACTCGAAGCCAGACACAGGTACCTGGCCCTGGCCTGGAATGGCCTTGAGTGAGCCCCTCCAGTCTGGCCAGAGCCACTGATACTTGTCCTGCCTCTTGACTATGGGGCTGATCGTTCTTTTGGCTACCAAAAGAGTTAGTGATCCTTCTTGATGTCTCTGAAGGCTTCTTGTTGTTTCTGAAGGCTTTGGGGAGGACTGCATCTCAACTCTGCCCGACTCCATGGCTCATGTGGCTTAAGGATGTGGGGCTCAGTTTCTCTGGGTGCTCTTTGCTGGGCACTCATGTTGGGCTGCGATCCACAAGCTCAGCAGTTTGAAACTACCAGCCGCTCTGCAGGAGAAAGGTGGGCCTTTCTACTCCTGTAAACAGTTACAGTCTCAGAAGCCCATAGGGGGTATTCACTATGAGTCAGCATTAACTTGATAGCAGCAGATTTGATTTTTGTAAAGTCTTTTTAAAGCCAACCAAAAGCTGAATCAGTGAAGAAGATCTGCTTTAGACATTGTGCTCTTTTAAAGAATAATCTGTCTGTGATCAGATTGACACAGGAACTTGGAAGGTTAGGTGAAAAGTTTAAGGGGCAGTGAGCTTATGTGTGTGATGGAAATTTGGAATTGGAAAAGGACAGTGAGAATGGCTACATAATTTCAGAAATATAATGAATGTTAGCAAATTGTACATGTAGAAATGATCGAATTGGTATATATTTTTGTGTGCATTGTTTTAGATCAGGGAGAAGACTCGAAGTTCAAATATAATTTACAGAGACCCCCTTGTTAAATCTTGAATGGGACAAAGTCCAGAAAAAACAAATCATCTGGTTGAGGGAGACCGTAAGCATGAGGCCATAATGGGGACTGAAGGATTCACAACAGCTCGGTCACATGGAAAACAAAGGAAGCCCCTTTAAAAGTCAAGTTGCCAGCAGATCAGACCATCACAGTTGGAAATGTGACTACAGAAATGGGAAAGGGACCATGATTGGAGTAAATACATTATTGCAGACTAGAAAAGTTTACAGGACTGGTTCAGGGCCCTCCAACCATCTTGGTCAGGGCATGAACGTGCAACCTCAGTACCCCAATTCCCATCAAGGGCATACTCAGGCAAGTTCTTGAGGGCTAGACTACTCCTCACCAGGCTGGCCAGAGGAGTGGGTGGAAGCAAACAAACTCTGCCTGAGGGCAAAGCATTTTACGTTGCTAGTTCAGAGTCATGGAGCTCTAGTGCCATAGAAGGTTATGGGTTGGGCGGTTAACCACAAGGTTTCACTCTTCAAAACCACCAGCCAGCTCCAGGGAAGAAAGATGAGGCTTTCTACTCCAATAAAAATATATAGTCTGGAGATAAAAAGCCCCAATGTAAGTTAACTGGGTTGATTCCTACTAGAGGGATAATGTGTGTGGGCCAGATGCTTGCAAGGTCCCTCAAGGCAATGCTGCCAGACTGCAGTCTCTGCTCCCTGCTGGTGGAGACAATGGATTGCTTTTCTCTAAAACTTGGAACCATTAGCTTGGTTCCAGTAGGTGGAGTTCACACCCTACTGATAATGGTTCATATGGAGATCCAGAAAACAGGTCAAAGTTAAGCTGCCATTCTAAATGTAGGATCCGCCCATTTTGTCACCTGTATACCCCCAATCCCTCCTCTTCCTATTGCATGTATGCCCCTAGACCACCCCTTCTCACCGCTGTATAACATAGTCCAAGTCCTTCCTGTGATGTATGTCTTTACCCTCCCGTTTCCAATTCCCCTTGTCCTCCTTCCCTTCCCCCTCTCTCCATGTGGACCACCAAGTGGGGCTGAGGTGAGCAATGCTACCATGATATGTGTGTGACTGCATTATTGTAATATCTCTTCTATCTCTCATGCTCCCAATGACTTTAATATTTATATCTCAACCCTTTATGTTTCCAGGGCTTTCAATGACATTAGGCATCTTTTCAATGTTTATGAATCATGCTTATGAACCTCTCTTCTGTTAGTTGTCTGTGTGTATGCATTGCCTGTATTAAAAACATATAGAACCGAGCAATTTGTCTGGAAAAATAATTTATAGAAACTTTATGTTAGATTGCCATGCGTTTTGCATAGCCAATTGTTCTTTTAAAACACTTTTCTTGTCATTGTGATACCATGCTAAAAGGTAAAAACATCTGTATATAGTCAAATAGCTTTATCTTTCCTTTAAAGACATGAACCTTCGTGTCTTGCTTAAAGTTTCCACCTCACTAAAGCTAAATTGCTACCCTCGAAAATAAATCCCTCTAAGTTTTTAATGCTTTGAATATTTTATCGCTCTAATCCTCCTGGAGTTTATTTTTGAATGTAGTATGCTCCTTCCTTTGATTTCTTGTAAATTCAGCCAATTCAACCACTCATTAACCAAAGTATTCCTTTACCACTGGATTGTTTTGCCACCTTTGCTTTGCATAGCATATAGTTCTAAATTATATCCCAGACTACTGAATTATTTGCCAGAGTGGCTTTACTAATTGTACACTGGCATCACAACACGCGGGAGCTTCGGAAAGATCGTGGGAGAAAGGAATGAAAAGAGAAGATAATTTCCCATGAATTTTTGAAGCTTCCTCGTACAGGTGCTTTACAGTAAGTCGACATTAGGGTTTATAATCAATAAAAAATTCAACTGTGATCCAAGAATGAGGGGCGTGACATTTCCTGGTTGAGACAAAAGCGAACAGGCGAGCAGAATACGAAAAGAATTGGTTAACCGATGAAACTGCAGCCAAGTGTTAGCTGTTATCACAAAAATGAACACACAGAATATTCTTGAACTTGGAAGTGGGAACTTCAGCCTTTCAACGGCCATCGACGGTGCGGGGCAACATCCCCGCACTCCTACGCTCAGGAAGGGGGTTCTGGGGTCTGCGGCGCCGCGGGGCACAAGTGGGGCGAAGGGCTGCGAGGGAACGCCGAGGCAGAGGGGTCCCCGCGAGGCGGCTGCGGGCCGCTCCAGAAGGCAGGGGTCCGGGGGCTCTGCGGTCCCTCAGGACCCTCCAGGAGAGGCTCCAGAAAGGCAGCTGGAGGCCCCGGCCGGCCGTGCAGCTCGCTGGGAGGCGCGGGCGCACGTGCTCCGCCGGTCCGGGCGGCGGGGGCGGCTGAACGGGCCCTGGCCGTGGGCGGCGGGCGGCGGGCGGGCGCAGTGCGGCGCCGGGCAGGCGGGAGGTGACCGCGCGGGGCGGTCGCGGCGGCTGGGGCTACTGACGGCACACGGATCCGGAGCGCACTGCGCGGGGCGGGGCGCCGCGCAGGTGAGAGCGGCAGCGGACCCGGATGCGGCGCGGCTGAGGGCGGCCGAGGGCGGGGGGTCGCGGCGGCTAGCTCTTGGAGATCCCGGCCGGAGGCTCCGGCGCCGGTGCTGCGCTTCCTGCCGGCTCGAAGAACGAGCCCGAGCCTGGCCGCCCTCGGGATGCCTTGCTGAGGCTCCGCCGGACGTCCCCAACAGGGGGGGGGGCGGGGCGGGGCGCGTTCGGGCGCCTCCTGAGGGCGCCTCAGCGGAGAGCGGCGTTGGCGCCGTGGAAGTAGAGTCTACGCGGGCGGCCCAACCCGCCTGCCACTCAGGTGTCTTTTTGCACGGAAGTGAGTTTTAGGAGCGGGAAACCTGTGGTGGGCGTGACTGACGTGTTTTTAAATCATTTTCTATACATTTAAAGCTGTAAAGGCAAAACTTCATGATCCAATTAATATAGCCAAAAATTCAGGCTTGATAGAAACATTTAGAATCCAGCCACTGGGGGTAAAGTCCCCTTATTCCCATCTGTTATTGGAGGAAGGTATGAGAGAGATTGGATACTGCGGTGGGAAGAAATAGAGCCAAATAGGAATGTCTGCTTCTATAGGGAGAATGTATCAGCCATGCGCTCACTTTAAGGCAGCACAGCTTTAAGGGAGAATCTGTGGAAATGATAGATTACCGCAGGAACATGAACTTGGAGTATATCTCCAACTAACAGAGTGGTGGTCTTCCAGCCATGGAACATTAGTCTCCCAGATTCCCTCTGTACCAGTCAGGGAATAAGTCCCAGTATTATTTCCCTTGGTGCTAGTATCCCACATTTCCCCTCTCTGCATTATGTTTAAGATTCAATAGTGTCACGGAGGCAACATGGTCTCTTTTCATATCTATTAGCTTCCTATAGAAGTGACATGAGACTGCAAGCATCACAATTATGATAAAAAACACAGTCAGACTGGAACTTAAGCTATGTGAAGTACTTTGCCCCCAAGCTCGCGGGTCCAACCCTTCCATGCTACTCATCAATTGCTTAATCACATCAGAGCCAGGAGAAGCCTCAAGCTTGTCTTTGAATGTATAGAAAATATCCTTTTTAAGCTGATCAATATCTAATGAAATGTTTCCCTTAAACCCTTGCAAATGTTTCCTAATCAAATTCCAATCATGCAATGTCTTATTATAAGGATAAGTGGTTATACAGAAATCAGTTACATTCCAATCACATTATAGCATTGACAAATTCAAAATCTTGATCTTTCAGCAAAGCAGTCTGCAGTAATGTAGGGACTTTATGGATGTGCTTTATACAATTGATATATGTATACGTATGGATTGTGGTAAGAGTTGTATGAGTCCCTAATAAAATGTAAAAGAAGAAAAGAGAAAAAAAATGATTAGGGCAAAGACTGTACAGATGTGCTTTATACAATTGATGTATGTATATATATGAACGGTGAAAAGAATTGTATGAGCCCCAATAAATTGTTAAAATTAAAAAAAAATTCATTAAAAAAAATTAAATTAAATTAAAAAAAATGAGTAAATGAACTTTGTCACACATAAGATTCCTCTTCTCCTTCTGTTTTAACAATTTAAATAGTAAAGCATTGCTAGATCTTGAACCAGTAAAAGTACTAGTTAGATAACCTTCATTGTTATGTAAATACCGGCTCCCATCCCTCAGAGAATTAAGAGAGCTAACTAATTGGGAGAACTTCTTATCATACTTTGAAAGACTGAAAAAATTCTTAATAAATTTGTTCAGCTGATCTTGAAGTAACTTACCAAGCAGACATTTTTTCTCCAGGCTTACCAATAAGGTTATAGGCTCAATTGAGCCGTTTTGCCTTTCAGGCTTCTCACACTGTATGATTTTACCTTGCAATATTCTGTCTTGGTTAACTTCACTCATTCCCTCTATGCTGGCTTTAGGGGAAGTTAATGGGAGGGCCTTAGGCCCCCCTGAATGCCCTAAGGAAATGACCCGGCATCCACAGTTAACAAACCTTTTTCCTTCCATTTCTAATTCCATGTGGGGGCGCTGTTTCTCCACAACAGCAGTCCAGAAGACTGCTTGATTTATAGGGTGGTCAAACTTCTCAAGTACTCTTTCCTGATAGGTATAAATTTTTACTCTAGAAATGCAAGGAAGGGAAAATTGGCTTAAGCGATCCTACATTTTTACAAACCATGGTATATCAGAACTCATTACTGCCTTAATTTCTTCTTCACAATCCTGACCAATAACTCCAGCAACACCTTGAGAATTTATGTTGGACTTTCTTTTTTTTTTTTTTCTTGACTTTCTTAATAAACTTCCTATAGTTCTTTTAGGTAGTGGACCCCAATTACTGCTCTTCGTTTCTGATTCAATCACAGTTTTGGGCTTTTTCTTACAACTCTTATCAACTCCAGTATCAATTTTAATTTCTTGAGTACTAAGGTTAAATCTTCCTGATAGAAACTGTATTAATCTTTCAATAAGAGGTCCCTGCTTTTGAGGATCAAGCTCCTGTGAAGGCTTCTGAGCCATCTCTTGGTTATTCAAACCAACTGCAGTGAGAACAGAGACTAGGTTTTTGCCTCTTTGGCTAGGTCTGTTCTCCTGCTGTGAGGCTGCTAGATAAAGGCGATTTCTCTCAAAGATCTTCTTTGCTCCAGTAGGCAGACACCTTGCCTACCACGCTCTGCTATGAGGGCTCTGCATCAAGCTTCTTCCACTATTTTCCCGCCGGGAAGTCTTTGCTAATGGCGACCCTTCACGGTTGATTTTTGAACGACATTGGCTCGCCCAATGAGTTCCCTTCCTACAATGGAGGCAGAGTTCAGGTTCGTTTAAACCCGATCTCCATGGTCCTGGCCCATGCTCTGACATTGGCCGCAGCCTGCTCTGCCTACACTCTTTTGAAGATGACTTGTCTTCCCACAACTAAAGCACTTTCTTCCAGGTCTGATATAGTTTGCCAATGAAGCTGCCATGAGGTCTGCCTTGTATTCCTCTGCCTCTACATTCCTGCATATCCTAAAATAACCCAGCAAAGTGCCCTGTTCGCTGTAGGGATGCAAGGCATTTTTACAGTGCTTATTAGAGAAATCATAAGATAGCTTGTGCACTAGGTCTCTTACTGCCTGAACATTCTTCACACATTTGGAAATAGCATCTTCCAGTCGGGACACAAAGTCAGCGTAACGCTCATCATATTCTGTTGTCTTATAGCCCTGTAACGCGGCGTTCTCTCTTCTGATGGAATTATCTTTTCCCAGGCCCTTAAGCAAACCTCATGTATCTGTCCTATTGTCTGTTCAGTAAACTGTAGTTGAGACTCAACTGTAATATAATTTGCATCCCCTAGCAATTGATGAATTCCTATATCTATCCCATCCTCAGCATTCTTCCCAGCTCTTGCAAGGGCTGCTTCCTTCCATAGCATTTGATATCACAAGCATTCTGAAGAGTAAAGACAAATTCTCACTAAAGCTTTCCAATCTGTAGGGGTCCAGCTGTCAGACTCTGCTAGAGCCCTTATCATGCTAATTACAAAATGTGAGTCTGGGCCTTAGTCATTGATTGCCTGCTTGAGATCTTTTAGCAACTTAAAAGGCAAAGGCACTGTGAATTCCTTTTGGTTCTAACAGGATAAGACATCTTGCATTCTAAATCTTCTTCTGCAATCCCTCTTCCTACTCTGGAGAGTAAAGGTGCTTTCCTATACTTTGCTTCTTTACGTCTATTCTCTGAGCTACTCTTTTCAATCTGGATATCTTGGAGTTCCACTTCCTGAACTTCACCTTCTGTGCTAGCTCTCCTAGTTTGCATTTCTTTGGAGCTAATCTCTCTACCTTCAGGGCTGGCTTGCTTGATTGTTTTACAATCTCTGGCCTTTCTTACACTAAATTCCAGCAGGGGAGCAGTTGCTTTTACTATGTCCCCTTCTGACTCAGGCTCATTCTTTTAGCTCTGCCTAAAATCTTCTCATCTGCCTGAAACCCGTTCTCACTGCTTCTCATCTGATTTAAATTTGGGCATCTTAGACGTTGCCTGTTCTGCTTCTTGGCTTTCTCTACCTTTGAAAGCAAGGGAGCTTCCTGGGATTGTTTAATAGCCATGCTTTGGATCTTGCAATCCACTGCCTCTAGTACTGTATCACCTTTAAACCTTCGGAGTCTGCAGTCTCGCGAGAGCATACAGGCTTTGGCAATGAGGTTCTGTTCTAGAATTGGAGGCTTTAGATAACAAACCAATCCCTGCCTTTTCAGTTTTTCCTAAAGTTTCATAACCTAAATCATGCTTATTCACAGACACTTTAGCTTGCTTTGCTAGATTTGAATAGACACAAGACTTCTCACTAGACTGTTCATCCTTATTCTCTTCCTCCTGCAAAAGTTTTAAAACCATCTTAACTTGTACCCACAGAGACCACTTCTCCATAGGGATACTCTCCCCATCTCTGTGCTTCCTTTAAGTTGACAATGACCTCCTCCCAGGTCTCTAAATCAAAAGTTCCTTCCTCTGAGAACCATGAATTATACCTTTTTACTACTTTTAGAAAACATTGTATCTTTTTCTTCGTTACTTTTACACCTTGTCTTTTCAGTAAGTAGAGAGCATGGTACCATAAGTTTCAGGTTTACTTTTACCTTGCTCCCATTATCCTCTTTAAAATTCTAATTCACTATTTCCACTACTTCTCTGTCAATCCCCACACCGGATCCTCACTTCACACAATTTTCAAATTCACTCTACGTACCAATGGGGCCATATAATTGTTATATGGGATATAACTCATATTGTCCCACGTTGTGCGCCATTTGTCTGGGGAAGCCCGCCTTGTGCTGGGGCTCCAGCCTCCAGCCCAGTCCTTGAGCCTCCTGCCTGGTCTCCATCCCACCTCCCTTCGTCCACACTGAGCGTGGACCTGGCTGGTAAGATCATGGCCATCCAGGAGGTGAGCATGCTACCATGAATTGTGTCTGACTGCATTATTGTAATGTCTCTTCTATCGCTCATGCTCCCGGTGACTTTAATATAATATTTATATATCTCAACCATACAATTGTGCTTATTGAACCCAAGATTACTGGTGGGGGGCTGGCACCCCAACTCATACCACAGTACATACCATTTGTCTAGTTCTTCAATGCTTCCTCTCCCGCTCACTCCCTCCAACTATCATGACCTCAGCTCTACCTTACAAAGCCCGCTAGACCAGAGCATGTACACTGGTACAGATAAGAACTCTCAACACACAGAATCCAGGACAGATAAACCCTTCAGGAACAGTAATGGAAGTAGTGATAACATGAGGGTAGGGATCAGATAGAGGGAACTGATAGCAATGATTGATGTATTAACGCTCACACCCCAGGGGGACAAGCAACAGAAACATTGGTGAAGTGAGACCTTGGACATTGTAAAATATGAAAGTATAATTTATCAAGGTTTCATGAGGGTGGGAGAGTGGGAGAGAAGGGGGGAAAAGGAGCTGATACCAAGGGGTCAAGTATAAAGAAAATGATGATGGTACCGTAGGTACAAATGTGCTTGATACAATTGATGTATGCATTGCTATAAGTGGTGTAAGAGCCCCCGATAAAATGACTTAATTTTTTAAAAGTGTTTAGGTAGATCTTGATGGAGGATAGATTGAGAAACAATAGTTTCAGAATTTGATAATTTTGCTTAATAATCAAACTGAAAACTCACTGCCATTGCATCTTTTGTGACTCACAGCAACCCTGACTTTCGGCAACCCTATTGGACAGGGTAGAGCAGCCCCTGTGAGTTTCTGAGACTGCAACTCTTTACAGGGGTAGAAAGCCCTAACGTTTCTCTCTCAGAGCGGGTGGTGGTTTTGAACTATGTGGGTAGCAGCCCAAGTGAAAACCACTATGCCACCAGGGCTCCCTGTGCCACATAGCGGGAGCTGTTGTTTTCCCAAACATTCACTTGGCTATTTCTTTTATAAGAAGCCAAGTAATTTGGCAGCTTATTTCTGTTCCAGTTTTCTTATATAGAAAATGTGGTGACAGTGTGAACCTGTTTGTTGTAGTTTATGTGAACATAATTGAGTGATCTAGACCAAGTGAGCTAGACCAAGTGAGCTGACTGGTCAAAAATCAGACCTGTGGATTGCCAAATTGGTTCTGCTGAGATTGGGGCTTTCCTGGATCCACAGGCTTCCTCCAAGCTGTGTCCGAGAAGCTCTGCATTTTAGAGCTACATTTTATAGTTGAAAGAGAGGCCTAAGGAGGGAGGGAGTCCTTAAGCTCTAAGACCTTAATGCTGTCATTGCTGTCCTCTTTTAGTGTACCTGCAGTTTCCACACTGCAGTGGGAACCATTGAAACAGCTGTTCTCATTCTCTGAGATGGTGTGCCACCCCACTCCATACCACCACCACCTCATCCCTTTCTCTTATTGTAGAGATAATGCCCCTTCCATATGTATCTCAGATATTCAATTAATGAAGAAAGACAAAAGTAGGAGAAATGATTTAGATGAAGGAGACCATAAGCATGAGGCCATAATGGGGTCCAAAGGCTGTGTGGCCATGTCGCTAATTATAGAAATGGATGAAATCTGCCACAAAAATGTGATTGGAGGCAGAGCAATTCATCACTCTCTCAGGCAGGACTACATAAGTGAGAATGGGGCCATTATGGAGACGATCACAGATTAGAAAGGCTTACTGGATTTGTTCTGGGGCCTTCCGACCACTATAACTCATGACCATAGGGTCTTAGACTTTCCCAATTTCCATTGAGGACCTTCCCAGGGAAGTCCCAGAGGGCAGATTGCTCCTCTCTGCTCTGGCTAGTTGTTGTTGCGTGCCATTGAGGACACTTGGACTCGTCGTGATCTCACATACAACCGAATGAAACACTGTAGGGTCGTGCACCATCCTCACAATTGTTCCTGTGCCTGAACCACCGATGAAGCCACTGAGTCCATCCACTTCTTCGAGGACCTCCTCTGTTTCATGGCTTCTCCACTGTACCAAATAGGATGTCCTTCTCCAGGGACTGGTCTCTCCTGACAACATGTCCAAAGTATGTAAGATGGCGTCTTGCCATCCTTGCCTCTAAGCAGCACTCTGGCCTTATTTCTTCTGATACAGATTGGTCAGTCCTTCAGCAGTCCATGGTACTGTCAGTAGTCTTCTGGTGGACCACAATTCGATGCATCTGTTCTTCTACAGCCTTCCTTATTCAGTGTCTAACTTTCACATGCATATGATGCAATGGAAAATAGCATGGCTTAGGTCATGTGCACCTTAGTCCTCAGAGTAACATCATTGTTCTTCAACACTATAAAGAGGTTTTCTGCAGCAGATTTACCCATTACAATACATCTTTTGATCTCCTGACTGCTGTTTCTATGAACATTGATAGTGGATCTAAGCAAGACAAAATCCTTGACAACTGAAGCCCTTTTCTCTGTTTATCACCTATTGGTCCAGTTTTGGGGATTTTGGTCTTCCTTATATTGAATTGTAACCCATATTGAAGGCTGCAATCCTTGATCTTCAGCAAGTGGTTCAATTCCTCCTCACTTTCAGCAAACAAATGGTGTCATATATGCACACAAGCAGGCTCCCAAAAGTTAGTGGAACAAGGAATCAAAAGAGAATGGAATTTTTCAGGGACTTTTTGAAATACCAGTGTGTGTGTGTGTGTGTGTGAGAGAGAGAGAGAGAGAGAGAGAGAGAGAGAGAGAGAGAGAGAGAGAGGAGATGTGGGCATAAAACAAACATCAAGCAACATAAGGGAGAATGCTGTTGGCTGCTGTTGAACTGATTCCGGTGCGCATGCACAGTGACCTGCTGTGTGCACCATAGTGACCCCTCAGAAGCAGATCATCAAGCCTACCTTTCAACTGAAATTCTGAGAATTCACAATTTTCAGAAGTATGTGGATAACAGTGAAAGCCAAAATTCTATTTGCACAGTCCCCACGTGGATTAAGCTTCCAGTGAATTCCTTCAGACCATTGACCAGGGATGTGAACACTCTTGCCACCAGGCAGAGGGCATTGGAAAGTGGATTACCCCTTAGGCAGCCCATGGTGGGGCTTAGAGACTTGCCTAAGTGTATCCTTGAATCGAGGCTGCCATTCTGGGCTGCACGGTCATGAGTCATGCCCCCAAAGCCTTGGTTGTTTGGCCCTGGACCACTCTTGTAAACTGTCCTGTTTAACACAGGTCCCAATCCTTGTCCTATTCTTGCTTCTGTAGTCCCACCTGGAACTGTGATGTTGGGATCTGCCGCCATGTCCTTTCAAGTCTGTGAATCTCAGATAACCCTTACATATCAATAAGACCTCTTGCTAATAGTTTCCCTCCCCTCATCTCGATGGCATGTGTTGGCCCTTGGACTATCTAGGTTACCTAGCGGGCATTTGGATTATGTAGGCTCCCTAGCGGGAATTTGGACTATATAGATTACCTAGCGGGCAATTAGACTTTGTAGGTTATCTAGCGGGCACTTTGACTATCTAGGTTACCTAGCTAGCACTTGAACTATCTACGTTACCTAGCGGTTACTTGGAGTATGTTGGTTACCTACCGGGCTGTTGGACTATCTAGGTTACCTAGCCGGCACTTGGGCTATCTAGGTTAACTAACGGGCACTTGGACTATGTAGGTTCCCTAGCGGGCCCTTGGACTATGTAAGTTCCCTAGCGGGCACTTGGACTATGTGGGTTCCCTAGCGGGCATTAGGACTATCTGGGTTACCTAACGGGCACTTGGACTATGTAGGTTAACTAGCGGGCTTTGGACTATGTAGGTTACCTAGCGGACACTTGGACTATGTAGGTTCCCTATCGTTCACTTGGAGAATGTAGGTTAACTAAGGGGCACTAGGACAATGTAGGTTACCTAGCGGGCCTTGGGACTATCTAGGTTACCTAGGGGGAACTTGGACTATGTAGGTTTACTATTGGCCACTTGGACTATCTAGGTTACCTAGCAGGCACTTGGACTATGTAGGTTAACTAGCGGGCACTTGGACTATCTAGGTTACCTAGCAGGCACTTGGACTATGTACGTTTCCTAGCGGGTACTTGGACTATCTATGTTAACTAGCGGGCACTTGGACTATGTAGATTCCCTATCGGGCACTTGGACTATGTAGGTAACCTAGTGGTCACTTGAACTGTCTAGGTTACCTAGCGGGCATTTGGACTATGTAGGTTAACTAGCGAGCTCTTGGACTATCTAGGTGAACTAGCGGGCACTTGGACTATTAGGGTCCCTAGCGGGCATTTGGACTATATAGGTTACCTAGCGGGCACTTGGACTATGTAGGTTAACTAGCGGACACTTTGACTATCTAGGTTAGCTAACGGGCAATTGGACTATCTAGGTTACCTAGCGGGCACTTGGACTATGTAGGTTCCCTAGCGGGCACTTGGACTATTTAGGTTACCTAGCAGGCACTTTGACTATCTAGGTTAACTAACGGGCACTTGGACTATGGAAAGAAGTGCCTAATGGTCACCAGGACCCATGGTTAATCCAGGCGTGGTCATCTGATTCCAATCGATCAGACCTAGCTATAAATCACTTATATGTCTGGGTAATTAAAAGCAAATATAAATTTTCAAAAAAAATAACGTTGCATGGGATAGAAAGAGAATACATAACAACATCAGACATAAATATGCCTCAAGACAAACTCATTGTGCACATCCAGAATACATAATGGCTCTTGCTAAGATGCATTTCCCACTAGACCCTACCCCAAGCCAGTAAAAGCCAGAAACTCTACAGTAAACTGTGGATTGTACTACTCTGAAATGGGAGCTGTGTCTCTAGACCTAATTTGGGGCTGTTCGTGCTGAGGACTCACCAATACCTGCTGCAGTGACAACAGTCCAGGTGAGAATAAGGAAATCTGGATGACAGCCAGGATATAGGAGCACTGAGACCTCAAATTGCTTCTAGGCGAGCATGGCCTAATGGGCTTCCATTTATGCACCTCTGGCAGGAGGAGTTTGTTCTGGAAAGTAATGGTTTCTAAGGAAGTATTTCTTAAACTTTCACATGCATGCACTTACCCAGGTTCCTGGAAATCGGGCTGGGGGGCAGATTCTGATTTTGTGGGTTCAGGGTGGGGGGTCTAGGATCCAGCAGTTCTAGAGGCCCTGGTACTCTTGGGCTGTTAACCACAAGGACAGTAGTCCTAAACCACCAGCCACTCCTTGGGAGAAATATGAGGCTGTAGACTCCGGGCAAGAGTGACAGTCTGGGAAACCCACAAGGGCAGTTCTACCCTGTCCTGTAGGGTCACTATGAGTCAGCATCAACTCGATGGCATTAGCATGGGAGAAGCTAATGCTGATGTTGCTGGTTCCTTGACCTATCATACTTTGAGTGGCAAAGTCCCAAGGGCCTTCCCGGATGTGATGGCCAAAAGCAGTAGTGTTCACCCTTGGTCATACTTTGGAATCCCTTAGGAGCTTTCAAGCCTCCCATTGGCCTGGCGCCATCCCAGACCAATGAAGCAAGACTTAGTGGAAGCAGGATTCAGGTCACGGTCAGTGAGAAAGCCCCCTTGGCAATGCCAACGTACAGCCAGTGCAGAGTCGAACTGGTCGACGACTCCACATGACTCCATATACTTTGGTGAAGCCAGCTGTTTGGGCAAGGTTTTCAGAGTTACCACCCATGTAGACTTGTTGGTGATAGTGCATTAAATAGAGCACATGCAGTGCATTGCATGAGTGTCCTATGTCATGCAACCACATCAGGGGTATGTTGAGCCAATTTCTCTGGGAGACCAAGGGTGTTGGCTCCATCCTGAACGTTGGCAGGGTAATGGACTGACACAGAGGAAACTCATTCTCTTTGTGGTGGTGCACTAATGGGTTCTTCACAGAAGGCCAAGTCCATGGCTGCAGATGCTCACGGCGCTGAGGGAGCAGGTCAAATCCTAAGTCCGAGGTGGGTGTTTGCATATTTACATGCCCTCACTGCCATCAAGTCCATTCCAACTCACAGGCCCATGGGACTGAGTAAAATGGCCCCCGTGGGTTTCTGAGACTGTGATTCTTTAGAGGAGTAGAAAATCTCCTCTTTCTCCAGAGGAGCGGTTGGTCATTCAAACTGCTGACCTTGAGATAAACAGTCCAACTCCTGACCACTCTTGCCGTCAGAATTCTATTTATTTACACAAGTATATATATATCCTTTCCCAAAAGAACTCCACATTTTCAAATCATTCTTGACACTCATGGCCTTTTTTCCTTTATAGCCATGCCTTTGGTTGAAACACAGATATAAGAGAAATATTTATCTACTTATAGGGGTACAAAAGTAGCTTTGGTGGCATAGTGTTTGCATGTTGGGCTGCTAACACCAAAGTCAGCACTTTGAAACCACCAGCCACTCCGTGGGAAGAAGAGTCTGTCTACTCCTATAAAGAGTTACAGTCTCAGAAACTCACAGGGACAGATCTACTCTGCCTCATAGGGTCACTATGAGTCAGCATCACCTCCCTGGCAGTGAGGTAGATTTTGGTTTCATAGAGATACAAGTCAGTCCTGAGCTGCTAAAGACAAGGTTGGCAGTTTGAACCCACCAGCTGCAGAGAAAGAGGAGGCTTTCTATTCCCATAAGGAGCTACAGTTTCAGAAATACCCACAGGGGAAATTTTAACCTCTCCTGTAGGATCAATATGAGTCAGAATCGACTTATCGGTGGTGAGCAAGTGGAGGGGACCCTAAACAGGTTCCGGTGGACCTTAAGAGTTCTACTAATTGTGCATGCTCTGTAAAATGTAAACCAAGATTTTACTTTTGCAAACATTATTTTTTCTAAACACGTCTAACTGTGAAACTATACTCGCATGCGGGTCTTTGAACCTGGTCTGTGGTCTGGGGAAGTGAAGGGGCCTGACATCCTTTGTTGTTGTTAGTGCTGTCCAGTCATTCTGACATCACAGGGACCTTCTTTGCAACACAAGGCAGCACTGCCCAGTCCTTTGCCAGCCTCAGGGGTAGTATGTTGGAGCCCATGGTTTCAGCTACCGTGTCCTCCAGTTCACCAAGGAGTTTCCTCTTTGTGCTGCTTACTAAACCCGTTTCTAAGGAGTCCATTCCAACTCACGGTGACGCCGTGTGGGTCAGCACCACGGGACCCCACATAATGCCTTATACCATATATATATATATATATATATATATATATATATATATATATATATATATATATATATATATATATATATATATATATTGTGCATAATGCCTTATACCTGGTCCCTTTGGCACCTTGTGATCGCACAGGCTGGTGTGCTTATTCCATGTGGGCTTTTTTGCTTCTGAGCCAGATGGCCGTTTGCTCACCTTCAAGCCTTTAAGACCCCAGACACTATCTCTTTTGATAGCCTCTGGCCTTTACTTCGGGGTCTTCGGTCCCTGCAGAGTGGACACATGCCTGCTGTGCGGGTATGGGACGTGTCGGAGCGCAGCCTGGTGGCGGAGCTTCAGGAGCATAAGTATGGCATGGCATGTGTGGCCTTCTCATCCAGTGCCAAGTACATTGTCTCAGTGGGCTACCAGCATGACATGATCGTCAATGTCTGGGCCTGGAAGGTGAGTGGGCTGCTGGCCTCAGGACAGGCGGGGCCGGGAGGGGAGCCAAGAAACTGCTGACCGGTGGCCTTTACTTCCGCCTGCTGGCCTCAGTCCCTTTCTAGAGAACTCTGAGCAGAAAGGAGCAACTGGGTATCTAGGATGCTGAAGAAGGGGCAGAAGGAGAGGTCAAGTTCACAGCTTGTCTAACCTTCAGTGTGTAAGTTTCTTTCCCCTCAGCTCCTAGAAGCAGAGCCTTGATTTCCCTTGACTTTCTCTCCAGAAAAACATTGTAGTGGCTTCCAACAAGGTGTCCAGTCAGGTGACAGCAGTATCCTTCTCTGAGGACTGCAGCTACTTTGTCACTGCAGGCAACCGGCACATCAAGTTCTGGTACCTCGATGACAGCAAGACCTCAAAGGTGAGGCAGCAAGTAGCCACTAGGGTGGGGTCTGCCCAGATATGTTCCACCTGCGCCCCCTTCTGCATGCTCAAAAGCCCCTTGGAAGTCTCAGCTGGGCCAGGTGCTATGTCAATATGCAAGGGAAGCCTTCTCCCTCCCTCCCCAGGGCCTGCTTTCCAGGGGGTAGCCTGCAGGGTGTGTGGGTGGCACCTGTGGTGGGTCTCCACAGGTGAATGCCACTGTACCCCTGCTGGGCCGCTCTGGGCTGCTGGGGGAACCTGCGGAACAACCTGTTCACTGATGTAGACTGTGGCTGCGGGAAGAAGACTGACAGCACCTTCTGTATCACATCCTCTGGGCAGCTGTGCGAGTTCAGTGACCCGGAGACTGTTGGACAAGTGGGTGGAGCTGAGTGTGAGTGAATGCTTTGTCGGCACCCTCCCGTCTGTCACCTCCGGGCTCCAGGGCACCTGAGTCTGCATGCACGCTGGGGGAGGCCCCAGGCGGAGGAATGTGTTTGGGAACCTCTCTGCTTGCTCGCCCTCTCTGTCTCTGCCTCTTCCTCTGCTTTCCTCTTCTGCTCAGCACACAGACAGCATCACAGTAAGTGTGCTGGCCCTGTCCGCTGCCTCTGCTGCCTTTCTCTGGGCCGGCCTTTTCTGGGTGTGTCTTTGCCCAAACCTCAGGTGCCTTATAAGGCTTGCTGACTCCTTCCCCCTAATTGCAGGGGGCTGTGGGCCCTCTGGCCAGCTGCTGTTAGAGGGAGGGGCATTGAGGGGCTCTGCCCAGGGCAGCTGGCCTGCCTTGCGCTTGTCCTTGCCTCTTGGCTCATGGCTGTTGAGGTGTCCGGTGAAGGAGTGGACAGACGCCCTTGCTGACTGTGGCTTCTGTGCTCACAGACCACAGTGGCCCACTGCATCTCGGTGAGCCAGGACTACATCTTCTGCGGCTGTGCTGACGGCACCGTGTGCCTTTTCAACCCCTTCAACCTGCACTTCCTCAGCACGCTGCCCCGGCCCCATGCCCTGGGCACAGACATTGCCAGCATCACAGAGGCCAGGTGAGCGGTGTGGGTGGGCCCCTGAGTCCTGTCAGAGCCCCACTCTGTGCCAGGCCGTCCCTGGCATGCTGCAAGGAGAGGAGGGCACACATAGACCTCTGGGAAGACCCTTGCAGTCAAGCACAGGTGGGTCTTTTAGCATTTGTTGCTCACTGTGGGCAACCGTGGTAATCTGAGTCTGCAGTGTGGTAATGCATTGTCCTGTAAACACCACAGCTAGGACAGACGGGCAGTTCCTTAGGGTTTCTGAGAGAGGCTGGAAACCTGACGGAGCAGGCCTTTCTCCCTCAGGGTGGTCCTGGGTAGCAGCTAAGGTAGGAGGGTCTTATTGTAGCCTCGGGCCTTGGGTTGGGTGATTGCAGGAAGTGAAGTTTTGCTCTGGTTTCAGTGCTGTCAGGAAGCGGGGCAGTTCTGCAGTTGGGTATATTAATTTCTCATTCAGGGAAGGAGTGGGCTAAATCTGCAAATGGCAGGAAATGATATATGACCATGACTGGTTTGCACAGTGCCCTTCCTTTTCCTCTGACGTGAGTCTAGAAGGGCCTGACATCTGCTTGGCTGCATCACGGCCACACACTGTCCCCGCCTGATGTTGGGGGCTATGAAATAGCTTGTGTTCTTTTGCAGAGCCCCATGGCAAGGAATGCCAGGCCAGCCGCTGCGTTCTTTCTCCAGTGACTGCTGGCCAACCTGCTGCTCCTCCCTTTAGTGCCCCTTTGCATTAGCGCTAACTCACCAGTTTTCCCTGTCTGCCCTGGACACCCTGACCCCCTCTTTCCTCAGTCGCCTTTTCGCTGGAGTGGCCAATGCGAAGTATCGGGACACCATCACCTTGACCTTTGATCCTGCAAATCCGTGGCTGTCTTGTGTGTACAATGACCATAGTACTTATGTCTGGGGTGTGAAGGGCCCCAAGAAAGTGGGCAAGGTGTATTCAGCTCTGTATCATTCCTCCTGCGTCTGGAGTGTAGAGGTACGTGGGCCAGGTCTGCTGAGACTGACCGTGTTTCCTGGCCTACCATTAGGAGCTGGGGTTCCTCAAGTGTGGAATTTGTTTCCTCCAGCACCCTTGCTCCCCAAGCTGTGCCCCTGGGTCCCTTCGTATCTGTTAATTGGCTCTGAGGATGGGAGGGGATTTTAGTGCTGACTCATCTCAGACGTTTTTCAGTATGCCCCTGTGCAGTCTTAGCTTGGCCTCTTTGGACATGTTCCTGAACTTGACCAAACCTTAGTTTCTGCAATTGTGAAATGACATACCTGATGCATTTGATTTTTACGAACAGGAGACAATGTAAGTGGGAGATTTAGAATGCCTAGTACTTACTAGGTGCTTGGTTAATGTATATTCCTTTACTTGTTAAAGACAAGAGCTAATCATTATGACTTGCTTGCTATGGGACAAGCCGTTGCCTCCAGGGGACAGGATGGGGGAACTTTAGGCCCCCAAGGACAGAGGTTCAGGAGGGTTTAGCTGAAAAGGGTGGGGGACAAAATTTATTATCTCCAAGGGAAAGATACTAACTTGACAATGAAGAAACGGCAAAACCCACCCTTAGCCAAGTCATTAAGGTTAACATCCCGTGGCAGCAGCATGAATCTGGTGAGAGGGTACACTGAGAGGTTTCAAAATGTTCCCAGAAAATGTTATGACTCTTAAGAACTCCCAATAAAATGTTGAACAACAACAACCAACGTTGATGGAAAGTTTCTTTTAGTTCTGTTTTTCCATGCAGCCTCCTCCTAGCATTGTGTCTGGTATTCTTGACCCAAATGTATAAGGAACTTAGGATAGTCATGAGGAAACATCAGGCAACCTTCATTTGAGGTACACCTGCCAGAGTAACTTATCACACTCTCCCAGGTGTCAGGGTAGGAAAGACAAGCAAAGACTGAAAGCCGTTCTAGACTGGGACAGATGACACCCATGTGCCGTGGGGGCTCCTGGGATCCTGGAGCAGAAGAAGTACATTCGTGGGATAAACAAACAAACTCATTGGCATTGGGTTGGTTCCAACTCAGAGCAACCCCCGCTGGTGACATTTAAATAAAGTCTAATAATGTTGTACCAGTGTGACCTCCGTGGTCCTTATCACTGTGTACTGTAGTGCATAAAACATTAATACGAAGGGAGACCAGGTGAGAGAGTTGAATGTGACATATCTTGACTCATTTTTCTAAAGGTTCAACCCAAAAGGTAAAGTAAAACAGCTCTTGATGGAGAGGAAAAGGTGGAAGGGGGTGGGTGATGATTCTTTCCCCCCGCTGCCTGGCACTGAACGGCCTCTCCTCTCTTCTCATTTTGCAGGGTCCACGAATTGCAGTTCCTGAGTGAAATGCTGAAGGTGGAGGCCCATGAGTCAGAGATTCTGTGCCTGGAGTACTCGAAGCCAGACACAGGTACCTGGCCCTGGCCTGGAATGGCCTTGAGTGAGCCCCTCCAGTCTGGCCAGAGCCACTGATACTTGTCCTGCCTCTTGACTATGGGGCTGATCGTTCTTTTGGCTACCAAAAGAGTTAGTGATCCTTCTTGATGTCTCTGAAGGCTTCTTGTTGTTTCTGAAGGCTTTGGGGAGGACTGCATCTCAACTCTGCCCGACTCCATGGCTCATGTGGCTTAAGGATGTGGGGCTCAGTTTCTCTGGGTGCTCTTTGCTGGGCACTCATGTTGGGCTGCGATCCACAAGCTCAGCAGTTTGAAACTACCAGCCGCTCTGCAGGAGAAAGGTGGGCCTTTCTACTCCTGTAAACAGTGACAGTCTCAGAAGCCCATAGGGGGTATTCACTATGAGTCAGCATTAACTTGATAGCAGCAGATTTGATTTTTGTAAAGTCTTTTTAAAGCCAACCAAAAGCTGAATCAGTGAAGAAGATCTGCTTTAGACATTGTGCTCTTTTAAAGAATAATCTGTCTGTGATCAGATTGACACAGGAACTTGGAAGGTTAGGTGAAAAGTTTAAGGGGCAGTGAGCTTATGTGTGTGATGGAAATTTGGAATTGGAAAAGGACAGTGAGAATGGCTACATAATTTCAGAAATATAATGAATGTTAGCAAATTGTACATGTAGAAATGATCGAATTGGTATATATTTTTGTGTGCATTGTTTTAGATCAGGGAGAAGACTCGAAGTTCAAATATAATTTACAGAGACCCCCTTGTTAAATCTTGAATGGGACAAAGTCCAGAAAAAACAAATCATCTGGTTGAGGGAGACCGTAAGCATGAGGCCATAATGGGGACTGAAGGATTCACAACAGCTCGGTCACATGGAAAACAAAGGAAGCCCCTTTAAAAGTCAAGTTGCCAGCAGATCAGACCATCACAGTTGGAAATGTGACTACAGAAATGGGAAAGGGACCATGATTGGAGTAAATACATTATTGCAGACTAGAAAAGTTTACAGGACTGGTTCAGGGCCCTCCAACCATCTTGGTCAGGGCATGAACGTGCAACCTCAGTACCCCAATTCCCATCAAGGGCATACTCAGGCAAGTTCTTGAGGGCTAGACTACTCCTCACCAGGCTGGCCAGAGGAGTGGGTGGAAGCAAACAAACTCTGCCTGAGGGCAAAGCATTTTACGTTGCTAGTTCAGAGTCATGGAGCTCTAGTGCCATAGAAGGTTATGGGTTGGGCGGTTAACCACAAGGTTTCACTCTTCAAAACCACCAGCCAGCTCCAGGGAAGAAAGATGAGGCTTTCTACTCCAATAAAAATATATAGTCTGGAGATTAAAAGCCCCAATGTAAGTTAACTGGGTTGATTCCTACTAGAGGGATAATGTGTGTGGGCCAGATGCTTGCAAGGTCCCTCAAGGCAATGCTGCCAGACTGCAGTCTCTGCTCCCTGCTGGTGGAGACAATGGATTGCTTTTCTCTAAAACTTGGAACCATTAGCTTGGTTCCAGTAGGTGGAGTTCACACCCTACTGATAATGGTTCATATGGAGATCCAGAAAACAGGTCAAAGTTAAGCTGCCATTCTAAATGTAGGATCCGCCCATTTTGTCACCTGTATACCCCCAATCCCTCCTCTTCCTATTGCATGTATGCCCCTAGACCACCCCTTCTCACCGCTGTATAACATAGTCCAAGTCCTTCCTGTGATGTATGTCTTTACCCTCCCGTTTCCAATTCCCCTTGTCCTCCTTCCCTTCCCCCTCTCTCCATGTGGACCACCAAGTGGGGCTGAGGTGAGCAATGCTACCATGATATGTGTGTGACTGCATTATTGTAATATCTCTTCTATCTCTCATGCTCCCAATGACTTTAATATTTATATCTCAACCCTTTATGTTTCCAGGGCTTTCAATGACATTAGGCATCTTTTCAATGTTTATGAATCATGCTTATGAACCTCTCTTCTGTTAGTTGTCTGTGTGTATGCATTGCCTGTATTAAAAACATATAGAACCGAGCAATTTGTCTGGAAAAATAATTTATAGAAACTTTATGTTAGATTGCCATGCGTTTTGCATAGGCAATTGTTCTTTTAAAACACTTTTCTTGTCATTGTGATACCATGCTAAAAGGTAAAAACATCTGTATATAGTCAAATAGCTTTATCTTTCCTTTAAAGACATGAACCTTCGTGTCTTGCTTAAAGTTTCCACCTCACTAAAGCTAAATTGCTACCCTCGAAAATAAATCCCTCTAAGTTTTTAATGCTTTGAATATTTTATCGCTCTAATCCTCCTGGAGTTTATTTTTGAATGTAGTATGCTCCTTCCTTTGATTTCTTGTAAATTCAGCCAATTCAACCACTCATTAACCAAAGTATTCCTTTACCACTGGATTGTTTTGCCACCTTTGCTTTGCATAGCATATAGTTCTAAATTATATCCCAGACTACTGAATTATTTGCCAGAGTGGCTTTACTAATTGTACACTGGCATCACAACACGCGGGAGCTTCGGAAAGATCGTGGGAGAAAGGAATGAAAAGAGAAGATAATTTCCCATGAATTTTTGAAGCTTCCTCGTACAGGTGCTTTACAGTAAGTCGACATTAGGGTTTATAATCAATAAAAAATTCAACTGTGATCCAAGAATGAGGGGCGTGACATTTCCTGGTTGAGACAAAAGCGAACAGGCGAGCAGAATACGAAAAGAATTGGTTAACCGATGAAACTGCAGCCAAGTGTTAGCTGTTATCACAAAAATGAACACACAGAATATTCTTGAACTTGGAAGTGGGAACTTCAGCCTTTCAACGGCCATCGACGGTGCGGGGCAACATCCCCGCACTCCTACGCTCAGGAAGGGGGTTCTGGGGTCTGCGGCGCCGCGGGGCACAAGTGGGGCGAAGGGCTGCGAGGGAACGCCGAGGCAGAGGGGTCCCCGCGAGGCGGCTGCGGGCCGCTCCAGAAGGCAGGGGTCCGGGGGCTCTGCGGTCCCTCAGGACCCTCCAGGAGAGGCTCCAGAAAGGCAGCTGGAGGCCCCGGCCGGCCGTGCAGCTCGCTGGGAGGCGCGGGCGCACGTGCTCCGCCGGTCCGGGCGGCGGGGGCGGCTGAACGGGCCCTGGCCGTGGGCGGCGGGCGGCGGGCGGGCGCAGTGCGGCGCCGGGCAGGCGGGAGGTGACCGCGCGGGGCGGTCGCGGCGGCTGGGGCTACTGACGGCACACGGATCCGGAGCGCACTGCGCGGGGCGGGGCGCCGCGCAGGTGAGAGCGGCAGCGGACCCGGATGCGGCGCGGCTGAGGGCGGCCGAGGGCGGGGGGTCGCGGCGGCTAGCTCTTGGAGATCCCGGCCGGAGGCTCCGGCGCCGGTGCTGCGCTTCCTGCCGGCTCGAAGAACGAGCCCGAGCCTGGCCGCCCTCGGGATGCCTTGCTGAGGCTCCGCCGGACGTCCCCAACAGGGGGGGGGGGCGGGGCGGGGCGCGTTCGGGCGCCTCCTGAGGGCGCCTCAGCGGAGAGCGGCGTTGGCGCCGTGGAGTCTACGCGGGCGGCCCAACCCGCCTGCCACTCAGGTGTCTTTTTGCACGGAAGTGAGTTTTAGGAGCGGGAAACCTGTGGTGGGCGTGACTGACGTGTTTTTAAATCATTTTCTATACATTTAAAGCTGTAAAGGCAAAACTTCATGATCCAATTAATATAGCCAAAAATTCAGGCTTGATAGAAACATTTAGAATCCAGCCACTGGGGGTAAAGTCCCCTTATTCCCATCTGTTATTGGAGGAAGGTATGAGAGAGATTGGATACTGCGGTGGGAAGAAATAGAGCCAAATAGGAATGTCTGCTTCTATAGGGAGAATGTATCAGCCATGCGCTCACTTTAAGGCAGCACAGCTTTAAGGGAGAATCTGTGGAAATGATAGATTACCGCAGGAACATGAACTTGGAGTATATCTCCAACTAACAGAGTGGTGGTCTTCCAGCCATGGAACATTAGTCTCCCAGATTCCCTCTGTACCAGTCAGGGAATAAGTCCCAGTATTATTTCCCTTGGTGCTAGTATCCCACATTTCCCCTCTCTGCATTATGTTTAAGATTCAATAGTGTCACGGAGGCAACATGGTCTCTTTTCATATCTATTAGCTTCCTATAGAAGTGACATGAGACTGCAAGCATCACAATTATGATAAAAAACACAGTCAGACTGGAACTTAAGCTATGTGAAGTACTTTGCCCCCAAGCTCGCGGGTCCAACCCTTCCATGCTACTCCTCAATTGCTTAATCACATCAGAGCCAGGAGAAGCCTCAAGCTTGTCTTTGAATGTATAGAAAATATCCTTTTTAAGCTGATCAATATCTAATGAAATGTTTCCCTTAAACCCTTGCAAATGTTTCCTAATCAAATTCCAATCATGCAATGTCTTATTATAAGGATAAGTGGTTATACAGAAATCAGTTACATTCCAATCACATTATAGCATTGACAAATTCAAAATCTTGATCTTTCAGCAAAGCAGTCTGCAGTAATGTAGGGACTTTATGGATGTGCTTTATACAATTGATGTATGTATACGTATGGATTGTGGTAAGAGTTGTATGAGTCCCTAATAAAATGTAAAAGAAGAAAAGAGAAAAAAAATGATTAGGGCAAAGACTGTACAGATGTGCTTTATACAATTGATGTATGTATATATATGAACGGTGAAAAGAATTGTATGAGCCCCAATAAATTGTTAAAATTAAAAAAAAATTCATTAAAAAAAAATTAAATTAAATTAAAAAAAAATGAGTAAATGAACTTTGTCACACATAAGATTCCTCTTCTCCTTCTGTTTTAACAATTTAAATAGTAAAGCATTGCTAGATCTTGAACCAGTAAAAGTACTAGTTAGATAACCTTCATTGTTATGTAAATACCGGCTCCCATCCCTCAGAGAATTAAGAGAGCTAACTAATTGGGAGAACTTCTTATCATACTTTGAAAGACTGAAAAAATTCTTAATAAATTTGTTCAGCTGATCTTGAAGTAACTTACCAAGCAGACATTTTTTCTCCAGGCTTACCAATAAGGTTATAGGCTCAATTGAGCCGTTTTGCCTTTCAGGCTTCTCACACTGTATGATTTTACCTTGCAATATTCTGTCTTGGTTAACTTCACTCATTCCCTCTATGCTGGCTTTAGGGGAAGTTAATGGGAGGGCCTTAGGCCCCCCTGAATGCCCTAAGGAAATGACCCGGCATCCACAGTTAACAAACCTTTTTCCTTCCATTTCTAATTCCATGTGGGGGCGCTGTTTCTCCACAACAGCAGTCCAGAAGACTGCTTGATTTATAGGGTGGTCAAACTTCTCAAGTACTCTTTCCTGATAGGTATAAATTTTTACTCTAGAAATGCAAGGAAGGGAAAATTGGCTTAAGCGATCCTACATTTTTACAAACCATGGTATATCAGAACTCATTACTGCCTTAATTTCTTCTTCACAATCCTGACCAATAACTCCAGCAACACCTTGAGAATTTATGTTGGACTTTCTTTTTTTTTTTTTTTTTGACTTTCTTAATAAACTTCCTATAGTTCTTTTAGGTAGTGGACCCCAATTACTGCTCTTCGTTTCTGATTCAATCACAGTTTTGGGCTTTTTCTTACAACTCTTATCAACTCCAGTATCAATTTTAATTTCTTGAGTACTAAGGTTAAATCTTCCTGATAGAAACTGTATTAATCTTTCAATAAGAGGTCCCTGCTTTTGAGGATCAAGCTCCTGTGAAGGCTTCTGAGCCATCTCTTGGTTATTCAAACCAACTGCAGTGAGAACAGAGACTAGGTTTTTGCCTCTTTGGCTAGGTCTGTTCTCCTGCTGTGAGGCTGCTAGATAAAGGCGATTTCTCTCAAAGATCTTCTTTGCTCCAGTAGGCAGACACCTTGCCTACCACGCTCTGCTATGAGGGCTCTGCATCAAGCTTCTTCCACTATTTTCCCGCCGGGAAGTCTTTGCTAATGGCGACCCTTCACGGTTGATTTTTGAACGACATTGGCTCGCCCAATGAGTTCCCTTCCTACAATGGAGGCAGAGTTCAGGTTCGTTTAAACCCGATCTCCATGGTCCTGGCCCATGCTCTGACATTGGCCGCAGCTTGCTCTGCCTACACTCTTTTGAAGATGACTTGTCTTCCCACAACTAAAGCACTTTCTTCCAGGTCTGATATAGTTTGCCAATGAAGCTGCCATGAGGTCTGCCTTGTATTCCTCTGCCTCTACATTCCTGCATATCCTAAAATAACCCAGCAAAGTGCCCTGTTCGCTGTAGGGATGCAAGGCATTTTTACAGTGCTTATTAGAGAAATCATAAGATAGCTTGTGCACTAGGTCTCTTACTGCCTGAACATTCTTCACACATTTGGAAATAGCATCTTCCAGTCGGGACACAAAGTCAGCGTAACGCTCATCATATTCTGTTGTCTTATAGCCCTGTAACGCGGCGTTCTCTCTTCTGATGGAATTATCTTTTCCCAGGCCCTTAAGCAAACCTCATGTATCTGTCCTATTGTCTGTTCAGTAAATTGTAGTTGAGACTCAACTGTAATATAATTTGCATCCCCTAGCAATTGATGAATTCCTATATCTATCCCATCCTCAGCATTCTTCCCAGCTCTTGCAAGGGCTGCTTCCTTCCATAGCATTTGATATCACAAGCATTCTGAAGAGTAAAGACAAATTCTCACTAAAGCTTTCCAATCTGTAGGGGTCCAGCTGTCAGACTCTGCTAGAGCCCTTATCATGCTAATTACAAAATGTGAGTCTGGGCCGTAGTCATTGATTGCCTGCTTGAGATCTTTTAGCAACTTAAAAGGCAAAGGCACTGTGAATTCCTTTTGGTTCTAACAGGATAAGACATCTTGCATTCTAAATCTTCTTCTGCAATCCCTCTTCCTACTCTGGAGAGTAAAGGTGCTTTCCTATACTTTGCTTCTTTACGTCTATTCTCTGAGCTACTCTTTTCAATCTGGATATCTTGGAGTTCCACTTCCTGAACTTCACCTTCTGTGCTAGCTCTCCTAGTTTGCATTTCTTTGGAGCTAATCTCTCTACCTTCAGGGCTGGCTTGCTTGATTGTTTTACAATCTCTGGCCTTTCTTACACTAAATTCCAGCAGGGGAGCAGTTGCTTTTACTATGTCCCCTTCTGACTCAGGCTCATTCTTTTAGCTCTGCCTAAAATCTTCTCATCTGCCTGAAACCCGTTCTCACTGCTTCTCATCTGATTTAAATTTGGGCATCTTAGACGTTGCCTGTTCCGCTTCTTGGCTTTCTCTACCTTTGAAAGCAAGGGAGCTTCCTGGGATTGTTTAATAGCCATGCTTTGGATCTTGCAATCCACTGCCTCTAGTACTGTATCACCTTTAAACCTTCGGAGTCTGCAGTCTCGCGAGAGCATACAGGCTTTGGCAATGAGGTTCTGTTCTAGAATTGGAGGCTTTAGATAACAAACCAATCCCTGCCTTTTCAGTTTTTCCTAAAGTTTCATAACCTAAATCATGCTTATTCACAGACACTTTAGCTTGCTTTGCTAGATTTGAATAGACACAAGACTTCTCACTAGACTGTTCATCCTTATTCTCTTCCTCCTGCAAAAGTTTTAAAACCATCTTAACTTGTACCCACAGAGACCACTTCTCCATAGGGATACTCTCCCCATCTCTGTGCTTCCTTTAAGTTGACAATGACCTCCTCCCAGGTCTCTAAATCAAAAGTTCCTTCCTCTGAGAACCATGAATTATACCTTTTTACTACTTTTAGAAAACATTGTATCTTTTTCTTCGTTACTTTTACACCTTGTCTTTTCAGTAAGTAGAGAGCATGGTACCATAAGTTTCAGGTTTACTTTTACCTTGCTCCCATTATCCTCTTTAAAATTCTAATTCACTATTTCCACTACTTCTCTGTCAATCCCCACACCGGATCCTCACTTCACACAATTTTCAAATTCACTCTACGTACCAATGGGGCCATATAATTGTTATATGGGATATAACTCATATTGTCCCACGTTGTGTGCCATTTGTCTGGGGAAGCCCGCCTTGTGCTGGGGCTCCAGCCTCCAGCCCAGTCCTTGAGCCTCCTGCCTGGTCTCCATCCCACCTCCCTTCGTCCACACTGAGCGTGGACCTGGCTGGTAAGATCATGGCCATCCAGGAGGTGAGCATGCTACCATGAATTGTGTCTGACTGCATTATTGTAATGTCTCTTCTATCGCTCATGCTCCCGGTGACTTTAATATAATATTTATATATCTCAACCATACAATTGTGCTTATTGAACCCAAGATTACTGGTGGGGGGCTGGCACCCCAACTCATACCACAGTACATACCATTTGTCTAGTTCTTCAATGCTTCCTCTCCTGCTCACTCCCTCCAACTATCATGACCTCAGCTCTACCTTACAAAGCCGGCTAGACCAGAGCATGTACACTGGTACAGATAAGAACTCTCAACACACAGAATCCAGGACAGATAAACCCTTCAGGAACAGTAATGGAAGTAGTGATAACATGAGGGTAGGGATGAGATAGAGGGAACTGATAGCAATGATTGATGTATTAACACTCACACCCCAGGGGGACAAGCAACAGAAACATTGGTGAAGTGAGACCTTGGACATTGTAAAATATGAAAGTATAATTTATCAAGGTTTCATGAGGGTGGGAGAGTGGGAGAGAAGGGGGGAAAAGGAGCTGATACCAAGGGGTCAAGTATAAAGAAAATGATGATGGTACCGTAGGTACAAATGTGCTTGATACAATTGATGTATGCATTGTTATAAGTGGTGTAAGAGCCCCCGATAAAATGACTTAATTTTTTAAAAGTGTTTAGGTAGATCTTGATGGAGGATAGATTGAGAAACAATAGTTTCAGAATTTGATAATTTTGCTTAATAATCAAACTGAAAACTCACTGCCATTGCATCTTTTGTGACTCACAGCAACCCTGACTTTCGGCAACCCTATTGGACAGGGTAGAGCAGCCCCTGTGAGTTTCTGAGACTGCAACTCTTTACAGGGGTAGAAAGCCCTAACGTTTCTCTCTCAGAGCGGGTGGTGGTTTTGAACTATGTGGGTAGCAGCCCAAGTGAAAACCACTATGCCACCAGGGCTCCCTGTGCCACATAGCGGGAGCTGTTGTTTTCCCAAACATTCACTTGGCTATTTCTTTTATAAGAAGCCAAGTAATTTGGCAGCTTATTTCTGTTCCAGTTTTCTTATATAGAAAATGTGGTGACAGTGTGAACCTGTTTGTTGTAGTTTATGTGAACATAATTGAGTGATCTAGACCAAGTGAGCTAGACCAAGTGAGCTGACTGGTCAAAAATCAGACCTGTGGATTGCCAAATTGGTTCTGCTGAGATTGGGGCTTTCCTGGATCCACAGGCTTCCTCCAAGCTGTGTCCGAGAAGCTCTGCATTTTAGAGCTACATTTTATAGTTGAAAGAGAGGCCTAAGGAGGGAGGGAGTCCTTAAGCTCTAAGACCTTAATGCTGTCATTGCTGTCCTCTTTTAGTGTACCTGCAGTTTCCACACTGCAGTGGGAACCATTGAAACAGCTGTTCTCATTCTCTGAGATGGTGTGCCACCCCACTCCATACCACCACCACCTCATCCCTTTCTCTTATTGTAGAGATAATGCCCCTTCCATATGTATCTCAGATATTCAATTAATGAAGAAAGACAAAAGTAGGAGAAATGATTTAGATGAAGGAGACCATAAGCATGAGGCCATAATGGGGTCCAAAGGCTGTGTGGCCATGTCGCTAATTATAGAAATGGATGAAATCTGCCACAAAAATGTGATTGGAGGCAGAGCAATTCATCACTCTCTCAGGCAGGACTACATAAGTGAGAATGGGGCCATTATGGAGACATGGAGACGATCACAGATTAGAAAGGCTTACTGGATTTGTTCTGGGGCCTTCCGACCACTATAACTCATGACCATAGGGTCTTAGACTTTCCCAATTTCCATTGAGGACCTTCCCAGGGAAGTCCCAGAGGGCAGATTGCTCCTCTCTGCTCTGGCTAGTTGTTGTTGCGTGCCATTGAGGACACTTGGACTCGTCGTGACCTCACATACAACCGAATGAAACACTGTAGGGTCGTGCACCATCCTCACAATTGTTCCTGTGCCTGAACCACCGATGAAGCCACTGAGTCCATCCACTTCTTCGAGGACCTCCTCTGTTTCATGGCTTCTCCACTGTACCAAATAGGATGTCCTTCTCCAGGGACTGGTCTCTCCTGACAACATGTCCAAAGTATGTAAGATGGCGTCTTGCCATCCTTGCCTCTAAGCAGCACTCTGGCCTTATTTCTTCTGATACAGATTGGTCAGTCCTTCAGCAGTCCATGGTACTGTCAGTAGTCTTCTGGTGGACCACAATTCGATGCATCTGTTCTTCTACAGCCTTCCTTATTCAGTGTCTAACTTTCACATGCATATGATGCAATGGAAAATAGCATGGCTTAGGTCATGTGCACCTTAGTCCTCAGAGTAACATCATTGTTCTTCAACACTATAAAGAGGTTTTCTGCAGCAGATTTACCCATTACAATACATCTTTTGATCGCCTGACTGCTGTTTCTATGAACATTGATAGTGGATCTAAGCAAGACAAAATCCTTGACAACTGAAGCCCTTTTCTCTGTTTATCACCTATTGGTCCAGTTTTGGGGATTTTGGTCTTCCTTATATTGAATTGTAACCCATATTGAAGGCTGCAATCCTTGATCTTCAGCAAGTGGTTCAATTCCTCCTCACTTTCAGCAAACAAATGGTGTCATATATGCACACAAGCAGGCTCCCAAAAGTTAGTGGAACAAGGAATCAAAAGAGAATGGAATTTTTCAGGGACTTTTTGAAATGCCAGTGTGTGTGTGTGTGTGTGTGTGTGTGAGAGAGAGAGAGAGAGAGAGAGAGAGAGAGAGGAGATGTGGGCATAAAACAAACATCAAGCAACATAAGGGAGAATGCTGTTGGCTGCTGTTGAACTGATTCCGGTGCGCATGCACAGTGACCTGCTGTGTGCACCATAGTGACCCCTCAGAAGCAGATCATCAAGCCTACCTTTCAACTGAAATTCTGAGAATTCACAATTTTCAGAAGTATGTGGATAACAGTGAAAGCCAAAATTCTATTTGCACAGTCCCCACGTGGATTAAGCTTCCAGTGAATTCCTTCAGACCATTGACCAGGGATGTGAACACTCTTGCCACCAGGCAGAGGGCATTGGAAAGTGGATTACCCCTTAGGCAGCCCATGGTGGGGCTTAGAGACTTGCCTAAGTGTATCCTTGAATCGAGGCTGCCATTCTGGGCTGCGCGGTCATGAGTCATGCCCCCAAAGCCTTGGTTGTTTGGCCCTGGACCACTCTTGTAAACTGTCCTGTTTTACACAGGTCCCAATCCTTGTCCTATTCTTGCTTCTGTAGTCCCACCTGGAACTGTGATGTTGGGATCTGCCGCCATGTCCTTTCAAGTCTGTGAATCTCAGATAACCCTTACATATCAATAAGACCTCTTGCTAATAGTTTCCCTCCCCTCATCTCGATTGCATGTGTAGGCCCTTGGACTATCTAGGTTACCTAGCGGGCATTTGGATTATGTAGGCTCCCTAGCGGGAATTTGGACTATATAGATTACCTAGCGGGCAATTAGACTTTGTAGGTTATCTAGCGGGCACTTTGACTATCTAGGTTACCTAGCTAGCACTTGAACTATCTACGTTACCTAGCGGTTACTTGGAGTATGTTGGTTACCTACCGGGCTGTTGGACTATCTAGGTTACCTAGCCGGCACTTGGGCTATCTAGGTTAACTAACGGGCACTTGGACTATGTAGGTTCCCTAGCGGGCCCTTGGACTATGTAAGTTCCCTAGCGGGCACTTGGACTATGTGGGTTCCCTAGCGGGCATTAGGACTATCTGGGTTACCTAACGGGCACTTGGACTATGTAGGTTAACTAGCGGGCTTTGGACTATGTAGGTTACCTAGCGGACACTTGGACTATGTAGGTTCCCTATCGTTCACTTGGAGAATGTAGGTTAACTAAGGGGCACTAGGACAATGTAGGTTACCTAGCGGGCCTTGGGACTATCTAGGTTACCTAGGGGGAACTTGGACTATGTAGGTTTACTATTGGCCACTTGGACTATCTAGGTTACCTAGCAGGCACTTGGACTATGTAGGTTAACTAGCGGGCACTTGGACTATCTAGGTTACCTAGCAGGCACTTGGACTATGTACGTTTCCTAGCGGGTACTTGGACTATCTATGTTAACTAGCGGGCACTTGGACTATGTAGATTCCCTATCGGGCACTTGGACTATGTAGGTAACCTAGTGGTCACTTGAACTGTCTAGGTTACCTAGCGGGCATTTGGACTATGTAGGTTAACTAGCGAGCTCTTGGACTATCTAGGTTAACTAGCGGGCACTTGGACTATTAGGGTCCCTAGCGGGCATTTGGACTATATAGGTTACCTAGCGGGCACTTGGACTATGTAGGTTAACTAGCGGACACTTTGACTATCTAGGTTAGCTAACGGGCAATTGGACTATCTAGGTTACCTAGCGGGCACTTGGACTATGTAGGTTCGCTAGCGGGCACTTGGACTATTTAGGTTACCTAGCAGGCACTTTGACTATCTAGGTTAACTAACGGGCACTTGGACTATGGAAAGAAGTGCCTAATGGTCACCAGGACCCATGGTTAATCCAGGCGTGGTCATCTGATTCCAATCGATCAGACCTAGCTATAAATCACTTATATGTCTGGGTAATTAAAAGCAAATATAAATTTTCAAAAAAAATAACGTTGCATGGGATAGAAAGAGAATACATAACAACATCAGACATAAATATGCCTCAAGACAAACTCATTGTGCACATCCAGAATACATAATGGCTCTTGCTAAGATGCATTTCCCACTAGACCCTACCCCAAGCCAGTAAAAGCCAGAAACTCTACAGTAAACTGTGGATTGTACTACTCTGAAATGGGAGCTGTGTCTCTAGACCTAATTTGGGGCTGTTCGTGCTGAGGACTCACCAATACCTGCTGCAGTGACAACAGTCCAGGTGAGAATAAGGAAATCTGGATGACAGCCAGGATATAGGAGCACTGAGACCTCAAATTGCTTCTAGGCGAGCATGGCCTAATGGGCTTCCATTTATGCACCTCTGGCAGGAGGAGTTTGTTCTGGAAAGTAATGGTTTCTAAGGAAGTATTTCTTAAACTTTCACATGCATGCACTTACCCAGGTTCCTGGAAATCGGGCTGGGGGGCAGATTCTGATTTTGTGGGTTCAGGGTGGGGGGTCTAGGATCCAGCAGTTCTAGAGGCCCTGGTACTCTTGGGCTGTTAACCACAAGGACAGTAGTCCTAAACCACCAGCCACTCCTTGGGAGAAATATGAGGCTGTAGACTCCGGGCAAGAGTGACAGTCTGGGAAACCCACAAGGGCAGTTCTACCCTGTCCTGTAGGGTCACTATGAGTCAGCATCAACTCGATGGCATTAGCATGGGAGAAGCTAATGCTGATGTTGCTGGTTCCTTGACCTATCATACTTTGAGTGGCAAAGTCCCAAGGGCCTTCCCGGATGTGATGGCCAAAAGCAGTAGTGTTCACCCTTGGTCATACTTTGGAATCCCTTAGGAGCTTTCACGCCTCCCATTGGCCTGGCGCCATCCCAGACCAATGAAGCAAGACTTAGTGGAAGCAGGATTCAGGTCACGGTCAGTGAGAAAGCCCCCTTGGCAATGCCAACGTACAGCCAGTGCAGAGTCGAACTGGTCGACGAATCCACATGACTCCATATACTTTGGTGAAGCCAGCTGTTTGGGCAAGGTTTTCAGAGTTACCACCCATGTAGACTTGTTGGTGATAGTGCATTAAATAGAGCACATGCCGTGCATTGCATGAGTGTCCTATGTCATGCAACCACATCAGGGGTATGTTGAGCCAATTTCTCTGGGAGACCAAGGGTGTTGGCTCCATCCTGAACGTTGGCAGGGTAATGGACTGACACAGAGGAAACTCATTCTCTTTGTGGTGGTGCACTAATGGGTTCTTCACAGAAGGCCAAGTCCATGGCTGCAGATGCTCACGGGGCTGAGGGAGCAGGTCAAATCCTAAGTCCGAGGTGGGTGTTTGCATATTTACATGCCCTCACTGCCATCAAGTCCATTCCAACTCACAGGCCCATGGGACTGAGTAAAATGGCCCCCGTGGGTTTCTGAGACTGTGATTCTTTAGAGGAGTAGAAAATCTCCTCTTTCTCCAGAGGAGCGGTTGGTCATTCAAACTGCTGACCTTGAGATTAACAGTCCAACTCCTGACCACTCTTGCCGTCAGAATTCTATTTATTTACACAAGTATATATATATCCTTTCCCAAAAGAACTCCACATTTTCAAATCATTCTTGACACTCATGGCCTTTTTTCCTTTATAGCCATGCCTTTGGTTGAAACACAGATATAAGAGAAATATTTATCTACTTATAGGGGTACAAAAGTAGCTTTGGTGGCATAGTGTTTGCATGTTGGGCTGCTAACACCAAAGTCAGCACTTTGAAACCACCAGCCACTCCGTGGGAAGAAGAGTCTGTCTACTCCCATAAAGAGTTACAGTCTCAGAAACTCACAGGGACAGATCTACTCTGCCTCATAGGGTCACTATGAGTCAGCATCACCTCCCTGGCAGTGAGGTAGATTTTGGTTTCATAGAGATACAAGTCAGTCCTGAGCTGCTAAAGACAAGGTTGGCAGTTTGAACCCACCAGCGGCAGAGAAAGAGGAGGCTTTCTATTCCCATAAGGAGCTACAGTTTCAGAAATACCCACAGGGGAAATTTTAACCTCTCCTGTAGGATCAATATGAGTCAGAATCGACTTATCGGTGGTGAGCAAGTGGAGGGGACCCTAAACAGGTTCCGGTGGACCTTAAGAGTTCTACTAATTGTGCATGCTCTGTAAAATGTAAACCAAGATTTTACTTTTGCAAACATTATTTTTTCTAAACACGTCTAACTGTGAAACTATACTCGCATGCGGGTCTTTGAACCTGGTCTGTGGTCTGGGGAAGTGAAGGGGCCTGACATCCTTTGTTGTTGTTAGTGCTGTCCAGTCATTCTGAAATCACAGGGACCTTCTTTGCAACACAAGGCAGCACTGCCCAGTCCTTTGCCAGCCTCAGGGGTAGTATGTTGGAGCCCATGGTTTCAGCTACCGTGTCCTCCAGTTCACCAAGGAGTTTCCTCTTTGTGCTGCTTACTAAACCCGTTTCTAAGGAGTCCATTCCAACTCACGGTGACGCCGTGTGGGTCAGCACCACGGGACCCCACATAATGCCTTATACCATATATATATATATATATATATATATATATATATATATATATATATATATATATATATATATATATATATATATATATATATATATATATATTGTGCATAATGCCTTATACCTGGTCCCTTTGGCACCTTGTGATCGCACAGGCTGGTGTGCTTATTCCATGTGGGCTTTTTTGCTTCTGAGCCAGATGGCCGTTTGCTCACCTTCAAGCCTTTAAGACCCCAGACACTATCTCTTTTGATAGCCTCTGGCCTTTACTTCGGGGTCTTCGGTCCCTGCAGAGTGGACACATGCCTGCTGTGCGGGTATGGGACGTGTCGGAGCGCAGCCTGGTGGCGGAGCTTCAGGAGCATAAGTATGGCATGGCATGTGTGGCCTTCTCATCCAGTGCCAAGTACATTGTCTCAGTGGGCTACCAGCATGACATGATCGTCAATGTCTGGGCCTGGAAGGTGAGTGGGCTACTGGCCTCAGGACAGGCGGGGCCGGGAGGGGAGCCAAGAAACTGCTGACCGGTGGCCTTTACTTCCGCCTGCTGGCCTCAGTCCCTTTCTAGAGAACTCTGAGCAGAAAGGAGCAACTGGGTATCTAGGATGCTGAAGAAGGGGCAGAAGGAGAGGTCAAGTTCACAGCTTGTCTAACCTTCAGTGTGTAAGTTTCTTTCCCCTCAGCTCCTAGAAGCAGAGCCTTGATTTCCCTTGACTTTCTCTCCAGAAAAACATTGTAGTGGCTTCCAACAAGGTGTCCAGTCAGGTGACAGCAGTATCCTTCTCTGAGGACTGCAGCTACTTTGTCACTGCAGGCAACCGGCACATCAAGTTCTGGTACCTCGATGACAGCAAGACCTCAAAGGTGAGGCAGCAAGTAGCCACTAGGGTGGGGTCTGCCCAGATATGTTCCACCTGCGCCCCCTTCTGCATGCTCAAAAGCCCCTTGGAAGTCTCAGCTGGGCCAGGTGCTATGTCAATATGCAAGGGAAGCCTTCTCCCTCCCTCCCCAGGGCCTGCTTTCCAGGGGGTAGCCTGCAGGGTGTGTGGGTGGCACCTGTGGTGGGTCTCCACAGGTGAATGCCACTGTACCCCTGCTGGGCCGCTCTGGGCTGCTGGGGGAACCTGCGGAACAACCTGTTCACTGATGTAGACTGTGGCTGCGGGAAGAAGACTGACAGCACCTTCTGTATCACATCCTCTGGGCAGCTGTGCGAGTTCAGTGACCCGGAGACTGTTGGACAAGTGGGTGGAGCTGAGTGTGAGTGAATGCTTTGTCGGCACCCTCCCGTCTGTCACCTCCGGGCTCCAGGGCACCTGAGTCTGCATGCACGCTGGGGGAGGCCCCAGGCGGAGGAATGTGTTTGGGAACCTCTCTGCTTGCTCGCCCTCTCTGTCTCTGCCTCTTCCTCTGCTTTCCTCTTCTGCTCAGCACACAGACAGCATCACAGTAAGTGTGCTGGCCCTGTCCGCTGCCTCTGCTGCCTTTCTCTGGGCCGGCCTTTTCTGGGTGTGTCTTTGCCCAAACCTCAGGTGCCTTATAAGGCTTGCTGACTCCTTCCCCCTAATTGCAGGGGGCTGTGGGCCCTCTGGCCAGCTGCTGTTAGAGGGAGGGGCATTGAGGGGCTCTGCCCAGGGCAGCTGGCCTGCCTTGCGCTTGTCCTTGCCTCTTGGCTCATGGCTGTTGAGGTGTCCGGTGAAGGAGTGGACAGACGCCCTTGCTGACTGTGGCTTCTGTGCTCACAGACCACAGTGGCCCACTGCATCTCGGTGAGCCAGGACTACATCTTCTGCGGCTGTGCTGACGGCACCGTGTGCCTTTTCAACCCCTTCAACCTGCACTTCCTCAGCACGCTGCCCCGGCCCCATGCCCTGGGCACAGACATTGCCAGCATCACAGAGGCCAGGTGAGCGGTGTGGGTGGGCCCCTGAGTCCTGTCAGAGCCCCACTCTGTGCCAGGCCGTCCCTGGCATGCTGCAAGGAGAGGAGGGCACACATAGACCTCTGGGAAGACCCTTGCAGTCAAGCACAGGTGGGTCTTTTAGCATTTGTTGCTCACTGTGGGCAACCGTGGTAATCTGAGTCTGCAGTGTGGTAATGCATTGTCCTGTAAACACCACAGCTAGGACAGACGGGCAGTTCCTTAGGGTTTCTGAGAGAGGCTGGAAACCTGACGGAGCAGGCCTTTCTCCCTCAGGGTGGTCCTGGGTAGCAGCTAAGGTAGGAGGGTCTTATTGTAGCCTCGGGCCTTGGGTTGGGTGATTGCAGGAAGTGAAGTTTTGCTCTGGTTTCAGTGCTGCCAGGAAGCGGGGCAGTTCTGCAGTTGGGTATATTAATTTCTCATTCAGGGAAGGAGTGGGCTAAATCTGCAAATGGCAGGAAATGATATATGACCATGACTGGTTTGCACAGTGCCCTTCCTTTTCCTCTGACGTGAGTCAAGAAGGGCCTGACATCTGCTTGGCTGCATCACGGCCACACACTGTCCCCGCCTGATGTTGGGGGCTATGAAATAGCTTGTGTTCTTTTGCAGAGCCCCATGGCAAGGAATGCCAGGCCAGCCGCTGCGTTCTTTCTCCAGTGACTGCTGGCCAACCTGCTGCTCCTCCCTTTAGTGCCCCTTTGCATTAGCGCTAACTCACCAGTTTGCCCTGTCTGCCCTGGACACCCTGACCCCCTCTTTCCTCAGTCGCCTTTTCGCTGGAGTGGCCAATGCGAAGTATCGGGACACCATCACCTTGACCTTTGATCCTGCAAATCCGTGGCTGTCTTGTGTGTACAATGACCATAGTACTTATGTCTGGGGTGTGAAGGGCCCCAAGAAAGTGGGCAAGGTGTATTCAGCTCTGTATCATTCCTCCTGCGTCTGGAGTGTAGAGGTACGTGGGCCAGGTCTGCTGAGACTGACCGTGTTTCCTGGCCTACCATTAGGAGCTGGGGTTCCTCAAGTGTGGAATTTGTTTCCTCCAGCACCCTTGCTCCCCAAGCTGTGCCCCTGGGTCCCTTCGTATCTGTTAATTGGCTCTGAGGATGGGAGGGGATTTTAGTGCTGACTCATCTCAGACGTTTTTCAGTATGCCCCTGTGCAGTCTTAGCTTGGCCTCTTTGGACATGTTCCTGAACTTGACCAAACCTTAGTTTCTGCAATTGTGAAATGACATATCTGATGCATTTGATTTTTACGAACAGGAGACAATGTAAGTGGGAGATTTAGAATGCCTAGTACTTACTAGGTGCTTGGTTAATGTATATTCCTTTACTTGTTAAAGACAAGAGCTAATCATTATGACTTGCTTGCTATGGGACAAGCCGTTGCCTCCAGGGGACAGGATGGGGGAACTTTAGGCCCCCAAGGACAGAGGTTCAGGAGGGTTTAGCTGAAAAGGGTTGGGGACAAAATTTATTATCTCCAAGGGAAAGATACTAACTTGACAATGAAGAAACGGCAAAACCCACCCTTAGCCAAGTCATTAAGGTTAACATCCCGTGGCAGCAGCATGAATCTGGTGAGAGGGTACACTGAGAGGTTTCAAAATGTTCCCAGAAAATGTTATGACTCTTAAGAACTCCCAATAAAATGTTGAACAACAACAACCAACGTTGATGGAAAGTTTCTTTTAGTTCTGTTTTTCCATGCAGCCTCCTCCTAGCATTGTGTCTGGTATTCTTGACCCAAATGTATAAGGAACTTAGGATAGTCATGAGGAAACATCAGGCAACCTTCATTTGAGGTATACCTGCCAGAGTAACTTATCACACTCTCCCAGGTGTCAGGGTAGGAAAGACAAGCAAAGACTGAAAGCCATTCTAGACTGGGACAGATGACACCCATGTGCCGTGGGGGCTCCTAGGATCCTGGAGCAGAAGAAGTCCATTCGTGGGATATACAAACAAACTCATTGGCATTGGGTTGATTCCAACTCAGAGCAACCCCCGCTGGTGACATTTAAATAAAGTCTAATAATGTTGTTCCAGTGTGACCTCCGTGGTCCTTATCACTGTGTACTGTAGTGCATAAAACATTAATACGAAGGGAGACCAGGTGAGAGAGTTGAATGTGACATATCTTGACTCATTTTTCTAAAGGTTCAACCCAAAAGGTAAAGTAAAACAGCTCTTGATGGAGAGGAAAAGGTGGAAGGGGGTGGGTGATGATTCTTTCCCCCCGCTGCCTGGCACTGAACGGCCTCTCCTCTCTTCTCATTTTGCAGGGTCCACGAATTGCAGTTCCTGAGTGAAATGCTGAAGGTGGAGGCCCATGAGTCAGAGATTCTGTGCCTGGAGTACTCGAAGCCAGACACAGGTACCTGGCCCTGGCCTGGAATGGCCTTGAGTGAGCCCCTCCAGTCTGGCCAGAGCCACTGATACTTGTCCTGCCTCTTGACTATGGGGCTGATCGTTCTTTTGGCTACCAAAAGAGTTAGTGATCCTTCTTGATGTCTCTGAAGGCTTCTTGTTGTTTCTGAAGGCTTTGGGGAGGACTGCATCTCAACTCTGCCCGACTCCATGGCTCATGTGGCTTAAGGATGTGGGGCTCAGTTTCTCTGGGTGCTCTTTGCTGGGCACTCATGTTGGGCTGCGATCCACAAGCTCAGCAGTTTGAAACTACCAGCCGCTCTGCAGGAGAAAGGTGGGCCTTTCTACTCCTGTAAACAGTGACAGTCTCAGAAGCCCATAGGGGGTATTCACTATGAGTCAGCATTAACTTGATAGCAGCAGATTTGATTTTTGTAAAGTCTTTTTAAAGCCAACCAAAAGCTGAATCAGTGAAGAAGATCTGCTTTAGACATTGTGCTCTTTTAAAGAATAATCTGTCTGTGATCAGATTGACACAGGAACTTGGAAGGTTAGGTGAAAAGTTTAAGGGGCAGTGAGCTTATGTGTGTGATGGAAATTTGGAATTGGAAAAGGACAGTGAGAATGGCTACATAATTTCAGAAATATAATGAATGTTAGCAAATTGTACATGTAGAAATGATCGAATTGGTATATATTTTTGTGTGCATTGTTTTAGATCAGGGAGAAGACTCGAAGTTCAAATATAATTTACAGAGACCCCCTTGTTAAATCTTGAATGGGACAAAGTCCAGAAAAAACAAATCATCTGGTTGAGGGAGACCGTAAGCATGAGGCCATAATGGGGACTGAAGGATTCACAACAGCTCGGTCACATGGAAAACAAAGGAAGCCCCTTTAAAAGTCAAGTTGCCAGCAGATCAGACCATCACAGTTGGAAATGTGACTACAGAAATGGGAAAGGGACCATGATTGGAGTAAATACATTATTGCAGACTAGAAAAGTTTACAGGACTGGTTCAGGGCCCTCCAACCATCTTGGTCAGGGCATGAACGTGCAACCTCAGTACCCCAATTCCCATCAAGGGCATACTCAGGCAAGTTCTTGAGGGCTAGACTACTCCTCACCAGGCTGGCCAGAGGAGTGGGTGGAAGCAAACAAACTCTGCCTGAGGGCAAAGCATTTTACGTTGCTAGTTCAGAGTCATGGAGCTCTAGTGCCATAGAAGGTTATGGGTTGGGCGGTTAACCACAAGGTTTCACTCTTCAAAACCACCAGCCAGCTCCAGGGAAGAAAGATGAGGCTTTCTACTCCAATAAAAATATATAGTCTGGAGATTAAAAGCCCCAATGTAAGTTAACTGGGTTGATTCCTACTAGAGGGATAATGTGTGTGGGCCAGATGCTTGCAAGGTCCCTCAAGGCAATGCTGCCAGACTGCAGTCTCTGCTCCCTGCTGGTGGAGACAATGGATTGCTTTTCTCTAAAACTTGGAACCATTAGCTTGGTTCCAGTAGGTGGAGTTCACACCCTACTGATAATGGTTCATATGGAGATCCAGAAAACAGGTCAAAGTTAAGCTGCCATTCTAAATGTAGGATCCGCCCATTTTGTCACCTGTATACCCCCAATCCCTCCTCTTCCTATTGCATGTATGCCCCTAGACCACCCCTTCTCACCGCTGTATAACATAGTCCAAGTCCTTCCTGTGATGTATGTCTTTACCCTCCCGTTTCCAATTCCCCTTGTCCTCCTTCCCTTCCCCCTCTCTCCATGTGGACCACCAAGTGGGGCTGAGGTGAGCAATGCTACCATGATATGTGTGTGACTGCATTATTGTAATATCTCTTCTATCTCTCATGCTCCCAATGACTTTAATATTTATATCTCAACCCTTTATGTTTCCAGGGCTTTCAATGACATTAGGCATCTTTTCAATGTTTATGAATCATGCTTATGAACCTCTCTTCTGTTAGTTGTCTGTGTGTATGCATTGCCTGTATTAAAAACATATAGAACCGAGCAATTTGTCTGGAAAAATAATTTATAGAAACTTTATGTTAGATTGCCATGCGTTTTGCATAGCCAATTGTTCTTTTAAAACACTTTTCTTGTCATTGTGATACCATGCTAAAAGGTAAAAACATCTGTATATAGTCAAATAGCTTTATCTTTCCTTTAAAGACATGAACCTTCGTGTCTTGCTTAAAGTTTCCACCTCACTAAAGCTAAATTGCTACCCTCGAAAATAAATCCCTCTAAGTTTTTAATGCTTTGAATATTTTATCGCTCTAATCCTCCTGGAGTTTATTTTTGAATGTAGTATGCTCCTTCCTTTGATTTCTTGTAAATTCAGCCAATTCAACCACTCATTAACCAAAGTATTCCTTTACCACTGGATTGTTTTGCCACCTTTGCTTTGCATAGCATATAGTTCTAAATTATATCCCAGACTACTGAATTATTTGCCAGAGTGGCTTTACTAATTGTACACTGGCATCACAACACGCGGGAGCTTCGGAAAGATCGTGGGAGAAAGGAATGAAAAGAGAAGATAATTTCCCATGAATTTTTGAAGCTTCCTCGTACAGGTGCTTTACAGTAAGTCGACATTAGGGTTTATAATCAATAAAAAATTCAACTGTGATCCAAGAATGAGGGGCGTGACATTTCCTGGTTGAGACAAAAGCGAACAGGCGAGCAGAATACGAAAAGAATTGGTTAACCGATGAAACTGCAGCCAAGTGTTAGCTGTTATCACAAAAATGAACACACAGAATATTCTTGAACTTGGAAGTGGGAACTTCAGCCTTTCAACGGCCATCGACGGTGCGGGGCAACATCCCCGCACTCCTACGCTCAGGAAGGGGGTTCTGGGGTCTGCGGCGCCGCGGGGCACAAGTGGGGCGAAGGGCTGCGAGGGAACGCCGAGGCAGAGGGGTCCCCGCGAGGCGGCTGCGGGCCGCTCCAGAAGGCAGGGGTCCGGGGGCTCTGCGGTCCCTCAGGACCCTCCAGGAGAGGCTCCAGAAAGGCAGCTGGAGGCCCCGGCCGGCCGTGCAGCTCGCTGGGAGGCGCGGGCGCACGTGCTCCGCCGGTCCGGGCGGCGGGGGCGGCTGAACGGGCCCTGGCCGTGGGCGGCGGGCGGCGGGCGGGCGCAGTGCGGCGCCGGGCAGGCGGGAGGTGACCGCGCGGGGCGGTCGCGGCGGCTGGGGCTACTGACGGCACACGGATCCGGAGCGCACTGCGCGGGGCGGGGCGCCGCGCAGGTGAGAGCGGCAGCGGACCCGGATGCGGCGCGGCTGAGGGCGGCCGAGGGCGGGGGGTCGCGGCGGCTAGCTCTTGGAGATCCCGGCCGGAGGCTCCGGCGCCGGTGCTGCGCTTCCTGCCGGCTCGAAGAACGAGCCCGAGCCCGAGCCTGGCCGCCCTCGGGATGCCTTGCTGAGGCTCCGCCGGACGTCCCCAACAGGGGGGGGGGCGGGGCGGGGCGCGTTCGGGCGCCTCCTGAGGGCGCCTCAGCGGAGAGCGGCGTTGGCGCCGTGGAGTCTATGCGGGCGGCCCAACCCGCCTGCCACTCAGGTGTCTTTTTGCACGGAAGTGAGTTTTAGGAGCGGGAAACCTGTGGTGGGCGTGACTGACGTGTTTTTAAATCATTTTCTATACATTTAAAGCTGTAAAGGCAAAACTTCATGATCCAATTAATATAGCCAAAAATTCAGGCTTGATAGAAACATTTAGAATCCAGCCACTGGGGGTAAAGTCCCCTTATTCCCATCTGTTATTGGAGGAAGGTATGAGAGAGATTGGATACTGCGGTGGGAAGAAATAGAGCCAAATAGGAATGTCTGCTTCTATAGGGAGAATGTATCAGCCATGCGCTCACTTTAAGGCAGCACAGCTTTAAGGGAGAATCTGTGGAAATGATAGATTACCGCAGGAACATGAACTTGGAGTATATCTCCAACTAACAGAGTGGTGGTCTTCCAGCCATGGAACATTAGTCTCCCAGATTCCCTCTGTACCAGTCAGGGAATAAGTCCCAGTATTATTTCCCTTGGTGCTAGTATCCCACATTTCCCCTCTCTGCATTATGTTTAAGATTCAATAGTGTCACGGAGGCAACATGGTCTCTTTTCATATCTATTAGCTTCCTATAGAAGTGACATGAGACTGCAAGCATCACAATTATGATAAAAAACACAGTCAGACTGGAACTTAAGCTATGTGAAGTACTTTGCCCCCAAGCTCGCGGGTCCAACCCTTCCATGCTACTCCTCAATTGCTTAATCACATCAGAGCCAGGAGAAGCCTCAAGCTTGTCTTTGAATGTATAGAAAATATCCTTTTTAAGCTGATCAATATCTAATGAAATGTTTCCCTTAAACCCTTGCAAATGTTTCCTAATCAAATTCCAATCATGCAATGTCTTATTATAAGGATAAGTGGTTATACAGAAATCAGTTACATTCCAATCACATTATAGCATTGACAAATTCAAAATCTTGATCTTTCAGCAAAGCAGTCTGCAGTAATGTAGGGACTTTATGGATGTGCTTTATACAATTGATGTATGTATACGTATGGATTGTGGTAAGAGTTGTATGAGTCCCTAATAAAATGTAAAAGAAGAAAAGAGAAAAAAAATGATTAGGGCAAAGACTGTACAGATGTGCTTTATACAATTGATGTATGTATATATATGAACGGTGAAAAGAATTGTATGAGCCCCAATAAATTGTTAAAATTAAAAAAAAATTCATTAAAAAAAAATTAAATTAAATAAAAAAAAATGAGTAAATGAACTTTGTCACACATAAGATTCCTCTTCTCCTTCTGTTTTAACAATTTAAATAGTAAAGCATTGCTAGATCTTGAACCAGTAAAAGTACTAGTTAGATAACCTTCATTGTTATGTAAATACCGGCTCCCATCCCTCAGAGAATTAAGAGAGCTAACTAATTGGGAGAACTTCTTATCATACTTTGAAAGACTGAAAAAATTCTTAATAAATTTGTTCAGCTGATCTTGAAGTAACTTACCAAGCAGACATTTTTTCTCCAGGCTTACCAATAAGGTTATAGGCTCAATTGAGCCGTTTTGCCTTTCAGGCTTCTCACACTGTATGATTTTACCTTGCAATATTCTGTCTTGGTTAACTTCACTCATTCCCTCTATGCTGGCTTTAGGGGAAGTTAATGGGAGGGCCTTAGGCCCCCCTGAATGCCCTAAGGAAATGACCCGGCATCCACAGTTAACAAACCTTTTTCCTTCCATTTCTAATTCCATGTGGGGGCGCTGTTTCTCCACAACAGCAGTCCAGAAGACTGCTTGATTTATAGGGTGGTCAAACTTCTCAAGTACTCTTTCCTGATAGGTATAAATTTTTACTCTAGAAATGCAAGGAAGGGAAAATTGGCTTAAGCGATCCTACATTTTTACAAACCATGGTATATCAGAACTCATTACTGCCTTAATTTCTTCTTCACAATCCTGACCAATAACTCCAGCAACACCTTGAGAATTTATGTTGGACTTTCTTTTTTTTTTTTTTCTTGACTTTCTTAATAAACTTCCTATAGTTCTTTTAGGTAGTGGACCCCAATTACTGCTCTTCGTTTCTGATTCAATCACAGTTTTGGGCTTTTTCTTACAACTCTTATCAACTCCAGTATCAATTTTAATTTCTTGAGTACTAAGGTTAAATCTTCCTGATAGAAACTGTATTAATCTTTCAATAAGAGGTCCCTGCTTTTGAGGATCAAGCTCCTGTGAAGGCTTCTGAGCCATCTCTTGGTTATTCAAACCAACTGCAGTGAGAACAGAGACTAGGTTTTTGCCTCTTTGGCTAGGTCTGTTCTCCTGCTGTGAGGCTGCTAGATAAAGGCGATTTCTCTCAAAGATCTTCTTTGCTCCAGTAGGCAGACACCTTGCCTACCACGCTCTGCTATGAGGGCTCTGCATCAAGCTTCTTCCACTATTTTCCCGCCGGGAAGTCTTTGCTAATGGCGACCCTTCACGGTTGATTTTTGAACGACATTGGCTCGCCCAATGAGTTCCCTTCCTACAATGGAGGCAGAGTTCAGGTTCGTTTAAACCCGATCTCCATGGTCCTGGCCCATGCTCTGACATTGGCCGCAGCCTGCTCTGCCTACACTCTTTTGAAGATGACTTGTCTTCCCACAACTAAAGCACTTTCTTCCAGGTCTGATATAGTTTGCCAATGAAGCTGCCATGAGGTCTGCCTTGTATTCCTCTGCCTCTACATTCCTGCATATCCTAAAATAACCCCGCAAAGTGCCCTGTTCGCTGTAGGGATGCAAGGCATTTTTACAGTGCTTATTAGAGAAATCATAAGATAGCTTGTGCACTAGGTCTCTTACTGCCTGAACATTCTTCACACATTTGGAAATAGCATCTTCCAGTCGGGACACAAAGTCAGCGTAACGCTCATCATATTCTGTTGTCTTATAGCCCTGTAACGCGGCGTTCTCTCTTCTGATGGAATTATCTTTTCCCAGGCCCTTAAGCAAACCTCATGTATCTGTCCTATTGTCTGTTCAGTAAACTGTAGTTGAGACTCAACTGTAATATAATTTGCATCCCCTAGCAATTGATGAATTCCTATATCTATCCCATCCTCAGCATTCTTCCCAGCTCTTGCAAGGGCTGCTTCCTTCCATAGCATTTGATATCACAAGCATTCTGAAGAGTAAAGACAAATTCTCACTAAAGCTTTCCAATCTGTAGGGGTCCAGCTGTCAGACTCTGCTAGAGCCCTTATCATGCTAATTACAAAATGTGAGTCTGGGCCTTAGTCATTGATTGCCTGCTTGAGATCTTTTAGCAACTTAAAAGGCAAAGGCACTGTGAATTCCTTTTGGTTCTAACAGGATAAGACATCTTGCATTCTAAATCTTCTTCTGCAATCCCTCTTCCTACTCTGGAGAGTAAAGGTGCTTTCCTATACTTTGCTTCTTTAAGTCTATTCTCTGAGCTACTCTTTTCAATCTGGATATCTTGGAGTTCCACTTCCTGAACTTCACCTTCTGTGCTAGCTCTCCTAGTTTGCATTTCTTTGGAGCTAATCTCTCTACCTTCAGGGCTGGCTTGCTTGATTGTTTTACAATCTCTGGCCTTTCTTACACTAAATTCCAGCAGGAGAGCAGTTGCTTTTACTATGTCCCCTTCTGACTCAGGCTCATTCTTTTAGCTCTGCCTAAAATCTTCTCATCTGCCTGAAACCCGTTCTCACTGCTTCTCATCTGATTTAAATTTGGGCATCTTAGACGTTGCCTGTTCTGCTCCTTGGCTTTCTCTACCTTTGAAAGCAAGGGAGCTTCCTGGGATTGTTTAATAGCCATGCTTTGGATCTTGCAATCCACTGCCTCTAGTACTGTATCACCTTTAAACCTTCGGAGTCTGCAGTCTCGCGAGAGCATACAGGCTTTGGCAATGAGGTTCTGTTCTAGAATTGGAGGCTTTAGATAACAAACCAATCCCTGCCTTTTCAGTTTTTCCTAAAGTTTCATAACCTAAATCATGCTTATTCACAGACACTTTAGCTTGCTTTGCTAGATTTGAATAGACACAAGACTTCTCACTAGACTGTTCATCCTTATTCTCTTCCTCCTGCAAAAGTTTTAAAACCATCTTAACTTGTACCCACAGAGACCACTTCTCCATAGGGATACTCTCCCCATCTCTGTGCTTCCTTTAAGTTGACAATGACCTCCTCCCAGGTCTCTAAATCAAAAGTTCCTTCCTCTGAGAACCATGAATTATACCTTTTTACTACTTTTAGAAAACATTGTATCTTTTTCTTCGTTACTTTTACACCTTGTCTTTTCAGTAAGTAGAGAGCATGGTACCATAAGTTTCAGGTTTACTTTTACCTTGCTCCCATTATCCTCTTTAAAATTCTAATTCACTATTTCCACTACTTCTCTGTCAATCCCCACACCGGATCCTCACTTCGCACAATTTTCAAATTCACTCTACGTACCAATGGGGCCATATAATTGTTATATGGGATATAACTCATATTGTCCCACGTTGTGCGCCATTTGTCTGGGGAAGCCCGCCTTGTGCTGGGGCTCCAGCCTCCAGCCCAGTCCTTGAGCCTCCTGCCTGGTCTCCATCCCACCTCCCTTCGTCCACACTGAGCGTGGGCCTGGCTGGTAAGATCATGGCCATCCAGGAGGTGAGCATGCTACCATGAATTGTGTCTGACTGCATTATTGTAATGTCTCTTCTATCGCTCATGCTCCCGGTGACTTTAATATAATATTTATATATCTCAACCATACAATTGTGCTTATTGAACCCAAGATTACTGGTGGGGGGCTGGCACCCCAACTCATACCACAGTACATACCATTTGTCTAGTTCTTCAATGCTTCCTCTCCCGCTCACTCCCTCCAACTATCATGACCTCAGCTCTACCTTACAAAGCCGGCTAGACCAGAGCATGTACACTGGTACAGATAAGAACTCTCAACACGCAGAATCCAGGACAGATAAACCCTTCAGGAACAGTAATGGAAGTAGTGATAACATGAGGGTAGGGATGAGATAGAGGGAACTGATAGCAATGATTGATGTATTAACGCTCACACCCCAGGGGGACAAGCAACAGAAACATTGGTGAAGTGAGACCTTGGACATTGTAAAATATGAAAGTATAATTTATCAAGGTTTCATGAGGGTGGGAGAGTGGGAGAGAAGGGGGGAAAAGGAGCTGATACCAAGGGGTCAAGTATAAAGAAAATGATGATGGTACCGTAGGTACAAATGTGCTTGATACAATTGATGTATGCATTGTTATAAGTGGTGTAAGAGCCCCCGATAAAATGACTTAATTTTTTAAAAGTGTTTAGGTAGATCTTGATGGAGGATAGATTGAGAAACAATAGTTTCAGAATTTGATAATTTTGCTTAATAATCAAACTGAAAACTCACTGCCATTGCATCTTTTGTGACTCACAGCAACCCTGACTTTCGGCAACCCTATTGGACAGGGTAGAGCAGCCCCTGTGAGTTTCTGAGACTGCAACTCTTTACAGGGGTAGAAAGCCCTAACGTTTCTCTCTCAGAGCGGGTGGTGGTTTTGAACTATGTGGGTAGCAGCCCAAGTGAAAACCACTATGCCACCAGGGCTCCCTGTGCCACATAGCGGGAGCTGTTGTTTTCCCAAACATTCACTTGGCTATTTCTTTTATAAGAAGCCAAGTAATTTGGCAGCTTATTTCTGTTCCAGTTTTCTTATATAGAAAATGTGGTGACAGTGTGAACCTGTTTGTTGTAGTTTATGTGAACATAATTGAGTGATCTAGACCAAGTGAGCTAGACCAAGTGAGCTGACTGGTCAAAAATCAGACCTGTGGATTGCCAAATTGGTTCTGCTGAGATTGGGGCTTTCCTGGATCCACAGGCTTCCTCCAAGCTGTGTCCGAGAAGCTCTGCATTTTAGAGCTACATTTTATAGTTGAAAGAGAGGCCTAAGGAGGGAGGGAGTCCTTAAGCTCTAAGACCTTAATGCTGTCATTGCTGTCCTCTTTTAGTGTACCTGCAGTTTCCACACTGCAGTGGGAACCATTGAAACAGCTGTTCTCATTCTCTGAGATGGTGTGCCACCCCACTCCATACCACCACCACCTCATCCCTTTCTCTTATTGTAGAGATAATGCCCCTTCCATATGTATCTCAGATATTCAATTAATGAAGAAAGACAAAAGTAGGAGAAATGATTTAGATGAAGGAGACCATAAGCATGAGGCCATAATGGGGTCCAAAGGCTGTGTGGCCATGTCGCTAATTATAGAAATGGATGAAATCTGCCACAAAAATGTGATTGGAGGCAGAGCAATTCATCACTCTCTCAGGCAGGACTACATAAGTGAGAATGGGGCCATTATGGAGACATGGAGACGATCACAGATTAGAAAGGCTTACTGGATTTGTTCTGGGGCCTTCCGACCACTATAACTCATGACCATAGGGTCTTAGACTTTCCCAATTTCCATTGAGGACCTTCCCAGGGAAGTCCCAGAGGGCAGATTGCTCCTCTCTGCTCTGGCTAGTTGTTGTTGCGTGCCATTGAGGACACTTGGACTCGTCGTGACCTCACATACAACCGAATGAAACACTGTAGGGTCGTGCACCATCCTCACAATTGTTCCTGTGCCTGAACCACCGATGAAGCCACTGAGTCCATCCACTTCTTCGAGGACCTCCTCTGTTTCATGGCTTCTCCACTGTACCAAATAGGATGTCCTTCTCCAGGGACTGGTCTCTCCTGACAACATGTCCAAAGTATGTAAGATGGCGTCTTGCCATCCTTGCCTCTAAGCAGCACTCTGGCCTTATTTCTTCTGATACAGATTGGTCAGTCCTTCAGCAGTCCATGGTACTGTCAGTAGTCTTCTGGTGGACCACAATTCGATGCATCTGTTCTTCTACAGCCTTCCTTATTCAGTGTCTAACTTTCACATGCATATGATGCAATGGAAAATAGCATGGCTTAGGTCATGTGCACCTTAGTCCTCAGAGTAACATCATTGTTCTTCAACACTATAAAGAGGTTTTCTGCAGCAGATTTACCCATTACAATACATCTTTTGATCTCCTGACTGCTGTTTCTATGAACATTGATAGTGGATCTAAGCAAGACAAAATCCTTGACAACTGAAGCCCTTTTCTCTGTTTATCACCTATTGGTCCAGTTTTGGGGATTTTGGTCTTCCTTATATTGAATTGTAACCCATATTGAAGGCTGCAATCCTTGATCTTCAGCAAGTGGTTCAATTCCTCCTCACTTTCAGCAAACAAATGGTGTCATATATGCACACAAGCAGGCTCCCAAAAGTTAGTGGAACAAGGAATCAAAAGAGAATGGAATTTTTCAGGGACTTTTTGAAATACCAGTGTGTGTGTGTGTGTGAGAGAGAGAGAGAGAGAGAGAGAGAGAGAGAGAGAGAGAGAGAGAGAGAGGAGATGTGGGCATAAAACAAACATCAAGCAACATAAGGGAGAATGCTGTTGGCTGCTGTTGAACTGATTCCGGTGCGCATGCACAGTGACCTGCTGTGTGCACCATAGTGACCCCTCAGAAGCAGATCATCAAGCCTACCTTTCAAATGAAATTCTGAGAATTCACAATTTTCAGAAGTATGTGGATAACAGTGAAAGCCAAAATTCTATTTGCACAGTCCCCACGTGGATTAAGCTTCCAGTGAATTCCTTCAGACCATTGACCAGGGATGTGAACACTCTTGCCACCAGGCAGAGGGCATTGGAAAGTGGATTACCCCTTAGGCAGCCCATGGTGGGGCTTAGAGACTTGCCTAAGTGTATCCTTGAATCGAGGCTGCCATTCTGGGCTGCGCGGTCATGAGTCATGCCCCCAAAGCCTTGGTTGTTTGGCCCTGGACCACTCTTGTAAACTGTCCTGTTTAACACAGGTCCCAATCCTTGTCCTATTCTTGCTTCTGTAGTCCCACCTGGAACTGTGATGTTGGGATCTGCCGCCATGTCCTTTCAAGTCTGTGAATCTCAGATAACCCTTACATATCAATAAGACCTCTTGCTAATAGTTTCCCTCCCCTCATCTCGATGGCATGTGTTGGCCCTTGGACTATCTAGGTTACCTAGCGGGCATTTGGATTATGTAGGCTCCCTAGCGGGAATTTGGACTATATAGATTACCTAGCGGGCAATTAGACTTTGTAGGTTATCTAGCGGGCACTTTGACTATCTAGGTTACCTAGCTAGCACTTGAACTATCTACGTTACCTAGCGGTTACTTGGAGTATGTTGGTTACCTACCGGGCTGTTGGACTATCTAGGTTACCTAGCCGGCACTTGGGCTATCTAGGTTAACTAACGGGCACTTGGACTATGTAGGTTCCCTAGCGGGCCCTTGGACTATGTAAGTTCCCTAGCGGGCACTTGGACTATGTGGGTTCCCTAGCGGGCATTAGGACTATCTGGGTTACCTAACGGGCACTTGGACTATGTAGGTTAACTAGCGGGCTTTGGACTATGTAGGTTACCTAGCGGACACTTGGACTATGTAGGTTCCCTATCGTTCACTTGGAGAATGTAGGTTAACTAAGGGGCACTAGGACAATGTAGGTTACCTAGCGGGCCTTGGGACTATCTAGGTTACCTAGGGGGAACTTGGACTATGTAGGTTTACTATTGGCCACTTGGACTATCTAGGTTACCTAGCAGGCACTTGGACTATGTAGGTTAACTAGCGGGCACTTGGACTATCTAGGTTACCTAGCAGGCACTTGGACTATGTACGTTTCCTAGCGGGTACTTGGACTATCTATGTTAACTAGCGGGCACTTGGACTATGTAGATTCCCTATCGGGCACTTGGACTATGTAGGTAACCTAGTGGTCACTTGAACTGTCTAGGTTACCTAGCGGGCATTTGGACTATGTAGGTTAACTAGCGAGCTCTTGGACTATCTAGGTTAACTAGCGGGCACTTGGACTATTAGGGTCCCTAGCGGGCATTTGGACTATATAGGTTACCTAGCGGGCACTTGGACTATGTAGGTTAACTAGCGGACACTTTGACTATCTAGGTTAGCTAACGGGCAATTGGACTATCTAGGTTACCTAGCGGGCACTTGGACTATGTAGGTTCCCTAGCGGGCACTTGGACTATTTAGGTTACCTAGCAGGCACTTTGACTATCTAGGTTAACTAACGGGCACTTGGACTATGGAAAGAAGTGCCTAATGGTCACCAGGACCCATGGTTAATCCAGGCGTGGTCATCTGATTCCAATCGATCAGACCTAGCTATAAATCACTTATATGTCTGGGTAATTAAAAGCAAATATAAATTTTCAAAAAAAATAACGTTGCATGGGATAGAAAGAGAATACATAACAACATCAGACATAAATATGCCTCAAGACAAACTCATTGTGCACATCCAGAATACATAATGGCTCTTGCTAAGATGCATTTCCCACTAGACCCTACCCCAAGCCAGTAAAAGCCAGAAACTCTACAGTAAACTGTGGATTGTACTACTCTGAAATGGGAGCTGTGTCTCTAGACCTAACTTGGGGCTGTTCGTGCTGAGGACTCACCAATACCTGCTGCAGTGACAACAGTCCAGGTGAGAATAAGGAAATCTGGATGACAGCCAGGATATAGGAGCACTGAGACCTCAAATTGCTTCTAGGCGAGCATGGCCTAATGGGCTTCCATTTATGCACCTCTGGCAGGAGGAGTTTGTTCTGGAAAGTAATGGTTTCTAAGGAAGTATTTCTTAAACTTTCACATGCATGCACTTACCCAGGTTCCTGGAAATCGGGCTGGGGGGCAGATTCTGATTTTGTGGGTTCAGGGTGGGGGGTCTAGGATCCAGCAGTTCTAGAGGCCCTGGTACTCTTGGGCTGTTAACCACAAGGACAGTAGTCCTAAACCACCAGCCACTCCTTGGGAGAAATATGAGGCTGTAGACTCCGGGCAAGAGTGACAGTCTGGGAAACCCACAAGGGCAGTTCTACCCTGTCCTGTAGGGTCACTATGAGTCAGCATCAACTCGATGGCATTAGCATGGGAGAAGCTAATGCTGATGTTGCTGGTTCCTTGACCTATCATACTTTGAGTGGCAAAGTCCCAAGGGCCTTCCCGGATGTGATGGCCAAAAGCAGTAGTGTTCACCCTTGGTCATACTTTGGAATCCCTTAGGAGCTTTCAAGCCTCCCATTGGCCTGGCGCCATCCCAGACCAATGAAGCAAGACTTAGTGGAAGCAGGATTCAGGTCACGGTCAGTGAGAAAGCCCCCTTGGCAATGCCAACGTACAGCCAGTGCAGAGTCGAACTGGTCGACGACTCCACATGACTCCATATACTTTGGTGAAGCCAGCTGTTTGGGCAAGGTTTTCAGAGTTACCACCCATGTAGACTTGTTGGTGATAGTGCATTAAATAGAGCACATGCAGTGCATTGCATGAGTGTCCTATGTCATGCAACCACATCAGGGGTATGTTGAGCCAATTTCTCTGGGAGACCAAGGGTGTTGGCTCCATCCTGAACGTTGGCAGGGTAATGGACTGACACAGAGGAAACTCATTCTCTTTGTGGTGGTGCACTAATGGGTTCTTCACAGAAGGCCAAGTCCATGGCTGCAGATGCTCACGGGGCTGAGGGAGCAGGTCAAATCCTAAGTCCGAGGTGGGTGTTTGCATATTTACATGCCCTCACTGCCATCAAGTCCATTCCAACTCACAGGCCCATGGGACTGAGTAAAATGGCCCCCGTGGGTTTCTGAGACTGTGATTCTTTAGAGGAGTAGAAAATCTCCTCTTTCTCCAGAGGAGCGGTTGGTCATTCAAACTGCTGACCTTGAGATAAACAGTCCAACTCCTGACCACTCTTGCCGTCAGAATTCTATTTATTTACACAAGTATATATATATCCTTTCCCAAAAGAACTCCACATTTTCAAATCATTCTTGACACTCATGGCCTTTTTTCCTTTATAGCCATGCCTTTGGTTGAAACACAGATATAAGAGAAATATTTATCTACTTATAGGGGTACAAAAGTAGCTTTGGTGGCATAGTGTTTGCATGTTGGGCTGCTAACACCAAAGTCAGCACTTTGAAACCACCAGCCACTCCGTGGGAAGAAGAGTCTGTCTACTCCTATAAAGAGTTACAGTCTCAGAAACTCACAGGGACAGATCTACTCTGCCTCATAGGGTCACTATGAGTCAGCATCACCTCCCTGGCAGTGAGGTAGATTTTGGTTTCATAGAGATACAAGTCAGTCCTGAGCTGCTAAAGACAAGGTTGGCAGTTTGAACCCACCAGCTGCAGAGAAAGAGGAGGCTTTCTATTCCCATAAGGAGCTACAGTTTCAGAAATACCCACAGGGGAAATTTTAACCTCTCCTGTAGGATCAATATGAGTCAGAATCGACTTATCGGTGGTGAGCAAGTGGAGGGGACCCTAAACAGGTTCCGGTGGACCTTAAGAGTTCTACTAATTGTGCATGCTCTGTAAAATGTAAACCAAGATTTTACTTTTGCAAACATTATTTTTTCTAAACACGTCTAACTGTGAAACTATACTCGCATGCGGGTCTTTGAACCTGGTCATTGGTCTGGGGAAGTGAAGGGGCCTGACATCCTTTGTTGTTGTTAGTGCTGTCCAGTCATTCTGACATCACAGGGACCTTCTTTGCAACACAAGGCAGCACTGCCCAGTCCTTTGCCAGCCTCAGGGGTAGTATGTTGGAGCCCATGGTTTCAGCTACCGTGTCCTCCAGTTCACCAAGGAGTTTCCTCTTTGTGCTGCTTACTAAACCCGTTTCTAAGGAGTCCATTCCAACTCACGGTGACGCCGTGTGGGTCAGCACCACGGGACCCCACATAATGCCTTATACCATATATATATATATATATATATACATATATTGTGCATAATGCCTTATACCTGGTCCCTTTGGCACCTTGTGATCGCACAGGCTGGTGTGCTTATTCCATGTGGGCTTTTTTGCTTCTGAGCCAGATGGCCGTTTGCTCACCTTCAAGCCTTTAAGACCCCAGACACTATCTCTTTTGATAGCCTCTGGCCTTTACTTCGGGGTCTTCGGTCCCTGCAGAGTGGACACATGCCTGCTGTGCGGGTATGGGACGTGTCGGAGCGCAGCCTGGTGGCGGAGCTTCAGGAGCATAAGTATGGCATGGCATGTGTGGCCTTCTCATCCAGTGCCAAGTACATTGTCTCAGTGGGCTACCAGCATGACATGATCGTCAATGTCTGGGACTGGAAGGTGAGTGGGCTGCTGGCCTCAGGACAGGCGGGGCCGGGAGGGGAGCCAAGAAACTGCTGACCGGTGGCCTTTACTTCCGCCTGCTGGCCTCAGTCCCTTTCTAGAGAACTCTGAGCAGAAAGGAGCAACTGGGTATCTAGGATGCTGAAGAAGGGGCAGAAGGAGAGGTCAAGTTCACAGCTTGTCTAACCTTCAGTGTGTAAGTTTCTTTTCCCTCAGCTCCTAGAAGCAGAGCCTTGATTTCCCTTGACTTTCTCTCCAGAAAAACATTGTAGTGGCTTCCAACAAGGTGTCCAGTCAGGTGACAGCAGTATCCTTCTCTGAGGACTGCAGCTACTTTGTCACTGCAGGCAACCGGCACATCAAGTTCTGGTACCTCGATGACAGCAAGACCTCAAAGGTGAGGCAGCAAGTAGCCACTAGGGTGGGGTCTGCCCAGATATGTTCCACCTGCGCCCCCTTCTGCATGCTCAAAAGCCCCTTGGAAGTCTCAGCTGGGCCAGGTGCTATGTCAATATGCAAGGGAAGCCTTCTCCCTCCCTCCCCAGGGCCTGCTTTCCAGGGGGTAGCCTGCAGGGTGTGTGGGTGGCACCTGTGGTGGGTCTCCACAGGTGAATGGCACTGTACCCCTGCTGGGCCGCTCTGGGCTGCTGGGGGAACCTGCGGAACAACCTGTTCACTGATGTAGACTGTGGCTGCGGGAAGAAGACTGACAGCACCTTCTGTATCACATCCTCTGGGCAGCTGTGCGAGTTCAGTGACCCGGAGACTGTTGGACAAGTGGGTGGAGCTGAGTGTAAGTGAATGCTTTGTCGGCACCCTCCCGTCTGTCACCTCCGGGCTCCAGGGCACCTGAGTCTGCATGCACGCTGGGGGAGGCCCCAGGCGGAGGAATGTGTTTGGGAACCTCTCTGCTTGCTCGCCCTCTCTGTCTCTGCCTCTTCCTCTGCTTTCCTCTTCTGCTCAGCACACAGACAGCATCACAGTAAGTGTGCTGGCCCTGTCCGCTGCCTCTGCTGCCTTTCTCTGGGCCGGCCTCTTCTGGGTGTGTCTTTGCCCAAACCTCAGGTGCCTTATAAGGCTTGCTGACTCCTTCCCCCTAATTGCACGGGGCTGTGGGCCCTCTGGCCAGCTGCTGTTAGAGGGAGGGGCATTGAGGGGCTCTGCCCAGGGCAGCTGGCCTGCCTTGCGCTTGTCCTTGCCTCTTGGCTCATGGCTGTTGAGGTGTCCGGTGAAGGAGTGGACAGACGCCCTTGCTGACTGTGGCTTCTGTGCTCACAGACCACAGTGGCCCACTGCATCTCGGTGAGCCAGGACTACATCTTCTGCGGCTGTGCTGACGGCACCGTGTGCCTTTTCAACCCCTTCAACCTGCACTTCCTCAGCACGCTGCCCCGGCCCCATGCCCTGGGCACAGACATTGCCAGCATCACAGAGGCCAGGTGAGCGGTGTGGGTGGGCCCCTGAGTCCTGTCAGAGCCCCACTCTGTGCCAGGCCGTCCCTGGCATGCTGCAAGGAGAGGAGGGCACACATAGACCTCTGGGAAGACCCTTGCAGTCAAGCACAGGTGGGTCTTTTAGCATTTGTTGCTCACTGTGGGCAACCGTGGTAATCTGAGTCTGCAGTGTGGTAATGCATTGTCCTGTAAACACCACAGCTAGGACAGACGGGCAGTTCCTTAGGGTTTCTGAGAGAGGCTGGAAACCTGACGGAGCAGGCCTTTCTCCCTCAGGGTGGTCCTGGGTAGCAGCTAAGGTAGGAGGGTCTTATTGTAGCCTCGGGCCTTGGGTTGGGTGATTGCAGGAAGTGAAGTTTTGCTCTGGTTTCAGTGCTGTCAGGAAGCGGGGCAGTTCTGCAGTTGGGTATATTAATTTCTCATTCAGGGAAGGAGTGGGCTAAATCTGCAAATGGCAGGAAATGATATATGACCATGACTGGTTTGCACAGTGCCCTTCCTTTTCCTCTGACGTGAGTCTAGAAGGGCCTGACATCTGCTTGGCTGCATCACGGCCACACACTGTCCCCGCCTGATGTTGGGGGCTATGAAATAGCTTGTGTTCTTTTGCAGAGCCCCATGGCAAGGAATGCCAGGCCAGCCGCTGCGTTCTTTCTCCAGTGACTGCTGGCCAACCTGCTGCTCCTCCCTTTAGTGCCCCTTTGCATTAGCGCTAACTCACCAGTTTGCCCTGTCTGCCCTGGACACCCTGACCCCCTCTTTCCTCAGTCGCCTTTTCGCTGGAGTGGCCAATGCGAAGTATCGGGACACCATCACCTTGACCTTTGATCCTGCAAATCCGTGGCTGTCTTGTGTGTACAATGACCATAGTACTTATGTCTGGGGTGTGAAGGGCCCCAAGAAAGTTGGCAAGGTGTATTCAGCTCTGTATCATTCCTCCTGCGTCTGGAGTGTAGAGGTACGTGGGCCAGGTCTGCTGAGACTGACCGTGTTTCCTGGCCTACCATTAGGAGCTGGGGTTCCTCAAGTGTGGAATTTGTTTCCTCCAGCACCCTTGCTCCCCAAGCTGTGCCCCTGGGTCCCTTCGTATCTGTTAATTGGCTCTGAGGATGGGAGGGGATTTTAGTGCTGACTCATCTCAGACGTTTTTCAGTATGCCCCTGTGCAGTCTTAGCTTGGCCTCTTTGGACATGTTCCTGAACTTGACCAAACCTTAGTTTCTGCAATTGTGAAATGACATACCTGATGCATTTGATTTTTACGAACAGGAGACAATGTAAGTGGGAGATTTAGAATGCCTAGTACTTACTAGGTGCTTGGTTAATGTATATTCCTTTACTTGTTAAAGACAAGAGCTAATCATTATGACTTGCTTGCTATGGGACAAGCCGTTGCCTCCAGGGGACAGGATGGGGGAACTTTAGGCCCCCAAGGACAGAGGTTCAGGAGGGTTTAGCTGAAAAGGGTTGGGGACAAAATTTATTATCTCCAAGGGAAAGATACTAACTTGACAATGAAGAAACGGCAAAACCCACCCTTAGCCAAGTCATTAAGGTTAACATCCCGTGGCAGCAGCATGAATCTGGTGAGAGGGTACACTGAGAGGTTTCAAAATGTTCCCAGAAAATGTTATGACTCTTAAGAACTCCCAATAAAATGTTGAACAACAACAACCAACGTTGATGGAAAGTTTCTTTTAGTTCTGTTTTTCCATGCAGCCTCCTCCTAGCATTGTGTCTGGTATTCTTGACCCAAATGTATAAGGAACTTAGGATAGTCATGAGGAAACATCAGGCAACCTTCATTTGAGGTACACCTGCCAGAGTAACTTATCACACTCTCCCAGGTGTCAGGGTAGGAAAGACAAGCAAAGACTGAAAGCCGTTCTAGACTGGGACAGATGACACCCATGTGCCGTGGGGGCTCCTGGGATCCTGGAGCAGAAGAAGTACATTCGTGGGATAAACAAACAAACTCATTGGCATTGGGTTGGTTCCAACTCAGAGCAACCCCCGCTGGTGACATTTAAATAAAGTCTAATAATGTTGTACCAGTGTGACCTCCGTGGTCCTTATCACTGTGTACTGTAGTGCATAAAACATTAATACGAAGGGAGACCAGGTGAGAGAGTTGAATGTGACATATCTTGACTCATTTTTCTAAAGGTTCAACCCAAAAGGTAAAGTAAAACAGCTCTTGATGGAGAGGAAAAGGTGGAAGGGGGTGGGTGATGATTCTTTCCCCCCGCTGCCTGGCACTGAACGGCCTCTCCTCTCTTCTCATTTTGCAGGGTCCACGAATTGCAGTTCCTGAGTGAAATGCTGAAGGTGGAGGCCCATGAGTCAGAGATTCTGTGCCTGGAGTACTCGAAGCCAGACACAGGTACCTGGCCCTGGCCTGGAATGGCCTTGAGTGAGCCCCTCCAGTCTGGCCAGAGCCACTGATACTTGTCCTGCCTCTTGACTATGGGGCTGATCGTTCTTTTGGCTACCAAAAGAGTTAGTGATCCTTCTTGATGTCTCTGAAGGCTTCTTGTTGTTTCTGAAGGCTTTGGGGAGGACTGCATCTCAACTCTGCCCGACTCCATGGCTCATGTGGCTTAAGGATGTGGGGCTCAGTTTCTCTGGGTGCTCTTTGCTGGGCACTCATGTTGGGCTGCGATCCACAAGCTCAGCAGTTTGAAACTACCAGCCGCTCTGCAGGAGAAAGGTGGGCCTTTCTACTCCTGTAAACAGTGACAGTCTCAGAAGCCCATAGGGGGTATTCACTATGAGTCAGCATTAACTTGATAGCAGCAGATTTGATTTTTGTAAAGTCTTTTTAAAGCCAACCAAAAGCTGAATCAGTGAAGAAGATCTGCTTTAGACATTGTGCTCTTTTAAAGAATAATCTGTCTGTGATCAGATTGACACAGGAACTTGGAAGGTTAGGTGAAAAGTTTAAGGGGCAGTGAGCTTATGTGTGTGATGGAAATTTGGAATTGGAAAAGGACAGTGAGAATGGCTACATAATTTCAGAAATATAATGAATGTTAGCAAATTGTACATGTAGAAATGATCGAATTGGTATATATTTTTGTGTGCATTGTTTTAGATCAGGGAGAAGACTCGAAGTTCAAATATAATTTACAGAGACCCCCTTGTTAAATCTTGAATGGGACAAAGTCCAGAAAAAACAAATCATCTGGTTGAGGGAGACCGTAAGCATGAGGCCATAATGGGGACTGAAGGATTCACAACAGCTCGGTCACATGGAAAACAAAGGAAGCCCCTTTAAAAGTCAAGTTGCCAGCAGATCAGACCATCACAGTTGGAAATGTGACTACAGAAATGGGAAAGGGACCATGATTGGAGTAAATACATTATTGCAGACTAGAAAAGTTTACAGGACTGGTTCAGGGCCCTCCAACCATCTTGGTCAGGGCATGAACGTGCAACCTCAGTACCCCAATTCCCATCAAGGGCATACTCAGGCAAGTTCTTGAGGGCTAGACTACTCCTCACCAGGCTGGCCAGAGGAGTGGGTGGAAGCAAACAAACTCTGCCTGAGGGCAAAGCATTTTACGTTGCTAGTTCAGAGTCATGGAGCTCTAGTGCCATAGAAGGTTATGGGTTGGGCGGTTAACCACAAGGTTTCACTCTTCAAAACCACCAGCCAGCTCCAGGGAAGAAAGATGAGGCTTTCTACTCCAATAAAAATATATAGTCTGGAGATTAAAAGCCCCAATGTAAGTTAACTGGGTTGATTCCTACTAGAGGGATAATGTGTGTGGGCCAGATGCTTGCAAGGTCCCTCAAGGCAATGCTGCCAGACTGCAGTCTCTGCTCCCTGCTGGTGGAGACAATGGATTGCTTTTCTCTAAAACTTGGAACCATTAGCTTGGTTCCAGTAGGTGGAGTTCACACCCTACTGATAATGGTTCATATGGAGATCCAGAAAACAGGTCAAAGTTAAGCTGCCATTCTAAATGTAGGATCCGCCCATTTTGTCACCTGTATACCCCCAATCCCTCCTCTTCCTATTGCATGTATGCCCCTAGACCACCCCTTCTCACCGCTGTATAACATAGTCCAAGTCCTTCCTGTGATGTATGTCTTTACCCTCCCGTTTCCAATTCCCCTTGTCCTCCTTCCCTTCCCCCTCTCTCCATGTGGACCACCAAGTGGGGCTGAGGTGAGCAATGCTACCATGATATGTGTGTGACTGCATTATTGTAATATCTCTTCTATCTCTCATGCTCCCAATGACTTTAATATTTATATCTCAACCCTTTATGTTTCCAGGGCTTTCAATGACATTAGGCATCTTTTCAATGTTTATGAATCATGCTTATGAACCTCTCTTCTGTTAGTTGTCTGTGTGTATGCATTGCCTGTATTAAAAACATATAGAACCGAGCAATTTGTCTGGAAAAATAATTTATAGAAACTTTATGTTAGATTGCCATGCGTTTTGCATAGCCAATTGTTCTTTTAAAACACTTTTCTTGTCATTGTGATACCATGCTAAAAGGTAAAAACATCTGTATATAGTCAAATAGCTTTATCTTTCCTTTAAAGACATGAACCTTCGTGTCTTGCTTAAAGTTTCCACCTCACTAAAGCTAAATTGCTACCCTCGAAAATAAATCCCTCTAAGTTTTTAATGCTTTGAATATTTTATCGCTCTAATCCTCCTGGAGTTTATTTTTGAATGTAGTATGCTCCTTCCTTTGATTTCTTGTAAATTCAGCCAATTCAACCACTCATTAACCAAAGTATTCCTTTACCACTGGATTGTTTTGCCACCTTTGCTTTGCATAGCATATAGTTCTAAATTATATCCCAGACTACTGAATTATTTGCCAGAGTGGCTTTACTAATTGTACACTGGCATCACAACACGCGGGAGCTTCGGAAAGATCGTGGGAGAAAGGAATGAAAAGAGAAGATAATTTCCCATGAATTTTTGAAGCTTCCTCGTACAGGTGCTTTACAGTAAGTCGACATTAGGGTTTATAATCAATAAAAAATTCAACTGTGATCCAAGAATGAGGGGCGTGACATTTCCTGGTTGAGACAAAAGCGAACAGGCGAGCAGAATACGAAAAGAATTGGTTAACCGATGAAACTGCAGCCAAGTGTTAGCTGTTATCACAAAAATGAACACACAGAATATTCTTGAACTTGGAAGTGGGAACTTCAGCCTTTCAACGGCCATCGACGGTGCGGGGCAACATCCCCGCACTCCTACGCTCAGGAAGGGGGTTCTGGGGTCTGCGGCGCCGCGGGGCACAAGTGGGGCGAAGGGCTGCGAGGGAACGCCGAGGCAGAGGGGTCCCCGCGAGGCGGCTGCGGGCCGCTCCAGAAGGCAGGGGTCCGGGGGCTCTGCGGTCCCTCAGGACCCTCCAGGAGAGGCTCCAGAAAGGCAGCTGGAGGCCCCGGCCGGCCGTGCAGCTCGCTGGGAGGCGCGGGCGCACGTGCTCCGCCGGTCCGGGCGGCGGGGGCGGCTGAACGGGCCCTGGCCGTGGGCGGCGGGCGGCGGGCGGGCGCAGTGCGGCGCCGGGCAGGCGGGAGGTGACCGCGCGGGGCGGTCGCGGCGGCTGGGGCTACTGACGGCACACGGATCCGGAGCGCACTGCGCGGGGCGGGGCGCCGCGCAGGTGAGAGCGGCAGCGGACCCGGATGCGGCGCGGCTGAGGGCGGCCGAGGGCGGGGGGTCGCGGCGGCTAGCTCTTGGAGATCCCGGCCGGAGGCTCCGGCGCCGGTGCTGCGCTTCCTGCCGGCTCGAAGAACGAGCCCGAGCCCGAGCCTGGCCGCCCTCGGGATGCCTTGCTGAGGCTCCGCCGGACGTCCCCAACAGGGGGGGGGGCGGGGCGGGGCGCGTTCGGGCGCCTCCTGAGGGCGCCTCAGCGGAGAGCGGCGTTGGCGCCGTGGAGTCTATGCGGGCGGCCCAACCCGCCTGCCACTCAGGTGTCTTTTTGCACGGAAGTGAGTTTTAGGAGCGGGAAACCTGTGGTGGGCGTGACTGACGTGTTTTTAAATCATTTTCTATACATTTAAAGCTGTAAAGGCAAAACTTCATGATCCAATTAATATAGCCAAAAATTCAGGCTTGATAGAAACATTTAGAATCCAGCCACTGGGGGTAAAGTCCCCTTATTCCCATCTGTTATTGGAGGAAGGTATGAGAGAGATTGGATACTGCGGTGGGAAGAAATAGAGCCAAATAGGAATGTCTGCTTCTATAGGGAGAATGTATCAGCCATGCGCTCACTTTAAGGCAGCACAGCTTTAAGGGAGAATCTGTGGAAATGATAGATTACCGCAGGAACATGAACTTGGAGTATATCTCCAACTAACAGAGTGGTGGTCTTCCAGCCATGGAACATTAGTCTCCCAGATTCCCTCTGTACCAGTCAGGGAATAAGTCCCAGTATTATTTCCCTTGGTGCTAGTATCCCACATTTCCCCTCTCTGCATTATGTTTAAGATTCAATAGTGTCACGGAGGCAACATGGTCTCTTTTCATATCTATTAGCTTCCTATAGAAGTGACATGAGACTGCAAGCATCACAATTATGATAAAAAACACAGTCAGACTGGAACTTAAGCTATGTGAAGTACTTTGCCCCCAAGCTCGCGGGTCCAACCCTTCCATGCTACTCCTCAATTGCTTAATCACATCAGAGCCAGGAGAAGCCTCAAGCTTGTCTTTGAATGTATAGAAAATATCCTTTTTAAGCTGATCAATATCTAATGAAATGTTTCCCTTAAACCCTTGCAAATGTTTCCTAATCAAATTCCAATCATGCAATGTCTTATTATAAGGATAAGTGGTTATACAGAAATCAGTTACATTCCAATCACATTATAGCATTGACAAATTCAAAATCTTGATCTTTCAGCAAAGCAGTCTGCAGTAATGTAGGGACTTTATGGATGTGCTTTATACAATTGATGTATGTATACGTATGGATTGTGGTAAGAGTTGTATGAGTCCCTAATAAAATGTAAAAGAAGAAAAGAGAAAAAAAATGATTAGGGCAAAGACTGTACAGATGTGCTTTATACAATTGATGTATGTATATATATGAACGGTGAAAAGAATTGTATGAGCCCCAATAAATTGTTAAAATTAAAAAAAAAATTCATTAAAAAAAAATTAAATTAAATTAAAAAAAAATGAGTAAATGAACTTTGTCACACATAAGATTCCTCTTCTCCTTCTGTTTTAACAATTTAAATAGTAAAGCATTGCTAGATCTTGAACCAGTAAAAGTACTAGTTAGATAACCTTCATTGTTATGTAAATACCGGCTCCCATCCCTCAGAGAATTAAGAGAGCTAACTAATTGGGAGAACTTCTTATCATACTTTGAAAGACTGAAAAAATTCTTAATAAATTTGTTCAGCTGATCTTGAAGTAACTTACCAAGCAGACATTTTTTCTCCAGGCTTACCAATAAGGTTATAGGCTCAATTGAGCCGTTTTGCCTTTCAGGCTTCTCACACTGTATGATTTTACCTTGCAATATTCTGTCTTGGTTAACTTCACTCATTCCCTCTATGCTGGCTTTAGGGGAAGTTAATGGGAGGGCCTTAGGCCCCCCTGAATGCCCTAAGGAAATGACCCGGCATCCACAGTTAACAAACCTTTTTCCTTCCATTTCTAATTCCATGTGGGGGCGCTGTTTCTCCACAACAGCAGTCCAGAAGACTGCTTGATTTATAGGGTGGTCAAACTTCTCAAGTACTCTTTCCTGATAGGTATAAATTTTTACTCTAGAAATGCAAGGAAGGGAAAATTGGCTTAAGCGATCCTACATTTTTACAAACCATGGTATATCAGAACTCATTACTGCCTTAATTTCTTCTTCACAATCCTGACCAATAACTCCAGCAACACCTTGAGAATTTATGTTGGACTTTCTTTTTTTTTTTTTTCTTGACTTTCTTAATAAACTTCCTATAGTTCTTTTAGGTAGTGGACCCCAATTACTGCTCTTCGTTTCTGATTCAATCACAGTTTTGGGCTTTTTCTTACAACTCTTATCAACTCCAGTATCAATTTTAATTTCTTGAGTACTAAGGTTAAATCTTCCTGATAGAAACTGTATTAATCTTTCAATAAGAGGTCCCTGCTTTTGAGGATCAAGCTCCTGTGAAGGCTTCTGAGCCATCTCTTGGTTATTCAAACCAACTGCAGTGAGAACAGAGACTAGGTTTTTGCCTCTTTGGCTAGGTCTGTTCTCCTGCTGTGAGGCTGCTAGATAAAGGCGATTTCTCTCAAAGATCTTCTTTGCTCCAGTAGGCAGACACCTTGCCTACCACGCTCTGCTATGAGGGCTCTGCATCAAGCTTCTTCCACTATTTTCCCGCCGGGAAGTCTTTGCTAATGGCGACCCTTCACGGTTGATTTTTGAACGACATTGGCTCGCCCAATGAGTTCCCTTCCTACAATGGAGGCAGAGTTCAGGTTCGTTTAAACCCGATCTCCATGGTCCTGGCCCATGCTCTGACATTGGCCGCAGCCTGCTCTGCCTACACTCTTTTGAAGATGACTTGTCTTCCCACAACTAAAGCACTTTCTTCCAGGTCTGATATAGTTTGCCAATGAAGCTGCCATGAGGTCTGCCTTGTATTCCTCTGCCTCTACATTCCTGCATATCCTAAAATAACCCCGCAAAGTGCCCTGTTCGCTGTAGGGATGCAAGGCATTTTTACAGTGCTTATTAGAGAAATCATAAGATAGCTTGTGCACTAGGTCTCTTACTGCCTGAACATTCTTCACACATTTGGAAATAGCATCTTCCAGTCGGGACACAAAGTCAGCGTAACGCTCATCATATTCTGTTGTCTTATAGCCCTGTAACGCGGCGTTCTCTCTTCTGATGGAATTATCTTTTCCCAGGCCCTTAAGCAAACCTCATGTATCTGTCCTATTGTCTGTTCAGTAAACTGTAGTTGAGACTCAACTGTAATATAATTTGCATCCCCTAGCAATTGATGAATTCCTATATCTATCCCATCCTCAGCATTCTTCCCAGCTCTTGCAAGGGCTGCTTCCTTCCATAGCATTTGATATCACAAGCATTCTGAAGAGTAAAGACAAATTCTCACTAAAGCTTTCCAATCTGTAGGGGTCCAGCTGTCAGACTCTGCTAGAGCCCTTATCATGCTAATTACAAAATGTGAGTCTGGGCCGTAGTCATTGATTGCCTGCTTGAGATCTTTTAGCAACTTAAAAGGCAAAGGCACTGTGAATTCCTTTTGGTTCTAACAGGATAAGACATCTTGCATTCTAAATCTTCTTCTGCAATCCCTCTTCCTACTCTGGAGAGTAAAGGTGCTTTCCTATACTTTGCTTCTTTAAGTCTATTCTCTGAGCTACTCTTTTCAATCTGGATATCTTGGAGTTCCACTTCCTGAACTTCACCTTCTGTGCTAGCTCTCCTAGTTTGCATTTCTTTGGAGCTAATCTCTCTACCTTCAGGGCTGGCTTGCTTGATTGTTTTACAATCTCTGGCCTTTCTTACACTAAATTCCAGCAGGAGAGCAGTTGCTTTTACTATGTCCCCTTCTGACTTAGGCTCATTCTTTTAGCTCTGCCTAAAATCTTCTCATCTGCCTGAAACCCGTTCTCACTGCTTCTCATCTGATTTAAATTTGGGCATCTTAGACGTTGCCTGTTCTGCTCCTTGGCTTTCTCTACCTTTGAAAGCAAGGGAGCTTCCTGGGATTGTTTAATAGCCATGCTTTGGATCTTGCAATCCACTGCCTCTAGTACTGTATCACCTTTAAACCTTCGGAGTCTGCAGTCTCGCGAGAGCATACAGGCTTTGGCAATGAGGTTCTGTTCTAGAATTGGAGGCTTTAGATAACAAACCAATCCCTGCCTTTTCAGTTTTTCCTAAAGTTTCATAACCTAAATCATGCTTATTCACAGACACTTTAGCTTGCTTTGCTAGATTTGAATAGACACAAGACTTCTCACTAGACTGTTCATCCTTATTCTCTTCCTCCTGCAAAAGTTTTAAAACCATCTTAACTTGTACCCACAGAGACCACTTCTCCATAGGGATACTCTCCCCATCTCTGTGCTTCCTTTAAGTTGACAATGACCTCCTCCCAGGTCTCTAAATCAAAAGTTCCTTCCTCTGAGAACCATGAATTATACCTTTTTACTACTTTTAGAAAACATTGTATCTTTTTCTTCGTTACTTTTACACCTTGTCTTTTCAGTAAGTAGAGAGCATGGTACCATAAGTTTCAGGTTTACTTTTACCTTGCTCCCATTATCCTCTTTAAAATTCTAATTCACTATTTCCACTACTTCTCTGTCAATCCCCACACCGGATCCTCACTTCGCACAATTTTCAAATTCACTCTACGTACCAATGGGGCCATATAATTGTTATATGGGATATAACTCATATTGTCCCACGTTGTGCGCCATTTGTCTGGGGAAGCCCGCCTTGTGCTGGGGCTCCAGCCTCCAGCCCAGTCCTTGAGCCTCCTGCCTGGTCTCCATCCCACCTCCCTTCGTCCACACTGAGCGTGGGCCTGGCTGGTAAGATCATGGCCATCCAGGAGGTGAGCATGCTACCATGAATTGTGTCTGACTGCATTATTGTAATGTCTCTTCTATCGCTCATGCTCCCGGTGACTTTAATATAATATTTATATATCTCAACCATACAATTGTGCTTATTGAACCCAAGATTACTGGTGGGGGGCTGGCACCCCAACTCATACCACAGTACATACCATTTGTCTAGTTCTTCAATGCTTCCTCTCCCGCTCACTCCCTCCAACTATCATGACCTCAGCTCTACCTTACAAAGCCGGCTAGACCAGAGCATGTACACTGGTACAGATAAGAACTCTCAACACGCAGAATCCAGGACAGATAAACCCTTCAGGAACAGTAATGGAAGTAGTGATAACATGAGGGTAGGGATGAGATAGAGGGAACTGATAGCAATGATTGATGTATTAACGCTCACACCCCAGGGGGACAAGCAACAGAAACATTGGTGAAGTGAGACCTTGGACATTGTAAAATATGAAAGTATAATTTATCAAGGTTTCATGAGGGTGGGAGAGTGGGAGAGAAGGGGGGAAAAGGAGCTGATACCAAGGGGTCAAGTATAAAGAAAATGATGATGGTACCGTAGGTACAAATGTGCTTGATACAATTGATGTATGCATTGTTATAAGTGGTGTAAGAGCCCCCGATAAAATGACTTAATTTTTTAAAAGTGTTTAGGTAGATCTTGATGGAGGATAGATTGAGAAACAATAGTTTCAGAATTTGATAATTTTGCTTAATAATCAAACTGAAAACTCACTGCCATTGCATCTTTTGTGACTCACAGCAACCCTGACTTTCGGCAACCCTATTGGACAGGGTAGAGCAGCCCCTGTGAGTTTCTGAGACTGCAACTCTTTACAGGGGTAGAAAGCCCTAACGTTTCTCTCTCAGAGCGGGTGGTGGTTTTGAACTATGTGGGTAGCAGCCCAAGTGAAAACCACTATGCCACCAGGGCTCCCTGTGCCACATAGCGGGAGCTGTTGTTTTCCCAAACATTCACTTGGCTATTTCTTTTATAAGAAGCCAAGTAATTTGGCAGCTTATTTCTGTTCCAGTTTTCTTATATAGAAAATGTGGTGACAGTGTGAACCTGTTTGTTGTAGTTTATGTGAACATAATTGAGTGATCTAGACCAAGTGAGCTAGACCAAGTGAGCTGACTGGTCAAAAATCAGACCTGTGGATTGCCAAATTGGTTCTGCTGAGATTGGGGCTTTCCTGGATCCACAGGCTTCCTCCAAGCTGTGTCCGAGAAGCTCTGCATTTTAGAGCTACATTTTATAGTTGAAAGAGAGGCCTAAGGAGGGAGGGAGTCCTTAAGCTCTAAGACCTTAATGCTGTCATTGCTGTCCTCTTTTAGTGTACCTGCAGTTTCCACACTGCAGTGGGAACCATTGAAACAGCTGTTCTCATTCTCTGAGATGGTGTGCCACCCCACTCCATACCACCACCACCTCATCCCTTTCTCTTATTGTAGAGATAATGCCCCTTCCATATGTATCTCAGATATTCAATTAATGAAGAAAGACAAAAGTAGGAGAAATGATTTAGATGAAGGAGACCATAAGCATGAGGCCATAATGGGGTCCAAAGGCTGTGTGGCCATGTCGCTAATTATAGAAATGGATGAAATCTGCCACAAAAATGTGATTGGAGGCAGAGCAATTCATCACTCTCTCAGGCAGGACTACATAAGTGAGAATGGGGCCATTATGGAGACATGGAGACGATCACAGATTAGAAAGGCTTACTGGATTTGTTCTGGGGCCTTCCGACCACTATAACTCATGACCATAGGGTCTTAGACTTTCCCAATTTCCATTGAGGACCTTCCCAGGGAAGTCCCAGAGGGCAGATTGCTCCTCTCTGCTCTGGCTAGTTGTTGTTGCGTGCCATTGAGGACACTTGGACTCGTCGTGACCTCACATACAACCGAATGAAACACTGTAGGGTCGTGCACCATCCTCACAATTGTTCCTGTGCCTGAACCACCGATGAAGCCACTGAGTCCATCCACTTCTTCGAGGACCTCCTCTGTTTCATGGCTTCTCCACTGTACCAAATAGGATGTCCTTCTCCAGGGACTGGTCTCTCCTGACAACATGTCCAAAGTATGTAAGATGGCGTCTTGCCATCCTTGCCTCTAAGCAGCACTCTGGCCTTATTTCTTCTGATACAGATTGGTCAGTCCTTCAGCAGTCCATGGTACTGTCAGTAGTCTTCTGGTGGACCACAATTCGATGCATCTGTTCTTCTACAGCCTTCCTTATTCAGTGTCTAACTTTCACATGCATATGATGCAATGGAAAATAGCATGGCTTAGGTCATGTGCACCTTAGTCCTCAGAGTAACATCATTGTTCTTCAACACTATAAAGAGGTTTTCTGCAGCAGATTTACCCATTACAATACATCTTTTGATCTCCTGACTGCTGTTTCTATGAACATTGATAGTGGATCTAAGCAAGACAAAATCCTTGACAACTGAAGCCCTTTTCTCTGTTTATCACCTATTGGTCCAGTTTTGGGGATTTTGGTCTTCCTTATATTGAATTGTAACCCATATTGAAGGCTGCAATCCTTGATCTTCAGCAAGTGGTTCAATTCCTCCTCACTTTCAGCAAACAAATGGTGTCATATATGCACACAAGCAGGCTCCCAAAAGTTAGTGGAACAAGGAATCAAAAGAGAATGGAATTTTTCAGGGACTTTTTGAAATACCAGTGTGTGTGTGTGTGAGAGAGAGAGAGAGAGAGAGAGAGAGAGAGAGAGAGAGAGAGAGAGAGAGAGAGGAGATGTGGGCATAAAACAAACATCAAGCAACATAAGGGAGAATGCTGTTGGCTGCTGTTGAACTGATTCCGGTGCGCATGCACAGTGACCTGCTGTGTGCACCATAGTGACCCCTCAGAAGCAGATCATCAAGCCTACCTTTCAAATGAAATTCTGAGAATTCACAATTTTCAGAAGTATGTGGATAACAGTGAAAGCCAAAATTCTATTTGCACAGTCCCCACGTGGATTAAGCTTCCAGTGAATTCCTTCAGACCATTGACCAGGGATGTGAACACTCTTGCCACCAGGCAGAGGGCATTGGAAAGTGGATTACCCCTTAGGCAGCCCATGGTGGGGCTTAGAGACTTGCCTAAGTGTATCCTTGAATCGAGGCTGCCATTCTGGGCTGCGCGGTCATGAGTCATGCCCCCAAAGCCTTGGTTGTTTGGCCCTGGACCACTCTTGTAAACTGTCCTGTTTAACACAGGTCCCAATCCTTGTCCTATTCTTGCTTCTGTAGTCCCACCTGGAACTGTGATGTTGGGATCTGCCGCCATGTCCTTTCAAGTCTGTGAATCTCAGATAACCCTTACATATCAATAAGACCTCTTGCTAATAGTTTCCCTCCCCTCATCTCGATGGCATGTGTTGGCCCTTGGACTATCTAGGTTACCTAGCGGGCATTTGGATTATGTAGGCTCCCTAGCGGGAATTTGGACTATATAGATTACCTAGCGGGCAATTAGACTTTGTAGGTTATCTAGCGGGCACTTTGACTATCTAGGTTACCTAGCTAGCACTTGAACTATCTACGTTACCTAGCGGTTACTTGGAGTATGTTGGTTACCTACCGGGCTGTTGGACTATCTAGGTTACCTAGCCGGCACTTGGGCTATCTAGGTTAACTAACGGGCACTTGGACTATGTAGGTTCCCTAGCGGGCCCTTGGACTATGTAAGTTCCCTAGCGGGCACTTGGACTATGTGGGTTCCCTAGCGGGCATTAGGACTATCTGGGTTACCTAACGGGCACTTGGACTATGTAGGTTAACTAGCGGGCTTTGGACTATGTAGGTTACCTAGCGGACACTTGGACTATGTAGGTTCCCTATCGTTCACTTGGAGAATGTAGGTTAACTAAGGGGCACTAGGACAATGTAGGTTACCTAGCGGGCCTTGGGACTATCTAGGTTACCTAGGGGGAACTTGGACTATGTAGGTTTACTATTGGCCACTTGGACTATCTAGGTTACCTAGCAGGCACTTGGACTATGTAGGTTAACTAGCGGGCACTTGGACTATCTAGGTTACCTAGCAGGCACTTGGACTATGTACGTTTCCTAGCGGGTACTTGGACTATCTATGTTAACTAGCGGGCACTTGGACTATGTAGATTCCCTATCGGGCACTTGGACTATGTAGGTAACCTAGTGGTCACTTGAACTGTCTAGGTTACCTAGCGGGCATTTGGACTATGTAGGTTAACTAGCGAGCTCTTGGACTATCTAGGTTAACTAGCGGGCACTTGGACTATTAGGGTCCCTAGCGGGCATTTGGACTATATAGGTTACCTAGCGGGCACTTGGACTATGTAGGTTAACTAGCGGACACTTTGACTATCTAGGTTAGCTAACGGGCAATTGGACTATCTAGGTTACCTAGCGGGCACTTGGACTATGTAGGTTCCCTAGCGGGCACTTGGACTATTTAGGTTACCTAGCAGGCACTTTGACTATCTAGGTTAACTAACGGGCACTTGGACTATGGAAAGAAGTGCCTAATGGTCACCAGGACCCATGGTTAATCCAGGCGTGGTCATCTGATTCCAATCGATCAGACCTAGCTATAAATCACTTATATGTCTGGGTAATTAAAAGCAAATATAAATTTTCAAAAAAAATAACGTTGCATGGGATAGAAAGAGAATACATAACAACATCAGACATAAATATGCCTCAAGACAAACTCATTGTGCACATCCAGAATACATAATGGCTCTTGCTAAGATGCATTTCCCACTAGACCCTACCCCAAGCCAGTAAAAGCCAGAAACTCTACAGTAAACTGTGGATTGTACTACTCTGAAATGGGAGCTGTGTCTCTAGACCTAATTTGGGGCTGTTCGTGCTGAGGACTCACCAATACCTGCTGCAGTGACAACAGTCCAGGTGAGAATAAGGAAATCTGGATGACAGCCAGGATATAGGAGCACTGAGACCTCAAATTGCTTCTAGGCGAGCATGGCCTAATGGGCTTCCATTTATGCACCTCTGGCAGGAGGAGTTTGTTCTGGAAAGTAATGGTTTCTAAGGAAGTATTTCTTAAACTTTCACATGCATGCACTTACCCAGGTTCCTGGAAATCGGGCTGGGGGGCAGATTCTGATTTTGTGGGTTCAGGGTGGGGGGTCTAGGATCCAGCAGTTCTAGAGGCCCTGGTACTCTTGGGCTGTTAACCACAAGGACAGTAGTCCTAAACCACCAGCCACTCCTTGGGAGAAATATGAGGCTGTAGACTCCGGGCAAGAGTGACAGTCTGGGAAACCCACAAGGGCAGTTCTACCCTGTCCTGTAGGGTCACTATGAGTCAGCATCAACTCGATGGCATTAGCATGGGAGAAGCTAATGCTGATGTTGCTGGTTCCTTGACCTATCATACTTTGAGTGGCAAAGTCCCAAGGGCCTTCCCGGATGTGATGGCCAAAAGCAGTAGTGTTCACCCTTGGTCATACTTTGGAATCCCTTAGGAGCTTTCACGCCTCCCATTGGCCTGGCGCCATCCCAGACCAATGAAGCAAGACTTAGTGGAAGCAGGATTCAGGTCACGGTCAGTGAGAAAGCCCCCTTGGCAATGCCAACGTACAGCCAGTGCAGAGTCGAACTGGTCGACGAATCCACATGACTCCATATACTTTGGTGAAGCCAGCTGTTTGGGCAAGGTTTTCAGAGTTACCACCCATGTAGACTTGTTGGTGATAGTGCATTAAATAGAGCACATGCCGTGCATTGCATGAGTGTCCTATGTCATGCAACCACATCAGGGGTATGTTGAGCCAATTTCTCTGGGAGACCAAGGGTGTTGGCTCCATCCTGAACGTTGGCAGGGTAATGGACTGACACAGAGGAAACTCATTCTCTTTGTGGTGGTGCACTAATGGGTTCTTCACAGAAGGCCAAGTCCATGGCTGCAGATGCTCACGGGGCTGAGGGAGCAGGTCAAATCCTAAGTCCGAGGTGGGTGTTTGCATATTTACATGCCCTCACTGCCATCAAGTCCATTCCAACTCACAGGCCCATGGGACTGAGTAAAATGGCCCCCGTGGGTTTCTGAGACTGTGATTCTTTAGAGGAGTAGAAAATCTCCTCTTTCTCCAGAGGAGCGGTTGGTCATTCAAACTGCTGACCTTGAGATTAACAGTCCAACTCCTGACCACTCTTGCCGTCAGAATTCTATTTATTTACACAAGTATATATATATCCTTTCCCAAAAGAACTCCACATTTTCAAATCATTCTTGACACTCATGGCCTTTTTTCCTTTATAGCCATGCCTTTGGTTGAAACACAGATATAAGAGAAATATTTATCTACTTATAGGGGTACAAAAGTAGCTTTGGTGGCATAGTGTTTGCATGTTGGGCTGCTAACACCAAAGTCAGCACTTTGAAACCACCAGCCACTCCGTGGGAAGAAGAGTCTGTCTACTCCCATAAAGAGTTACAGTCTCAGAAACTCACAGGGACAGATCTACTCTGCCTCATAGGGTCACTATGAGTCAGCATCACCTCCCTGGCAGTGAGGTAGATTTTGGTTTCATAGAGATACAAGTCAGTCCTGAGCTGCTAAAGACAAGGTTGGCAGTTTGAACCCACCAGCGGCAGAGAAAGAGGAGGCTTTCTATTCCCATAAGGAGCTACAGTTTCAGAAATACCCACAGGGGAAATTTTAACCTCTCCTGTAGGATCAATATGAGTCAGAATCGACTTATCGGTGGTGAGCAAGTGGAGGGGACCCTAAACAGGTTCCGGTGGACCTTAAGAGTTCTACTAATTGTGCATGCTCTGTAAAATGTAAACCAAGATTTTACTTTTGCAAACATTATTTTTTCTAAACACGTCTAACTGTGAAACTATACTCGCATGCGGGTCTTTGAACCTGGTCATTGGTCTGGGGAAGTGAAGGGGCCTGACATCCTTTGTTGTTGTTAGTGCTGTCCAGTCATTCTGACATCACAGGGACCTTCTTTGCAACACAAGGCAGCACTGCCCAGTCCTTTGCCAGCCTCAGGGGTAGTATGTTGGAGCCCATGGTTTCAGCTACCGTGTCCTCCAGTTCACCAAGGAGTTTCCTCTTTGTGCTGCTTACTAAACCCGTTTCTAAGGAGTCCATTCCAACTCACGGTGACGCCGTGTGGGTCAGCACCACGGGACCCCACATAATGCCTTATACCATATATATATATATATATATATATATACATATATTGTGCATAATGCCTTATACCTGGTCCCTTTGGCACCTTGTGATCGCACAGGCTGGTGTGCTTATTCCATGTGGGCTTTTTTGCTTCTGAGCCAGATGGCCGTTTGCTCACCTTCAAGCCTTTAAGACCCCAGACACTATCTCTTTTGATAGCCTCTGGCCTTTACTTCGGGGTCTTCGGTCCCTGCAGAGTGGACACATGCCTGCTGTGCGGGTATGGGACGTGTCGGAGCGCAGCCTGGTGGCGGAGCTTCAGGAGCATAAGTATGGCATGGCATGTGTGGCCTTCTCATCCAGTGCCAAGTACATTGTCTCAGTGGGCTACCAGCATGACATGATCGTCAATGTCTGGGCCTGGAAGGTGAGTGGGCTGCTGGCCTCAGGACAGGCGGGGCCGGGAGGGGAGCCAAGAAACTGCTGACCGGTGGCCTTTACTTCCGCCTGCTGGCCTCAGTCCCTTTCTAGAGAACTCTGAGCAGAAAGGAGCAACTGGGTATCTAGGATGCTGAAGAAGGGGCAGAAGGAGAGGTCAAGTTCACAGCTTGTCTAACCTTCAGTGTGTAAGTTTCTTTTCCCTCAGCTCCTAGAAGCAGAGCCTTGATTTCCCTTGACTTTCTCTCCAGAAAAACATTGTAGTGGCTTCCAACAAGGTGTCCAGTCAGGTGACAGCAGTATCCTTCTCTGAGGACTGCAGCTACTTTGTCACTGCAGGCAACCGGCACATCAAGTTCTGGTACCTCGATGACAGCAAGACCTCAAAGGTGAGGCAGCAAGTAGCCACTAGGGTGGGGTCTGCCCAGATATGTTCCACCTGCGCCCCCTTCTGCATGCTCAAAAGCCCCTTGGAAGTCTCAGCTGGGCCAGGTGCTATGTCAATATGCAAGGGAAGCCTTCTCCCTCCCTCCCCAGGGCCTGCTTTCCAGGGGGTAGCCTGCAGGGTGTGTGGGTGGCACCTGTGGTGGGTCTCCACAGGTGAATGGCACTGTACCCCTGCTGGGCCGCTCTGGGCTGCTGGGGGAACCTGCGGAACAACCTGTTCACTGATGTAGACTGTGGCTGCGGGAAGAAGACTGACAGCACCTTCTGTATCACATCCTCTGGGCAGCTGTGCGAGTTCAGTGACCCGGAGACTGTTGGACAAGCGGGTGGAGCTGAGTGTAAGTGAATGCTTTGTCGGCACCCTCCCGTCTGTCACCTCCGGGCTCCAGGGCACCTGAGTCTGCATGCACGCTGGGGGAGGCCCCAGGCGGAGGAATGTGTTTGGGAACCTCTCTGCTTGCTCGCCCTCTCTGTCTCTGCCTCTTCCTCTGCTTTCCTCTTCTGCTCAGCACACAGACAGCATCACAGTAAGTGTGCTGGCCCTGTCCGCTGCCTCTGCTGCCTTTCTCTGGGCCGGCCTTTTCTGGGTGTGTCTTTGCCCAAACCTCAGGTGCCTTATAAGGCTTGCTGACTCCTTCCCCCTAATTGCAGGGGGCTGTGGGCCCTCTGGCCAGCTGCTGTTAGAGGGAGGGGCATTGAGGGGCTCTGCCCAGGGCAGCTGGCCTGCCTTGCGCTTGTCCTTGCCTCTTGGCTCATGGCTGTTGAGGTGTCCGGTGAAGGAGTGGACAGACGCCCTTGCTGACTGTGGCTTCTGTGCTCACAGACCACAGTGGCCCACTGCATCTCGGTGAGCCAGGACTACATCTTCTGCGGCTGTGCTGACGGCACCGTGTGCCTTTTCAACCCCTTCAACCTGCACTTCCTCAGCACGCTGCCCCGGCCCCATGCCCTGGGCACAGACATTGCCAGCATCACAGAGGCCAGGTGAGCGGTGTGGGTGGGCCCCTGAGTCCTGTCAGAGCCCCACTCTGTGCCAGGCCGTCCCTGGCATGCTGCAAGGAGAGGAGGGCACACATAGACCTCTGGGAAGACCCTTGCAGTCAAGCACAGGTGGGTCTTTTAGCATTTGTTGCTCACTGTGGGCAACCGTGGTAATCTGAGTCTGCAGTGTGGTAATGCATTGTCCTGTAAACACCACAGCTAGGACAGACGGGCAGTTCCTTAGGGTTTCTGAGAGAGGCTGGAAACCTGACGGAGCAGGCCTTTCTCCCTCAGGGTGGTCCTGGGTAGCAGCTAAGGTAGGAGGGTCTTATTGTAGCCTCGGGCCTTGGGTTGGGTGATTGCAGGAAGTGAAGTTTTGCTCTGGTTTCAGTGCTGTCAGGAAGCGGGGCAGTTCTGCAGTTGGGTATATTAATTTCTCATTCAGGGAAGGAGTGGGCTAAATCTGCAAATGGCAGGAAATGATATATGACCATGACTGGTTTGCACAGTGCCCTTCCTTTTCCTCTGACGTGAGTCTAGAAGGGCCTGACATCTGCTTGGCTGCATCACGGCCACACACTGTCCCCGCCTGATGTTGGGGGCTATGAAATAGCTTGTGTTCTTTTGCAGAGCCCCATGGCAAGGAATGCCAGGCCAGCCGCTGCGTTCTTTCTCCAGTGACTGCTGGCCAACCTGCTGCTCCTCCCTTTAGTGCCCCTTTGCATTAGCGCTAACTCACCAGTTTGCCCTGTCTGCCCTGGACACCCTGACCCCCTCTTTCCTCAGTCGCCTTTTCGCTGGAGTGGCCAATGCGAAGTATCGGGACACCATCACCTTGACCTTTGATCCTGCAAATCCGTGGCTGTCTTGTGTGTACAATGACCATAGTACTTATGTCTGGGGTGTGAAGGGCCCCAAGAAAGTGGGCAAGGTGTATTCAGCTCTGTATCATTCCTCCTGCGTCTGGAGTGTAGAGGTACGTGGGCCAGGTCTGCTGAGACTGACCGTGTTTCCTGGCCTACCATTAGGAGCTGGGGTTCCTCAAGTGTGGAATTTGTTTCCTCCAGCACCCTTGCTCCCCAAGCTGTGCCCCTGGGTCCCTTCGTATCTGTTAATTGGCTCTGAGGATGGGAGGGGATTTTAGTGCTGACTCATCTCAGACGTTTTTCAGTATGCCCCTGTGCAGTCTTAGCTTGGCCTCTTTGGACATGTTCCTGAACTTGACCAAACCTTAGTTTCTGCAATTGTGAAATGACATACCTGATGCATTTGATTTTTACGAACAGGAGACAATGTAAGTGGGAGATTTAGAATGCCTAGTACTTACTAGGTGCTTGGTTAATGTATATTCCTTTACTTGTTAAAGACAAGAGCTAATCATTATGACTTGCTTGCTATGGGACAAGCCGTTGCCTCCAGGAGACAGGATGGGGGAACTTTAGGCCCCCAAGGACAGAGGTTCAGGAGGGTTTAGCTGAAAAGGGTTGGGGACAAAATTTATTATCTCCAAGGGAAAGATACTAACTTGACAATGAAGAAACGGCAAAACCCACCCTTAGCCAAGTCATTAAGGTTAACATCCCGTGGCAGCAGCATGAATCTGGTGAGAGGGTACACTGAGAGGTTTCAAAATGTTCCCAGAAAATGTTATGACTCTTAAGAACTCCCAATAAAATGTTGAACAACAACAACCAACGTTGATGGAAAGTTTCTTTTAGTTCTGTTTTTCCATGCAGCCTCCTCCTAGCATTGTGTCTGGTATTCTTGACCCAAATGTATAAGGAACTTAGGATAGTCATGAGGAAACATCAGGCAACCTTCATTTGAGGTACACCTGCCAGAGTAACTTATCACACTCTCCCAGGTGTCAGGGTAGGAAAGACAAGCAAAGACTGAAAGCCGTTCTAGACTGGGACAGATGACACCCATGTGCCGTGGGGGCTCCTGGGATCCTGGAGCAGAAGAAGTACATTCGTGGGATAAACAAACAAACTCATTGGCATTGGGTTGATTCCAACTCAGAGCAACCCCCGCTGGTGACATTTAAATAAAGTCTAATAATGTTGTACCAGTGTGACCTCCGTGGTCCTTATCACTGTGTACTGTAGTGCATAAAACATTAATACGAAGGGAGACCAGGTGAGAGAGTTGAATGTGACATATCTTGACTCATTTTTCTAAAGGTTCAACCCAAAAGGTAAAGTAAAACAGCTCTTGATGGAGAGGAAAAGGTGGAAGGGGGTGGGTGATGATTCTTTCCCCCCGCTGCCTGGCACTGAACGGCCTCTCCTCTCTTCTCATTTTGCAGGGTCCACGAATTGCAGTTCCTGAGTGAAATGCTGAAGGTGGAGGCCCATGAGTCAGAGATTCTGTGCCTGGAGTACTCGAAGCCAGACACAGGTACCTGGCCCTGGCCTGGAATGGCCTTGAGTGAGCCCCTCCAGTCTGGCCAGAGCCACTGATACTTGTCCTGCCTCTTGACTATGGGGCTGATCGTTCTTTTGGCTACCAAAAGAGTTAGTGATCCTTCTTGATGTCTCTGAAGGCTTCTTGTTGTTTCTGAAGGCTTTGGGGAGGACTGCATCTCAACTCTGCCCGACTCCATGGCTCATGTGGCTTAAGGATGTGGGGCTCAGTTTCTCTGGGTGCTCTTTGCTGGGCACTCATGTTGGGCTGCGATCCACAAGCTCAGCAGTTTGAAACTACCAGCCGCTCTGCAGGAGAAAGGTGGGCCTTTCTACTCCTGTAAACAGTGACAGTCTCAGAAGCCCATAGGGGGTATTCACTATGAGTCAGCATTAACTTGATAGCAGCAGATTTGATTTTTGTAAAGTCTTTTTAAAGCCAACCAAAAGCTGAATCAGTGAAGAAGATCTGCTTTAGACATTGTGCTCTTTTAAAGAATAATCTGTCTGTGATCAGATTGACACAGGAACTTGGAAGGTTAGGTGAAAAGTTTAAGGGGCAGTGAGCTTATGTGTGTGATGGAAATTTGGAATTGGAAAAGGACAGTGAGAATGGCTACATAATTTCAGAAATATAATGAATGTTAGCAAATTGTACATGTAGAAATGATCGAATTGGTATATATTTTTGTGTGCATTGTTTTAGATCAGGGAGAAGACTCGAAGTTCAAATATAATTTACAGAGACCCCCTTGTTAAATCTTGAATGGGACAAAGTCCAGAAAAAACAAATCATCTGGTTGAGGGAGACCGTAAGCATGAGGCCATAATGGGGACTGAAGGATTCACAACAGCTCGGTCACATGGAAAACAAAGGAAGCCCCTTTAAAAGTCAAGTTGCCAGCAGATCAGACCATCACAGTTGGAAATGTGACTACAGAAATGGGAAAGGGACCATGATTGGAGTAAATACATTATTGCAGACTAGAAAAGTTTACAGGACTGGTTCAGGGCCCTCCAACCATCTTGGTCAGGGCATGAACGTGCAACCTCAGTACCCCAATTCCCATCAAGGGCATACTCAGGCAAGTTCTTGAGGGCTAGACTACTCCTCACCAGGCTGGCCAGAGGAGTGGGTGGAAGCAAACAAACTCTGCCTGAGGGCAAAGCATTTTACGTTGCTAGTTCAGAGTCATGGAGCTCTAGTGCCATAGAAGGTTATGGGTTGGGCGGTTAACCACAAGGTTTCACTCTTCAAAACCACCAGCCAGCTCCAGGGAAGAAAGATGAGGCTTTCTACTCCAATAAAAATATATAGTCTGGAGATTAAAAGCCCCAATGTAAGTTAACTGGGTTGATTCCTACTAGAGGGATAATGTGTGTGGGCCAGATGCTTGCAAGGTCCCTCAAGGCAATGCTGCCAGACTGCAGTCTCTGCTCCCTGCTGGTGGAGACAATGGATTGCTTTTCTCTAAAACTTGGAACCATTAGCTTGGTTCCAGTAGGTGGAGTTCACACCCTACTGATAATGGTTCATATGGAGATCCAGAAAACAGGTCAAAGTTAAGCTGCCATTCTAAATGTAGGATCCGCCCATTTTGTCACCTGTATACCCCCAATCCCTCCTCTTCCTATTGCATGTATGCCCCTAGACCACCCCTTCTCACCGCTGTATAACATAGTCCAAGTCCTTCCTGTGATGTATGTCTTTACCCTCCCGTTTCCAATTCCCCTTGTCCTCCTTCCCTTCCCCCTCTCTCCATGTGGACCACCAAGTGGGGCTGAGGTGAGCAATGCTACCATGATATGTGTGTGACTGCATTATTGTAATATCTCTTCTATCTCTCATGCTCCCAATGACTTTAATATTTATATCTCAACCCTTTATGTTTCCAGGGCTTTCAATGACATTAGGCATCTTTTCAATGTTTATGAATCATGCTTATGAACCTCTCTTCTGTTAGTTGTCTGTGTGTATGCATTGCCTGTATTAAAAACATATAGAACCGAGCAATTTGTCTGGAAAAATAATTTATAGAAACTTTATGTTAGATTGCCATGCGTTTTGCATAGCCAATTGTTCTTTTAAAACACTTTTCTTGTCATTGTGATACCATGCTAAAAGGTAAAAACATCTGTATATAGTCAAATAGCTTTATCTTTCCTTTAAAGACATGAACCTTCGTGTCTTGCTTAAAGTTTCCACCTCACTAAAGCTAAATTGCTACCCTCGAAAATAAATCCCTCTAAGTTTTTAATGCTTTGAATATTTTATCGCTCTAATCCTCCTGGAGTTTATTTTTGAATGTAGTATGCTCCTTCCTTTGATTTCTTGTAAATTCAGCCAATTCAACCACTCATTAACCAAAGTATTCCTTTACCACTGGATTGTTTTGCCACCTTTGCTTTGCATAGCATATAGTTCTAAATTATATCCCAGACTACTGAATTATTTGCCAGAGTGGCTTTACTAATTGTACACTGGCATCACAACACGCGGGAGCTTCGGAAAGATCGTGGGAGAAAGGAATGAAAAGAGAAGATAATTTCCCATGAATTTTTGAAGCTTCCTCGTACAGGTGCTTTACAGTAAGTCGACATTAGGGTTTATAATCAATAAAAAATTCAACTGTGATCCAAGAATGAGGGGCGTGACATTTCCTGGTTGAGACAAAAGCGAACAGGCGAGCAGAATACGAAAAGAATTGGTTAACCGATGAAACTGCAGCCAAGTGTTAGCTGTTATCACAAAAATGAACACACAGAATATTCTTGAACTTGGAAGTGGGAACTTCAGCCTTTCAACGGCCATCGACGGTGCGGGGCAACATCCCCGCACTCCTACGCTCAGGAAGGGGGTTCTGGGGTCTGCGGCGCCGCGGGGCACAAGTGGGGCGAAGGGCTGCGAGGGAACGCCGAGGCAGAGGGGTCCCCGCGAGGCGGCTGCGGGCCGCTCCAGAAGGCAGGGGTCCGGGGGCTCTGCGGTCCCTCAGGACCCTCCAGGAGAGGCTCCAGAAAGGCAGCTGGAGGCCCCGGCCGGCCGTGCAGCTCGCTGGGAGGCGCGGGCGCACGTGCTCCGCCGGTCCGGGCGGCGGGGGCGGCTGAACGGGCCCTGGCCGTGGGCGGCGGGCGGCGGGCGGGCGCAGTGCGGCGCCGGGCAGGCGGGAGGTGACCGCGCGGGGCGGTCGCGGCGGCTGGGGCTACTGACGGCACACGGATCCGGAGCGCACTGCGCGGGGCGGGGCGCCGCGCAGGTGAGAGCGGCAGCGGACCCGGATGCGGCGCGGCTGAGGGCGGCCGAGGGCGGGGGGTCGCGGCGGCTAGCTCTTGGAGATCCCGGCCGGAGGCTCCGGCGCCGGTGCTGCGCTTCCTGCCGGCTCGAAGAACGAGCCCGAGCCTGGCCGCCCTCGGGATGCCTTGCTGAGGCTCCGCCGGACGTCCCCAACAGGGGGGGGGGGCGGGGCGGGGCGCGTTCGGGCGCCTCCTGAGGGCGCCTCAGCGGAGAGCGGCGTTGGCGCCGTGGAGTCTACGCGGGCGGCCCAACCCGCCTGCCACTCAGGTGTCTTTTTGCACGGAAGTGAGTTTTAGGAGCGGGAAACCTGTGGTGGGCGTGACTGACGTGTTTTTAAATCATTTTCTATACATTTAAAGCTGTAAAGGCAAAACTTCATGATCCAATTAATATAGCCAAAAATTCAGGCTTGATAGAAACATTTAGAATCCAGCCACTGGGGGTAAAGTCCCCTTATTCCCATCTGTTATTGGAGGAAGGTATGAGAGAGATTGGATACTGCGGTGGGAAGAAATAGAGCCAAATAGGAATGTCTGCTTCTATAGGGAGAATGTATCAGCCATGCGCTCACTTTAAGGCAGCACAGCTTTAAGGGAGAATCTGTGGAAATGATAGATTACCGCAGGAACATGAACTTGGAGTATATCTCCAACTAACAGAGTGGTGGTCTTCCAGCCATGGAACATTAGTCTCCCAGATTCCCTCTGTACCAGTCAGGGAATAAGTCCCAGTATTATTTCCCTTGGTGCTAGTATCCCACATTTCCCCTCTCTGCATTATGTTTAAGATTCAATAGTGTCACGGAGGCAACATGGTCTCTTTTCATATCTATTAGCTTCCTATAGAAGTGACATGAGACTGCAAGCATCACAATTATGATAAAAAACACAGTCAGACTGGAACTTAAGCTATGTGAAGTACTTTGCCCCCAAGCTCGCGGGTCCAACCCTTCCATGCTACTCATCAATTGCTTAATCACATCAGAGCCAGGAGAAGCCTCAAGCTTGTCTTTGAATGTATAGAAAATATCCTTTTTAAGCTGATCAATATCTAATGAAATGTTTCCCTTAAACCCTTGCAAATGTTTCCTAATCAAATTCCAATCATGCAATGTCTTATTATAAGGATAAGTGGTTATACAGAAATCAGTTACATTCCAATCACATTATAGCATTGACAAATTCAAAATCTTGATCTTTCAGCAAAGCAGTCTGCAGTAATGTAGGGACTTTATGGATGTGCTTTATACAATTGATGTATGTATACGTATGGATTGTGGTAAGAGTTGTATGAGTCCCTAATAAAATGTAAAAGAAGAAAAGAGAAAAAAAATGATTAGGGCAAAGACTGTACAGATGTGCTTTATACAATTGATGTATGTATATATATGAACGGTGAAAAGAATTGTATGAGCCCCAATAAATTGTTAAAATTTAAAAAAAAATTCATTAAAAAAAAATTAAATTAAATTAAAAAAAAATGAGTAAATGAACTTTGTCACACATAAGATTCCTCTTCTCCTTCTGTTTTAACAATTTAAATAGTAAAGCATTGCTAGATCTTGAACCAGTAAAAGTACTAGTTAGATAACCTTCATTGTTATGTAAATACCGGCTCCCATCCCTCAGAGAATTAAGAGAGCTAACTAATTGGGAGAACTTCTTATCATACTTTGAAAGACTGAAAAAATTCTTAATAAATTTGTTCAGCTGATCTTGAAGTAACTTACCAAGCAGACATTTTTTCTCCAGGCTTACCAATAAGGTTATAGGCTCAATTGAGCCGTTTTGCCTTTCAGGCTTCTCACACTGTATGATTTTACCTTGCAATATTCTGTCTTGGTTAACTTCACTCATTCCCTCTATGCTGGCTTTAGGGGAAGTTAATGGGAGGGCCTTAGGCCCCCCTGAATGCCCTAAGGAAATGACCCGGCATCCACAGTTAACAAACCTTTTTCCTTCCATTTCTAATTCCATGTGGGGGCGCTGTTTCTCCACAACAGCAGTCCAGAAGACTGCTTGATTTATAGGGTGGTCAAACTTCTCAAGTACTCTTTCCTGATAGGTATAAATTTTTACTCTAGAAATGCAAGGAAGGGAAAATTGGCTTAAGCGATCCTACATTTTTACAAACCATGGTATATCAGAACTCATTACTGCCTTAATTTCTTCTTCACAATCCTGACCAATAACTCCAGCAACACCTTGAGAATTTATGTTGGACTTTCTTTTTTTTTTTTTTCTTGACTTTCTTAATAAACTTCCTATAGTTCTTTTAGGTAGTGGACCCCAATTACTGCTCTTCGTTTCTGATTCAATCACAGTTTTGGGCTTTTTCTTACAACTCTTATCAACTCCAGTATCAATTTTAATTTCTTGAGTACTAAGGTTAAATCTTCCTGATAGAAACTGTATTAATCTTTCAATAAGAGGTCCCTGCTTTTGAGGATCAAGCTCCTGTGAAGGCTTCTGAGCCATCTCTTGGTTATTCAAACCAACTGCAGTGAGAACAGAGACTAGGTTTTTGCCTCTTTGGCTAGGTCTGTTCTCCTGCTGTGAGGCTGCTAGATAAAGGCGATTTCTCTCAAAGATCTTCTTTGCTCCAGTAGGCAGACACCTTGCCTACCACGCTCTGCTATGAGGGCTCTGCATCAAGCTTCTTCCACTATTTTCCCGCCGGGAAGTCTTTGCTAATGGCGACCCTTCACGGTTGATTTTTGAACGACATTGGCTCGCCCAATGAGTTCCCTTCCTACAATGGAGGCAGAGTTCAGGTTCGTTTAAACCCGATCTCCATGGTCCTGGCCCATGCTCTGACATTGGCCGCAGCCTGCTCTGCCTACACTCTTTTGAAGATGACTTGTCTTCCCACAACTAAAGCACTTTCTTCCAGGTCTGATATAGTTTGCCAATGAAGCTGCCATGAGGTCTGCCTTGTATTCCTCTGCCTCTACATTCCTGCATATCCTAAAATAACCCCGCAAAGTGCCCTGTTCGCTGTAGGGATGCAAGGCATTTTTACAGTGCTTATTAGAGAAATCATAAGATAGCTTGTGCACTAGGTCTCTTACTGCCTGAACATTCTTCACACATTTGGAAATAGCATCTTCCAGTCGGGACACAAAGTCAGCGTAACGCTCATCATATTCTGTTGTCTTATAGCCCTGTAACGCGGCGTTCTCTCTTCTGATGGAATTATCTTTTCCCAGGCCCTTAAGCAAACCTCATGTATCTGTCCTATTGTCTGTTCAGTAAACTGTAGTTGAGACTCAACTGTAATATAATTTGCATCCCCTAGCAATTGATGAATTCCTATATCTATCCCATCCTCAGCATTCTTCCCAGCTCTTGCAAGGGCTGCTTCCTTCCATAGCATTTGATATCACAAGCATTCTGAAGAGTAAAGACAAATTCTCACTAAAGCTTTCCAATCTGTAGGGGTCCAGCTGTCAGACTCTGCTAGAGCCCTTATCATGCTAATTACAAAATGTGAGTCTGGGCCGTAGTCATTGATTGCCTGCTTGAGATCTTTTAGCAACTTAAAAGGCAAAGGCACTGTGAATTCCTTTTGGTTCTAACAGGATAAGACATCTTGCATTCTAAATCTTCTTCTGCAATCCCTCTTCCTACTCTGGAGAGTAAAGGTGCTTTCCTATACTTTGCTTCTTTACGTCTATTCTCTGAGCTACTCTTTTCAATCTGGATATCTTGGAGTTCCACTTCCTGAACTTCACCTTCTGTGCTAGCTCTCCTAGTTTGCATTTCTTTGGAGCTAATCTCTCTACCTTCAGGGCTGGCTTGCTTGATTGTTTTACAATCTCTGGCCTTTCTTACACTAAATTCCAGCAGGAGAGCAGTTGCTTTTACTATGTCCCCTTCTGACTCAGGCTCATTCTTTTAGCTCTGCCTAAAATCTTCTCATCTGCCTGAAACCCGTTCTCACTGCTTCTCATCTGATTTAAATTTGGGCATCTTAGACATTGCCTGTTCTGCTTCTTGGCTTTCTCTACCTTTGAAAGCAAGGGAGCTTCCTGGGATTGTTTAATAGCCATGCTTTGGATCTTGCAATCCACTGCCTCTAGTACTGTATCACCTTTAAACCTTCGGAGTCTGCAGTCTCGCGAGAGCATACAGGCTTTGGCAATGAGGTTCTGTTCTAGAATTGGAGGCTTTAGATAACAAACCAATCCCTGCCTTTTCAGTTTTTCCTAAAGTTTCATAACCTAAATCATGCTTATTCACAGACACTTTAGCTTGCTTTGCTAGATTTGAATAGACACAAGACTTCTCACTAGACTGTTCATCCTTATTCTCTTCCTCCTGCAAAAGTTTTAAAACCATCTTAACTTGTACCCACAGAGACCACTTCTCCATAGGGATACTCTCCCCATCTCTGTGCTTCCTTTAAGTTGACAATGACCTCCTCCCAGGTCTCTAAATCAAAAGTTCCTTCCTCTGAGAACCATGAATTATACCTTTTTACTACTTTTAGAAAACATTGTATCTTTTTCTTCGTTACTTTTACACCTTGTCTTTTCAGTAAGTAGAGAGCATGGTACCATAAGTTTCAGGTTTACTTTTACCTTGCTCCCATTATCCTCTTTAAAATTCTAATTCACTATTTCCACTACTTCTCTGTCAATCCCCACACCGGATCCTCACTTCACACAATTTTCAAATTCACTCTACATACCAATGGGGCCATATAATTGTTATATGGGATATAACTCATATTGTCCCACGTTGTGCGCCATTTGTCTGGGGAAGCCCGCCTTGTGCTGGGGCTCCAGCCTCCAGCCCAGTCCTTGAGCCTCCTGCCTGGTCTCCATCCCACCTCCCTTCGTCCACACTGAGCGTGGACCTGGCTGGTAAGATCATGGCCATCCAGGAGGTGAGCATGCTACCATGAATTGTGTCTGACTGCATTATTGTAATGTCTCTTCTATCGCTCATGCTCCCGGTGACTTTAATATAATATTTATATATCTCAACCATACAATTGTGCTTATTGAACCCAAGATTACTGGTGGGGGGCTGGCACCCCAACTCATACCACAGTACATACCATTTGTCTAGTTCTTCAATGCTTCCTCTCCCGCTCACTCCCTCCAACTATCATGACCTCAGCTCTACCTTACAAAGCCGGCTAGACCAGAGCATGTACACTGGTACAGATAAGAACTCTCAACACACAGAATCCAGGACAGATAAACCCTTCAGGAACAGTAATGGAAGTAGTGATAACATGAGGGTAGGGATGAGATAGAGGGAACTGATAGCAATGATTGATGTATTAACACTCACACCCCAGGGGGACAAGCAACAGAAACATTGGTGAAGTGAGACCTTGGACATTGTAAAATATGAAAGTATAATTTATCAAGGTTTCATGAGGGTGGGAGAGTGGGAGAGAAGGGGGGAAAAGGAGCTGATACCAAGGGGTCAAGTATAAAGAAAATGATGATGGTACCGTAGGTACAAATGTGCTTGATACAATTGATGTATGCATTGTTATAAGTGGTGTAAGAGCCCCCGATAAAATGACTTAATTTTTTAAAAGTGTTTAGGTAGATCTTGATGGAGGATAGATTGAGAAACAATAGTTTCAGAATTTGATAATTTTGCTTAATAATCAAACTGAAAACTCACTGCCATTGCATCTTTTGTGACTCACAGCAACCCTGACTTTCGGCAACCCTATTGGACAGGGTAGAGCAGCCCCTGTGAGTTTCTGAGACTGCAACTCTTTACAGGGGTAGAAAGCCCTAACGTTTCTCTCTCAGAGCGGGTGGTGGTTTTGAACTATGTGGGTAGCAGCCCAAGTGAAAACCACTATGCCACCAGGGCTCCCTGTGCCACATAGCGGGAGCTGTTGTTTTCCCAAACATTCACTTGGCTATTTCTTTTATAAGAAGCCAAGTAATTTGGCAGCTTATTTCTGTTCCAGTTTTCTTATATAGAAAATGTGGTGACAGTGTGAACCTGTTTGTTGTAGTTTATGTGAACATAATTGAGTGATCTAGACCAAGTGAGCTAGACCAAGTGAGCTGACTGGTCAAAAATCAGACCTGTGGATTGCCAAATTGGTTCTGCTGAGATTGGGGCTTTCCTGGATCCACAGGCTTCCTCCAAGCTGTGTCCGAGAAGCTCTGCATTTTAGAGCTACATTTTATAGTTGAAAGAGAGGCCTAAGGAGGGAGGGAGTCCTTAAGCTCTAAGACCTTAATGCTGTCATTGCTGTCCTCTTTTAGTGTACCTGCAGTTTCCACACTGCAGTGGGAACCATTGAAACAGCTGTTCTCATTCTCTGAGATGGTGTGCCACCCCACTCCATACCACCACCACCTCATCCCTTTCTCTTATTGTAGAGATAATGCCCCTTCCATATGTATCTCAGATATTCAATTAATGAAGAAAGACAAAAGTAGGAGAAATGATTTAGATGAAGGAGACCATAAGCATGAGGCCATAATGGGGTCCAAAGGCTGTGTGGCCATGTCGCTAATTATAGAAATGGATGAAATCTGCCACAAAAATGTGATTGGAGGCAGAGCAATTCATCACTCTCTCAGGCAGGACTACATAAGTGAGAATGGGGCCATTATGGAGACATGGAGACGATCACAGATTAGAAAGGCTTACTGGATTTGTTCTGGGGCCTTCCGACCACTATAACTCATGACCATAGGGTCTTAGACTTTCCCAATTTCCATTGAGGACCTTCCCAGGGAAGTCCCAGAGGGCAGATTGCTCCTCTCTGCTCTGGCTAGTTGTTGTTGCGTGCCATTGAGGACACTTGGACTCGTCGTGACCTCACATACAACCGAATGAAACACTGTAGGGTCGTGCACCATCCTCACAATTGTTCCTGTGCCTGAACCACCGATGAAGCCACTGAGTCCATCCACTTCTTCGAGGACCTCCTCTGTTTCATGGCTTCTCCACTGTACCAAATAGGATGTCCTTCTCCAGGGACTGGTCTCTCCTGACAACATGTCCAAAGTATGTAAGATGGCGTCTTGCCATCCTTGCCTCTAAGCAGCACTCTGGCCTTATTTCTTCTGATACAGATTGGTCAGTCCTTCAGCAGTCCATGGTACTGTCAGTAGTCTTCTGGTGGACCACAATTCGATGCATCTGTTCTTCTACAGCCTTCCTTATTCAGTGTCTAACTTTCACATGCATATGATGCAATGGAAAATAGCATGGCTTAGGTCATGTGCACCTTAGTCCTCAGAGTAACATCATTGTTCTTCAACACTATAAAGAGGTTTTCTGCAGCAGATTTACCCATTACAATACATCTTTTGATCTCCTGACTGCTGTTTCTATGAACATTGATAGTGGATCTAAGCAAGACAAAATCCTTGACAACTGAAGCCCTTTTCTCTGTTTATCACCTATTGGTCCAGTTTTGGGGATTTTGGTCTTCCTTATATTGAATTGTAACCCATATTGAAGGCTGCAATCCTTGATCTTCAGCAAGTGGTTCAATTCCTCCTCACTTTCAGCAAACAAATGGTGTCATATATGCACACAAGCAAGCTCCCAAAAGTTAGTGGAACAAGGAATCAAAAGAGAATGGAATTTTTCAGGGACTTTTTGAAATACCAGTGTGTGTGTGTGTGTGAGAGAGAGAGAGAGAGAGAGAGAGAGAGAGAGAGAGAGAGAGAGAGAGAGAGAGAGAGGAGATGTGGGCATAAAACAAACATCAAGCAACATAAGGGAGAATGCTGTTGGCTGCTGTTGAACTGATTCCGGTGCGCATGCACAGTGACCTGCTGTGTGCACCATAGTGACCCCTCAGAAGCAGATCATCAAGCCTACCTTTCAACTGAAATTCTGAGAATTCACAATTTTCAGAAGTATGTGGATAACAGTGAAAGCCAAAATTCTATTTGCACAGTCCCCACGTGGATTAAGCTTCCAGTGAATTCCTTCAGACCATTGACCAGGGATGTGAACACTCTTGCCACCAGGCAGAGGGCATTGGAAAGTGGATTACCCCTTAGGCAGCCCATGGTGGGGCTTAGAGACTTGCCTAAGTGTATCCTTGAATCGAGGCTGCCATTCTGGGCTGCACGGTCATGAGTCATGCCCCCAAAGCCTTGGTTGTTTGGCCCTGGACCACTCTTGTAAACTGTCCTGTTTAACACAGGTCCCAATCCTTGTCCTATTCTTGCTTCTATAGTCCCACCTGGAACTGTGATGTTGGGATCTGCCGCCATGTCCTTTCAAGTCTGTGAATCTCAGATAACCCTTACATATCAATAAGACCTCTTGCTAATAGTTTCCCTCCCCTCATCTCGATGGCATGTGTTGGCCCTTGGACTATCTAGGTTACCTAGCGGGCATTTGGATTATGTAGGCTCCCTAGCGGGAATTTGGACTATATAGATTACCTAGCGGGCAATTAGACTTTGTAGGTTATCTAGCGGGCACTTTGACTATCTAGGTTACCTAGCTAGCACTTGAACTATCTACGTTACCTAGCGGTTACTTGGAGTATGTTGGTTACCTACCGGGCTGTTGGACTATCTAGGTTACCTAGCCGGCACTTGGGCTATCTAGGTTAACTAACGGGCACTTGGACTATGTAGGTTCCCTAGCGGGCCCTTGGACTATGTAAGTTCCCTAGCGGGCACTTGGACTATGTGGGTTCCCTAGCGGGCATTAGGACTATCTGGGTTACCTAACGGGCACTTGGACTATGTAGGTTAACTAGCGGGCTTTGGACTATGTAGGTTACCTAGCGGACACTTGGACTATGTAGGTTCCCTATCGTTCACTTGGAGAATGTAGGTTAACTAAGGGGCACTAGGACAATGTAGGTTACCTAGCGGGCCTTGGGACTATCTAGGTTACCTAGGGGGAACTTGGACTATGTAGGTTTACTATTGGCCACTTGGACTATCTAGGTTACCTAGCAGGCACTTGGACTATGTAGGTTAACTAGCGGGCACTTGGACTATCTAGGTTACCTAGCAGGCACTTGGACTATGTACGTTTCCTAGCGGGTACTTGGACTATCTATGTTAACTAGCGGGCACTTGGACTATGTAGATTCCCTATCGGGCACTTGGACTATGTAGGTAACCTAGTGGTCACTTGAACTGTCTAGGTTACCTAGCGGGCATTTGGACTATGTAGGTTAACTAGCGAGCTCTTGGACTATCTAGGTTAACTAGCGGGCACTTGGACTATTAGGGTCCCTAGCGGGCATTTGGACTATATAGGTTACCTAGCGGGCACTTGGACTATGTAGGTTAACTAGCGGACACTTTGACTATCTAGGTTAGCTAACGGGCAATTGGACTATCTAGGTTACCTAGCGGGCACTTGGACTATGTAGGTTCCCTAGCGGGCACTTGGACTATTTAGGTTACCTAGCAGGCACTTTGACTATCTAGGTTAACTAACGGGCACTTGGACTATGGAAAGAAGTGCCTAATGGTCACCAGGACCCATGGTTAATCCAGGCGTGGTCATCTGATTCCAATCGATCAGACCTAGCTATAAATCACTTATATGTCTGGGTAATTAAAAGCAAATATAAATTTTCAAAAAAAATAACGTTGCATGGGATAGAAAGAGAATACATAACAACATCAGACATAAATATGCCTCAAGACAAACTCATTGTGCACATCCAGAATACATAATGGCTCTTGCTAAGATGCATTTCCCACTAGACCCTACCCCAAGCCAGTAAAAGCCAGAAACTCTACAGTAAACTGTGGATTGTACTACTCTGAAATGGGAGCTGTGTCTCTAGACCTAATTTGGGGCTGTTCGTGCTGAGGACTCACCAATACCTGCTGCAGTGACAACAGTCCAGGTGAGAATAAGGAAATCTGGATGACAGCCAGGATATAGGAGCACTGAGACCTCAAATTGCTTCTAGGCGAGCATGGCCTAATGGGCTTCCATTTATGCACCTCTGGCAGGAGGAGTTTGTTCTGGAAAGTAATGGTTTCTAAGGAAGTATTTCTTAAACTTTCACATGCATGCACTTACCCAGGTTCCTGGAAATCGGGCTGGGGGGCAGATTCTGATTTTGTGGGTTCAGGGTGGGGGGTCTAGGATCCAGCAGTTCTAGAGGCCCTGGTACTCTTGGGCTGTTAACCACAAGGACAGTAGTCCTAAACCACCAGCCACTCCTTGGGAGAAATATGAGGCTGTAGACTCCGGGCAAGAGTGACAGTCTGGGAAACCCACAAGGGCAGTTCTACCCTGTCCTGTAGGGTCACTATGAGTCAGCATCAACTCGATGGCATTAGCATGGGAGAAGCTAATGCTGATGTTGCTGGTTCCTTGACCTATCATACTTTGAGTGGCAAAGTCCCAAGGGCCTTCCCGGATGTGATGGCCAAAAGCAGTAGTGTTCACCCTTGGTCATACTTTGGAATCCCTTAGGAGCTTTCAAGCCTCCCATTGGCCTGGCGCCATCCCAGACCAATGAAGCAAGACTTAGTGGAAGCAGGATTCAGGTCACGGTCAGTGAGAAAGCCCCCTTGGCAATGCCAACGTACAGCCAGTGCAGAGTCGAACTGGTCGACGACTCCACATGACTCCATATACTTTGGTGAAGCCAGCTGTTTGGGCAAGGTTTTCAGAGTTACCACCCATGTAGACTTGTTGGTGATAGTGCATTAAATAGAGCACATGCAGTGCATTGCATGAGTGTCCTATGTCATGCAACCACATCAGGGGTATGTTGAGCCAATTTCTCTGGGAGACCAAGGGTGTTGGCTCCATCCTGAACGTTGGCAGGGTAATGGACTGACACAGAGGAAACTCATTCTCTTTGTGGTGGTGCACTAATGGGTTCTTCACAGAAGGCCAAGTCCATGGCTGCAGATGCTCACGGGGCTGAGGGAGCAGGTCAAATCCTAAGTCCGAGGTGGGTGTTTGCATATTTACATGCCCTCACTGCCATCAAGTCCATTCCAACTCACAGGCCCATGGGACTGAGTAAAATGGCCCCCGTGGGTTTCTGAGACTGTGATTCTTTAGAGGAGTAGAAAATCTCCTCTTTCTCCAGAGGAGCGGTTGGTCATTCAAACTGCTGACCTTGAGATAAACAGTCCAACTCCTGACCACTCTTGCCGTCAGAATTCTATTTATTTACACAAGTATATATATATCCTTTCCCAAAAGAACTCCACATTTTCAAATCATTCTTGACACTCATGGCCTTTTTTCCTTTATAGCCATGCCTTTGGTTGAAACACAGATATAAGAGAAATATTTATCTACTTATAGGGGTACAAAAGTAGCTTTGGTGGCATAGTGTTTGCATGTTGGGCTGCTAACACCAAAGTCAGCACTTTGAAACCACCAGCCACTCCGTGGGAAGAAGAGTCTGTCTACTCCTATAAAGAGTTACAGTCTCAGAAACTCACAGGGACAGATCTACTCTGCCTCATAGGGTCACTATGAGTCAGCATCACCTCCCTGGCAGTGAGGTAGATTTTGGTTTCATAGAGATACAAGTCAGTCCTGAGCTGCTAAAGACAAGGTTGGCAGTTTGAACCCACCAGCTGCAGAGAAAGAGGAGGCTTTCTATTCCCATAAGGAGCTACAGTTTCAGAAATACCCACAGGGGAAATTTTAACCTCTCCTGTAGGATCAATATGAGTCAGAATCGACTTATCGGTGGTGAGCAAGTGGAGGGGACCCTAAACAGGTTCCGGTGGACCTTAAGAGTTCTACTAATTGTGCATGCTCTGTAAAATGTAAACCAAGATTTTACTTTTGCAAACATTATTTTTTCTAAACACGTCTAACTGTGAAACTATACTCGCATGCGGGTCTTTGAACCTGGTCATTGGTCTGGGGAAGTGAAGGGGCCTGACATCCTTTGTTGTTGTTAGTGCTGTCCAGTCATTCTGACATCACAGGGACCTTCTTTGCAACACAAGGCAGCACTGCCCAGTCCTTTGCCAGCCTCAGGGGTAGTATGTTGGAGCCCATGGTTTCAGCTACCGTGTCCTCCAGTTCACCAAGGAGTTTCCTCTTTGTGCTGCTTACTAAACCCGTTTCTAAGGAGTCCATTCCAACTCACGGTGACGCCGTGTGGGTCAGCACCACGGGACCCCACATAATGCCTTATACCATATATATATATATATATATACATATATTGTGCATAATGCCTTATACCTGGTCCCTTTGGCACCTTGTGATCGCACAGGCTGGTGTGCTTATTCCATGTGGGCTTTTTTGCTTCTGAGCCAGATGGCCGTTTGCTCACCTTCAAGCCTTTAAGACCCCAGACACTATCTCTTTTGATAGCCTCTGGCCTTTACTTCGGGGTCTTCGGTCCCTGCAGAGTGGACACATGCCTGCTGTGCGGGTATGGGACGTGTCGGAGCGCAGCCTGGTGGCGGAGCTTCAGGAGCATAAGTATGGCATGGCATGTGTGGCCTTCTCATCCAGTGCCAAGTACATTGTCTCAGTGGGCTACCAGCATGACATGATCGTCAATGTCTGGGCCTGGAAGGTGAGTGGGCTGCTGGCCTCAGGACAGGCGGGGCCGGGAGGGGAGCCAAGAAACTGCTGACCGGTGGCCTTTACTTCCGCCTGCTGGCCTCAGTCCCTTTCTAGAGAACTCTGAGCAGAAAGGAGCAACTGGGTATCTAGGATGCTGAAGAAGGGGCAGAAGGAGAGGTCAAGTTCACAGCTTGTCTAACCTTCAGTGTGTAAGTTTCTTTTCCCTCAGCTCCTAGAAGCAGAGCCTTGATTTCCCTTGACTTTCTCTCCAGAAAAACATTGTAGTGGCTTCCAACAAGGTGTCCAGTCAGGTGACAGCAGTATCCTTCTCTGAGGACTGCAGCTACTTTGTCACTGCAGGCAACCGGCACATCAAGTTCTGGTACCTCGATGACAGCAAGACCTCAAAGGTGAGGCAGCAAGTAGCCACTAGGGTGGGGTCTGCCCAGATATGTTCCACCTGCGCCCCCTTCTGCATGCTCAAAAGCCCCTTGGAAGTCTCAGCTGGGCCAGGTGCTATGTCAATATGCAAGGGAAGCCTTCTCCCTCCCTCCCCAGGGCCTGCTTTCCAGGGGGTAGCCTGCAGGGTGTGTGGGTGGCACCTGTGGTGGGTCTCCACAGGTGAATGCCACTGTACCCCTGCTGGGCCGCTCTGGGCTGCTGGGGGAACCTGCGGAACAACCTGTTCACTGATGTAGACTGTGGCTGCGGGAAGAAGACTGACAGCACCTTCTGTATCACATCCTCTGGGCAGCTGTGCGAGTTCAGTGACCCGGAGACTGTTGGACAAGTGGGTGGAGCTGAGTGTAAGTGAATGCTTTGTCGGCACCCTCCCGTCTGTCACCTCCGGGCTCCAGGGCACCTGAGTCTGCATGCACACTGGGGGAGGCCCCAGGCGGAGGAATGTGTTTGGGAACCTCTCTGCTTGCTCGCCCTCTCTGTCTCTGCCTCTTCCTCTGCTTTCCTCTTCTGCTCAGCACACAGACAGCATCACAGTAAGTGTGCTGGCCCTGTCCGCTGCCTCTGCTGCCTTTCTCTGGGCCGGCCTTTTCTGGGTGTGTCTTTGCCCAAACCTCAGGTGCCTTATAAGGCTTGCTGACTCCTTCCCCCTAATTGCAGGGGGCTGTGGGCCCTCTGGCCAGCTGCTGTTAGAGGGAGGGGCATTGAGGGGCTCTGCCCAGGGCAGCTGGCCTGCCTTGCGCTTGTCCTTGCCTCTTGGCTCATGGCTGTTGAGGTGTCCGGTGAAGGAGTGGACAGACGCCCTTGCTGACTGTGGCTTCTGTGCTCACAGACCACAGTGGCCCACTGCATCTCGGTGAGCCAGGACTACATCTTCTGCGGCTGTGCTGACGGCACCGTGTGCCTTTTCAACCCCTTCAACCTGCACTTCCTCAGCACGCTGCCCCGGCCCCATGCCCTGGGCACAGACATTGCCAGCATCACAGAGGCCAGGTGAGCGGTGTGGGTGGGCCCCTGAGTCCTGTCAGAGCCCCACTCTGTGCCAGGCCGTCCCTGGCATGCTGCAAGGAGAGGAGGGCACACATAGACCTCTGGGAAGACCCTTGCAGTCAAGCACAGGTGGGTCTTTTAGCATTTGTTGCTCACTGTGGGCAACCGTGGTAATCTGAGTCTGCAGTGTGGTAATGCATTGTCCTGTAAACACCACAGCTAGGACAGACGGGCAGTTCCTTAGGGTTTCTGAGAGAGGCTGGAAACCTGACGGAGCAGGCCTTTCTCCCTCAGGGTGGTCCTGGGTAGCAGCTAAGGTAGGAGGGTCTTATTGTAGCCTCGGGCCTTGGGTTGGGTGATTGCAGGAAGTGAAGTTTTGCTCTGGTTTCAGTGCTGTCAGGAAGCGGGGCAGTTCTGCAGTTGGGTATATTAATTTCTCATTCAGGGAAGGAGTGGGCTAAATCTGCAAATGGCAGGAAATGATATATGACCATGACTGGTTTGCACAGTGCCCTTCCTTTTCCTCTGACGTGAGTCTAGAAGGGCCTGACATCTGCTTGGCTGCATCACGGCCACACACTGTCCCCGCCTGATGTTGGGGGCTATGAAATAGCTTGTGTTCTTTTGCAGAGCCCCATGGCAAGGAATGCCAGGCCAGCCGCTGCGTTCTTTCTCCAGTGACTGCTGGCCAACCTGCTGCTCCTCCCTTTAGTGCCCCTTTGCATTAGCGCTAACTCACCAGTTTGCCCTGTCTGCCCTGGACACCCTGACCCCCTCTTTCCTCAGTCGCCTTTTCGCTGGAGTGGCCAATGCGAAGTATCGGGACACCATCACCTTGACCTTTGATCCTGCAAATCCGTGGCTGTCTTGTGTGTACAATGACCATAGTACTTATGTCTGGGGTGTGAAGGGCCCCAAGAAAGTGGGCAAGGTGTATTCAGCTCTGTATCATTCCTCCTGCGTCTGGAGTGTAGAGGTACGTGGGCCAGGTCTGCTGAGACTGACCGTGTTTCCTGGCCTACCATTAGGAGCTGGGGTTCCTCAAGTGTGGAATTTGTTTCCTCCAGCACCCTTGCTCCCCAAGCTGTGCCCCTGGGTCCCTTCGTATCTGTTAATTGGCTCTGAGGATGGGAGGGGATTTTAGTGCTGACTCATCTCAGACGTTTTTCAGTATGCCCCTGTGCAGTCTTAGCTTGGCCTCTTTGGACATGTTCCTGAACTTGACCAAACCTTAGTTTCTGCAATTGTGAAATGACATACCTGATGCATTTGATTTTTACGAACAGGAGACAATGTAAGTGGGAGATTTAGAATGCCTAGTACTTACTAGGTGCTTGGTTAATGTATATTCCTTTACTTGTTAAAGACAAGAGCTAATCATTATGACTTGCTTGCTATGGGACAAGCCGTTGCCTCCAGGGGACAGGATGGGGGAACTTTAGGCCCCCAAGGACAGAGGTTCAGGAGGGTTTAGCTGAAAAGGGTTGGGGACAAAATTTATTATCTCCAAGGGAAAGATACTAACTTGACAATGAAGAAACGGCAAAACCCACCCTTAGCCAAGTCATTAAGGTTAACATCCCGTGGCAGCAGCATGAATCTGGTGAGAGGGTACACTGAGAGGTTTCAAAATGTTCCCAGAAAATGTTATGACTCTTAAGAACTCCCAATAAAATGTTGAACAACAACAACCAACGTTGATGGAAAGTTTCTTTTAGTTCTGTTTTTCCATGCAGCCTCCTCCTAGCATTGTGTCTGGTATTCTTGACCCAAATGTATAAGGAACTTAGGATAGTCATGAGGAAACATCAGGCAACCTTCATTTGAGGTACACCTGCCAGAGTAACTTATCACACTCTCCCAGGTGTCAGGGTAGGAAAGACAAGCAAAGACTGAAAGCCGTTCTAGACTGGGACAGATGACACCCATGTGCCGTGGGGGCTCCTGGGATCCTGGAGCAGAAGAAGTACATTCGTGGGATAAACAAACAAACTCATTGGCATTGGGTTGGTTCCAACTCAGAGCAACCCCCGCTGGTGACATTTAAATAAAGTCTAATAATGTTGTACCAGTGTGACCTCCGTGGTCCTTATCACTGTGTACTGTAGTGCATAAAACATTAATACGAAGGGAGACCAGGTGAGAGAGTTGAATGTGACATATCTTGACTCATTTTTCTAAAGGTTCAACCCAAAAGGTAAAGTAAAACAGCTCTTGATGGAGAGGAAAAGGTGGAAGGGGGTGGGTGATGATTCTTTCCCCCCCGCTGCCTGGCACTGAACGGCCTCTCCTCTCTTCTCATTTTGCAGGGTCCACGAATTGCAGTTCCTGAGTGAAATGCTGAAGGTGGAGGCCCATGAGTCAGAGATTCTGTGCCTGGAGTACTCGAAGCCAGACACAGGTACCTGGCCCTGGCCTGGAATGGCCTTGAGTGAGCCCCTCCAGTCTGGCCAGAGCCACTGATACTTGTCCTGCCTCTTGACTATGGGGCTGATCGTTCTTTTGGCTACCAAAAGAGTTAGTGATCCTTCTTGATGTCTCTGAAGGCTTCTTGTTGTTTCTGAAGGCTTTGGGGAGGACTGCATCTCAACTCTGCCCGACTCCATGGCTCATGTGGCTTAAGGATGTGGGGCTCAGTTTCTCTGGGTGCTCTTTGCTGGGCACTCATGTTGGGCTGCGATCCACAAGCTCAGCAGTTTGAAACTACCAGCCGCTCTGCAGGAGAAAGGTGGGCCTTTCTACTCCTGTAAACAGTGACAGTCTCAGAAGCCCATAGGGGGTATTCACTATGAGTCAGCATTAACTTGATAGCAGCAGATTTGATTTTTGTAAAGTCTTTTTAAAGCCAACCAAAAGCTGAATCAGTGAAGAAGATCTGCTTTAGACATTGTGCTCTTTTAAAGAATAATCTGTCTGTGATCAGATTGACACAGGAACTTGGAAGGTTAGGTGAAAAGTTTAAGGGGCAGTGAGCTTATGTGTGTGATGGAAATTTGGAATTGGAAAAGGACAGTGAGAATGGCTACATAATTTCAGAAATATAATGAATGTTAGCAAATTGTACATGTAGAAATGATCGAATTGGTATATATTTTTGTGTGCATTGTTTTAGATCAGGGAGAAGACTCGAAGTTCAAATATAATTTACAGAGACCCCCTTGTTAAATCTTGAATGGGACAAAGTCCAGAAAAAACAAATCATCTGGTTGAGGGAGACCGTAAGCATGAGGCCATAATGGGGACTGAAGGATTCACAACAGCTCGGTCACATGGAAAACAAAGGAAGCCCCTTTAAAAGTCAAGTTGCCAGCAGATCAGACCATCACAGTTGGAAATGTGACTACAGAAATGGGAAAGGGACCATGATTGGAGTAAATACATTATTGCAGACTAGAAAAGTTTACAGGACTGGTTCAGGGCCCTCCAACCATCTTGGTCAGGGCATGAACGTGCAACCTCAGTACCCCAATTCCCATCAAGGGCATACTCAGGCAAGTTCTTGAGGGCTAGACTACTCCTCACCAGGCTGGCCAGAGGAGTGGGTGGAAGCAAACAAACTCTGCCTGAGGGCAAAGCATTTTACGTTGCTAGTTCAGAGTCATGGAGCTCTAGTGCCATAGAAGGTTATGGGTTGGGCGGTTAACCACAAGGTTTCACTCTTCAAAACCACCAGCCAGCTCCAGGGAAGAAAGATGAGGCTTTCTACTCCAATAAAAATATATAGTCTGGAGATTAAAAGCCCCAATGTAAGTTAACTGGGTTGATTCCTACTAGAGGGATAATGTGTGTGGGCCAGATGCTTGCAAGGTCCCTCAAGGCAATGCTGCCAGACTGCAGTCTCTGCTCCCTGCTGGTGGAGACAATGGATTGCTTTTCTCTAAAACTTGGAACCATTAGCTTGGTTCCAGTAGGTGGAGTTCACACCCTACTGATAATGGTTCATATGGAGATCCAGAAAACAGGTCAAAGTTAAGCTGCCATTCTAAATGTAGGATCCGCCCATTTTGTCACCTGTATACCCCCAATCCCTCCTCTTCCTATTGCATGTATGCCCCTAGACCACCCCTTCTCACCGCTGTATAACATAGTCCAAGTCCTTCCTGTGATGTATGTCTTTACCCTCCCGTTTCCAATTCCCCTTGTCCTCCTTCCCTTCCCCCTCTCTCCATGTGGACCACCAAGTGGGGCTGAGGTGAGCAATGCTACCATGATATGTGTGTGACTGCATTATTGTAATATCTCTTCTGTCTCTCATGCTCCCAATGACTTTAATATTTATATCTCAACCCTTTATGTTTCCAGGGCTTTCAATGACATTAGGCATCTTTTCAATGTTTATGAATCATGCTTATGAACCTCTCTTCTGTTAGTTGTCTGTGTGTATGCATTGCCTGTATTAAAAACATATAGAACCGAGCAATTTGTCTGGAAAAATAATTTATAGAAACTTTATGTTAGATTGCCATGCGTTTTGCATAGCCAATTGTTCTTTTAAAACACTTTTCTTGTCATTGTGATACCATGCTAAAAGGTAAAAACATCTGTATATAGTCAAATAGCTTTATCTTTCCTTTAAAGACATGAACCTTCGTGTCTTGCTTAAAGTTTCCACCTCACTAAAGCTAAATTGCTACCCTCGAAAATAAATCCCTCTAAGTTTTTAATGCTTTGAATATTTTATCGCTCTAATCCTCCTGGAGTTTATTTTTGAATGTAGTATGCTCCTTCCTTTGATTTCTTGTAAATTCAGCCAATTCAACCACTCATTAACCAAAGTATTCCTTTACCACTGGATTGTTTTGCCACCTTTGCTTTGCATAGCATATAGTTCTAAATTATATCCCAGACTACTGAATTATTTGCCAGAGTGGCTTTACTAATTGTACACTGGCATCACAACACGCGGGAGCTTCGGAAAGATCGTGGGAGAAAGGAATGAAAAGAGAAGATAATTTCCCATGAATTTTTGAAGCTTCCTCGTACAGGTGCTTTACAGTAAGTCGACATTAGGGTTTATAATCAATAAAAAATTCAACTGTGATCCAAGAATGAGGGGCGTGACATTTCCTGGTTGAGACAAAAGCGAACAGGCGAGCAGAATACGAAAAGAATTGGTTAACCGATGAAACTGCAGCCAAGTGTTAGCTGTTATCACAAAAATGAACACACAGAATATTCTTGAACTTGGAAGTGGGAACTTCAGCCTTTCAACGGCCATCGACGGTGCGGGGCAACATCCCCGCACTCCTACGCTCAGGAAGGGGGTTCTGGGGTCTGCGGCGCCGCGGGGCACAAGTGGGGCGAAGGGCTGCGAGGGAACGCCGAGGCAGAGGGGTCCCCGCGAGGCGGCTGCGGGCCGCTCCAGAAGGCAGGGGTCCGGGGGCTCTGCGGTCCCTCAGGACCCTCCAGGAGAGGCTCCAGAAAGGCAGCTGGAGGCCCCGGCCGGCCGTGCAGCTCGCTGGGAGGCGCGGGCGCACGTGCTCCGCCGGTCCGGGCGGCGGGGGCGGCTGAACGGGCCCTGGCCGTGGGCGGCGGGCGGCGGGCGGGCGCAGTGCGGCGCCGGGCAGGCGGGAGGTGACCGCGCGGGGCGGTCGCGGCGGCTGGGGCTACTGACGGCACACGGATCCGGAGCGCACTGCGCGGGGCGGGGCGCCGCGCAGGTGAGAGCGGCAGCGGACCCGGATGCGGCGCGGCTGAGGGCGGCCGAGGGCGGGGGGTCGCGGCGGCTAGCTCTTGGAGATCCCGGCCGGAGGCTCCGGCGCCGGTGCTGCGCTTCCTGCCGGCTCGAAGAACGAGCCCGAGCCCGAGCCTGGCCGCCCTCGGGATGCCTTGCTGAGGCTCCGCCGGACGTCCCCAACAGGGGGGGGGGCGGGGCGGGGCGCGTTCGGGCGCCTCCTGAGGGCGCCTCAGCGGAGAGCGGCGTTGGCGCCGTGGAGTCTATGCGGGCGGCCCAACCCGCCTGCCACTCAGGTGTCTTTTTGCACGGAAGTGAGTTTTAGGAGCGGGAAACCTGTGGTGGGCGTGACTGACGTGTTTTTAAATCATTTTCTATACATTTAAAGCTGTAAAGGCAAAACTTCATGATCCAATTAATATAGCCAAAAATTCAGGCTTGATAGAAACATTTAGAATCCAGCCACTGGGGGTAAAGTCCCCTTATTCCCATCTGTTATTGGAGGAAGGTATGAGAGAGATTGGATACTGCGGTGGGAAGAAATAGAGCCAAATAGGAATGTCTGCTTCTATAGGGAGAATGTATCAGCCATGCGCTCACTTTAAGGCAGCACAGCTTTAAGGGAGAATCTGTGGAAATGATAGATTACCGCAGGAACATGAACTTGGAGTATATCTCCAACTAACAGAGTGGTGGTCTTCCAGCCATGGAACATTAGTCTCCCAGATTCCCTCTGTACCAGTCAGGGAATAAGTCCCAGTATTATTTCCCTTGGTGCTAGTATCCCACATTTCCCCTCTCTGCATTATGTTTAAGATTCAATAGTGTCACGGAGGCAACATGGTCTCTTTTCATATCTATTAGCTTCCTATAGAAGTGACATGAGACTGCAAGCATCACAATTATGATAAAAAACACAGTCAGACTGGAACTTAAGCTATGTGAAGTACTTTGCCCCCAAGCTCGCGGGTCCAACCCTTCCATGCTACTCCTCAATTGCTTAATCACATCAGAGCCAGGAGAAGCCTCAAGCTTGTCTTTGAATGTATAGAAAATATCCTTTTTAAGCTGATCAATATCTAATGAAATGTTTCCCTTAAACCCTTGCAAATGTTTCCTAATCAAATTCCAATCATGCAATGTCTTATTATAAGGATAAGTGGTTATACAGAAATCAGTTACATTCCAATCACATTATAGCATTGACAAATTCAAAATCTTGATCTTTCAGCAAAGCAGTCTGCAGTAATGTAGGGACTTTATGGATGTGCTTTATACAATTGATGTATGTATACGTATGGATTGTGGTAAGAGTTGTATGAGTCCCTAATAAAATGTAAAAGAAGAAAAGAGAAAAAAAATGATTAGGGCAAAGACTGTACAGATGTGCTTTATACAATTGATGTATGTATATATATGAACGGTGAAAAGAATTGTATGAGCCCCAATAAATTGTTAAAATTAAAAAAAAAATTCATTAAAAAAAAATTAAATTAAATTAAAAAAAAATGAGTAAATGAACTTTGTCACACATAAGATTCCTCTTCTCCTTCTGTTTTAACAATTTAAATAGTAAAGCATTGCTAGATCTTGAACCAGTAAAAGTACTAGTTAGATAACCTTCATTGTTATGTAAATACCGGCTCCCATCCCTCAGAGAATTAAGAGAGCTAACTAATTGGGAGAACTTCTTATCATACTTTGAAAGACTGAAAAAATTCTTAATAAATTTGTTCAGCTGATCTTGAAGTAACTTACCAAGCAGACATTTTTTCTCCAGGCTTACCAATAAGGTTATAGGCTCAATTGAGCCGTTTTGCCTTTCAGGCTTCTCACACTGTATGATTTTACCTTGCAATATTCTGTCTTGGTTAACTTCACTCATTCCCTCTATGCTGGCTTTAGGGGAAGTTAATGGGAGGGCCTTAGGCCCCCCTGAATGCCCTAAGGAAATGACCCGGCATCCACAGTTAACAAACCTTTTTCCTTCCATTTCTAATTCCATGTGGGGGCGCTGTTTCTCCACAACAGCAGTCCAGAAGACTGCTTGATTTATAGGGTGGTCAAACTTCTCAAGTACTCTTTCCTGATAGGTATAAATTTTTACTCTAGAAATGCAAGGAAGGGAAAATTGGCTTAAGCGATCCTACATTTTTACAAACCATGGTATATCAGAACTCATTACTGCCTTAATTTCTTCTTCACAATCCTGACCAATAACTCCAGCAACACCTTGAGAATTTATGTTGGACTTTCTTTTTTTTTTTTTTCTTGACTTTCTTAATAAACTTCCTATAGTTCTTTTAGGTAGTGGACCCCAATTACTGCTCTTCGTTTCTGATTCAATCACAGTTTTGGGCTTTTTCTTACAACTCTTATCAACTCCAGTATCAATTTTAATTTCTTGAGTACTAAGGTTAAATCTTCCTGATAGAAACTGTATTAATCTTTCAATAAGAGGTCCCTGCTTTTGAGGATCAAGCTCCTGTGAAGGCTTCTGAGCCATCTCTTGGTTATTCAAACCAACTGCAGTGAGAACAGAGACTAGGTTTTTGCCTCTTTGGCTAGGTCTGTTCTCCTGCTGTGAGGCTGCTAGATAAAGGCGATTTCTCTCAAAGATCTTCTTTGCTCCAGTAGGCAGACACCTTGCCTACCACGCTCTGCTATGAGGGCTCTGCATCAAGCTTCTTCCACTATTTTCCCGCCGGGAAGTCTTTGCTAATGGCGACCCTTCACGGTTGATTTTTGAACGACATTGGCTCGCCCAATGAGTTCCCTTCCTACAATGGAGGCAGAGTTCAGGTTCGTTTAAACCCGATCTCCATGGTCCTGGCCCATGCTCTGACATTGGCCGCAGCCTGCTCTGCCTACACTCTTTTGAAGATGACTTGTCTTCCCACAACTAAAGCACTTTCTTCCAGGTCTGATATAGTTTGCCAATGAAGCTGCCATGAGGTCTGCCTTGTATTCCTCTGCCTCTACATTCCTGCATATCCTAAAATAACCCCGCAAAGTGCCCTGTTCGCTGTAGGGATGCAAGGCATTTTTACAGTGCTTATTAGAGAAATCATAAGATAGCTTGTGCACTAGGTCTCTTACTGCCTGAACATTCTTCACACATTTGGAAATAGCATCTTCCAGTCGGGACACAAAGTCAGCGTAACGCTCATCATATTCTGTTGTCTTATAGCCCTGTAACGCGGCGTTCTCTCTTCTGATGGAATTATCTTTTCCCAGGCCCTTAAGCAAACCTCATGTATCTGTCCTATTGTCTGTTCAGTAAACTGTAGTTGAGACTCAACTGTAATATAATTTGCATCCCCTAGCAATTGATGAATTCCTATATCTATCCCATCCTCAGCATTCTTCCCAGCTCTTGCAAGGGCTGCTTCCTTCCATAGCATTTGATATCACAAGCATTCTGAAGAGTAAAGACAAATTATCACTAAAGCTTTCCAATCTGTAGGGGTCCAGCTGTCAGACTCTGCTAGAGCCCTTATCATGCTAATTACAAAATGTGAGTCTGGGCCGTAGTCATTGATTGCCTGCTTGAGATCTTTTAGCAACTTAAAAGGCAAAGGCACTGTGAATTCCTTTTGGTTCTAACAGGATAAGACATCTTGCATTCTAAATCTTCTTCTGCAATCCCTCTTCCTACTCTGGAGAGTAAAGGTGCTTTCCTATACTTTGCTTCTTTACGTCTATTCTCTGAGCTACTCTTTTCAATCTGGATATCTTGGAGTTCCACTTCCTGAACTTCACCTTCTGTGCTAGCTCTCCTAGTTTGCATTTCTTTGGAGCTAATCTCTCTACCTTCAGGGCTGGCTTGCTTGATTGTTTTACAATCTCTGGCCTTTCTTACACTAAATTCCAGCAGGAGAGCAGTTGCTTTTACTATGTCCCCTTCTGACTTAGGCTCATTCTTTTAGCTCTGCCTAAAATCTTCTCATCTGCCTGAAACCCGTTCTCACTGCTTCTCATCTGATTTAAATTTGGGCATCTTAGACGTTGCCTGTTCTGCTCCTTGGCTTTCTCTACCTTTGAAAGCAAGGGAGCTTCCTGGGATTGTTTAATAGCCATGCTTTGGATCTTGCAATCCACTGCCTCTAGTACTGTATCACCTTTAAACCTTCGGAGTCTGCAGTCTCGCGAGAGCATACAGGCTTTGGCAATGAGGTTCTGTTCTAGAATTGGAGGCTTTAGATAACAAACCAATCCCTGCCTTTTCAGTTTTTCCTAAAGTTTCATAACCTAAATCATGCTTATTCACAGACACTTTAGCTTGCTTTGCTAGATTTGAATAGACACAAGACTTCTCACTAGACTGTTCATCCTTATTCTCTTCCTCCTGCAAAAGTTTTAAAACCATCTTAACTTGTACCCACAGAGACCACTTCTCCATAGGGATACTCTCCCCATCTCTGTGCTTCCTTTAAGTTGACAATGACCTCCTCCCAGGTCTCTAAATCAAAAGTTCCTTCCTCTGAGAACCATGAATTATACCTTTTTACTACTTTTAGAAAACATTGTATCTTTTTCTTCGTTACTTTTACACCTTGTCTTTTCAGTAAGTAGAGAGCATGGTACCATAAGTTTCAGGTTTACTTTTACCTTGCTCCCATTATCCTCTTTAAAATTCTAATTCACTATTTCCACTACTTCTCTGTCAATCCCCACACCGGATCCTCACTTCGCACAATTTTCAAATTCACTCTACGTACCAATGGGGCCATATAATTGTTATATGGGATATAACTCATATTGTCCCACGTTGTGCGCCATTTGTCTGGGGAAGCCCGCCTTGTGCTGGGGCTCCAGCCTCCAGCCCAGTCCTTGAGCCTCCTGCCTGGTCTCCATCCCACCTCCCTTCGTCCACACTGAGCGTGGGCCTGGCTGGTAAGATCATGGCCATCCAGGAGGTGAGCATGCTACCATGAATTGTGTCTGACTGCATTATTGTAATGTCTCTTCTATCGCTCATGCTCCCGGTGACTTTAATATAATATTTATATATCTCAACCATACAATTGTGCTTATTGAACCCAAGATTACTGGTGGGGGGCTGGCACCCCAACTCATACCACAGTACATACCATTTGTCTAGTTCTTCAATGCTTCCTCTCCCGCTCACTCCCTCCAACTATCATGACCTCAGCTCTACCTTACAAAGCCGGCTAGACCAGAGCATGTACACTGGTACAGATAAGAACTCTCAACACGCAGAATCCAGGACAGATAAACCCTTCAGGAACAGTAATGGAAGTAGTGATAACATGAGGGTAGGGATGAGATAGAGGGAACTGATAGCAATGATTGATGTATTAACGCTCACACCCCAGGGGGACAAGCAACAGAAACATTGGTGAAGTGAGACCTTGGACATTGTAAAATATGAAAGTATAATTTATCAAGGTTTCATGAGGGTGGGAGAGTGGGAGAGAAGGGGGGAAAAGGAGCTGATACCAAGGGGTCAAGTATAAAGAAAATGATGATGGTACCGTAGGTACAAATGTGCTTGATACAATTGATGTATGCATTGTTATAAGTGGTGTAAGAGCCCCCGATAAAATGACTTAATTTTTTAAAAGTGTTTAGGTAGATCTTGATGGAGGATAGATTGAGAAACAATAGTTTCAGAATTTGATAATTTTGCTTAATAATCAAACTGAAAACTCACTGCCATTGCATCTTTTGTGACTCACAGCAACCCTGACTTTCGGCAACCCTATTGGACAGGGTAGAGCAGCCCCTGTGAGTTTCTGAGACTGCAACTCTTTACAGGGGTAGAAAGCCCTAACGTTTCTCTCTCAGAGCGGGTGGTGGTTTTGAACTATGTGGGTAGCAGCCCAAGTGAAAACCACTATGCCACCAGGGCTCCCTGTGCCACATAGCGGGAGCTGTTGTTTTCCCAAACATTCACTTGGCTATTTCTTTTATAAGAAGCCAAGTAATTTGGCAGCTTATTTCTGTTCCAGTTTTCTTATATAGAAAATGTGGTGACAGTGTGAACCTGTTTGTTGTAGTTTATGTGAACATAATTGAGTGATCTAGACCAAGTGAGCTAGACCAAGTGAGCTGACTGGTCAAAAATCAGACCTGTGGATTGCCAAATTGGTTCTGCTGAGATTGGGGCTTTCCTGGATCCACAGGCTTCCTCCAAGCTGTGTCCGAGAAGCTCTGCATTTTAGAGCTACATTTTATAGTTGAAAGAGAGGCCTAAGGAGGGAGGGAGTCCTTAAGCTCTAAGACCTTAATGCTGTCATTGCTGTCCTCTTTTAGTGTACCTGCAGTTTCCACACTGCAGTGGGAACCATTGAAACAGCTGTTCTCATTCTCTGAGATGGTGTGCCACCCCACTCCATACCACCACCACCTCATCCCTTTCTCTTATTGTAGAGATAATGCCCCTTCCATATGTATCTCAGATATTCAATTAATGAAGAAAGACAAAAGTAGGAGAAATGATTTAGATGAAGGAGACCATAAGCATGAGGCCATAATGGGGTCCAAAGGCTGTGTGGCCATGTCGCTAATTATAGAAATGGATGAAATCTGCCACAAAAATGTGATTGGAGGCAGAGCAATTCATCACTCTCTCAGGCAGGACTACATAAGTGAGAATGGGGCCATTATGGAGACATGGAGACGATCACAGATTAGAAAGGCTTACTGGATTTGTTCTGGGGCCTTCCGACCACTATAACTCATGACCATAGGGTCTTAGACTTTCCCAATTTCCATTGAGGACCTTCCCAGGGAAGTCCCAGAGGGCAGATTGCTCCTCTCTGCTCTGGCTAGTTGTTGTTGCGTGCCATTGAGGACACTTGGACTCGTCGTGACCTCACATACAACCGAATGAAACACTGTAGGGTCGTGCACCATCCTCACAATTGTTCCTGTGCCTGAACCACCGATGAAGCCACTGAGTCCATCCACTTCTTCGAGGACCTCCTCTGTTTCATGGCTTCTCCACTGTACCAAATAGGATGTCCTTCTCCAGGGACTGGTCTCTCCTGACAACATGTCCAAAGTATGTAAGATGGCGTCTTGCCATCCTTGCCTCTAAGCAGCACTCTGGCCTTATTTCTTCTGATACAGATTGGTCAGTCCTTCAGCAGTCCATGGTACTGTCAGTAGTCTTCTGGTGGACCACAATTCGATGCATCTGTTCTTCTACAGCCTTCCTTATTCAGTGTCTAACTTTCACATGCATATGATGCAATGGAAAATAGCATGGCTTAGGTCATGTGCACCTTAGTCCTCAGAGTAACATCATTGTTCTTCAACACTATAAAGAGGTTTTCTGCAGCAGATTTACCCATTACAATACATCTTTTGATCTCCTGACTGCTGTTTCTATGAACATTGATAGTGGATCTAAGCAAGACAAAATCCTTGACAACTGAAGCCCTTTTCTCTGTTTATCACCTATTGGTCCAGTTTTGGGGATTTTGGTCTTCCTTATATTGAATTGTAACCCATATTGAAGGCTGCAATCCTTGATCTTCAGCAAGTGGTTCAATTCCTCCTCACTTTCAGCAAACAAATGGTGTCATATATGCACACAAGCAGGCTCCCAAAAGTTAGTGGAACAAGGAATCAAAAGAGAATGGAATTTTTCAGGGACTTTTTGAAATACCAGTGTGTGTGTGTGTGAGAGAGAGAGAGAGAGAGAGAGAGAGAGAGAGAGAGAGAGAGAGAGAGAGAGAGGAGATGTGGGCATAAAACAAACATCAAGCAACATAAGGGAGAATGCTGTTGGCTGCTGTTGAACTGATTCCGGTGCGCATGCACAGTGACCTGCTGTGTGCACCATAGTGACCCCTCAGAAGCAGATCATCAAGCCTACCTTTCAAATGAAATTCTGAGAATTCACAATTTTCAGAAGTATGTGGATAACAGTGAAAGCCAAAATTCTATTTGCACAGTCCCCACGTGGATTAAGCTTCCAGTGAATTCCTTCAGACCATTGACCAGGGATGTGAACACTCTTGCCACCAGGCAGAGGGCATTGGAAAGTGGATTACCCCTTAGGCAGCCCATGGTGGGGCTTAGAGACTTGCCTAAGTGTATCCTTGAATCGAGGCTGCCATTCTGGGCTGCGCGGTCATGAGTCATGCCCCCAAAGCCTTGGTTGTTTGGCCCTGGACCACTCTTGTAAACTGTCCTGTTTAACACAGGTCCCAATCCTTGTCCTATTCTTGCTTCTGTAGTCCCACCTGGAACTGTGATGTTGGGATCTGCCGCCATGTCCTTTCAAGTCTGTGAATCTCAGATAACCCTTACATATCAATAAGACCTCTTGCTAATAGTTTCCCTCCCCTCATCTCGATGGCATGTGTTGGCCCTTGGACTATCTAGGTTACCTAGCGGGCATTTGGATTATGTAGGCTCCCTAGCGGGAATTTGGACTATATAGATTACCTAGCGGGCAATTAGACTTTGTAGGTTATCTAGCGGGCACTTTGACTATCTAGGTTACCTAGCTAGCACTTGAACTATCTACGTTACCTAGCGGTTACTTGGAGTATGTTGGTTACCTACCGGGCTGTTGGACTATCTAGGTTACCTAGCCGGCACTTGGGCTATCTAGGTTAACTAACGGGCACTTGGACTATGTAGGTTCCCTAGCGGGCCCTTGGACTATGTAAGTTCCCTAGCGGGCACTTGGACTATGTGGGTTCCCTAGCGGGCATTAGGACTATCTGGGTTACCTAACGGGCACTTGGACTATGTAGGTTAACTAGCGGGCTTTGGACTATGTAGGTTACCTAGCGGACACTTGGACTATGTAGGTTCCCTATCGTTCACTTGGAGAATGTAGGTTAACTAAGGGGCACTAGGACAATGTAGGTTACCTAGCGGGCCTTGGGACTATCTAGGTTACCTAGGGGGAACTTGGACTATGTAGGTTTACTATTGGCCACTTGGACTATCTAGGTTACCTAGCAGGCACTTGGACTATGTAGGTTAACTAGCGGGCACTTGGACTATCTAGGTTACCTAGCAGGCACTTGGACTATGTACGTTTCCTAGCGGGTACTTGGACTATCTATGTTAACTAGCGGGCACTTGGACTATGTAGATTCCCTATCGGGCACTTGGACTATGTAGGTAACCTAGTGGTCACTTGAACTGTCTAGGTTACCTAGCGGGCATTTGGACTATGTAGGTTAACTAGCGAGCTCTTGGACTATCTAGGTTAACTAGCGGGCACTTGGACTATTAGGGTCCCTAGCGGGCATTTGGACTATATAGGTTACCTAGCGGGCACTTGGACTATGTAGGTTAACTAGCGGACACTTTGACTATCTAGGTTAGCTAACGGGCAATTGGACTATCTAGGTTACCTAGCGGGCACTTGGACTATGTAGGTTCCCTAGCGGGCACTTGGACTATTTAGGTTACCTAGCAGGCACTTTGACTATCTAGGTTAACTAACGGGCACTTGGACTATGGAAAGAAGTGCCTAATGGTCACCAGGACCCATGGTTAATCCAGGCGTGGTCATCTGATTCCAATCGATCAGACCTAGCTATAAATCACTTATATGTCTGGGTAATTAAAAGCAAATATAAATTTTCAAAAAAAATAACGTTGCATGGGATAGAAAGAGAATACATAACAACATCAGACATAAATATGCCTCAAGACAAACTCATTGTGCACATCCAGAATACATAATGGCTCTTGCTAAGATGCATTTCCCACTAGACCCTACCCCAAGCCAGTAAAAGCCAGAAACTCTACAGTAAACTGTGGATTGTACTACTCTGAAATGGGAGCTGTGTCTCTAGACCTAATTTGGGGCTGTTCGTGCTGAGGACTCACCAATACCTGCTGCAGTGACAACAGTCCAGGTGAGAATAAGGAAATCTGGATGACAGCCAGGATATAGGAGCACTGAGACCTCAAATTGCTTCTAGGCGAGCATGGCCTAATGGGCTTCCATTTATGCACCTCTGGCAGGAGGAGTTTGTTCTGGAAAGTAATGGTTTCTAAGGAAGTATTTCTTAAACTTTCACATGCATGCACTTACCCAGGTTCCTGGAAATCGGGCTGGGGGGCAGATTCTGATTTTGTGGGTTCAGGGTGGGGGGTCTAGGATCCAGCAGTTCTAGAGGCCCTGGTACTCTTGGGCTGTTAACCACAAGGACAGTAGTCCTAAACCACCAGCCACTCCTTGGGAGAAATATGAGGCTGTAGACTCCGGGCAAGAGTGACAGTCTGGGAAACCCACAAGGGCAGTTCTACCCTGTCCTGTAGGGTCACTATGAGTCAGCATCAACTCGATGGCATTAGCATGGGAGAAGCTAATGCTGATGTTGCTGGTTCCTTGACCTATCATACTTTGAGTGGCAAAGTCCCAAGGGCCTTCCCGGATGTGATGGCCAAAAGCAGTAGTGTTCACCCTTGGTCATACTTTGGAATCCCTTAGGAGCTTTCACGCCTCCCATTGGCCTGGCGCCATCCCAGACCAATGAAGCAAGACTTAGTGGAAGCAGGATTCAGGTCACGGTCAGTGAGAAAGCCCCCTTGGCAATGCCAACGTACAGCCAGTGCAGAGTCGAACTGGTCGACGAATCCACATGACTCCATATACTTTGGTGAAGCCAGCTGTTTGGGCAAGGTTTTCAGAGTTACCACCCATGTAGACTTGTTGGTGATAGTGCATTAAATAGAGCACATGCCGTGCATTGCATGAGTGTCCTATGTCATGCAACCACATCAGGGGTATGTTGAGCCAATTTCTCTGGGAGACCAAGGGTGTTGGCTCCATCCTGAACGTTGGCAGGGTAATGGACTGACACAGAGGAAACTCATTCTCTTTGTGGTGGTGCACTAATGGGTTCTTCACAGAAGGCCAAGTCCATGGCTGCAGATGCTCACGGGGCTGAGGGAGCAGGTCAAATCCTAAGTCCGAGGTGGGTGTTTGCATATTTACATGCCCTCACTGCCATCAAGTCCATTCCAACTCACAGGCCCATGGGACTGAGTAAAATGGCCCCCGTGGGTTTCTGAGACTGTGATTCTTTAGAGGAGTAGAAAATCTCCTCTTTCTCCAGAGGAGCGGTTGGTCATTCAAACTGCTGACCTTGAGATTAACAGTCCAACTCCTGACCACTCTTGCCGTCAGAATTCTATTTATTTACACAAGTATATATATATCCTTTCCCAAAAGAACTCCACATTTTCAAATCATTCTTGACACTCATGGCCTTTTTTCCTTTATAGCCATGCCTTTGGTTGAAACACAGATATAAGAGAAATATTTATCTACTTATAGGGGTACAAAAGTAGCTTTGGTGGCATAGTGTTTGCATGTTGGGCTGCTAACACCAAAGTCAGCACTTTGAAACCACCAGCCACTCCGTGGGAAGAAGAGTCTGTCTACTCCCATAAAGAGTTACAGTCTCAGAAACTCACAGGGACAGATCTACTCTGCCTCATAGGGTCACTATGAGTCAGCATCACCTCCCTGGCAGTGAGGTAGATTTTGGTTTCATAGAGATACAAGTCAGTCCTGAGCTGCTAAAGACAAGGTTGGCAGTTTGAACCCACCAGCGGCAGAGAAAGAGGAGGCTTTCTATTCCCATAAGGAGCTACAGTTTCAGAAATACCCACAGGGGAAATTTTAACCTCTCCTGTAGGATCAATATGAGTCAGAATCGACTTATCGGTGGTGAGCAAGTGGAGGGGACCCTAAACAGGTTCCGGTGGACCTTAAGAGTTCTACTAATTGTGCATGCTCTGTAAAATGTAAACCAAGATTTTACTTTTGCAAACATTATTTTTTCTAAACACGTCTAACTGTGAAACTATACTCGCATGCGGGTCTTTGAACCTGGTCATTGGTCTGGGGAAGTGAAGGGGCCTGACATCCTTTGTTGTTGTTAGTGCTGTCCAGTCATTCTGACATCACAGGGACCTTCTTTGCAACACAAGGCAGCACTGCCCAGTCCTTTGCCAGCCTCAGGGGTAGTATGTTGGAGCCCATGGTTTCAGCTACCGTGTCCTCCAGTTCACCAAGGAGTTTCCTCTTTGTGCTGCTTACTAAACCCGTTTCTAAGGAGTCCATTCCAACTCACGGTGACGCCGTGTGGGTCAGCACCACGGGACCCCACATAATGCCTTATACCATATATATATATATATATATATACATATATTGTGCATAATGCCTTATACCTGGTCCCTTTGGCACCTTGTGATCGCACAGGCTGGTGTGCTTATTCCATGTGGGCTTTTTTGCTTCTGAGCCAGATGGCCGTTTGCTCACCTTCAAGCCTTTAAGACCCCAGACACTATCTCTTTTGATAGCCTCTGGCCTTTACTTCGGGGTCTTCGGTCCCTGCAGAGTGGACACATGCCTGCTGTGCGGGTATGGGACGTGTCGGAGCGCAGCCTGGTGGCGGAGCTTCAGGAGCATAAGTATGGCATGGCATGTGTGGCCTTCTCATCCAGTGCCAAGTACATTGTCTCAGTGGGCTACCAGCATGACATGATCGTCAATGTCTGGGCCTGGAAGGTGAGTGGGCTGCTGGCCTCAGGACAGGCGGGGCCGGGAGGGGAGCCAAGAAACTGCTGACCGGTGGCCTTTACTTCCGCCTGCTGGCCTCAGTCCCTTTCTAGAGAACTCTGAGCAGAAAGGAGCAACTGGGTATCTAGGATGCTGAAGAAGGGGCAGAAGGAGAGGTCAAGTTCACAGCTTGTCTAACCTTCAGTGTGTAAGTTTCTTTTCCCTCAGCTCCTAGAAGCAGAGCCTTGATTTCCCTTGACTTTCTCTCCAGAAAAACATTGTAGTGGCTTCCAACAAGGTGTCCAGTCAGGTGACAGCAGTATCCTTCTCTGAGGACTGCAGCTACTTTGTCACTGCAGGCAACCGGCACATCAAGTTCTGGTACCTCGATGACAGCAAGACCTCAAAGGTGAGGCAGCAAGTAGCCACTAGGGTGGGGTCTGCCCAGATATGTTCCACCTGCGCCCCCTTCTGCATGCTCAAAAGCCCCTTGGAAGTCTCAGCTGGGCCAGGTGCTATGTCAATATGCAAGGGAAGCCTTCTCCCTCCCTCCCCAGGGCCTGCTTTCCAGGGGGTAGCCTGCAGGGTGTGTGGGTGGCACCTGTGGTGGGTCTCCACAGGTGAATGCCACTGTACCCCTGCTGGGCCGCTCTGGGCTGCTGGGGGAACCTGCGGAACAACCTGTTCACTGATGTAGACTGTGGCTGCGGGAAGAAGACTGACAGCACCTTCTGTATCACATCCTCTGGGCAGCTGTGCGAGTTCAGTGACCCGGAGACTGTTGGACAAGTGGGTGGAGCTGAGTGTAAGTGAATGCTTTGTCGGCACCCTCCCGTCTGTCACCTCCGGGCTCCAGGGCACCTGAGTCTGCATGCACGCTGGGGGAGGCCCCAGGCGGAGGAATGTGTTTGGGAACCTCTCTGCTTGCTCGCCCTCTCTGTCTCTGCCTCTTCCTCTGCTTTCCTCTTCTGCTCAGCACACAGACAGCATCACAGTAAGTGTGCTGGCCCTGTCCGCTGCCTCTGCTGCCTTTCTCTGGGCCGGCCTTTTCTGGGTGTGTCTTTGCCCAAACCTCAGGTGCCTTATAAGGCTTGCTGACTCCTTCCCCCTAATTGCAGGGGGCTGTGGGCCCTCTGGCCAGCTGCTGTTAGAGGGAGGGGCATTGAGGGGCTCTGCCCAGGGCAGCTGGCCTGCCTTGCGCTTGTCCTTGCCTCTTGGCTCATGGCTGTTGAGGTGTCCGGTGAAGGAGTGGACAGACGCCCTTGCTGACTGTGGCTTCTGTGCTCACAGACCACAGTGGCCCACTGCATCTCGGTGAGCCAGGACTACATCTTCTGCGGCTGTGCTGACGGCACCGTGTGCCTTTTCAACCCCTTCAACCTGCACTTCCTCAGCACGCTGCCCCGGCCCCATGCCCTGGGCACAGACATTGCCAGCATCACAGAGGCCAGGTGAGCGGTGTGGGTGGGCCCCTGAGTCCTGTCAGAGCCCCACTCTGTGCCAGGCCGTCCCTGGCATGCTGCAAGGAGAGGAGGGCACACATAGACCTCTGGGAAGACCCTTGCAGTCAAGCACAGGTGGGTCTTTTAGCATTTGTTGCTCACTGTGGGCAACCGTGGTAATCTGAGTCTGCAGTGTGGTAATGCATTGTCCTGTAAACACCACAGCTAGGACAGACGGGCAGTTCCTTAGGGTTTCTGAGAGAGGCTGGAAACCTGACGGAGCAGGCCTTTCTCCCTCAGGGTGGTCCTGGGTAGCAGCTAAGGTAGGAGGGTCTTATTGTAGCCTCGGGCCTTGGGTTGGGTGATTGCAGGAAGTGAAGTTTTGCTCTGGTTTCAGTGCTGTCAGGAAGCGGGGCAGTTCTGCAGTTGGGTATATTAATTTCTCATTCAGGGAAGGAGTGGGCTAAATCTGCAAATGGCAGGAAATGATATATGACCATGACTGGTTTGCACAGTGCCCTTCCTTTTCCTCTGACGTGAGTCTAGAAGGGCCTGACATCTGCTTGGCTGCATCACGGCCACACACTGTCCCCGCCTGATGTTGGGGGCTATGAAATAGCTTGTGTTCTTTTGCAGAGCCCCATGGCAAGGAATGCCAGGCCAGCCGCTGCGTTCTTTCTCCAGTGACTGCTGGCCAACCTGCTGCTCCTCCCTTTAGTGCCCCTTTGCATTAGCGCTAACTCACCAGTTTGCCCTGTCTGCCCTGGACACCCTGACCCCCTCTTTCCTCAGTCGCCTTTTCGCTGGAGTGGCCAATGCGAAGTATCGGGACACCATCACCTTGACCTTTGATCCTGCAAATCCGTGGCTGTCTTGTGTGTACAATGACCATAGTACTTATGTCTGGGGTGTGAAGGGCCCCAAGAAAGTGGGCAAGGTGTATTCAGCTCTGTATCATTCCTCCTGCGTCTGGAGTGTAGAGGTACGTGGGCCAGGTCTGCTGAGACTGACCGTGTTTCCTGGCCTACCATTAGGAGCTGGGGTTCCTCAAGTGTGGAATTTGTTTCCTCCAGCACCCTTGCTCCCCAAGCTGTGCCCCTGGGTCCCTTCGTATCTGTTAATTGGCTCTGAGGATGGGAGGGGATTTTAGTGCTGACTCATCTCAGACGTTTTTCAGTATGCCCCTGTGCAGTCTTAGCTTGGCCTCTTTGGACATGTTCCTGAACTTGACCAAACCTTAGTTTCTGCAATTGTGAAATGACATACCTGATGCATTTGATTTTTACGAACAGGAGACAATGTAAGTGGGAGATTTAGAATGCCTAGTACTTACTAGGTGCTTGGTTAATGTATATTCCTTTACTTGTTAAAGACAAGAGCTAATCATTATGACTTGCTTGCTATGGGACAAGCCGTTGCCTCCAGGAGACAGGATGGGGGAACTTTAGGCCCCCAAGGACAGAGGTTCAGGAGGGTTTAGCTGAAAAGGGTTGGGGACAAAATTTATTATCTCCAAGGGAAAGATACTAACTTGACAATGAAGAAACGGCAAAACCCACCCTTAGCCAAGTCATTAAGGTTAACATCCCGTGGCAGCAGCATGAATCTGGTGAGAGGGTACACTGAGAGGTTTCAAAATGTTCCCAGAAAATGTTATGACTCTTAAGAACTCCCAATAAAATGTTGAACAACAACAACCAACGTTGATGGAAAGTTTCTTTTAGTTCTGTTTTTCCATGCAGCCTCCTCCTAGCATTGTGTCTGGTATTCTTGACCCAAATGTATAAGGAACTTAGGATAGTCATGAGGAAACATCAGGCAACCTTCATTTGAGGTACACCTGCCAGAGTAACTTATCACACTCTCCCAGGTGTCAGGGTAGGAAAGACAAGCAAAGACTGAAAGCCGTTCTAGACTGGGACAGATGACACCCATGTGCCGTGGGGGCTCCTGGGATCCTGGAGCAGAAGAAGTACATTCGTGGGATAAACAAACAAACTCATTGGCATTGGGTTGATTCCAACTCAGAGCAACCCCCGCTGGTGACATTTAAATAAAGTCTAATAATGTTGTACCAGTGTGACCTCCGTGGTCCTTATCACTGTGTACTGTAGTGCATAAAACATTAATACGAAGGGAGACCAGGTGAGAGAGTTGAATGTGACATATCTTGACTCATTTTTCTAAAGGTTCAACCCAAAAGGTAAAGTAAAACAGCTCTTGATGGAGAGGAAAAGGTGGAAGGGGGTGGGTGATGATTCTTTCCCCCCGCTGCCTGGCACTGAACGGCCTCTCCTCTCTTCTCATTTTGCAGGGTCCACGAATTGCAGTTCCTGAGTGAAATGCTGAAGGTGGAGGCCCATGAGTCAGAGATTCTGTGCCTGGAGTACTCGAAGCCAGACACAGGTACCTGGCCCTGGCCTGGAATGGCCTTGAGTGAGCCCCTCCAGTCTGGCCAGAGCCACTGATACTTGTCCTGCCTCTTGACTATGGGGCTGATCGTTCTTTTGGCTACCAAAAGAGTTAGTGATCCTTCTTGATGTCTCTGAAGGCTTCTTGTTGTTTCTGAAGGCTTTGGGGAGGACTGCATCTCAACTCTGCCCGACTCCATGGCTCATGTGGCTTAAGGATGTGGGGCTCAGTTTCTCTGGGTGCTCTTTGCTGGGCACTCATGTTGGGCTGCGATCCACAAGCTCAGCAGTTTGAAACTACCAGCCGCTCTGCAGGAGAAAGGTGGGCCTTTCTACTCCTGTAAACAGTGACAGTCTCAGAAGCCCATAGGGGGTATTCACTATGAGTCAGCATTAACTTGATAGCAGCAGATTTGATTTTTGTAAAGTCTTTTTAAAGCCAACCAAAAGCTGAATCAGTGAAGAAGATCTGCTTTAGACATTGTGCTCTTTTAAAGAATAATCTGTCTGTGATCAGATTGACACAGGAACTTGGAAGGTTAGGTGAAAAGTTTAAGGGGCAGTGAGCTTATGTGTGTGATGGAAATTTGGAATTGGAAAAGGACAGTGAGAATGGCTACATAATTTCAGAAATATAATGAATGTTAGCAAATTGTACATGTAGAAATGATCGAATTGGTATATATTTTTGTGTGCATTGTTTTAGATCAGGGAGAAGACTCGAAGTTCAAATATAATTTACAGAGACCCCCTTGTTAAATCTTGAATGGGACAAAGTCCAGAAAAAACAAATCATCTGGTTGAGGGAGACCGTAAGCATGAGGCCATAATGGGGACTGAAGGATTCACAACAGCTCGGTCACATGGAAAACAAAGGAAGCCCCTTTAAAAGTCAAGTTGCCAGCAGATCAGACCATCACAGTTGGAAATGTGACTACAGAAATGGGAAAGGGACCATGATTGGAGTAAATACATTATTGCAGACTAGAAAAGTTTACAGGACTGGTTCAGGGCCCTCCAACCATCTTGGTCAGGGCATGAACGTGCAACCTCAGTACCCCAATTCCCATCAAGGGCATACTCAGGCAAGTTCTTGAGGGCTAGACTACTCCTCACCAGGCTGGCCAGAGGAGTGGGTGGAAGCAAACAAACTCTGCCTGAGGGCAAAGCATTTTACGTTGCTAGTTCAGAGTCATGGAGCTCTAGTGCCATAGAAGGTTATGGGTTGGGCGGTTAACCACAAGGTTTCACTCTTCAAAACCACCAGCCAGCTCCAGGGAAGAAAGATGAGGCTTTCTACTCCAATAAAAATATATAGTCTGGAGATTAAAAGCCCCAATGTAAGTTAACTGGGTTGATTCCTACTAGAGGGATAATGTGTGTGGGCCAGATGCTTGCAAGGTCCCTCAAGGCAATGCTGCCAGACTGCAGTCTCTGCTCCCTGCTGGTGGAGACAATGGATTGCTTTTCTCTAAAACTTGGAACCATTAGCTTGGTTCCAGTAGGTGGAGTTCACACCCTACTGATAATGGTTCATATGGAGATCCAGAAAACAGGTCAAAGTTAAGCTGCCATTCTAAATGTAGGATCCGCCCATTTTGTCACCTGTATACCCCCAATCCCTCCTCTTCCTATTGCATGTATGCCCCTAGACCACCCCTTCTCACCGCTGTATAACATAGTCCAAGTCCTTCCTGTGATGTATGTCTTTACCCTCCCGTTTCCAATTCCCCTTGTCCTCCTTCCCTTCCCCCTCTCTCCATGTGGACCACCAAGTGGGGCTGAGGTGAGCAATGCTACCATGATATGTGTGTGACTGCATTATTGTAATATCTCTTCTATCTCTCATGCTCCCAATGACTTTAATATTTATATCTCAACCCTTTATGTTTCCAGGGCTTTCAATGACATTAGGCATCTTTTCAATGTTTATGAATCATGCTTATGAACCTCTCTTCTGTTAGTTGTCTGTGTGTATGCATTGCCTGTATTAAAAACATATAGAACCGAGCAATTTGTCTGGAAAAATAATTTATAGAAACTTTATGTTAGATTGCCATGCGTTTTGCATAGCCAATTGTTCTTTTAAAACACTTTTCTTGTCATTGTGATACCATGCTAAAAGGTAAAAACATCTGTATATAGTCAAATAGCTTTATCTTTCCTTTAAAGACATGAACCTTCGTGTCTTGCTTAAAGTTTCCACCTCACTAAAGCTAAATTGCTACCCTCGAAAATAAATCCCTCTAAGTTTTTAATGCTTTGAATATTTTATCGCTCTAATCCTCCTGGAGTTTATTTTTGAATGTAGTATGCTCCTTCCTTTGATTTCTTGTAAATTCAGCCAATTCAACCACTCATTAACCAAAGTATTCCTTTACCACTGGATTGTTTTGCCACCTTTGCTTTGCATAGCATATAGTTCTAAATTATATCCCAGACTACTGAATTATTTGCCAGAGTGGCTTTACTAATTGTACACTGGCATCACAACACGCGGGAGCTTCGGAAAGATCGTGGGAGAAAGGAATGAAAAGAGAAGATAATTTCCCATGAATTTTTGAAGCTTCCTCGTACAGGTGCTTTACAGTAAGTCGACATTAGGGTTTATAATCAATAAAAAATTCAACTGTGATCCAAGAATGAGGGGCGTGACATTTCCTGGTTGAGACAAAAGCGAACAGGCGAGCAGAATACGAAAAGAATTGGTTAACCGATGAAACTGCAGCCAAGTGTTAGCTGTTATCACAAAAATGAACACACAGAATATTCTTGAACTTGGAAGTGGGAACTTCAGCCTTTCAACGGCCATCGACGGTGCGGGGCAACATCCCCGCACTCCTACGCTCAGGAAGGGGGTTCTGGGGTCTGCGGCGCCGCGGGGCACAAGTGGGGCGAAGGGCTGCGAGGGAACGCCGAGGCAGAGGGGTCCCCGCGAGGCGGCTGCGGGCCGCTCCAGAAGGCAGGGGTCCGGGGGCTCTGCGGTCCCTCAGGACCCTCCAGGAGAGGCTCCAGAAAGGCAGCTGGAGGCCCCGGCCGGCCGTGCAGCTCGCTGGGAGGCGCGGGCGCACGTGCTCCGCCGGTCCGGGCGGCGGGGGCGGCTGAACGGGCCCTGGCCGTGGGCGGCGGGCGGCGGGCGGGCGCAGTGCGGCGCCGGGCAGGCGGGAGGTGACCGCGCGGGGCGGTCGCGGCGGCTGGGGCTACTGACGGCACACGGATCCGGAGCGCACTGCGCGGGGCGGGGCGCCGCGCAGGTGAGAGCGGCAGCGGACCCGGATGCGGCGCGGCTGAGGGCGGCCGAGGGCGGGGGGGTCGCGGCGGCTAGCTCTTGGAGATCCCGGCCGGAGGCTCCGGCGCCGGTGCTGCGCTTCCTGCCGGCTCGAAGAACGAGCCCGAGCCTGGCCGCCCTCGGGATGCCTTGCTGAGGCTCCGCCGGACGTCCCCAACAGGGGGGGGGCGGGGCGGGGCGCGTTCGGGCGCCTCCTGAGGGCGCCTCAGCGGAGAGCGGCGTTGGCGCCGTGGAGTCTACGCGGGCGGCCCAACCCGCCTGCCACTCAGGTGTCTTTTTGCACGGAAGTGAGTTTTAGGAGCGGGAAACCTGTGGTGGGCGTGACTGACGTGTTTTTAAATCATTTTCTATACATTTAAAGCTGTAAAGGCAAAACTTCATGATCCAATTAATATAGCCAAAAATTCAGGCTTGATAGAAACATTTAGAATCCAGCCACTGGGGGTAAAGTCCCCTTATTCCCATCTGTTATTGGAGGAAGGTATGAGAGAGATTGGATACTGCGGTGGGAAGAAATAGAGCCAAATAGGAATGTCTGCTTCTATAGGGAGAATGTATCAGCCATGCGCTCACTTTAAGGCAGCACAGCTTTAAGGGAGAATCTGTGGAAATGATAGATTACCGCAGGAACATGAACTTGGAGTATATCTCCAACTAACAGAGTGGTGGTCTTCCAGCCATGGAACATTAGTCTCCCAGATTCCCTCTGTACCAGTCAGGGAATAAGTCCCAGTATTATTTCCCTTGGTGCTAGTATCCCACATTTCCCCTCTCTGCATTATGTTTAAGATTCAATAGTGTCACGGAGGCAACATGGTCTCTTTTCATATCTATTAGCTTCCTATAGAAGTGACATGAGACTGCAAGCATCACAATTATGATAAAAAACACAGTCAGACTGGAACTTAAGCTATGTGAAGTACTTTGCCCCCAAGCTCGCGGGTCCAACCCTTCCATGCTACTCCTCAATTGCTTAATCACATCAGAGCCAGGAGAAGCCTCAAGCTTGTCTTTGAATGTATAGAAAATATCCTTTTTAAGCTGATCAATATCTAATGAAATGTTTCCCTTAAACCCTTGCAAATGTTTCCTAATCAAATTCCAATCATGCAATGTCTTATTATAAGGATAAGTGGTTATACAGAAATCAGTTACATTCCAATCACATTATAGCATTGACAAATTCAAAATCTTGATCTTTCAGCAAAGCAGTCTGCAGTAATGTAGGGACTTTATGGATGTGCTTTATACAATTGATGTATGTATACGTATGGATTGTGGTAAGAGTTGTATGAGTCCCTAATAAAATGTAAAAGAAGAAAAGAGAAAAAAAATGATTAGGGCAAAGACTGTACAGATGTGCTTTATACAATTGATGTATGTATATATATGAACGGTGAAAAGAATTGTATGAGCCCCAATAAATTGTTAAAATTTAAAAAAAAATTCATTAAAAAAAAATTAAATTAAATTAAAAAAAAATGAGTAAATGAACTTTGTCACACATAAGATTCCTCTTCTCCTTCTGTTTTAACAATTTAAATAGTAAAGCATTGCTAGATCTTGAACCAGTAAAAGTACTAGTTAGATAACCTTCATTGTTATGTAAATACCGGCTCCCATCCCTCAGAGAATTAAGAGAGCTAACTAATTGGGAGAACTTCTTATCATACTTTGAAAGACTGAAAAAATTCTTAATAAATTTGTTCAGCTGATCTTGAAGTAACTTACCAAGCAGACATTTTTTCTCCAGGCTTACCAATAAGGTTATAGGCTCAATTGAGCCGTTTTGCCTTTCAGGCTTCTCACACTGTATGATTTTACCTTGCAATATTCTGTCTTGGTTAACTTCACTCATTCCCTCTATGCTGGCTTTAGGGGAAGTTAATGGGAGGGCCTTAGGCCCCCCTGAATGCCCTAAGGAAATGACCCGGCATCCACAGTTAACAAACCTTTTTCCTTCCATTTCTAATTCCATGTGGGGGCGCTGTTTCTCCACAACAGCAGTCCAGAAGACTGCTTGATTTATAGGGTGGTCAAACTTCTCAAGTACTCTTTCCTGATAGGTATAAATTTTTACTCTAGAAATGCAAGGAAGGGAAAATTGGCTTAAGCGATCCTACATTTTTACAAACCATGGTATATCAGAACTCATTACTGCCTTAATTTCTTCTTCACAATCCTGACCAATAACTCCAGCAACACCTTGAGAATTTATGTTGGACTTTCTTTTTTTTTTTTTTCTTGACTTTCTTAATAAACTTCCTATAGTTCTTTTAGGTAGTGGACCCCAATTACTGCTCTTCGTTTCTGATTCAATCACAGTTTTGGGCTTTTTCTTACAACTCTTATCAACTCCAGTATCAATTTTAATTTCTTGAGTACTAAGGTTAAATCTTCCTGATAGAAACTGTATTAATCTTTCAATAAGAGGTCCCTGCTTTTGAGGATCAAGCTCCTGTGAAGGCTTCTGAGCCATCTCTTGGTTATTCAAACCAACTGCAGTGAGAACAGAGACTAGGTTTTTGCCTCTTTGGCTAGGTCTGTTCTCCTGCTGTGAGGCTGCTAGATAAAGGCGATTTCTCTCAAAGATCTTCTTTGCTCCAGTAGGCAGACACCTTGCCTACCACGCTCTGCTATGAGGGCTCTGCATCAAGCTTCTTCCACTATTTTCCCGCCGGGAAGTCTTTGCTAATGGCGACCCTTCACGGTTGATTTTTGAACGACATTGGCTCGCCCAATGAGTTCCCTTCCTACAATGGAGGCAGAGTTCAGGTTCGTTTAAACCCGATCTCCATGGTCCTGGCCCATGCTCTGACATTGGCCGCAGCCTGCTCTGCCTACACTCTTTTGAAGATGACTTGTCTTCCCACAACTAAAGCACTTTCTTCCAGGTCTGATATAGTTTGCCAATGAAGCTGCCATGAGGTCTGCCTTGTATTCCTCTGCCTCTACATTCCTGCATATCCTAAAATAACCCCGCAAAGTGCCCTGTTCGCTGTAGGGATGCAAGGCATTTTTACAGTGCTTATTAGAGAAATCATAAGATAGCTTGTGCACTAGGTCTCTTACTGCCTGAACATTCTTCACACATTTGGAAATAGCATCTTCCAGTCGGGACACAAAGTCAGCGTAACGCTCATCATATTCTGTTGTCTTATAGCCCTGTAACGCGGCGTTCTCTCTTCTGATGGAATTATCTTTTCCCAGGCCCTTAAGCAAACCTCATGTATCTGTCCTATTGTCTGTTCAGTAAACTGTAGTTGAGACTCAACTGTAATATAATTTGCATCCCCTAGCAATTGATGAATTCCTATATCTATCCCATCCTCAGCATTCTTCCCAGCTCTTGCAAGGGCTGCTTCCTTCCATAGCATTTGATATCACAAGCATTCTGAAGAGTAAAGACAAATTCTCACTAAAGCTTTCCAATCTGTAGGGGTCCAGCTGTCAGACTCTGCTAGAGCCCTTATCATGCTAATTACAAAATGTGAGTCTGGGCCGTAGTCATTGATTGCCTGCTTGAGATCTTTTAGCAACTTAAAAGGCAAAGGCACTGTGAATTCCTTTTGGTTCTAACAGGATAAGACATCTTGCATTCTAAATCTTCTTCTGCAATCCCTCTTCCTACTCTGGAGAGTAAAGGTGCTTTCCTATACTTTGCTTCTTTAAGTCTATTCTCTGAGCTACTCTTTTCAATCTGGATATCTTGGAGTTCCACTTCCTGAACTTCACCTTCTGTGCTAGCTCTCCTAGTTTGCATTTCTTTGGAGCTAATCTCTCTACCTTCAGGGCTGGCTTGCTTGATTGTTTTACAATCTCTGGCCTTTCTTACACTAAATTCCAGCAGGGGAGCAGTTGCTTTTACTATGTCCCCTTCTGACTCAGGCTCATTCTTTTAGCTCTGCCTAAAATCTTCTCATCTGCCTGAAACCCGTTCTCACTGCTTCTCATCTGATTTAAATTTGGGCATCTTAGACGTTGCCTGTTCTGCTTCTTGGCTTTCTCTACCTTTGAAAGCAAGGGAGCTTCCTGGGATTATTTAATAGCCATGCTTTGGATCTTGCAATCCACTGCCTCTAGTACTGTATCACCTTTAAACCTTCGGAGTCTGCAGTCTCGCGAGAGCATACAGGCTTTGGCAATGAGGTTCTGTTCTAGAATTGGAGGCTTTAGATAACAAACCAATCCCTGCCTTTTCAGTTTTTCCTAAAGTTTCATAACCTAAATCATGCTTATTCACAGACACTTTAGCTTGCTTTGCTAGATTTGAATAGACACAAGACTTCTCACTAGACTGTTCATCCTTATTCTCTTCCTCCTGCAAAAGTTTTAAAACCATCTTAACTTGTACCCACAGAGACCACTTCTCCATAGGGATACTCTCCCCATCTCTGTGCTTCCTTTAAGTTGACAATGACCTCCTCCCAGGTCTCTAAATCAAAAGTTCCTTCCTCTGAGAACCATGAATTATACCTTTTTACTACTTTTAGAAAACATTGTATCTTTTTCTTCGTTACTTTTACACCTTGTCTTTTCAGTAAGTAGAGAGCATGGTACCATAAGTTTCAGGTTTACTTTTACCTTGCTCCCATTATCCTCTTTAAAATTCTAATTCACTATTTCCACTACTTCTCTGTCAATCCCCACACCGGATCCTCACTTCGCACAATTTTCAAATTCACTCTACATACCAATGGGGCCATATAATTGTTATATGGGATATAACTCATATTGTCCCACGTTGTGCGCCATTTGTCTGGGGAAGCCCGCCTTGTGCTGGGGCTCCAGCCTCCAGCCCAGTCCTTGAGCCTCCTGCCTGGTCTCCATCCCACCTCCCTTCGTCCACACTGAGCGTGGGCCTGGCTGGTAAGATCATGGCCATCCAGGAGGTGAGCATGCTACCATGAATTGTGTCTGACTGCATTATTGTAATGTCTCTTCTATCGCTCATGCTCCCGGTGACTTTAATATAATATTTATATATCTCAACCATACAATTGTGCTTATTGAACCCAAGATTACTGGTGGGGGGCTGGCACCCCAACTCATACCACAGTACATACCATTTGTCTAGTTCTTCAATGCTTCCTCTCCCGCTCACTCCCTCCAACTATCATGACCTCAGCTCTACCTTACAAAGCCGGCTAGACCAGAGCATGTACACTGGTACAGATAAGAACTCTCAACACACAGAATCCAGGACAGATAAACCCTTCAGGAACAGTAATGGAAGTAGTGATAACATGAGGGTAGGGATGAGATAGAGGGAACTGATAGCAATGATTGATGTATTAACGCTCACACCCCAGGGGGACAAGCAACAGAAACATTGGTGAAGTGAGACCTTGGACATTGTAAAATATGAAAGTATAATTTATCAAGGTTTCATGAGGGTGGGAGAGTGGGAGAGAAGGGGGGAAAAGGAGCTGATACCAAGGGGTCAAGTATAAAGAAAATGATGATGGTACCGTAGGTACAAATGTGCTTGATACAATTGATGTATGCATTGTTATAAGTGGTGTAAGAGCCCCCGATAAAATGACTTAATTTTTTAAAAGTGTTTAGGTAGATCTTGATGGAGGATAGATTGAGAAACAATAGTTTCAGAATTTGATAATTTTGCTTAATAATCAAACTGAAAACTCACTGCCATTGCATCTTTTGTGACTCACAGCAACCCTGACTTTCGGCAACCCTATTGGACAGGGTAGAGCAGCCCCTGTGAGTTTCTGAGACTGCAACTCTTTACAGGGGTAGAAAGCCCTAACGTTTCTCTCTCAGAGCGGGTGGTGGTTTTGAACTATGTGGGTAGCAGCCCAAGTGAAAACCACTATGCCACCAGGGCTCCCTGTGCCACATAGCGGGAGCTGTTGTTTTCCCAAACATTCACTTGGCTATTTCTTTTATAAGAAGCCAAGTAATTTGGCAGCTTATTTCTGTTCCAGTTTTCTTATATAGAAAATGTGGTGACAGTGTGAACCTGTTTGTTGTAGTTTATGTGAACATAATTGAGTGATCTAGACCAAGTGAGCTAGACCAAGTGAGCTGACTGGTCAAAAATCAGACCTGTGGATTGCCAAATTGGTTCTGCTGAGATTGGGGCTTTCCTGGATCCACAGGCTTCCTCCAAGCTGTGTCCGAGAAGCTCTGCATTTTAGAGCTACATTTTATAGTTGAAAGAGAGGCCTAAGGAGGGAGGGAGTCCTTAAGCTCTAAGACCTTAATGCTGTCATTGCTGTCCTCTTTTAGTGTACCTGCAGTTTCCACACTGCAGTGGGAACCATTGAAACAGCTGTTCTCATTCTCTGAGATGGTGTGCCACCCCACTCCATACCACCACCACCTCATCCCTTTCTCTTATTGTAGAGATAATGCCCCTTCCATATGTATCTCAGATATTCAATTAATGAAGAAAGACAAAAGTAGGAGAAATGATTTAGATGAAGGAGACCATAAGCATGAGGCCATAATGGGGTCCAAAGGCTGTGTGGCCATGTCGCTAATTATAGAAATGGATGAAATCTGCCACAAAAATGTGATTGGAGGCAGAGCAATTCATCACTCTCTCAGGCAGGACTACATAAGTGAGAATGGGGCCATTATGGAGACATGGAGACGATCACAGATTAGAAAGGCTTACTGGATTTGTTCTGGGGCCTTCCGACCACTATAACTCATGACCATAGGGTCTTAGACTTTCCCAATTTCCATTGAGGACCTTCCCAGGGAAGTCCCAGAGGGCAGATTGCTCCTCTCTGCTCTGGCTAGTTGTTGTTGCGTGCCATTGAGGACACTTGGACTCGTCGTGACCTCACATACAACCGAATGAAACACTGTAGGGTCGTGCACCATCCTCACAATTGTTCCTGTGCCTGAACCACCGATGAAGCCACTGAGTCCATCCACTTCTTCGAGGACCTCCTCTGTTTCATGGCTTCTCCACTGTACCAAATAGGATGTCCTTCTCCAGGGACTGGTCTCTCCTGACAACATGTCCAAAGTATGTAAGATGGCGTCTTGCCATCCTTGCCTCTAAGCAGCACTCTGGCCTTATTTCTTCTGATACAGATTGGTCAGTCCTTCAGCAGTCCATGGTACTGTCAGTAGTCTTCTGGTGGACCACAATTCGATGCATCTGTTCTTCTACAGCCTTCCTTATTCAGTGTCTAACTTTCACATGCATATGATGCAATGGAAAATAGCATGGCTTAGGTCATGTGCACCTTAGTCCTCAGAGTAACATCATTGTTCTTCAACACTATAAAGAGGTTTTCTGCAGCAGATTTACCCATTACAATACATCTTTTGATCTCCTGACTGCTGTTTCTATGAACATTGATAGTGGATCTAAGCAAGACAAAATCCTTGACAACTGAAGCCCTTTTCTCTGTTTATCACCTATTGGTCCAGTTTTGGGGATTTTGGTCTTCCTTATATTGAATTGTAACCCATATTGAAGGCTGCAATCCTTGATCTTCAGCAAGTGGTTCAATTCCTCCTCACTTTCAGCAAACAAATGGTGTCATATATGCACACAAGCAGGCTCCCAAAAGTTAGTGGAACAAGGAATCAAAAGAGAATGGAATTTTTCAGGGACTTTTTGAAATACCAGTGTGTGTGTGTGAGAGAGAGAGAGAGAGAGAGAGAGAGAGAGAGAGAGAGAGAGAGAGAGAGAGAGAGAGAGAGAGGAGATGTGGGCATAAAACAAACATCAAGCAACATAAGGGAGAATGCTGTTGGCTGCTGTTGAACTGATTCCGGTGCGCATGCACAGTGACCTGCTGTGTGCACCATAGTGACCCCTCAGAAGCAGATCATCAAGCCTACCTTTCAACTGAAATTCTGAGAATTCACAATTTTCAGAAGTATGTGGATAACAGTGAAAGCCAAAATTCTATTTGCACAGTCCCCACGTGGATTAAGCTTCCAGTGAATTCCTTCAGACCATTGACCAGGGATGTGAACACTCTTGCCACCAGGCAGAGGGCATTGGAAAGTGGATTACCCCTTAGGCAGCCCATGGTGGGGCTTAGAGACTTGCCTAAGTGTATCCTTGAATCGAGGCTGCCATTCTGGGCTGCACGGTCATGAGTCATGCCCCCAAAGCCTTGGTTGTTTGGCCCTGGACCACTCTTGTAAACTGTCCTGTTTAACACAGGTCCCAATCCTTGTCCTATTCTTGCTTCTGTAGTCCCACCTGGAACTGTGATGTTGGGATCTGCCGCCATGTCCTTTCAAGTCTGTGAATCTCAGATAACCCTTACATATCAATAAGACCTCTTGCTAATAGTTTCCCTCCCCTCATCTCGATGGCATGTGTTGGCCCTTGGACTATCTAGGTTACCTAGCGGGCATTTGGATTATGTAGGCTCCCTAGCGGGAATTTGGACTATATAGATTACCTAGCGGGCAATTAGACTTTGTAGGTTATCTAGCGGGCACTTTGACTATCTAGGTTACCTAGCTAGCACTTGAACTATCTACGTTACCTAGCGGTTACTTGGAGTATGTTGGTTACCTACCGGGCTGTTGGACTATCTAGGTTACCTAGCCGGCACTTGGGCTATCTAGGTTAACTAACGGGCACTTGGACTATGTAGGTTCCCTAGCGGGCCCTTGGACTATGTAAGTTCCCTAGCGGGCACTTGGACTATGTGGGTTCCCTAGCGGGCATTAGGACTATCTGGGTTACCTAACGGGCACTTGGACTATGTAGGTTAACTAGCGGGCTTTGGACTATGTAGGTTACCTAGCGGACACTTGGACTATGTAGGTTCCCTATCGTTCACTTGGAGAATGTAGGTTAACTAAGGGGCACTAGGACAATGTAGGTTACCTAGCGGGCCTTGGGACTATCTAGGTTACCTAGGGGGAACTTGGACTATGTAGGTTTACTATTGGCCACTTGGACTATCTAGGTTACCTAGCAGGCACTTGGACTATGTAGGTTAACTAGCGGGCACTTGGACTATCTAGGTTACCTAGCAGGCACTTGGACTATGTACGTTTCCTAGCGGGTACTTGGACTATCTATGTTAACTAGCGGGCACTTGGACTATGTAGATTCCCTATCGGGCACTTGGACTATGTAGGTAACTTAGTGGTCACTTGAACTGTCTAGGTTACCTAGCGGGCATTTGGACTATGTAGGTTAACTAGCGAGCTCTTGGACTATCTAGGTTAACTAGCGGGCACTTGGACTATTAGGGTCCCTAGCGGGCATTTGGACTATATAGGTTACCTAGCGGGCACTTGGACTATGTAGGTTAACTAGCGGACACTTTGACTATCTAGGTTAGCTAACGGGCAATTGGACTATCTAGGTTACCTAGCGGGCACTTGGACTATGTAGGTTCCCTAGCGGGCACTTGGACTATTTAGGTTACCTAGCAGGCACTTTGACTATCTAGGTTAACTAACGGGCACTTGGACTATGGAAAGAAGTGCCTAATGGTCACCAGGACCCATGGTTAATCCAGGCGTGGTCATCTGATTCCAATCGATCAGACCTAGCTATAAATCACTTATATGTCTGGGTAATTAAAAGCAAATATAAATTTTCAAAAAAAATAACGTTGCATGGGATAGAAAGAGAATACATAACAACATCAGACATAAATATGCCTCAAGACAAACTCATTGTGCACATCCAGAATACATAATGGCTCTTGCTAAGATGCATTTCCCACTAGACCCTACCCCAAGCCAGGAAAAGCCAGAAACTCTACAGTAAACTGTGGATTGTACTACTCTGAAATGGGAGCTGTGTCTCTAGACCTAATTTGGGGCTGTTCGTGCTGAGGACTCACCAATACCTGCTGCAGTGACAACAGTCCAGGTGAGAATAAGGAAATCTGGATGACAGCCAGGATATAGGAGCACTGAGACCTCAAATTGCTTCTAGGCGAGCATGGCCTAATGGGCTTCCATTTATGCACCTCTGGCAGGAGGAGTTTGTTCTGGAAAGTAATGGTTTCTAAGGAAGTATTTCTTAAACTTTCACATGCATGCACTTACCCAGGTTCCTGGAAATCGGGCTGGGGGGCAGATTCTGATTTTGTGGGTTCAGGGTGGGGGGTCTAGGATCCAGCAGTTCTAGAGGCCCTGGTACTCTTGGGCTGTTAACCACAAGGACAGTAGTCCTAAACCACCAGCCACTCCTTGGGAGAAATATGAGGCTGTAGACTCCGGGCAAGAGTGACAGTCTGGGAAACCCACAAGGGCAGTTCTACCCTGTCCTGTAGGGTCACTATGAGTCAGCATCAACTCGATGGCATTAGCATGGGAGAAGCTAATGCTGATGTTGCTGGTTCCTTGACCTATCATACTTTGAGTGGCAAAGTCCCAAGGGCCTTCCCGGATGTGATGGCCAAAAGCAGTAGTGTTCACCCTTGGTCATACTTTGGAATCCCTTAGGAGCTTTCAAGCCTCCCATTGGCCTGGCGCCATCCCAGACCAATGAAGCAAGACTTAGTGGAAGCAGGATTCAGGTCACGGTCAGTGAGAAAGCCCCCTTGGCAATGCCAACGTACAGCCAGTGCAGAGTCGAACTGGTCGACGACTCCACATGACTCCATATACTTTGGTGAAGCCAGCTGTTTGGGCAAGGTTTTCAGAGTTACCACCCATGTAGACTTGTTGGTGATAGTGCATTAAATAGAGCACATGCAGTGCATTGCATGAGTGTCCTATGTCATGCAACCACATCAGGGGTATGTTGAGCCAATTTCTCTGGGAGACCAAGGGTGTTGGCTCCATCCTGAACGTTGGCAGGGTAATGGACTGACACAGAGGAAACTCATTCTCTTTGTGGTGGTGCACTAATGGGTTCTTCACAGAAGGCCAAGTCCATGGCTGCAGATGCTCACGGGGCTGAGGGAGCAGGTCAAATCCTAAGTCCGAGGTGGGTGTTTGCATATTTACATGCCCTCACTGCCATCAAGTCCATTCCAACTCACAGGCCCATGGGACTGAGTAAAATGGCCCCCGTGGGTTTCTGAGACTGTGATTCTTTAGAGGAGTAGAAAATCTCCTCTTTCTCCAGAGGAGCGGTTGGTCATTCAAACTGCTGACCTTGAGATAAACAGTCCAACTCCTGACCACTCTTGCCGTCAGAATTCTATTTATTTACACAAGTATATATATATCCTTTCCCAAAAGAACTCCACATTTTCAAATCATTCTTGACACTCATGGCCTTTTTTCCTTTATAGCCATGCCTTTGGTTGAAACACAGATATAAGAGAAATATTTATCTACTTATAGGGGTACAAAAGTAGCTTTGGTGGCATAGTGTTTGCATGTTGGGCTGCTAACACCAAAGTCAGCACTTTGAAACCACCAGCCACTCCGTGGGAAGAAGAGTCTGTCTACTCCTATAAAGAGTTACAGTCTCAGAAACTCACAGGGACAGATCTACTCTGCCTCATAGGGTCACTATGAGTCAGCATCACCTCCCTGGCAGTGAGGTAGATTTTGGTTTCATAGAGATACAAGTCAGTCCTGAGCTGCTAAAGACAAGGTTGGCAGTTTGAACCCACCAGCTGCAGAGAAAGAGGAGGCTTTCTATTCCCATAAGGAGCTACAGTTTCAGAAATACCCACAGGGGAAATTTTAACCTCTCCTGTAGGATCAATATGAGTCAGAATCGACTTATCGGTGGTGAGCAAGTGGAGGGGACCCTAAACAGGTTCCGGTGGACCTTAAGAGTTCTACTAATTGTGCATGCTCTGTAAAATGTAAACCAAGATTTTACTTTTGCAAACATTATTTTTTCTAAACACGTCTAACTGTGAAACTATACTCGCATGCGGGTCTTTGAACCTGGTCATTGGTCTGGGGAAGTGAAGGGGCCTGACATCCTTTGTTGTTGTTAGTGCTGTCCAGTCATTCTGACATCACAGGGACCTTCTTTGCAACACAAGGCAGCACTGCCCAGTCCTTTGCCAGCCTCAGGGGTAGTATGTTGGAGCCCATGGTTTCAGCTACCGTGTCCTCCAGTTCACCAAGGAGTTTCCTCTTTGTGCTGCTTACTAAACCCGTTTCTAAGGAGTCCATTCCAACTCACGGTGACGCCGTGTGGGTCAGCACCACGGGACCCCACATAATGCCTTATACCATATATATATATATATATATATATATATACATATATTGTGCATAATGCCTTATACCTGGTCCCTTTGGCACCTTGTGATCGCACAGGCTGGTGTGCTTATTCCATGTGGGCTTTTTTGCTTCTGAGCCAGATGGCCGTTTGCTCACCTTCAAGCCTTTAAGACCCCAGACACTATCTCTTTTGATAGCCTCTGGCCTTTACTTCGGGGTCTTCGGTCCCTGCAGAGTGGACACATGCCTGCTGTGCGGGTATGGGACGTGTCGGAGCGCAGCCTGATGGCGGAGCTTCAGGAGCATAAGTATGGCATGGCATGTGTGGCCTTCTCATCCAGTGCCAAGTACATTGTCTCAGTGGGCTACCAGCATGACATGATCGTCAATGTCTGGGCCTGGAAGGTGAGTGGGCTGCTGGCCTCAGGACAGGCGGGGCCGGGAGGGGAGCCAAGAAACTGCTGACCGGTGGCCTTTACTTCCGCCTGCTGGCCTCAGTCCCTTTCTAGAGAACTCTGAGCAGAAAGGAGCAACTGGGTATCTAGGATGCTGAAGAAGGGGCAGAAGGAGAGGTCAAGTTCACAGCTTGTCTAACCTTCAGTGTGTAAGTTTCTTTTCCCTCAGCTCCTAGAAGCAGAGCCTTGATTTCCCTTGACTTTCTCTCCAGAAAAACATTGTAGTGGCTTCCAACAAGGTGTCCAGTCAGGTGACAGCAGTATCCTTCTCTGAGGACTGCAGCTACTTTGTCACTGCAGGCAACCGGCACATCAAGTTCTGGTACCTCGATGACAGCAAGACCTCAAAGGTGAGGCAGCAAGTAGCCACTAGGGTGGGGTCTGCCCAGATATGTTCCACCTGCGCCCCCTTCTGCATGCTCAAAAGCCCCTTGGAAGTCTCAGCTGGGCCAGGTGCTATGTCAATATGCAAGGGAAGCCTTCTCCCTCCCTCCCCAGGGCCTGCTTTCCAGGGGGTAGCCTGCAGGGTGTGTGGGTGGCACCTGTGGTGGGTCTCCACAGGTGAATGCCACTGTACCCCTGCTGGGCCGCTCTGGGCTGCTGGGGGAACCTGCGGAACAACCTGTTCACTGATGTAGACTGTGGCTGCGGGAAGAAGACTGACAGCACCTTCTGTATCACATCCTCTGGGCAGCTGTGCGAGTTCAGTGACCCGGAGACTGTTGGACAAGTGGGTGGAGCTGAGTGTAAGTGAATGCTTTGTCGGCACCCTCCCGTCTGTCACCTCCGGGCTCCAGGGCACCTGAGTCTGCATGCACGCTGGGGGAGGCCCCAGGCGGAGGAATGTGTTTGGGAACCTCTCTGCTTGCTCGCCCTCTCTGTCTCTGCCTCTTCCTCTGCTTTCCTCTTCTGCTCAGCACACAGACAGCATCACAGTAAGTGTGCTGGCCCTGTCCGCTGCCTCTGCTGCCTTTCTCTGGGCCGGCCTCTTCTGGGTGTGTCTTTGCCCAAACCTCAGGTGCCTTATAAGGCTTGCTGACTCCTTCCCCCTAATTGCACGGGGCTGTGGGCCCTCTGGCCAGCTGCTGTTAGAGGGAGGGGCATTGAGGGGCTCTGCCCAGGGCAGCTGGCCTGCCTTGCGCTTGTCCTTGCCTCTTGGCTCATGGCTGTTGAGGTGTCCGGTGAAGGAGTGGACAGACGCCCTTGCTGACTGTGGCTTCTGTGCTCACAGACCACAGTGGCCCACTGCATCTCGGTGAGCCAGGACTACATCTTCTGCGGCTGTGCTGACGGCACCGTGTGCCTTTTCAACCCCTTCAACCTGCACTTCCTCAGCACGCTGCCCCGGCCCCATGCCCTGGGCACAGACATTGCCAGCATCACAGAGGCCAGGTGAGCGGTGTGGGTGGGCCCCTGAGTCCTGTCAGAGCCCCACTCTGTGCCAGGCCGTCCCTGGCATGCTGCAAGGAGAGGAGGGCACACATAGACCTCTGGGAAGACCCTTGCAGTCAAGCACAGGTGGGTCTTTTAGCATTTGTTGCTCACTGTGGGCAACCGTGGTAATCTGAGTCTGCAGTGTGGTAATGCATTGTCCTGTAAACACCACAGCTAGGACAGACGGGCAGTTCCTTAGGGTTTCTGAGAGAGGCTGGAAACCTGACGGAGCAGGCCTTTCTCCCTCAGGGTGGTCCTGGGTAGCAGCTAAGGTAGGAGGGTCTTATTGTAGCCTCGGGCCTTGGGTTGGGTGATTGCAGGAAGTGAAGTTTTGCTCTGGTTTCAGTGCTGTCAGGAAGCGGGGCAGTTCTGCAGTTGGGTATATTAATTTCTCATTCAGGGAAGGAGTGGGCTAAATCTGCAAATGGCAGGAAATGATATATGACCATGACTGGTTTGCACAGTGCCCTTCCTTTTCCTCTGACGTGAGTCTAGAAGGGCCTGACATCTGCTTGGCTGCATCACGGCCACACACTGTCCCCGCCTGATGTTGGGGGCTATGAAATAGCTTGTGTTCTTTTGCAGAGCCCCATGGCAAGGAATGCCAGGCCAGCCGCTGCGTTCTTTCTCCAGTGACTGCTGGCCAACCTGCTGCTCCTCCCTTTAGTGCCCCTTTGCATTAGCGCTAACTCACCAGTTTGCCCTGTCTGCCCTGGACACCCTGACCCCCTCTTTCCTCAGTCGCCTTTTCGCTGGAGTGGCCAATGCGAAGTATCGGGACACCATCACCTTGACCTTTGATCCTGCAAATCCGTGGCTGTCTTGTGTGTACAATGACCATAGTACTTATGTCTGGGGTGTGAAGGGCCCCAAGAAAGTGGGCAAGGTGTATTCAGCTCTGTATCATTCCTCCTGCGTCTGGAGTGTAGAGGTACGTGGGCCAGGTCTGCTGAGACTGACCGTGTTTCCTGGCCTACCATTAGGAGCTGGGGTTCCTCAAGTGTGGAATTTGTTTCCTCCAGCACCCTTGCTCCCCAAGCTGTGCCCCTGGGTCCCTTCGTATCTGTTAATTGGCTCTGAGGATGGGAGGGGATTTTAGTGCTGACTCATCTCAGACGTTTTTCAGTATGCCCCTGTGCAGTCTTAGCTTGGCCTCTTTGGACATGTTCCTGAACTTGACCAAACCTTAGTTTCTGCAATTGTGAAATGACATACCTGATGCATTTGATTTTTACGAACAGGAGACAATGTAAGTGGGAGATTTAGAATGCCTAGTACTTACTAGGTGCTTGGTTAATGTATATTCCTTTACTTGTTAAAGACAAGAGCTAATCATTATGACTTGCTTGCTATGGGACAAGCCGTTGCCTCCAGGGGACAGGATGGGGGAACTTTAGGCCCCCAAGGACAGAGGTTCAGGAGGGTTTAGCTGAAAAGGGTTGGGGACAAAATTTATTATCTCCAAGGGAAAGATACTAACTTGACAATGAAGAAACGGCAAAACCCACCCTTAGCCAAGTCATTAAGGTTAACATCCCGTGGCAGCAGCATGAATCTGGTGAGAGGGTACACTGAGAGGTTTCAAAATGTTCCCAGAAAATGTTATGACTCTTAAGAACTCCCAATAAAATGTTGAACAACAACAACCAACGTTGATGGAAAGTTTCTTTTAGTTCTGTTTTTCCATGCAGCCTCCTCCTAGCATTGTGTCTGGTATTCTTGACCCAAATGTATAAGGAACTTAGGATAGTCATGAGGAAACATCAGGCAACCTTCATTTGAGGTACACCTGCCAGAGTAACTTATCACACTCACAGGTGTCAGGGTAGGAAAGACAAGCAAAGACTGAAAGCCGTTCTAGACTGGGACAGATGACACCCATGTGCCGTGGGGGCTCCTGGGATCCTGGAGCAGAAGAAGTACATTCGTGGGATAAACAAACAAACTCATTGGCATTGGGTTGGTTCCAACTCAGAGCAACCCCCGCTGGTGACATTTAAATAAAGTCTAATAATGTTGTACCAGTGTGACCTCCGTGGTCCTTATCACTGTGTACTGTAGTGCATAAAACATTAATACGAAGGGAGACCAGGTGAGAGAGTTGAATGTGACATATCTTGACTCATTTTTCTAAAGGTTCAACCCAAAAGGTAAAGTAAAACAGCTCTTGATGGAGAGGAAAAGGTGGAAGGGGGTGGGTGATGATTCTTTCCCCCCGCTGCCTGGCACTGAACGGCCTCTCCTCTCTTCTCATTTTGCAGGGTCCACGAATTGCAGTTCCTGAGTGAAATGCTGAAGGTGGAGGCCCATGAGTCAGAGATTCTGTGCCTGGAGTACTCGAAGCCAGACACAGGTACCTGGCCCTGGCCTGGAATGGCCTTGAGTGAGCCCCTCCAGTCTGGCCAGAGCCACTGATACTTGTCCTGCCTCTTGACTATGGGGCTGATCGTTCTTTTGGCTACCAAAAGAGTTAGTGATCCTTCTTGATGTCTCTGAAGGCTTCTTGTTGTTTCTGAAGGCTTTGGGGAGGACTGCATCTCAACTCTGCCCGACTCCATGGCTCATGTGGCTTAAGGATGTGGGGCTCAGTTTCTCTGGGTGCTCTTTGCTGGGCACTCATGTTGGGCTGCGATCCACAAGCTCAGCAGTTTGAAACTACCAGCTGCTCTGCAGGAGAAAGGTGGGCCTTTCTACTCCTGTAAACAGTTACAGTCTCAGAAGCCCATAGGGGGTATTCACTATGAGTCAGCATTAACTTGATAGCAGCAGATTTGATTTTTGTAAAGTCTTTTTAAAGCCAACCAAAAGCTGAATCAGTGAAGAAGATCTGCTTTAGACATTGTGCTCTTTTAAAGAATAATCTGTCTGTGATCAGATTGACACAGGAACTTGGAAGGTTAGGTGAAAAGTTTAAGGGGCAGTGAGCTTATGTGTGTGATGGAAATTTGGAATTGGAAAAGGACAGTGAGAATGGCTACATAATTTCAGAAATATAATGAATGTTAGCAAATTGTACATGTAGAAATGATCGAATTGGTATATATTTTTGTGTGCATTGTTTTAGATCAGGGAGAAGACTCGAAGTTCAAATATAATTTACAGAGACCCCCTTGTTAAATCTTGAATGGGACAAAGTCCAGAAAAAACAAATCATCTGGTTGAGGGAGACCGTAAGCATGAGGCCATAATGGGGACTGAAGGATTCACAACAGCTCGGTCACATGGAAAACAAAGGAAGCCCCTTTAAAAGTCAAGTTGCCAGCAGATCAGACCATCACAGTTGGAAATGTGACTACAGAAATGGGAAAGGGACCATGATTGGAGTAAATACATTATTGCAGACTAGAAAAGTTTACAGGACTGGTTCAGGGCCCTCCAACCATCTTGGTCAGGGCATGAACGTGCAACCTCAGTACCCCAATTCCCATCAAGGGCATACTCAGGCAAGTTCTTGAGGGCTAGACTACTCCTCACCAGGCTGGCCAGAGGAGTGGGTGGAAGCAAACAAACTCTGCCTGAGGGCAAAGCATTTTACGTTGCTAGTTCAGAGTCATGGAGCTCTAGTGCCATAGAAGGTTATGGGTTGGGCGGTTAACCACAAGGTTTCACTCTTCAAAACCACCAGCCAGCTCCAGGGAAGAAAGATGAGGCTTTCTACTCCAATAAAAATATATAGTCTGGAGATTAAAAGCCCCAATGTAAGTTAACTGGGTTGATTCCTACTAGAGGGATAATGTGTGTGGGCCAGATGCTTGCAAGGTCCCTCAAGGCAATGCTGCCAGACTGCAGTCTCTGCTCCCTGCTGGTGGAGACAATGGATTGCTTTTCTCTAAAACTTGGAACCATTAGCTTGGTTCCAGTAGGTGGAGTTCACACCCTACTGATAATGGTTCATATGGAGATCCAGAAAACAGGTCAAAGTTAAGCTGCCATTCTAAATGTAGGATCCGCCCATTTTGTCACCTGTATACCCCCAATCCCTCCTCTTCCTATTGCATGTATGCCCCTAGACCACCCCTTCTCACCGCTGTATAACATAGTCCAAGTCCTTCCTGTGATGTATGTCTTTACCCTCCCGTTTCCAATTCCCCTTGTCCTCCTTCCCTTCCCCCTCTCTCCATGTGGACCACCAAGTGGGGCTGAGGTGAGCAATGCTACCATGATATGTGTGTGACTGCATTATTGTAATATCTCTTCTATCTCTCATGCTCCCAATGACTTTAATATTTATATCTCAACCCTTTATGTTTCCAGGGCTTTCAATGACATTAGGCATCTTTTCAATGTTTATGAATCATGCTTATGAACCTCTCTTCTGTTAGTTGTCTGTGTGTATGCATTGCCTGTATTAAAAACATATAGAACCGAGCAATTTGTCTGGAAAAATAATTTATAGAAACTTTATGTTAGATTGCCATGCGTTTTGCATAGCCAATTGTTCTTTTAAAACACTTTTCTTGTCATTGTGATACCATGCTAAAAGGTAAAAACATCTGTATATAGTCAAATAGCTTTATCTTTCCTTTAAAGACATGAACCTTCGTGTCTTGCTTAAAGTTTCCACCTACTAAAGCTAAATTGCTACCCTCGAAAATAAATCCCTCTAAGTTTTTAATGCTTTGAATATTTTATCGCTCTAATCCTCCTGGAGTTTATTTTTGAATGTAGTATGCTCCTTCCTTTGATTTCTTGTAAATTCAGCCAATTCAACCACTCATTAACCAAAGTATTCCTTTACCACTGGATTGTTTTGCCACCTTTGCTTTGCATAGCATATAGTTCTAAATTATATCCCAGACTACTGAATTATTTGCCAGAGTGGCTTTACTAATTGTACACTGGCATCACAACACGCGGGAGCTTCGGAAAGATCGTGGGAGAAAGGAATGAAAAGAGAAGATAATTTCCCATGAATTTTTGAAGCTTCCTCGTACAGGTGCTTTACAGTAAGTCGACATTAGGGTTTATAATCAATAAAAAATTCAACTGTGATCCAAGAATGAGGGGCGTGACATTTCCTGGTTGAGACAAAAGCGAACAGGCGAGCAGAATACGAAAAGAATTGGTTAACCGATGAAACTGCAGCCAAGTGTTAGCTGTTATCACAAAAATGAACACACAGAATATTCTTGAACTTGGAAGTGGGAACTTCAGCCTTTCAACGGCCATCGACGGTGCGGGGCAACATCCCCGCACTCCTACGCTCAGGAAGGGGGTTCTGGGGTCTGCGGCGCCGCGGGGCACAAGTGGGGCGAAGGGCTGCGAGGGAACGCCGAGGCAGAGGGGTCCCCGCGAGGCGGCTGCGGGCCGCTCCAGAAGGCAGGGGTCCGGGGGCTCTGCGGTCCCTCAGGACCCTCCAGGAGAGGCTCCAGAAAGGCAGCTGGAGGCCCCGGCCGGCCGTGCAGCTCGCTGGGAGGCGCGGGCGCACGTGCTCCGCCGGTCCGGGCGGCGGGGGCGGCTGAACGGGCCCTGGCCGTGGGCGGCGGGCGGCGGGCGGGCGCAGTGCGGCGCCGGGCAGGCGGGAGGTGACCGCGCGGGGCGGTCGCGGCGGCTGGGGCTACTGACGGCACACGGATCCGGAGCGCACTGCGCGGGGCGGGGCGCCGCGCAGGTGAGAGCGGCAGCGGACCCGGATGCGGCGCGGCTGAGGGCGGCCGAGGGCGGGGGGTCGCGGCGGCTAGCTCTTGGAGATCCCGGCCGGAGGCTCCGGCGCCCCGGCGCCGGTGCTGCGCTTCCTGCCGGCTCGAAGAACGAGCCCGAGCCTGGCCGCCCTCGGGATGCCTTGCTGAGGCTCCGCCGGACGTCCCCAACAGGGGGGGGGGCGGGGCGGGGCGCGTTCGGGCGCCTCCTGAGGGCGCCTCAGCGGAGAGCGGCGTTGGCGCCGTGGAAGTGGAGTCTACGCGGGCGGCCCAACCCGCCTGCCACTCAGGTGTCTTTTTGCACGGAAGTGAGTTTTAGGAGCGGGAAACCTGTGGTGGGCGTGACTGACGTGTTTTTAAATCATTTTCTATACATTTAAAGCTGTAAAGGCAAAACTTCATGATCCAATTAATATAGCCAAAAATTCAGGCTTGATAGAAACATTTAGAATCCAGCCACTGGGGGTAAAGTCCCCTTATTCCCATCTGTTATTGGAGGAAGGTATGAGAGAGATTGGATACTGCGGTGGGAAGAAATAGAGCCAAATAGGAATGTCTGCTTCTATAGGGAGAATGTATCAGCCATGCGCTCACTTTAAGGCAGCACAGCTTTAAGGGAGAATCTGTGGAAATGATAGATTACCGCAGGAACATGAACTTGGAGTATATCTCCAACTAACAGAGTGGTGGTCTTCCAGCCATGGAACATTAGTCTCCCAGATTCCCTCTGTACCAGTCAGGGAATAAGTCCCAGTATTATTTCCCTTGGTGCTAGTATCCCACATTTCCCCTCTCTGCATTATGTTTAAGATTCAATAGTGTCACGGAGGCAACATGGTCTCTTTTCATATCTATTAGCTTCCTATAGAAGTGACATGAGACTGCAAGCATCACAATTATGATAAAAAACACAGTCAGACTGGAACTTAAGCTATGTGAAGTACTTTGCCCCCAAGCTCGCGGGTCCAACCCTTCCATGCTACTCATCAATTGCTTAATCACATCAGAGCCAGGAGAAGCCTCAAGCTTGTCTTTGAATGTATAGAAAATATCCTTTTTAAGCTGATCAATATCTAATGAAATGTTTCCCTTAAACCCTTGCAAATGTTTCCTAATCAAATTCCAATCATGCAATGTCTTATTATAAGGATAAGTGGTTATACAGAAATCAGTTACATTCCAATCACATTATAGCATTGACAAATTCAAAATCTTGATCTTTCAGCAAAGCAGTCTGCAGTAATGTAGGGACTTTATGGATGTGCTTTATACAATTGATATATGTATACGTATGGATTGTGGTAAGAGTTGTATGAGTCCCTAATAAAATGTAAAAGAAGAAAAGAGAAAAAAAATGATTAGGGCAAAGACTGTACAGATGTGCTTTATACAATTGATGTATGTATATATATGAACGGTGAAAAGAATTGTATGAGCCCCAATAAATTGTTAAAATTAAAAAAAAATTCATTAAAAAAAATTAAATTAAATTAAAAAAAATGAGTAAATGAACTTTGTCACACATAAGATTCCTCTTCTCCTTCTGTTTTAACAATTTAAATAGTAAAGCATTGCTAGATCTTGAACCAGTAAAAGTACTAGTTAGATAACCTTCATTGTTATGTAAATACCGGCTCCCATCCCTCAGAGAATTAAGAGAGCTAACTAATTGGGAGAACTTCTTATCATACTTTGAAAGACTGAAAAAATTCTTAATAAATTTGTTCAGCTGATCTTGAAGTAACTTACCAAGCAGACATTTTTTCTCCAGGCTTACCAATAAGGTTATAGGCTCAATTGAGCCGTTTTGCCTTTCAGGCTTCTCACACTGTATGATTTTACCTTGCAATATTCTGTCTTGGTTAACTTCACTCATTCCCTCTATGCTGGCTTTAGGGGAAGTTAATGGGAGGGCCTTAGGCCCCCCTGAATGCCCTAAGGAAATGACCCGGCATCCACAGTTAATAAACCTTTTTCCTTCCATTTCTAATTCCATGTGGGGGCGCTGTTTCTCCACAACAGCAGTCCAGAAGACTGCTTGATTTATAGGGTGGTCAAACTTCTCAAGTACTCTTTCCTGATAGGTATAAATTTTTACTCTAGAAATGCAAGGAAGGGAAAATTGGCTTAAGCGATCCTACATTTTTACAAACCATGGTATATCAGAACTCATTACTGCCTTAATTTCTTCTTCACAATCCTGACCAATAACTCCAGCAACACCTTGAGAATTTATGTTGGACTTTCTTTTTTTTTTTTTTCTTGACTTTCTTAATAAACTTCCTATAGTTCTTTTAGGTAGTGGACCCCAATTACTGCTCTTCGTTTCTGATTCAATCACAGTTTTGGGCTTTTTCTTACAACTCTTATCAACTCCAGTATCAATTTTAATTTCTTGAGTACTAAGGTTAAATCTTCCTGATAGAAACTGTATTAATCTTTCAATAAGAGGTCCCTGCTTTTGAGGATCAAGCTCCTGTGAAGGCTTCTGAGCCATCTCTTGGTTATTCAAACCAACTGCAGTGAGAACAGAGACTAGGTTTTTGCCTCTTTGGCTAGGTCTGTTCTCCTGCTGTGAGGCTGCTAGATAAAGGCGATTTCTCTCAAAGATCTTCTTTGCTCCAGTAGGCAGACACCTTGCCTACCACGCTCTGCTATGAGGGCTCTGCATCAAGCTTCTTCCACTATTTTCCCGCCGGGAAGTCTTTGCTAATGGCGACCCTTCACGGTTGATTTTTGAACGACATTGGCTCGCCCAATGAGTTCCCTTCCTACAATGGAGGCAGAGTTCAGGTTCGTTTAAACCCGATCTCCATGGTCCTGGCCCATGCTCTGACATTGGCCGCAGCCTGCTCTGCCTACACTCTTTTGAAGATGACTTGTCTTCCCACAACTAAAGCACTTTCTTCCAGGTCTGATATAGTTTGCCAATGAAGCTGCCATGAGGTCTGCCTTGTATTCCTCTGCCTCTACATTCCTGCATATCCTAAAATAACCCAGCAAAGTGCCCTGTTCGCTGTAGGGATGCAAGGCATTTTTACAGTGCTTATTAGAGAAATCATAAGATAGCTTGTGCACTAGGTCTCTTACTGCCTGAACATTCTTCACACATTTGGAAATAGCATCTTCCAGTCGGGACACAAAGTCAGCGTAACGCTCATCATATTCTGTTGTCTTATAGCCCTGTAACGCGGCGTTCTCTCTTCTGATGGAATTATCTTTTCCCAGGCCCTTAAGCAAACCTCATGTATCTGTCCTATTGTCTGTTCAGTAAACTGTAGTTGAGACTCAACTGTAATATAATTTGCATCCCCTAGCAATTGATGAATTCCTATATCTATCCCATCCTCAGCATTCTTCCCAGCTCTTGCAAGGGCTGCTTCCTTCCATAGCATTTGATATCACAAGCATTCTGAAGAGTATAGACAAATTCTCACTAAAGCTTTCCAATCTGTAGGGGTCCAGCTGTCAGACTCTGCTAGAGCCCTTATCATGCTAATTACAAAATGTGAGTCTGGGCCTTAGTCATTGATTGCCTGCTTGAGATCTTTTAGCAACTTAAAAGGCAAAGGCACTGTGAATTCCTTTTGGTTCTAACAGGATAAGACATCTTGCATTCTAAATCTTCTTCTGCAATCCCTCTTCCTACTCTGGAGAGTAAAGGTGCTTTCCTATACTTTGCTTCTTTACGTCTATTCTCTGAGCTACTCTTTTCAATCTGGATATCTTGGAGTTCCACTTCCTGAACTTCACCTTCTGTGCTAGCTCTCCTAGTTTGCATTTCTTTGGAGCTAATCTCTCTACCTTCAGGGCTGGCTTGCTTGATTGTTTTACAATCTCTGGCCTTTCTTACACTAAATTCCAGCAGGGGAGCAGTTGCTTTTACTATGTCCCCTTCTGACTCAGGCTCATTCTTTTAGCTCTGCCTAAAATCTTCTCATCTGCCTGAAACCCGTTCTCACTGCTTCTCATCTGATTTAAATTTGGGCATCTTAGACGTTGCCTGTTCTGCTTCTTGGCTTTCTCTACCTTTGAAAGCAAGGGAGCTTCCTGGGATTGTTTAATAGCCATGCTTTGGATCTTGCAATCCACTGCCTCTAGTACTGTATCACCTTTAAACCTTCGGAGTCTGCAGTCTCGCGAGAGCATACAGGCTTTGGCAATGAGGTTCTGTTCTAGAATTGGAGGCTTTAGATAACAAACCAATCCCTGCCTTTTCAGTTTTTCCTAAAGTTTCATAACCTAAATCATGCTTATTCACAGACACTTTAGCTTGCTTTGCTAGATTTGAATAGACACAAGACTTCTCACTAGACTGTTCATCCTTATTCTCTTCCTCCTGCAAAAGTTTTAAAACCATCTTAACTTGTACCCACAGAGACCACTTCTCCATAGGGATACTCTCCCCATCTCTGTGCTTCCTTTAAGTTGACAATGACCTCCTCCCAGGTCTCTAAATCAAAAGTTCCTTCCTCTGAGAACCATGAATTATACCTTTTTACTACTTTTAGAAAACATTGTATCTTTTTCTTCGTTACTTTTACACCTTGTCTTTTCAGTAAGTAGAGAGCATGGTACCATAAGTTTCAGGTTTACTTTTACCTTGCTCCCATTATCCTCTTTAAAATTCTAATTCACTATTTCCACTACTTCTCTGTCAATCCCCACACCGGATCCTCACTTCACACAATTTTCAAATTCACTCTACGTACCAATGGGGCCATATAATTGTTATATGGGATATAACTCATATTGTCCCACGTTGTGCGCCATTTGTCTGGGGAAGCCCGCCTTGTGCTGGGGCTCCAGCCTCCAGCCCAGTCCTTGAGCCTCCTGCCTGGTCTCCATCCCACCTCCCTTCGTCCACACTGAGCGTGGGCCTGGCTGGTAAGATCATGGCCATCCAGGAGGTGAGCATGCTACCATGAATTGTGTCTGACTGCATTATTGTAATGTCTCTTCTATCGCTCATGCTCCCGGTGACTTTAATATAATATTTATATATCTCAACCATACAATTGTGCTTATTGAACCCAAGATTACTGGTGGGGGGCTGGCACCCCAACTCATACCACAGTACATACCATTTGTCTAGTTCTTCAATGCTTCCTCTCCCGCTCACTCCCTCCAACTATCATGACCTCAGCTCTACCTTACAAAGCCGGCTAGACCAGAGCATGTACACTGGTACAGATAAGAACTCTCAACACACAGAATCCAGGACAGATAAACCCTTCAGGAACAGTAATGGAAGTAGTGATAACATGAGGGTAGGGATGAGATAGAGGGAACTGATAGCAATGATTGATGTATTAACGCTCACACCCCAGGGGGACAAGCAACAGAAACATTGGTGAAGTGAGACCTTGGACATTGTAAAATATGAAAGTATAATTTATCAAGGTTTCATGAGGGTGGGAGAGTGGGAGAGAAGGGGGGAAAAGGAGCTGATACCAAGGGGTCAAGTATAAAGAAAATGATGATGGTACCGTAGGTACAAATGTGCTTGATACAATTGATGTATGCATTGTTATAAGTGGTGTAAGAGCCCCCGATAAAATGACTTAATTTTTTAAAAGTGTTTAGGTAGATCTTGATGGAGGATAGATTGAGAAACAATAGTTTCAGAATTTGATAATTTTGCTTAATAATCAAACTGAAAACTCACTGCCATTGCATCTTTTGTGACTCACAGCAACCCTGACTTTCGGCAACCCTATTGGACAGGGTAGAGCAGCCCCTGTGAGTTTCTGAGACTGCAACTCTTTACAGGGGTAGAAAGCCCTAACGTTTCTCTCTCAGAGCGGGTGGTGGTTTTGAACTATGTGGGTAGCAGCCCAAGTGAAAACCACTATGCCACCAGGGCTCCCTGTGCCACATAGCGGGAGCTGTTGTTTTCCCAAACATTCACTTGGCTATTTCTTTTATAAGAAGCCAAGTAATTTGGCAGCTTATTTCTGTTCCAGTTTTCTTATATAGAAAATGTGGTGACAGTGTGAACCTGTTTGTTGTAGTTTATGTGAACATAATTGAGTGATCTAGACCAAGTGAGCTAGACCAAGTGAGCTGACTGGTCAAAAATCAGACCTGTGGATTGCCAAATTGGTTCTGCTGAGATTGGGGCTTTCCTGGATCCACAGGCTTCCTCCAAGCTGTGTCCGAGAAGCTCTGCATTTTAGAGCTACATTTTATAGTTGAAAGAGAGGCCTAAGGAGGGAGGGAGTCCTTAAGCTCTAAGACCTTAATGCTGTCATTGCTGTCCTCTTTTAGTGTACCTGCAGTTTCCACACTGCAGTGGGAACCATTGAAACAGCTGTTCTCATTCTCTGAGATGGTGTGCCACCCCACTCCATACCACCACCACCTCATCCCTTTCTCTTATTGTAGAGATAATGCCCCTTCCATATGTATCTCAGATATTCAATTAATGAAGAAAGACAAAAGTAGGAGAAATGATTTAGATGAAGGAGACCATAAGCATGAGGCCATAATGGGGTCCAAAGGCTGTGTGGCCATGTCGCTAATTATAGAAATGGATGAAATCTGCCACAAAAATGTGATTGGAGGCAGAGCAATTCATCACTCTCTCAGGCAGGACTACATAAGTGAGAATGGGGCCATTATGGAGACGATCACAGATTAGAAAGGCTTACTGGATTTGTTCTGGGGCCTTCCGACCACTATAACTCATGACCATAGGGTCTTAGACTTTCCCAATTTCCATTGAGGACCTTCCCAGGGAAGTCCCAGAGGGCAGATTGCTCCTCTCTGCTCTGGCTAGTTGTTGTTGCGTGCCATTGAGGACACTTGGACTCGTCGTGATCTCACATACAACCGAATGAAACACTGTAGGGTCGTGCACCATCCTCACAATTGTTCCTGTGCCTGAACCACCGATGAAGCCACTGAGTCCATCCACTTCTTCGAGGACCTCCTCTGTTTCATGGCTTCTCCACTGTACCAAATAGGATGTCCTTCTCCAGGGACTGGTCTCTCCTGACAACATGTCCAAAGTATGTAAGATGGCGTCTTGCCATCCTTGCCTCTAAGCAGCACTCTGGCCTTATTTCTTCTGATACAGATTGGTCAGTCCTTCAGCAGTCCATGGTACTGTCAGTAGTCTTCTGGTGGACCACAATTCGATGCATCTGTTCTTCTACAGCCTTCCTTATTCAGTGTCTAACTTTCACATGCATATGATGCAATGGAAAATAGCATGGCTTAGGTCATGTGCACCTTAGTCCTCAGAGTAACATCATTGTTCTTCAACACTATAAAGAGGTTTTCTGCAGCAGATTTACCCATTACAATACATCTTTTGATCTCCTGACTGCTGTTTCTATGAACATTGATAGTGGATCTAAGCAAGACAAAATCCTTGACAACTGAAGCCCTTTTCTCTGTTTATCACCTATTGGTCCAGTTTTGGGGATTTTGGTCTTCCTTATATTGAATTGTAACCCATATTGAAGGCTGCAATCCTTGATCTTCAGCAAGTGGTTCAATTCCTCCTCACTTTCAGCAAACAAATGGTGTCATATATGCACACAAGCAGGCTCCCAAAAGTTAGTGGAACAAGGAATCAAAAGAGAATGGAATTTTTCAGGGACTTTTTGAAATACCAGTGTGTGTGTGTGTGTGTGTGTGAGAGAGAGAGAGAGAGAGAGAGAGAGAGAGAGAGAGAGAGAGAGAGAGAGAGAGAGAGATGTGGGCATAAAACAAACATCAAGCAACATAAGGGAGAATGCTGTTGGCTGCTGTTGAACTGATTCCGGTGCGCATGCACAGTGACCTGCTGTGTGCACCATAGTGACCCCTCAGAAGCAGATCATCAAGCCTACCTTTCAACTGAAATTCTGAGAATTCACAATTTTCAGAAGTATGTGGATAACAGTGAAAGCCAAAATTCTATTTGCACAGTCCCCACGTGGATTAAGCTTCCAGTGAATTCCTTCAGACCATTGACCAGGGATGTGAACACTCTTGCCACCAGGCAGAGGGCATTGGAAAGTGGATTACCCCTTAGGCAGCCCATGGTGGGGCTTAGAGACTTGCCTAAGTGTATCCTTGAATCGAGGCTGCCATTCTGGGCTGCACGGTCATGAGTCATGCCCCCAAAGCCTTGGTTGTTTGGCCCTGGACCACTCTTGTAAACTGTCCTGTTTAACACAGGTCCCAATCCTTGTCCTATTCTTGCTTCTGTAGTCCCACCTGGAACTGTGATGTTGGGATCTGCCGCCATGTCCTTTCAAGTCTGTGAATCTCAGATAACCCTTACATATCAATAAGACCTCTTGCTAATAGTTTCCCTCCCCTCATCTCGATGGCATGTGTTGGCCCTTGGACTATCTAGGTTACCTAGCGGGCATTTGGATTATGTAGGCTCCCTAGCGGGAATTTGGACTATATAGATTACCTAGCGGGCAATTAGACTTTGTAGGTTATCTAGCGGGCACTTTGACTATCTAGGTTACCTAGCTAGCACTTGAACTATCTACGTTACCTAGCGGTTACTTGGAGTATGTTGGTTACCTACCGGGCTGTTGGACTATCTAGGTTACCTAGCCGGCACTTGGGCTATCTAGGTTAACTAACGGGCACTTGGACTATGTAGGTTCCCTAGCGGGCCCTTGGACTATGTAAGTTCCCTAGCGGGCACTTGGACTATGTGGGTTCCCTAGCGGGCATTAGGACTATCTGGGTTACCTAACGGGCACTTGGACTATGTAGGTTAACTAGCGGGCTTTGGACTATGTAGGTTACCTAGCGGACACTTGGACTATGTAGGTTCCCTATCGTTCACTTGGAGAATGTAGGTTAACTAAGGGGCACTAGGACAATGTAGGTTACCTAGCGGGCCTTGGGACTATCTAGGTTACCTAGGGGGAACTTGGACTATGTAGGTTTACTATTGGCCACTTGGACTATCTAGGTTACCTAGCAGGCACTTGGACTATGTAGGTTAACTAGCGGGCACTTGGACTATCTAGGTTACCTAGCAGGCACTTGGACTATGTACGTTTCCTAGCGGGTACTTGGACTATCTATGTTAACTAGCGGGCACTTGGACTATGTAGATTCCCTATCGGGCACTTGGACTATGTAGGTAACCTAGTGGTCACTTGAACTGTCTAGGTTACCTAGCGGGCATTTGGACTATGTAGGTTAACTAGCGAGCTCTTGGACTATCTAGGTGAACTAGCGGGCACTTGGACTATTAGGGTCCCTAGCGGGCATTTGGACTATATAGGTTACCTAGCGGGCACTTGGACTATGTAGGTTAACTAGCGGACACTTTGACTATCTAGGTTAGCTAACGGGCAATTGGACTATCTAGGTTACCTAGCGGGCACTTGGACTATGTAGGTTCCCTAGCGGGCACTTGGACTATTTAGGTTACCTAGCAGGCACTTTGACTATCTAGGTTAACTAACGGGCACTTGGACTATGGAAAGAAGTGCCTAATGGTCACCAGGACCCATGGTTAATCCAGGCGTGGTCATCTGATTCCAATCGATCAGACCTAGCTATAAATCACTTATATGTCTGGGTAATTAAAAGCAAATATAAATTTTCAAAAAAAATAACGTTGCATGGGATAGAAAGAGAATACATAACAACATCAGACATAAATATGCCTCAAGACAAACTCATTGTGCACATCCAGAATACATAATGGCTCTTGCTAAGATGCATTTCCCACTAGACCCTACCCCAAGCCAGTAAAAGCCAGAAACTCTACAGTAAACTGTGGATTGTACTACTCTGAAATGGGAGCTGTGTCTCTAGACCTAATTTGGGGCTGTTCGTGCTGAGGACTCACCAATACCTGCTGCAGTGACAACAGTCCAGGTGAGAATAAGGAAATCTGGATGACAGCCAGGATATAGGAGCACTGAGACCTCAAATTGCTTCTAGGCGAGCATGGCCTAATGGGCTTCCATTTATGCACCTCTGGCAGGAGGAGTTTGTTCTGGAAAGTAATGGTTTCTAAGGAAGTATTTCTTAAACTTTCACATGCATGCACTTACCCAGGTTCCTGGAAATCGGGCTGGGGGGCAGATTCTGATTTTGTGGGTTCAGGGTGGGGGGTCTAGGATCCAGCAGTTCTAGAGGCCCTGGTACTCTTGGGCTGTTAACCACAAGGACAGTAGTCCTAAACCACCAGCCACTCCTTGGGAGAAATATGAGGCTGTAGACTCCGGGCAAGAGTGACAGTCTGGGAAACCCACAAGGGCAGTTCTACCCTGTCCTGTAGGGTCACTATGAGTCAGCATCAACTCGATGGCATTAGCATGGGAGAAGCTAATGCTGATGTTGCTGGTTCCTTGACCTATCATACTTTGAGTGGCAAAGTCCCAAGGGCCTTCCCGGATGTGATGGCCAAAAGCAGTAGTGTTCACCCTTGGTCATACTTTGGAATCCCTTAGGAGCTTTCAAGCCTCCCATTGGCCTGGCGCCATCCCAGACCAATGAAGCAAGACTTAGTGGAAGCAGGATTCAGGTCACGGTCAGTGAGAAAGCCCCCTTGGCAATGCCAACGTACAGCCAGTGCAGAGTCGAACTGGTCGACGACTCCACATGACTCCATATACTTTGGTGAAGCCAGCTGTTTGGGCAAGGTTTTCAGAGTTACCACCCATGTAGACTTGTTGGTGATAGTGCATTAAATAGAGCACATGCAGTGCATTGCATGAGTGTCCTATGTCATGCAACCACATCAGGGGTATGTTGAGCCAATTTCTCTGGGAGACCAAGGGTGTTGGCTCCATCCTGAACGTTGGCAGGGTAATGGACTGACACAGAGGAAACTCATTCTCTTTGTGGTGGTGCACTAATGGGTTCTTCACAGAAGGCCAAGTCCATGGCTGCAGATGCTCACGGGGCTGAGGGAGCAGGTCAAATCCTAAGTCCGAGGTGGGTGTTTGCATATTTACATGCCCTCACTGCCATCAAGTCCATTCCAACTCACAGGCCCATGGGACTGAGTAAAATGGCCCCCGTGGGTTTCTGAGACTGTGATTCTTTAGAGGAGTAGAAAATCTCCTCTTTCTCCAGAGGAGCGGTTGGTCATTCAAACTGCTGACCTTGAGATAAACAGTCCAACTCCTGACCACTCTTGCCGTCAGAATTCTATTTATTTACACAAGTATATATATATCCTTTCCCAAAAGAACTCCACATTTTCAAATCATTCTTGACACTCATGGCCTTTTTTCCTTTATAGCCATGCCTTTGGTTGAAACACAGATATAAGAGAAATATTTATCTACTTATAGGGGTACAAAAGTAGCTTTGGTGGCATAGTGTTTGCATGTTGGGCTGCTAACACCAAAGTCAGCACTTTGAAACCACCAGCCACTCCGTGGGAAGAAGAGTCTGTCTACTCCTATAAAGAGTTACAGTCTCAGAAACTCACAGGGACAGATCTACTCTGCCTCATAGGGTCACTATGAGTCAGCATCACCTCCCTGGCAGTGAGGTAGATTTTGGTTTCATAGAGATACAAGTCAGTCCTGAGCTGCTAAAGACAAGGTTGGCAGTTTGAACCCACCAGCTGCAGAGAAAGAGGAGGCTTTCTATTCCCATAAGGAGCTACAGTTTCAGAAATACCCACAGGGGAAATTTTAACCTCTCCTGTAGGATCAATATGAGTCAGAATCGACTTATCGGTGGTGAGCAAGTGGAGGGGACCCTAAACAGGTTCCGGTGGACCTTAAGAGTTCTACTAATTGTGCATGCTCTGTAAAATGTAAACCAAGATTTTACTTTTGCAAACATTATTTTTTCTAAACACGTCTAACTGTGAAACTATACTCGCATGCGGGTCTTTGAACCTGGTCTGTGGTCTGGGGAAGTGAAGGGGCCTGACATCCTTTGTTGTTGTTAGTGCTGTCCAGTCATTCTGACATCACAGGGACCTTCTTTGCAACACAAGGCAGCACTGCCCAGTCCTTTGCCAGCCTCAGGGGTAGTATGTTGGAGCCCATGGTTTCAGCTACCGTGTCCTCCAGTTCACCAAGGAGTTTCCTCTTTGTGCTGCTTACTAAACCCGTTTCTAAGGAGTCCATTCCAACTCACGGTGACGCCGTGTGGGTCAGCACCACGGGACCCCACATAATGCCTTATACCATATATATATATATATATATATATATATATATATATATATATATATATATATATATATATATATATATATAGTGCATAATGCCTTATACCTGGTCCCTTTGGCACCTTGTGATCGCACAGGCTGGTGTGCTTATTCCATGTGGGCTTTTTTGCTTCTGAGCCAGATGGCCGTTTGCTCACCTTCAAGCCTTTAAGACCCCAGACACTATCTCTTTTGATAGCCTCTGGCCTTTACTTCGGGGTCTTCGGTCCCTGCAGAGTGGACACATGCCTGCTGTGCGGGTATGGGACGTGTCGGAGCGCAGCCTGGTGGCGGAGCTTCAGGAGCATAAGTATGGCATGGCATGTGTGGCCTTCTCATCCAGTGCCAAGTACATTGTCTCAGTGGGCTACCAGCATGACATGATCGTCAATGTCTGGGCCTGGAAGGTGAGTGGGCTGCTGGCCTCAGGACAGGCGGGGCCGGGAGGGGAGCCAAGAAACTGCTGACCGGTGGCCTTTACTTCCGCCTGCTGGCCTCAGTCCCTTTCTAGAGAACTCTGAGCAGAAAGGAGCAACTGGGTATCTAGGATGCTGAAGAAGGGGCAGAAGGAGAGGTCAAGTTCACAGCTTGTCTAACCTTCAGTGTGTAAGTTTCTTTCCCCTCAGCTCCTAGAAGCAGAGCCTTGATTTCCCTTGACTTTCTCTCCAGAAAAACATTGTAGTGGCTTCCAACAAGGTGTCCAGTCAGGTGACAGCAGTATCCTTCTCTGAGGACTGCAGCTACTTTGTCACTGCAGGCAACCGGCACATCAAGTTCTGGTACCTCGATGACAGCAAGACCTCAAAGGTGAGGCAGCAAGTAGCCACTAGGGTGGGGTCTGCCCAGATATGTTCCACCTGCGCCCCCTTCTGCATGCTCAAAAGCCCCTTGGAAGTCTCAGCTGGGCCAGGTGCTATGTCAATATGCAAGGGAAGCCTTCTCCCTCCCTCCCCAGGGCCTGCTTTCCAGGGGGTAGCCTGCAGGGTGTGTGGGTGGCACCTGTGGTGGGTCTCCACAGGTGAATGCCACTGTACCCCTGCTGGGCCGCTCTGGGCTGCTGGGGGAACCTGCGGAACAACCTGTTCACTGATGTAGACTGTGGCTGCGGGAAGAAGACTGACAGCACCTTCTGTATCACATCCTCTGGGCAGCTGTGCGAGTTCAGTGACCCGGAGACTGTTGGACAAGTGGGTGGAGCTGAGTGTAAGTGAATGCTTTGTCGGCACCCTCCCGTCTGTCACCTCCGGGCTCCAGGGCACCTGAGTCTGCATGCACGCTGGGGGAGGCCCCAGGCGGAGGAATGTGTTTGGGAACCTCTCTGCTTGCTCGCCCTCTCTGTCTCTGCCTCTTCCTCTGCTTTCCTCTTCTGCTCAGCACACAGACAGCATCACAGTAAGTGTGCTGGCCCTGTCCGCTGCCTCTGCTGCCTTTCTCTGGGCCGGCCTCTTCTGGGTGTGTCTTTGCCCAAACCTCAGGTGCCTTATAAGGCTTGCTGACTCCTTCCCCCTAATTGCAGGGGGCTGTGGGCCCTCTGGCCAGCTGCTGTTAGAGGGAGGGGCATTGAGGGGCTCTGCCCAGGGCAGCTGGCCTGCCTTGCGCTTGTCCTTGCCTCTTGGCTCATGGCTGTTGAGGTGTCCGGTGAAGGAGTGGACAGACGCCCTTGCTGACTGTGGCTTCTGTGCTCACAGACCACAGTGGCCCACTGCATCTCGGTGAGCCAGGACTACATCTTCTGCGGCTGTGCTGACGGCACCGTGTGCCTTTTCAACCCCTTCAACCTGCACTTCCTCAGCACGCTGCCCCGGCCCCATGCCCTGGGCACAGACATTGCCAGCATCACAGAGGCCAGGTGAGCGGTGTGGGTGGGCCCCTGAGTCCTGTCAGAGCCCCACTCTGTGCCAGGCCGTCCCTGGCATGCTGCAAGGAGAGGAGGGCACACATAGACCTCTGGGAAGACCCTTGCAGTCAAGCACAGGTGGGTCTTTTAGCATTTGTTGCTCACTGTGGGCAACCGTGGTAATCTGAGTCTGCAGTGTGGTAATGCATTGTCCTGTAAACACCACAGCTAGGACAGACGGGCAGTTCCTTAGGGTTTCTGAGAGAGGCTGGAAACCTGACGGAGCAGGCCTTTCTCCCTCAGGGTGGTCCTGGGTAGCAGCTAAGGTAGGAGGGTCTTATTGTAGCCTCGGGCCTTGGGTTGGGTGATTGCAGGAAGTGAAGTTTTGCTCTGGTTTCAGTGCTGTCAGGAAGCGGGGCAGTTCTGCAGTTGGGTATATTAATTTCTCATTCAGGGAAGGAGTGGGCTAAATCTGCAAATGGCAGGAAATGATATATGACCATGACTGGTTTGCACAGTGCCCTTCCTTTTCCTCTGACGTGAGTCTAGAAGGGCCTGACATCTGCTTGGCTGCATCACGGCCACACACTGTCCCCGCCTGATGTTGGGGGCTATGAAATAGCTTGTGTTCTTTTGCAGAGCCCCATGGCAAGGAATGCCAGGCCAGCCGCTGCGTTCTTTCTCCAGTGACTGCTGGCCAACCTGCTGCTCCTCCCTTTAGTGCCCCTTTGCATTAGCGCTAACTCACCAGTTTGCCCTGTCTGCCCTGGACACCCTGACCCCCTCTTTCCTCAGTCGCCTTTTCGCTGGAGTGGCCAATGCGAAGTATCGGGACACCATCACCTTGACCTTTGATCCTGCAAATCCGTGGCTGTCTTGTGTGTACAATGACCATAGTACTTATGTCTGGGGTGTGAAGGGCCCCAAGAAAGTGGGCAAGGTGTATTCAGCTCTGTATCATTCCTCCTGCGTCTGGAGTGTAGAGGTACGTGGGCCAGGTCTGCTGAGACTGACCGTGTTTCCTGGCCTACCATTAGGAGCTGGGGTTCCTCAAGTGTGGAATTTGTTTCCTCCAGCACCCTTGCTCCCCAAGCTGTGCCCCTGGGTCCCTTCGTATCTGTTAATTGGCTCTGAGGATGGGAGGGGATTTTAGTGCTGACTCATCTCAGACGTTTTTCAGTATGCCCCTGTGCAGTCTTAGCTTGGCCTCTTTGGACATGTTCCTGAACTTGACCAAACCTTAGTTTCTGCAATTGTGAAATGACATACCTGATGCATTTGATTTTTACGAACAGGAGACAATGTAAGTGGGAGATTTAGAATGCCTAGTACTTACTAGGTGCTTGGTTAATGTATATTCCTTTACTTGTTAAAGACAAGAGCTAATCATTATGACTTGCTTGCTATGGGACAAGCCGTTGCCTCCAGGGGACAGGATGGGGGAACTTTAGGCCCCCAAGGACAGAGGTTCAGGAGGGTTTAGCTGAAAAGGGTTGGGGACAAAATTTATTATCTCCAAGGGAAAGATACTAACTTGACAATGAAGAAACGGCAAAACCCACCCTTAGCCAAGTCATTAAGGTTAACATCCCGTGGCAGCAGCATGAATCTGGTGAGAGGGTACACTGAGAGGTTTCAAAATGTTCCCAGAAAATGTTATGACTCTTAAGAACTCCCAATAAAATGTTGAACAACAACAACCAACGTTGATGGAAAGTTTCTTTTAGTTCTGTTTTTCCATGCAGCCTCCTCCTAGCATTGTGTCTGGTATTCTTGACCCAAATGTATAAGGAACTTAGGATAGTCATGAGGAAACATCAGGCAACCTTCATTTGAGGTACACCTGCCAGAGTAACTTATCACACTCTCCCAGGTGTCAGGGTAGGAAAGACAAGCAAAGACTGAAAGCCGTTCTAGACTGGGACAGATGACACCCATGTGCCGTGGGGACTCCTGGGATCCTGGAGCAGAAGAAGTACATTCGTGGGATAAACAAACAAACTCATTGGCATTGGGTTGGTTCCAACTCAGAGCAACCCCCGCTGGTGACATTTAAATAAAGTCTAATAATGTTGTACCAGTGTGACCTCCGTGGTCCTTATCACTGTGTACTGTAGTGCATAAAACATTAATACGAAGGGAGACCAGGTGAGAGAGTTGAATGTGACATATCTTGACTCATTTTTCTAAAGGTTCAACCCAAAAGGTAAAGTAAAACAGCTCTTGATGGAGAGGAAAAGGTGGAAGGGGGTGGGTGATGATTCTTTCCCCCCGCTGCCTGGCACTGAACGGCCTCTCCTCTCTTCTCATTTTGCAGGGTCCACGAATTGCAGTTCCTGAGTGAAATGCTGAAGGTGGAGGCCCATGAGTCAGAGATTCTGTGCCTGGAGTACTCGAAGCCAGACACAGGTACCTGGCCCTGGCCTGGAATGGCCTTGAGTGAGCCCCTCCAGTCTGGCCAGAGCCACTGATACTTGTCCTGCCTCTTGACTATGGGGCTGATCGTTCTTTTGGCTACCAAAAGAGTTAGTGATCCTTCTTGATGTCTCTGAAGGCTTCTTGTTGTTTCTGAAGGCTTTGGGGAGGACTGCATCTCAACTCTGCCCGACTCCATGGCTCATGTGGCTTAAGGATGTGGGGCTCAGTTTCTCTGGGTGCTCTTTGCTGGGCACTCATGTTGGGCTGCGATCCACAAGCTCAGCAGTTTGAAACTACCAGCCGCTCTGCAGGAGAAAGGTGGGCCTTTCTACTCCTGTAAACAGTGACAGTCTCAGAAGCCCATAGGGGGTATTCACTATGAGTCAGCATTAACTTGATAGCAGCAGATTTGATTTTTGTAAAGTCTTTTTAAAGCCAACCAAAAGCTGAATCAGTGAAGAAGATCTGCTTTAGACATTGTGCTCTTTTAAAGAATAATCTGTCTGTGATCAGATTGACACAGGAACTTGGAAGGTTAGGTGAAAAGTTTAAGGGGCAGTGAGCTTATGTGTGTGATGGAAATTTGGAATTGGAAAAGGACAGTGAGAATGGCTACATAATTTCAGAAATATAATGAATGTTAGCAAATTGTACATGTAGAAATGATCGAATTGGTATATATTTTTGTGTGCATTGTTTTAGATCAGGGAGAAGACTCGAAGTTCAAATATAATTTACAGAGACCCCCTTGTTAAATCTTGAATGGGACAAAGTCCAGAAAAAACAAATCATCTGGTTGAGGGAGACCGTAAGCATGAGGCCATAATGGGGACTGAAGGATTCACAACAGCTCGGTCACATGGAAAACAAAGGAAGCCCCTTTAAAAGTCAAGTTGCCAGCAGATCAGACCATCACAGTTGGAAATGTGACTACAGAAATGGGAAAGGGACCATGATTGGAGTAAATACATTATTGCAGACTAGAAAAGTTTACAGGACTGGTTCAGGGCCCTCCAACCATCTTGGTCAGGGCATGAACGTGCAACCTCAGTACCCCAATTCCCATCAAGGGCATACTCAGGCAAGTTCTTGAGGGCTAGACTACTCCTCACCAGGCTGGCCAGAGGAGTGGGTGGAAGCAAACAAACTCTGCCTGAGGGCAAAGCATTTTACGTTGCTAGTTCAGAGTCATGGAGCTCTAGTGCCATAGAAGGTTATGGGTTGGGCGGTTAACCACAAGGTTTCACTCTTCAAAACCACCAGCCAGCTCCAGGGAAGAAAGATGAGGCTTTCTACTCCAATAAAAATATATAGTCTGGAGATTAAAAGCCCCAATGTAAGTTAACTGGGTTGATTCCTACTAGAGGGATAATGTGTGTGGGCCAGATGCTTGCAAGGTCCCTCAAGGCAATGCTGCCAGACTGCAGTCTCTGCTCCCTGCTGGTGGAGACAATGGATTGCTTTTCTCTAAAACTTGGAACCATTAGCTTGGTTCCAGTAGGTGGAGTTCACACCCTACTGATAATGGTTCATATGGAGATCCAGAAAACAGGTCAAAGTTAAGCTGCCATTCTAAATGTAGGATCCGCCCATTTTGTCACCTGTATACCCCCAATCCCTCCTCTTCCTATTGCATGTATGCCCCTAGACCACCCCTTCTCACCGCTGTATAACATAGTCCAAGTCCTTCCTGTGATGTATGTCTTTACCCTCCCGTTTCCAATTCCCCTTGTCCTCCTTCCCTTCCCCCTCTCTCCATGTGGACCACCAAGTGGGGCTGAGGTGAGCAATGCTACCATGATATGTGTGTGACTGCATTATTGTAATATCTCTTCTATCTCTCATGCTCCCAATGACTTTAATATTTATATCTCAACCCTTTATGTTTCCAGGGCTTTCAATGACATTAGGCATCTTTTCAATGTTTATGAATCATGCTTATGAACCTCTCTTCTGTTAGTTGTCTGTGTGTATGCATTGCCTGTATTAAAAACATATAGAACCGAGCAATTTGTCTGGAAAAATAATTTATAGAAACTTTATGTTAGATTGCCATGCGTTTTGCATAGCCAATTGTTCTTTTAAAACACTTTTCTTGTCATTGTGATACCATGCTAAAAGGTAAAAACATCTGTATATAGTCAAATAGCTTTATCTTTCCTTTAAAGACATGAACCTTCCTGTCTTGCTTAAAGTTTCCACCTCACTAAAGCTAAATTGCTACCCTCGAAAATAAATCCCTCTAAGTTTTTAATGCTTTGAATATTTTATCGCTCTAATCCTCCTGGAGTTTATTTTTGAATGTAGTATGCTCCTTCCTTTGATTTCTTGTAAATTCAGCCAATTCAACCACTCATTAACCAAAGTATTCCTTTACCACTGGATTGTTTTGCCACCTTTGCTTTGCATAGCATATAGTTCTAAATTATATCCCAGACTACTGAATTATTTGCCAGAGTGGCTTTACTAATTGTACACTGGCATCACAACACGCGGGAGCTTCGGAAAGATCGTGGGAGAAAGGAATGAAAAGAGAAGATAATTTCCCATGAATTTTTGAAGCTTCCTCGTACAGGTGCTTTACAGTAAGTCGACATTAGGGTTTATAATCAATAAAAAATTCAACTGTGATCCAAGAATGAGGGGCGTGACATTTCCTGGTTGAGACAAAAGCGAACAGGCGAGCAGAATACGAAAAGAATTGGTTAACCGATGAAACTGCAGCCAAGTGTTAGCTGTTATCACAAAAATGAACACACAGAATATTCTTGAACTTGGAAGTGGGAACTTCAGCCTTTCAACGGCCATCGACGGTGCGGGGCAACATCCCCGCACTCCTACGCTCAGGAAGGGGGTTCTGGGGTCTGCGGCGCCGCGGGGCACAAGTGGGGCGAAGGGCTGCGAGGGAACGCCGAGGCAGAGGGGTCCCCGCGAGGCGGCTGCGGGCCGCTCCAGAAGGCAGGGGTCCGGGGGCTCTGCGGTCCCTCAGGACCCTCCAGGAGAGGCTCCAGAAAGGCAGCTGGAGGCCCCGGCCGGCCGTGCAGCTCGCTGGGAGGCGCGGGCGCACGTGCTCCGCCGGTCCGGGCGGCGGGGGCGGCTGAACGGGCCCTGGCCGTGGGCGGCGGGCGGCGGGCGGGCGCAGTGCGGCGCCGGGCAGGCGGGAGGTGACCGCGCGGGGCGGTCGCGGCGGCTGGGGCTACTGACGGCACACGGATCCGGAGCGCACTGCGCGGGGCGGGGCGCCGCGCAGGTGAGAGCGGCAGCGGACCCGGATGCGGCGCGGCTGAGGGCGGCCGAGGGCGGGGGGTCGCGGCGGCTAGCTCTTGGAGATCCCGGCCGGAGGCTCCGGCGCCGGTGCTGCGCTTCCTGCCGGCTCGAAGAACGAGCCCGAGCCTGGCCGCCCTCGGGATGCCTTGCTGAGGCTCCGCCGGACGTTCCCAACAGGGGGGGGGCGGGGCGGGGCGCGTTCGGGCGCCTCCTGAGGGCGCCTCAGCGGAGAGCGGCGTTGGCGCCGTGGAGTCTACGCGGGCGGCCCAACCCGCCTGCCACTCAGGTGTCTTTTTGCACGGAAGTGAGTTTTAGGAGCGGGAAACCTGTGGTGGGCGTGACTGACGTGTTTTTAAATCATTTTCTATACATTTAAAGCTGTAAAGGCAAAACTTCATGATCCAATTAATATAGCCAAAAATTCAGGCTTGATAGAAACATTTAGAATCCAGCCACTGGGGGTAAAGTCCCCTTATTCCCATCTGTTATTGGAGGAAGGTATGAGAGAGATTGGATACTGCGGTGGGAAGAAATAGAGCCAAATAGGAATGTCTGCTTCTATAGGGAGAATGTATCAGCCATGCGCTCACTTTAAGGCAGCACAGCTTTAAGGGAGAATCTGTGGAAATGATAGATTACCGCAGGAACATGAACTTGGAGTATATCTCCAACTAACAGAGTGGTGGTCTTCCAGCCATGGAACATTAGTCTCCCAGATTCCCTCTGTACCAGTCAGGGAATAAGTCCCAGTATTATTTCCCTTGGTGCTAGTATCCCACATTTCCCCTCTCTGCATTATGTTTAAGATTCAATAGTGTCACGGAGGCAACATGGTCTCTTTTCATATCTATTAGCTTCCTATAGAAGTGACATGAGACTGCAAGCATCACAATTATGATAAAAAACACAGTCAGACTGGAACTTAAGCTATGTGAAGTACTTTGCCCCCAAGCTCGCGGGTCCAACCCTTCCATGCTACTCCTCAATTGCTTAATCACATCAGAGCCAGGAGAAGCCTCAAGCTTGTCTTTGAATGTATAGAAAATATCCTTTTTAAGCTGATCAATATCTAATGAAATGTTTCCCTTAAACCCTTGCAAATGTTTCCTAATCAAATTCCAATCATGCAATGTCTTATTATAAGGATAAGTGGTTATACAGAAATCAGTTACATTCCAATCACATTATAGCATTGACAAATTCAAAATCTTGATCTTTCAGCAAAGCAGTCTGCAGTAATGTAGGGACTTTATGGATGTGCTTTATACAATTGATGTATGTATACGTATGGATTGTGGTAAGAGTTGTATGAGTCCCTAATAAAATGTAAAAGAAGAAAAGAGAAAAAAAATGATTAGGGCAAAGACTGTACAGATGTGCTTTATACAATTGATGTATGTATATATATGAACGGTGAAAAGAATTGTATGAGCCCCAATAAATTGTTAAAATTAAAAAAAAATTCATTAAAAAAAAATTAAATTAAATTAAAAAAAAATGAGTAAATGAACTTTGTCACACATAAGATTCCTCTTCTCCTTCTGTTTTAACAATTTAAATAGTAAAGCATTGCTAGATCTTGAACCAGTAAAAGTACTAGTTAGATAACCTTCATTGTTATGTAAATACCGGCTCCCATCCCTCAGAGAATTAAGAGAGCTAACTAATTGGGAGAACTTCTTATCATACTTTGAAAGACTGAAAAAATTCTTAATAAATTTGTTCAGCTGATCTTGAAGTAACTTACCAAGCAGACATTTTTTCTCCAGGCTTACCAATAAGGTTATAGGCTCAATTGAGCCGTTTTGCCTTTCAGGCTTCTCACACTGTATGATTTTACCTTGCAATATTCTGTCTTGGTTAACTTCACTCATTCCCTCTATGCTGGCTTTAGGGGAAGTTAATGGGAGGGCCTTAGGCCCCCCTGAATGCCCTAAGGAAATGACCCGGCATCCACAGTTAACAAACCTTTTTCCTTCCATTTCTAATTCCATGTGGGGGCGCTGTTTCTCCACAACAGCAGTCCAGAAGACTGCTTGATTTATAGGGTGGTCAAACTTCTCAAGTACTCTTTCCTGATAGGTATAAATTTTTACTCTAGAAATGCAAAGAAGGGAAAATTGGCTTAAGCGATCCTACATTTTTACAAACCATGGTATATCAGAACTCATTACTGCCTTAATTTCTTCTTCACAATCCTGACCAATAACTCCAGCAACACCTTGAGAATTTATGTTGGACTTTCTTTTTTTTTTTTTTCTTGACTTTCTTAATAAACTTCCTATAGTTCTTTTAGGTAGTGGACCCCAATTACTGCTCTTCGTTTCTGATTCAATCACAGTTTTGGGCTTTTTCTTACAACTCTTATCAACTCCAGTATCAATTTTAATTTCTTGAGTACTAAGGTTAAATCTTCCTGATAGAAACTGTATTAATCTTTCAATAAGAGGTCCCTGCTTTTGAGGATCAAGCTCCTGTGAAGGCTTCTGAGCCATCTCTTGGTTATTCAAACCAACTGCAGTGAGAACAGAGACTAGGTTTTTGCCTCTTTGGCTAGGTCTGTTCTCCTGCTGTGAGGCTGCTAGATAAAGGCGATTTCTCTCAAAGATCTTCTTTGCTCCAGTAGGCAGACACCTTGCCTACCACGCTCTGCTATGAGGGCTCTGCATCAAGCTTCTTCCACTATTTTCCCGCCGGGAAGTCTTTGCTAATGGCGACCCTTCACGGTTGATTTTTGAACGACATTGGCTCGCCCAATGAGTTCCCTTCCTACAATGGAGGCAGAGTTCAGGTTCGTTTAAACCCGATCTCCATGGTCCTGGCCCATGCTCTGACATTGGCCGCAGCCTGCTCTGCCTACACTCTTTTGAAGATGACTTGTCTTCCCACAACTAAAGCACTTTCTTCCAGGTCTGATATAGTTTGCCAATGAAGCTGCCATGAGGTCTGCCTTGTATTCCTCTGCCTCTACATTCCTGCATATCCTAAAATAACCCAGCAAAGTGCCCTGTTCGCTGTAGGGATGCAAGGCATTTTTACAGTGCTTATTAGAGAAATCATAAGATAGCTTGTGCACTAGGTCTCTTACTGCCTGAACATTCTTCACACATTTGGAAATAGCATCTTCCAGTCGGGACACAAAGTCAGCGTAACGCTCATCATATTCTGTTGTCTTATAGCCCTGTAACGCGGCGTTCTCTCTTCTGATGGAATTATCTTTTCCCAGGCCCTTAAGCAAACCTCATGTATCTGTCCTATTGTCTGTTCAGTAAACTGTAGTTGAGACTCAACTGTAATATAATTTGCATCCCCTAGCAATTGATGAATTCCTATATCTATCCCATCCTCAGCATTCTTCCCAGCTCTTGCAAGGGCTGCTTCCTTCCATAGCATTTGATATCACAAGCATTCTGAAGAGTAAAGACAAATTCTCACTAAAGCTTTCCAATCTGTAGGGGTCCAGCTGTCAGACTCTGCTAGAGCCCTTATCATGCTAATTACAAAATGTGAGTCTGGGCCGTAGTCATTGATTGCCTGCTTGAGATCTTTTAGCAACTTAAAAGGCAAAGGCACTGTGAATTCCTTTTGGTTCTAACAGGATAAGACATCTTGCATTCTAAATCTTCTTCTGCAATCCCTCTTCCTACTCTGGAGAGTAAAGGTGCTTTCCTATACTTTGCTTCTTTAAGTCTATTCTCTGAGCTACTCTTTTCAATCTGGATATCTTGGAGTTCCACTTCCTGAACTTCACCTTCTGTGCTAGCTCTCCTAGTTTGCATTTCTTTGGAGCTAATCTCTCTACCTTCAGGGCTGGCTTGCTTGATTGTTTTACAATCTCTGGCCTTTCTTACACTAAATTCCAGCAGGGGAGCAGTTGCTTTTACTATGTCCCCTTCTGACTCAGGCTCATTCTTTTAGCTCTGCCTAAAATCTTCTCATCTGCCTGAAACCCGTTCTCACTGCTTCTCATCTGATTTAAATTTGGGCATCTTAGACGTTGCCTGTTCTGCTTCTTGGCTTTCTCTACCTTTGAAAGCAAGGGAGCTTCCTGGGATTGTTTAATAGCCATGCTTTGGATCTTGCAATCCACTGCCTCTAGTACTGTATCACCTTTAAACCTTCGGAGTCTGCAGTCTCGCGAGAGCATACAGGCTTTGGCAATGAGGTTCTGTTCTAGAATTGGAGGCTTTAGATAACAAACCAATCCCTGCCTTTTCAGTTTTTCCTAAAGTTTCATAACCTAAATCATGCTTATTCACAGACACTTTAGCTTGCTTTGCTAGATTTGAATAGACACAAGACTTCTCACTAGACTGTTCATCCTTATTCTCTTCCTCCTGCAAAAGTTTTAAAACCATCTTAACTTGTACCCACAGAGACCACTTCTCCATAGGGATACTCTCCCCATCTCTGTGCTTCCTTTAAGTTGACAATGACCTCCTCCCAGGTCTCTAAATCAAAAGTTCCTTCCTCTGAGAACCATGAATTATACCTTTTTACTACTTTTAGAAAACATTGTATCTTTTTCTTCGTTACTTTTACACCTTGTCTTTTCAGTAAGTAGAGAGCATGGTACCATAAGTTTCAGGTTTACTTTTACCTTGCTCCCATTATCCTCTTTAAAATTCTAATTCACTATTTCCACTACTTCTCTGTCAATCCCCACACCGGATCCTCACTTCACACAATTTTCAAATTCACTCTACGTACCAATGGGGCCATATAATTGTTATATGGGATATAACTCATATTGTCCCACGTTGTGTGCCATTTGTCTGGGGAAGCCCGCCTTGTGCTGGGGCTCCAGCCTCCAGCCCAGTCCTTGAGCCTCCTGCCTGGTCTCCATCCCACCTCCCTTCGTCCACACTGAGCGTGGACCTGGCTGGTAAGATCATGGCCATCCAGGAGGTGAGCATGCTACCATGAATTGTGTCTGACTGCATTATTGTAATGTCTCTTCTATCGCTCATGCTCCCGGTGACTTTAATATAATATTTATATATCTCAACCATACAATTGTGCTTATTGAACCCAAGATTACTGGTGGGGGGCTGGCACCCCAACTCATACCACAGTACATACCATTTGTCTAGTTCTTCAATGCTTCCTCTCCCGCTCACTCCCTCCAACTATCATGACCTCAGCTCTACCTTACAAAGCCGGCTAGACCAGAGCATGTACACTGGTACAGATAAGAACTCTCAACACACAGAATCCAGGACAGATAAACCCTTCAGGAACAGTAATGGAAGTAGTGATAACATGAGGGTAGGGATGAGATAGAGGGAACTGATAGCAATGATTGATGTATTAACACTCACACCCCAGGGGGACAAGCAACAGAAACATTGGTGAAGTGAGACCTTGGACATTGTAAAATATGAAAGTATAATTTATCAAGGTTTCATGAGGGTGGGAGAGTGGGAGAGAAGGGGGGAAAAGGAGCTGATACCAAGGGGTCAAGTATAAAGAAAATGATGATGGTACCGTAGGTACAAATGTGCTTGATACAATTGATGTATGCATTGTTATAAGTGGTGTAAGAGCCCCCGATAAAATGACTTAATTTTTTAAAAGTGTTTAGGTAGATCTTGATGGAGGATAGATTGAGAAACAATAGTTTCAGAATTTGATAATTTTGCTTAATAATCAAACTGAAAACTCACTGCCATTGCATCTTTTGTGACTCACAGCAACCCTGACTTTCGGCAACCCTATTGGACAGGGTAGAGCAGCCCCTGTGAGTTTCTGAGACTGCAACTCTTTACAGGGGTAGAAAGCCCTAACGTTTCTCTCTCAGAGCGGGTGGTGGTTTTGAACTATGTGGGTAGCAGCCCAAGTGAAAACCACTATGCCACCAGGGCTCCCTGTGCCACATAGCGGGAGCTGTTGTTTTCCCAAACATTCACTTGGCTATTTCTTTTATAAGAAGCCAAGTAATTTGGCAGCTTATTTCTGTTCCAGTTTTCTTATATAGAAAATGTGGTGACAGTGTGAACCTGTTTGTTGTAGTTTATGTGAACATAATTGAGTGATCTAGACCAAGTGAGCTAGACCAAGTGAGCTGACTGGTCAAAAATCAGACCTGTGGATTGCCAAATTGGTTCTGCTGAGATTGGGGCTTTCCTGGATCCACAGGCTTCCTCCAAGCTGTGTCCGAGAAGCTCTGCATTTTAGAGCTACATTTTATAGTTGAAAGAGAGGCCTAAGGAGGGAGGGAGTCCTTAAGCTCTAAGACCTTAATGCTGTCATTGCTGTCCTCTTTTAGTGTACCTGCAGTTTCCACACTGCAGTGGGAACCATTGAAACAGCTGTTCTCATTCTCTGAGATGGTGTGCCACCCCACTCCATACCACCACCCCCTCATCCCTTTCTCTTATTGTAGAGATAATGCCCCTTCCATATGTATCTCAGATATTCAATTAATGAAGAAAGACAAAAGTAGGAGAAATGATTTAGATGAAGGAGACCATAAGCATGAGGCCATAATGGGGTCCAAAGGCTGTGTGGCCATGTCGCTAATTATAGAAATGGATGAAATCTGCCACAAAAATGTGATTGGAGGCAGAGCAATTCATCACTCTCTCAGGCAGGACTACATAAGTGAGAATGGGGCCATTATGGAGACATGGAGACGATCACAGATTAGAAAGGCTTACTGGATTTGTTCTGGGGCCTTCCGACCACTATAACTCATGACCATAGGGTCTTAGACTTTCCCAATTTCCATTGAGGACCTTCCCAGGGAAGTCCCAGAGGGCAGATTGCTCCTCTCTGCTCTGGCTAGTTGTTGTTGCGTGCCATTGAGGACACTTGGACTCGTCGTGACCTCACATACAACCGAATGAAACACTGTAGGGTCGTGCACCATCCTCACAATTGTTCCTGTGCCTGAACCACCGATGAAGCCACTGAGTCCATCCACTTCTTCGAGGACCTCCTCTGTTTCATGGCTTCTCCACTGTACCAAATAGGATGTCCTTCTCCAGGGACTGGTCTCTCCTGACAACATGTCCAAAGTATGTAAGATGGCGTCTTGCCATCCTTGCCTCTAAGCAGCACTCTGGCCTTATTTCTTCTGATACAGATTGGTCAGTCCTTCAGCAGTCCATGGTACTGTCAGTAGTCTTCTGGTGGACCACAATTCGATGCATCTGTTCTTCTACAGCCTTCCTTATTCAGTGTCTAACTTTCACATGCATATGATGCAATGGAAAATAGCATGGCTTAGGTCATGTGCACCTTAGTCCTCAGAGTAACATCATTGTTCTTCAACACTATAAAGAGGTTTTCTGCAGCAGATTTACCCATTACAATACATCTTTTGATCTCCTGACTGCTGTTTCTATGAACATTGATAGTGGATCTAAGCAAGACAAAATCCTTGACAACTGAAGCCCTTTTCTCTGTTTATCACCTATTGGTCCAGTTTTGGGGATTTTGGTCTTCCTTATATTGAATTGTAACCCATATTGAAGGCTGCAATCCTTGATCTTCAGCAAGTGGTTCAATTCCTCCTCACTTTCAGCAAACAAATGGTGTCATATATGCACACAAGCAGGCTCCCAAAAGTTAGTGGAACAAGGAATCAAAAGAGAATGGAATTTTTCAGGGACTTTTTGAAATACCAGTGTGTGTGTGTGTGTGTGTGTGTGTGTGAGAGAGAGAGAGAGAGAGAGAGAGAGAGAGAGGAGATGTGGGCATAAAACAAACATCAAGCAACATAAGGGAGAATGCTGTTGGCTGCTGTTGAACTGATTCCGGTGCGCATGCACAGTGACCTGCTGTGTGCACCATAGTGACCCCTCAGAAGCAGATCATCAAGCCTACCTTTCAAATGAAATTCTGAGAATTCACAATTTTCAGAAGTATGTGGATAACAGTGAAAGCCAAAATTCTATTTGCACAGTCCCCACGTGGATTAAGCTTCCAGTGAATTCCTTCAGACCATTGACCAGGGATGTGAACACTCTTGCCACCAGGCAGAGGGCATTGGAAAGTGGATTACCCCTTAGGCAGCCCATGGTGGGGCTTAGAGACTTGCCTAAGTGTATCCTTGAATCGAGGCTGCCATTCTGGGCTGCACGGTCATGAGTCATGCCCCCAAAGCCTTGGTTGTTTGGCCCTGGACCACTCTTGTAAACTGTCCTGTTTAACACAGGTCCCAATCCTTGTCCTATTCTTGCTTCTGTAGTCCCACCTGGAACTGTGATGTTGGGATCTGCCGCCATGTCCTTTCAAGTCTGTGAATCTCAGATAACCCTTACATATCAATAAGACCTCTTGCTAATAGTTTCCCTCCCCTCATCTCGATTGCATGTGTAGGCCCTTGGACTATCTAGGTTACCTAGCGGGCATTTGGATTATGTAGGCTCCCTAGCGGGAATTTGGACTATATAGATTACCTAGCGGGCAATTAGACTTTGTAGGTTATCTAGCGGGCACTTTGACTATCTAGGTTACCTAGCTAGCACTTGAACTATCTACGTTACCTAGCGGTTACTTGGAGTATGTTGGTTACCTACCGGGCTGTTGGACTATCTAGGTTACCTAGCCGGCACTTGGGCTATCTAGGTTAACTAACGGGCACTTGGACTATGTAGGTTCCCTAGCGGGCCCTTGGACTATGTAAGTTCCCTAGCGGGCACTTGGACTATGTGGGTTCCCTAGCGGGCATTAGGACTATCTGGGTTACCTAACGGGCACTTGGACTATGTAGGTTAACTAGCGGGCTTTGGACTATGTAGGTTACCTAGCGGACACTTGGACTATGTAGGTTCCCTATCGTTCACTTGGAGAATGTAGGTTAACTAAGGGGCACTAGGACAATGTAGGTTACCTAGCGGGCCTTGGGACTATCTAGGTTACCTAGGGGGAACTTGGACTATGTAGGTTTACTATTGGCCACTTGGACTATCTAGGTTACCTAGCAGGCACTTGGACTATGTAGGTTAACTAGCGGGCACTTGGACTATCTAGGTTACCTAGCAGGCACTTGGACTATGTACGTTTCCTAGCGGGTACTTGGACTATCTATGTTAACTAGCGGGCACTTGGACTATGTAGATTCCCTATCGGGCACTTGGACTATGTAGGTAACCTAGTGGTCACTTGAACTGTCTAGGTTACCTAGCGGGCATTTGGACTATGTAGGTTAACTAGCGAGCTCTTGGACTATCTAGGTTAACTAGCGGGCACTTGGACTATTAGGGTCCCTAGCGGGCATTTGGACTATATAGGTTACCTAGCGGGCACTTGGACTATGTAGGTTAACTAGCGGACACTTTGACTATCTAGGTTAGCTAACGGGCAATTGGACTATCTAGGTTACCTAGCGGGCACTTGGACTATGTAGGTTCCCTAGCGGGCACTTGGACTATTTAGGTTACCTAGCAGGCACTTTGACTATCTAGGTTAACTAACGGGCACTTGGACTATGGAAAGAAGTGCCTAATGGTCACCAGGACCCATGGTTAATCCAGGCGTGGTCATCTGATTCCAATCGATCAGACCTAGCTATAAATCACTTATATGTCTGGGTAATTAAAAGCAAATATAAATTTTCAAAAAAAATAACGTTGCATGGGATAGAAAGAGAATACATAACAACATCAGACATAAATATGCCTCAAGACAAACTCATTGTGCACATCCAGAATACATAATGGCTCTTGCTAAGATGCATTTCCCACTAGACCCTACCCCAAGCCAGTAAAAGCCAGAAACTCTACAGTAAACTGTGGATTGTACTACTCTGAAATGGGAGCTGTGTCTCTAGACCTAACTTGGGGCTGTTCGTGCTGAGGACTCACCAATACCTGCTGCAGTGACAACAGTCCAGGTGAGAATAAGGAAATCTGGATGACAGCCAGGATATAGGAGCACTGAGACCTCAAATTGCTTCTAGGCGAGCATGGCCTAATGGGCTTCCATTTATGCACCTCTGGCAGGAGGAGTTTGTTCTGGAAAGTAATGGTTTCTAAGGAAGTATTTCTTAAACTTTCACATGCATGCACTTACCCAGGTTCCTGGAAATCGGGCTGGGGGGCAGATTCTGATTTTGTGGGTTCAGGGTGGGGGGTCTAGGATCCAGCAGTTCTAGAGGCCCTGGTACTCTTGGGCTGTTAACCACAAGGACAGTAGTCCTAAACCACCAGCCACTCCTTGGGAGAAATATGAGGCTGTAGACTCCGGGCAAGAGTGACAGTCTGGGAAACCCACAAGGGCAGTTCTACCCTGTCCTGTAGGGTCACTATGAGTCAGCATCAACTCGATGGCATTAGCATGGGAGAAGCTAATGCTGATGTTGCTGGTTCCTTGACCTATCATACTTTGAGTGGCAAAGTCCCAAGGGCCTTCCCGGATGTGATGGCCAAAAGCAGTAGTGTTCACCCTTGGTCATACTTTGGAATCCCTTAGGAGCTTTCAAGCCTCCCATTGGCCTGGCGCCATCCCAGACCAATGAAGCAAGACTTAGTGGAAGCAGGATTCAGGTCACGGTCAGTGAGAAAGCCCCCTTGGCAATGCCAACGTACAGCCAGTGCAGAGTCGAACTGGTCGACGAATCCACATGACTCCATATACTTTGGTGAAGCCAGCTGTTTGGGCAAGGTTTTCAGAGTTACCACCCATGTAGACTTGTTGGTGATAGTGCATTAAATAGAGCACATGCCGTGCATTGCATGAGTGTCCTATGTCATGCAACCACATCAGGGGTATGTTGAGCCAATTTCTCTGGGAGACCAAGGGTGTTGGCTCCATCCTGAACGTTGGCAGGGTAATGGACTGACACAGAGGAAACTCATTCTCTTTGTGGTGGTGCACTAATGGGTTCTTCACAGAAGGCCAAGTCCATGGCTGCAGATGCTCACGGGGCTGAGGGAGCAGGTCAAATCCTAAGTCCGAGGTGGGTGTTTGCATATTTACATGCCCTCACTGCCATCAAGTCCATTCCAACTCACAGGCCCATGGGACTGAGTAAAATGGCCCCCGTGGGTTTCTGAGACTGTGATTCTTTAGAGGAGTAGAAAATCTCCTCTTTCTCCAGAGGAGCGGTTGGTCATTCAAACTGCTGACCTTGAGATTAACAGTCCAACTCCTGACCACTCTTGCCGTCAGAATTCTATTTATTTACACAAGTATATATATATCCTTTCCCAAAAGAACTCCACATTTTCAAATCATTCTTGACACTCATGGCCTTTTTTCCTTTATAGCCATGCCTTTGGTTGAAACACAGATATAAGAGAAATATTTATCTACTTATAGGGGTACAAAAGTAGCTTTGGTGGCATAGTGTTTGCATGTTGGGCTGCTAACACCAAAGTCAGCACTTTGAAACCACCAGCCACTCCGTGGGAAGAAGAGTCTGTCTACTCCCATAAAGAGTTACAGTCTCAGAAACTCACAGGGACAGATCTACTCTGCCTCATAGGGTCACTATGAGTCAGCATCACCTCCCTGGCAGTGAGGTAGATTTTGGTTTCATAGAGATACAAGTCAGTCCTGAGCTGCTAAAGACAAGGTTGGCAGTTTGAACCCACCAGCGGCAGAGAAAGAGGAGGCTTTCTATTCCCATAAGGAGCTACAGTTTCAGAAATACCCACAGGGGAAATTTTAACCTCTCCTGTAGGATCAATATGAGTCAGAATCGACTTATCGGTGGTGAGCAAGTGGAGGGGACCCTAAACAGGTTCCGGTGGACCTTAAGAGTTCTACTAATTGTGCATGCTCTGTAAAATGTAAACCAAGATTTTACTTTTGCAAACATTATTTTTTCTAAACACGTCTAACTGTGAAACTATACTCGCATGCGGGTCTTTGAACCTGGTCTGTGGTCTGGGGAAGTGAAGGGGCCTGACATCCTTTGTTGTTGTTAGTGCTGTCCAGTCATTCTGACATCACAGGGACCTTCTTTGCAACACAAGGCAGCACTGCCCAGTCCTTTGCCAGCCTCAGGGGTAGTATGTTGGAGCCCATGGTTTCAGCTACCGTGTCCTCCAGTTCACCAAGGAGTTTCCTCTTTGTGCTGCTTACTAAACCCGTTTCTAAGGAGTCCATTCCAACTCACGGTGACGCCGTGTGGGTCAGCACCACGGGACCCCACATAATGCCTTATACCATATATATATATATATATATATATATATATATATATATATATATATATATATATATATATATATATATATATATATATATATATATATATATATATATATATTGTGCATAATGCCTTATACCTGGTCCCTTTGGCACCTTGTGATCGCACAGGCTGGTGTGCTTATTCCATGTGGGCTTTTTTGCTTCTGAGCCAGATGGCCGTTTGCTCACCTTCAAGCCTTTAAGACCCCAGACACTATCTCTTTTGATAGCCTCTGGCCTTTACTTCGGGGTCTTCGGTCCCTGCAGAGTGGACACATGCCTGCTGTGCGGGTATGGGACGTGTCGGAGCGCAGCCTGGTGGCGGAGCTTCAGGAGCATAAGTATGGCATGGCATGTGTGGCCTTCTCATCCAGTGCCAAGTACATTGTCTCAGTGGGCTACCAGCATGACATGATCGTCAATGTCTGGGCCTGGAAGGTGAGTGGGCTGCTGGCCTCAGGACAGGCGGGGCCGGGAGGGGAGCCAAGAAACTGCTGACCGGTGGCCTTTACTTCCGCCTGCTGGCCTCAGTCCCTTTCTAGAGAACTCTGAGCAGAAAGGAGCAACTGGGTATCTAGGATGCTGAAGAAGGGGCAGAAGGAGAGGTCAAGTTCACAGCTTGTCTAACCTTCAGTGTGTAAGTTTCTTTTCCCTCAGCTCCTAGAAGCAGAGCCTTGATTTCCCTTGACTTTCTCTCCAGAAAAACATTGTAGTGGCTTCCAACAAGGTGTCCAGTCAGGTGACAGCAGTATCCTTCTCTGAGGACTGCAGCTACTTTGTCACTGCAGGCAACCGGCACATCAAGTTCTGGTACCTCGATGACAGCAAGACCTCAAAGGTGAGGCAGCAAGTAGCCACTAGGGTGGGGTCTGCCCAGATATGTTCCACCTGCGCCCCCTTCTGCATGCTCAAAAGCCCCTTGGAAGTCTCAGCTGGGCCAGGTGCTATGTCAATATGCAAGGGAAGCCTTCTCCCTCCCTCCCCAGGGCCTGCTTTCCAGGGGGTAGCCTGCAGGGTGTGTGGGTGGCACCTGTGGTGGGTCTCCACAGGTGAATGCCACTGTACCCCTGCTGGGCCGCTCTGGGCTGCTGGGGGAACCTGCGGAACAACCTGTTCACTGATGTAGACTGTGGCCGCGGGAAGAAGACTGACAGCACCTTCTGTATCACATCCTCTGGGCAGCTGTGCGAGTTCAGTGACCCGGAGACTGTTGGACAAGTGGGTGGAGCTGAGTGTGAGTGAATGCTTTGTCGGCACCCTCCCGTCTGTCACCTCCGGGCTCCAGGGCACCTGAGTCTGCATGCACGCTGGGGGAGGCCCCAGGCGGAGGAATGTGTTTGGGAACCTCTCTGCTTGCTCGCCCTCTCTGTCTCTGCCTCTTCCTCTGCTTTCCTCTTCTGCTCAGCACACAGACAGCATCACAGTAAGTGTGCTGGCCCTGTCCGCTGCCTCTGCTGCCTTTCTCTGGGCCGGCCTCTTCTGGGTGTGTCTTTGCCCAAACCTCAGGTGCCTTATAAGGCTTGCTGACTCCTTCCCCCTAATTGCAGGGGGCTGTGGGCCCTCTGGCCAGCTGCTGTTAGAGGGAGGGGCATTGAGGGGCTCTGCCCAGGGCAGCTGGCCTGCCTTGCGCTTGTCCTTGCCTCTTGGCTCATGGCTGTTGAGGTGTCCGGTGAAGGAGTGGACAGACGCCCTTGCTGACTGTGGCTTCTGTGCTCACAGACCACAGTGGCCCACTGCATCTCGGTGAGCCAGGACTACATCTTCTGCGGCTGTGCTGACGGCACCGTGTGCCTTTTCAACCCCTTCAACCTGCACTTCCTCAGCACGCTGCCCCGGCCCCATGCCCTGGGCACAGACATTGCCAGCATCACAGAGGCCAGGTGAGCGGTGTGGGTGGGCCCCTGAGTCCTGTCAGAGCCCCACTCTGTGCCAGGCCGTCCCTGGCATGCTGCAAGGAGAGGAGGGCACACATAGACCTCTGGGAAGACCCTTGCAGTCAAGCACAGGTGGGTCTTTTAGCATTTGTTGCTCACTGTGGGCAACCGTGGTAATCTGAGTCTGCAGTGTGGTAATGCATTGTCCTGTAAACACCACAGCTAGGACAGACGGGCAGTTCCTTAGGGTTTCTGAGAGAGGCTGGAAACCTGACGGAGCAGGCCTTTCTCCCTCAGGGTGGTCCTGGGTAGCAGCTAAGGTAGGAGGGTCTTATTGTAGCCTCGGGCCTTGGGTTGGGTGATTGCAGGAAGTGAAGTTTTGCTCTGGTTTCAGTGCTGCCAGGAAGCGGGGCAGTTCTGCAGTTGGGTATATTAATTTCTCATTCAGGGAAGGAGTGGGCTAAATCTGCAAATGGCAGGAAATGATATATGACCATGACTGGTTTGCACAGTGCCCTTCCTTTTCCTCTGACGTGAGTCTAGAAGGGCCTGACATCTGCTTGGCTGCATCACGGCCACACACTGTCCCCGCCTGATGTTGGGGGCTATGAAATAGCTTGTGTTCTTTTGCAGAGCCCCATGGCAAGGAATGCCAGGCCAGCCGCTGCGTTCTTTCTCCAGTGACTGCTGGCCAACCTGCTGCTCCTCCCTTTAGTGCCCCTTTGCATTAGCGCTAACTCACCAGTTTGCCCTGTCTGCCCTGGACACCCTGACCCCCTCTTTCCTCAGTCGCCTTTTCGCTGGAGTGGCCAATGCGAAGTATCGGGACACCATCACCTTGACCTTTGATCCTGCAAATCCGTGGCTGTCTTGTGTGTACAATGACCATAGTACTTATGTCTGGGGTGTGAAGGGCCCCAAGAAAGTGGGCAAGGTGTATTCAGCTCTGTATCATTCCTCCTGCGTCTGGAGTGTAGAGGTACGTGGGCCAGGTCTGCTGAGACTGACCGTGTTTCCTGGCCTACCATTAGGAGCTGGGGTTCCTCAAGTGTGGAATTTGTTTCCTCCAGCACCCTTGCTCCCCAAGCTGTGCCCCTGGGTCCCTTCGTATCTGTTAATTGGCTCTGAGGATGGGAGGGGATTTTAGTGCTGACTCATCTCAGACGTTTTTCAGTATGCCCCTGTGCAGTCTTAGCTTGGCCTCTTTGGACATGTTCCTGAACTTGACCAAACCTTAGTTTCTGCAATTGTGAAATGACATACCTGATGCATTTGATTTTTACGAACAGGAGACAATGTAAGTGGGAGATTTAGAATGCCTAGTACTTACTAGGTGCTTGGTTAATGTATATTCCTTTACTTGTTAAAGACAAGAGCTAATCATTATGACTTGCTTGCTATGGGACAAGCCGTTGCCTCCAGGGGACAGGATGGGGGAACTTTAGGCCCCCAAGGACAGAGGTTCAGGAGGGTTTAGCTGAAAAGGGTTGGGGACAAAATTTATTATCTCCAAGGGAAAGATACTAACTTGACAATGAAGAAACGGCAAAACCCACCCTTAGCCAAGTCATTAAGGTTAACATCCCGTGGCAGCAGCATGAATCTGGTGAGAGGGTACACTGAGAGGTTTCAAAATGTTCCCAGAAAATGTTATGACTCTTAAGAACTCCCAATAAAATGTTGAACAACAACAACCAACGTTGATGGAAAGTTTCTTTTAGTTCTGTTTTTCCATGCAGCCTCCTCCTAGCATTGTGTCTGGTATTCTTGACCCAAATGTATAAGGAACTTAGGATAGTCATGAGGAAACATCAGGCAACCTTCATTTGAGGTATACCTGCCAGAGTAACTTATCACACTCTCCCAGGTGTCAGGGTAGGAAAGACAAGCAAAGACTGAAAGCCATTCTAGACTGGGACAGATGACACCCATGTGCCGTGGGGGCTCCTAGGATCCTGGAGCAGAAGAAGTCCATTCGTGGGATATACAAACAAACTCATTGGCATTGGGTTGATTCCAACTCAGAGCAACCCCCGCTGGTGACATTTAAATAAAGTCTAATAATGTTGTTCCAGTGTGACCTCCGTGGTCCTTATCACTGTGTACTGTAGTGCATAAAACATTAATACGAAGGGAGACCAGGTGAGAGAGTTGAATGTGACATATCTTGACTCATTTTTCTAAAGGTTCAACCCAAAAGGTAAAGTAAAACAGCTCTTGATGGAGAGGAAAAGGTGGAAGGGGGTGGGTGATGATTCTTTCCCCCCGCTGCCTGGCACTGAACGGCCTCTCCTCTCTTCTCATTTTGCAGGGTCCACGAATTGCAGTTCCTGAGTGAAATGCTGAAGGTGGAGGCCCATGAGTCAGAGATTCTGTGCCTGGAGTACTCGAAGCCAGACACAGGTACCTGGCCCTGGCCTGGAATGGCCTTGAGTGAGCCCCTCCAGTCTGGCCAGAGCCACTGATACTTGTCCTGCCTCTTGACTATGGGGCTGATCGTTCTTTTGGCTACCAAAAGAGTTAGTGATCCTTCTTGATGTCTCTGAAGGCTTCTTGTTGTTTCTGAAGGCTTTGGGGAGGACTGCATCTCAACTCTGCCCGACTCCATGGCTCATGTGGCTTAAGGATGTGGGGCTCAGTTTCTCTGGGTGCTCTTTGCTGGGCACTCATGTTGGGCTGCGATCCACAAGCTCAGCAGTTTGAAACTACCAGCCGCTCTGCAGGAGAAAGGTGGGCCTTTCTACTCCTGTAAACAGTGACAGTCTCAGAAGCCCATAGGGGGTATTCACTATGAGTCAGCATTAACTTGATAGCAGCAGATTTGATTTTTGTAAAGTCTTTTTAAAGCCAACCAAAAGCTGAATCAGTGAAGAAGATCTGCTTTAGACATTGTGCTCTTTTAAAGAATAATCTGTCTGTGATCAGATTGACACAGGAACTTGGAAGGTTAGGTGAAAAGTTTAAGGGGCAGTGAGCTTATGTGTGTGATGGAAATTTGGAATTGGAAAAGGACAGTGAGAATGGCTACATAATTTCAGAAATATAATGAATGTTAGCAAATTGTACATGTAGAAATGATCGAATTGGTATATATTTTTGTGTGCATTGTTTTAGATCAGGGAGAAGACTCGAAGTTCAAATATAATTTACAGAGACCCCCTTGTTAAATCTTGAATGGGACAAAGTCCAGAAAAAACAAATCATCTGGTTGAGGGAGACCGTAAGCATGAGGCCATAATGGGGACTGAAGGATTCACAACAGCTCGGTCACATGGAAAACAAAGGAAGCCCCTTTAAAAGTCAAGTTGCCAGCAGATCAGACCATCACAGTTGGAAATGTGACTACAGAAATGGGAAAGGGACCATGATTGGAGTAAATACATTATTGCAGACTAGAAAAGTTTACAGGACTGGTTCAGGGCCCTCCAACCATCTTGGTCAGGGCATGAACGTGCAACCTCAGTACCCCAATTCCCATCAAGGGCATACTCAGGCAAGTTCTTGAGGGCTAGACTACTCCTCACCAGGCTGGCCAGAGGAGTGGGTGGAAGCAAACAAACTCTGCCTGAGGGCAAAGCATTTTACGTTGCTAGTTCAGAGTCATGGAGCTCTAGTGCCATAGAAGGTTATGGGTTGGGCGGTTAACCACAAGGTTTCACTCTTCAAAACCACCAGCCAGCTCCAGGGAAGAAAGATGAGGCTTTCTACTCCAATAAAAATATATAGTCTGGAGATTAAAAGCCCCAATGTAAGTTAACTGGGTTGATTCCTACTAGAGGGATAATGTGTGTGGGCCAGATGCTTGCAAGGTCCCTCAAGGCAATGCTGCCAGACTGCAGTCTCTGCTCCCTGCTGGTGGAGACAATGGATTGCTTTTCTCTAAAACTTGGAACCATTAGCTTGGTTCCAGTAGGTGGAGTTCACACCCTACTGATAATGGTTCATATGGAGATCCAGAAAACAGGTCAAAGTTAAGCTGCCATTCTAAATGTAGGATCCGCCCATTTTGTCACCTGTATACCCCCAATCCCTCCTCTTCCTATTGCATGTATATGCCCCTAGACCACCCCTTCTCACCGCTGTATAACATAGTCCAAGTCCTTCCTGTGATGTATGTCTTTACCCTCCCGTTTCCAATTCCCCTTGTCCTCCTTCCCTTCCCCCTCTCTCCATGTGGACCACCAAGTGGGGCTGAGGTGAGCAATGCTACCATGATATGTGTGTGACTGCATTATTGTAATATCTCTTCTATCTCTCATGCTCCCAATGACTTTAATATTTATATCTCAACCCTTTATGTTTCCAGGGCTTTCAATGACATTAGGCATCTTTTCAATGTTTATGAATCATGCTTATGAACCTCTCTTCTGTTAGTTGTCTGTGTGTATGCATTGCCTGTATTAAAAACATATAGAACCGAGCAATTTGTCTGGAAAAATAATTTATAGAAACTTTATGTTAGATTGCCATGCGTTTTGCATAGCCAATTGTTCTTTTAAAACACTTTTCTTGTCATTGTGATACCATGCTAAAAGGTAAAAACATCTGTATATAGTCAAATAGCTTTATCTTTCCTTTAAAGACATGAACCTTCGTGTCTTGCTTAAAGTTTCCACCTCACTAAAGCTAAATTGCTACCCTCGAAAATAAATCCCTCTAAGTTTTTAATGCTTTGAATATTTTATCGCTCTAATCCTCCTGGAGTTTATTTTTGAATGTAGTATGCTCCTTCCTTTGATTTCTTGTAAATTCAGCCAATTCAACCACTCATTAACCAAAGTATTCCTTTACCACTGGATTGTTTTGCCACCTTTGCTTTGCATAGCATATAGTTCTAAATTATATCCCAGACTACTGAATTATTTGCCAGAGTGGCTTTACTAATTGTACACTGGCATCACAACACGCGGGAGCTTCGGAAAGATCGTGGGAGAAAGGAATGAAAAGAGAAGATAATTTCCCATGAATTTTTGAAGCTTCCTCGTACAGGTGCTTTACAGTAAGTCGACATTAGGGTTTATAATCAATAAAAAATTCAACTGTGATCCAAGAATGAGGGGCGTGACATTTCCTGGTTGAGACAAAAGCGAACAGGCGAGCAGAATACGAAAAGAATTGGTTAACCGATGAAACTGCAGCCAAGTGTTAGCTGTTATCACAAAAATGAACACACAGAATATTCTTGAACTTGGAAGTGGGAACTTCAGCCTTTCAACGGCCATCGACGGTGCGGGGCAACATCCCCGCACTCCTACGCTCAGGAAGGGGGTTCTGGGGTCTGCGGCGCCGCGGGGCACAAGTGGGGCGAAGGGCTGCGAGGGAACGCCGAGGCAGAGGGGTCCCCGCGAGGCGGCTGCGGGCCGCTCCAGAAGGCAGGGGTCCGGGGGCTCTGCGGTCCCTCAGGACCCTCCAGGAGAGGCTCCAGAAAGGCAGCTGGAGGCCCCGGCCGGCCGTGCAGCTCGCTGGGAGGCGCGGGCGCACGTGCTCCGCCGGTCCGGGCGGCGGGGGCGGCTGAACGGGCCCTGGCCGTGGGCGGCGGGCGGCGGGCGGGCGCAGTGCGGCGCCGGGCAGGCGGGAGGTGACCGCGCGGGGCGGTCGCGGCGGCTGGGGCTACTGACGGCACACGGATCCGGAGCGCACTGCGCGGGGCGGGGCGCCGCGCAGGTGAGAGCGGCAGCGGACCCGGATGCGGCGCGGCTGAGGGCGGCCGAGGGCGGGGGGTCGCGGCGGCTAGCTCTTGGAGATCCCGGCCGGAGGCTCCGGCGCCGGTGCTGCGCTTCCTGCCGGCTCGAAGAACGAGCCCGAGCCTGGCCGCCCTCGGGATGCCTTGCTGAGGCTCCGCCGGACGTCCCCAACAGGGGGGGGGGGGCGGGGCGGGGCGCGTTCGGGCGCCTCCTGAGGGCGCCTCAGCGGAGAGCGGCGTTGGCGCCGTGGAGTCTATGCGGGCGGCCCAACCCGCCTGCCACTCAGGTGTCTTTTTGCACGGAAGTGAGTTTTAGGAGCGGGAAACCTGTGGTGGGCGTGACTGACGTGTTTTTAAATCATTTTCTATACATTTAAAGCTGTAAAGGCAAAACTTCATGATCCAATTAATATAGCCAAAAATTCAGGCTTGATAGAAACATTTAGAATCCAGCCACTGGGGGTAAAGTCCCCTTATTCCCATCTGTTATTGGAGGAAGGTATGAGAGAGATTGGATACTGCGGTGGGAAGAAATAGAGCCAAATAGGAATGTCTGCTTCTATAGGGAGAATGTATCAGCCATGCGCTCACTTTAAGGCAGCACAGCTTTAAGGGAGAATCTGTGGAAATGATAGATTACCGCAGGAACATGAACTTGGAGTATATCTCCAACTAACAGAGTGGTGGTCTTCCAGCCATGGAACATTAGTCTCCCAGATTCCCTCTGTACCAGTCAGGGAATAAGTCCCAGTATTATTTCCCTTGGTGCTAGTATCCCACATTTCCCCTCTCTGCATTATGTTTAAGATTCAATAGTGTCACGGAGGCAACATGGTCTCTTTTCATATCTATTAGCTTCCTATAGAAGTGACATGAGACTGCAAGCATCACAATTATGATAAAAAACACAGTCAGACTGGAACTTAAGCTATGTGAAGTACTTTGCCCCCAAGCTCGCGGGTCCAACCCTTCCATGCTACTCCTCAATTGCTTAATCACATCAGAGCCAGGAGAAGCCTCAAGCTTGTCTTTGAATGTATAGAAAATATCCTTTTTAAGCTGATCAATATCTAATGAAATGTTTCCCTTAAACCCTTGCAAATGTTTCCTAATCAAATTCCAATCATGCAATGTCTTATTATAAGGATAAGTGGTTATACAGAAATCAGTTACATTCCAATCACATTATAGCATTGACAAATTCAAAATCTTGATCTTTCAGCAAAGCAGTCTGCAGTAATGTAGGGACTTTATGGATGTGCTTTATACAATTGATGTATGTATACGTATGGATTGTGGTAAGAGTTGTATGAGTCCCTAATAAAATGTAAAAGAAGAAAAGAGAAAAAAAATGATTAGGGCAAAGACTGTACAGATGTGCTTTATACAATTGATGTATGTATATATATGAACGGTGAAAAGAATTGTATGAGCCCCAATAAATTGTTAAAATTAAAAAAAAATTCATTAAAAAAAAATTAAATTAAATTTAAAAAAAATGAGTAAATGAACTTTGTCACACATAAGATTCCTCTTCTCCTTCTGTTTTAACAATTTAAATAGTAAAGCATTGCTAGATCTTGAACCAGTAAAAGTACTAGTTAGATAACCTTCATTGTTATGTAAATACCGGCTCCCATCCCTCAGAGAATTAAGAGAGCTAACTAATTGGGAGAACTTCTTATCATACTTTGAAAGACTGAAAAAATTCTTAATAAATTTGTTCAGCTGATCTTGAAGTAACTTACCAAGCAGACATTTTTTCTCCAGGCTTACCAATAAGGTTATAGGCTCAATTGAGCCGTTTTGCCTTTCAGGCTTCTCACACTGTATGATTTTACCTTGCAATATTCTGTCTTGGTTAACTTCACTCATTCCCTCTATGCTGGCTTTAGGGGAAGTTAATGGGAGGGCCTTAGGCCCCCCTGAATGCCCTAAGGAAATGACCCGGCATCCACAGTTAACAAACCTTTTTCCTTCCATTTCTAATTCCATGTGGGGGCGCTGTTTCTCCACAACAGCAGTCCAGAAGACTGCTTGATTTATAGGGTGGTCAAACTTCTCAAGTACTCTTTCCTGATAGGTATAAATTTTTACTCTAGAAATGCAAGGAAGGGAAAATTGGCTTAAGCGATCCTACATTTTTACAAACCATGGTATATCAGAACTCATTACTGCCTTAATTTCTTCTTCACAATCCTGACCAATAACTCCAGCAACACCTTGAGAATTTATGTTGGACTTTCTTTTTTTTTTTTTCTTGACTTTCTTAATAAACTTCCTATAGTTCTTTTAGGTAGTGGACCCCAATTACTGCTCTTCGTTTCTGATTCAATCACAGTTTTGGGCTTTTTCTTACAACTCTTATCAACTCCAGTATCAATTTTAATTTCTTGAGTACTAAGGTTAAATCTTCCTGATAGAAACTGTATTAATCTTTCAATAAGAGGTCCCTGCTTTTGAGGATCAAGCTCCTGTGAAGGCTTCTGAGCCATCTCTTGGTTATTCAAACCAACTGCAGTGAGAACAGAGACTAGGTTTTTGCCTCTTTGGCTAGGTCTGTTCTCCTGCTGTGAGGCTGCTAGATAAAGGCGATTTCTCTCAAAGATCTTCTTTGCTCCAGTAGGCAGACACCTTGCCTACCACGCTCTGCTATGAGGGCTCTGCATCAAGCTTCTTCCACTATTTTCCCGCCGGGAAGTCTTTGCTAATGGCGACCCTTCACGGTTGATTTTTGAACGACATTGGCTCGCCCAATGAGTTCCCTTCCTACAATGGAGGCAGAGTTCAGGTTCGTTTAAACCCGATCTCCATGGTCCTGGCCCATGCTCTGACATTGGCCGCAGCCTGCTCTGCCTACACTCTTTTGAAGATGACTTGTCTTCCCACAACTAAAGCACTTTCTTCCAGGTCTGATATAGTTTGCCAATGAAGCTGCCATGAGGTCTGCCTTGTATTCCTCTGCCTCTACATTCCTGCATATCCTAAAATAACCCCGCAAAGTGCCCTGTTCGCTGTAGGGATGCAAGGCATTTTTACAGTGCTTATTAGAGAAATCATAAGATAGCTTGTGCACTAGGTCTCTTACTGCCTGAACATTCTTCACACATTTGGAAATAGCATCTTCCAGTCGGGACACAAAGTCAGCGTAACGCTCATCATATTCTGTTGTCTTATAGCCCTGTAACGCGGCGTTCTCTCTTCTGATGGAATTATCTTTTCCCAGGCCCTTAAGCAAACCTCATGTATCTGTCCTATTGTCTGTTCAGTAAACTGTAGTTGAGACTCAACTGTAATATAATTTGCATCCCCTAGCAATTGATGAATTCCTATATCTATCCCATCCTCAGCATTCTTCCCAGCTCTTGCAAGGGCTGCTTCCTTCCATAGCATTTGATATCACAAGCATTCTGAAGAGTAAAGACAAATTCTCACTAAAGCTTTCCAATCTGTAGGGGTCCAGCTGTCAGACTCTGCTAGAGCCCTTATCATGCTAATTACAAAATGTGAGTCTGGGCCTTAGTCATTGATTGCCTGCTTGAGATCTTTTAGCAACTTAAAAGGCAAAGGCACTGTGAATTCCTTTTGGTTCTAACAGGATAAGACATCTTGCATTCTAAATCTTCTTCTGCAATCCCTCTTCCTACTCTGGAGAGTAAAGGTGCTTTCCTATACTTTGCTTCTTTAAGTCTATTCTCTGAGCTACTCTTTTCAATCTGGATATCTTGGAGTTCCACTTCCTGAACTTCACCTTCTGTGCTAGCTCTCCTAGTTTGCATTTCTTTGGAGCTAATCTCTCTACCTTCAGGGCTGGCTTGCTTGATTGTTTTACAATCTCTGGCCTTTCTTACACTAAATTCCAGCAGGAGAGCAGTTGCTTTTACTATGTCCCCTTCTGACTCAGGCTCATTCTTTTAGCTCTGCCTAAAATCTTCTCATCTGCCTGAAACCCGTTCTCACTGCTTCTCATCTGATTTAAATTTGGGCATCTTAGACGTTGCCTGTTCTGCTCCTTGGCTTTCTCTACCTTTGAAAGCAAGGGAGCTTCCTGGGATTGTTTAATAGCCATGCTTTGGATCTTGCAATCCACTGCCTCTAGTACTGTATCACCTTTAAACCTTCGGAGTCTGCAGTCTCGCGAGAGCATACAGGCTTTGGCAATGAGGTTCTGTTCTAGAATTGGAGGCTTTAGATAACAAACCAATCCCTGCCTTTTCAGTTTTTCCTAAAGTTTCATAACCTAAATCATGCTTATTCACAGACACTTTAGCTTGCTTTGCTAGATTGGAATAGACACAAGACTTCTCACTAGACTGTTCATCCTTATTCTCTTCCTCCTGCAAAAGTTTTAAAACCATCTTAACTTGTACCCACAGAGACCACTTCTCCATAGGGATACTCTCCCCATCTCTGTGCTTCCTTTAAGTTGACAATGACCTCCTCCCAGGTCTCTAAATCAAAAGTTCCTTCCTCTGAGAACCATGAATTATACCTTTTTACTACTTTTAGAAAACATTGTATCTTTTTCTTCGTTACTTTTACACCTTGTCTTTTCAGTAAGTAGAGAGCATGGTACCATAAGTTTCAGGTTTACTTTTACCTTGCTCCCATTATCCTCTTTAAAATTCTAATTCACTATTTCCACTACTTCTCTGTCAATCCCCACACCGGATCCTCACTTCGCACAATTTTCAAATTCACTCTACGTACCAATGGGGCCATATAATTGTTATATGGGATATAACTCATATTGTCCCACGTTGTGCGCCATTTGTCTGGGGAAGCCCGCCTTGTGCTGGGGCTCCAGCCTCCAGCCCAGTCCTTAAGCCTCCTGCCTGGTCTCCATCCCACCTCCCTTCGTCCACACTGAGCGTGGGCCTGGCTGGTAAGATCATGGCCATCCAGGAGGTGAGCATGCTACCATGAATTGTGTCTGACTGCATTATTGTAATGTCTCTTCTATCGCTCATGCTCCCGGTGACTTTAATATAATATTTATATATCTCAACCATACAATTGTGCTTATTGAACCCAAGATTACTGGTGGGGGGCTGGCACCCCAACTCATACCACAGTACATACCATTTGTCTAGTTCTTCAATGCTTCCTCTCCCGCTCACTCCCTCCAACTATCATGACCTCAGCTCTACCTTACAAAGCCGGCTAGACCAGAGCATGTACACTGGTACAGATAAGAACTCTCAACACGCAGAATCCAGGACAGATAAACCCTTCAGGAACAGTAATGGAAGTAGTGATAACATGAGGGTAGGGATGAGATAGAGGGAACTGATAGCAATGATTGATGTATTAACGCTCACACCCCAGGGGGACAAGCAACAGAAACATTGGTGAAGTGAGACCTTGGACATTGTAAAATATGAAAGTATAATTTATCAAGGTTTCATGAGGGTGGGAGAGTGGGAGAGAAGGGGGGAAAAGGAGCTGATACCAAGGGGTCAAGTATAAAGAAAATGATGATGGTACCGTAGGTACAAATGTGCTTGATACAATTGATGTATGCATTGTTATAAGTGGTGTAAGAGCCCCCGATAAAATGACTTAATTTTTTAAAAGTGTTTAGGTAGATCTTGATGGAGGATAGATTGAGAAACAATAGTTTCAGAATTTGATAATTTTGCTTAATAATCAAACTGAAAACTCACTGCCATTGCATCTTTTGTGACTCACAGCAACCCTGACTTTCGGCAACCCTATTGGACAGGGTAGAGCAGCCCCTGTGAGTTTCTGAGACTGCAACTCTTTACAGGGGTAGAAAGCCCTAACGTTTCTCTCTCAGAGCGGGTGGTGGTTTTGAACTATGTGGGTAGCAGCCCAAGTGAAAACCACTATGCCACCAGGGCTCCCTGTGCCACATAGCGGGAGCTGTTGTTTTCCCAAACATTCACTTGGCTATTTCTTTTATAAGAAGCCAAGTAATTTGGCAGCTTATTTCTGTTCCAGTTTTCTTATATAGAAAATGTGGTGACAGTGTGAACCTGTTTGTTGTAGTTTATGTGAACATAATTGAGTGATCTAGACCAAGTGAGCTAGACCAAGTGAGCTGACTGGTCAAAAATCAGACCTGTGGATTGCCAAATTGGTTCTGCTGAGATTGGGGCTTTCCTGGATCCACAGGCTTCCTCCAAGCTGTGTCCGAGAAGCTCTGCATTTTAGAGCTACATTTTATAGTTGAAAGAGAGGCCTAAGGAGGGAGGGAGTCCTTAAGCTCTAAGACCTTAATGCTGTCATTGCTGTCCTCTTTTAGTGTACCTGCAGTTTCCACACTGCAGTGGGAACCATTGAAACAGCTGTTCTCATTCTCTGAGATGGTGTGCCACCCCACTCCATACCACCACCACCTCATCCCTTTCTCTTATTGTAGAGATAATGCCCCTTCCATATGTATCTCAGATATTCAATTAATGAAGAAAGACAAAAGTAGGAGAAATGATTTAGATGAAGGAGACCATAAGCATGAGGCCATAATGGGGTCCAAAGGCTGTGTGGCCATGTCGCTAATTATAGAAATGGATGAAATCTGCCACAAAAATGTGATTGGAGGCAGAGCAATTCATCACTCTCTCAGGCAGGACTACATAAGTGAGAATGGGGCCATTATGGAGACATGGAGACGATCACAGATTAGAAAGGCTTACTGGATTTGTTCTGGGGCCTTCCGACCACTATAACTCATGACCATAGGGTCTTAGACTTTCCCAATTTCCATTGAGGACCTTCCCAGGGAAGTCCCAGAGGGCAGATTGCTCCTCTCTGCTCTGGCTAGTTGTTGTTGCGTGCCATTGAGGACACTTGGACTCGTCGTGACCTCACATACAACCGAATGAAACACTGTAGGGTCGTGCACCATCCTCACAATTGTTCCTGTGCCTGAACCACCGATGAAGCCACTGAGTCCATCCACTTCTTCGAGGACCTCCTCTGTTTCATGGCTTCTCCACTGTACCAAATAGGATGTCCTTCTCCAGGGACTGGTCTCTCCTGACAACATGTCCAAAGTATGTAAGATGGCGTCTTGCCATCCTTGCCTCTAAGCAGCACTCTGGCCTTATTTCTTCTGATACAGATTGGTCAGTCCTTCAGCAGTCCATGGTACTGTCAGTAGTCTTCTGGTGGACCACAATTCGATGCATCTGTTCTTCTACAGCCTTCCTTATTCAGTGTCTAACTTTCACATGCATATGATGCAATGGAAAATAGCATGGCTTAGGTCATGTGCACCTTAGTCCTCAGAGTAACATCATTGTTCTTCAACACTATAAAGAGGTTTTCTGCAGCAGATTTACCCATTACAATACATCTTTTGATCTCCTGACTGCTGTTTCTATGAACATTGATAGTGGATCTAAGCAAGACAAAATCCTTGACAACTGAAGCCCTTTTCTCTGTTTATCACCTATTGGTCCAGTTTTGGGGATTTTGGTCTTCCTTATATTGAATTGTAACCCATATTGAAGGCTGCAATCCTTGATCTTCAGCAAGTGGTTCAATTCCTCCTCACTTTCAGCAAACAAATGGTGTCATATATGCACACAAGCAGGCTCCCAAAAGTTAGTGGAACAAGGAATCAAAAGAGAATGGAATTTTTCAGGGACTTTTTGAAATACCAGTGTGTGTGTGTGTGTGAGAGAGAGAGAGAGAGAGAGAGAGAGAGAGAGAGAGAGAGAGAGAGAGAGAGAGAGAGGAGATGTGGGCATAAAACAAACATCAAGCAACATAAGGGAGAATGCTGTTGGCTGCTGTTGAACTGATTCCGGTGCGCATGCACAGTGACCTGCTGTGTGCACCATAGTGACCCCTCAGAAGCAGATCATCAAGCCTACCTTTCAACTGAAATTCTGAGAATTCACAATTTTCAGAAGTATGTGGATAACAGTGAAAGCCAAAATTCTATTTGCACAGTCCCCACGTGGATTAAGCTTCCAGTGAATTCCTTCAGACCATTGACCAGGGATGTGAACACTCTTGCCACCAGGCAGAGGGCATTGGAAAGTGGATTACCCCTTAGGCAGCCCATGGTGGGGCTTAGAGACTTGCCTAAGTGTATCCTTGAATCGAGGCTGCCATTCTGGGCTGCGCGGTCATGAGTCATGCCCCCAAAGCCTTGGTTGTTTGGCCCTGGACCACTCTTGTAAACTGTCCTGTTTAACACAGGTCCCAATCCTTGTCCTATTCTTGCTTCTGTAGTCCCACCTGGAACTGTGATGTTGGGATCTGCCGCCATGTCCTTTCAAGTCTGTGAATCTCAGATAACCCTTACATATCAATAAGACCTCTTGCTAATAGTTTCCCTCCCCTCATCTCGATGGCATGTGTTGGCCCTTGGACTATCTAGGTTACCTAGCGGGCATTTGGATTATGTAGGCTCCCTAGCGGGAATTTGGACTATATAGATTACCTAGCGGGCAATTAGACTTTGTAGGTTATCTAGCGGGCACTTTGACTATCTAGGTTACCTAGCTAGCACTTGAACTATCTACGTTACCTAGCGGTTACTTGGAGTATGTTGGTTACCTACCGGGCTGTTGGACTATCTAGGTTACCTAGCCGGCACTTGGGCTATCTAGGTTAACTAACGGGCACTTGGACTATGTAGGTTCCCTAGCGGGCCCTTGGACTATGTAAGTTCCCTAGCGGGCACTTGGACTATGTGGGTTCCCTAGCGGGCATTAGGACTATCTGGGTTACCTAACGGGCACTTGGACTATGTAGGTTAACTAGCGGGCTTTGGACTATGTAGGTTACCTAGCGGACACTTGGACTATGTAGGTTCCCTATCGTTCACTTGGAGAATGTAGGTTAACTAAGGGGCACTAGGACAATGTAGGTTACCTAGCGGGCCTTGGGACTATCTAGGTTACCTAGGGGGAACTTGGACTATGTAGGTTTACTATTGGGCACTTGGACTATCTAGGTTACCTAGCAGGCACTTGGACTATGTAGGTTAACTAGCGGGCACTTGGACTATCTAGGTTACCTAGCAGGCACTTGGACTATGTACGTTTCCTAGCGGGTACTTGGACTATCTATGTTAACTAGCGGGCACTTGGACTATGTAGATTCCCTATCGGGCACTTGGACTATGTAGGTAACCTAGTGGTCACTTGAACTGTCTAGGTTACCTAGCGGGCATTTGGACTATGTAGGTTAACTAGCGAGCTCTTGGACTATCTAGGTTAACTAGCGGGCACTTGGACTATTAGGGTCCCTAGCGGGCATTTGGACTATATAGGTTACCTAGCGGGCACTTGGACTATGTAGGTTAACTAGCGGACACTTTGACTATCTAGGTTAGCTAACGGGCAATTGGACTATCTAGGTTACCTAGCGGGCACTTGGACTATGTAGGTTCCCTAGCGGGCACTTGGACTATTTAGGTTACCTAGCAGGCACTTTGACTATCTAGGTTAACTAACGGGCACTTGGACTATGGAAAGAAGTGCCTAATGGTCACCAGGACCCATGGTTAATCCAGGCGTGGTCATCTGATTCCAATCGATCAGACCTAGCTATAAATCACTTATATGTCTGGGTAATTAAAAGCAAATATAAATTTTCAAAAAAAATAACGTTGCATGGGATAGAAAGAGAATACATAACAACATCAGACATAAATATGCCTCAAGACAAACTCATTGTGCACATCCAGAATACATAATGGCTCTTGCTAAGATGCATTTCCCACTAGACCCTACCCCAAGCCAGTAAAAGCCAGAAACTCTACAGTAAACTGTGGATTGTACTACTCTGAAATGGGAGCTGTGTCTCTAGACCTAACTTGGGGCTGTTCGTGCTGAGGACTCACCAATACCTGCTGCAGTGACAACAGTCCAGGTGAGAATAAGGAAATCTGGATGACAGCCAGGATATAGGAGCACTGAGACCTCAAATTGCTTCTAGGCGAGCATGGCCTAATGGGCTTCCATTTATGCACCTCTGGCAGGAGGAGTTTGTTCTGGAAAGTAATGGTTTCTAAGGAAGTATTTCTTAAACTTTCACATGCATGCACTTACCCAGGTTCCTGGAAATCGGGCTGGGGGGCAGATTCTGATTTTGTGGGTTCAGGGTGGGGGGTCTAGGATCCAGCAGTTCTAGAGGCCCTGGTACTCTTGGGCTGTTAACCACAAGGACAGTAGTCCTAAACCACCAGCCACTCCTTGGGAGAAATATGAGGCTGTAGACTCCGGGCAAGAGTGACAGTCTGGGAAACCCACAAGGGCAGTTCTACCCTGTCCTGTAGGGTCACTATGAGTCAGCATCAACTCGATGGCATTAGCATGGGAGAAGCTAATGCTGATGTTGCTGGTTCCTTGACCTATCATACTTTGAGTGGCAAAGTCCCAAGGGCCTTCCCGGATGTGATGGCCAAAAGCAGTAGTGTTCACCCTTGGTCATACTTTGGAATCCCTTAGGAGCTTTCAAGCCTCCCATTGGCCTGGCGCCATCCCAGACCAATGAAGCAAGACTTAGTGGAAGCAGGATTCAGGTCACGGTCAGTGAGAAAGCCCCCTTGGCAATGCCAACGTACAGCCAGTGCAGAGTCGAACTGGTCGACGACTCCACATGACTCCATATACTTTGGTGAAGCCAGCTGTTTGGGCAAGGTTTTCAGAGTTACCACCCATGTAGACTTGTTGGTGATAGTGCATTAAATAGAGCACATGCAGTGCATTGCATGAGTGTCCTATGTCATGCAACCACATCAGGGGTATGTTGAGCCAATTTCTCTGGGAGACCAAGGGTGTTGGCTCCATCCTGAACGTTGGCAGGGTAATGGACTGACACAGAGGAAACTCATTCTCTTTGTGGTGGTGCACTAATGGGTTCTTCACAGAAGGCCAAGTCCATGGCTGCAGATGCTCACGGGGCTGAGGGAGCAGGTCAAATCCTAAGTCCGAGGTGGGTGTTTGCATATTTACATGCCCTCACTGCCATCAAGTCCATTCCAACTCACAGGCCCATGGGACTGAGTAAAATGGCCCCCGTGGGTTTCTGAGACTGTGATTCTTTAGAGGAGTAGAAAATCTCCTCTTTCTCCAGAGGAGCGGTTGGTCATTCAAACTGCTGACCTTGAGATAAACAGTCCAACTCCTGACCACTCTTGCCGTCAGAATTCTATTTATTTACACAAGTATATATATATCCTTTCCCAAAAGAACTCCACATTTTCAAATCATTCTTGACACTCATGGCCTTTTTTCCTTTATAGCCATGCCTTTGGTTGAAACACAGATATAAGAGAAATATTTATCTACTTATAGGGGTACAAAAGTAGCTTTGGTGGCATAGTGTTTGCATGTTGGGCTGCTAACACCAAAGTCAGCACTTTGAAACCACCAGCCACTCCGTGGGAAGAAGAGTCTGTCTACTCCTATAAAGAGTTACAGTCTCAGAAACTCACAGGGACAGATCTACTCTGCCTCATAGGGTCACTATGAGTCAGCATCACCTCCCTGGCAGTGAGGTAGATTTTGGTTTCATAGAGATACAAGTCAGTCCTGAGCTGCTAAAGACAAGGTTGGCAGTTTGAACCCACCAGCTGCAGAGAAAGAGGAGGCTTTCTATTCCCATAAGGAGCTACAGTTTCAGAAATACCCACAGGGGAAATTTTAACCTCTCCTGTAGGATCAATATGAGTCAGAATCGACTTATCGGTGGTGAGCAAGTGGAGGGGACCCTAAACAGGTTCCGGTGGACCTTAAGAGTTCTACTAATTGTGCATGCTCTGTAAAATGTAAACCAAGATTTTACTTTTGCAAACATTATTTTTTCTAAACACGTCTAACTGTGAAACTATACTCGCATGCGGGTCTTTGAACCTGGTCATTGGTCTGGGGAAGTGAAGGGGCCTGACATCCTTTGTTGTTGTTAGTGCTGTCCAGTCATTCTGACATCACAGGGACCTTCTTTGCAACACAAGGCAGCACTGCCCAGTCCTTTGCCAGCCTCAGGGGTAGTATGTTGGAGCCCATGGTTTCAGCTACCGTGTCCTCCAGTTCACCAAGGAGTTTCCTCTTTGTGCTGCTTACTAAACCCGTTTCTAAGGAGTCCATTCCAACTCACGGTGACGCCGTGTGGGTCAGCACCACGGGACCCCACATAATGCCTTATACCATATATATATATATATATATACATATATTGTGCATAATGCCTTATACCTGGTCCCTTTGGCACCTTGTGATCGCACAGGCTGGTGTGCTTATTCCATGTGGGCTTTTTTGCTTCTGAGCCAGATGGCCGTTTGCTCACCTTCAAGCCTTTAAGACCCCAGACACTATCTCTTTTGATAGCCTCTGGCCTTTACTTCGGGGTCTTCGGTCCCTGCAGAGTGGACACATGCCTGCTGTGCGGGTATGGGACGTGTCGGAGCGCAGCCTGGTGGCGGAGCTTCAGGAGCATAAGTATGGCATGGCATGTGTGGCCTTCTCATCCAGTGCCAAGTACATTGTCTCAGTGGGCTACCAGCATGACATGATCGTCAATGTCTGGGCCTGGAAGGTGAGTGGGCTGCTGGCCTCAGGACAGGCGGGGCCGGGAGGGGAGCCAAGAAACTGCTGACCGGTGGCCTTTACTTCCGCCTGCTGGCCTCAGTCCCTTTCTAGAGAACTCTGAGCAGAAAGGAGCAACTGGGTATCTAGGATGCTGAAGAAGGGGCAGAAGGAGAGGTCAAGTTCACAGCTTGTCTAACCTTCAGTGTGTAAGTTTCTTTTCCCTCAGCTCCTAGAAGCAGAGCCTTGATTTCCCTTGACTTTCTCTCCAGAAAAACATTGTAGTGGCTTCCAACAAGGTGTCCAGTCAGGTGACAGCAGTATCCTTCTCTGAGGACTGCAGCTACTTTGTCACTGCAGGCAACCGGCACATCAAGTTCTGGTACCTCGATGACAGCAAGACCTCAAAGGTGAGGCAGCAAGTAGCCACTAGGGTGGGGTCTGCCCAGATATGTTCCACCTGCGCCCCCTTCTGCATGCTCAAAAGCCCCTTGGAAGTCTCAGCTGGGCCAGGTGCTATGTCAATATGCAAGGGAAGCCTTCTCCCTCCCTCCCCAGGGCCTGCTTTCCAGGGGGTAGCCTGCAGGGTGTGTGGGTGGCACCTGTGGTGGGTCTCCACAGGTGAATGGCACTGTACCCCTGCTGGGCCGCTCTGGGCTGCTGGGGGAACCTGCGGAACAACCTGTTCACTGATGTAGACTGTGGCTGCGGGAAGAAGACTGACAGCACCTTCTGTATCACATCCTCTGGGCAGCTGTGCGAGTTCAGTGACCCGGAGACTGTTGGACAAGTGGGTGGAGCTGAGTGTAAGTGAATGCTTTGTCGGCACCCTCCCGTCTGTCACCTCCGGGCTCCAGGGCACCTGAGTCTGCATGCACGCTGGGGGAGGCCCCAGGCGGAGGAATGTGTTTGGGAACCTCTCTGCTTGCTCGCCCTCTCTGTCTCTGCCTCTTCCTCTGCTTTCCTCTTCTGCTCAGCACACAGACAGCATCACAGTAAGTGTGCTGGCCCTGTCCGCTGCCTCTGCTGCCTTTCTCTGGGCCGGCCTCTTCTGGGTGTGTCTTTGCCCAAACCTCAGGTGCCTTATAAGGCTTGCTGACTCCTTCCCCCTAATTGCAGGGGGCTGTGGGCCCTCTGGCCAGCTGCTGTTAGAGGGAGGGGCATTGAGGGGCTCTGCCCAGGGCAGCTGGCCTGCCTTGCGCTTGTCCTTGCCTCTTGGCTCATGGCTGTTGAGGTGTCCGGTGAAGGAGTGGACAGACGCCCTTGCTGACTGTGGCTTCTGTGCTCACAGACCACAGTGGCCCACTGCATCTCGGTGAGCCAGGACTACATCTTCTGCGGCTGTGCTGACGGCACCGTGTGCCTTTTCAACCCCTTCAACCTGCACTTCCTCAGCACGCTGCCCCGGCCCCATGCCCTGGGCACAGACATTGCCAGCATCACAGAGGCCAGGTGAGCGGTGTGGGTGGGCCCCTGAGTCCTGTCAGAGCCCCACTCTGTGCCAGGCCGTCCCTGGCATGCTGCAAGGAGAGGAGGGCACACATAGACCTCTGGGAAGACCCTTGCAGTCAAGCACAGGTGGGTCTTTTAGCATTTGTTGCTCACTGTGGGCAACCGTGGTAATCTGAGTCTGCAGTGTGGTAATGCATTGTCCTGTAAACACCACAGCTAGGACAGACGGGCAGTTCCTTAGGGTTTCTGAGAGAGGCTGGAAACCTGACGGAGCAGGCCTTTCTCCCTCAGGGTGGTCCTGGGTAGCAGCTAAGGTAGGAGGGTCTTATTGTAGCCTCGGGCCTTGGGTTGGGTGATTGCAGGAAGTGAAGTTTTGCTCTGGTTTCAGTGCTGTCAGGAAGCGGGGCAGTTCTGCAGTTGGGTATATTAATTTCTCATTCAGGGAAGGAGTGGGCTAAATCTGCAAATGGCAGGAAATGATATATGACCATGACTGGTTTGCACAGTGCCCTTCCTTTTCCTCTGACGTGAGTCTAGAAGGGCCTGACATCTGCTTGGCTGCATCACGGCCACACACTGTCCCCGCCTGATGTTGGGGGCTATGAAATAGCTTGTGTTCTTTTGCAGAGCCCCATGGCAAGGAATGCCAGGCCAGCCGCTGCGTTCTTTCTCCAGTGACTGCTGGCCAACCTGCTGCTCCTCCCTTTAGTGCCCCTTTGCATTAGCGCTAACTCACCAGTTTGCCCTGTCTGCCCTGGACACCCTGACCCCCTCTTTCCTCAGTCGCCTTTTCGCTGGAGTGGCCAATGCGAAGTATCGGGACACCATCACCTTGACCTTTGATCCTGCAAATCCGTGGCTGTCTTGTGTGTACAATGACCATAGTACTTATGTCTGGGGTGTGAAGGGCCCCAAGAAAGTGGGCAAGGTGTATTCAGCTCTGTATCATTCCTCCTGCGTCTGGAGTGTAGAGGTACGTGGGCCAGGTCTGCTGAGACTGACCGTGTTTCCTGGCCTACCATTAGGAGCTGGGGTTCCTCAAGTGTGGAATTTGTTTCCTCCAGCACCCTTGCTCCCCAAGCTGTGCCCCTGGGTCCCTTCGTATCTGTTAATTGGCTCTGAGGATGGGAGGGGATTTTAGTGCTGACTCATCTCAGACGTTTTTCAGTATGCCCCTGTGCAGTCTTAGCTTGGCCTCTTTGGACATGTTCCTGAACTTGACCAAACCTTAGTTTCTGCAATTGTGAAATGACATACCTGATGCATTTGATTTTTACGAACAGGAGACAATGTAAGTGGGAGATTTAGAATGCCTAGTACTTACTAGGTGCTTGGTTAATGTATATTCCTTTACTTGTTAAAGACAAGAGCTAATCATTATGACTTGCTTGCTATGGGACAAGCCGTTGCCTCCAGGGGACAGGATGGGGGAACTTTAGGCCCCCAAGGACAGAGGTTCAGGAGGGTTTAGCTGAAAAGGGTTGGGGACAAAATTTATTATCTCCAAGGGAAAGATACTAACTTGACAATGAAGAAACGGCAAAACCCACCCTTAGCCAAGTCATTAAGGTTAACATCCCGTGGCAGCAGCATGAATCTGGTGAGAGGGTACACTGAGAGGTTTCAAAATGTTCCCAGAAAATGTTATGACTCTTAAGAACTCCCAATAAAATGTTGAACAACAACAACCAACGTTGATGGAAAGTTTCTTTTAGTTCTGTTTTTCCATGCAGCCTCCTCCTAGCATTGTGTCTGGTATTCTTGACCCAAATGTATAAGGAACTTAGGATAGTCATGAGGAAACATCAGGCAACCTTCATTTGAGGTACACCTGCCAGAGTAACTTATCACACTCTCCCAGGTGTCAGGGTAGGAAAGACAAGCAAAGACTGAAAGCCGTTCTAGACTGGGACAGATGACACCCATGTGCCGTGGGGGCTCCTGGGATCCTGGAGCAGAAGAAGTACATTCGTGGGATAAACAAACAAACTCATTGGCATTGGGTTGATTCCAACTCAGAGCAACCCCCGCTGGTGACATTTAAATAAAGTCTAATAATGTTGTACCAGTGTGACCTCCGTGGTCCTTATCACTGTGTACTGTAGTGCATAAAACATTAATACGAAGGGAGACCAGGTGAGAGAGTTGAATGTGACATATCTTGACTCATTTTTCTAAAGGTTCAACCCAAAAGGTAAAGTAAAACAGCTCTTGATGGAGAGGAAAAGGTGGAAGGGGGTGGGTGATGATTCTTTCCCCCCGCTGCCTGGCACTGAACGGCCTCTCCTCTCTTCTCATTTTGCAGGGTCCACGAATTGCAGTTCCTGAGTGAAATGCTGAAGGTGGAGGCCCATGAGTCAGAGATTCTGTGCCTGGAGTACTCGAAGCCAGACACAGGTACCTGGCCCTGGCCTGGAATGGCCTTGAGTGAGCCCCTCCAGTCTGGCCAGAGCCACTGATACTTGTCCTGCCTCTTGACTATGGGGCTGATCGTTCTTTTGGCTACCAAAAGAGTTAGTGATCCTTCTTGATGTCTCTGAAGGCTTCTTGTTGTTTCTGAAGGCTTTGGGGAGGACTGCATCTCAACTCTGCCCGACTCCATGGCTCATGTGGCTTAAGGATGTGGGGCTCAGTTTCTCTGGGTGCTCTTTGCTGGGCACTCATGTTGGGCTGCGATCCACAAGCTCAGCAGTTTGAAACTACCAGCCGCTCTGCAGGAGAAAGGTGGGCCTTTCTACTCCTGTAAACAGTTACAGTCTCAGAAGCCCATAGGGGGTATTCACTATGAGTCAGCATTAACTTGATAGCAGCAGATTTGATTTTTGTAAAGTCTTTTTAAAGCCAACCAAAAGCTGAATCAGTGAAGAAGATCTGCTTTAGACATTGTGCTCTTTTAAAGAATAATCTGTCTGTGATCAGATTGACACAGGAACTTGGAAGGTTAGGTGAAAAGTTTAAGGGGCAGTGAGCTTATGTGTGTGATGGAAATTTGGAATTGGAAAAGGACAGTGAGAATGGCTACATAATTTCAGAAATATAATGAATGTTAGCAAATTGTACATGTAGAAATGATCGAATTGGTATATATTTTTGTGTGCATTGTTTTAGATCAGGGAGAAGACTCGAAGTTCAAATATAATTTACAGAGACCCCCTTGTTAAATCTTGAATGGGACAAAGTCCAGAAAAAACAAATCATCTGGTTGAGGGAGACCGTAAGCATGAGGCCATAATGGGGACTGAAGGATTCACAACAGCTCGGTCACATGGAAAACAAAGGAAGCCCCTTTAAAAGTCAAGTTGCCAGCAGATCAGACCATCACAGTTGGAAATGTGACTACAGAAATGGGAAAGGGACCATGATTGGAGTAAATACATTATTGCAGACTAGAAAAGTTTACAGGACTGGTTCAGGGCCCTCCAACCATCTTGGTCAGGGCATGAACGTGCAACCTCAGTACCCCAATTCCCATCAAGGGCATACTCAGGCAAGTTCTTGAGGGCTAGACTACTCCTCACCAGGCTGGCCAGAGGAGTGGGTGGAAGCAAACAAACTCTGCCTGAGGGCAAAGCATTTTACGTTGCTAGTTCAGAGTCATGGAGCTCTAGTGCCATAGAAGGTTATGGGTTGGGCGGTTAACCACAAGGTTTCACTCTTCAAAACCACCAGCCAGCTCCAGGGAAGAAAGATGAGGCTTTCTACTCCAATAAAAATATATAGTCTGGAGATTAAAAGCCCCAATGTAAGTTAACTGGGTTGATTCCTACTAGAGGGATAATGTGTGTGGGCCAGATGCTTGCAAGGTCCCTCAAGGCAATGCTGCCAGACTGCAGTCTCTGCTCCCTGCTGGTGGAGACAATGGATTGCTTTTCTCTAAAACTTGGAACCATTAGCTTGGTTCCAGTAGGTGGAGTTCACACCCTACTGATAATGGTTCATATGGAGATCCAGAAAACAGGTCAAAGTTAAGCTGCCATTCTAAATGTAGGATCCGCCCATTTTGTCACCTGTATACCCCCAATCCCTCCTCTTCCTATTGCATGTATGCCCCTAGACCACCCCTTCTCACCGCTGTATAACATAGTCCAAGTCCTTCCTGTGATGTATGTCTTTACCCTCCCGTTTCCAATTCCCCTTGTCCTCCTTCCCTTCCCCCTCTCTCCATGTGGACCACCAAGTGGGGCTGAGGTGAGCAATGCTACCATGATATGTGTGTGACTGCATTATTGTAATATCTCTTCTATCTCTCATGCTCCCAATGACTTTAATATTTATATCTCAACCCTTTATGTTTCCAGGGCTTTCAATGACATTAGGCATCTTTTCAATGTTTATGAATCATGCTTATGAACCTCTCTTCTGTTAGTTGTCTGTGTGTATGCATTGCCTGTATTAAAAACATATAGAACCGAGCAATTTGTCTGGAAAAATAATTTATAGAAACTTTATGTTAGATTGCCATGCGTTTTGCATAGCCAATTGTTCTTTTAAAACACTTTTCTTGTCATTGTGATACCATGCTAAAAGGTAAAAACATCTGTATATAGTCAAATAGCTTTATCTTTCCTTTAAAGACATGAACCTTCGTGTCTTGCTTAAAGTTTCCACCTCACTAAAGCTAAATTGCTACCCTCGAAAATAAATCCCTCTAAGTTTTTAATGCTTTGAATATTTTATCGCTCTAATCCTCCTGGAGTTTATTTTTGAATGTAGTATGCTCCTTCCTTTGATTTCTTGTAAATTCAGCCAATTCAACCACTCATTAACCAAAGTATTCCTTTACCACTGGATTGTTTTGCCACCTTTGCTTTGCATAGCATATAGTTCTAAATTATATCCCAGACTACTGAATTATTTGCCAGAGTGGCTTTACTAATTGTACACTGGCATCACAACACGCGGGAGCTTCGGAAAGATCGTGGGAGAAAGGAATGAAAAGAGAAGATAATTTCCCATGAATTTTTGAAGCTTCCTCGTACAGGTGCTTTACAGTAAGTCGACATTAGGGTTTATAATCAATAAAAAATTCAACTGTGATCCAAGAATGAGGGGCGTGACATTTCCTGGTTGAGACAAAAGCGAACAGGCGAGCAGAATACGAAAAGAATTGGTTAACCGATGAAACTGCAGCCAAGTGTTAGCTGTTATCACAAAAATGAACACACAGAATATTCTTGAACTTGGAAGTGGGAACTTCAGCCTTTCAACGGCCATCGACGGTGCGGGGCAACATCCCCGCACTCCTACGCTCAGGAAGGGGGTTCTGGGGTCTGCGGCGCCGCGGGGCACAAGTGGGGCGAAGGGCTGCGAGGGAACGCCGAGGCAGAGGGGTCCCCGCGAGGCGGCTGCGGGCCGCTCCAGAAGGCAGGGGTCCGGGGGCTCTGCGGTCCCTCAGGACCCTCCAGGAGAGGCTCCAGAAAGGCAGCTGGAGGCCCCGGCCGGCCGTGCAGCTCGCTGGGAGGCGCGGGCGCACGTGCTCCGCCGGTCCGGGCGGCGGGGGCGGCTGAACGGGCCCTGGCCGTGGGCGGCGGGCGGCGGGCGGGCGCAGTGCGGCGCCGGGCAGGCGGGAGGTGACCGCGCGGGGCGGTCGCGGCGGCTGGGGCTACTGACGGCACACGGATCCGGAGCGCACTGCGCGGGGCGGGGCGCCGCGCAGGTGAGAGCGGCAGCGGACCCGGATGCGGCGCGGCTGAGGGCGGCCGAGGGCGGGGGGTCGCGGCGGCTAGCTCTTGGAGATCCCGGCCGGAGGCTCCGGCGCCGGTGCTGCGCTTCCTGCCGGCTCGAAGAACGAGCCCGAGCCTGGCCGCCCTCGGGATGCCTTGCTGAGGCTCCGCCGGACGTCCCCAACAGGGGGGGGGCGGGGCGGGGCGCGTTCGGGCGCCTCCTGAGGGCGCCTCAGCGGAGAGCGGCGTTGGCGCCGTGGAGTCTACGCGGGCGGCCCAACCCGCCTGCCACTCAGGTGTCTCTTTGCACGGAAGTGAGTTTTAGGAGCGGGAAACCTGTGGTGGGCGTGACTGACGTGTTTTTAAATCATTTTCTATACATTTAAAGCTGTAAAGGCAAAACTTCATGATCCAATTAATATAGCCAAAAATTCAGGCTTGATAGAAACATTTAGAATCCAGCCACTGGGGGTAAAGTCCCCTTATTCCCATCTGTTATTGGAGGAAGGTATGAGAGAGATTGGATACTGCGGTGGGAAGAAATAGAGCCAAATAGGAATGTCTGCTTCTATAGGGAGAATGTATCAGCCATGCGCTCACTTTAAGGCAGCACAGCTTTAAGGGAGAATCTGTGGAAATGATAGATTACCGCAGGAACATGAACTTGGAGTATATCTCCAACTAACAGAGTGGTGGTCTTCCAGCCATGGAACATTAGTCTCCCAGATTCCCTCTGTACCAGTCAGGGAATAAGTCCCAGTATTATTTCCCTTGGTGCTAGTATCCCACATTTCCCCTCTCTGCATTATGTTTAAGATTCAATAGTGTCACGGAGGCAACATGGTCTCTTTTCATATCTATTAGCTTCCTATAGAAGTGACATGAGACTGCAAGCATCACAATTATGATAAAAAACACAGTCAGACTGGAACTTAAGCTATGTGAAGTACTTTGCCCCCAAGCTCGCGGGTCCAACCCTTCCATGCTACTCCTCAATTGCTTAATCACATCAGAGCCAGGAGAAGCCTCAAGCTTGTCTTTGAATGTATAGAAAATATCCTTTTTAAGCTGATCAATATCTAATGAAATGTTTCCCTTAAACCCTTGCAAATGTTTCCTAATCAAATTCCAATCATGCAATGTCTTATTATAAGGATAAGTGGTTATACAGAAATCAGTTACATTCCAATCACATTATAGCATTGACAAATTCAAAATCTTGATCTTTCAGCAAAGCAGTCTGCAGTAATGTAGGGACTTTATGGATGTGCTTTATACAATTGATGTATGTATACGTATGGATTGTGGTAAGAGTTGTATGAGTCCCTAATAAAATGTAAAAGAAGAAAAGAGAAAAAAAATGATTAGGGCAAAGACTGTACAGATGTGCTTTATACAATTGATGTATGTATATATATGAACGGTGAAAAGAATTGTATGAGCCCCAATAAATTGTTAAAATTAAAAAAAAATTCATTAAAAAAAAATTAAATTAAATTAAAAAAAAATGAGTAAATGAACTTTGTCACACATAAGATTCCTCTTCTCCTTCTGTTTTAACAATTTAAATAGTAAAGCATTGCTAGATCTTGAACCAGTAAAAGTACTAGTTAGATAACCTTCATTGTTATGTAAATACCGGCTCCCATCCCTCAGAGAATTAAGAGAGCTAACTAATTGGGAGAACTTCTTATCATACTTTGAAAGACTGAAAAAATTCTTAATAAATTTGTTCAGCTGATCTTGAAGTAACTTACCAAGCAGACATTTTTTCTCCAGGCTTACCAATAAGGTTATAGGCTCAATTGAGCCGTTTTGCCTTTCAGGCTTCTCACACTGTATGATTTTACCTTGCAATATTCTGTCTTGGTTAACTTCACTCATTCCCTCTATGCTGGCTTTAGGGGAAGTTAATGGGAGGGCCTTAGGCCCCCCTGAATGCCCTAAGGAAATGACCCGGCATCCACAGTTAACAAACCTTTTTCCTTCCATTTCTAATTCCATGTGGGGGCGCTGTTTCTCCACAACAGCAGTCCAGAAGACTGCTTGATTTATAGGGTGGTCAAACTTCTCAAGTACTCTTTCCTGATAGGTATAAATTTTTACTCTAGAAATGCAAGGAAGGGAAAATTGGCTTAAGCGATCCTACATTTTTACAAACCATGGTATATCAGAACTCATTACTGCCTTAATTTCTTCTTCACAATCCTGACCAATAACTCCAGCAACACCTTGAGAATTTATGTTGGACTTTTTTTTTTTTTTTCTTGACTTTCTTAATAAACTTCCTATAGTTCTTTTAGGTAGTGGACCCCAATTACTGCTCTTCGTTTCTGATTCAATCACAGTTTTGGGCTTTTTCTTACAACTCTTATCAACTCCAGTATCAATTTTAATTTCTTGAGTACTAAGGTTAAATCTTCCTGATAGAAACTGTATTAATCTTTCAATAAGAGGTCCCTGCTTTTGAGGATCAAGCTCCTGTGAAGGCTTCTGAGCCATCTCTTGGTTATTCAAACCAACTGCAGTGAGAACAGAGACTAGGTTTTTGCCTCTTTGGCTAGGTCTGTTCTCCTGCTGTGAGGCTGCTAGATAAAGGCGATTTCTCTCAAAGATCTTCTTTGCTCCAGTAGGCAGACACCTTGCCTACCACGCTCTGCTATGAGGGCTCTGCATCAAGCTTCTTCCACTATTTTCCCGCCGGGAAGTCTTTGCTAATGGCGACCCTTCACGGTTGATTTTTGAACGACATTGGCTCGCCCAATGAGTTCCCTTCCTACAATGGAGGCAGAGTTCAGGTTCGTTTAAACCCGATCTCCATGGTCCTGGCCCATGCTCTGACATTGGCCGCAGCCTGCTCTGCCTACACTCTTTTGAAGATGACTTGTCTTCCCACAACTAAAGCACTTTCTTCCAGGTCTGATATAGTTTGCCAATGAAGCTGCCATGAGGTCTGCCTTGTATTCCTCTGCCTCTACATTCCTGCATATCCTAAAATAACCCAGCAAAGTGCCCTGTTCGCTGTAGGGATGCAAGGCATTTTTACAGTGCTTATTAGAGAAATCATAAGATAGCTTGTGCACTAGGTCTCTTACTGCCTGAACATTCTTCACACATTTGGAAATAGCATCTTCCAGTCGGGACACAAAGTCAGCGTAACGCTCATCATATTCTGTTGTCTTATAGCCCTGTAACGCGGCGTTCTCTCTTCTGATGGAATTATCTTTTCCCAGGCCCTTAAGCAAACCTCATGTATCTGTCCTATTGTCTGTTCAGTAAACTGTAGTTGAGACTCAACTGTAATATAATTTGCATCCCCTAGCAATTGATGAATTCCTATATCTATCCCATCCTCAGCATTCTTCCCAGCTCTTGCAAGGGCTGCTTCCTTCCATAGCATTTGATATCACAAGCATTCTGAAGAGTAAAGACAAATTCTCACTAAAGCTTTCCAATCTGTAGGGGTCCAGCTGTCAGACTCTGCTAGAGCCCTTATCATGCTAATTACAAAATGTGAGTCTGGGCCTTAGTCATTGATTGCCTGCTTGAGATCTTTTAGCAACTTAAAAGGCAAAGGCACTGTGAATTCCTTTTGGTTCTAACAGGATAAGACATCTTGCATTCTAAATCTTCTTCTGCAATCCCTCTTCCTACTCTGGAGAGTAAAGGTGCTTTCCTATACTTTGCTTCTTTACGTCTATTCTCTGAGCTACTCTTTTCAATCTGGATATCTTGGAGTTCCACTTCCTGAACTTCACCTTCTGTGCTAGCTCTCCTAGTTTGCATTTCTTTGGAGCTAATCTCTCTACCTTCAGGGCTGGCTTGCTTGATTGTTTTACAATCTCTGGCCTTTCTTACACTAAATTCCAGCAGGGGAGCAGTTGCTTTTACTATGTCCCCTTCTGACTCAGGCTCATTCTTTTAGCTCTGCCTAAAATCTTCTCATCTGCCTGAAACCCGTTCTCACTGCTTCTCATCTGATTTAAATTTGGGCATCTTAGACGTTGCCTGTTCTGCTTCTTGGCTTTCTCTACCTTTGAAAGCAAGGGAGCTTCCTGGGATTGTTTAATAGCCATGCTTTGGATCTTGCAATCCACTGCCTCTAGTACTGTATCACCTTTAAACCTTCGGAGTCTGCAGTCTCGCGAGAGCATACAGGCTTTGGCAATGAGGTTCTGTTCTAGAATTGGAGGCTTTAGATAACAAACCAATCCCTGCCTTTTCAGTTTTTCCTAAAGTTTCATAACCTAAATCATGCTTATTCACAGACACTTTAGCTTGCTTTGCTAGATTTGAATAGACACAAGACTTCTCACTAGACTGTTCATCCTTATTCTCTTCCTCCTGCAAAAGTTTTAAAACCATCTTAACTTGTACCCACAGAGACCACTTCTCCATAGGGATACTCTCCCCATCTCTGTGCTTCCTTTAAGTTGACAATGACCTCCTCCCAGGTCTCTAAATCAAAAGTTCCTTCCTCTGAGAACCATGAATTATACCTTTTTACTACTTTTAGAAAACATTGTATCTTTTTCTTCGTTACTTTTACACCTTGTCTTTTCAGTAAGTAGAGAGCATGGTACCATAAGTTTCAGGTTTACTTTTACCTTGCTCCCATTATCCTCTTTAAAATTCTAATTCACTATTTCCACTACTTCTCTGTCAATCCCCACACCGGATCCTCACTTCACACAATTTTCAAATTCACTCTACGTACCAATGGGGCCATATAATTGTTATATGGGATATAACTCATATTGTCCCACGTTGTGTGCCATTTGTCTGGGGAAGCCCGCCTTGTGCTGGGGCTCCAGCCTCCAGCCCAGTCCTTGAGCCTCCTGCCTGGTCTCCATCCCACCTCCCTTCGTCCACACTGAGCGTGGACCTGGCTGGTAAGATCATGGCCATCCAGGAGGTGAGCATGCTACCATGAATTGTGTCTGACTGCATTATTGTAATGTCTCTTCTATCGCTCATGCTCCCGGTGACTTTAATATAATATTTATATATCTCAACCATACAATTGTGCTTATTGAACCCAAGATTACTGGTGGGGGGCTGGCACCCCAACTCATACCACAGTACATACCATTTGTCTAGTTCTTCAATGCTTCCTCTCCCGCTCACTCCCTCCAACTATCATGACCTCAGCTCTACCTTACAAAGCCGGCTAGACCAGAGCATGTACACTGGTACAGATAAGAACTCTCAACACACAGAATCCAGGACAGATAAACCCTTCAGGAACAGTAATGGAAGTAGTGATAACATGAGGGTAGGGATGAGATAGAGGGAACTGATAGCAATGATTGATGTATTAACACTCACACCCCAGGGGGACAAGCAACAGAAACATTGGTGAAGTGAGACCTTGGACATTGTAAAATATGAAAGTATAATTTATCAAGGTTTCATGAGGGTGGGAGAGTGGGAGAGAAGGGGGGAAAAGGAGCTGATACCAAGGGGTCAAGTATAAAGAAAATGATGATGGTACCGTAGGTACAAATGTGCTTGATACAATTGATGTATGCATTGTTATAAGTGGTGTAAGAGCCCCCGATAAAATGACTTAATTTTTTAAAAGTGTTTAGGTAGATCTTGATGGAGGATAGATTGAGAAACAATAGTTTCAGAATTTGATAATTTTGCTTAATAATCAAACTGAAAACTCACTGCCATTGCATCTTTTGTGACTCACAGCAACCCTGACTTTCGGCAACCCTATTGGACAGGGTAGAGCAGCCCCTGTGAGTTTCTGAGACTGCAACTCTTTACAGGGGTAGAAAGCCCTAACGTTTCTCTCTCAGAGCGGGTGGTGGTTTTGAACTATGTGGGTAGCAGCCCAAGTGAAAACCACTATGCCACCAGGGCTCCCTGTGCCACATAGCGGGAGCTGTTGTTTTCCCAAACATTCACTTGGCTATTTCTTTTATAAGAAGCCAAGTAATTTGGCAGCTTATTTCTGTTCCAGTTTTCTTATATAGAAAATGTGGTGACAGTGTGAACCTGTTTGTTGTAGTTTATGTGAACATAATTGAGTGATCTAGACCAAGTGAGCTAGACCAAGTGAGCTGACTGGTCAAAAATCAGACCTGTGGATTGCCAAATTGGTTCTGCTGAGATTGGGGCTTTCCTGGATCCACAGGCTTCCTCCAAGCTGTGTCCGAGAAGCTCTGCATTTTAGAGCTACATTTTATAGTTGAAAGAGAGGCCTAAGGAGGGAGGGAGTCCTTAAGCTCTAAGACCTTAATGCTGTCATTGCTGTCCTCTTTTAGTGTACCTGCAGTTTCCACACTGCAGTGGGAACCATTGAAACAGCTGTTCTCATTCTCTGAGATGGTGTGCCACCCCACTCCATACCACCACCACCTCATCCCTTTCTCTTATTGTAGAGATAATGCCCCTTCCATATGTATCTCAGATATTCAATTAATGAAGAAAGACAAAAGTAGGAGAAATGATTTAGATGAAGGAGACCATAAGCATGAGGCCATAATGGGGTCCAAAGGCTGTGTGGCCATGTCGCTAATTATAGAAATGGATGAAATCTGCCACAAAAATGTGATTGGAGGCAGAGCAATTCATCACTCTCTCAGGCAGGACTACATAAGTGAGAATGGGGCCATTATGGAGACATGGAGACGATCACAGATTAGAAAGGCTTACTGGATTTGTTCTGGGGCCTTCCGACCACTATAACTCATGACCATAGGGTCTTAGACTTTCCCAATTTCCATTGAGGACCTTCCCAGGGAAGTCCCAGAGGGCAGATTGCTCCTCTCTGCTCTGGCTAGTTGTTGTTGCGTGCCATTGAGGACACTTGGACTCGTCGTGACCTCACATACAACCGAATGAAACACTGTAGGGTCGTGCACCATCCTCACAATTGTTCCTGTGCCTGAACCACCGATGAAGCCACTGAGTCCATCCACTTCTTCGAGGACCTCCTCTGTTTCATGGCTTCTCCACTGTACCAAATAGGATGTCCTTCTCCAGGGACTGGTCTCTCCTGACAACATGTCCAAAGTATGTAAGATGGCGTCTTGCCATCCTTGCCTCTAAGCAGCACTCTGGCCTTATTTCTTCTGATACAGATTGGTCAGTCCTTCAGCAGTCCATGGTACTGTCAGTAGTCTTCTGGTGGACCACAATTCGATGCATCTGTTCTTCTACAGCCTTCCTTATTCAGTGTCTAACTTTCACATGCATATGATGCAATGGAAAATAGCATGGCTTAGGTCATGTGCACCTTAGTCCTCAGAGTAACATCATTGTTCTTCAACACTATAAAGAGGTTTTCTGCAGCAGATTTACCCATTACAATACATCTTTTGATCTCCTGACTGCTGTTTCTATGAACATTGATAGTGGATCTAAGCAAGACAAAATCCTTGACAACTGAAGCCCTTTTCTCTGTTTATCACCTATTGGTCCAGTTTTGGGGATTTTGGTCTTCCTTATATTGAATTGTAACCCATATTGAAGGCTGCAATCCTTGATCTTCAGCAAGTGGTTCAATTCCTCCTCACTTTCAGCAAACAAATGGTGTCATATATGCACACAAGCAGGCTCCCAAAAGTTAGTGGAACAAGGAATCAAAAGAGAATGGAATTTTTCAGGGACTTTTTGAAATACCAGTGTGTGTGTGTGTGTGTGTGTGTGTGAGAGAGAGAGAGAGAGAGAGAGAGAGAGAGAGAGAGGAGATGTGGGCATAAAACAAACATCAAGCAACATAAGGGAGAATGCTGTTGGCTGCTGTTGAACTGATTCCGGTGCGCATGCACAGTGACCTGCTGTGTGCACCATAGTGACCCCTCAGAAGCAGATCATCAAGCCTACCTTTCAAATGAAATTCTGAGAATTCACAATTTTCAGAAGTATGTGGATAACAGTGAAAGCCAAAATTCTATTTGCACAGTCCCCACGTGGATTAAGCTTCCAGTGAATTCCTTCAGACCATTGACCAGGGATGTGAACACTCTTGCCACCAGGCAGAGGGCATTGGAAAGTGGATTACCCCTTAGGCAGCCCATGGTGGGGCTTAGAGACTTGCCTAAGTGTATCCTTGAATCGAGGCTGCCATTCTGGGCTGCGCGGTCATGAGTCATGCCCCCAAAGCCTTGGTTGTTTGGCCCTGGACCACTCTTGTAAACTGTCCTGTTTAACACAGGTCCCAATCCTTGTCCTATTCTTGCTTCTGTAGTCCCACCTGGAACTGTGATGTTGGGATCTGCCGCCATGTCCTTTCAAGTCTGTGAATCTCAGATAACCCTTACATATCAATAAGACCTCTTGCTAATAGTTTCCCTCCCCTCATCTCGATGGCATGTGTTGGCCCTTGGACTATCTAGGTTACCTAGCGGGCATTTGGATTATGTAGGCTCCCTAGCGGGAATTTGGACTATATAGATTACCTAGCGGGCAATTAGACTTTGTAGGTTATCTAGCGGGCACTTTGACTATCTAGGTTACCTAGCTAGCACTTGAACTATCTACGTTACCTAGCGGTTACTTGGAGTATGTTGGTTACCTACCGGGCTGTTGGACTATCTAGGTTACCTAGCCGGCACTTGGGCTATCTAGGTTAACTAACGGGCACTTGGACTATGTAGGTTCCCTAGCGGGCCCTTGGACTATGTAAGTTCCCTAGCGGGCACTTGGACTATGTGGGTTCCCTAGCGGGCATTAGGACTATCTGGGTTACCTAACGGGCACTTGGACTATGTAGGTTAACTAGCGGGCTTTGGACTATGTAGGTTACCTAGCGGACACTTGGACTATGTAGGTTCCCTATCGTTCACTTGGAGAATGTAGGTTAACTAAGGGGCACTAGGACAATGTAGGTTACCTAGCGGGCCTTGGGACTATCTAGGTTACCTAGGGGGAACTTGGACTATTTAGGTTTACTATTGGCCACTTGGACTATCTAGGTTACCTAGCAGGCACTTGGACTATGTAGGTTAACTAGCGGGCACTTGGACTATCTAGGTTACCTAGCAGGCACTTGGACTATGTACGTTTCCTAGCGGGTACTTGGACTATCTATGTTAACTAGCGGGCACTTGGACTATGTAGATTCCCTATCGGGCACTTGGACTATGTAGGTAACCTAGTGGTCACTTGAACTGTCTAGGTTACCTAGCGGGCATTTGGACTATGTAGGTTAACTAGCGAGCTCTTGGACTATCTAGGTTAACTAGCGGGCACTTGGACTATTAGGGTCCCTAGCGGGCATTTGGACTATATAGGTTACCTAGCGGGCACTTGGACTATGTAGGTTAACTAGCGGACACTTTGACTATCTAGGTTAGCTAACGGGCAATTGGACTATCTAGGTTACCTAGCGGGCACTTGGACTATGTAGGTTCCCTAGCGGGCACTTGGACTATTTAGGTTACCTAGCAGGCACTTTGACTATCTAGGTTAACTAACGGGCACTTGGACTATGGAAAGAAGTGCCTAATGGTCACCAGGACCCATGGTTAATCCAGGCGTGGTCATCTGATTCCAATCGATCAGACCTAGCTATAAATCACTTATATGTCTGGGTAATTAAAAGCAAATATAAATTTTCAAAAAAAATAACGTTGCATGGGATAGAAAGAGAATACATAACAACATCAGACATAAATATGCCTCAAGACAAACTCATTGTGCACATCCAGAATACATAATGGCTCTTGCTAAGATGCATTTCCCACTAGACCCTACCCCAAGCCAGTAAAAGCCAGAAACTCTACAGTAAACTGTGGATTGTACTACTCTGAAATGGGAGCTGTGTCTCTAGACCTAATTTGGGGCTGTTCGTGCTGAGGACTCACCAATACCTGCTGCAGTGACAACAGTCCAGGTGAGAATAAGGAAATCTGGATGACAGCCAGGATATAGGAGCACTGAGACCTCAAATTGCTTCTAGGCGAGCATGGCCTAATGGGCTTCCATTTATGCACCTCTGGCAGGAGGAGTTTGTTCTGGAAAGTAATGGTTTCTAAGGAAGTATTTCTTAAACTTTCACATGCATGCACTTACCCAGGTTCCTGGAAATCGGGCTGGGGGGCAGATTCTGATTTTGTGGGTTCAGGGTGGGGGGTCTAGGATCCAGCAGTTCTAGAGGCCCTGGTACTCTTGGGCTGTTAACCACAAGGACAGTAGTCCTAAACCACCAGCCACTCCTTGGGAGAAATATGAGGCTGTAGACTCCGGGCAAGAGTGACAGTCTGGGAAACCCACAAGGGCAGTTCTACCCTGTCCTGTAGGGTCACTATGAGTCAGCATCAACTCGATGGCATTAGCATGGGAGAAGCTAATGCTGATGTTGCTGGTTCCTTGACCTATCATACTTTGAGTGGCAAAGTCCCAAGGGCCTTCCCGGATGTGATGGCCAAAAGCAGTAGTGTTCACCCTTGGTCATACTTTGGAATCCCTTAGGAGCTTTCACGCCTCCCATTGGCCTGGCGCCATCCCAGACCAATGAAGCAAGACTTAGTGGAAGCAGGATTCAGGTCACGGTCAGTGAGAAAGCCCCCTTGGCAATGCCAACGTACAGCCAGTGCAGAGTCGAACTGGTCGACGACTCCACATGACTCCATATACTTTGGTGAAGCCAGCTGTTTGGGCAAGGTTTTCAGAGTTACCACCCATGTAGACTTGTTGGTGATAGTGCATTAAATAGAGCACATGCCGTGCATTGCATGAGTGTCCTATGTCATGCAACCACATCAGGGGTATGTTGAGCCAATTTCTCTGGGAGACCAAGGGTGTTGGCTCCATCCTGAACGTTGGCAGGGTAATGGACTGACACAGAGGAAACTCATTCTCTTTGTGGTGGTGCACTAATGGGTTCTTCACAGAAGGCCAAGTCCATGGCTGCAGATGCTCACGGGGCTGAGGGAGCAGGTCAAATCCTAAGTCCGAGGTGGGTGTTTGCATATTTACATGCCCTCACTGCCATCAAGTCCATTCCAACTCACAGGCCCATGGGACTGAGTAAAATGGCCCCCGTGGGTTTCTGAGACTGTGATTCTTTAGAGGAGTAGAAAATCTCCTCTTTCTCCAGAGGAGCGGTTGGTCATTCAAACTGCTGACCTTGAGATTAACAGTCCAACTCCTGACCACTCTTGCCGTCAGAATTCTATTTATTTACACAAGTATATATATATCCTTTCCCAAAAGAACTCCACATTTTCAAATCATTCTTGACACTCATGGCCTTTTTTCCTTTATAGCCATGCCTTTGGTTGAAACACAGATATAAGAGAAATATTTATCTACTTATAGGGGTACAAAAGTAGCTTTGGTGGCATAGTGTTTGCATGTTGGGCTGCTAACACCAAAGTCAGCACTTTGAAACCACCAGCCACTCCGTGGGAAGAAGAGTCTGTCTACTCCCATAAAGAGTTACAGTCTCAGAAACTCACAGGGACAGATCTACTCTGCCTCATAGGGTCACTATGAGTCAGCATCACCTCCCTGGCAGTGAGGTAGATTTTGGTTTCATAGAGATACAAGTCAGTCCTGAGCTGCTAAAGACAAGGTTGGCAGTTTGAACCCACCAGCGGCAGAGAAAGAGGAGGCTTTCTATTCCCATAAGGAGCTACAGTTTCAGAAATACCCACAGGGGAAATTTTAACCTCTCCTGTAGGATCAATATGAGTCAGAATCGACTTATCGGTGGTGAGCAAGTGGAGGGGACCCTAAACAGGTTCCGGTGGACCTTAAGAGTTCTACTAATTGTGCATGCTCTGTAAAATGTAAACCAAGATTTTACTTTTGCAAACATTATTTTTTCTAAACACGTCTAACTGTGAAACTATACTCGCATGCGGGTCTTTGAACCTGGTCATTGGTCTGGGGAAGTGAAGGGGCCTGACATCCTTTGTTGTTGTTAGTGCTGTCCAGTCATTCTGACATCACAGGGACCTTCTTTGCAACACAAGGCAGCACTGCCCAGTCCTTTGCCAGCCTCAGGGGTAGTATGTTGGAGCCCATGGTTTCAGCTACCGTGTCCTCCAGTTCACCAAGGAGTTTCCTCTTTGTGCTGCTTACTAAACCCGTTTCTAAGGAGTCCATTCCAACTCACGGTGACGCCGTGTGGGTCAGCACCACGGGACCCCACATAATGCCTTATACCATATATATATATATATATATATATATATACATATATTGTGCATAATGCCTTATACCTGGTCCCTTTGGCACCTTGTGATCGCACAGGCTGGTGTGCTTATTCCATGTGGGCTTTTTTGCTTCTGAGCCAGATGGCCGTTTGCTCACCTTCAAGCCTTTAAGACCCCAGACACTATCTCTTTTGATAGCCTCTGGCCTTTACTTCGGGGTCTTCGGTCCCTGCAGAGTGGACACATGCCTGCTGTGCGGGTATGGGACGTGTCGGAGCGCAGCCTGGTGGCGGAGCTTCAGGAGCATAAGTATGGCATGGCATGTGTGGCCTTCTCATCCAGTGCCAAGTACATTGTCTCAGTGGGCTACCAGCATGACATGATCGTCAATGTCTGGGCCTGGAAGGTGAGTGGGCTGCTGGCCTCAGGACAGGCGGGGCCGGGAGGGGAGCCAAGAAACTGCTGACCGGTGGCCTTTACTTCCGCCTGCTGGCCTCAGTCCCTTTCTAGAGAACTCTGAGCAGAAAGGAGCAACTGGGTATCTAGGATGCTGAAGAAGGGGCAGAAGGAGAGGTCAAGTTCACAGCTTGTCTAACCTTCAGTGTGTAAGTTTCTTTTCCCTCAGCTCCTAGAAGCAGAGCCTTGATTTCCCTTGACTTTCTCTCCAGAAAAACATTGTAGTGGCTTCCAACAAGGTGTCCAGTCAGGTGACAGCAGTATCCTTCTCTGAGGACTGCAGCTACTTTGTCACTGCAGGCAACCGGCACATCAAGTTCTGGTACCTCGATGACAGCAAGACCTCAAAGGTGAGGCAGCAAGTAGCCACTAGGGTGGGGTCTGCCCAGATATGTTCCACCTGCGCCCCCTTCTGCATGCTCAAAAGCCCCTTGGAAGTCTCAGCTGGGCCAGGTGCTATGTCAATATGCAAGGGAAGCCTTCTCCCTCCCTCCCCAGGGCCTGCTTTCCAGGGGGTAGCCTGCAGGGTGTGTGGGTGGCACCTGTGGTGGGTCTCCACAGGTGAATGCCACTGTAGCCCTGCTGGGCCGCTCTGGGCTGCTGGGGGAACCTGCGGAACAACCTGTTCACTGATGTAGACTGTGGCTGCGGGAAGAAGACTGACAGCACCTTCTGTATCACATCCTCTGGGCAGCTGTGCGAGTTCAGTGACCCGGAGACTGTTGGACAAGTGGGTGGAGCTGAGTGTAAGTGAATGCTTTGTCGGCACCCTCCCGTCTGTCACCTCCGGGCTCCAGGGCACCTGAGTCTGCATGCACGCTGGGGGAGGCCCCAGGCGGAGGAATGTGTTTGGGAACCTCTCTGCTTGCTCGCCCTCTCTGTCTCTGCCTCTTCCTCTGCTTTCCTCTTCTGCTCAGCACACAGACAGCATCACAGTAAGTGTGCTGGCCCTGTCCGCTGCCTCTGCTGCCTTTCTCTGGGCCGGCCTTTTCTGGGTGTGTCTTTGCCCAAACCTCAGGTGCCTTATAAGGCTTGCTGACTCCTTCCCCCTAATTGCAGGGGGCTGTGGGCCCTCTGGCCAGCTGCTGTTAGAGGGAGGGGCATTGAGGGGCTCTGCCCAGGGCAGCTGGCCTGCCTTGCGCTTGTCCTTGCCTCTTGGCTCATGGCTGTTGAGGTGTCCGGTGAAGGAGTGGACAGACGCCCTTGCTGACTGTGGCTTCTGTGCTCACAGACCACAGTGGCCCACTGCATCTCGGTGAGCCAGGACTACATCTTCTGCGGCTGTGCTGACGGCACCGTGTGCCTTTTCAACCCCTTCAACCTGCACTTCCTCAGCACGCTGCCCCGGCCCCATGCCCTGGGCACAGACATTGCCAGCATCACAGAGGCCAGGTGAGCGGTGTGGGTGGGCCCCTGAGTCCTGTCAGAGCCCCACTCTGTGCCAGGCCGTCCCTGGCATGCTGCAAGGAGAGGAGGGCACACATAGACCTCTGGGAAGACCCTTGCAGTCAAGCACAGGTGGGTCTTTTAGCATTTGTTGCTCACTGTGGGCAACCGTGGTAATCTGAGTCTGCAGTGTGGTAATGCATTGTCCTGTAAACACCACAGCTAGGACAGACGGGCAGTTCCTTAGGGTTTCTGAGAGAGGCTGGAAACCTGACGGAGCAGGCCTTTCTCCCTCAGGGTGGTCCTGGGTAGCAGCTAAGGTAGGAGGGTCTTATTGTAGCCTCGGGCCTTGGGTTGGGTGATTGCAGGAAGTGAAGTTTTGCTCTGGTTTCAGTGCTGTCAGGAAGCGGGGCAGTTCTGCAGTTGGGTATATTAATTTCTCATTCAGGGAAGGAGTGGGCTAAATCTGCAAATGGCAGGAAATGATATATGACCATGACTGGTTTGCACAGTGCCCTTCCTTTTCCTCTGACGTGAGTCTAGAAGGGCCTGACATCTGCTTGGCTGCATCACGGCCACACACTGTCCCCGCCTGATGTTGGGGGCTATGAAATAGCTTGTGTTCTTTTGCAGAGCCCCATGGCAAGGAATGCCAGGCCAGCCGCTGCGTTCTTTCTCCAGTGACTGCTGGCCAACCTGCTGCTCCTCCCTTTAGTGCCCCTTTGCATTAGCGCTAACTCACCAGTTTGCCCTGTCTGCCCTGGACACCCTGACCCCCTCTTTCCTCAGTCGCCTTTTCGCTGGAGTGGCCAATGCGAAGTATCGGGACACCATCACCTTGACCTTTGATCCTGCAAATCCGTGGCTGTCTTGTGTGTACAATGACCATAGTACTTATGTCTGGGGTGTGAAGGGCCCCAAGAAAGTGGGCAAGGTGTATTCAGCTCTCTATCATTCCTCCTGCGTCTGGAGTGTAGAGGTACGTGGGCCAGGTCTGCTGAGACTGACCGTGTTTCCTGGCCTACCATTAGGAGCTGGGGTTCCTCAAGTGTGGAATTTGTTTCCTCCAGCACCCTTGCTCCCCAAGCTGTGCCCCTGGGTCCCTTCGTATCTGTTAATTGGCTCTGAGGATGGGAGGGGATTTTAGTGCTGACTCATCTCAGACGTTTTTCAGTATGCCCCTGTGCAGTCTTAGCTTGGCCTCTTTGGACATGTTCCTGAACTTGACCAAACCTTAGTTTCTGCAATTGTGAAATGACATACCTGATGCATTTGATTTTTACGAACAGGAGACAATGTAAGTGGGAGATTTAGAATGCCTAGTACTTACTAGGTGCTTGGTTAATGTATATTCCTTTACTTGTTAAAGACAAGAGCTAATCATTATGACTTGCTTGCTATGGGACAAGCCGTTGCCTCCAGGGGACAGGATGGGGGAACTTTAGGCCCCCAAGGACAGAGGTTCAGGAGGGTTTAGCTGAAAAGGGTTGGGGACAAAATTTATTATCTCCAAGGGAAAGATACTAACTTGACAATGAAGAAACGGCAAAACCCACCCTTAGCCAAGTCATTAAGGTTAACATCCCGTGGCAGCAGCATGAATCTGGTGAGAGGGTACACTGAGAGGTTTCAAAATGTTCCCAGAAAATGTTATGACTCTTAAGAACTCCCAATAAAATGTTGAACAACAACAACCAACGTTGATGGAAAGTTTCTTTTAGTTCTGTTTTTCCATGCAGCCTCCTCCTAGCATTGTGTCTGGTATTCTTGACCCAAATGTATAAGGAACTTAGGATAGTCATGAGGAAACATCAGGCAACCTTCATTTGAGGTACACCTGCCAGAGTAACTTATCACACTCTCCCAGGTGTCAGGGTAGGAAAGACAAGCAAAGACTGAAAGCCGTTCTAGACTGGGACAGATGACACCCATGTGCCGTGGGGGCTCCTGGGATCCTGGAGCAGAAGAAGTACATTCGTGGGATAAACAAACAAACTCATTGGCATTGGGTTGATTCCAACTCAGAGCAACCCCCGCTGGTGACATTTAAATAAAGTCTAATAATGTTGTACCAGTGTGACCTCCGTGGTCCTTATCACTGTGTACTGTAGTGCATAAAACATTAATACGAAGGGAGACCAGGTGAGAGAGTTGAATGTGACATATCTTGACTCATTTTTCTAAAGGTTCAACCCAAAAGGTAAAGTAAAACAGCTCTTGATGGAGAGGAAAAGGTGGAAGGGGGTGGGTGATGATTCTTTCCCCCCGCTGCCTGGCACTGAACGGCCTCTCCTCTCTTCTCATTTTGCAGGGTCCACGAATTGCAGTTCCTGAGTGAAATGCTGAAGGTGGAGGCCCATGAGTCAGAGATTCTGTGCCTGGAGTACTCGAAGCCAGACACAGGTACCTGGCCCTGGCCTGGAATGGCCTTGAGTGAGCCCCTCCAGTCTGGCCAGAGCCACTGATACTTGTCCTGCCTCTTGACTATGGGGCTGATCGTTCTTTTGGCTACCAAAAGAGTTAGTGATCCTTCTTGATGTCTCTGAAGGCTTCTTGTTGTTTCTGAAGGCTTTGGGGAGGACTGCATCTCAACTCTGCCCGACTCCATGGCTCATGTGGCTTAAGGATGTGGGGCTCAGTTTCTCTGGGTGCTCTTTGCTGGGCACTCATGTTGGGCTGCGATCCACAAGCTCAGCAGTTTGAAACTACCAGCCGCTCTGCAGGAGAAAGGTGGGCCTTTCTACTCCTGTAAACAGTTACAGTCTCAGAAGCCCATAGGGGGTATTCACTATGAGTCAGCATTAACTTGATAGCAGCAGATTTGATTTTTGTAAAGTCTTTTTAAAGCCAACCAAAAGCTGAATCAGTGAAGAAGATCTGCTTTAGACATTGTGCTCTTTTAAAGAATAATCTGTCTGTGATCAGATTGACACAGGAACTTGGAAGGTTAGGTGAAAAGTTTAAGGGGCAGTGAGCTTATGTGTGTGATGGAAATTTGGAATTGGAAAAGGACAGTGAGAATGGCTACATAATTTCAGAAATATAATGAATGTTAGCAAATTGTACATGTAGAAATGATCGAATTGGTATATATTTTTGTGTGCATTGTTTTAGATCAGGGAGAAGACTCGAAGTTCAAATATAATTTACAGAGACCCCCTTGTTAAATCTTGAATGGGACAAAGTCCAGAAAAAACAAATCATCTGGTTGAGGGAGACCGTAAGCATGAGGCCATAATGGGGACTGAAGGATTCACAACAGCTCGGTCACATGGAAAACAAAGGAAGCCCCTTTAAAAGTCAAGTTCCCAGCAGATCAGACCATCACAGTTGGAAATGTGACTACAGAAATGGGAAAGGGACCATGATTGGAGTAAATACATTATTGCAGACTAGAAAAGTTTACAGGACTGGTTCAGGGCCCTCCAACCATCTTGGTCAGGGCATGAACGTGCAACCTCAGTACCCCAATTCCCATCAAGGGCATACTCAGGCAAGTTCTTGAGGGCTAGACTACTCCTCACCAGGCTGGCCAGAGGAGTGGGTGGAAGCAAACAAACTCTGCCTGAGGGCAAAGCATTTTACGTTGCTAGTTCAGAGTCATGGAGCTCTAGTGCCATAGAAGGTTATGGGTTGGGCGGTTAACCACAAGGTTTCACTCTTCAAAACCACCAGCCAGCTCCAGGGAAGAAAGATGAGGCTTTCTACTCCAATAAAAATATATAGTCTGGAGATAAAAAGCCCCAATGTAAGTTAACTGGGTTGATTCCTACTAGAGGGATAATGTGTGTGGGCCAGATGCTTGCAAGGTCCCTCAAGGCAATGCTGCCAGACTGCAGTCTCTGCTCCCTGCTGGTGGAGACAATGGATTGCTTTTCTCTAAAACTTGGAACCATTAGCTTGGTTCCAGTAGGTGGAGTTCACACCCTACTGATAATGGTTCATATGGAGATCCAGAAAACAGGTCAAAGTTAAGCTGCCATTCTAAATGTAGGATCCGCCCATTTTGTCACCTGTATACCCCCAATCCCTCCTCTTCCTATTGCATGTATGCTCCTAGACCACCCCTTCTCACCGCTGTATAACATAGTCCAAGTCCTTCCTGTGATGTATGTCTTTACCCTCCCGTTTCCAATTCCCCTTGTCCTCCTTCCCTTCCCCCTCTCTCCATGTGGACCACCAAGTGGGGCTGAGGTGAGCAATGCTACCATGATATGTGTGTGACTGCATTATTGTAATATCTCTTCTATCTCTCATGCTCCCAATGACTTTAATATTTATATCTCAACCCTTTATGTTTCCAGGGCTTTCAATGACATTAGGCATCTTTTCAATGTTTATGAATCATGCTTATGAACCTCTCTTCTGTTAGTTGTCTGTGTGTATGCATTGCCTGTATTAAAAACATATAGAACCGAGCAATTTGTCTGGAAAAATAATTTATAGAAACTTTATGTTAGATTGCCATGCGTTTTGCATAGCCAATTGTTCTTTTAAAACACTTTTCTTGTCATTGTGATACCATGCTAAAAGGTAAAAACATCTGTATATAGTCAAATAGCTTTATCTTTCCTTTAAAGACATGAACCTTCGTGTCTTGCTTAAAGTTTCCACCTCACTAAAGCTAAATTGCTACCCTCGAAAATAAATCCCTCTAAGTTTTTAATGCTTTGAATATTTTATCGCTCTAATCCTCCTGGAGTTTATTTTTGAATGTAGTATGCTCCTTCCTTTGATTTCTTGTAAATTCAGCCAATTCAACCACTCATTAACCAAAGTATTCCTTTACCACTGGATTGTTTTGCCACCTTTGCTTTGCATAGCATATAGTTCTAAATTATATCCCAGACTACTGAATTATTTGCCAGAGTGGCTTTACTAATTGTACACTGGCATCACAACACGCGGGAGCTTCGGAAAGATCGTGGGAGAAAGGAATGAAAAGAGAAGATAATTTCCCATGAATTTTTGAAGCTTCCTCGTACAGGTGCTTTACAGTAAGTCGACATTAGGGTTTATAATCAATAAAAAATTCAACTGTGATCCAAGAATGAGGGGCGTGACATTTCCTGGTTGAGACAAAAGCGAACAGGCGAGCAGAATACGAAAAGAATTGGTTAACCGATGAAACTGCAGCCAAGTGTTAGCTGTTATCACAAAAATGAACACACAGAATATTCTTGAACTTGGAAGTGGGAACTTCAGCCTTTCAACGGCCATCGACGGTGCGGGGCAACATCCCCGCACTCCTACGCTCAGGAAGGGGGTTCTGGGGTCTGCGGCGCCGCGGGGCACAAGTGGGGCGAAGGGCTGCGAGGGAACGCCGAGGCAGAGGGGTCCCCGCGAGGCGGCTGCGGGCCGCTCCAGAAGGCAGGGGTCCGGGGGCTCTGCGGTCCCTCAGGACCCTCCAGGAGAGGCTCCAGAAAGGCAGCTGGAGGCCCCGGCCGGCCGTGCAGCTCGCTGGGAGGCGCGGGCGCACGTGCTCCGCCGGTCCGGGCGGCGGGGGCGGCTGAACGGGCCCTGGCCGTGGGCGGCGGGCGGCGGGCGGGCGCAGTGCGGCGCCGGGCAGGCGGGAGGTGACCGCGCGGGGCGGTCGCGGCGGCTGGGGCTACTGACGGCACACGGATCCGGAGCGCACTGCGCGGGGCGGGGCGCCGCGCAGGTGAGAGCGGCAGCGGACCCGGATGCGGCGCGGCTGAGGGCGGCCGAGGGCGGGGGGTCGCGGCGGCTAGCTCTTGGAGATCCCGGCCGGAGGCTCCGGCGCCGGTGCTGCGCTTCCTGCCGGCTCGAAGAACGAGCCCGAGCCTGGCCGCCCTCGGGATGCCTTGCTGAGGCTCCGCCGGACGTCCCCAACAGGGGGGGGGGGCGGGGCGGGGCGCGTTCGGGCGCCTCCTGAGGGCGCCTCAGCGGAGAGCGGCGTTGGCGCCTTGGAGTCTACGCGGGCGGCCCAACCCGCCTGCCACTCAGGTGTCTTTTTGCACGGAAGTGAGTTTTAGGAGCGGGAAACCTGTGGTGGGCGTGACTGACGTGTTTTTAAATCATTTTCTATACATTTAAAGCTGTAAAGGCAAAACTTCATGATCCAATTAATATAGCCAAAAATTCAGGCTTGATAGAAACATTTAGAATCCAGCCACTGGGGGTAAAGTCCCCTTATTCCCATCTGTTATTGGAGGAAGGTATGAGAGAGATTGGATACTGCGGTGGGAAGAAATAGAGCCAAATAGGAATGTCTGCTTCTATAGGGAGAATGTATCAGCCATGCGCTCACTTTAAGGCAGCACAGCTTTAAGGGAGAATCTGTGGAAATGATAGATTACCGCAGGAACATGAACTTGGAGTATATCTCCAACTAACAGAGTGGTGGTCTTCCAGCCATGGAACATTAGTCTCCCAGATTCCCTCTGTACCAGTCAGGGAATAAGTCCCAGTATTATTTCCCTTGGTGCTAGTATCCCACATTTCCCCTCTCTGCATTATGTTTAAGATTCAATAGTGTCACGGAGGCAACATGGTCTCTTTTCATATCTATTAGCTTCCTATAGAAGTGACATGAGACTGCAAGCATCACAAATATGATAAAAAACACAGTCAGAGTGGAACTTAAGCTATGTGAAGTACTTTGCCCCCAAGCTCGCGGGTCCAACCCTTCCATGCTACTCATCAATTGCTTAATCACATCAGAGCCAGGAGAAGCCTCAAGCTTGTCTTTGAATGTATAGAAAATATCCTTTTTAAGCTGATCAATATCTAATGAAATGTTTCCCTTAAACCCTTGCAAATGTTTCCTAATCAAATTCCAATCATGCAATGTCTTATTATAAGGATAAGTGGTTATACAGAAATCAGTTACATTCCAATCACATTATAGCATTGACAAATTCAAAATCTTGATCTTTCAGCAAAGCAGTCTGCAGTAATGTAGGGACTTTATGGATGTGCTTTATACAATTGATGTATGTATACGTATGGATTGTGGTAAGAGTTGTATGAGTCCCTAATAAAATGTAAAAGAAGAAAAGAGAAAAAAAATGATTAGGGCAAAGACTGTACAGATGTGCTTTATACAATTGATGTATGTATATATATGAACGGTGAAAAGAATTGTATGAGCCCCAATAAATTGTTAAAATTAAAAAAAAATTCATTAAAAAAAAATTAAATTAAATTAAAAAAAAATGAGTAAATGAACTTTGTCACACATAAGATTCCTCTTCTCCTTCTGTTTTAACAATTTAAATAGTAAAGCATTGCTAGATCTTGAACCAGTAAAAGTACTAGTTAGATAACCTTCATTGTTATGTAAATACCGGCTCCCATCCCTCAGAGAATTAAGAGAGCTAACTAATTGGGAGAACTTCTTATCATACTTTGAAAGACTGAAAAAATTCTTAATAAATTTGTTCAGCTGATCTTGAAGTAACTTACCAAGCAGACATTTTTTCTCCAGGCTTACCAATAAGGTTATAGGCTCAATTGAGCCGTTTTGCCTTTCAGGCTTCTCACACTGTATGATTTTACCTTGCAATATTCTGTCTTGGTTAACTTCACTCATTCCCTCTATGCTGGCTTTAGGGGAAGTTAATGGGAGGGCCTTAGGCCCCCCTGAATGCCCTAAGGAAATGACCCGGCATCCACAGTTAACAAACCTTTTTCCTTCCATTTCTAATTCCATGTGGGGGCGCTGTTTCTCCACAACAGCAGTCCAGAAGACTGCTTGATTTATAGGGTGGTCAAACTTCTCAAGTACTCTTTCCTGATAGGTATAAATTTTTACTCTAGAAATGCAAGGAAGGGAAAATTGGCTTAAGCGATCCTACATTTTTACAAACCATGGTATATCAGAACTCATTACTGCCTTAATTTCTTCTTCACAATCCTGACCAATAACTCCAGCAACACCTTGAGAATTTATGTTGGACTTTCTTTTTTTTTTTTTTTTTTGACTTTCTTAATAAACTTCCTATAGTTCTTTTAGGTAGTGGACCCCAATTACTGCTCTTCGTTTCTGATTCAATCACAGTTTTGGGCTTTTTCTTACAACTCTTATCAACTCCAGTATCAATTTTAATTTCTTGAGTACTAAGGTTAAATCTTCCTGATAGAAACTGTATTAATCTTTCAATAAGAGGTCCCTGCTTTTGAGGATCAAGCTCCTGTGAAGGCTTCTGAGCCATCTCTTGGTTATTCAAACCAACTGCAGTGAGAACAGAGACTAGGTTTTTGCCTCTTTGGCTAGGTCTGTTCTCCTGCTGTGAGGCTGCTAGATAAAGGCGATTTCTCTCAAAGATCTTCTTTGCTCCAGTAGGCAGACACCTTGCCTACCACGCTCTGCTATGAGGGCTCTGCATCAAGCTTCTTCCACTATTTTCCCGCCGGGAAGTCTTTGCTAATGGCGACCCTTCACGGTTGATTTTTGAACGACATTGGCTCGCCCAATGAGTTCCCTTCCTACAATGGAGGCAGAGTTCAGGTTCGTTTAAACCCGATCTCCATGGTCCTGGCCCATGCTCTGACATTGGCCGCAGCCTGCTCTGCCTACACTCTTTTGAAGATGACTTGTCTTCCCACAACTAAAGCACTTTCTTCCAGGTCTGATATAGTTTGCCAATGAAGCTGCCATGAGGTCTGCCTTGTATTCCTCTGCCTCTACATTCCTGCATATCCTAAAATAACCCAGCAAAGTGCCCTGTTCGCTGTAGGGATGCAAGGCATTTTTACAGTGCTTATTAGAGAAATCATAAGATAGCTTGTGCACTAGGTCTCTTACTGCCTGAACATTCTTCACACATTTGGAAATAGCATCTTCCAGTCGGGACACAAAGTCAGCGTAACGCTCATCATATTCTGTTGTCTTATAGCCCTGTAACGCGGCGTTCTCTCTTCTGATGGAATTATCTTTTCCCAGGCCCTTAAGCAAACCTCATGTATCTGTCCTATTGTCTGTTCAGTAAACTGTAGTTGAGACTCAACTGTAATATAATTTGCATCCCCTAGCAATTGATGAATTCCTATATCTATCCCATCCTCAGCATTCTTCCCAGCTCTTGCAAGGGCTGCTTCCTTCCATAGCATTTGATATCACAAGCATTCTGAAGAGTAAAGACAAATTCTCACTAAAGCTTTCCAATCTGTAGGGGTCCAGCTGTCAGACTCTGCTAGAGCCCTTATCATGCTAATTACAAAATGTGAGTCTGGGCCTTAGTCATTGATTGCCTGCTTGAGATCTTTTAGCAACTTAAAAGGCAAAGGCACTGTGAATTCCTTTTGGTTCTAACAGGATAAGACATCTTGCATTCTAAATCTTCTTCTGCAATCCCTCTTCCTACTCTGGAGAGTAAAGGTGCTTTCCTATACTTTGCTTCTTTACGTCTATTCTCTGAGCTACTCTTTTCAATCTGGATATCTTGGAGTTCCACTTCCTGAACTTCACCTTCTGTGCTAGCTCTCCTAGTTTGCATTTCTTTGGAGCTAATCTCTCTACCTTCAGGGCTGGCTTGCTTGATTGTTTTACAATCTCTGGCCTTTCTTACACTAAATTCCAGCAGGGGAGCAGTTGCTTTTACTATGTCCCCTTCTGACTCAGGCTCATTCTTTTAGCTCTGCCTAAAATCTTCTCATCTGCCTGAAACCCGTTCTCACTGCTTCTCATCTGATTTAAATTTGGGCATCTTAGACGTTGCCTGTTCTGCTTCTTGGCTTTCTCTACCTTTGAAAGCAAGGGAGCTTCCTGGGATTGTTTAATAGCCATGCTTTGGATCTTGCAATCCACTGCCTCTAGTACTGTATCACCTTTAAACCTTCGGAGTCTGCAGTCTCGCGAGAGCATACAGGCTTTGGCAATGAGGTTCTGTTCTAGAATTGGAGGCTTTAGATAACAAACCAATCCCTGCCTTTTCAGTTTTTCCTAAAGTTTCATAACCTAAATCATGCTTATTCACAGACACTTTAGCTTGCTTTGCTAGATTTGAATAGACACAAGACTTCTCACTAGACTGTTCATCCTTATTCTCTTCCTCCTGCAAAAGTTTTAAAACCATCTTAACTTGTACCCACAGAGACCACTTCTCCATAGGGATACTCTCCCCATCTCTGTGCTTCCTTTAAGTTGACAATGACCTCCTCCCAGGTCTCTAAATCAAAAGTTCCTTCCTCTGAGAACCATGAATTATACCTTTTTACTACTTTTAGAAAACATTGTATCTTTTTCTTCGTTACTTTTACACCTTGTCTTTTCAGTAAGTAGAGAGCATGGTACCATAAGTTTCAGGTTTACTTTTACCTTGCTCCCATTATCCTCTTTAAAATTCTAATTCACTATTTCCACTACTTCTCTGTCAATCCCCACACCGGATCCTCACTTCACACAATTTTCAAATTCACTCTACGTACCAATGGGGCCATATAATTGTTATATGGGATATAACTCATATTGTCCCATGTTGTGCGCCATTTGTCTGGGGAAGCCCGCCTTGTGCTGGGGCTCCAGCCTCCAGCCCAGTCCTTGAGCCTCCTGCCTGGTCTCCATCCCACCTCCCTTCGTCCACACTGAGCGTGGGCCTGGCTGGTAAGATCATGGCCATCCAGGAGGTGAGCATGCTACCATGAATTGTGTCTGACTGCATTATTGTAATGTCTCTTCTATCGCTCATGCTCCCGGTGACTTTAATATAATATTTATATATCTCAACCATACAATTGTGCTTATTGAACCCAAGATTACTGGTGGGGGGCTGGCACCCCAACTCATACCACAGTACATACCATTTGTCTAGTTCTTCAATGCTTCCTCTCCCGCTCACTCCCTCCAACTATCATGACCTCAGCTCTACCTTACAAAGCCGGCTAGACCAGAGCATGTACACTGGTACAGATAAGAACTCTCAACACACAGAATCCAGGACAGATAAACCCTTCAGGAACAGTAATGGAAGTAGTGATAACATGAGGGTAGGGATGAGATAGAGGGAACTGATAGCAATGATTGATGTATTAACGCTCACACCCCAGGGGGACAAGCAACAGAAACATTGGTGAAGTGAGACCTTGGACATTGTAAAATATGAAAGTATAATTTATCAAGGTTTCATGAGGGTGGGAGAGTGGGAGAGAAGGGGGGAAAAGGAGCTGATACCAAGGGGTCAAGTATAAAGAAAATGATGATGGTACCGTAGGTACAAATGTGCTTGATACAATTGATGTATGCATTGTTATAAGTGGTGTAAGAGCCCCCGATAAAATGACTTAATTTTTTAAAAGTGTTTAGGTAGATCTTGATGGAGGATAGATTGAGAAACAATAGTTTCAGAATTTGATAATTTTGCTTAATAATCAAACTGAAAACTCACTGCCATTGCATCTTTTGTGACTCACAGCAACCCTGACTTTCGGCAACCCTATTGGACAGGGTAGAGCAGCCCCTGTGAGTTTCTGAGACTGCAACTCTTTACAGGGGTAGAAAGCCCTAACGTTTCTCTCTCAGAGCGGGTGGTGGTTTTGAACTATGTGGGTAGCAGCCCAAGTGAAAACCACTATGCCACCAGGGCTCCCTGTGCCACATAGCGGGAGCTGTTGTTTTCCCAAACATTCACTTGGCTATTTCTTTTATAAGAAGCCAAGTAATTTGGCAGCTTATTTCTGTTCCAGTTTTCTTATATAGAAAATGTGGTGACAGTGTGAACCTGTTTGTTGTAGTTTATGTGAACATAATTGAGTGATCTAGACCAAGTGAGCTAGACCAAGTGAGCTGACTGGTCAAAAATCAGACCTGTGGATTGCCAAATTGGTTCTGCTGAGATTGGGGCTTTCCTGGATCCACAGGCTTCCTCCAAGCTGTGTCCGAGAAGCTCTGCATTTTAGAGCTACATTTTATAGTTGAAAGAGAGGCCTAAGGAGGGAGGGAGTCCTTAAGCTCTAAGACCTTAATGCTGTCATTGCTGTCCTCTTTTAGTGTACCTGCAGTTTCCACACTGCAGTGGGAACCATTGAAACAGCTGTTCTCATTCTCTGAGATGGTGTGCCACCCCACTCCATACCACCACCACCTCATCCCTTTCTCTTATTGTAGAGATAATGCCCCTTCCATATGTATCTCAGATATTCAATTAATGAAGAAAGACAAAAGTAGGAGAAATGATTTAGATGAAGGAGACCATAAGCATGAGGCCATAATGGGGTCCAAAGGCTGTGTGGCCATGTCGCTAATTATAGAAATGGATGAAATCTGCCACAAAAATGTGATTGGAGGCAGAGCAATTCATCACTCTCTCAGGCAGGACTACATAAGTGAGAATGGGGCCATTATGGAGACATGGAGACGATCACAGATTAGAAAGGCTTACTGGATTTGTTCTGGGGCCTTCCGACCACTATAACTCATGACCATAGGGTCTTAGACTTTCCCAATTTCCATTGAGGACCTTCCCAGGGAAGTCCCAGAGGGCAGATTGCTCCTCTCTGCTCTGGCTAGTTGTTGTTGCGTGCCATTGAGGACACTTGGACTCGTCGTGACCTCACATACAACCGAATGAAACACTGTAGGGTCGTGCACCATCCTCACAATTGTTCCTGTGCCTGAACCACCGATGAAGCCACTGAGTCCATCCACTTCTTCGAGGACCTCCTCTGTTTCATGGCTTCTCCACTGTACCAAATAGGATGTCCTTCTCCAGGGACTGGTCTCTCCTGACAACATGTCCAAAGTATGTAAGATGGCGTCTTGCCATCCTTGCCTCTAAGCAGCACTCTGGCCTTATTTCTTCTGATACAGATTGGTCAGTCCTTCAGCAGTCCATGGTACTGTCAGTAGTCTTCTGGTGGACCACAATTCGATGCATCTGTTCTTCTACAGCCTTCCTTATTCAGTGTCTAACTTTCACATGCATATGATGCAATGGAAAATAGCATGGCTTAGGTCATGTGCACCTTAGTCCTCAGAGTAACATCATTGTTCTTCAACACTATAAAGAGGTTTTCTGCAGCAGATTTACCCATTACAATACATCTTTTGATCTCCTGACTGCTGTTTCTATGAACATTGATAGTGGATCTAAGCAAGACAAAATCCTTGACAACTGAAGCCCTTTTCTCTGTTTATCACCTATTGGTCCAGTTTTGGGGATTTTGGTCTTCCTTATATTGAATTGTAACCCATATTGAAGGCTGCAATCCTTGATCTTCAGCAAGTGGTTCAATTCCTCCTCACTTTCAGCAAACAAATGGTGTCATATATGCACACAAGCAAGCTCCCAAAAGTTAGTGGAACAAGGAATCAAAAGAGAATGGAATTTTTCAGGGACTTTTTGAAATACCAGTGTGTGTGTGTGTGTGTGTGTGTGTGAGAGAGAGAGAGAGAGAGAGAGAGAGAGAGAGAGAGAGAGAGAGGAGATGTGGGCATAAAACAAACATCAAGCAACATAAGGGAGAATGCTGTTGGCTGCTGTTGAACTGATTCCGGTGCGCATGCACAGTGACCTGCTGTGTGCACCATAGTGACCCCTCAGAAGCAGATCATCAAGCCTACCTTTCAACTGAAATTCTGAGAATTCACAATTTTCAGAAGTATGTGGATAACAGTGAAAGCCAAAATTCTATTTGCACAGTCCCCACGTGGATTAAGCTTCCAGTGAATTCCTTCAGACCATTGACCAGGGATGTGAACACTCTTGCCACCAGGCAGAGGGCATTGGAAAGTGGATTACCCCTTAGGCAGCCCATGGTGGGGCTTAGAGACTTGCCTAAGTGTATCCTTGAATCGAGGCTGCCATTCTGGGCTGCGCGGTCATGAGTCATGCCCCCAAAGCCTTGGTTGTTTGGCCCTGGACCACTCTTGTAAACTGTCCTGTTTAACACAGGTCCCAATCCTTGTCCTATTCTTGCTTCTGTAGTCCCACCTGGAACTGTGATGTTGGGATCTGCCGCCATGTCCTTTCAAGTCTGTGAATCTCAGATAACCCTTACATATCAATAAGACCTCTTGCTAATAGTTTCCCTCCCCTCATCTCGATTGCATGTGTAGGCCCTTGGACTATCTAGGTTACCTAGCGGGCATTTGGATTATGTAGGCTCCCTAGCGGGAATTTGGACTATATAGATTACCTAGCGGGCAATTAGACTTTGTAGGTTATCTAGCGGGCACTTTGACTATCTAGGTTACCTAGCTAGCACTTGAACTATCTACGTTACCTAGCGGTTACTTGGAGTATGTTGGTTACCTACCGGGCTGTTGGACTATCTAGGTTACCTAGCCGGCACTTGGGCTATCTAGGTTAACTAACGGGCACTTGGACTATGTAGGTTCCCTAGCGGGCCCTTGGACTATGTAAGTTCCCTAGCGGGCACTTGGACTATGTGGGTTCCCTAGCGGGCATTAGGACTATCTGGGTTACCTAACGGGCACTTGGACTATGTAGGTTAACTAGCGGGCTTTGGACTATGTAGGTTACCTAGCGGACACTTGGACTATGTAGGTTCCCTATCGTTCACTTGGAGAATGTAGGTTAACTAAGGGGCACTAGGACAATGTAGGTTACCTAGCGGGCCTTGGGACTATCTAGGTTACCTAGGGGGAACTTGGACTATGTAGGTTTACTATTGGCCACTTGGACTATCTAGGTTACCTAGCAGGCACTTGGACTATGTAGGTTAACTAGCGGGCACTTGGACTATCTAGGTTACCTAGCAGGCACTTGGACTATGTACGTTTCCTAGCGGGTACTTGGACTATCTATGTTAACTAGCGGGCACTTGGACTATGTAGATTCCCTATCGGGCACTTGGACTATGTAGGTAACCTAGTGGTCACTTGAACTGTCTAGGTTACCTAGCGGGCATTTGGACTATGTAGGTTAACTAGCGAGCTCTTGGACTATCTAGGTTAACTAGCGGGCACTTGGACTATTAGGGTCCCTAGCGGGCATTTGGACTATATAGGTTACCTAGCGGGCACTTGGACTATGTAGGTTAACTAGCGGACACTTTGACTATCTAGGTTAGCTAACGGGCAATTGGACTATCTAGGTTACCTAGCGGGCACTTGGACTATGTAGGTTCCCTAGCGGGCACTTGGACTATTTAGGTTACCTAGCAGGCACTTTGACTATCTAGGTTAACTAACGGGCACTTGGACTATGGAAAGAAGTGCCTAATGGTCACCAGGACCCATGGTTAATCCAGGCGTGGTCATCTGATTCCAATCGATCAGACCTAGCTATAAATCACTTATATGTCTGGGTAATTAAAAGCAAATATAAATTTTCAAAAAAAATAACGTTGCATGGGATAGAAAGAGAATACATAACAACATCAGACATAAATATGCCTCAAGACAAACTCATTGTGCACATCCAGAATACATAATGGCTCTTGCTAAGATGCATTTCCCACTAGACCCTACCCCAAGCCAGTAAAAGCCAGAAACTCTACAGTAAACTGTGGATTGTACTACTCTGAAATGGGAGCTGTGTCTCTAGACCTAACTTGGGGCTGTTCGTGCTGAGGACTCACCAATACCTGCTGCAGTGACAACAGTCCAGGTGAGAATAAGGAAATCTGGATGACAGCCAGGATATAGGAGCACTGAGACCTCAAATTGCTTCTAGGCGAGCATGGCCTAATGGGCTTCCATTTATGCACCTCTGGCAGGAGGAGTTTGTTCTGGAAAGTAATGGTTTCTAAGGAAGTATTTCTTAAACTTTCACATGCATGCACTTACCCAGGTTCCTGGAAATCGGGCTGGGGGGCAGATTCTGATTTTGTGGGTTCAGGGTGGGGGGTCTAGGATCCAGCAGTTCTAGAGGCCCTGGTACTCTTGGGCTGTTAACCACAAGGACAGTAGTCCTAAACCACCAGCCACTCCTTGGGAGAAATATGAGGCTGTAGACTCCGGGCAAGAGTGACAGTCTGGGAAACCCACAAGGGCAGTTCTACCCTGTCCTGTAGGGTCACTATGAGTCAGCATCAACTCGATGGCATTAGCATGGGAGAAGCTAATGCTGATGTTGCTGGTTCCTTGACCTATCATACTTTGAGTGGCAAAGTCCCAAGGGCCTTCCCGGATGTGATGGCCAAAAGCAGTAGTGTTCACCCTTGGTCATACTTTGGAATCCCTTAGGAGCTTTCACGCCTCCCATTGGCCTGGCGCCATCCCAGACCAATGAAGCAAGACTTAGTGGAAGCAGGATTCAGGTCACGGTCAGTGAGAAAGCCCCCTTGGCAATGCCAACGTACAGCCAGTGCAGAGTCGAACTGGTCGACGAATCCACATGACTCCATATACTTTGGTGAAGCCAGCTGTTTGGGCAAGGTTTTCAGAGTTACCACCCATGTAGACTTGTTGGTGATAGTGCATTAAATAGAGCACATGCCGTGCATTGCATGAGTGTCCTATGTCATGCAACCACATCAGGGGTATGTTGAGCCAATTTCTCTGGGAGACCAAGGGTGTTGGCTCCATCCTGAACGTTGGCAGGGTAATGGACTGACACAGAGGAAACTCATTCTCTTTGTGGTGGTGCACTAATGGGTTCTTCACAGAAGGCCAAGTCCATGGCTGCAGATGCTCACGGCGCTGAGGGAGCAGGTCAAATCCTAAGTCCGAGGTGGGTGTTTGCATATTTACATGCCCTCACTGCCATCAAGTCCATTCCAACTCACAGGCCCATGGGACTGAGTAAAATGGCCCCCGTGGGTTTCTGAGACTGTGATTCTTTAGAGGAGTAGAAAATCTCCTCTTTCTCCAGAGGAGCGGTTGGTCATTCAAACTGCTGACCTTGAGATAAACAGTCCAACTCCTGACCACTCTTGCTGTCAGAATTCTATTTATTTACACAAGTATATATATATCCTTTCCCAAAAGAACTCCACATTTTCAAATCATTCTTGACACTCATGGCCTTTTTTCCTTTATAGCCATGCCTTTGGTTGAAACACAGATATAAGAGAAATATTTATCTACTTATAGGGGTACAAAAGTAGCTTTGGTGGCATAGTGTTTGCATGTTGGGCTGCTAACACCAAAGTCAGCACTTTGAAACCACCAGCCACTCCGTGGGAAGAAGAGTCTGTCTACTCCTATAAAGAGTTACAGTCTCAGAAACTCACAGGGACAGATCTACTCTGCCTCATAGGGTCACTATGAGTCAGCATCACCTCCCTGGCAGTGAGGTAGATTTTGGTTTCATAGAGATACAAGTCAGTCCTGAGCTGCTAAAGACAAGGTTGGCAGTTTGAACCCACCAGCTGCAGAGAAAGAGGAGGCTTTCTATTCCCATAAGGAGCTACAGTTTCAGAAATACCCACAGGGGAAATTTTAACCTCTCCTGTAGGATCAATATGAGTCAGAATCGACTTATCGGTGGTGAGCAAGTGGAGGGGACCCTAAACAGGTTCCGGTGGACCTTAAGAGTTCTACTAATTGTGCATGCTCTGTAAAATGTAAACCAAGATTTTACTTTTGCAAACATTATTTTTTCTAAACACGTCTAACTGTGAAACTATACTCGCATGCGGGTCTTTGAACCTGGTCATTGGTCTGGGGAAGTGAAGGGGCCTGACATCCTTTGTTGTTGTTAGTGCTGTCCAGTCATTCTGACATCACAGGGACCTTCTTTGCAACACAAGGCAGCACTGCCCAGTCCTTTGCCAGCCTCAGGGGTAGTATGTTGGAGCCCATGGTTTCAGCTACCGTGTCCTCCAGTTCACCAAGGAGTTTCCTCTTTGTGCTGCTTACTAAACCCGTTTCTAAGGAGTCCATTCCAACTCACGGTGACGCCGTGTGGGTCAGCACCACGGGACCCCACATAATGCCTTATACCATATATATATATATATATATACATATATTGTGCATAATGCCTTATACCTGGTCCCTTTGGCACCTTGTGATCGCACAGGCTGGTGTGCTTATTCCATGTGGGCTTTTTTGCTTCTGAGCCAGATGGCCGTTTGCTCACCTTCAAGCCTTTAAGACCCCAGACACTATCTCTTTTGATAGCCTCTGGCCTTTACTTCGGGGTCTTCGGTCCCTGCAGAGTGGACACATGCCTGCTGTGCGGGTATGGGACGTGTCGGAGCGCAGCCTGGTGGCGGAGCTTCAGGAGCATAAGTATGGCATGGCATGTGTGGCCTTCTCATCCAGTGCCAAGTACATTGTCTCAGTGGGCTACCAGCATGACATGATCGTCAATGTCTGGGCCTGGAAGGTGAGTGGGCTGCTGGCCTCAGGACAGGCGGGGCCGGGAGGGGAGCCAAGAAACTGCTGACCGGTGGCCTTTACTTCCGCCTGCTGGCCTCAGTCCCTTTCTAGAGAACTCTGAGCAGAAAGGAGCAACTGGGTATCTAGGATGCTGAAGAAGGGGCAGAAGGAGAGGTCAAGTTCACAGCTTGTCTAACCTTCAGTGTGTAAGTTTCTTTTCCCTCAGCTCCTAGAAGCAGAGCCTTGATTTCCCTTGACTTTCTCTCCAGAAAAACATTGTAGTGGCTTCCAACAAGGTGTCCAGTCAGGTGACAGCAGTATCCTTCTCTGAGGACTGCAGCTACTTTGTCACTGCAGGCAACCGGCACATCAAGTTCTGGTACCTCGATGACAGCAAGACCTCAAAGGTGAGGCAGCAAGTAGCCACTAGGGTGGGGTCTGCCCAGATATGTTCCACCTGCGCCCCCTTCTGCATGCTCAAAAGCCCCTTGGAAGTCTCAGCTGGGCCAGGTGCTATGTCAATATGCAAGGGAAGCCTTCTCCCTCCCTCCCCAGGGCCTGCTTTCCAGGGGGTAGCCTGCAGGGTGTGTGGGTGGCACCTGTGGTGTGTCTCCACAGGTGAATGCCACTGTACCCCTGCTGGGCCGCTCTGGGCTGCTGGGGGAACCTGCGGAACAACCTGTTCACTGATGTAGACTGTGGCTGCGGGAAGAAGACTGACAGCACCTTCTGTATCACATCCTCTGGGCAGCTGTGCGAGTTCAGTGACCCGGAGACTGTTGGACAAGTGGGTGGAGCTGAGTGTAAGTGAATGCTTTGTCGGCACCCTCCCGTCTGTCACCTCCGGGCTCCAGGGCACCTGAGTCTGCATGCACGCTGGGGGAGGCCCCAGGCGGAGGAATGTGTTTGGGAACCTCTCTGCTTGCTCGCCCTCTCTGTCTCTGCCTCTTCCTCTGCTTTCCTCTTCTGCTCAGCACACAGACAGCATCACAGTAAGTGTGCTGGCCCTGTCCGCTGCCTCTGCTGCCTTTCTCTGGGCCGGCCTTTTCGGGGTGTGTCTTTGCCCAAACCTCAGGTGCCTTATAAGGCTTGCTGACTCCTTCCCCCTAATTGCACGGGGCTGTGGGCCCTCTGGCCAGCTGCTGTTAGAGGGAGGGGCATTGAGGGGCTCTGCCCAGGGCAGCTGGCCTGCCTTGCGCTTGTCCTTGCCTCTTGGCTCATGGCTGTTGAGGTGTCCGGTGAAGGAGTGGACAGACGCCCTTGCTGACTGTGGCTTCTGTGCTCACAGACCACAGTGGCCCACTGCATCTCGGTGAGCCAGGACTACATCTTCTGCGGCTGTGCTGACGGCACCGTGTGCCTTTTCAACCCCTTCAACCTGCACTTCCTCAGCACGCTGCCCCGGCCCCATGCCCTGGGCACAGACATTGCCAGCATCACAGAGGCCAGGTGAGCGGTGTGGGTGGGCCCCTGAGTCCTGTCAGAGCCCCACTCTGTGCCAGGCCGTCCCTGGCATGCTGCAAGGAGAGGAGGGCACACATAGACCTCTGGGAAGACCCTTGCAGTCAAGCACAGGTGGGTCTTTTAGCATTTGTTGCTCACTGTGGGCAACCGTGGTAATCTGAGTCTGCAGTGTGGTAATGCATTGTCCTGTAAACACCACAGCTAGGACAGACGGGCAGTTCCTTAGGGTTTCTGAGAGAGGCTGGAAACCTGACGGAGCAGGCCTTTCTCCCTCAGGGTGGTCCTGGGTAGCAGCTAAGGTAGGAGGGTCTTATTGTAGCCTCGGGCCTTGGGTTGGGTGATTGCAGGAAGTGAAGTTTTGCTCTGGTTTCAGTGCTGTCAGGAAGCGGGGCAGTTCTGCAGTTGGGTATATTAATTTCTCATTCAGGGAAGGAGTGGGCTAAATCTGCAAATGGCAGGAAATGATATATGACCATGACTGGTTTGCACAGTGCCCTTCCTTTTCCTCTGACGTGAGTCTAGAAGGGCCTGACATCTGCTTGGCTGCATCACGGCCACACACTGTCCCCGCCTGATGTTGGGGGCTATGAAATAGCTTGTGTTCTTTTGCAGAGCCCCATGGCAAGGAATGCCAGGCCAGCCGCTGCGTTCTTTCTCCAGTGACTGCTGGCCAACCTGCTGCTCCTCCCTTTAGTGCCCCTTTGCATTAGCGCTAACTCACCAGTTTGCCCTGTCTGCCCTGGACACCCTGACCCCCTCTTTCCTCAGTCGCCTTTTCGCTGGAGTGGCCAATGCGAAGTATCGGGACACCATCACCTTGACCTTTGATCCTGCAAATCCGTGGCTGTCTTGTGTGTACAATGACCATAGTACTTATGTCTGGGGTGTGAAGGGCCCCAAGAAAGTGGGCAAGGTGTATTCAGCTCTGTATCATTCCTCCTGCGTCTGGAGTGTAGAGGTACGTGGGCCAGGTCTGCTGAGACTGACCGTGTTTCCTGGCCTACCATTAGGAGCTGGGGTTCCTCAAGTGTGGAATTTGTTTCCTCCAGCACCCTTGCTCCCCAAGCTGTGCCCCTGGGTCCCTTCGTATCTGTTAATTGGCTCTGAGGATGGGAGGGGATTTTAGTGCTGACTCATCTCAGACGTTTTTCAGTATGCCCCTGTGCAGTCTTAGCTTGGCCTCTTTGGACATGTTCCTGAACTTGACCAAACCTTAGTTTCTGCAATTGTGAAATGACATACCTGATGCATTTGATTTTTACGAACAGGAGACAATGTAAGTGGGAGATTTAGAATGCCTAGTACTTACTAGGTGCTTGGTTAATGTATATTCCTTTACTTGTTAAAGACAAGAGCTAATCATTATGACTTGCTTGCTATGGGACAAGCCGTTGCCTCCAGGGGACAGGATGGGGGAACTTTAGGCCCCCAAGGACAGAGGTTCAGGAGGGTTTAGCTGAAAAGGGTTGGGGACAAAATTTATTATCTCCAAGGGAAAGATACTAACTTGACAATGAAGAAACGGCAAAACCCACCCTTAGCCAAGTCATTAAGGTTAACATCCCGTGGCAGCAGCATGAATCTGGTGAGAGGGTACACTGAGAGGTTTCAAAATGTTCCCAGAAAATGTTATGACTCTTAAGAACTCCCAATAAAATGTTGAACAACAACAACCAACGTTGATGGAAAGTTTCTTTTAGTTCTGTTTTTCCATGCAGCCTCCTCCTAGCATTGTGTCTGGTATTCTTGACCCAAATGTATAAGGAACTTAGGATAGTCATGAGGAAACATCAGGCAACCTTCATTTGAGGTACACCTGCCAGAGTAACTTATCACACTCTCCCAGGTGTCAGGGTAGGAAAGACAAGCAAAGACTGAAAGCCGTTCTAGACTGGGACAGATGACACCCATGTGCCGTGGGGGCTCCTGGGATCCTGGAGCAGAAGAAGTACATTCGTGGGATAAACAAACAAACTCATTGGCATTGGGTTGGTTCCAACTCAGAGCAACCCCCGCTGGTGACATTTAAATAAAGTCTAATAATGTTGTACCAGTGTGACCTCCGTGGTCCTTATCACTGTGTACTGTAGTGCATAAAACATTAATACGAAGGGAGACCAGGTGAGAGAGTTGAATGTGACATATCTTGACTCATTTTTCTAAAGGTTCAACCCAAAAGGTAAAGTAAAACAGCTCTTGATGGAGAGGAAAAGGTGGAAGGGGGTGGGTGATGATTCTTTCCCCCCGCTGCCTGGCACTGAACGGCCTCTCCTCTCTTCTCATTTTGCAGGGTCCACGAATTGCAGTTCCTGAGTGAAATGCTGAAGGTGGAGGCCCATGAGTCAGAGATTCTGTGCCTGGAGTACTCGAAGCCAGACACAGGTACCTGGCCCTGGCCTGGAATGGCCTTGAGTGAGCCCCTCCAGTCTGGCCAGAGCCACTGATACTTGTCCTGCCTCTTGACTATGGGGCTGATCGTTCTTTTGGCTACCAAAAGAGTTAGTGATCCTTCTTGATGTCTCTGAAGGCTTCTTGTTGTTTCTGAAGGCTTTGGGGAGGACTGCATCTCAACTCTGCCCGACTCCATGGCTCATGTGGCTTAAGGATGTGGGGCTCAGTTTCTCTGGGTGCTCTTTGCTGGGCACTCATGTTGGGCTGCGATCCACAAGCTCAGCAGTTTGAAACTACCAGCCGCTCTGCAGGAGAAAGGTGGGCCTTTCTACTCCTGTAAACAGTTACAGTCTCAGAAGCCCATAGGGGGTATTCACTATGAGTCAGCATTAACTTGATAGCAGCAGATTTGATTTTTGTAAAGTCTTTTTAAAGCCAACCAAAAGCTGAATCAGTGAAGAAGATCTGCTTTAGACATTGTGCTCTTTTAAAGAATAATCTGTCTGTGATCAGATTGACACAGGAACTTGGAAGGTTAGGTGAAAAGTTTAAGGGGCAGTGAGCTTATGTGTGTGATGGAAATTTGGAATTGGAAAAGGACAGTGAGAATGGCTACATAATTTCAGAAATATAATGAATGTTAGCAAATTGTACATGTAGAAATGATCGAATTGGTATATATTTTTGTGTGCATTGTTTTAGATCAGGGAGAAGACTCGAAGTTCAAATATAATTTACAGAGACCCCCTTGTTAAATCTTGAATGGGACAAAGTCCAGAAAAAACAAATCATCTGGTTGAGGGAGACCGTAAGCATGAGGCCATAATGGGGACTGAAGGATTCACAACAGCTCGGTCACATGGAAAACAAAGGAAGCCCCTTTAAAAGTCAAGTTGCCAGCAGATCAGACCATCACAGTTGGAAATGTGACTACAGAAATGGGAAAGGGACCATGATTGGAGTAAATACATTATTGCAGACTAGAAAAGTTTACAGGACTGGTTCAGGGCCCTCCAACCATCTTGGTCAGGGCATGAACGTGCAACCTCAGTACCCCAATTCCCATCAAGGGCATACTCAGGCAAGTTCTTGAGGGCTAGACTACTCCTCACCAGGCTGGCCAGAGGAGTGGGTGGAAGCAAACAAACTCTGCCTGAGGGCAAAGCATTTTACGTTGCTAGTTCAGAGTCATGGAGCTCTAGTGCCATAGAAGGTTATGGGTTGGGCGGTTAACCACAAGGTTTCACTCTTCAAAACCACCAGCCAGCTCCAGGGAAGAAAGATGAGGCTTTCTACTCCAATAAAAATATATAGTCTGGAGATAAAAAGCCCCAATGTAAGTTAACTGGGTTGATTCCTACTAGAGGGATAATGTGTGTGGGCCAGATGCTTGCAAGGTCCCTCAAGGCAATGCTGCCAGACTGCAGTCTCTGCTCCCTGCTGGTGGAGACAATGGATTGCTTTTCTCTAAAACTTGGAACCATTAGCTTGGTTCCAGTAGGTGGAGTTCACACCCTACTGATAATGGTTCATATGGAGATCCAGAAAACAGGTCAAAGTTAAGCTGCCATTCTAAATGTAGGATCCGCCCATTTTGTCACCTGTATACCCCCAATCCCTCCTCTTCCTATTGCATGTATGCCCCTAGACCACCCCTTCTCACCGCTGTATAACATAGTCCAAGTCCTTCCTGTGATGTATGTCTTTACCCTCCCGTTTCCAATTCCCCTTGTCCTCCTTCCCTTCCCCCTCTCTCCATGTGGACCACCAAGTGGGGCTGAGGTGAGCAATGCTACCATGATATGTGTGTGACTGCATTATTGTAATATCTCTTCTATCTCTCATGCTCCCAATGACTTTAATATTTATATCTCAACCCTTTATGTTTCCAGGGCTTTCAATGACATTAGGCATCTTTTCAATGTTTATGAATCATGCTTATGAACCTCTCTTCTGTTAGTTGTCTGTGTGTATGCATTGCCTGTATTAAAAACATATAGAACCGAGCAATTTGTCTGGAAAAATAATTTATAGAAACTTTATGTTAGATTGCCATGCGTTTTGCATAGCCAATTGTTCTTTTAAAACACTTTTCTTGTCATTGTGATACCATGCTAAAAGGTAAAAACATCTGTATATAGTCAAATAGCTTTATCTTTCCTTTAAAGACATGAACCTTCGTGTCTTGCTTAAAGTTTCCACCTCACTAAAGCTAAATTGCTACCCTCGAAAATAAATCCCTCTAAGTTTTTAATGCTTTGAATATTTTATCGCTCTAATCCTCCTGGAGTTTATTTTTGAATGTAGTATGCTCCTTCCTTTGATTTCTTGTAAATTCAGCCAATTCAACCACTCATTAACCAAAGTATTCCTTTACCACTGGATTGTTTTGCCACCTTTGCTTTTGCATAGCATATAGTTCTAAATTATATCCCAGACTACTGAATTATTTGCCAGAGTGGCTTTACTAATTGTACACTGGCATCACAACACGCGGGAGCTTCGGAAAGATCGTGGGAGAAAGGAATGAAAAGAGAAGATAATTTCCCATGAATTTTTGAAGCTTCCTCGTACAGGTGCTTTACAGTAAGTCGACATTAGGGTTTATAATCAATAAAAAATTCAACTGTGATCCAAGAATGAGGGGCGTGACATTTCCTGGTTGAGACAAAAGCGAACAGGCGAGCAGAATACGAAAAGAATTGGTTAACCGATGAAACTGCAGCCAAGTGTTAGCTGTTATCACAAAAATGAACACACAGAATATTCTTGAACTTGGAAGTGGGAACTTCAGCCTTTCAACGGCCATCGACGGTGCGGGGCAACATCCCCGCACTCCTACGCTCAGGAAGGGGGTTCTGGGGTCTGCGGCGCCGCGGGGCACAAGTGGGGCGAAGGGCTGCGAGGGAACGCCGAGGCAGAGGGGTCCCCGCGAGGCGGCTGCGGGCCGCTCCAGAAGGCAGGGGTCCGGGGGCTCTGCGGTCCCTCAGGACCCTCCAGGAGAGGCTCCAGAAAGGCAGCTGGAGGCCCCGGCCGGCCGTGCAGCTCGCTGGGAGGCGCGGGCGCACGTGCTCCGCCGGTCCGGGCGGCGGGGGCGGCTGAACGGGCCCTGGCCGTGGGCGGCGGGCGGCGGGCGGGCGCAGTGCGGCGCCGGGCAGGCGGGAGGTGACCGCGCGGGGCGGTCGCGGCGGCTGGGGCTACTGACGGCACACGGATCCGGAGCGCACTGCGCGGGGCGGGGCGCCGCGCAGGTGAGAGCGGCAGCGGACCCGGATGCGGCGCGGCTGAGGGCGGCCGAGGGCGGGGGGTCGCGGCGGCTAGCTCTTGGAGATCCCGGCCGGAGGCTCCGGCGCCGGTGCTGCGCTTCCTGCCGGCTCGAAGAACGAGCCCGAGCCTGGCCGCCCTCGGGATGCCTTGCTGAGGCTCCGCCGGACGTCCCCAACAGGGGGGGGGGGGCGGGGCGGGGCGCGTTCGGGCGCCTCCTGAGGGCGCCTCAGCGGAGAGCGGCGTTGGCGCCGTGGAGTCTACGCGGGCGGCCCAACCCGCCTGCCACTCAGGTGTCTTTTTGCACGGAAGTGAGTTTTAGGAGCGGGAAACCTGTGGTGGGCGTGACTGACGTGTTTTTAAATCATTTTCTATACATTTAAAGCTGTAAAGGCAAAACTTCATGATCCAATTAATATAGCCAAAAATTCAGGCTTGATAGAAACATTTAGAATCCAGCCACTGGGGGTAAAGTCCCCTTATTCCCATCTGTTATTGGAGGAAGGTATGAGAGAGATTGGATACTGCGGTGGGAAGAAATAGAGCCAAATAGGAATGTCTGCTTCTATAGGGAGAATGTATCAGCCATGCGCTCACTTTAAGGCAGCACAGCTTTAAGGGAGAATCTGTGGAAATGATAGATTACCGCAGGAACATGAACTTGGAGTATATCTCCAACTAACAGAGTGGTGGTCTTCCAGCCATGGAACATTAGTCTCCCAGATTCCCTCTGTACCAGTCAGGGAATAAGTCCCAGTATTATTTCCCTTGGTGCTAGTATCCCACATTTCCCCTCTCTGCATTATGTTTAAGATTCAATAGTGTCACGGAGGCAACATGGTCTCTTTTCATATCTATTAGCTTCCTATAGAAGTGACATGAGACTGCAAGCATCACAAATATGATAAAAAACACAGTCAGACTGGAACTTAAGCTATGTGAAGTACTTTGCCCCCAAGCTCGCGGGTCCAACCCTTCCATGCTACTCATCAATTGCTTAATCACATCAGAGCCAGGAGAAGCCTCAAGCTTGTCTTTGAATGTATAGAAAATATCCTTTTTAAGCTGATCAATATCTAATGAAATGTTTCCCTTAAACCCTTGCAAATGTTTCCTAATCAAATTCCAATCATGCAATGTCTTATTATAAGGATAAGTGGTTATACAGAAATCAGTTACATTCCAATCACATTATAGCATTGACAAATTCAAAATCTTGATCTTTCAGCAAAGCAGTCTGCAGTAATGTAGGGACTTTATGGATGTGCTTTATACAATTGATGTATGTATACGTATGGATTGTGGTAAGAGTTGTATGAGTCCCTAATAAAATGTAAAAGAAGAAAAGAGAAAAAAAATGATTAGGGCAAAGACTGTACAGATGTGCTTTATACAATTGATGTATGTATATATATGAACGGTGAAAAGAATTGTATGAGCCCCAATAAATTGTTAAAATTAAAAAAAAATTCATTAAAAAAAAATTAAATTAAATTAAAAAAAAATGAGTAAATGAACTTTGTCACACATAAGATTCCTCTTCTCCTTCTGTTTTAACAATTTAAATAGTAAAGCATTGCTAGATCTTGAACCAGTAAAAGTACTAGTTAGATAACCTTCATTGTTATGTAAATACCGGCTCCCATCCCTCAGAGAATTAAGAGAGCTAACTAATTGGGAGAACTTCTTATCATACTTTGAAAGACTGAAAAAATTCTTAATAAATTTGTTCAGCTGATCTTGAAGTAACTTACCAAGCAGACATTTTTTCTCCAGGCTTACCAATAAGGTTATAGGCTCAATTGAGCCGTTTTGCCTTTCAGGCTTCTCACACTGTATGATTTTACCTTGCAATATTCTGTCTTGGTTAACTTCACTCATTCCCTCTATGCTGGCTTTAGGGGAAGTTAATGGGAGGGCCTTAGGCCCCCCTGAATGCCCTAAGGAAATGACCCGGCATCCACAGTTAACAAACCTTTTTCCTTCCATTTCTAATTCCATGTGGGGGCGCTGTTTCTCCACAACAGCAGTCCAGAAGACTGCTTGATTTATAGGGTGGTCAAACTTCTCAAGTACTCTTTCCTGATAGGTATAAATTTTTACTCTAGAAATGCAAGGAAGGGAAAATTGGCTTAAGCGATCCTACATTTTTACAAACCATGGTATATCAGAACTCATTACTGCCTTAATTTCTTCTTCACAATCCTGACCAATAACTCCAGCAACACCTTGAGAATTTATGTTGGACTTTCTTTTTTTTTTTTTTTTTTGACTTTCTTAATAAACTTCCTATAGTTCTTTTAGGTAGTGGACCCCAATTACTGCTCTTCGTTTCTGATTCAATCACAGTTTTGGGCTTTTTCTTACAACTCTTATCAACTCCAGTATCAATTTTAATTTCTTGAGTACTAAGGTTAAATCTTCCTGATAGAAACTGTATTAATCTTTCAATAAGAGGTCCCTGCTTTTGAGGATCAAGCTCCTGTGAAGGCTTCTGAGCCATCTCTTGGTTATTCAAACCAACTGCAGTGAGAGCAGAGACTAGGTTTTTGCCTCTTTGGCTAGGTCTGTTCTCCTGCTGTGAGGCTGCTAGATAAAGGCGATTTCTCTCAAAGATCTTCTTTGCTCCAGTAGGCAGACACCTTGCCTACCACGCTCTGCTATGAGGGCTCTGCATCAAGCTTCTTCCACTATTTTCCCGCCGGGAAGTCTTTGCTAATGGCGACCCTTCACGGTTGATTTTTGAACGACATTGGCTCGCCCAATGAGTTCCCTTCCTACAATGGAGGCAGAGTTCAGGTTCGTTTAAACCCGATCTCCATGGTCCTGGCCCATGCTCTGACATTGGCCGCAGCCTGCTCTGCCTACACTCTTTTGAAGATGACTTGTCTTCCCACAACTAAAGCACTTTCTTCCAGGTCTGATATAGTTTGCCAATGAAGCTGCCATGAGGTCTGCCTTGTATTCCTCTGCCTCTACATTCCTGCATATCCTAAAATAACCCAGCAAAGTGCCCTGTTCGCTGTAGGGATGCAAGGCATTTTTACAGTGCTTATTAGAGAAATCATAAGATAGCTTGTGCACTAGGTCTCTTACTGCCTGAACATTCTTCACACATTTGGAAATAGCATCTTCCAGTCGGGACACAAAGTCAGCGTAACGCTCATCATATTCTGTTGTCTTATAGCCCTGTAACGCGGCGTTCTCTCTTCTGATGGAATTATCTTTTCCCAGGCCCTTAAGCAAACCTCATGTATCTGTCCTATTGTCTGTTCAGTAAACTGTAGTTGAGACTCAACTGTAATATAATTTGCATCCCCTAGCAATTGATGAATTCCTATATCTATCCCATCCTCAGCATTCTTCCCAGCTCTTGCAAGGGCTGCTTCCTTCCATAGCATTTGATATCACAAGCATTCTGAAGAGTAAAGACAAATTCTCACTAAAGCTTTCCAATCTGTAGGGGTCCAGCTGTCAGACTCTGCTAGAGCCCTTATCATGCTAATTACAAAATGTGAGTCTGGGCCGTAGTCATTGATTGCCTGCTTGAGATCTTTTAGCAACTTAAAAGGCAAAGGCACTGTGAATTCCTTTTGGTTCTAACAGGATAAGACATCTTGCATTCTAAATCTTCTTCTGCAATCCCTCTTCCTACTCTGGAGAGTAAAGGTGCTTTCCTATACTTTGCTTCTTTACGTCTATTCTCTGAGCTACTCTTTTCAATCTGGATATCTTGGAGTTCCACTTCCTGAACTTCACCTTCTGTGCTAGCTCTCCTAGTTTGCATTTCTTTGGAGCTAATCTCTCTACCTTCAGGGCTGGCTTGCTTGATTGTTTTACAATCTCTGGCCTTTCTTACACTAAATTCCAGCAGGAGAGCAGTTGCTTTTACTATGTCCCCTTCTGACTCAGGCTCATTCTTTTAGCTCTGCCTAAAATCTTCTCATCTGCCTGAAACCCGTTCTCACTGCTTCTCATCTGATTTAAATTTGGGCATCTTAGACGTTGCCTGTTCTGCTTCTTGGCTTTCTCTACCTTTGAAAGCAAGGGAGCTTCCTGGGATTGTTTAATAGCCATGCTTTGGATCTTGCAATCCACTGCCTCTAGTACTGTATCACCTTTAAACCTTCGGAGTCTGCAGTCTCGCGAGAGCATACAGGCTTTGGCAATGAGGTTCTGTTCTAGAATTGGAGGCTTTAGATAACAAACCAATCCCTGCCTTTTCAGTTTTTCCTAAAGTTTCATAACCTAAATCATGCTTATTCACAGACACTTTAGCTTGCTTTGCTAGATTTGAATAGACACAAGACTTCTCACTAGACTGTTCATCCTTATTCTCTTCCTCCTGCAAAAGTTTTAAAACCATCTTAACTTGTACCCACAGAGACCACTTCTCCATAGGGATACTCTCCCCATCTCTGTGCTTCCTTTAAGTTGACAATGACCTCCTCCCAGGTCTCTAAATCAAAAGTTCCTTCCTCTGAGAACCATGAATTATACCTTTTTACTACTTTTAGAAAACATTGTATCTTTTTCTTCGTTACTTTTACACCTTGTCTTTTCAGTAAGTAGAGAGCATGGTACCATAAGTTTCAGGTTTACTTTTACCTTGCTCCCATTATCCTCTTTAAAATTCTAATTCACTATTTCCACTACTTCTCTGTCAATCCCCACACCGGATCCTCACTTCACACAATTTTCAAATTCACTCTACATACCAATGGGGCCATATAATTGTTATATGGGATATAACTCATATTGTCCCATGTTGTGCGCCATTTGTCTGGGGAAGCCCGCCTTGTGCTGGGGCTCCAGCCTCCAGCCCAGTCCTTGAGCCTCCTGCCTGGTCTCCATCCCACCTCCCTTCGTCCACACTGAGCGTGGGCCTGGCTGGTAAGATCATGGCCATCCAGGAGGTGAGCATGCTACCATGAATTGTGTCTGACTGCATTATTGTAATGTCTCTTCTATCGCTCATGCTCCCGGTGACTTTAATATAATATTTATATATCTCAACCATACAATTGTGCTTATTGAACCCAAGATTACTGGTGGGGGGCTGGCACCCCAACTCATACCACAGTACATACCATTTGTCTAGTTCTTCAATGCTTCCTCTCCCGCTCACTCCCTCCAACTATCATGACCTCAGCTCTACCTTACAAAGCCGGCTAGACCAGAGCATGTACACTGGTACAGATAAGAACTCTCAACACACAGAATCCAGGACAGATAAACCCTTCAGGAACAGTAATGGAAGTAGTGATAACATGAGGGTAGGGATGAGATAGAGGGAACTGATAGCAATGATTGATGTATTAACGCTCACACCCCAGGGGGGACAAGCAACAGAAACATTGGTGAAGTGAGACCTTGGACATTGTAAAATATGAAAGTATAATTTATCAAGGTTTCATGAGGGTGGGAGAGTGGGAGAGAAGGGGGGAAAAGGAGCTGATACCAAGGGGTCAAGTATAAAGAAAATGATGATGGTACCGTAGGTACAAATGTGCTTGATACAATTGATGTATGCATTGTTATAAGTGGTGTAAGAGCCCCCGATAAAATGACTTAATTTTTTAAAAGTGTTTAGGTAGATCTTGATGGAGGATAGATTGAGAAACAATAGTTTCAGAATTTGATAATTTTGCTTAATAATCAAACTGAAAACTCACTGCCATTGCATCTTTTGTGACTCACAGCAACCCTGACTTTCGGCAACCCTATTGGACAGGGTAGAGCAGCCCCTGTGAGTTTCTGAGACTGCAACTCTTTACAGGGGTAGAAAGCCCTAACGTTTCTCTCTCAGAGCGGGTGGTGGTTTTGAACTATGTGGGTAGCAGCCCAAGTGAAAACCACTATGCCACCAGGGCTCCCTGTGCCACATAGCGGGAGCTGTTGTTTTCCCAAACATTCACTTGGCTATTTCTTTTATAAGAAGCCAAGTAATTTGGCAGCTTATTTCTGTTCCAGTTTTCTTATATAGAAAATGTGGTGACAGTGTGAACCTGTTTGTTGTAGTTTATGTGAACATAATTGAGTGATCTAGACCAAGTGAGCTAGACCAAGTGAGCTGACTGGTCAAAAATCAGACCTGTGGATTGCCAAATTGGTTCTGCTGAGATTGGGGCTTTCCTGGATCCACAGGCTTCCTCCAAGCTGTGTCCGAGAAGCTCTGCATTTTAGAGCTACATTTTATAGTTGAAAGAGAGGCCTAAGGAGGGAGGGAGTCCTTAAGCTCTAAGACCTTAATGCTGTCATTGCTGTCCTCTTTTAGTGTACCTGCAGTTTCCACACTGCAGTGGGAACCATTGAAACAGCTGTTCTCATTCTCTGAGATGGTGTGCCACCCCACTCCATACCACCACCACCTCATCCCTTTCTCTTATTGTAGAGATAATGCCCCTTCCATATGTATCTCAGATATTCAATTAATGAAGAAAGACAAAAGTAGGAGAAATGATTTAGATGAAGGAGACCATAAGCATGAGGCCATAATGGGGTCCAAAGGCTGTGTGGCCATGTCGCTAATTATAGAAATGGATGAAATCTGCCACAAAAATGTGATTGGAGGCAGAGCAATTCATCACTCTCTCAGGCAGGACTACATAAGTGAGAATGGGGCCATTATGGAGACATGGAGACGATCACAGATTAGAAAGGCTTACTGGATTTGTTCTGGGGCCTTCCGACCACTATAACTCATGACCATAGGGTCTTAGACTTTCCCAATTTCCATTGAGGACCTTCCCAGGGAAGTCCCAGAGGGCAGATTGCTCCTCTCTGCTCTGGCTAGTTGTTGTTGCGTGCCATTGAGGACACTTGGACTCGTCGTGACCTCACATACAACCGAATGAAACACTGTAGGGTCGTGCACCATCCTCACAATTGTTCCTGTGCCTGAACCACCGATGAAGCCACTGAGTCCATCCACTTCTTCGAGGACCTCCTCTGTTTCATGGCTTCTCCACTGTACCAAATAGGATGTCCTTCTCCAGGGACTGGTCTCTCCTGACAACATGTCCAAAGTATGTAAGATGGCGTCTTGCCATCCTTGCCTCTAAGCAGCACTCTGGCCTTATTTCTTCTGATACAGATTGGTCAGTCCTTCAGCAGTCCATGGTACTGTCAGTAGTCTTCTGGTGGACCACAATTCGATGCATCTGTTCTTCTACAGCCTTCCTTATTCAGTGTCTAACTTTCACATGCATATGATGCAATGGAAAATAGCATGGCTTAGGTCATGTGCACCTTAGTCCTCAGAGTAACATCATTGTTCTTCAACACTATAAAGAGGTTTTCTGCAGCAGATTTACCCATTACAATACATCTTTTGATCTCCTGACTGCTGTTTCTATGAACATTGATAGTGGATCTAAGCAAGACAAAATCCTTGACAACTGAAGCCCTTTTCTCTGTTTATCACCTATTGGTCCAGTTTTGGGGATTTTGGTCTTCCTTATATTGAATTGTAACCCATATTGAAGGCTGCAATCCTTGATCTTCAGCAAGTGGTTCAATTCCTCCTCACTTTCAGCAAACAAATGGTGTCATATATGCACACAAGCAGGCTCCCAAAAGTTAGTGGAACAAGGAATCAAAAGAGAATGGAATTTTTCAGGGACTTTTTGAAATACCAGTGTGTGTGTGTGTGTGAGAGAGAGAGAGAGAGAGAGAGAGAGAGAGAGAGAGAGAGAGAGAGAGAGAGGAGATGTGGGCATAAAACAAACATCAAGCAACATAAGGGAGAATGCTGTTGGCTGCTGTTGAACTGATTCCGGTGCGCATGCACAGTGACCTGCTGTGTGCACCATAGTGACCCCTCAGAAGCAGATCATCAAGCCTACCTTTCAACTGAAATTCTGAGAATTCACAATTTTCAGAAGTATGTGGATAACAGTGAAAGCCAAAATTCTATTTGCACAGTCCCCACGTGGATTAAGCTTCCAGTGAATTCCTTCAGACCATTGACCAGGGATGTGAACACTCTTGCCACCAGGCAGAGGGCATTGGAAAGTGGATTACCCCTTAGGCAGCCCATGGTGGGGCTTAGAGACTTGCCTAAGTGTATCCTTGAATCGAGGCTGCCATTCTGGGCTGCGCGGTCATGAGTCATGCCCCCAAAGCCTTGGTTGTTTGGCCCTGGACCACTCTTGTAAACTGTCCTGTTTAACACAGGTCCCAATCCTTGTCCTATTCTTGCTTCTGTAGTCCCACCTGGAACTGTGATGTTGGGATCTGCCGCCATGTCCTTTCAAGTCTGTGAATCTCAGATAACCCTTACATATCAATAAGACCTCTTGCTAATAGTTTCCCTCCCCTCATCTCGATGGCATGTGTTGGCCCTTGGACTATCTAGGTTACCTAGCGGGCATTTGGATTATGTAGGCTCCCTAGCGGGAATTTGGACTATATAGATTACCTAGCGGGCAATTAGACTTTGTAGGTTATCTAGCGGGCACTTTGACTATCTAGGTTACCTAGCTAGCACTTGAACTATCTACGTTACCTAGCGGTTACTTGGAGTATGTTGGTTACCTACCGGGCTGTTGGACTATCTAGGTTACCTAGCCGGCACTTGGGCTATCTAGGTTAACTAACGGGCACTTGGACTATGTAGGTTCCCTAGCGGGCCCTTGGACTATGTAAGTTCCCTAGCGGGCACTTGGACTATGTGGGTTCCCTAGCGGGCATTAGGACTATCTGGGTTACCTAACGGGCACTTGGACTATGTAGGTTAACTAGCGGGCTTTGGACTATGTAGGTTACCTAGCGGACACTTGGACTATGTAGGTTCCCTATCGTTCACTTGGAGAATGTAGGTTAACTAAGGGGCACTAGGACAATGTAGGTTACCTAGCGGGCCTTGGGACTATCTAGGTTACCTAGGGGGAACTTGGACTATGTAGGTTTACTATTGGGCACTTGGACTATCTAGGTTACCTAGCAGGCACTTGGACTATGTAGGTTAACTAGCGGGCACTTGGACTATCTAGGTTACCTAGCAGGCACTTGGACTATGTACGTTTCCTAGCGGGTACTTGGACTATCTATGTTAACTAGCGGGCACTTGGACTATGTAGATTCCCTATCGGGCACTTGGACTATGTAGGTAACCTAGTGGTCACTTGAACTGTCTAGGTTACCTAGCGGGCATTTGGACTATGTAGGTTAACTAGCGAGCTCTTGGACTATCTAGGTTAACTAGCGGGCACTTGGACTATTAGGGTCCCTAGCGGGCATTTGGACTATATAGGTTACCTAGCGGGCACTTGGACTATGTAGGTTAACTAGCGGACACTTTGACTATCTAGGTTAGCTAACGGGCAATTGGACTATCTAGGTTACCTAGCGGGCACTTGGACTATGTAGGTTCCCTAGCGGGCACTTGGACTATTTAGGTTACCTAGCAGGCACTTTGACTATCTAGGTTAACTAACGGGCACTTGGACTATGGAAAGAAGTGCCTAATGGTCACCAGGACCCATGGTTAATCCAGGCGTGGTCATCTGATTCCAATCGATCAGACCTAGCTATAAATCACTTATATGTCTGGGTAATTAAAAGCAAATATAAATTTTCAAAAAAAATAACGTTGCATGGGATAGAAAGAGAATACATAACAACATCAGACATAAATATGCCTCAAGACAAACTCATTGTGCACATCCAGAATACATAATGGCTCTTGCTAAGATGCATTTCCCACTAGACCCTACCCCAAGCCAGTAAAAGCCAGAAACTCTACAGTAAACTGTGGATTGTACTACTCTGAAATGGGAGCTGTGTCTCTAGACCTAACTTGGGGCTGTTCGTGCTGAGGACTCACCAATACCTGCTGCAGTGACAACAGTCCAGGTGAGAATAAGGAAATCTGGATGACAGCCAGGATATAGGAGCACTGAGACCTCAAATTGCTTCTAGGCGAGCATGGCCTAATGGGCTTCCATTTATGCACCTCTGGCAGGAGGAGTTTGTTCTGGAAAGTAATGGTTTCTAAGGAAGTATTTCTTAAACTTTCACATGCATGCACTTACCCAGGTTCCTGGAAATCGGGCTGGGGGGCAGATTCTGATTTTGTGGGTTCAGGGTGGGGGGTCTAGGATCCAGCAGTTCTAGAGGCCCTGGTACTCTTGGGCTGTTAACCACAAGGACAGTAGTCCTAAACCACCAGCCACTCCTTGGGAGAAATATGAGGCTGTAGACTCCGGGCAAGAGTGACAGTCTGGGAAACCCACAAGGGCAGTTCTACCCTGTCCTGTAGGGTCACTATGAGTCAGCATCAACTCGATGGCATTAGCATGGGAGAAGCTAATGCTGATGTTGCTGGTTCCTTGACCTATCATACTTTGAGTGGCAAAGTCCCAAGGGCCTTCCCGGATGTGATGGCCAAAAGCAGTAGTGTTCACCCTTGGTCATACTTTGGAATCCCTTAGGAGCTTTCAAGCCTCCCATTGGCCTGGCGCCATCCCAGACCAATGAAGCAAGACTTAGTGGAAGCAGGATTCAGGTCACGGTCAGTGAGAAAGCCCCCTTGGCAATGCCAACGTACAGCCAGTGCAGAGTCGAACTGGTCGACGACTCCACATGACTCCATATACTTTGGTGAAGCCAGCTGTTTGGGCAAGGTTTTCAGAGTTACCACCCATGTAGACTTGTTGGTGATAGTGCATTAAATAGAGCACATGCAGTGCATTGCATGAGTGTCCTATGTCATGCAACCACATCAGGGGTATGTTGAGCCAATTTCTCTGGGAGACCAAGGGTGTTGGCTCCATCCTGAACGTTGGCAGGGTAATGGACTGACACAGAGGAAACTCATTCTCTTTGTGGTGGTGCACTAATGGGTTCTTCACAGAAGGCCAAGTCCATGGCTGCAGATGCTCACGGGGCTGAGGGAGCAGGTCAAATCCTAAGTCCGAGGTGGGTGTTTGCATATTTACATGCCCTCACTGCCATCAAGTCCATTCCAACTCACAGGCCCATGGGACTGAGTAAAATGGCCCCCGTGGGTTTCTGAGACTGTGATTCTTTAGAGGAGTAGAAAATCTCCTCTTTCTCCAGAGGAGCGGTTGGTCATTCAAACTGCTGACCTTGAGATAAACAGTCCAACTCCTGACCACTCTTGCCGTCAGAATTCTATTTATTTACACAAGTATATATATATCCTTTCCCAAAAGAACTCCACATTTTCAAATCATTCTTGACACTCATGGCCTTTTTTCCTTTATAGCCATGCCTTTGGTTGAAACACAGATATAAGAGAAATATTTATCTACTTATAGGGGTACAAAAGTAGCTTTGGTGGCATAGTGTTTGCATGTTGGGCTGCTAACACCAAAGTCAGCACTTTGAAACCACCAGCCACTCCGTGGGAAGAAGAGTCTGTCTACTCCTATAAAGAGTTACAGTCTCAGAAACTCACAGGGACAGATCTACTCTGCCTCATAGGGTCACTATGAGTCAGCATCACCTCCCTGGCAGTGAGGTAGATTTTGGTTTCATAGAGATACAAGTCAGTCCTGAGCTGCTAAAGACAAGGTTGGCAGTTTGAACCCACCAGCTGCAGAGAAAGAGGAGGCTTTCTATTCCCATAAGGAGCTACAGTTTCAGAAATACCCACAGGGGAAATTTTAACCTCTCCTGTAGGATCAATATGAGTCAGAATCGACTTATCGGTGGTGAGCAAGTGGAGGGGACCCTAAACAGGTTCCGGTGGACCTTAAGAGTTCTACTAATTGTGCATGCTCTGTAAAATGTAAACCAAGATTTTACTTTTGCAAACATTATTTTTTCTAAACACGTCTAACTGTGAAACTATACTCGCATGCGGGTCTTTGAACCTGGTCATTGGTCTGGGGAAGTGAAGGGGCCTGACATCCTTTGTTGTTGTTAGTGCTGTCCAGTCATTCTGACATCACAGGGACCTTCTTTGCAACACAAGGCAGCACTGCCCAGTCCTTTGCCAGCCTCAGGGGTAGTATGTTGGAGCCCATGGTTTCAGCTACCGTGTCCTCCAGTTCACCAAGGAGTTTCCTCTTTGTGCTGCTTACTAAACCCGTTTCTAAGGAGTCCATTCCAACTCACGGTGACGCCGTGTGGGTCAGCACCACGGGACCCCACATAATGCCTTATACCATATATATATATATATATATATATATATACATATATTGTGCATAATGCCTTATACCTGGTCCCTTTGGCACCTTGTGATCGCACAGGCTGGTGTGCTTATTCCATGTGGGCTTTTTTGCTTCTGAGCCAGATGGCCGTTTGCTCACCTTCAAGCCTTTAAGACCCCAGACACTATCTCTTTTGATAGCCTCTGGCCTTTACTTCGGGGTCTTCGGTCCCTGCAGAGTGGACACATGCCTGCTGTGCGGGTATGGGACGTGTCGGAGCGCAGCCTGGTGGCGGAGCTTCAGGAGCATAAGTATGGCATGGCATGTGTGGCCTTCTCATCCAGTGCCAAGTACATTGTCTCAGTGGGCTACCAGCATGACATGATCGTCAATGTCTGGGCCTGGAAGGTGAGTGGGCTGCTGGCCTCAGGACAGGCGGGGCCGGGAGGGGAGCCAAGAAACTGCTGACCGGTGGCCTTTACTTCCGCCTGCTGGCCTCAGTCCCTTTCTAGAGAACTCTGAGCAGAAAGGAGCAACTGGGTATCTAGGATGCTGAAGAAGGGGCAGAAGGAGAGGTCAAGTTCACAGCTTGTCTAACCTTCAGTGTGTAAGTTTCTTTTCCCTCAGCTCCTAGAAGCAGAGCCTTGATTTCCCTTGACTTTCTCTCCAGAAAAACATTGTAGTGGCTTCCAACAAGGTGTCCAGTCAGGTGACAGCAGTATCCTTCTCTGAGGACTGCAGCTACTTTGTCACTGCAGGCAACCGGCACATCAAGTTCTGGTACCTCGATGACAGCAAGACCTCAAAGGTGAGGCAGCAAGTAGCCACTAGGGTGGGGTCTGCCCAGATATGTTCCACCTGCGCCCCCTTCTGCATGCTCAAAAGCCCCTTGGAAGTCTCAGCTGGGCCAGGTGCTATGTCAATATGCAAGGGAAGCCTTCTCCCTCCCTCCCCAGGGCCTGCTTTCCAGGGGGTAGCCTGCAGGGTGTGTGGGTGGCACCTGTGGTGGGTCTCCACAGGTGAATGCCACTGTACCCCTGCTGGGCCGCTCTGGGCTGCTGGGGGAACCTGCGGAACAACCTGTTCACTGATGTAGACTGTGGCTGCGGGAAGAAGACTGACAGCACCTTCTGTATCACATCCTCTGGGCAGCTGTGCGAGTTCAGTGACCCGGAGACTGTTGGACAAGTGGGTGGAGCTGAGTGTAAGTGAATGCTTTGTCGGCACCCTCCCGTCTGTCACCTCCGGGCTCCAGGGCACCTGAGTCTGCATGCACGCTGGGGGAGGCCCCAGGCGGAGGAATGTGTTTGGGAACCTCTCTGCTTGCTCGCCCTCTCTGTCTCTGCCTCTTCCTCTGCTTTCCTCTTCTGCTCAGCACACAGACAGCATCACAGTAAGTGTGCTGGCCCTGTCCGCTGCCTCTGCTGCCTTTCTCTGGGCCGGCCTCTTCTGGGTGTGTCTTTGCCCAAACCTCAGGTGCCTTATAAGGCTTGCTGACTCCTTCCCCCTAATTGCAGGGGGCTGTGGGCCCTCTGGCCAGCTGCTGTTAGAGGGAGGGGCATTGAGGGGCTCTGCCCAGGGCAGCTGGCCTGCCTTGCGCTTGTCCTTGCCTCTTGGCTCATGGCTGTTGAGGTGTCCGGTGAAGGAGTGGACAGACGCCCTTGCTGACTGTGGCTTCTGTGCTCACAGACCACAGTGGCCCACTGCATCTCGGTGAGCCAGGACTACATCTTCTGCGGCTGTGCTGACGGCACCGTGTGCCTTTTCAACCCCTTCAACCTGCACTTCCTCAGCACGCTGCCCCGGCCCCATGCCCTGGGCACAGACATTGCCAGCATCACAGAGGCCAGGTGAGCGGTGTGGGTGGGCCCCTGAGTCCTGTCAGAGCCCCACTCTGTGCCAGGCCGTCCCTGGCATGCTGCAAGGAGAGGAGGGCACACATAGACCTCTGGGAAGACCCTTGCAGTCAAGCACAGGTGGGTCTTTTAGCATTTGTTGCTCACTGTGGGCAACCGTGGTAATCTGAGTCTGCAGTGTGGTAATGCATTGTCCTGTAAACACCACAGCTAGGACAGACGGGCAGTTCCTTAGGGTTTCTGAGAGAGGCTGGAAACCTGACGGAGCAGGCCTTTCTCCCTCAGGGTGGTCCTGGGTAGCAGCTAAGGTAGGAGGGTCTTATTGTAGCCTCGGGCCTTGGGTTGGGTGATTGCAGGAAGTGAAGTTTTGCTCTGGTTTCAGTGCTGTCAGGAAGCGGGGCAGTTCTGCAGTTGGGTATATTAATTTCTCATTCAGGGAAGGAGTGGGCTAAATCTGCAAATGGCAGGAAATGATATATGACCATGACTGGTTTGCACAGTGCCCTTCCTTTTCCTCTGACGTGAGTCTAGAAGGGCCTGACATCTGCTTGGCTGCATCACGGCCACACACTGTCCCCGCCTGATGTTGGGGGCTATGAAATAGCTTGTGTTCTTTTGCAGAGCCCCATGGCAAGGAATGCCAGGCCAGCCGCTGCGTTCTTTCTCCAGTGACTGCTGGCCAACCTGCTGCTCCTCCCTTTAGTGCCCCTTTGCATTAGCGCTAACTCACCAGTTTGCCCTGTCTGCCCTGGACACCCTGACCCCCTCTTTCCTCAGTCGCCTTTTCGCTGGAGTGGCCAATGCGAAGTATCGGGACACCATCACCTTGACCTTTGATCCTGCAAATCCGTGGCTGTCTTGTGTGTACAATGACCATAGTACTTATGTCTGGGGTGTGAAGGGCCCCAAGAAAGTGGGCAAGGTGTATTCAGCTCTGTATCATTCCTCCTGCGTCTGGAGTGTAGAGGTACGTGGGCCAGGTCTGCTGAGACTGACCGTGTTTCCTGGCCTACCATTAGGAGCTGGGGTTCCTCAAGTGTGGAATTTGTTTCCTCCAGCACCCTTGCTCCCCAAGCTGTGCCCCTGGGTCCCTTCGTATCTGTTAATTGGCTCTGAGGATGGGAGGGGATTTTAGTGCTGACTCATCTCAGACGTTTTTCAGTATGCCCCTGTGCAGTCTTAGCTTGGCCTCTTTGGACATGTTCCTGAACTTGACCAAACCTTAGTTTCTGCAATTGTGAAATGACATACCTGATGCATTTGATTTTTACGAACAGGAGACAATGTAAGTGGGAGATTTAGAATGCCTAGTACTTACTAGGTGCTTGGTTAATGTATATTCCTTTACTTGTTAAAGACAAGAGCTAATCATTATGACTTGCTTGCTATGGGACAAGCCGTTGCCTCCAGGGGACAGGATGGGGGAACTTTAGGCCCCCAAGGACAGAGGTTCAGGAGGGTTTAGCTGAAAAGGGTTGGGGACAAAATTTATTATCTCCAAGGGAAAGATACTAACTTGACAATGAAGAAACGGCAAAACCCACCCTTAGCCAAGTCATTAAGGTTAACATCCCGTGGCAGCAGCATGAATCTGGTGAGAGGGTACACTGAGAGGTTTCAAAATGTTCCCAGAAAATGTTATGACTCTTAAGAACTCCCAATAAAATGTTGAACAACAACAACCAACGTTGATGGAAAGTTTCTTTTAGTTCTGTTTTTCCATGCAGCCTCCTCCTAGCATTGTGTCTGGTATTCTTGACCCAAATGTATAAGGAACTTAGGATAGTCATGAGGAAACATCAGGCAACCTTCATTTGAGGTACACCTGCCAGAGTAACTTATCACACTCTCCCAGGTGTCAGGGTAGGAAAGACAAGCAAAGACTGAAAGCCGTTCTAGACTGGGACAGATGACACCCATGTGCCGTGGGGGCTCCTGGGATCCTGGAGCAGAAGAAGTACATTCGTGGGATAAACAAACAAACTCATTGGCATTGGGTTGATTCCAACTCAGAGCAACCCCCGCTGGTGACATTTAAATAAAGTCTAATAATGTTGTACCAGTGTGACCTCCGTGGTCCTTATCACTGTGTACTGTAGTGCATAAAACATTAATACGAAGGGAGACCAGGTGAGAGAGTTGAATGTGACATATCTTGACTCATTTTTCTAAAGGTTCAACCCAAAAGGTAAAGTAAAACAGCTCTTGATGGAGAGGAAAAGGTGGAAGGGGGTGGGTGATGATTCTTTCCCCCCGCTGCCTGGCACTGAACGGCCTCTCCTCTCTTCTCATTTTGCAGGGTCCACGAATTGCAGTTCCTGAGTGAAATGCTGAAGGTGGAGGCCCATGAGTCAGAGATTCTGTGCCTGGAGTACTCGAAGCCAGACACAGGTACCTGGCCCTGGCCTGGAATGGCCTTGAGTGAGCCCCTCCAGTCTGGCCAGAGCCACTGATACTTGTCCTGCCTCTTGACTATGGGGCTGATCGTTCTTTTGGCTACCAAAAGAGTTAGTGATCCTTCTTGATGTCTCTGAAGGCTTCTTGTTGTTTCTGAAGGCTTTGGGGAGGACTGCATCTCAACTCTGCCCGACTCCATGGCTCATGTGGCTTAAGGATGTGGGGCTCAGTTTCTCTGGGTGCTCTTTGCTGGGCACTCATGTTGGGCTGCGATCCACAAGCTCAGCAGTTTGAAACTACCAGCCGCTCTGCAGGAGAAAGGTGGGCCTTTCTACTCCTGTAAACAGTTACAGTCTCAGAAGCCCATAGGGGGTATTCACTATGAGTCAGCATTAACTTGATAGCAGCAGATTTGATTTTTGTAAAGTCTTTTTAAAGCCAACCAAAAGCTGAATCAGTGAAGAAGATCTGCTTTAGACATTGTGCTCTTTTAAAGAATAATCTGTCTGTGATCAGATTGACACAGGAACTTGGAAGGTTAGGTGAAAAGTTTAAGGGGCAGTGAGCTTATGTGTGTGATGGAAATTTGGAATTGGAAAAGGACAGTGAGAATGGCTACATAATTTCAGAAATATAATGAATGTTAGCAAATTGTACATGTAGAAATGATCGAATTGGTATATATTTTTGTGTGCATTGTTTTAGATCAGGGAGAAGACTCGAAGTTCAAATATAATTTACAGAGACCCCCTTGTTAAATCTTGAATGGGACAAAGTCCAGAAAAAACAAATCATCTGGTTGAGGGAGACCGTAAGCATGAGGCCATAATGGGGACTGAAGGATTCACAACAGCTCGGTCACATGGAAAACAAAGGAAGCCCCTTTAAAAGTCAAGTTCCCAGCAGATCAGACCATCACAGTTGGAAATGTGACTACAGAAATGGGAAAGGGACCATGATTGGAGTAAATACATTATTGCAGACTAGAAAAGTTTACAGGACTGGTTCAGGGCCCTCCAACCATCTTGGTCAGGGCATGAACGTGCAACCTCAGTACCCCAATTCCCATCAAGGGCATACTCAGGCAAGTTCTTGAGGGCTAGACTACTCCTCACCAGGCTGGCCAGAGGAGTGGGTGGAAGCAAACAAACTCTGCCTGAGGGCAAAGCATTTTACGTTGCTAGTTCAGAGTCATGGAGCTCTAGTGCCATAGAAGGTTATGGGTTGGGCGGTTAACCACAAGGTTTCACTCTTCAAAACCACCAGCCAGCTCCAGGGAAGAAAGATGAGGCTTTCTACTCCAATAAAAATATATAGTCTGGAGATAAAAAGCCCCAATGTAAGTTAACTGGGTTGATTCCTACTAGAGGGATAATGTGTGTGGGCCAGATGCTTGCAAGGTCCCTCAAGGCAATGCTGCCAGACTGCAGTCTCTGCTCCCTGCTGGTGGAGACAATGGATTGCTTTTCTCTAAAACTTGGAACCATTAGCTTGGTTCCAGTAGGTGGAGTTCACACCCTACTGATAATGGTTCATATGGAGATCCAGAAAACAGGTCAAAGTTAAGCTGCCATTCTAAATGTAGGATCCGCCCATTTTGTCACCTGTATACCCCCAATCCCTCCTCTTCCTATTGCATGTATGCCCCTAGACCACCCCTTCTCACCGCTGTATAACATAGTCCAAGTCCTTCCTGTGATGTATGTCTTTACCCTCCCGTTTCCAATTCCCCTTGTCCTCCTTCCCTTCCCCCTCTCTCCATGTGGACCACCAAGTGGGGCTGAGGTGAGCAATGCTACCATGATATGTGTGTGACTGCATTATTGTAATATCTCTTCTATCTCTCATGCTCCCAATGACTTTAATATTTATATCTCAACCCTTTATGTTTCCAGGGCTTTCAATGACATTAGGCATCTTTTCAATGTTTATGAATCATGCTTATGAACCTCTCTTCTGTTAGTTGTCTGTGTGTATGCATTGCCTGTATTAAAAACATATAGAACCGAGCAATTTGTCTGGAAAAATAATTTATAGAAACTTTATGTTAGATTGCCATGCGTTTTGCATAGCCAATTGTTCTTTTAAAACACTTTTCTTGTCATTGTGATACCATGCTAAAAGGTAAAAACATCTGTATATAGTCAAATAGCTTTATCTTTCCTTTAAAGACATGAACCTTCGTGTCTTGCTTAAAGTTTCCACCTCACTAAAGCTAAATTGCTACCCTCGAAAATAAATCCCTCTAAGTTTTTAATGCTTTGAATATTTTATCGCTCTAATCCTCCTGGAGTTTATTTTTGAATGTAGTATGCTCCTTCCTTTGATTTCTTGTAAATTCAGCCAATTCAACCACTCATTAACCAAAGTATTCCTTTACCACTGGATTGTTTTGCCACCTTTGCTTTTGCATAGCATATAGTTCTAAATTATATCCCAGACTACTGAATTATTTGCCAGAGTGGCTTTACTAATTGTACACTGGCATCACAACACGCGGGAGCTTCGGAAAGATCGTGGGAGAAAGGAATGAAAAGAGAAGATAATTTCCCATGAATTTTTGAAGCTTCCTCGTACAGGTGCTTTACAGTAAGTCGACATTAGGGTTTATAATCAATAAAAAATTCAACTGTGATCCAAGAATGAGGGGCGTGACATTTCCTGGTTGAGACAAAAGCGAACAGGCGAGCAGAATACGAAAAGAATTGGTTAACCGATGAAACTGCAGCCAAGTGTTAGCTGTTATCACAAAAATGAACACACAGAATATTCTTGAACTTGGAAGTGGGAACTTCAGCCTTTCAACGGCCATCGACGGTGCGGGGCAACATCCCCGCACTCCTACGCTCAGGAAGGGGGTTCTGGGGTCTGCGGCGCCGCGGGGCACAAGTGGGGCGAAGGGCTGCGAGGGAACGCCGAGGCAGAGGGGTCCCCGCGAGGCGGCTGCGGGCCGCTCCAGAAGGCAGGGGTCCGGGGGCTCTGCGGTCCCTCAGGACCCTCCAGGAGAGGCTCCAGAAAGGCAGCTGGAGGCCCCGGCCGGCCGTGCAGCTCGCTGGGAGGCGCGGGCGCACGTGCTCCGCCGGTCCGGGCGGCGGGGGCGGCTGAACGGGCCCTGGCCGTGGGCGGCGGGCGGCGGGCGGGCGCAGTGCGGCGCCGGGCAGGCGGGAGGTGACCGCGCGGGGCGGTCGCGGCGGCTGGGGCTACTGACGGCACACGGATCCGGAGCGCACTGCGCGGGGCGGGGCGCCGCGCAGGTGAGAGCGGCAGCGGACCCGGATGCGGCGCGGCTGAGGGCGGCCGAGGGCGGGGGGTCGCGGCGGCTAGCTCTTGGAGATCCCGGCCGGAGGCTCCGGCGCCGGTGCTGCGCTTCCTGCCGGCTCGAAGAACGAGCCCGAGCCTGGCCGCCCTCGGGATGCCTTGCTGAGGCTCCGCCGGACGTCCCCAACAGGGGGGGGGGCGGGGCGGGGCGCGTTCGGGCGCCTCCTGAGGGCGCCTCAGCGGAGAGCGGCGTTGGCGCCGTGGAGTCTACGCGGGCGGCCCAACCCGCCTGCCACTCAGGTGTCTTTTTGCACGGAAGTGAGTTTTAGGAGCGGGAAACCTGTGGTGGGCGTGACTGACGTGTTTTTAAATCATTTTCTATACATTTAAAGCTGTAAAGGCAAAACTTCATGATCCAATTAATATAGCCAAAAATTCAGGCTTGATAGAAACATTTAGAATCCAGCCACTGGGGGTAAAGTCCCCTTATTCCCATCTGTTATTGGAGGAAGGTATGAGAGAGATTGGATACTGCGGTGGGAAGAAATAGAGCCAAATAGGAATGTCTGCTTCTATAGGGAGAATGTATCAGCCATGCGCTCACTTTAAGGCAGCACAGCTTTAAGGGAGAATCTGTGGAAATGATAGATTACCGCAGGAACATGAACTTGGAGTATATCTCCAACTAACAGAGTGGTGGTCTTCCAGCCATGGAACATTAGTCTCCCAGATTCCCTCTGTACCAGTCAGGGAATAAGTCCCAGTATTATTTCCCTTGGTGCTAGTATCCCACATTTCCCCTCTCTGCATTATGTTTAAGATTCAATAGTGTCACGGAGGCAACATGGTCTCTTTTCATATCTATTAGCTTCCTATAGAAGTGACATGAGACTGCAAGCATCACAAATATGATAAAAAACACAGTCAGAGTGGAACTTAAGCTATGTGAAGTACTTTGCCCCCAAGCTCGCGGGTCCAACCCTTCCATGCTACTCATCAATTGCTTAATCACATCAGAGCCAGGAGAAGCCTCAAGCTTGTCTTTGAATGTATAGAAAATATCCTTTTTAAGCTGATCAATATCTAATGAAATGTTTCCCTTAAACCCTTGCAAATGTTTCCTAATCAAATTCCAATCATGCAATGTCTTATTATAAGGATAAGTGGTTATACAGAAATCAGTTACATTCCAATCACATTATAGCATTGACAAATTCAAAATCTTGATCTTTCAGCAAAGCAGTCTGCAGTAATGTAGGGACTTTATGGATGTGCTTTATACAATTGATGTATGTATACGTATGGATTGTGGTAAGAGTTGTATGAGTCCCTAATAAAATGTAAAAGAAGAAAAGAGAAAAAAAATGATTAGGGCAAAGACTGTACAGATGTGCTTTATACAATTGATGTATGTATATATATGAACGGTGAAAAGAATTGTATGAGCCCCAATAAATTGTTAAAATTAAAAAAAAATTCATTAAAAAAAAATTAAATTAAATTAAAAAAAATGAGTAAATGAACTTTGTCACACATAAGATTCCTCTTCTCCTTCTGTTTTAACAATTTAAATAGTAAAGCATTGCTAGATCTTGAACCAGTAAAAGTACTAGTTAGATAACCTTCATTGTTATGTAAATACCGGCTCCCATCCCTCAGAGAATTAAGAGAGCTAACTAATTGGGAGAACTTCTTATCATACTTTGAAAGACTGAAAAAATTCTTAATAAATTTGTTCAGCTGATCTTGAAGTAACTTACCAAGCAGACATTTTTTCTCCAGGCTTACCAATAAGGTTATAGGCTCAATTGAGCCGTTTTGCCTTTCAGGCTTCTCACACTGTATGATTTTACCTTGCAATATTCTGTCTTGGTTAACTTCACTCATTCCCTCTATGCTGGCTTTAGGGGAAGTTAATGGGAGGGCCTTAGGCCCCCCTGAATGCCCTAAGGAAATGACCCGGCATCCACAGTTAACAAACCTTTTTCCTTCCATTTCTAATTCCATGTGGGGGCGCTGTTTCTCCACAACAGCAGTCCAGAAGACTGCTTGATTTATAGGGTGGTCAAACTTCTCAAGTACTCTTTCCTGATAGGTATAAATTTTTACTCTAGAAATGCAAGGAAGGGAAAATTGGCTTAAGCGATCCTACATTTTTACAAACCATGGTATATCAGAACTCATTACTGCCTTAATTTCTTCTTCACAATCCTGACCAATAACTCCAGCAACACCTTGAGAATTTATGTTGGACTTTCTTTTTTTTTTTTTTTTTGACTTTCTTAATAAACTTCCTATAGTTCTTTTAGGTAGTGGACCCCAATTACTGCTCTTCGTTTCTGATTCAATCACAGTTTTGGGCTTTTTCTTACAACTCTTATCAACTCCAGTATCAATTTTAATTTCTTGAGTACTAAGGTTAAATCTTCCTGATAGAAACTGTATTAATCTTTCAATAAGAGGTCCCTGCTTTTGAGGATCAAGCTCCTGTGAAGGCTTCTGAGCCATCTCTTGGTTATTCAAACCAACTGCAGTGAGAGCAGAGACTAGGTTTTTGCCTCTTTGGCTAGGTCTGTTCTCCTGCTGTGAGGCTGCTAGATAAAGGCGATTTCTCTCAAAGATCTTCTTTGCTCCAGTAGGCAGACACCTTGCCTACCACGCTCTGCTATGAGGGCTCTGCATCAAGCTTCTTCCACTATTTTCCCGCCGGGAAGTCTTTGCTAATGGCGACCCTTCACGGTTGATTTTTGAACGACATTGGCTCGCCCAATGAGTTCCCTTCCTACAATGGAGGCAGAGTTCAGGTTCGTTTAAACCCGATCTCCATGGTCCTGGCCCATGCTCTGACATTGGCCGCAGCCTGCTCTGCCTACACTCTTTTGAAGATGACTTGTCTTCCCACAACTAAAGCACTTTCTTCCAGGTCTGATATAGTTTGCCAATGAAGCTGCCATGAGGTCTGCCTTGTATTCCTCTGCCTCTACATTCCTGCATATCCTAAAATAACCCAGCAAAGTGCCCTGTTCGCTGTAGGGATGCAAGGCATTTTTACAGTGCTTATTAGAGAAATCATAAGATAGCTTGTGCACTAGGTCTCTTACTGCCTGAACATTCTTCACACATTTGGAAATAGCATCTTCCAGTCGGGACACAAAGTCAGCGTAACGCTCATCATATTCTGTTGTCTTATAGCCCTGTAACGCGGCGTTCTCTCTTCTGATGGAATTATCTTTTCCCAGGCCCTTAAGCAAACCTCATGTATCTGTCCTATTGTCTGTTCAGTAAACTGTAGTTGAGACTCAACTGTAATATAATTTGCATCCCCTAGCAATTGATGAATTCCTATATCTATCCCATCCTCAGCATTCTTCCCAGCTCTTGCAAGGGCTGCTTCCTTCCATAGCATTTGATATCACAAGCATTCTGAAGAGTAAAGACAAATTCTCACTAAAGCTTTCCAATCTGTAGGGGTCCAGCTGTCAGACTCTGCTAGAGCCCTTATCATGCTAATTACAAAATGTGAGTCTGGGCCGTAGTCATTGATTGCCTGCTTGAGATCTTTTAGCAACTTAAAAGGCAAAGGCACTGTGAATTCCTTTTGGTTCTAACAGGATAAGACATCTTGCATTCTAAATCTTCTTCTGCAATCCCTCTTCCTACTCTGGAGAGTAAAGGTGCTTTCCTATACTTTGCTTCTTTACGTCTATTCTCTGAGCTACTCTTTTCAATCTGGATATCTTGGAGTTCCACTTCCTGAACTTCACCTTCTGTGCTAGCTCTCCTAGTTTGCATTTCTTTGGAGCTAATCTCTCTACCTTCAGGGCTGGCTTGCTTGATTGTTTTACAATCTCTGGCCTTTCTTACACTAAATTCCAGCAGGAGAGCAGTTGCTTTTACTATGTCCCCTTCTGACTCAGGCTCATTCTTTTAGCTCTGCCTAAAATCTTCTCATCTGCCTGAAACCCGTTCTCACTGCTTCTCATCTGATTTAAATTTGGGCATCTTAGACGTTGCCTGTTCTGCTTCTTGGCTTTCTCTACCTTTGAAAGCAAGGGAGCTTCCTGGGATTGTTTAATAGCCATGCTTTGGATCTTGCAATCCACTGCCTCTAGTACTGTATCACCTTTAAACCTTCGGAGTCTGCAGTCTCGCGAGAGCATACAGGCTTTGGCAATGAGGTTCTGTTCTAGAATTGGAGGCTTTAGATAACAAACCAATCCCTGCCTTTTCAGTTTTTCCTAAAGTTTCATAACCTAAATCATGCTTATTCACAGACACTTTAGCTTGCTTTGCTAGATTTGAATAGACACAAGACTTCTCACTAGACTGTTCATCCTTATTCTCTTCCTCCTGCAAAAGTTTTAAAACCATCTTAACTTGTACCCACAGAGACCACTTCTCCATAGGGATACTCTCCCCATCTCTGTGCTTCCTTTAAGTTGACAATGACCTCCTCCCAGGTCTCTAAATCAAAAGTTCCTTCCTCTGAGAACCATGAATTATACCTTTTTACTACTTTTAGAAAACATTGTATCTTTTTCTTCGTTACTTTTACACCTTGTCTTTTCAGTAAGTAGAGAGCATGGTACCATAAGTTTCAGGTTTACTTTTACCTTGCTCCCATTATCCTCTTTAAAATTCTAATTCACTATTTCCACTACTTCTCTGTCAATCCCCACACCGGATCCTCACTTCACACAATTTTCAAATTCACTCTACATACCAATGGGGCCATATAATTGTTATATGGGATATAACTCATATTGTCCCATGTTGTGCGCCATTTGTCTGGGGAAGCCCGCCTTGTGCTGGGGCTCCAGCCTCCAGCCCAGTCCTTGAGCCTCCTGCCTGGTCTCCATCCCACCTCCCTTCGTCCACACTGAGCGTGGGCCTGGCTGGTAAGATCATGGCCATCCAGGAGGTGAGCATGCTACCATGAATTGTGTCTGACTGCATTATTGTAATGTCTCTTCTATCGCTCATGCTCCCGGTGACTTTAATATAATATTTATATATCTCAACCATACAATTGTGCTTATTGAACCCAAGATTACTGGTGGGGGGCTGGCACCCCAACTCATACCACAGTACATACCATTTGTCTAGTTCTTCAATGCTTCCTCTCCCGCTCACTCCCTCCAACTATCATGACCTCAGCTCTACCTTACAAAGCCGGCTAGACCAGAGCATGTACACTGGTACAGATAAGAACTCTCAACACACAGAATCCAGGACAGATAAACCCTTCAGGAACAGTAATGGAAGTAGTGATAACATGAGGGTAGGGATGAGATAGAGGGAACTGATAGCAATGATTGATGTATTAACGCTCACACCCCAGGGGGGACAAGCAACAGAAACATTGGTGAAGTGAGACCTTGGACATTGTAAAATATGAAAGTATAATTTATCAAGGTTTCATGAGGGTGGGAGAGTGGGAGAGAAGGGGGGAAAAGGAGCTGATACCAAGGGGTCAAGTATAAAGAAAATGATGATGGTACCGTAGGTACAAATGTGCTTGATACAATTGATGTATGCATTGTTATAAGTGGTGTAAGAGCCCCCGATAAAATGACTTAATTTTTTAAAAGTGTTTAGGTAGATCTTGATGGAGGATAGATTGAGAAACAATAGTTTCAGAATTTGATAATTTTGCTTAATAATCAAACTGAAAACTCACTGCCATTGCATCTTTTGTGACTCACAGCAACCCTGACTTTCGGCAACCCTATTGGACAGGGTAGAGCAGCCCCTGTGAGTTTCTGAGACTGCAACTCTTTACAGGGGTAGAAAGCCCTAACGTTTCTCTCTCAGAGCGGGTGGTGGTTTTGAACTATGTGGGTAGCAGCCCAAGTGAAAACCACTATGCCACCAGGGCTCCCTGTGCCACATAGCGGGAGCTGTTGTTTTCCCAAACATTCACTTGGCTATTTCTTTTATAAGAAGCCAAGTAATTTGGCAGCTTATTTCTGTTCCAGTTTTCTTATATAGAAAATGTGGTGACAGTGTGAACCTGTTTGTTGTAGTTTATGTGAACATAATTGAGTGATCTAGACCAAGTGAGCTAGACCAAGTGAGCTGACTGGTCAAAAATCAGACCTGTGGATTGCCAAATTGGTTCTGCTGAGATTGGGGCTTTCCTGGATCCACAGGCTTCCTCCAAGCTGTGTCCGAGAAGCTCTGCATTTTAGAGCTACATTTTATAGTTGAAAGAGAGGCCTAAGGAGGGAGGGAGTCCTTAAGCTCTAAGACCTTAATGCTGTCATTGCTGTCCTCTTTTAGTGTACCTGCAGTTTCCACACTGCAGTGGGAACCATTGAAACAGCTGTTCTCATTCTCTGAGATGGTGTGCCACCCCACTCCATACCACCACCACCTCATCCCTTTCTCTTATTGTAGAGATAATGCCCCTTCCATATGTATCTCAGATATTCAATTAATGAAGAAAGACAAAAGTAGGAGAAATGATTTAGATGAAGGAGACCATAAGCATGAGGCCATAATGGGGTCCAAAGGCTGTGTGGCCATGTCGCTAATTATAGAAATGGATGAAATCTGCCACAAAAATGTGATTGGAGGCAGAGCAATTCATCACTCTCTCAGGCAGGACTACATAAGTGAGAATGGGGCCATTATGGAGACATGGAGACGATCACAGATTAGAAAGGCTTACTGGATTTGTTCTGGGGCCTTCCGACCACTATAACTCATGACCATAGGGTCTTAGACTTTCCCAATTTCCATTGAGGACCTTCCCAGGGAAGTCCCAGAGGGCAGATTGCTCCTCTCTGCTCTGGCTAGTTGTTGTTGCGTGCCATTGAGGACACTTGGACTCGTCGTGACCTCACATACAACCGAATGAAACACTGTAGGGTCGTGCACCATCCTCACAATTGTTCCTGTGCCTGAACCACCGATGAAGCCACTGAGTCCATCCACTTCTTCGAGGACCTCCTCTGTTTCATGGCTTCTCCACTGTACCAAATAGGATGTCCTTCTCCAGGGACTGGTCTCTCCTGACAACATGTCCAAAGTATGTAAGATGGCGTCTTGCCATCCTTGCCTCTAAGCAGCACTCTGGCCTTATTTCTTCTGATACAGATTGGTCAGTCCTTCAGCAGTCCATGGTACTGTCAGTAGTCTTCTGGTGGACCACAATTCGATGCATCTGTTCTTCTACAGCCTTCCTTATTCAGTGTCTAACTTTCACATGCATATGATGCAATGGAAAATAGCATGGCTTAGGTCATGTGCACCTTAGTCCTCAGAGTAACATCATTGTTCTTCAACACTATAAAGAGGTTTTCTGCAGCAGATTTACCCATTACAATACATCTTTTGATCGCCTGACTGCTGTTTCTATGAACATTGATAGTGGATCTAAGCAAGACAAAATCCTTGACAACTGAAGCCCTTTTCTCTGTTTATCACCTATTGGTCCAGTTTTGGGGATTTTGGTCTTCCTTATATTGAATTGTAACCCATATTGAAGGCTGCAATCCTTGATCTTCAGCAAGTGGTTCAATTCCTCCTCACTTTCAGCAAACAAATGGTGTCATATATGCACACAAGCAAGCTCCCAAAAGTTAGTGGAACAAGGAATCAAAAGAGAATGGAATTTTTCAGGGACTTTTTGAAATACCAGTGTGTGTGTGTGTGTGTGTGTGAGAGAGAGAGAGAGAGAGAGAGAGGAGATGTGGGCATAAAACAAACATCAAGCAACATAAGGGAGAATGCTGTTGGCTGCTGTTGAACTGATTCCGGTGCGCATGCACAGTGACCTGCTGTGTGCACCATAGTGACCCCTCAGAAGCAGATCATCAAGCCTACCTTTCAACTGAAATTCTGAGAATTCACAATTTTCAGAAGTATGTGGATAACAGTGAAAGCCAAAATTCTATTTGCACAGTCCCCACGTGGATTAAGCTTCCAGTGAATTCCTTCAGACCATTGACCAGGGATGTGAACACTCTTGCCACCAGGCAGAGGGCATTGGAAAGTGGATTACCCCTTAGGCAGCCCATGGTGGGGCTTAGAGACTTGCCTAAGTGTATCCTTGAATCGAGGCTGCCATTCTGGGCTGCACGGTCATGAGTCATGCCCCCAAAGCCTTGGTTGTTTGGCCCTGGACCACTCTTGTAAACTGTCCTGTTTAACACAGGTCCCAATCCTTGTCCTATTCTTGCTTCTGTAGTCCCACCTGGAACTGTGATGTTGGGATCTGCCGCCATGTCCTTTCAAGTCTGTGAATCTCAGATAACCCTTACATATCAATAAGACCTCTTGCTAATAGTTTCCCTCCCCTCATCTCGATGGCATGTGTTGGCCCTTGGACTATCTAGGTTACCTAGCGGGCATTTGGATTATGTAGGCTCCCTAGCGGGAATTTGGACTATATAGATTACCTAGCGGGCAATTAGACTTTGTAGGTTATCTAGCGGGCACTTTGACTATCTAGGTTACCTAGCTAGCACTTGAACTATCTACGTTACCTAGCGGTTACTTGGAGTATGTTGGTTACCTACCGGGCTGTTGGACTATCTAGGTTACCTAGCCGGCACTTGGGCTATCTAGGTTAACTAACGGGCACTTGGACTATGTAGGTTCCCTAGCGGGCCCTTGGACTATGTAAGTTCCCTAGCGGGCACTTGGACTATGTGGGTTCCCTAGCGGGCATTAGGACTATCTGGGTTACCTAACGGGCACTTGGACTATGTAGGTTAACTAGCGGGCTTTGGACTATGTAGGTTACCTAGCGGACACTTGGACTATGTAGGTTCCCTATCGTTCACTTGGAGAATGTAGGTTAACTAAGGGGCACTAGGACAATGTAGGTTACCTAGCGGGCCTTGGGACTATCTAGGTTACCTAGGGGGAACTTGGACTATGTAGGTTTACTATTGGGCACTTGGACTATCTAGGTTACCTAGCAGGCACTTGGACTATGTAGGTTAACTAGCGGGCACTTGGACTATCTAGGTTACCTAGCAGGCACTTGGACTATGTACGTTTCCTAGCGGGTACTTGGACTATCTATGTTAACTAGCGGGCACTTGGACTATGTAGATTCCCTATCGGGCACTTGGACTATGTAGGTAACCTAGTGGTCACTTGAACTGTCTAGGTTACCTAGCGGGCATTTGGACTATGTAGGTTAACTAGCGAGCTCTTGGACTATCTAGGTTAACTAGCGGGCACTTGGATTATTAGGGTCCCTAGCGGGCATTTGGACTATATAGGTTACCTAGCGGGCACTTGGACTATGTAGGTTAACTAGCGGACACTTTGACTATCTAGGTTAGCTAACGGGCAATTGGACTATCTAGGTTACCTAGCGGGCACTTGGACTATGTAGGTTCCCTAGCGGGCACTTGGACTATTTAGGTTACCTAGCAGGCACTTTGACTATCTAGGTTAACTAACGGGCACTTGGACTATGGAAAGAAGTGCCTAATGGTCACCAGGACCCATGGTTAATCCAGGCGTGGTCATCTGATTCCAATCGATCAGACCTAGCTATAAATCACTTATATGTCTGGGTAATTAAAAGCAAATATAAATTTTCAAAAAAAATAACGTTGCATGGGATAGAAAGAGAATACATAACAACATCAGACATAAATATGCCTCAAGACAAACTCATTGTGCACATCCAGAATACATAATGGCTCTTGCTAAGATGCATTTCCCACTAGACCCTACCCCAAGCCAGTAAGAGCCAGAAACTCTACAGTAAACTGTGGATTGTACTACTCTGAAATGGGAGGTGTGTCTCTAGACCTAATTTGGGGCTGTTCGTGCTGAGGACTCACCAATACCTGCTGCAGTGACAACAGTCCAGGTGAGAATAAGGAAATCTGGATGACAGCCAGGATATAGGAGCACTGAGACCTCAAATTGCTTCTAGGCGAGCATGGCCTAATGGGCTTCCATTTATGCACCTCTGGCAGGAGGAGTTTGTTCTGGAAAGTAATGGTTTCTAAGGAAGTATTTCTTAAACTTTCACATGCATGCACTTACCCAGGTTCCTGGAAATCGGGCTGGGGGGCAGATTCTGATTTTGTGGGTTCAGGGTGGGGGGTCTAGGATCCAGCAGTTCTAGAGGCCCTGGTACTCTTGGGCTGTTAACCACAAGGACAGTAGTCCTAAACCACCAGCCACTCCTTGGGAGAAATATGAGGCTGTAGACTCCGGGCAAGAGTGACAGTCTGGGAAACCCACAAGGGCAGTTCTACCCTGTCCTGTAGGGTCACTATGAGTCAGCATCAACTCGATGGCATTAGCATGGGAGAAGCTAATGCTGATGTTGCTGGTTCCTTGACCTATCATACTTTGAGTGGCAAAGTCCCAAGGGCCTTCCCGGATGTGATGGCCAAAAGCAGTAGTGTTCACCCTTGGTCATACTTTGGAATCCCTTAGGAGCTTTCAAGCCTCCCATTGGCCTGGCGCCATCCCAGACCAATGAAGCAAGACTTAGTGGAAGCAGGATTCAGGTCACGGTCAGTGAGAAAGCCCCCTTGGCAATGCCAACGTACAGCCAGTGCAGAGTCGAACTGGTCGACGACTCCACATGATTCCATATACTTTGGTGAAGCCAGCTGTTTGGGCAAGGTTTTCAGAGTTACCACCCATGTAGACTTGTTGGTGATAGTGCATTAAATAGAGCACATGCAGTGCATTGCATGAGTGTC